>NC_141877.1:408145459-409539209 GCF_056163025.1 Triticum urartu | reverse complement strand
CCGATCCAAGTATCGGACGTACGGCACCTTCGTGTTCAGCACATGTTCAGCTCGATGACGTCCCTCGAGCTCTTGATCCAGTTGAAGACGAGGGAGAGTTTCGTCAGCACAACGGCATGGTGACGGTGATGATGAAGTTACCGGCGCATGGCTTCGCCTAAGCACTACGATGATATGACCGAGGTGTGTAACTGTGGAGGGGGGCACCACACACGGCTAAGACAAATCTTGGTGTGCCTTTGGGGTGCCCCCTGCCCACGTATATAAAGGAGGGATGGAGAGAGGCTGGCTCTCCTAGGGGCGCGCCAAGAGTATGGAGTCCTACTAGGACTTCCAAGTCCTAGTAGGAATCCCTTTCCTTTTCGGAGTAGGAGAGAAGGAAAGAGGGAAAGAGAGAGGGAGTAGGAAAAGGCAAGGGGGGCGCCGCCCCCTTCCCCTATTCCAATTCGGACCCATGGGGGGGGGGGGCGTGCGCCACCTCCCCTTGGTCTGCCTCCTCTTTTCCCATATGGCCCAATAAGGCCCATTACTTCTCCCGGCGAATTCCAGTAACTCCCCGGTACTCCGAAAAATACCCGAATCACTCGGAACCTTTCCGATGTCCGAATATAGCCTTTCAATATATGAATATTTACCTCTCCACCATTTTGAGACTCCTCGTCATGTCCGTGATCTCATCCGGAACTCCGAACAAACTTCGGTCATCAAATCACATAACTCATAATATAAATCGTCATCGGACATTAAGCGTGCAGACCCTACGGGTTCGAGAACTATGTAGACATGACCGAGACACATCTCCGGTCAATAACCAATAGCGTAACCTAGATGATCATATTGGCTCCTACATATTCTACGAAGATCTTTATTGGTCAAACCGCATAACAACATACATTGTTCCCTTTATCATCGGTATGTTACTTGCCCGAGATTCGATCGTCGGTATCATCATAGCTAGCTCAATCTCGTTACCGGCAAGTCTCTTTACTTGTTCCGTAATGCATCATCCCGTAACTAACTCATTTGTCAAAATGTTTGCAAGGCTTAAAGTGATGTGCATTACCGAGCGGGCCCAGAGATACCTCTCCGATACTCAGAGTGATAAATCCTAATCTCGATCTATGCCAACTCAACAAACACCATCGGAGACACCTTTAGAGCATCTTTATAATCACCCAGTACTTTGTGACGTTTGATAGCACACAAGGTGTTCCTCCGGTATTCGGAAGTTGCATAATCTCATAGTCATTGGAACATGTATAAGTCATGAAGAAAGCAATAGCAATAAAACTTCACAATCATTATGCTAAGCTAACGGATGGGTCTTGTCCATCACATCATTCTCCTAATGATGTGACCCCGTTCATCAAATGACAACACATGTCTATGGTCAGGAAACTTAACCATCTTTGATGAACAAGCTAGTCAAGTAGAGGCATACTAGGGACACTTTGTTTTGTCTATGTATTCACACATGTATCAAGTCTCCAGTTAATACAATTCTAGCATGAATAATAAACATTTATCATGATATAAGGAAATATAAATAACATCTTTATTATTGCCTATAGGGCATATTTCCTTCAATTGTTGTGATGCTTGAGCCTGCTTACAACCAAAGAAGCATCAAACATCAATGCAACACATTTCAGGGAAATGAGATGCTAAGAAAGAATAACATACTTGAAGAAGGAATGTTTCAAGCACGGTAGTTTGACTGTGTTGCTTCCTATGTCCAACACTTGTTGTACCAGATTCCTATAAACAGAGTATGAGCAAGAGTTGCAAAGAATTAAATGAGCTAACTACTAAATTGAGAAACAAAATGTTTTTGTACCTGTGTAAGAATGGTTCTCTTCACTTGTAGATCCCCCCTTGTGTTTGTGGTCTTTCATCGTCATTGAGTGATTGCCCCTATTGACCTTTATTTGGGCACTTTCTTTTGTTCTGATCTATTGAGTTTACTCTGCAATGGGATATAGTGCCATGTATGCTCATCTTTGCCCCTTCTTCCATCTCAACAAGATTCCTTTTTCTCTTCTTAGATGGCCCACCAACATGTGTTTTCATACTGAGGTGGTTTTACTTCAATTCCATTAATCTTTTGGCATGATATTTCATCTTTATGCGGAATCTAGTACTTGATTCCATTTATAAATAAATATTAAAAATTGCATGTAGAGAATGGGAAGTATGTGTGCACAAATTTTGAAACCTAAACATGACCATTTGCGGCATGTGCAATGGTTAACATAATGTGAAAGCTATAGTAAATTATTATGGAAACAATATGCTTCTTTTTTTGCACACATTTTAAACGGTCATGTTTAAGTTTCAAAATTTATATGCACACGTGTATCGAAAATTCACATATACACCTATGAGTCAAAAAGCCACTCTCTGTATTTAGACAAAACGCCACTCTCATATGTGTATCCATTATCCACATGGAGTTTTCCATACTTTTTGAAACTTACATAATATGTACTTTTTCTTAAAAAATAGCTATAGGGATAAGATGTATCATGTTGGTCACACAAACATATTATTGTCCCAATATTTTCCATAACAATGTTAATTCTTCACTTGAAAGAAGAGGACGTTGACTCAATGAAAGTGAATGGAGAATTTTACGGTGTCTCGTCGCCAACACTGTAGCACAAATTGTTGCTATATAGTTTGAGGAGAGAGCGGTGAGGTTGTAGGATGTTTGGTGGAGGCAGAAAGAGAGGTAGGGGAGGGTATGATAGGATATGGATATTTTGCTAGCACGGAGTGGTAGCAGTATCAATACATATAGGTTCTACAAGATTTTTTTCAAGATAAAAAATAAACACTAGATCACATGTCCAAGATTTACTATTGAACATATGCATTAGCTTTCAATTTGACGAGTTCATTTCACATATACTGGTTGACTGACCAAAATTTAGTGGGTTAACAAGGGGGGAGGGAGAGAGGTTAGCAGAGTATCTAATACAGTTACATTGACTCATTTTCTTTTTGCTAACCCTATTGGTGTATTTACAACTCTTCTATGGGGGAAGGTTTCGTTCTTGGGAATATTTTTCTTGGCCTTAGAACCTCATGGTACAGTGAGTCATACTCATGGAATAAGAGTTCCCTTACTGGCAATATTAAGAAGATGATCAACAATGGTGAAGCGTTGCGCAGACGAGTGTGTCTTCTCCTTTATGTCGTGTATTTGGTGCAGTAAAGAGAGGGGAGCGAGGGGGGAGCGAGAGCGAGAGCGAGACTATATCACAATGAAGATGCACCACAGTGTAAAATAAACCAAGTTGCCGCAAATCGATGGCAGACTGATGGTCGGGATCCACATGCAGTCATGCACCCGTCAATGTTGAGAAATACAGCCTGGTCACCCCAACCTGTTGATAGGAACAACTTTCATTAGCGGAGAGAAGGAGAGACACTATACCGCAATGAGAATGCATGGCAGAGTAAAATAAACCAAGTTTTTTTCTCGAATACGCCTAGGTGGCGTATCATTGCATTGATAGGGAAGGAATATAGAAGTTACAAGCGTTACGGGGGGATCACCTCAGAGACGTACACATAAATGGTGGCTCTGTGGTGACGGGGTGAGCAGGAGACAGAGGGTTGCTCAGCCCTCGGAGACACGATCAGGTTACATTAAGACCCATGTCCATTCCTCTAGCTCGAGCCAAGGCCCAAGAGCGAGCTTCATCCTTGATTGCGACTATAAGCGATGGCAGGGAGGGCGCAATCTTGTCGAAGATGACGGCGTTCCGGTGCCGCCAGAGGGACCACGCGACGAGAGAGGCCACGGTGGCGAGCGCACGACGCTTCGATGTCGGAGTGCCTAGGAGAGTAGTGTCTAGCCAGTCGAAGAAGTCAACCGAGCCGTCAGGGATGGCCGTGGTAGGAGAGCACCAGGATAGAATAGCATACCAAGTCGCCCGCGCGAAGACACAGCCCACCAGGATGAGGCACATGGTCTCGGGTTCCTGGGAGCAAAGCACGCAGGCCGGCTCGTGGGGCAAGCCGCGCCGCGCAAGACAGTCCGCGGACCAGCAGCGGTTGAGGGACGCCAACCAGATGAAAAACTGCACCGAGGTGGGAGCGCTGGTTTGCCAGGCGAGGTGCCAGGTGGGCGAGGAGGTGGAGCCATGGAAGAGGGCGGTGTAGCAGGATGAGGCCGAGTAGCATCCATTTTCCGCCCAACGCCAGCGGATCGAGTCTGGTCGGGGGAGCAGCTGGACCTGCTGGAGGCGGATCCAGAGGCCAACGTATTCTACCGTGGCCGCCAAGCCCAGAGCACCCTGGATGTCACGAATCCAGCGGCGATCTGTAAGCGCATCAGCCACCGTGCAAGAGTTGCGGGCACGACGAGGGACGAGGGCCGTGACATGAGGAGCAGCGTCAAGAATAGATTTGCCATCCAGCCAGGGGTCGATCCAGAAGCGGCAGGAAGTTCCATTACCAACGGACCATATCGTGGAGGCTCGGAAAAACTGAAGCACCTCAGGGTCGTGGGGTAGCTTAAGGTGAGCCCAGGGCCGGGAGGGATCAGTAGCCTGCAACCAGAGCCAACGGACATGAAGAGAGATTCCAGCGCGACGGAGGTCGCGGATACCTAAACCACCCAAGTCCAGAGGGCGGCATCCCCGCGCCCAACTGACCAAGCAGGATCCCGAGCGCGCATCCGTACGCCCATGCCACAAGAAATCCAAGAGGATGTGATTGGCCTTCTTGAGGATGGTGGGGGAGATTGCCATGGCCAGGAGCAGGTGGACCGGCATGGCACTCAGGACTTGGCGAACCAGAGCGAGATGCTCGCCGCGGTTGAGAAGAGCGGCCTTCCAGGTGGCCAGCTTGCGCGTGAGTTTCTCGATGATCGGCATGAGCTGGGGTGGAGGCACCCTCTTTATGGACAGCGGGAGACCCAGGTACTGGATCGGGAAGGCCACGACGGGGCAGGAGAGCGTAGAGCCAATGGAGGTAGAGACGTCGACGGGGCATTGAATTGGTGCGGCGAGGCACTTAGCAAAGTTAGTGCGCAGGCCGGAGACAGCACCTAACAGGTCCAAGAGTTTGCTGACGGTCGAGAGCTCCGCGACATCGGGGTGGCAGAAGATGACCACATCATCGGCGAACAGGGAGATACTGAAAGCAGCATGCCGCAGTGTTAGGCGCTTGAGGATGCCGGATTGGACCGCGAACTGGAGCATGGTATTGAGCGTATCGATGACCAGTGCAAAAAGCATGGGGGAGACGGGGTCCCCTTGCCAGAGTCCTTGCCCATGGGGAATGGGAGGCCCAGGTGTCCCGTTGATCAAGACGTGGGTGGAAGCAGTCAATATCAGGATGGAGACCCACTCGCGCCAACGATGGCCAAAGCCCATGTGCTGTAAGACCTCCATGAGGAACGTCCAAGAGACCGAATCGAAGGCCCACGCAATGTCCAGTTTCAAGAGGACCCGAGGCTGTTTAAGTTGGTGGAGTTGCCTGTCCGTTTGTTGGATGAGAAGGAAGTTGTCGTGGACGCTCCTTCCGGCAATGAAGGCCTCTGGTTAGAGGAGACAAGCTCGGCGAGGCGCGGAGCCAGCTGCAAGGAGAGAACCTTGGCAAAGAGCTTGCCAATGATGTGAATGAGGCTGATCGGACGGTAGTCGGAGAGGGAAGCGGCGTCCGAGCGCTTGGGCAACAGCGTGATCAAAGCTTCATTAAGGCACTGGAAGGCCATGGCATTCAGAGAATAAAGCTTGCTGAATACGTCGCAGATGTCATCCTTGATGATGGGCCAGCAAGCGCGGAGAAATTCTGCGGTGAAGCCGTCGGGGCCTGGGGCTTTGCCGGATGGAAGGCGCTTGATTGCCTCCCAGATTTCCTCTGGCGTGAACAGCTGCTCGAGGGCGGAGAGATCAAAGGAATGGTGGCCAATTGCAGTCAGGTCAAGGGCGACAGAGCGCGGCGCCGGCGGGCCCAGAACCCCGGGGAAGTGGGAGAAGGCCGCGCGGGCCATGCCGCTTTCATCAGAGATGCGCGTGCCATCCACGAGAAGGTCGAGCATGCGATTCTTGCTGGCTCTTTGGGAGACACGAATTTTGGAGAAGGCAGACGCTGCCTCGCCCACGGACAGCCAGCGCAGGCGGGCACGTTGACGAGCTATCGAATGCTCCAGCGAAGCGAGACCGAGGTACTTGCGCTTGAGCAGGCGGCGCAACCAAAGCTCGGCCGTAGAGAGACGCCAGTAGCCTTGGGCCGCATCGAGACGAGAGATTAGCTCGCGAGCAACTGCGAGCTGGGAGGCGATGCTGGCAGTGATCCGCGAGTTCCAGCGCTGTGGCCCTGAGTCACGCGAAGATGCGCCGGAAGGGATCGCCGTCCGGGGGTACAGAGGCCCAAGCACTTTGCACAGTCTGGTGGAAACCCTCGAGGGTAGGCCAATGGCGCTGGAAGTGAAAGCGTCTGCCCCCACCAGAGCGAGGGGTGCAATCTAGGAGTAGCGGGCAGTGATCCGATGCTGCAGAGGCGAGACACCGAAGCAGACAGTGAGTGTTGGCCAACTCCCAAGAGGGAGTGCACAAGATGCGGTCATTGCGGACAAGGGTGGGGTTATCCTGCTCGTTCGACCAAGTGTAGCGGCGCCCGTGGAGGTAGATGTCATGCAGACCATGGTCAGAGATAAAGCGTCGAAACCGGTTCATTAAGCGACGGTTGATGCGATCGTTGTTCTTGTCACTGGAAGAGGAGATCATGTTGAAATCGCCTCCTAGGAGCCATGGGCCAGAGATAGAGTGACGCAAGTCCTGGAGCTCAGCAAGGAAGGAGATCTTGGCCTTGTCGCTTTGCGGGCCATACACTCCGGTGAGCCACCAATGATCCCCACCGGAGACGGCAGTCACCGCCGCGGAGACGTGATGATCACCCACGACGGGGTTGGTAAGAGAGACACTGTTGCTACACCATGCAAGAATAATGCCGCCACGAGTGCCGTCCGCGGGTAGCCAGAAGAATTTGTCGAATGCAGCCCCGAGGGTTTCACGAACAAGGCTCGGCGAGACACGGGAAAGTTTAGATTCTTGGAGACAAACAATACATGGTGAGACGGAGGCGATTATAGAGCGGACAGCAGCGCGCTTGGCTCCGTTGTTCAAGTCGCGCACGTTCCAAAACACAACCTTAGGGGTGTACTCCATGAGAAGGGTTGGGGGGGCACGGGGGTGGGGCGCGGGCAGGAGCGCGCCAATCATGCCACGATGGGGGCTGGCAGTGCAGACAGGGGCGCGAGGCCTTCAAAGACCGACTGCGGCACATCCCAGCCATAGAAATCCGTGAAGGCCCAAACCACATCAGAGGCCAGAGGGCGGTCGAAGAGCTTGTTGTACCGGGCTAGGATCTCATCAGAAATGGGCTCATCATCCTTGAGCAGCCCCAGGCGGAGTAGGAGGACTCGCTTTGCTTTCGCCTCGGAGTGGAGGCCCCGGTCTCCCTTGGCGATCTGGGTACTCCGGCGAGGAGTGAAGTTCGGGGGCATAGCTGCCTTACCCCGGCGCGGCGCTGGTGTGCCAAGGATAGGGGTAACAGCACTGCTAATGGAGCCAAGGAAGCCCAAAAGCAGAGGGGGAGGGGGGACGTCAACAGTGCCCACCGGCTGCATGGGAGCAGATTGCACGGGGCAACGTGGCGCAATCAGGGCCACGGCAACAGGTGATGCGACCTGGCCATGCAGAGCGATGGTGCCCGCTCCGGATACGACAGTAGGGTGGCCCAGGGGGCAGGAGACCAGATCAGGGGTGGGGACCGGATCAGGGGAGGGATCCTTCTCGGGGGACGCGCGAATCCCAACCGCTGGGGACGCGTTGGGGGTCGGGGAATATTCCACGGCATCCACCAACGGCACATGACCAGCAGATTGGGGGCTGGCGGGACGCGCAGCAGTGGGTGGAGCCGAGGCGGGGACCATGAGAACGACCGCGGGGTCAGGATCAGGAAGGGGATCCGAGGCGGGTGCTTCGGGAAGCGACGCCTCAATCATGCGCGGGTAGGGCGACGAGGAAGGTTCTCGTGTCTCCTCAAATTGGCCAGGAGTGCCACGTGGCGAGTCGGGACTGGCGGGTAGCAGCGTGCCAGGGGGTGCAGTTTGAACAGGGTCAAAGCGGTCGCGCGACTCCATCCGGGCCAGGGCAAGGTTAGCGTTATGAGGTGACGGCGATGCTGGCCCACTACTTTCCAAAAGTAGGGTGGGGCCAAGGCGCAGGGAGGCAGGGATCCGAGGCGCAGGGGGGCAGCATCGGGATGCGGGCCAAGCACGCCCTGCCAACCTCGGGGAGAGGGAGGCTGGCGGCGATGGCCGCGTGCACCAGCGCCATGGGTGCCACCCGGAGAACGGCCAGGGCCCTGCCAGGAACGGCGACCTGGAGGGAACTCATGGCGGCGAGGCCATGGCCCCGGCACAGGCGGGGAACCGCGATCAGAACCAGCATCCCCGATGCCTGGACCAGGCGGCAGCGACGGGGGCAGCGGGAGACGGTAGTCTTGCATCTCGGAGACATGGATCGACACCGGGAAGCGGAACAGAGAACTGGCAAAACGCTCCACGCGGTCGAGGTCAGCATCCGGCAGCACGGCATCATCGCGGGGCGGCAGAAGGAGCTCGGAGGAGCGGGGAATGCCGTCCGGGTTCGCCGTCCAGGCGGACAGCCGGAACACGGACATGTCCTCACCCGAGCACGTTTCGGGGGCTAGGTCCTCGATGAGGCAGAACGGCGCCAGCAGGGTACTCGCTGAGGCGCGACTCCAGGCGTGGTCGGGGATGCCGCGCATCTCAATGAGCACCCGCATGTGGACCGTCACGGGCTCACCGCCGGCGATAGGACTCCAGGGAGTGAAGCGGAGGCGGAACCTCGGGGAGTGCAGGCTCGAGGCGGCAACGCGCGCCCGGACGTCGCGGGAGCGGAAGCGGATGAGGACATCGGCAGGGTGGAGGTGACGGTGGACAGAGAACTCGTCAGAGCAGAGGTCAAAGCGCTTCCGGAGGGCAGAGGAAATCTCGTCGACGGACACGCCCCTGCGGTTGCCGGCAATGGAGGCCACCAGGGACAGGGATTGCAGCGCCGCCTCGGACGCCTCCAACTCCGCGGAGCGCGGCAGGTAGCAAACGGCCCCAGCCGGACGGAGGGAGGGGTGGCCAGAGAGGGGGGATCTCGCCGAAGAAGAAGACCCGGGGCCCGGAGGGGAAGGAGAAGGCGCCAGGGAGGAAGACGCGGGTCGGGGGGAAGACGACCGGGAGAGCGAGGAGGGCACAGACCCGACCCCGGAGGACGCGGGGCCACTGGGTCCGGCAACACTCGCGCTGGAGGACCGCGGGGAGCGGTGGCGGGGGCGCTTCGGCGGAGGAGAGTTGGAGGAGCGGGGGGAGCGCGGGGCGGTGCAGTGGCGCGCGATGTGGCCGTAAAAACGGCAACGCCGGCAGCAGATGTCGCGGCGGCATTCGGAGCGCGGGTGCCACGGGCGGCAGAGGCAGTTCGGGCATTCATCCGCGCGCTCCGGGGGCGTGGCAGGCCGCGACGGTGCCGGGTCACGGCGAGGGCGGTGCCGGGAAGGGCGCGGGCGCCGATCTTGGCGGCCACGGACGGTGGTCCACGCAGGCTCGGGCGGCACCGGCAGAGGCTCCCCGTCCGGAAGAACGCGGTGGATCTCCGAGCGCGGCCCGGGGCGAGGAGCCGCGGCGACGGCGGCGGGGTCTGGCGACGGGGACCGGAGCACCTGGGCGTAGGACGGGGGACTGCCGTCCAGCCAGCGGTGCTCGCGAGACCGCCCGTGCCCAGGAGTGGGGGAGGGGGTCGCCATGCCTAGCACGGCAAGGGGCGCTGGGAGGTGGACGCCGGGGCCGGACTGGCCGCCGGCGGGAGGGGCTAGGCGGAGCGGGCTTCGCAACGTGTATCCTGGTGCGTGCAGCTGTTGCTTAAATAAACCAAGTTGCCGCGGATAGAGGACAAACTGGTGGTCAGGACACACATGCACCTGTCAATGTTGAGAAATATGGCCTGGTCACCCCCAACTATTGATAGGAACAACTTTCAGCGGCGGATGTCCACCTCGAAGATCTTCAAGGCACAATTCGGCCACGCCTTGGCTTCAAGCCCTGGGACACCATGCTGCACACCAACAAACTCCACAAGGTACTCCATATGTTCTGGTTGGCTAGTGAATATGAAGTGTAGGCCGGGGAGACTTTCTGTGGAGTAAACCTGGCATTTGCAGGGCTGGGCTTTGAAAAGCCCAACCTCAAAATCCCAAGTCTGAGCCCAGCCCGACCCGAAACGCATGAACAGAGTCATGGAGTCTTATTAAAATGATGTTTTGGGGGATATTTAAATATATATCATGTCTATATTTCTAACAAAATAATAATTTATGCCCTGTTCGGGCTTATTTTCGGGCTTTCGGGCCAGGCTTTGGGTGGAGTCTTATTAAAATGATGTTTTTGGGGATATTTAAAATATATACTATGTCTATATTTCTAATAAAATAATGATTTATGCCCCGTTCGGCCTTATTTTCGGGCTTTCGGGCCAGGCTTTGGGTGGAAAAGCCGAGCCCGAGGCCAACCCGGATGTCGGGCTGTCCATGCCCGGGTCTAGCGTGGAGGGTACGGCATCACGATCTCCTTGGTTAACCTCAAGGTTGTGAAGAGTTGTCCTTGGAAGGGCAAGAAGTTTTGAAGCTTGACCAGATCATGGTGAATGACCTCCCATGTCAATCGGCTTGGTTGCGTCCACATGGGTTTTCAGGGGAAATGTGCCAGCGCTGAAAATGGACACATGGGCAAATGATACATCTAGACATATTTACTTTTTTAAATCTCTTTCTGTATTTTTGTCCTTTAATTTTTATAATTTGAATAAAAACTGTTTGGACCGACAATGTTTTCGTCACTATTTTGGCATGGTGTTTTTTTGTAGAAAGGTCTCCAAGAAAACCATGAAGAAAAAATCTAGAAGTTTCAGGAGAAAGAGCCACAGAGGCATGCCACGAGGTCACATGTGGGGCCTACGCAGCGCTGGGCCACGACCCAACTGATATGAGGTGGGAGAGCATGGGGCCCACAGGTGTCGCCTCTTCGCCCATATAACCCCTCCTTAAAACCGCGACGCGGAATTTTGCGATTTGTCTCTCGAGGCGAAGGTACTGCCTTATCTGACCTCTTTCGGGAGGTTGATCCGACCTTCAGAGAGGGGGCCGGGGGGTTCTTCATCGTCTTCATCATCAACTCCTTCTCCATCAATGTAGGAATATGTGTATGGGAATTGGATGAGATCCCTCATATAAAGGTTGCAGAATTGTTAGGTTTGATGCCTAGCATCCTATATGTTTTGGGATTGATGTTTCCGTGATTTTCTATGCTTAAGGCTTGACACTAGGTCCCAAATGCTATGATTTCAGATTTAAACCATGTGTTGTTTTCATGAATATTATATGTGTTTGGATCATACTTGCAGGTTGTATGCACTTGTTATAGTTCTGCACGGGAGGCGCACAAGTGTCAATAATCGAGACATCAAAGGAATGGTTGTAACTAGGATTACATTTATTGATTGTTATTGCTTTCTCTGGTACTCTGTGAAATGAATACCTTAAATACCCTTAATTTCTATTAGGATCCCATTGAAACGAGATGCTATGACAAAAGATGTTGCGCAAATTCTTATTGCAAGCACGTATACCTTCATACAAAATATATGCATATCTAAGTTGATGACTTTGAGCTAGACTACTATCTCCCTATGCTACCAGCTATTACATAATTGACTATATCCATCCTCATGCCTGCGCTTTTGATAGTTGTTGCTCTTTTTAAGATACTTTGCACTTGCAACTGCCGAGTATTGCTCCGTCACCTTACCGCAATCAAGCTACAATCACTTCATCACGTTTGCTAGTAATAAATTATGTCAAGTAAGTATTTAGAATTGACAACTCAATTGCTAAAACTTATAAATATTTTTTGGCTTTTCTTGTGTCAGACCGATACATTTTGATTGTGATACTTCCCATCAAATACATTTTCTCTTGAGGAAAAGAGAAAGATGACGGGCTGGAGGAGATCTCTTGCGCTGGATGAGATCTGACTATAAGAGTTTAGACGACGAGCCTTCCATGGAATTGGACCAAAATATTCTTCATCTAATATCTTTTAGGTGTTCACAATCAATTAAGGACAGAAATACCCTTGGTTGAGCTGGAGTATACATAACACTTTCTCCATTCAAAATATAATGCACGTTAGTTTTGTCTTTTGTCAAACTTAGAAATAATTACCCCGTCCATGTTGTTAGAAACTATATCAACATCCACAATACCAAAATAAATGCCAGTATGATACTCCCCCCGTCCCATATGTAGTGTAAAAACGCTCTTATATTATGAGACGGAGAGAGTAGTATATTTCATGATGAATGTAATGATATATGGGTACTATAGATGTTATTTTTTCCCTGTAAACTTGGACAAACTTTGCCATAGGACAGTGCTAATACGAAGTATACTATCTTGAAATGGAGAGAAGATGCATGTATATGGCTTCCTAAGCTTTAAATATATTTTTTGATAATTTCCTAGGCTTTAATTTGGACTCAATTATAGTACGTATTTGAAGTGTTCCTATTTGAAATAGAGAGTAGATGGTTTGCCCGTCCTCTTCCTGGCCTCACCAAATGGAATACGCAGCTCTGCATCTTGCTTCCTGATTTTCTTCTTTAGTTCCACGAAGCTATCAAGTATGTTGTGATACTCATGAAACATGAGTCCTCTTGCCCTACAATACATAAGAGGGACCCAAAAAAATAAATTAGGGCGCGCGTCTGAAAAGAAGACACGACCGTGAATCCATGATCCTACTTCCTAGTAGGGAACTAGGGATACAAGGTAGATACTTACCATTCAAGATGATTGCAGTATGTGACAAGATGGTCGGCAATGGTGAAAGGCCGCGCTGAGGCAATCATCTCCATGTCGTCGCGTAAGAGGTTCCACGCCGATGGCCTCTCGGTGGAGCCACTGCTCAGGGAGTGTAGCTGGACACCGAATGCCGAGGAGCATAGGTAATAGGAACAGTAGACAGAGTTTCCGGTGATGGACGGGAAGTGGCTGGCCGAGACGGACAGGCACCTGTCCTGGCCGAGGATCAGCGCACTATCGCCGATGCTGCTCACGGGGGTCAGCTGCCGGCGGTCCAGGTCCACCGTGAAGATCTTGAAGGCGGTGAGCGACGGCGCATTGTACGCGTAGACATAATGCCGAACAGCGAGCAGCATGCGGCCGTTGGACTCGACGAGGAAGTAGCGGCACGACGATGGGCTCCCGAGCTCGTCGGGGATGGGGGTGTCCACAGGAAAGTCCTTGCTCGGAGGGTACACCTGCAGGATGTTGGCCGATGTCCACGTGGTGGCGTAGAGACGGCCGCGGAAAAGGAGGACGCTCTGGAGCTCGACGTCGAGGTAGATGGCGTCCCGGTTGGCGTAGCCGGGCTTGGCCCAGAGCACGGCGTTTGTCCCCGGGAACCAGGCCACGACGTCGATGGAGTAGTCGCGGGTCGGTGCGTTCATGCAGACGGCGGCGTTCATGCGGAGGAGAGAGTCCCGGCTCCCTGCCATCACGCGGAAGGTCGGGGCGATGGGCGGGAGGTCGAGCACTGCGCGGGTGAAGGGGTGGAGCACGCGGACGGCGGTGGTGCGCTTGTGGAGCAGGACGAGGAGGCCGTCGCTAATGGCGACGATCCTGTAGCCCCGGAGGTTCGGGAGGCGGACACGGAGGCGGCGGCCGGTGCTGGGCTTGAAGAAGGTGACCGCGCGGGCGTCGTCCGGGCGCACCGCGTCGCCGTCGCAAAGCGCGACCCAGCCGCGCGGGCGGAGGCACAGCTGCTTCTTTCTCCCTAGGCTTCCAATGCGGCCGTCGGGCGTGCATGCTCGCCAACCGGAGCAGACGGCGCGGAGGACCAGGTAGTCCACCACGTCCCCGGTGACCAGCACCCACGCGGCGACGAGGCGAACCATGTCGCTGGGGAGCGACGCCCAGCCGCCGCTCTCCTCGACGACCCCCCGGCGCTTGCGGCCGTCGCGTGATCGCACTCCACGCCTTCCTTTTGCTGCGTACGCGGCCATGGCCGTCGCGCCTTGGCCGATCGCAGCCGCCGCGGGGGCGAAGGGTGGTGCGTCTATCGCCATTATGATGTGTGACCACGTCTCCTGTTCCTCCCTCCCGAGTACGCGCGCGATATATTAGGGTGGTGCGGTGCCGTTCGATCGCTTTTGGCAAGCCTAAAAGTGAGGGAGGGTGGGGGATGCGGTGGGGGGCGGGGGCGGGGGCGGGTTTAGTCGATGCGAGGCGGCGAGGGGTTCCCGATCGGCGATCGATTGGCGATTCGGGGGATGGGATTGCCGTTTTTATTACGTTTTATTTATTATTAATTCCGATCTTTTGAGGGGCGAAGTGTCGATTTCTTTTCCGGCAGCCTATTCTTATTTCACGAGAGAGTGCTTTCGTTAGGAAGACTGCGGACAGCATTCTTGTCATCTACTAGTTTCATGAAAGAGTGCTTTCGTTACGAAGACTGCGGACAGCATCCTTGTCATCTACTAGTAGAATGCCCGTGCGTTGTCACGGGCTTTTCAAATATTTTAGAGAGTTACGTAAACAATTATTATGTACAATTTCACATGTAGAGAAAAGATAGTACGATCACAATCGTATAAAAGTTTAAACCACTTCCCTTGCAACCTAAATTGATAACAAAAAGACAATTTGACAATGAATACAATATAGAATGATGATTCAATTAAAAATTGGTTACAAATTAAGATCTATTTGATGCTCTAAGAAATTATTGCATAATATCATAAATGTTGACTTTATTCATTGGCATAATATTTGAGCAAGTATAATAAAAACGTCTTTCTCAACTCATACATGTCATGCACAAGCAATATATGCAGTTGGCACGAATAATTCACGTCGAAGGTCTTAAAATGTACTCCCTCCGTCCCAAAATTCTTGTCTTAGATTAGTCTAGATACGGATGTATCTAATACCAAAATGTGACTTGATACATTCGTATTTAGACAAATTTAAGACAAGAATTTTGGGACGGAGGGAATATAACAGAGAATACTCGTCGTACAAATTGGGTTTACTAATTCTTTACCATTCCAGGTGAGCATAAAAAAGGAGCCAGACAAATCTCTCCAATTTTGTAAATTAATGTTATCTCGAATATATTGATAATACAAATAAAATGTATTAGTATGGTCCTAATGCATGGAAATTCGAAAGGAGTGCCTAAGCGAACTAAAAAGAAATTTATGTTTTAGTCAAACTCGCTTGCCGATGTTCTTTCTCCAAATGTTTTCCTTCTTTCTTCATCCGTTGATCCAACCACCTCCACTACACCCCACCTGAGAGTATCTACATCCCGAGCACCCCAAACCGCCCCTATAAGACTGGTTGCATGGCTCGGTCACTAACGGGTCAAAAAACCGACGCTGACCAATGCCTCATAACAACCCTATATGCCTGGCAGTTGCGCATCCATAATATCCAACCCAAATCTGGGAAAAATATAGGGAGGCCTGGGCGCACCCAGACGTGTACACCACATCAGCCCAATCCACATTGGCCCACACCGACTCCACTCCGTCCCACTAAAATCCCCTCCCGAAACAAATCCTAGTTTCACTTCACTTTCGATCCACACTCCATTGATTCCCCTCCAGCCCATGTCCATCCCGTTGTCCTTCCTAATGTCGAGCATCGGCGGTATTGGAGGCGACAGATCTGCCAAAGAGGACGACTGTGAACGCCTTCATTCGCGAGACGAAGGGCGACATGGGCGGCAGCTCGGGCTCAACTCCACCACCTGTTACCCGCCATTTTAGCGTGGATGCCAGCACGGGCCCGTTCGGCACCGCGCAGAGCTTCACGTGCTCATCCAGCTCCGCGCCACTGGACCGCTGCCCTCCTAACCCTCATCTCCATAGCTCCTAAAGGTTATCAGTGGGTGCTCGTTCTCGCCCCACCGGCGACACGCACGCGGATGTCCGAAAAAGAGGCACCAGCAGCCCGCCGTGAGAGGCAACGTTCAAGGGAGAGGCCGCCGGCGTAGGAGGCGGTCGCATAGTCCTCTCGATGTCGTTGTTGATTGTCAGTGATGACCGATGAAGAGTAGCTCCTCACAGATATCTACAAACAGCTCCCTGATGACGACAAAGATAGACGTCCGCCGGATCCATCGAAAGAACGCAAAGACCCTCCGCCTCGAGCTCGAGCAGTCGGTGCGCGAGGTGAAGAAGAGGGCGGCAGCGGATGCGAAAGCGGCGAAGCTCGTGAGGCAGCAAAACCGCGTCGTTCGAAGGATGGTTGGCTAGATTGACTCCCCCAATATCATCGATGGTTGCGAGGCCCCCCTCTCCTACCACAGATGCCTACATTGACGGCTACATCCGTAGCAACGAGGAAGTGGCGAAGAAGTGCGTCCTTCTCTTCGACTTTGTTACAATTTTTAGTAACATTTGTTTAGAACTATGTTCATCGGCTAACTATGGTGCTCTTTTGATCTATGTCGGATTATGTGGATATCTATGTCCCGATTATGTAGATTTATATGTTTGTTTGTTTCGTTAATGGTCAAAATAGTTTGTTTCATGTTGCATGCATAGTATGGATTTGGGGTATCATATATGAAGATCGAGGCTATGGACGCGACGATTCAAGGGGTGACTTGTCATTGTCCGGACACGCCCACGGACGTATATCGTGCCTAATTTGATGACCCCTGCAACCCATAGTTGAACCCACCAACCCCCTGCATTGCTTCTCCTCCACTCGGCATTTCCAGACTCTTCTTGATAAATGTTGATCCCGTTAATCATTGATGGTTTTAATTGAAGAGCTAAAGATGCAAAGTTCACGAACTAATCTTTCCTCAAGATGTCTTGAACCAAGTATCGAGAGCACTCATAATTGTAAATGTATGTTATACTATATCAATGCCAACATCGTCCTTCGGAACATTGGGAAGAACAAAATACATATTTGATCCTTTTAGAAGAAATGAAAAAGATTACAAAATATATGTCCCATGTAGTCAAGAACTGCAAATTTTGAATAAGCTTGTGCTTGTACTCATCTTTCACTGCTATATGATGAGCCATAATAACTAACCATCCTCCATCACCTCTTGCAAATATCGGAACCTCCCATCCTTGATGCACTAAACTGACTTTCAACATGACCAGTTCTGTCCCTCACCACCCTGCTCAGATGAAATGGAGACTGAAAAGAACACGATATAAGTACATCAAGCAATCATATGAGGCTATTGACAATCCATAAATCCCGAGTCCTACTGGTGGTATACATGAATAACCAAATGCCATTTACAATTATCCTGAAGGTGGCTAAATAGAAGGGTTACTGGTGGTACTAATTATTCTGTTGTTGGTAGAAAATCCTTTTGGAGATCATGGATGACTAACACGATGTTGCAATCAATATAGGCTGGTGTATATGGAAAATCAAAGCTAAAAATGACTCGTTAAGTTAGGGATACATAAAAAAATATTGTAAAAAGTGATAAAAACAAATCTGCAGCAACTCGCGACCCCACGAACTCGTATTCGCAGTGAGCAAGTTAGTGAGGCCGCCACGGTAGGCTAGCATCAAGGGACAAGGGCAACGACCGCCTTCCCATCCAACCTACCGATTCTGTTGGCGCTACTTTCATCCTAATCCCATCAGTACCGCTAGTGTGTTGGCACATACAGAGAAACTATGAATTGAAATTTTCATCCAAAGCATGAAAAATGTTAATGTTCCTCTCCTCTCCCATCCCTCGTGTGAACATACCCAATTCGTGGTTGCCTCGCTACATTCAGCGTACCTCTGATGTGCAATGTTGTCTCCTCCAACTCTTAACAAATTCATTGTAGCTCACAACTGGATGGGTCTTGCGGGTTGAAGAAAATCCAAACCTAAATAGAAGCAACAAAATGAGGACAACTTATAAGAAAGGGAAAAGCGAGGAAGCACACACCTACATGCCCAAACAAAATATAAGATGCAACTACACTATGATTTACTTTTTAAAGAGAGTTAGAAAGCACACCAATCAGTTAAAAGAGGCATCATTCCCTGTTCAAGTCTTCAATGTAATTTAGATTCGACAATAATAATGCAAACCTTTACATTGAATTTATGGTATTGAGACAAAATAATATGCACTAATAACTGCTAATTATATCCATCTATATTGTATTATTAGCATGCAAAAGCAAAATCACTCGACTATACGGAAGCCTCGAGTAACATCCTCCGGGACTGGACCTTCAAAAATGATTACTACACCAACAAACATAAGCATCAAACAGTAAGCTATTTAGTAATAGGATTTTCATACTATACCGGTGTTGGGGGTGGGAGAGAAGTAGAGCTCCAGGAGGCATCCTTTGTGGAGAAACCATTAGAGTGTTGCTCAAGGTTGGCATAATTAGTACTTAGACAACTCCTGATAAAGCACACGATAATGTGTAATCCAATCCAATCTATTGCATAATGGGCGGTGGCTCTATCAAGCAATATCGTCCCCGTTCCAGGTGTGCCATAGAGCAGAACGCACATGAATGAGTATAGTAGTTAGGAGGGCATCTCAGGATGGTGATAACTGTATCGTTGCATCCCTGAGCTAACTGCATAATATGGTACTTCAAAGCACATTTTTCTTGAAACTTCCCAGGCGGCTTAATACTAACACGAAGAAACAGTTACAGATAAAGCAGAGGCGTAAATTCACCTTCTCCGCGATGATCCTTCACCATAAAAGGTTCAGTTTTTACTTCCCGGACTCTAGCACCATTAAAAAACATTTCTTGAACCTAGGTACTATGACAATCGCATACATGTAGCAGAGAGGTATATTCTCAATGGTCAGTACCAATGCTCCTATGAAACACCATATAAGCTTGACTATCTTTTGTACGGAAGATTCAGACACTTGAAATCTGAAAAGAAAAGTAGTGTAGTCCAGAAAAGAAAGGCACTGAAATGTACATCTATATATGATATCCAGAGAGCTCAAAAATAGTAAATTACTGCATAGTTGGTTGCAGGAGGTTGATATTTTCCTCACTGTACTCTAAATAGAAAAATAGGCGGCAGTGTGATTAAAAAGACAATATATCAAGTCACCAGTACAACATGGACATGATTTTTTTAGTTGTTCCAACTAACAAAAAATGAGCTTCTTGAATAGGTGAAGAATTTATGACAGAAAAGGAGATAAGGACAAAGCAAACTGGAATGAGCCTTGATTAGGTAGAAGGAAACCCCAAACAGAATTGCTACAATCTGAAAAGGCTCTAAGTTGGCACAATCATATTTAGATACCGGGACCAACTTGCGAGGATTCACCTATCTGGATATATATCGGCGAAAATTCGTTTCTGGTCCTGGGCACAGCTGAGGCCGATATCTTAGCCATTTGTTCGTCTAGGTATTCACGAGTATTCCGGTATTTCTGAGCGTAGAATGGGTGCGGAGGCGGAGTAGGGCGTGGAGTAGGGGCGTGGAGTAGGGCGCGGTCGAGGGTGCGGAGGCGGTGCTGCGCCTATCGTGGCCGGGAATCCTGCAATCCCACAGGCCCAGGAGCAGCGGGCACCCATCGGCAGGATGGCTGTGCGCAAGTCGGTAGATCTGCAGGGGGTCATTGCTGCGGCAACCCTGCTGGTCACCATAATCGCATTAGGCGTGGTTCTGCTGGTGTATCTGGGCGGAAACAGCCAGTAGATTTGTTATGTGTGGAACCTAGTAGTACCAGTGAGGTTTGGATTTAGATGCTGCCGTAGGACAGAAGCAATGTCCATATTCGAGTGTTTGTACTCGACGCCCCTCGTACTAGTGTGGTTTGGATGCAGGAGTAGGACTGATGCTGAATTCGAGTGTTTGTACTCGACCCCATAGTACTAATCGATGCTGTTTTAGTATTTTGGAAAATGTGGTCAAAGTCTTGTAAGCGACCAACAGTTGTAATGTGTTGTGCACTTTAACGGCTGCACCCTTAATGATATATGAATGTCTAGCTGGAACTGCTTATATTTTTAGAATGGCGTTCCTTTTTTACCTCCTTCGATTTTTGCAAGTTTAAGGTTGTCGACGTTCAGTTGCTTCGCCACGCGCACAATGAATCACCTCGTTCTCCAGGACCCAATTTTCTCGGGTGCTAGTGTTTCATTTTCTCGTAATCGCGCCTGTTACTCACTTTTTAGTCCTAATACAGTCATGATTGCATGCCTCATGTTCAACACGTGGCAGCTGGCATACTGGTGTGACTAAATGCACAACCCAAACCGTCCGTAGTGTGATACAACTCATCACATAGGAGGGCCTGCATAAGTTATGGACACCGCTCACCTAACCTCAGAACACCACTCCCCATCCTGCTGCCAGGCCTTGAGCACCCTTTGGAGCAGAAAGGGCTTGGGCAATGTAGATTTGGCGAAGTTCCTACCGATGTTCTTCGAGACAAAGTGGTGAAACGCGCTAGACGGAGACGGATCTGAGCGGCGTCGCCTCCGCCGGTGGAGGTAAGATTTTTTCGCAACCCTGCTCCACATGTCGGTTTTTGTCGCCAGCTTGGGTTCTTATGTTGGTTGATTTTTTTGGTCTATAGGCACAATGTCGGAGTTAGGTAGTTGTGGGAATGATTCGATGGAAGGATCCAACAGAGATGACCGGCATGCGGAGATGCGGCCGGCTGACATAGTGCAAGCCACATTCAGTGCTGATGATGGGGATCCACCGGCTGCTACATCAAGGGTCTCTGTCAAGCATGCAGTTGTGGTCATACAGAAGTTCTCTGACTATAAGAGGTGGCTTGTGGAGGAGATTGGTTTTGGAGGAATGCTCAAGTTACCACTTCTGCATAAGTTGAATCTAAAGTACAGTGCATGGCTAATGAGAAAGGTTAGCGTCAGTCGCCGAGCTATCTTTCTAACAGAGTCGAAGGTGCTTAGGTTCTAGGCTGAAGATGTGCACAAGGTGTTTGGGATTCCATGTGGGAAGCGAAAAGTTATTGGTCGTGATGCCGTGATCAACCCCGATGCCATAAAGTTCATTAAGAATACTATTGGCATGAATCGTACTGGCGTTCATAGTTTGCGTGCAGTAGAGGAATTCCTTCTCAGGGACATCACGGAAGAATCATCGAAGCTGGAGAAGGACTGCTTCCAAATTGCATTTGTTATTTTTGTGATGGGTCTTGTTCTTGTGCCTAAGACGAAGTACGACTATGCAACTATTGATTTTTGGGGAGCCCTGGCCAGTACAGAAAACATTGCACAGTTTAACTGGTGCCAGTATGTGCTAGACGCTTTGCTGGATGCTGTGAGGAAGCTCAAGAGGGACATTATCTTGAATAACTTAAACACGAACCTTACAGGATGTCATCTTTTCTATCAGGTGAGAATCAGCCCGCAATATGCATGATACAGGCAATCTGATCTTTTTGCCAACTTTGGAGGATGCATTTAATTCATCATTGATTTTGTGCATATCGTCATCAGATTTTCACCCTTGATAGCCTGCACCTTGGTACGTTCAACAAGAAGCACGATGTATTTCCTCGTATAAGTGATTTTGACGCCGATTGCCTTCGAAATATGATCATCATGGCAACTGATCCAATAAAGTCGGCAAATTCGTGGTCGTATGCACCTGTGAGTGGTCAATTATAAATTCTTTTTGGTCCTTTTCTGTAGCATAGAAAAGAATGTTGCATGTTTTACCGACATTTTCTTGCTCTGTCATGTTTTTTTCAGTTACGAGACCCATCAGTTGTGTGCTACATGCGGGGTCAGTGCCGGGAAAAAAATGTGAAGACTTCACACAGCACATCTAGATCTCACAACAAAAAAAGCGGTGGAGCCTATGTTGCGCAACCTGTCCAGACGCCTAGTGTTGAACACGCTGACGCGCCCGTTGGCGCACCAGTTCCTATTTCCGCACCAATGGGTGACATAGGACCAATGGACCTTGGCAATTATTTGCGTCAACACTATCCGAAACTGGTTGCCTTTTTTATTGTCCAATTTTTATTCCCTACGGGTCTTGGGCAACCATTTTTTGTTTGATATCTGTAGCAGTTAGGACTGATGCATTAGCAATTTCGTTTCATTTGCCTCCGCAGGTTGCAGATGAGATATCACTTCTACTGAAGAAGCACAATACCAGAGCTTTGCTTCATCTAGCAAACGAAAGGCAGAGCATCATGAAAGACATGCTGAAGTTAGCAGATGATCTGTACTCATCGCTGAGCCGACGTTGTGTCTGTTGCCCTGCCAGGGGTTTTGCAGACTGTCCGTTAGGAGGTACAGGTAAAACAAGTTTCTTTTCTTTCTTTTTTTTGGTTATCAACTAGTGAAGGTACGGTTGCTAAAGCTCCTCCAATCTTTGTTATTTCATATCATCAGTGAGCAATCATGTGCGAGAGCAGTTCAGCACCCCCGTAACAAGCAAAATCGATGGCCGAAGGCTGGACCTATCAGGGTGTGGAGGTGAATAAGTTTTTAAGCAAAGTCAATACTGCCGTTTTTCATGTAGTTCAAATACTCTCGTCGTACTGGACCACCAATGATGTCTGGCCTCTTATTTTGCATTTTTGCATTTCCAAGCAAAAACCCCAGCAGATGAAGGCAGCGCTGGTGCTAAACTCAGCGCCCAGCCCCTGTGTCGTGCTGATACAGTGAAGCGAGTGCATGTTGATTTGGCTACCCCGCACGAGATCGTAGTGGAGGTCACTGAGTTCTGCAAGTCCACTTTCAGGGCAATCGCTGAGATGTATGCAGACCTGCCCTCTAATTTTACAGCAGTAGTTTTTGGTCAGAGCAACAAAACCCTGCCTAAACAGAAATACATCTTTCAACATGGGTACGCGACTGATCCGTGGGGGCGTGGGTGTGTGCCGTACCCGCCAATGCCGGATGTAGCCGAGCAAATTGAGCACTACTTCAACAATGCGCAGCCCGGAGTGCTCTCAAGGTAAGAGATGACACATGTGTGCTCTTTTATTTTTCATTTTTCATTTATCCGGTGAAGATAGTTGCGAATCTTGACATTGTTAACTTATATGTAGTTGTGACATTTTTTTCAGTTTGTTCATCATCCATGATTCTCCACGGTACATTAGAGTTACTGGTCTAGCACTAAAGCAACAGCTCGTGGGGGAAAGGTTGCTAGACCATGAGCTAATGTGTATTATCCTCCGGCGGTTTATGCAAGCACATGCAGGATGTAATCGGGATTCCCCATATCTCACTTGGCGGCACAGCCTTGAAGCAGATTTATCGGTAAATTACATACGAAGCGCGGTGGTCCGCGTCGTAGTTACTAGTCTATGGTTATCTTAATGGAGTTACTTCTATTCATTTTTTCACTCTTTTTTGCAGACCCTTGCGCTATCCGATCATGACTACACGTACTCGATTTCCATTCAGAAACAGCTAACTGGTGAATGCCACCCGTATGATATCACGACAGCTCAAATGGTACATGAATGAATATAGTCTTTATCTAGTTTACCCCGGCAGACGAAGTTCTATGTTTTGCTGGTCTGTGCTAACTATTGTCTTATATTTTGCTGCTGGTTTGTCATCCGAACCGAAGTTTCTGTTGCCGGTGCCATTACAAGATGGGTGGTTACTCATGATGTGGGACATGATTGCCAAGATTATCCATGTACTTGACCCTCTTGTTCGGCGCCACAGCACCAACCCAGTAGTGAAGGTACGTCAGGAGTTGGTAGAACGGAAGCTTCACAATGCTTTATTCAACTGCCTGAATGAGTATTATGCTGGGTGGCCTGTCGTGGAAGACAATTGGAGAACTGTCTTCCCTGCTCTCACGGACACCAATTTCTGCAAGTAAGCATGTCTTTTTTTCTATCATACCATACGAGCGATGTACTGTGAAAACTAACACTAATGATGTTTTCTTCTGTTTTTATTATATTTTATCAGGGAGGAATCTGGAATTGCCGTAGTTCACATTGCACGGCACTATGATGGCAGAAAGATGATGCTGCCACTAACGAAGGTAACCTGATATGAAGATGTTAGGATTTTTTCTTTTTGTTAATTAATGCAAATGAAGTGACTTTGTGGATGAACCGACCGCCTCACGCTGGACCAATCTCATTGCACAGCCCAACCTAGCAAAAACCAAGAAGCAAGCTCTGTTTGAGTGCTTGAAGCTTCAGGGAAACCAGACATCCAAAGCTGGAGATGCATTGTGGGCAGCACTAGCTCCCAGTGATTCATGCTTCGGCTCCTACTCCGAGACCTAGTGGATGCGGGGCACATCTTGTTTAGTTTGGGGAGGCGGCGGGGGTTGTGTGTTGGGGGTATATCGCATTTTATGCTGAAATGATATGTTTGCCATACGTGCTTCTGTATCACTCCAACATGACCCTGGAACAACACCATTTCGTTAAATGGAGTATGAAACCTGACATCCCTTATGTATGCTATTTTTTAGCAGTAATTGACCATTCGTGTGGGTCCTTTTTATTCATGAGAAGTGATCACGTCTTAGTACGAATGGCCACAACTGATTGTAGTGTTTTCCCTGAGAACCTTTTTTTGTTTGCATGGGTTATCATGTGCCAAAGAAATATAACCTAGGGAGGAACCATTTTTTCCGTTTTCCGCTGCAAGTGAGAAGAAAAATTAATCCCATTTGTCTATGGTAAATGTAGGGTGGGTAGTCATACTGTCTCAAAGCAGCTTCGACTCTCTTTCTTCTCTAAACTGACCAGATGGTAGCCCCATGAGTGTTTGCGATTAGCAATTAGTAACACCATTCACACAAAATAGCTGAGTAATCATGAATTTTTCTTGCCTACGTAGACAGGTGGTCCACCCGCCGTGCGCTATTGGTTCACTTTTAACTTCGAATGTATCTTTAAGCTAGCCCCGATTCCCCAGCCCAGAAAGCAGCACAGTTAATACTCAGTTCTAAATAGGTCAGCCCATGGCAGATGGAAGTAGTCGTTTTCGCTTTAAGGACTTTCATATACGCTAATAGAAGCCCACACATTAGTTCACTCCCAGGCGATATTGGTTCACGGACACTACAGACTTAAGTTCAACGTACAACTAGAACTGGATTTATAAGGTAGCCCCCCACAGATCCGATGGGGTCACACTTCGTACTTAGTTCAGCATAAAATAGATATTAAAGCAGTATGGTAGTTCAGCCTACGGCAGATGAAATGCACGCCTATTTGCCTGGCTCTTGGATGTAGTCCTTTTTGCCTCCCAAAAGGTCGTTCATGGTCTACTTCTTCACCAAAAGGATTGTTGACGCAGTTGCACGATTCCCTGTCAGCATTCACTCAAGGATCTCCAGGTACATGAAGTCGGGGAAGTCACCCTTGTTGCCTCTCATCGCAACTATCTCGTAGGCCAGCTTCTTCCTCAAGTACTCCAGCTCTCCCTATGCATTTCAACCAAACAGTTCATATTAATCCTTGTCGATGTGTGTGTGTCTTTGATTTATGCAAAGACATATGCTTACATTAGTCAGTGTACGGATGTAAAGGCCGTTGTAATCCCTGAGGTAGTGCACTATGTATATCCCACTGTTTTCCCTGTGTAAGACATAGTCAGAATTTAAGTTTTGTATGCGACATAAAACGATCTGTTAGTGATCGTATAGGGGTTTATACGTCCGGGCTTTACCTCGAGCATGGAGGATGCATTCCAGTGTTGTAACTGAAGGTCCAACCAAGGGATCCAACCAAACCGCCATGGCAGATATTGTTTACACACCAGCAGAACCCTTTAAGAAACAATTTCGCACTCTCCTCATGCTTCAGCTTCATGTTACCGCTCATGGTCTCCATAGGGTCCATCACCAAGATTTTCTTATGATCTATGTCAAGCACATAGAGAGACCAGGTACGTGCAAGCCACACAGGGAACATAAACTGCATAGGAGTGGAATTTCTTTCAGTAGAATCATTTTTGCACAGGAGTGGAACATGACATGATAAGGAATATGCGAAGTAAGAAGTGATAAAGATAGGACAGCTTACCATTTTTGCCCAGTCAGCTCTGCACCCTACATGATTTTGGCTTAGCATCTCCCTTATCAGGTCCAGATCAATGTCGAACTCATGGTTCAGGAGCTCATCCTGTGGTAGCAATGTCGAATTAGTCAAGCAGGACCCATATGCATGCTGGACCCATTAGAGTTTTGCTCAAAGGATGTTTTAAAATCCTGTTTTTGTCTCACCGCAAACACTGGGTCGAAGAAAACCCTCCATCGGTCCAGCCAGTCCTTGTACATCCTGCGCTCCTTCTCTAAGAGCATCTTGTAGATGCACCTCCATCCCACACGGCTTATCTTGCCCCCATGCCTGAATTCTTGTTGTATGTCGTGCCCAGACATCACCGCAACACGGAACACAAAGTGACGGAACCACTTCCTGCAAAATGTTTCACAAACAATGAGATAGATTTCTGGTTGTTTGTTCCTTGCAAAATTTAGAACTACAAGCCTAGTTGTTCATTCGTTTTAGGGTATTATAGGTATAGAGATTTTTTACCTTGAAAGATTCATGTCGCTCCCTGTCAACATTTCATCATAGAAGCGCAGGACAGATTGTGGGGGTGGCTCGTCATGTGACAAGCCGACGTGCCTTGGGAATCTTTCACCCCACTGAATTCTAACGTTTGGGGGATCTTGGCCTCTGTTAAGTTGAGCATTCATTGCTTGCACCCCTGTTCCGCATTCATCATCAAAATCAGCGGGGACACTTTTATTCGCAAAAGAAAATAGTATAGCTGAGGTGTTATAGTTACCATCGTCCCATCTTCTTGGTTGATGATGCATTGGACCAGCTGAGCTCTCTCCTCGTTCACGGACTGCATTTTTGGCATCCACGAGTTAGTTGAATGTTAGATTACAGGCCAGAAGACCGCTGAGTAATGCATGTTGAATCAACATAGCAACACTTTTGTAAAGAGAATGCTACCAAACCTGAGGGGATCACATTCCGTGCTAATGCTGCATGGTGTGTAGTGTGCCGTCCCAACAGCAGCACACCTCCGTCATTAGCAATCGCCTCATCACCTGTCCCCCTGCGTTGTTGGTGGGTGTGCTCCAAGTGTTCATCGAAAGTGACCATCCTTCTGGGCAAATAGCTAGCTCTGTTCTCTTCAGCACTGCGCTCCAGGACATACTCTGGGCTGATGGTTGGAACAACATCATGTGTTGCGCCTCCTGGCACAGGAGTGCTACTCATAGGTATAGAGCTGTTGTTCACTGAAAACACGAGATGGAATTTGCTTTAATGGGAATCAGTATGAGTGGAGCTACTTGTAATGTACATACACTATAGGTTTCAAGTAGCAATCACTATTATTGTGCCTTTCTTCTTCATTTGTTTTGGTCCCGTCACCGGCGCCTTCATGTTCTATGATGCTTTGTCCATCGCTTGGACTTGACCCCACTGCCACTATTCCTGCCACACAGAAGTTCATTGTTAGTGTTCTTGGATGATGAGGCATGCATTAGATTGTTTTCAGTTCCATATGTAGTGAGTACGTATCATCAACAGCAGTAAGCCAACGCCTGGTTGTTACCGCTGGAGCATTTATTTCATTATGTGCTTCAGTTTGTAGAACATCACCAGCTGGAGTAGTGGCGTTGTTGACGCCGTCGGCTGCGACAGCTGAGGAAAAACCTAGGGTGTATCACCATGAGCTTTTTTACTTAAAAATGGGGTCACAAGTAGAAGCTGGTCATGGATGCGAGGCACTAACCGTTCCCCTCATACAACGCCTGGAGATTTTCAGCCAATCTGTGGTCAGCTGTCTCTTGTTGGGTTTGCTCATGCTGCAGGTTCGACTCCAAATCCTCCACGTATGCATCCCAATCGAAATCGTCACCGCGTGAAGGACTATCAGAGTATGAACCAAACGCGTCTCCACTTGTTGAGTCATCAATGAATGGCTCTTCTCCTTCATATTCATTGTTGTCTGTATCAAAAAGAATATGTCATTATGTTTATATGAAAGCTTAAGGATTTTATGAATTCTCACTGTTCAGGAAAGATATCAGCACCACACTTACGAATTGGAGATTCTATTTGTTCTGAAAGAACATTGGCATTTTGTTCCAATCCCCCCGCGTTAGCTACTGTAGATGTAACTGTCCCATTCATGATTAAATGTTAGTATGTAGTACAAAATCTTTTCTGTGACACCACTATGCGGAAGTGTCAGGAACTCACTATCAACAACATATTCTTCAGCTTGTAGGCGTAACGCGTAAGCATCGTCAGTGTCAGCCACTTGATCGCATGCCAACATTACAAACAAGCAAGAACACCTTTTAGTTCTTTTTCTCGAGGGTCAACCTTGGAAAATATACAATATAATTTATGCTGATAATTGAACGTAGTACCTCGTGGAGTAGGATCGTGCCCTGTCGACACGTCATTGTGCACATGTCCTGGCAGAATTCCAACTACATACAGAAAATAGGATAATTACAAATAAGCCAAAGTTTGGGGCTCTAAAATGTAATGCAAATATAGTGTCATCTAAAAGGCAATCGTTGCGGAACCTGGAGCAGTTCCTGCCATTGGTGGTTCAAATAGGACCCTATCTCCGGTGTGCTCAGCTTTTACCGATGGAACAGGCTGTTGGATTAGGTCAACCGCTTCTGCTGTTACAACTGCATCAGGGCTTGTTGTTAGCGTAGGCATGGACAAGCCTCCAATAATATTGTTGATTAGTGATAAACTTCGCCCCCCTCTCTGAAACCGAGCAAATAAACCTCTGTTTTTGTCTCTGCCTGTATCAGCGGGATCAGTTTTTGTTATTATTTGAACACTTGTATTGGTAATGGAAGCAACAACTTTTTCAATCATGGCAAACAAAATTACCTGATTGATTGGTAATCCCAACGCCACCCCCTCCGCGTGATAAAGGATATTTAGCCTCCAATTCAGCGCCTGACAGGTACAGCAAGATTTAAAGCAGTCAGCATATTAATTGTAAGCATTTTGATTGTAGGTTTTCATTTTTTTAGTTTTTGTCCCCGTGTCTACTTACGGTGCATCTCCCATGCCAGCATGCCGTCTCTTTCTATCTAATCCTCATTTCCGGTTATCTTAGCTGCTGGTGGTTCACAACATACTTCATCCATTGGCAGCTTGCCCAACTCTTCGCGAGTTAGGCGTCGCCTCGTACCACCACTCACTTGTGTGCCACTTCCATACTCTGGGGCTGGGATTACATCTTGATCTGTCGGATGTGGGCCACGATCTCCATGGTTATTGATACCTGGAGCTGTGTGCATAGTACATTTGGTCAGTTACATGCATAGAACAGCATATGTTTGTAACGTGTGGGGTTTTTTCATTTTTTGTACCTGTTGTTAGTGTGTTGGCAGGCGATACATGAGGCGCTGGATCCACAGCTCCTGAGCAAATCATATTCATGAGTCAAATGTATCTTCTTCAAAATAAAGTAATTTGTGCATCAGAGAACAGGACGGAGATCATTTTGCTGCACCTGTACTGTCTTCATTTGTAGGTATAGTTACAGGAATTGCCCCTGTTGACAGTGCTGAAAGTGCATTATATCGACTAGAGGGGGATGAATAGGCGACTTTTATGAAAGTCTTCAAAACATGAAAGTTATGAAGACAAACGATAGAAATAAACCTATTACCATGCAGCGGAAGGTAGACTACACTAGGCAAACCATAGTCAAGTGTTCAATGAAGTGAAAGCACAATGACTTAATAGCAGCAATGTAGTAAGGATCAGGTAGGAAGATATTATGAAGCCATACAACGCATGTAGTCACTCAGTGAAGACAAAAAATAGTGCAAACATACAATGACTTCACAAGGAGCAACAGTAAGTAAAGGGAAGGGAAGATGAAACCAGTGACTCGTTGAAGACAATGATTTGTTGGACCAGTTCCAGTTGCTGTGACAACTGTACGTCTGGTTGGGGCGGCTAGGTATTTAAACCTTAGGACACACAGTCCCGGACACCCAATCCTGAACACGCAGCTCAGGACACCCAGTCCTCACCGTATTCCCCTTGAGCTAAGGTCACACAGACCTCGCCCAATCACTCTGGTAAGTCTTCAAGGTAGACTCCCAAACCTTCACAGACTTCATTCACCGGCAATCCACAATGTCTCTTGGATGCTCAGAACGCGACGCCTAACCGGCTGGAGGATGCACAATCCTCAAGTGTAATAAGTCTTCAGATCACACAGACAAGAAGACTTAAGTGATGCCCAATTCTCTCTGGCTCTGGGTGGTTAGGGCTTTATCCTCGCAAGGAATTCTCTCTCAAAGGCTTCGAGGTGGGTTGCTCTCAAACGACAAAAGCCGTACTCTCAATCTGAGCAGCCAACCGTTTATGGTTGTGGGGGGTGGGCTATTTATAGCCACTTGGCAACCCGACCTGATTTGTCCGAAATGACACTGGGTCACTAAGGAACTGACACGTGTTCCAACGGTCAGATTTCAAACTCACACGGCAACTTTACTTGGGCTACAAGCAAAGCTGACTTGTCCGACTCTGGACAAGATTCACTCTCATAGTCTTCACTCGAAGACATAGGTTTTTGGTTAGGCATCACTTCAGTCAGTCTGACTGGTTCTCTTGGACCCCACTTAACAGTACGGTGGTTCCTATGACTCAACACAAAAGAAAAAGAATTACGAAAGATCTAAGTCTTCGAGCTCCATAGGCTTCATGTGGTGTCTTCTCTTGTCATAGTCTTCAATGTGAATATCTTCATATACCACCTTTGACTTCAATGTCTTCATACATTTTTAGTGGTCATCTCTGGTAGGAAAACCGAATCAATGAGGGACTTCTACCTGTGTTATCATGCAATTCTCACAAACACATTAGTTCCTCAACTAGGTTTGTCATCAATACTCCAAAACCAATTAGGGGTGGCACTAGATGCACTTACAATCTCCCCCTTTTTGGTGATTGATGACAAACTAGTTGAAGTTTTCAACGGGGAATATAATCTGTTAAATTGTAAAGGATAAGGAATTGTCTTCATAAGTTGCAAGGGCTCCCCCTGAAGATGTGCATATAGGTAATTTGCTTTTGGAATGCAAATGCACATGGCAGGTTGTACTTGTGGAGATCCACTTCAACTTATGATGATAATCCACTATGCATGTGAAAGTATATGAAGATAATGACATGCATAATGGAAAATGGACGTCTGCAAAATGATCTAAGTGCGGAATTTATCGTCGCACATGCGGAATTTATCATCGCAAAACAAAGTGGCAGATAAGTAGCAGACGACCATCGAGTTTAAGTGTTACAACTCAAAGAACCAAATGTAGCAAAACGAGAGTTATAAGCACGAAGCAAAATATAAAGCACCCGCCCATATGGACCCGCTTGAAGACTATCAACCTCATATGCTTCTCCCCCTTTTGTCAGTAAGGACCAAAAAGGTTTGAAGATATAGAGCATCTACTCGTTCCCATGCGGAGTAGGTGAAGTAGCAGGGTCGTTGGTGGTGTTTGGCGGTGCTGAAGAGCTTGGAGCAGAGTTGACGCGTGCTGAAGGAGGTGGTGGTGAAGTAGCATCATCTTCATCCTTGATAACTCTGGCAGTCACTGTTGCAGCAGATGAAGAGAACTCAGAGTCTTCAAGGTGTGGAGTTCCTAGCAGCACAGCTCTTCGAGGAGGTGTGGAGTCAAACTTGAATCGCTCAGTGAAGCCATCCTCTTGGAGATCATCTTTAGAACACATCATCGTTAGCCCTTTCCATGTACGGCGACATGTTTCATGGGCAACGAAAGCATTCTTGGTGGCAAGATTGCGAATGCGATTAACTTCCACCAAGAGGCTTTTCATCTTGGCGCTTCAGCCAGTCATGATACCTATCCTGTTTCTGATGAAGAGCCACAAGAAGCTCTCGGTCGTTGAGAACACGAGTGCGCTTCTTGGGTCTTGGAGCAGTTGTACTATCAGTGGCTTCAGTAGACGCAGGGTGTGGTGCACGTGTAGTGCCAGCCAAAGGATACACCCGAGTGACTGCTTCAACTCCTTCAATGTTCTGTGAGAAACTCTGATGCTCTGCATTCTGAAGACTTAGAGGTTCCTTTGCAGGCTCAGGATAGATGGCTTCAGTAGAGATATCCACATTAGGCAGAAAAATCCTATGATTGCGAGCAGATGGCTGATATGAGATATCAGAGTGAAGTTTAATTAGCCGCATTACCCATGGGGCGTAGAACTTCAAGCCAAACAGATCAGAGCTCGATGCAGCAAGTTGGCGGATGAATAAGTCCTGTGCATTGAAGCATTTTCCATGAAGAATATAGAAGACCAAAGTCTTCATTGCACCCTCAAGCTTGGCATTTGGAGAGTGCCCTTTGATGGGCCAGAGAGTTCGCCTCATGATGTGATATATGGTTCGTGGCAGATACTCAAGGTCTTCAACGAAGAACTTTGTTGGATAAGCAGCATCTTGGGGCAATGGCTTCATCATGCTGAGCATCTGACTCATATCAGGTTCCGGCCTCTTAAATATGCTCTCAATAGCTTCACTATGCAACTGACAGCCATGCTCGTAGAGATCGCCAGGAGTTGGCAAACCAGTGAGCTCAATGATGTCAAATGCATTGTCTTCGTGATGAACATTTCCGGCCATCCACTCCAGGACCCAAGTCTTCGGATCTCTACTGTACCCGCGGATGTGAAGTGTGGCATAGAATTGGAGCAGCAGCTCTTCATTCCAATGCTCTTGGTCAGTAACGAACGGCAGCAGTCCAACTTCCTTGAAGCAATCCAAAGCTTCTTCCAGACAGGGCAGACCAGCTATGGCTTCAATGTCAAGGCGCTTGTGTGGGAAGATGCGACCTTGGTTGTAAAGAATGCATGAGTAATAGCTTCACTGAGGATAACTCCAGAACCGATCAGATGATATCCTTTCCCTTGAGTAGGGGTTCCTGGAGCTATCGAAGAATGTGTTGTCTGCCCTGAAGCTATTGATATTGAAGGAGCCAGGTGCTGAAGCAGGACCTGGGAACCTTGGCAATCTTGGGATTGGCTTCTGTACCTGAGGCCTGTGCTCAACATGATAGTCGAACTGTGGACCGACAGCAGACTCAGGAACAGAAGTGACGAGATCAGTGGCTTCGCTGTCTTCTTTTTCCGTTGGGGAGGGATCCACATTAGCTTCATTGGTGGTTGTGGCAGCCGCAAGATTTTCAAGCACGTTCTCCTTGAGAACTGCTTCTTGGTGGGACAGTGGAGTGGCAACTTGTGGGACTTCATCTTCCGCGGCTGATGCAGCCGGATTGTCTTCAGAAGAGACTTGAGGCCTTGGACCTTTGCGAAGCCTGCGCAACGCGGGCGACGCCTGTGGAGTTGGAGTGGGTTGGGCCTCATAGTCTTCTTCCTCTTGTGGGCGATCTGCCCATGAAGCATCCTGTGAAATTGGCGTCAGTGGACGACCAATGCTGATGAGTTCGCTGTTCTGAGGAAGGACTGCACCATCTTCTACATTGTCATGTTGACCAATGTCTTCAGCAGCGATGGGATCAGCTGCTGGAAAGTCTTCAGCTTCATGAGCCTCTGTGGAAGCAGGCTCATGGATAGTCAGTTGGCGTTCATGGCGTTCAGCTTCAGGATAGACCATAGAAATGGGTTCAACTATTAAGGGCTCTGTGGGAGCTGCCCGATCTTTCTTGGTCTTCCTCTTCTTCTTGGAGGGGCAGTTGGAGAGGCTTCAGAATGTTTCCTCTTCCTAGCTTCAGCCTCAGCAGTCCTTGTCTTCTTGAGCTCTGAAGCTGTTGACCGGCTTTTTGGCTTCGAGCCAGTCATTTTAGTTGGGAAGACAATAGGAACTGCTTCCTGCCTTGGTGCGTCAGGTTCAGCCGTAGCAGGCTTCTTCTTCTTCTTCTTCTTTGCGGCCATCCTGGGGTTGATGCCAGGACGCCCAAGGGCCTTGCGCTTCTCAGCCTCATTATAGGCTTGCACACATCTGTCAGCCAGAATCTTCATGCGCTCACGCGAACCCTGAGCTTCTGCACGTTTCTTTACAAAGGCTTCCTTGAGCTCATGCATCATACTCTTGAAGTTCTTCACTTCCTGCACGCTGAGCTTGGCCATATGCTTCTTGAACTGAGCCTTTTCATAGTCAATCTTTTGCTTCAGTTCAACAATGCGCTGGGCAATAGCGAGTTCTGAAGCAATGGCGCCTTGGAAGGCGACACTGAGGCCAATTGGTAGCTGCAGATCTTCAAAGCTAATGTTTGGCGTGTCAAACCACTCGTCAATGAAGTTGTGGATGATGGCCACATCAAAGAGAGGCAGATCATTGAAGATTTCTGCTTCTTCTTTGCTCTTGATGAGTTGCTCAAGAGCGTCATCTGTTAGATCTTCATCACTTGACAGATCAATGTCGTCATTGCGCAGAATGGCAGCAGCAGTTAGCTCTTGTCCGGTGTGAGGCAGAGGCATCTTGACTTTCTGGGGCTTGGAGATGCGAGATAAGTCTTCGGACTGCACACTGTCTTCAGGAGGTGCAGTTGCCAGTGGCTTCGCCCTTGAGATTTTTGGTGAGGGGGCAGGCTTTGAAGCTTTAGGCTTCTTCATCTTCTTTGTCTTCGGCGCTGCAGGAGCTTCTTCTGATTCAGCGTCAGCTGCAGGCTCATTCACTGCAGTCCCTTGAACTAAGATGCGGGTGATGAGGCCTTCAAGGTTGTTGAAAGGACCGATGACATTGGATTCTGCATCTCGTGTGCCATCTGCCCTTGGTGCTGAGGGACCAGGGTTGAAGTCTAACCCCAAAGTCTTCTTGTTCTGCTTCGTTGAGTTCTGGGCAAACTGGAAGTTGCGCTTGAACAGATTGTCGTCACGACACCATAGTAGTGACGATGGGTGTGCATCAGCTGGCTGTGGCCCATGGACCATGCAGGGATAGAAGCCTTGAGCAATGGCTTCATCTCTGGACCTGGGTAGAAGATTCTTGTATTGGATGTCTCCCCACGGTCTCTTGATGGCATTTTTCTCAGCATATTTTTGGGTTACAAATCGGTATTTGAACCATTGTTCTGCCCAATATCTTCGAATCCATTGGATTCGGGTCTTGCGCTGATTGTAATCCTCTTCAGGATCTGTCTTGTACAGTTCTGAGAGTTCATCTGGCAGATCTCTGGATGTTTCTCCGCAACGCTTTCTGCCACCCTTCCTTACTGCTTTCTCTGAAGCCATAAACTTTAACTTGAAAGGCTTCAACACGTTCAAAGGCTTCAAAGGTTTTCGCTTGCTGGACCAACAGGAACTGGCTTCGGGAGAATTAATGTGATGTTGTAAGAATTCTGCAAATGAATGCAGACTATGAGAACCAAAGGATTCTCCCACGGACATGTACCTGTGACAGCATTAAGGTGCGAGGAAAGGGGAAGAGGTCATATGCATTCTCAGAAGATTTTGAAGATAAATCAGTTTAGAAGACATTGACCTCATTTTGCGAAGACATTCACTCATAGATAAGGAGTTGGTTCCAGATTTGTACGAATCCACAGATCAGTACAAGTGAGGAATCTAACTACTTTGTGAAGCATAAGTGAATATACTAGGCATGTTATGAGATGCAGTATGAGAGAGATCTAACTTGTGTGAATAGAAACTGCTTGTGGTAGAAAGTGACAAATCCATAGGATCAACGGTGCTGTAAAAAGGAAGTTTTATTTACCACACTAAGAACTGCTAGACGAAGTGGAAGATGAGGCCGAGCAGTTCGATCTTCCGTGCCCTAACTTGGCGACGGAGGACACCTACGGCGACGGCGGAGAGGACGATGTCCGCGGTTGGCGTGAAGACGGCGTCGGAGAGGTTGCGGCAGTGAAGCGCTTCGTCGCCGGCGTCGTCGAGGGCTAGCGGTGGCGCTAGGGTTCGTGCGAGAGTGGAAGAAGAGATAATGACCGCTGTGAAGTGTGTATTTATAGGTACATGGGCGGCACTGCGCTATTACATAGGTGCCCCTGGCGATTCGCATCTGAGGAACACGTGGCCATTATGCGGAATTTTGGGGTTTGTTCCACGTCCCACGCACGCCTTGATTGTTGGGTGGTCGTTCCTACTTCATGTGGAGGAATGAGCATTAAAAACGGACTTAATGGTTGTCTCTGTATCTTCTGCTGACAAGGACGCAGAAAAGACATTCGACAGTTTCAATAGAATGCATATGATTTGGAGAGATAGAATTTGAGATAGAAAGCATAGAGAGGTTAGGGTCCGATCACATTCACTTAGTTCAAAAGATTCAACAATGAAGATATAGCTATAAGTGAACGCTGTAGAGGACAGAACACTAATATATATATATCTATATCTATATAATCAACATAGTGAAGATAATCATGAAGATATGTTGAGATCGAAGCCAAACCAAATGTGAAGACATTGCAAGGTAACGTCATGAGTGAAACACTTCAAAATAGAACATTTGGTGGTGGCGTTACCCACCGTATAGGAAGTATTAGACCCAGACACGACGCACAATTATCGTGGCGCTCCGAAGTAAAATTCCACATTAATGTATTCACACTTAGAATGTATGTCTTCATTGATTGAAGATATAATTTACTTCGTGTGTTGCACATCTAAGTCATCAATATGCATAAGGGTTAGGATGTGTGCCTGATCACAAGACATTTGAGGATTCCAGGATATTTAGCTCACACCGTAACTTGCAAAATCTCTTCTCATCCAAGGGCTTGGTAAAGATAGCTGCCAATTGCTCTTCAGTATTGACGTGTATGATATCAATATCTTCCTTCACAACATGATCTCTGAGAAAGTGATGACGAATTTCAATGTGCTTTGTCTTCGAGTGCTGAACTGGGTTGTTGGCGATCTTGATGGCGCTTTCGTTGTCGCAGTAAAGTGGCACTTACTTCAGATGAATGCCATAGTCCTTGAGTGTTTGCTTCATCCATAGAAGCTGAGCGCAGCAAGATCCAGCAGCAATGTATTCAGATTCAGCAGTGGAGAGAGATACACAGTTCTGCTTCTTTGAAGACCAACATACAAGTGATCGTCCCAGAAAGTGACATGTGCCTGATGTAGACTTGCGATCAATTTTGTCACCAGCATAATCAGCATCCGAGAATCCAACCAGATCAAACTCTGAGCCCTTTGGATACCATAATCCTAGAGTTGGGGTGTGAGCCAAATATCGAAGAATTCGCTTCACAGCTAAGTGATGCGATTCCTTTGGTGCCGCTTGAAATCGAGCACACATGCAAACACTAAGCATAATATCTGGCCTAGATGCACATAGATAAAGTAAAGAACCAATCATGGAGCGGTATACCTTTTGATCGAACTCTTTACCATTATCGTCGGGACCCAGATGATGTTTGGCTGGCATTGGTGTTGTGAAGCCTTTGCAGTCTTGCATACCGAACTTCTTCAGGCAATCTTTGAGATACTTCTCTTGAGATATGAAGACGCCATTGCGTTGTTGTCGTATTTGAAGACCGAGGAAGAACTTCAGCTCTCCCATCATGGACATCTGATATTGCTCTTGCATCATATATCCAAACTCTTCACTGTACTTCTGATTGGTACAGCCGAAGATAATGTCATCCACATATATTTGGCACACAAACAGTTCACCATCATATGTCTTCGTGAAGAGAGTGGGGTCTAGGGAACCAAGTATGAAGCCTTTGCTCTTCAGGAAGTATTTGAGTGTGTCATACCAGGCCCGAGGGGCTTGTTTGAGGCCATACAGTGCCTTGTTGAGCTTGTATACCATGTCAGGATGTTTTGGATCTTCAAAGCCAGGCGGTTGTGCAACATACACTTCTTCTTCAACCTTGCCATTGAGAAAAGCACTCTTTACATCCATCTGATATAGAAGTATGTTGTGATGATTTGCATAGGCCAGCAGTATGCGTATGGCTTCAAGTCTAGCCACAGGAGCAAATGTTTCATCGAAGTCAATGCCTTCCACTTGAGTATATCCTTAAGCAACGAGACGAGCTTTGTTTCTGACAACTTGACCATGCTCATCTTGCTTGTTGCGGTATATCCATTTGGTGCCTATTATATTGTGATTCCGTGGATCAGGACGCTTAACTAGTTCCTATACATTATTCAGCTCAAACTGTTGAAGCTCTTCTTGCATAGCTTGAATCCATTCAGATTCCATGAAGACTTCTTCAACTTTCTTGGGTTCTGTTATTGAGACGAATGCGAAGTGCCCACAGAAATTTGCTAGCTGAGTTGCCCTTGAACGAGTGAGTGGACCGGGTGCATTGATGCTATCAATTATTCTTTCAATCTGCACTTCATTGGCAACGCGAGGATGTACAGGGCGAAGACTTTGCTCTTGCTGATCATTGTCATTGTTAGAAGGAATGTCTTCAGGCTGAGCATTGTCTTCATGTTGATCAGGTGCTGAGATGATAAGTTCTTCTTCAGGATGAGCTTCAGAAGGTATAATTTCTCCAGTTCCCATTAGCTTGATTGATTCACTGGATGGAACTTCATCTAGCACATTTGGCAGTTGCTCTCTTTGTGAACCATTGGTCTCATCGAACCGCACATCCACTGTTTCAACCACTTTGTAATGAAAGAGATTGAAGACTCTGTAGGAGTGCGAATCCTTTCCATATCCAAGCATAAAACCCTCATGTGCTTTTGGTGCAAACTTTGAGGTGTGATGTGGGTCCTTGATCCAGCACCTTGCGCCAAATACTCTGAAGTAACTGACATTTGGCTTCTTGCCAGTAAGGAGCTCATAAGATGTCTTGTTCAGAAGCTTGTGAAGATAAACACGATTGATTGTATGGCATGCAGTATCAATGGCTTCAGGCCAGAATTTTCTTGGGGTCTTGTATTCATCTAGCATCGTTCTGGCCATCTCAATGAGTGTTCTGTTCTTGCGTTCGACGACGCCATTCTGCTGTGGCATGTACGGGGCTAAGAATTCATGTGTGATGCCCAAGGTATCAAGATATGTATCAAGGCCAGTGTTCTTGAATTCAGTGCCATTGTCACTTCTGATGTGCTTTATCTTGACGCCATAATTGTTCATAGCTCGATTGGCGAAGCGTCTGAAGACATCCTGCACTTCAGTCTTGTAAAGGATTATGTGCACCCAAGTGTATCTAGAGTAATCATCAACAATAACGAAGCCATAGAGGCATGCAATAGTAGTAAGAGTTGAGTAATGAGTGGGACCGAAAAGATCCATGTGAAGCAGTTCGAAGGGTCGAGTAGTGGTCATGATTGTCTTCGAAGGATGTTTGGCCCTCGTCATCTTCCCTGCTTCACAGGCACGGCATAAGTGGTCTTTCTTGAACTTGACGCCCTCGATGCCTATGACATGCTTCTTCTTCGCAAGGGTGTGGAGGTTCCTCATGCCAGCATGCCCAAGCCTCCGATGCTAGAGCCAGCATTTTGAAGCTTTTGCTAGAAGACATACGGCAAGCCATGGTCCTGCTGAGAAATCTACTACGTACAGATCATCTTTTCGATACCCTTCAAACACTAGAGACTTGTTAGATTCCATTAGTACAAGGCAACGATATTTTCCAAATATTACGATCATGTTCAAATCGCAAAGCATTGAGACAGACATTAAGTTGAAGCCAAGGGATTCAACAAACATGACTTTGTCCATGTGTTGATCCCTTGAGATTGCAACTCTACCTAGACCCAATACCTTACTTTTACCAGTGTCAGCAAATGTGATGTGGCTCTTGTCGGATGGACGTAAGGTTGAATCCATAAGAAGACTTCTTTTGCCAGTCATGTGATTTGTACATCCACTATCAATAATCCATTCTAAAGACGCTGGTGTCGTACCCTACAGTGCAGTTAGGGGGATAGGCTTCACCAAGAGCATTGTGAAGCAAAAACATTTGACGAACCAATGGGTTATGAAAGCTTAGATCCAGATCAGGACTAATAGGGAGAGTAGCAAGCGATTCAGGAACGAAGTACATAGTAAGACCATTCGGGCATTTGATCTTGCGCCCTACAAGATGTTTAAGGTCCCCAGCAATGGCGTCAGACAATTTTGGTTTTCTGCTGGAGACCTTTCCCTGCAAAAGAGAGTTAAGCTTTCTTAGCCACCCACATCTTCAAGGGTGGCTGAGAAGCAATAAGTCTAAGTGCAGCATCTGAGAATTTTGGCTTTGGAGCCCTACCAAACAGTCTTGCAGGCGGACAATAGTACTCATAAGAATAAGCAGAATAGTTCTTGGTCTTATGAACATGGCGGTTTGATGAACCGCTCTCATATTCATATGCCTGAGCATGGTTTCCCTGCAAAACATTTGCGTTAGTGCGACTCAGGTGAGTCCTCTGTCTGTATGAAGCCTTTGGACCATATGAAGCCTTTGGTCTGAGGTTTGTCTTCTTCACGTGAGGTGTCATGATGACATTCACAGGAAGATTCTCCAGACACCTTTTCGGAACCCAGATCTTCTTCATAGGCAGTCCATTCCTGCAGTTAGTACCAATGTACCTGGCAAACACTTCACCATTCTGATTCTTAAACAGTATATAGTTTGCATCAAAGGATTCATCAATGATAATGGGGTTAGCACAGGTGAAGCCAGATAGATTGGATGGGTCTGCTGAAGGTTCCTTTGCAGCAACCCACATGGTTTTGGGGTACTGCTCAGGTTTCCAGTAAGAGCCATCAGCATTCATTTTCCTTACGAACCCAACACCCTCTTTCCTCGGGTTTCGGTTTAGAATCTGCTTTTTGAGGACATCACATAGTGTCTGATGCCCTTTAAGACTTTTGTATATCCCTGTTTCAAGCAATGTCTTCAACCTAGCATTCTCATCAGCAATAGCAGTGGTATCCTCAGCAGAGGGGTTAGTTACCACATCAACAGTTGAAGATATTGCAACAGTAGTAGCAGTAGAACATTCAGCAACAGAAGTAGCATTATCACGCTCAATGCATTTAAGATATGGTGGTTCAAATCCTTCCTGAGCGGGACTGATCTATTTGGAGTGAAGTGACTCGTTTTCCTTTTGAAGATCTTCATGAACCGCTCTCAATTTCTCAAGATCTTGCTTCCTTTGAAGATAATCATAGGAAAGCTTTTCATGAGTTGTTGAGAGAGTTTCATGACGACTTTCAAGTTCCTGATACTTAACGTGAAGATTTTTTATGTCTTCAATTAAGGATTCAGATCGAGTCATTTCAGCACCTAACAGATCATCGCTTCTGTCTAACAGTTTTTGAATATGTTCTATAGCTTTCTGCTGTTCAATTGCAATTTTAGCAAGTGTTTTGTAGCTGGGTTTTGAATCACAATCAGAGTCATCGTCACTAGATGTTTGATAGTGAGTAGTGCGTGTGTTTACCTTGGCACCGCGAGCCATGAAGCAATAGGTAGAAGCGGAGTAGTCCTTGTCATTTGCATCGGTGTCGGTGACGAGGTCATTGTCTTCAGTATTGAAGATGGACTTGACAACGTATGCTGTAGCCAGACTTGCGACGCCTGAATCGGACTCCTCCTCAGACTCCACCTCCGCCTCCTCAGAAGCGGACTCCTCCTCCGAGTCCATTTCCTTGTCAACAAACGCACGTGCCTTGCCAGATGAGCTCTTCTCGTGTGATGAAGACTTTGAGGAAGACTTGGACGAAGACTTTGAGTATTTCTTCTTCTTCTTGTCGTCAGAGTCATATTCCTTGCTCTTCTTCTTCTTTTTGTTCTCATTGTCCCACTGTGGACACTCAGAGATGAAGTGGCCAGGTTTCTTGCACTTGTGACACGTTTTCTTCTTGTAGTCGTGAGCAGAATCTTCATCATTCCTTGAGCTTGATCGGGAAGACTTTCTGAAGCCTTTCTTCTTGGTGAATTTTTGGAACTTCTTCACAAGCATAGCAAGTTCTCTTCCAATGTCTTCAGGATCATCAGAACTGCTGTCAGATTCTTCTTCAGATGAGGAGACAGCTTTTGCCTTCAAGGCACGAGTTCGCCCATAGTTTGGACCGTAGATATCTCTTTTCTCAGAAAGCTGAAACTCATGTGTGTTGAGCCTCTCAAGTATGTCAGATGGATCGAGTGTCTTGAAATCAGGATGTTCTTGAATCATCAGGGCTAGGATGTCAAATGAACTATCAAATGATCTCAGTAGTGTCTTGACGACTTCATGTTTGGTGATCTCAGTAGCGCCGAGGGCTTGAAGCTCATTTGTGATGTCAGTGAGTCGGTCAAAAGTGTGCTGGACATTCTCATTGTCATTTCGCTTGAAGCGGTTGAAGAGGTTGCGAAGGACACTGATTCTCTGATCTCTCTGGGTTGAGATGCCTTCATTGACCTTGGAGAGCCAGTCCCAGACCAGCTTAGATGTCTTCAAAGCACTCACACGGCCATACTGTCCTTTGGTCAGGTGACCACAGATGATATTCTTGGCAGTAGAGTCCAGTTGAACAAATTTCTTGACGTCAGCAGCAGTGACACCTTCTCCAGCCTTGGGAACGCCGTTTTCGACGACATACCATAGGTCGACATCAATGGCTTCAAGATGCATGCGCATCTTATTCTTCCAGTAGGTATATTCAGTTCCATCGAAGACGGGGCACGCAACGGAGACTTTAATTATCCCTGCAGTCGACATAGCTAAAACTCCAGGTGGTTAAACCGAATCACACAGAACAAGGGAGCACCTTGCTCTAATACCAATTGAAAGTGCGTTATATCGACTAGAGGGGGGGTGAATAGGCGATTTTTATGAAAGTCTTCAAAACATGGAAGTTATGAAGACAACCGATAGAAATAAACCTATTACCATGCAGCGGAAGGTAGACTACACTAGGCAAGCCATAGTCAAGTGTTCAATGAAGTGAAAGCACAATGACTTAATAGCAGCAATGTAGTAAGGATCAGGTAGGAAGATATTATGAAGCCATACAGAGCATGCAGTCACTCAGTGAAGACAAAAGATAGTGCAAACATACAATGACTTCACAAGGAGCAACAGTAAGTAAAGGGAAGGGAAGATGAAACCAGTGACTCGTTGAAGATAATGATTTGTTGGACCAGTTCCAGTTGCTGTGACAACTGTACGTCTGGTTGGGGCGGCTAGGTATTTAAACCTTAGGACACACAGTCCTGGACACCCAGTCCTGAACACGCAGCTCAGGACACCCAATCATCACCGTATTCCCCTTGAGCTAAGGTCACACAGACCTCGCCCAATCACTCTGGTAAGTCTTCAAGGTAGACTCCCAAACCTTCACAGACTTCGTTCACCGGCAATCCACAATGTCTCTTGGATGCTCAGAATGCGACGCCTAACCGGCTGGAGGATGCACAGTCCTCAAGTGTAATAAGTCTTCAGATCACACAGACAAGAAGACTTAAGTGATGCCCAATTCTCTCTGGCTCTGGGTGGTTAGGGCTTTATCCTCGCAAGGAATTCTCTCTCAAAGGCTTCGAGGTGGGTTGCTCTCAAACGACAAAAGCCGTACTCTCAATCTGAGCAGCCAACCGTTTATGGTTGTGGGGGGTGGGCTATTTATAGCCACTTGGCAACCCGACCTGATTTGTCCGAAATGACCCTGGGTCACTAAGGAACTGACATGTGTTCCAACGGTCAGATTTCAAACTCACACGGCAACTTTACTTGGGCTACAAGCAAAGCTGACTTGTCCGACTCTGGACAAGATTCGCTCTCATAGTCTTCACTCGAAGACATAGGTTTTTGGTTAGGCATCACTTCAGTCAGTCTGACTGGTTCTCTTGGACCCCACTTAACAGTACGGTGGTTCCTATGACTCAACACAAAAGAAAAAGAACTACGAAAGATCTAAGTCTTCGAGCTCCATAGGCTTCATGTGGTGTCTTCTCTTGTCATAGTCTTCAATGTGAATATCTTCATATACCACCTTTGACTTCAATGTCTTCATACATTTTTAGGGGTCATCTCTGGTAGGAAAACCGAATCAATGAGGGACTTCTACCTGTGTTATCCTGCAATTCTCACAAATACATTAGTCCCTCAACTAGGTTTGTCGTCAATACTCCAAAACCAACTAGGGGTGGCACTAGATGCACTTACAAGTGCTGGTAAATCACCCTCCTGAATCAAGCTTTCTGCACCTGCTGCAATTTCTATTTTTTCCATCTCTGAATGAGTTTATTGATTTGGCAAAGCTCTAATAAGTCAGCTGCTTGCTATCAGTACAGTTGAAGTAATTTCGCTTACTTACCTGACGTATCATGAACAACAATAGAACTTTGAGTGGCTGGAATTGTCGTTTCATTTGCCATCGGGTGTGCACCGACATGCGTGCCACTATCCACTGCAGCTGCTACATGATATTTTTAGTTAGGAAGACATTTTCATCAAACACAGAGGGATGCTGATTGAGATGGTTAGATTGGAGGAATTCTTTTTACAATACCTGTTGTAGCCAATGTGCTCATTGATTTTGATCTTGTAGCAGCGAATGCATCCATGAGATTTCTAACAAAATCTTTTTTGTTGTCCTTGATCCCCTGCAGGAACTTCTCCATGGTGGCATCATCCTCCCCCCAGCACGTCCATCACAAATGGAACCTAGATGTTTGATACACCATGCTGTAACCGCATCTCTGAAGATCTTTTCAACCCCGTCATCCACGATAGCCCCAAGCTCTATGGGTGGCTGCGCAAGGTTGAACAGGATGATGCCACTAGTTAGTTAAATTTGTACAAACAATGATGCTTTGGAACGGTGAGTGCAATGCAGCTTACGCTATGTATGCCAAGGTCTGGTGGATTATCTGACATCATGGAGTGCCAAACCCAGTTGATGTTGTCCTTCTAGTTTTCTGGTTTGGTCTGTGACAATGAAGGATAATTGAATTGAATAAACTAGTTCATGATCACCAAGGGTGTCAACAACAGTTAAAAAGTTGTGTGTGAGAGACATCACCTTGAACCGCCCAGGGTATCACTCATCTAGACCAATTAGTTCTTTTATCTTGTCACCAGAGTAGGCTGATAACCTCGGCAGGCGTGTAGATGTCACATTTGAGTTGCCAAAGTCCATGTTGTCCAACACCCAAATCTGAAAATCACATTTTTGTTGTCAGAAGCAGTACATAACTGAAGGTTTGATAAATTCAGTACACAGTAAGGATGGAATGTGTTTTTTTTATGTATTACCTGTGCTGATACCTGGCATCCTCCAAGCTCTATAGTTTTTTTGCCTCCACTGACATCGGCTTGGAATTTCCGTACTGCTTCCCTAAGTTTTTCAAATCCATACTTTGCAAGGTTGTAGAACCCAGTGCCTTGTGGATGCACAACACACTGTAGGATCTCATCTGGTACAGCAGGATATCTTTGGTTTGGTGCTACGACCAGAGCAGATCCCAATAAAGAGAATGCAACTGACATTGCCCTACGCTCATCTGGTTCTATGGTCATGTGATCCATCTACTGAAATGCATACAGTATGTCATTGACAGCTAGCCCCCCTACTGTTTTCCTCTCTAGGCCAACTATGTCCTGTCTCTTCTCAACAAGTTCTGCCCGGTTCGGAGGAGTATCATATGTTACGGATTCACCGGAATTTCTAAACCCCATGATGGAAACCATGTCAGAGACTCTAAACCTACAGATCTGCTCATCCCTAAACCTAAAACTCATGTCATGGGGGTTGAATCGTGACAGGATCCATGCGTAGTGCTTTTTCTTTGCATCGTTTGCTATCTGCGTGGTCAGCAGGCCCCCCATGTCTGAATCGGCAACAGCAGGGTAGTAAGATGGCCCTAGACCAAGGAATGGTCTCATATTGAACGTGCTCTTGCAACATTTACCCCGAAGAAAATCTACATCTGCTCGCCGGCCAGGACGATGGTCAACCGCACGAACGATGGCGCCGCTTCCCCACCCGCTATGCGGGAGATGGCAGTCGCTGACGGAAGCTGCATCTCGCTCCCTCCGAGAGCGTGCTCTCTTCGGCTTGTAGAGAGGGTCATCTTCGTTGGCCGATCTACGCGTTTTCCTCTTCCGGCTGGACGGATCCATCACTCGTCAACGCTAGGGTTGGCTGCATGCGAAAACAGGGGAAGCGTAAGCATGGATTTCCCCCCAAAAAAGAAAGATTCCACACCATGAAAGAGGAAAGAGACGGGAGAATCTTGTTCGGACGTGTACCGTCTTATTCGCGGGTCGATCGTCTTTCTGCGGCCACTGCTATCATCAGATCTGCTTTTCCCCTCCTTTTTCCACCGGCGGCTGAGGTGATGAACAGTGCACTGTGTGAGAGCTCGGTTCTTGAGGAGGAAGCGTGGGGAGAAGAGTGGTCTGAGTGAGTGAGAGGTGAGCAGGGGGCCGTGTAGATATATGCTGCTACATGGCCACACGGGCAGTTACAGCCCATTTTAATTACCTAGCTACCCCTCGAGTGTGTGCTTTCTTACCCATTTTTGGGTTACTATGGCGGGAGATCTCCCGCGCCGAGCACTGAAGTGCGACGCAGTTGTTACTGTTGGAAATATGCCCTAGAGGCAATAATAAAAGCATTATTATTATATTTCCTTATTCATGATAATTGTCTTTATTCATGCTATAATTGTGTTATCCGGAAATCGTAATACATGTGTGAATAATAGACACCAACATGTCCCTAGTAAGCCTCTAGGTGACTAGCTCGTTGATCAACAGATAGTCATGGTTTCCTGACTATGGACATTGGATGTCATTGATAACGAGATCACATCATTAGGAGAATGATGTGATGGACAAGACCCAATCCTAAACATAGCACAAGATCGTATAGTTTGTTTGCTAGAGTTTTCCAATGTCAAGTATCTTTTCCTTAGACCATGAGATCGTGTAACTCCCGGATACCGTAGAAGTGCTTTGGGTTTACCAAACGTCACAACGTAACTGGGTGACTATAAAGGTATACTACGGGTATCTCCGAAAGTGTCTATTGGGTTGACACGCATCAAGACTGGGATTTGTCACTCCGTGTGACGGAGAGGTATCACTAGGCTCACTTGGTAATGCATCATCATAATGAGCTCAAAGTGACCAAGTGTCTGGTCACGGGATCATGCAATACGGTACGAGTAAAGTGACTTGCCGGTAACGAGATTGAACGAGGTATTGGGATACCGACGATCGAATCTCGGGCAAGTAACATACCGATTGATGAAGGGAATTGTATACGGGGTTGCTTGAATCCTCGACATCGTGGTTCATCCGATGAGATCATCGAGGAGCATGTGGGAGCCAACATGGGTATCCAGATCCCGCTGTTGGTTATTGACCGGAGAGCGATCTCGGTCATGTCTACATGTCTCCCGAACCCGTAGGGTCTACACACTTAAGGTTCGATGACGCTAGGGTTGTAGGGATATGTATATGCAGTAACCCGAATGTTGTTCGGAGTCCCGGATGAGATCCTGGACGTCACGAGGAGTTCCGGAATGGTCCGGAGGTAAAGAATTATATATGGGAAGTCTTGTTTTGGTCACCGGAAAGGTTTCGCGCATTATCGGTATTGTACCGGGAGTGCCGAAAGGGGTCCGGGGGTCCACCAAGGGGGTCCACCTGCCCCGGGGGGCCACATGGGCTGTAGGGGTGTGCGCCTTGGCCTGTATGGGCCAAGGGCACCAGCCCCAAGAGGCCCATGCGCCAAGAGATGAGGGAAAGGAAGAGTCCTAAAGGGGGAAGGCACCTCCTAGGTGCCTTGGGGAGGATGGACTCCTCCCTGGCCGCACCCTTCCTTGGAGGAAGGGCCAAGGCTGCGCCCCCCCTCTCCCTTGGCCCTATATATAGTGGGGGGAAGGGAGGGCAGCCACACCTAAGCCCTGGCGCCTCCCTCTCCCTCTCCAACACCTCCTCCTCCTCCGTAGAGCTTGGCGAAGCCCTGACGGAGTACTGCAGCTCCACCACCACCACGCCGTCGTGCTGCTGCTGGAGCCATCTTCCTCAACCTCTCCTTCCCCTTGCTGGATCAAGAAGGAGGAGACGTCACGCTGACCGTACGTGTGTTGAACACGGAGGTGCCGTCCGTTCGGCGCTAGGATCTCCGGTGATTTGGATCACGTCGAGTACGCCTTCCTCATCCCCGTTCTTTGAACGCTTCCGCGCATGATCTACAAAGGTATGTAGATGCAATCCGATCACTCGTTTCTAGATGAACTTCTAGATGGATCTTGGTGAAACCGTAGGAAAATTTTTGTTTTCTGCAACGTTCCCCAACAGTGGCATCATGAGCTAGGTCTATGCGTAGTTCTCTTGCACGAGTAGAACACAATTTGTTGTGGGCGTTGATGTTGTCAACTTTCTTGCCGCTACTAGTCTTATCTTGCTTCAACGGTATTGTGGGATGAAGCGGCCCGGACCAACCTTACACGTACGCTTACGTGAGACCGGTTCCACCGACTAGCATGCACAAGTTGCATAAGGTGGCTGGCGGGTGTCTGTCTCTCCCACTTTAGTTGGAGCGGATTCGATGAAAAGGGTCCTTATGAAGGGTAAATAGAAGTTGACAAATCACGTTGTGGCTTTCACGTAGGTAAGAAAACATTCTTGCTAGAACCCTTTTGCAGCCACGTAAAACTTGCAACAACAATTAGAGGACGTCTAACTTGTTTTTGCAGCACGTGTTCTGTGATGTGATATGGCCAAAGTTGTGATGAATGATGAATGATATATATGTGATGTATGAGATGTTCATACTATTGTAATAAGAATCACGACTTGCATGTCGATGAGTATGACAACCGGCAGGAGCCATAGGAGTTGTCTTTATTTTTTGTATGACCTGCGTGTCATTGAGAAACGCCATGTAAATTACTTTACTTTATTGCTAAACGCGTTAGCCGTAGTAGTAGAAGTAATAGTTGGCGAGCAACTTCATGGAGACACGATGATGGAGATCATGATGATGGAGATCATGGTGTCATGCCGGTGACAAGATGATCATGGAGCCCCAAGATGGAGATCAAAGGAGCTATGTGATATTGGCCATATCATGTCACTATTATTGTTTGGTTGCATGTGATGTTTATCATGTTTCTGCATCTTGTTTACTTAGAACGATGGTAGTAAATAAGATGATCCCTCATAATAATTTCAAGAAAGTGTTCCCCCTAACTGTGCACCTTTGCGATAGTTCGTTGTTTCGAAGCACCACGTGATGATCGGGTGTTAGATTCTAACGTTCACATACAACAGGTGTAAGACAGATTTACACATGCAAACACTTAGGTTGACTTGACGAGCCTAGCATGTACAGACATGGCCTCGGAACACAGAAGACCGAAAGGTCGAGCATGATTCGTATAGAAGATACGATCAACATGAAGATGTTCACCGATGTTGACTAGTCCGTCTCACGTGATGATCGGACACGGCCTAGTTAACTCGGATCATGTTATACTTAGATTACTGGAGGGATGTCTATGTAAGTGGGAGTTCATTGAATAATTTGATTAGATGAACTTAATTATCATGAACTTAGTCTAAATTTTTTACAATATGTCTTGTAGATCAAATGTCCAACGTAGTCCTCAACTTCAACACGTTCCTAGAGAAAACCAAGCTGAAAGACAATGGCAGCAACTACACGGTCTGGGTCCGGAACCTAAGGATCATCCTCATACCTTCCAAGAAAGATTATGTCCTACAAGCACCGCTAGGTGACGCACCTGTTCTCCCGGCAGAACAAGACGTTATGAACGCTTGGCAGGCACGTACCGATGACTACTCCCTCGTTCAGTGCGGCATGCTTTACAGCTTAGAGCCGGGGCTCCAAAAGCGTTTTGAGAGACACGGAGCATATGAGATGTTCGAAGAGCTGAAAATGGTTTTCCAAGCTCATGCCCGGGTCGAGAGATATCAAGTCTCCGACAAGTTCTTCAGCTGTAAGATGGAGGAAAACAGTTCTGTCAGTGAGCACATACTCACTATGTCTGGGTTGCATAACCGCTTGACTCAGCTGGGAGTTAATCTCCCGGATGACGCGGTCATTGACAGAATCCTTCAGTCGCTTCCACCGAGCTACAAGAGCTTTGTGATGAACTTCAATATGCAGGGGATGGAAAAGACCATTCCTGAAGTATTTGCAATGCTGAAATCAGCAGAGGTAGAAGTCAAAAAGGAACATCAAGTGTTGATGGTGAATAAAACCACTAAGTTCAAGAAGGGCAAGGGAAAGAAAGCTTTCAAGAAGGACGGCAAGGGAGTTGCCGCGCCCGGCAAGCAAGCTGCCGGGAAGAAGCCAAAGAATGGACCCAAGCCCGAGACTGAGTGCTTTTTATTGCAAGGAAAGTGGTCACTGGAAGCGGAACTGCCCCAAATACTTAGCGGACAAGAAGGCCGGCAAAACGAAAGGTATATGTGATATACATGTAATTGATGTGTACCTTGCCAGTACTCGTAGTAGCTCCTGGGTATTTGATACCGGTGCGGTTGCTCACATTTGTAACTCAAAACAGGAGCTGCGGAATAAGCGGAGACTGGCGAAGGACGAGGTGACGATGCGCGTCGGGAATGGTTCCAAGGTCAATGTGATCGCCGTCGGCACGCTACCTCTACATTTACCTTCAGGATTAGTTTTAAACCTTAATAATTGTTATTTAGTGCCAGCTTTGAGCATGAACGTTGTATCAGGATCTCGTTTAATTCGAGATGGCTACTCATTTAAATCCGAGAATAATGGTTGTTCTATTTATATGAGAGATATGTTTTATGGTCATGCTCCGATGGTGAATGGTTTATTCTTAATGAATCTCGAGCGTAATGCTACACATGTTCATAGTGTGAGTACCAAAAGATGTAAGATTGATAATGATAGTCCCACATACTTGTGGCACTGCCGCCTTGGTCACATAGGTGTCAAACGCATGAAGAAGCTCCATGCTGATGGACTTTTAGAGTCTCTTGATTACGAATCATTTGACACGTGCGAACCATGCCTCATGGGTAAAATGACCAAGACTCCGTTCTCAGGAACAATGGAGTGAGCAACCAACTTATTGGAAATCATACATACTGATGTGTGCGGTCCAATGAGTGTTGAGGCTCGCGGTGGCTATCATTATGTTCTCACCCTCACTGATGACTTGAGTAGATATGGGTATGTCTACTTAATGAAACACAAGTCTGAGACCTTTAAAAAGTTCAAGGAATTTCAGAGTGAGGTTGAGAATCAACGTGACAGGAAAATCAAGTTCCTGCGATCAGATCATGGAGGAAAATACTTGAGTCAGGAGTTTGGCACACACTTAAGAAAATGTGGAATAGTTTCACAACTCACGCCGCCTGGAACACCTCAGCGTAATGGTGTGTCCGAACGTCGTAATCGCACTCTATTAGATATGGTGCGATCTATGATGTCTCTTACCGATTTACCGCTATCTTTTTGGGGCTATGCTTTAGAGACTGCCGCATTCACTTTAAATAGGGCTCCGTCGAAATCCGTTGAGACGACACCGTATGAATTATGGTTTGGGAAGAAACCTAAGCTGTCGTTTCTAAAAGTTAGGGGATGCGATGCTTATGTCAAGAAACTTCAACCTGAAAATCTCGAACCCAAGTCGGAAAAATGCGTCTTCATTGGATACCCTAAAGAAACTATTGGGTATACCTTCTACCTCAGATCTGAAGGCAAGATCTTTGTTGCCAAGAATGGATCCTTTCTAGAGAAGGAGTTTCTCTCGAAAGAAGTAAGTGGGAGGAAAGTAGAACTTGATGAAGTATTACCTCTTGAACCGGAAAATGGCGCAACTCAAGAAAATGTTCCTGAGGTGCCTGCACCGACTAGAGAGGAAGTTAATCAGGATACTTCTGATCAAGCTCCTACCGAAATTCGAAGGTCCACAAGGACACGTTCCGCACCAGATTGGTACGGCAACCCTGTCTTGGAAATCATGTTGTTAGACAACGGTGAACCTTCGAACTATGAAGAAGCGATGGCGGGCCCGGATTCCGACAAATGGCTGGAAGCCATGAAATCCGAGATAGGATCCATGTATGAAAATGAAGTATGGACTTTGACTGACTTGCCCGTAGAGCAGCGAGCCATAGAAAATAAATGGATCTTTAAGAAGAAGACAGACGCGGATGGTAATGTGACCATCTATAAAGCTCGGCTTGTCGCTAAGGGTTATCGACAAGTTCAAGGGGTTGACTACGATGAGACTTTCTCACCGGTAGCGAAGCTAAAGTCCGTCCGAATCATGTTAGCAATTGCCGCATTCTACGATTATGAGATATGGCAAATGGACGTCAAAACGGCATTCCTTAATGGTTTCCTTAAGGAAGAATTGTATATGATGCAGCCGGAAGGTTTTGTCGATCCTAAATATGCTGATAAGGTGTGCAAGCTCCAACGCTCGATTTATGGGCTGGTGCAAGCATCTCGGAGTTGGAACATTCGCTATGATGAGATGATCAAAGCGTTTGGGTTTATGCAGACTTATGGAGAAGCCTGCGTTTACAAGAAAGTGAGTGGGAGCTCTGTAGCATTTCTCATATTATATGTAGATGACATACTTTTGATGGGAAATGATATAGAGCTTTTGGACAACATTAAGGCCTACTTGAATAAGAGTTTTTCAATGAAGGACCTTGGAGAAGCTGCTTATATATTAGGCATCAAGATCTACAGAGATAGATCAAGATGCCTCATAGGTCATTCACAAAGCACATATCTTGACAAGATATTGAAGAAGTTCAATATGGATCAGTCTAAGAAGGGGTTCTTGCCTGTATTGCAAGGTGTGAAATTGAGCTTAGCTCAATGTCCGACCACGGCAGAAGATATAGAAGAGATGAGTGTCATCCCCTATGCCTCAGCCATAGGGTCTATTATGTATGCCATGCTGTGTACCAGACCTGATGTAAACCTTGCCGTAAGTTTGGTAGGAAGGTACCAAAGTAATCCCGGCAAGGAACACTGGACAGCGGTATGTTTCTTGTTTATGGAGGTGACGAAGAGCTCGTCGTAAAAGGTTACGTCGACACTAGCTTCGACACAGATCTGGATGACTCTAAGTCACAAATCGAATACGTGTATATTTTGAATGGTGGGGCAGTAAGCTGGTGCAGTTGCAAGCAGAGCGTCGTGGCGGGATCTACATGTGAAGCGGAGTACATGGCAGCCTCGGAGGCAGCGCATGAAGCAATTTGGGTGAAGGAGTTCATCACCGACCTAGGAGTCATACCCAATGCGTCGGGGCCAATCAAACTCTTCTGTGACAACACTGGAGCTATTGCACTTGCCAAGGAGCCCAGGTTTCACAAGAAGACCAGGCACATCAAGCGTCGCTTCAACTCCATTCGTGAAAATGTTCAAGATGGAGACATAGATATTTGTAAAGTACATATGGACCTGAATATAGCAGATCCGTTGACTAAACCTCTCCCTAGAGCAAAACATGATCAACACCAGAATTCCATGGGTGTTCGATTCATCACAATGTAACTAGATTATTGACTCTAGTGCAAGTGGGAGACTGTTGGAAATATGCCCTAGAAGCAATAATAAAAGCATTATTATTATATTTCCTTATTCATGATAATTGTCTTTATTCATGCTATAATTGTGTTATCCGGAAATCGTAATACATGTGTGAATAATAGACACCAACATGTCCCTAGTAAGCCTCTAGGTGACTAGCTCGTTGATCAACAGATAGTCATGGTTTCCTGACTATGGACATTGGATGTCATTGATAACGAGATCACATCATTAGGAGAATGATGTGATGGACAAGACCCAATCCTAAACATAGCACAAGATCGTATAGTTTGTTTGCTAGAGTTTTCCAATGTCAAGTATCTTTTCCTTAGACCATGAGATCGTGTAACTCCCGGATACCGTAGGAGTGCTTTGGGTGTACCAAACGTCACAATGTAACTGGGTGACTATAAAGGTATACTACGGGTATCTCCGAAAGTGTCTGTTGGGTTGACATGGATCAAGACTGGGATTTGTCACTCCATGTGACGGAGAGGTATCACTGGGCCCACTCGGTAATGCATCATCATAATGAGCTCAAAGTGACCAAGTGTCTGGTCACGGGATCATGCATTACGGTACGAGTAAAGTGACTTGCCGGTAACGAGATTGAACGAGGTATTGGGATACCGACGATCGAATCTCGGGCAAGTAACATACCGATTGACGAAGGGAATTGTATACGGGGTTGCTTGAATCCTCGACATCGTGGTTCATCCGATGAGATCATGGAGGAGCATGTGGGAGCCAACATGGGTATCCAGATCCCGCTGTTGGTTATTGACCGGAGAGCGATCTCGGTCATGTCTACATGTCCTCCGAACCCGTAGGGTCTACACACTTAAGGTTCGGTGACGCTAGGGTTGTAGGGATATGTATATGCAGTAACCCAAATGTTGTTCAGAGTCCCGGATGAGATCCCGAACGTCACGAGGAGTTCCGGAATGGTCCGGAGGTAAAGAATTATATATGAGAAGTCTTGTTTTGGTCACCGGAAAGGTTTCGCGCATTATCAGTATTGTACCGGAAGTGCCGAAAGGGGTCTGGGGGTCCACCAAGGGGGTCCACCTGCCCCGGGGGGCCACATGGGCTGTAGGGGTGTGCGCCTTGGCCTGTATGGGCCAAGGGCACCAGCCCCAAGAGGCCCATGCGCCAAGAGATGAGGGAAAGGAAGAGTCCTAAAGGGGAAGGCACCTCCTAGGTGCCTTGGGGAGGATGGACTCCTCCCTGGCCGCACCCTTCCTTGGAGGAAGGGCCAAGGCTGCGCCCCCCCTCTCCCTTGGCCCTATATATAATGGGGGGAAGGGAGGGCAGCCACACCTAAGCCCTGGCGCCTCCCTCTCCCTCTCCAACACCTCCTCCTCCTCCGTAGAGCTTGGCGAAGCCCTGACGGAGTACTGCAGCTCCACCATCACCACGCCGTCGTGCTGCTGCTGGAGCATCTTCCTCAACCTCTCCTTTCCCTTGCTGGATCAAGAAGGAGGAGACGTCACGCTGACCGTACGTGTGTTGAACACGGAGGTGCCGTCCGTTCGGCGTTAGGATCTTCGGTGATTTGGAACACGTCGAGTACGCCTTCCTCGTCCCTGTTCTTTGAACGTTTCCGCGCGTGATCTACAAAGGTATGTAGATGCAATCTGATCACTCGTTTCTAGATGAACTCCTAGATGGATCTTGGTGAAACCGTAGGAAAATTTTTGTTTTCTGCAACGTTCCCCAACAGTTACCACATTAGCGTTGGCCGGACCGTCCCCAACGTGCATGCACACATGCGTACTAGCTAGCACAAGAAACTGATCTCGTCAAGAAATGGTTTGCCAGCCGGTATAGCTGAACAATTTTTCGTCGCACCAAAAAAAATAAGGTGACCGTGTCCATATGCGCCCGGACAATTTCAGCGCAAGCAGAAAGCGACCCATGATGCCTGCCGCTGTACGCTACAGTAGTCCGGACGCTTTTATATATCCGGTCCCCCATAGACTCTTCGCCCCAGCATCAGAGTACATTTCCCCGGGACCAGCGTCCGTGCCCGACACGATCTACAAAGTGGTTAACTAGCCAATGATCCGTGCTCTGTTCGCATATGGATCCAAAAAAAGGGATGTCTCCGCATCGGGAATCAGCCGTGTGGTGCGGGGGGAGGGAGGATGGCTGGTGGGTGCTGCCTTTTTTTCTGGGACAGAATATGCATGCATGCATGCAAGCAGGTTAAAATAATTGCCGCATGGACCTACAGTGATCGGGCTTAGTTTAATCTAAGACCGCACCTCTTACCCTCCAACGCTAAGCAGAACATTTTTTTATGCCAAATCCACAGATGCCGGTCGTTGGGGGATTTTTTTTTTGTTAGAGTCAGCTATGCCACAAAAAATGCGCCACGCTCTAATGGTTCGCATATTATATTCAGTCAACGGACCAGGATGCCATTTTTGTTGCATGTGTCCACTTAATTTGTCGCCTAATTTTATTTTAGTCGCTTGGCCACGTCGGTGCATCTTTACACCCTTGGTTTTTATTTAATAGTAAGCAAACAAACAAAAAGGAATTTCAAAAAAATTTAGGGAGAAATATCTGATTTAGGTCGATTTAAAGTTAAGGTCTCCTCTTTGTGCACTAGGACCCCGGGGAATCCCTCCTTATTCACCGGCCCGACAAGCCACGGGCGGGATTAGCCCCCGAATATGCAGTGTACCCTTCGGACACCCATCTTGGTGATGGGTGATTGGCCCTTCGCACGGCCTCTTAATGGGTGAGAGGATCACGCCCCTGATGGTATGTCATGGAAAAACCTGCTTTGCTGGTTCTTGTGACCCAAAAGCGCCGGCATATCAGTACATCGCGAGCTTCTCTGTATGGCGCGCCGAAACTGCAGCCGCGCTTCCCTATCCGCCTTTGGTAAGCCTCCTCACACCCCCCTCCCCACATTTTTTCCTTTTCGTGTCCAAATACCAATGACAATCGAACTGAGGATCTCAAGTGCGCAATGAAATCACCCCCTGGTGGTTTATTGCCATGGGTTTACCATCCCAACAACAAAATTAACCCTAATTGTGAACCACCCCCGCACCGTCTCCTTTTCCATTTTTTTCTTTCATTTCTTTATTGTGTTGTCCAGAACAGTCGAATGAGGAAACTATTTAAGATGTAGCAGGGTTTTATCGTTGGTCCCAATGCTTCTCATCGTAAATCGGAGATAACGAGGATATTCTCTCACGTCATTAACTCGTTTTTCGTACCATTGAGATCTATTGATTGACATTTCATCTCACTTCAGTGATCCAATCTGTACTTCACATTTTTTTAATGCCACAACATATGTTAGGTCGCGCGGCATGTCATGATCACCAGCAGCAAAATTTTTAAACACGATAAGTTTGTTTACATCTTACCTCGTAAGAGGAAAACATCAATACCCCCCCCCCCCCCCAACAACAAGATGTGTTTTCTCGTGGTTCATGTTGTTCTCCTCTTACGAGGTAAGAAGCAAACAAACTTATCATGATTAAAATGTTTGCTGACGGCGAAAGTGCGCTCAATAGGTTAGGGCGATAACGCATGCGATGTTCATTTACTTATACTGACGATGTTTTTTTTTGCATGGTGGCACAATGCACGCGATGATCTACCCGCTCATGGTGCAACATCAGGTATCGTATGTTGTTTGCAACAACGCGCCCATGAAGCCTCGTCTACGTGTGTTAGTTCTGCTGGTTCTTCGGTGCACCCTTTCCAAAAAGGGGATGTTTTTACTCAAGGGTTTTGTGCTGTATCGCGGGGGGACGGGGTGGGGTGTGTGTCAGGGGGGTTGGTGTGGTTTGTGGTAGGGTCCCCTCCCCTACCCTCAGCGAGAACTCCCATTCTTCCAAACAAGGAGGGATCCCGATTGTCTATTCATCTCAATAGACTGTGGCAGGATCGACTTGACAATTTTTATTTAATAACAAGAAAATAAACAAAAAGGAATTTTGCAAAAATGAATGGAGGAAAGATTTGATTTAGGTCGTTTTAAAGTTAAGGTCTCGTTTTGTACACCCAGATCCCTGGGAACCCCTGCTTATTTTTCCGGCCCGAGAAACCATGGGCGGGATTTACAGTGTACACTTAGGAGACCCATCTGGGTGAGGGACGATCGGCTCTCCCCATGGCCTCTTACTGGGTGAGATGCCCACGCCCCTATGGTTTGTCAAGGGAAACCCTGCTTCACTGGTTCTTGTGACCCCAAGGCACCGGGATATAAGTACAACGCGAGCTTCTCTCCCTAGCGCGACGAAACTCCGGCCGCGCTTTCCCTATCCGCCTGTGGTAAGCCCCCTCATCCTCTTCCCCCTGTTTCTTCATTTTATTGTCCAAATACAAACGATGATTTAACTGAGGATCTCAAGTGTGCAATGAAATCACCCCCTTGGTGGTTTATTGCCTGGGGTTTACCATCCCCAACAACAAAACTTAGCCCTAATTGTGAACCACCCCTGCAACGTCTCTTTCTCCAATATTTCTTTCATTTTCTTTTATTGTGTTCTCCATAACAGTCGAAAGAGGAAACTACTTGAGATGTAGCATGGATGATTCGGTGGTCCCAATGCTTCACTTCATACATCGGAGATAACGATGATATTCTTTCCCGCCATTAAACCGTTTTTCGCACCATTGAGAGCTACCGATTGACACTTCATCTCACTTCAGTGAACCAATCTATAATTCACATTTTTCAATGCCACACCACATGTTAGATCGCGTGGCTTGTAATGATCGTCGGCACCAAACCTTTTAATCCCGATATTTGTTTACTTCTTACCTCGTCTACACGTGTTAGTTCTGACGTTTTTTGGTGCACTCTTTTCATAAACGCGGTGCCTTCACTCAAGGGATTTGTGCTGTATCAGGGGGACGAGGTGGGGTGTGTGTTCGGGGTGGGTGTGGTTGGTGGTGAGGTCCCCCACCCATCCCCTCGGTGGGAACTCCCATTCTCCCAAACAAGGATGGATGCCGATTGTCTGTTCATATCAATAATCTATGGTGGAGTCGAATTGACAATTTTGCACATGACGTGGCATGACAACATCATCAGTAGCCATATTTTCTTTGCTCAAATACTTGTTTTTTTTCCTAACACGCCTGAAACAATTCATATCTGTCCCTGTTTTAATATTCATTGTTTTTGTTTTCTCATTCGTCTCATCGCAGTTCAGCACCATGGGGAAAAAGGAAACACAGTGTCTTTCTCTACAACATGACACGATATTTTCATTTTCCACCAACACACAAGCAACTTAGGATTAGGACACACATCGTAATTGACATAAACCGTCCAACATAATTGTGGTAATGAGATATTACCATGCATGCACACACTCAGCACACTAACTGTAGCTATACGCGCTCGTGGTCCTCACCACGAGCACACTTTAGGTGATGGATGCAGACATAAACCTTCCAACATATTTTTGTGGTAATGAGATATTACCATGCATGCACACACTCAGCACACCAATGTTTAGTTATACGCGCATGTGCTCCTCACCACACACACGAGCACGCTTTAGCGGATGGCTGTAGACTTCATCTTCTCCATCGGATTCAGTATTTGTGATCCTCTCCGCAGCAGAGTTTTCACCGTCATCCACCTCCCCTGAACCAAGCTCTACCAGCTCGCTTATCTCATCTGGATCGTGCTCGCCAAACCCCTCCTCCTGACATGCATTGTTTGCAACGACTTCGCCCCCCCCCCCCCCCCCCCCCCCCTTGCTGCCACGGTTTCGTCGATCACGACGGCCTGCAGGTTAGCAGTTTAAATCCAAGGTTCAAATGATGTACAGAAGCTTTAGTGTGTTTTGGGGGCAATCATTTGCAAAACTTGTCTCCGCCTGATCACCCATAGGTGCACTTTGCTGTGCATTGCAGCTCAGAGCATCCGATGCAGCATGAACTTCTGGGGGTGGCATCAGCTGGGATGGATCCTGAAAAGCAGTTTCAGATTCAACCACGGGACTGGGAGCAAACAGGATTTGTTTTCACAATAACGGAAGCCACATATTTCACTTACCTCTTCAGAGCTGGTCAACGGAGTTGCCGTGTGATCAAGAAGACTTGCTGACACGGATCCAAGGTCGTCGCTCACCACCGGCGCCATGGCTGCTCCGCCGAGCTGCTTGAACCTTGAAGTACATCAGACGATCTGTTTTTGGGTACAGCTCTCCCCTGTCCACGCCCTTAAGTACAGCGAGGCCAACCTAGCGGAAGCGCCATCCGCGGTTTGAATTTTGAAACCACGGCCGCATACGCGTGCTCACATGAGGGCACAAACATGGACACGTGTGAAGACTCATTTAAGTTCCTAATGGCTCCCCATATGTTCAAAAATGCCAGCCGACAAGCACTCACATTCGCCGATTTCATTTCCAAACTCAGGCACTTGTGGCCAAACATCCGTCATGGGGGATTTGGGCGGTCAAATGACGTCGCACAGCGCGGTCATCTACGGGTTTACAGAGCGGCCGAAAACGCAAGATGATGCTATACGTTCATTGTTCAGACACAGCATACAGTTCTGAAGGGCCCAACATCTATCTAGCCATTTCACAATGAAGGACCGTACAGTCCTTGTGGATTTCTACATAGGTCTCGGTTCAAACATAACAGATTATTCAGAACAGAGGTTACAGTCAGTACAAGCAAATATGGAAATTCATAAAAATGCAACACAGTTGAAAAAATCCACCAGTACTCTACGTCTACATGGTTGCAACGTAAATTGTATCATGCATTGGGCACGAGCGGCCTAGTGCACAAGGTGCGCCGATGCCCTGTGACACCGTAATTCTTGCAAGTGGCAGGCTTGCGAGGTTGTTTAGGAACATCACCGCGATCTGGACATGTAGTCCTCTTGTGCCCTGGAAGCTTACGTATACTGCAGAATCTCGTCCTCTTGCTCAGGCCTTCATACGGTGCTTTCTCTCTGCTTGAGCATGGTCTACCCACACCTCGTTTTTTTGCTGGAGCTGACAGTACAGCGAGCGCATCCCAGTTGCCAGATGCGGTTACGCTGTTCTCATTTGCGGCCACCTCCGGATCGATGCTTCCCACCGCCATTACTGAGCCATTTTTCTTTTTGCTTGCTTCTGCAACTATCCTATCCTCAATTCCAAGACCATCTCTGTTTTCAGCTAACGGAGATGCCTCAACGATCAGGTCTTTTACCTTTGTTAGTACTCAGCTAACGGAGATGCCTCAACGATCAGGTCTTTTACCTTTGTTAGTACTAGCTCGTAGGCAGCTACCGACGAGTCTCCAATCCTCACGAGTTCCATAGCATGCAGGTACAGAGTCGAACTCCGACAGGTAAAGGACTGATTAGCAGCTTGATCTTTTTGGAAGTGAGCAATGTGTTGTGGCAATATGTCCCTAGCATCTTTTGTCCACCTTTTTAGAATGTGCCGTTTAGGTATCTCCTGCACGCCAATGTGGTCCATCACCTGATTCAACATGAAAAGCTAGTTAGTTAGTCCACATGATTGTTACCAATTTTTTTTGTGGCACCAGTTATTATGTAGTTGAGTAGAGTCCAAATAACCTTTAATGCATGGCAACAAAGCATCCCCATGTGTGCATACTGCCCGCATTCACAATCAAACCACTCCCCATCGTCGGATATGGTCACCACATATTCAACCTTGCTCCACCTTTCCCGTTTTTCGGCGTCATTGTGCCTTGCAATGTATTTCTTTTTCCTCTCCACTTCTTCAACTTGGTAAGATCCACCCTCATACAGATTTTCACCAAATATTTCAAACATCTTTCGTGTATAAACCTTACTTGCGTGCCTTTCGATAGCAATGTTTGTCCTCATGACAGCACCACTCTGTGACAGGACCAAACAAAAAAAATAGATAAGTTAGTCTTTGCTTCTATCGAGTAGAATCACACACTCTACAAAAACACAAGTAAAGCTAGCTCACAATCCTTGTTCTTTTTTCCTGCTAGCTTTCATCTGATTCACGGTCGAATTGAAGCCTCATGTACTGACGCACGAATACATGCATTGGGCTAGCTGGCGGCATGTAAATCTTAAGCATGTTGTTGGCGCTCTCGCTACGCTGAGTGCTGGTCATTTTTTGCACAGAACACTCCCTTGAAGTATGGCTTAGCCCACTTGTGTCGTATCTCGTACAGGTTTGTCATGTAATTGTGGGATTTCAGATTGTATTTCTCTACAAGTGAACCCCATGCCATCTCAAATTCCTCCACGCTTATCATGTGATTCACCACTTTGTGGAACTCAGCTCTGAACTCGCTCTTGCTTGTGTACAGAGGGCCAAGGCTTTCTTTTGCCTTTTTAAGCACATGCCACTTGCACCACCTGTGGACAGTATTAGGGAGCTCGCTTTGGATTGCTATCTCCATGGCTCATGCTTGGTCTACAAATTGTACAACATATTAGAACAGACTCGAATATGTGAAATTATCTAATAATAGACACCAGGAAATGCATTTTTTTGCTTAGATTGGCACAAACCTGTCAATATTGTCTGCGGGTGTTTCCCGCCCATCATGTTGATGAACTCAGAAAATACCCATTGGAAGCTCTCTACTTGTTCATCGCGCATCAGCACTCCAGCTAGTATTATGCTTTGGAAGTGATTGTTCACTCCCACGAACAAACCAAATGGCATGTCATACAAGTTTGTCCGGTATGTTGTATCGAATGTGACAACATCGCCAAAGAACTTGTACTGCAGCTTGATGTTTCCATTTGTCCACATAAGGTTTTTTATTCTGCTTTCCTCGTCACCCTAGACCCTATATGTGAATTCCGGGTCGTTCTACTGAATCTCTTTGAAGACGGCAAGGGTTTTGTTGACATCATCATCAGCTTGGTCTCTGCTTATTCTCCCGCACAGATTGCACAATGACCTTTTTGTAAAAGGCATGCTCTGTGTTGATCCGAAGAAGCTCCCAACTATGCTATACACCTTGTCGAGGTTCACATTGTTTTCCCTAAGTTGTTTCACGAGATCCTTTGTGTACACATCTATGTGTTTGTGGGATGGCCAGTGAACCTTTTCCCCGCATGTAAGAGACAGCGAATGATTGTGGCTTGCCCGGTGCTCAGCAATGTACCATCCATTGTCCGCAGCTCTTAGTAACCTCACCATCGCAGGGCACTCGCAACGGCAAGATCTGCTATTCTTCTGCTCAGGTTTCCCCTGCAAACATTTTCATTCACATGTCAGACAGTTCGATATGAAATTGCAGAGGTCACGATATTTCGCAAAAGTATATAAAAACAAGTGAGTTTCTTGTTGCTGACCGAGCATCCACAAACAATCTCTTGCATACATTTAGTCCTCTCAACATTGAGACGACTCTTGCCATATCGTATACCAAATCCAAGCTCCCACGAATATAGATTATAAAAATCATAAGCTTCCCCAAGGGAATCAAAACTCATCCCAATCTGCGGCTTTACTACACTTTCTGTAGGTTTGTCGGCATATCTCCTTATGGTTTCTTCCAATGGAGTTACTCTACCAGCACATGGAACTCTATCAAGGGGAGCGCGCCCAATTCGAAGCCTGAAATTTGAGGGAGGCTCACTTTTTAGTTTGTGAATGTTATATATTATCTCAGGAGTTTATCACTAGTCATGAAAAAATAAGACATTTTTCTATTTTTTGCATCACCATAGCTGACACTAATTTTTTCTGCAGAGGATTATCTACTACTCTACTGAAATTGTACCCATTTTGTAAAAAAATTCCATGATTCGGTTATGTACCTCCTCGTCCACCCTAGTGCCTCTGGGTTAACCTTCCTAGTGGACTCAGCAGATTTCGTTGGTGAGAGCGGCCTCTTGCAAGGGGATCTGACATGGTGAGTTGAAGCGCCGATATGACCAAATACACTTGCGGAAGATGAGTCGGCAGTTGCTGGCGCCGACCGCCGGACGTCCACCAGCACCAGCGGATCTGGCCGCTCAACGTCGGCGGTGACCTCATTCAGCGGAAATCTATGGATCCAGGGGGGAAAACAAGAAGCAGTCAGCATTTTTCCATCGGTTGTTCATCTATGCGACCAGAAGAACAGAGTGGTCAGATATACGTCGTACCTGTCGACTGGATCTAGCAGAAATTCAAGCCCGTTCTGCAATTCTTCCGCACACATCGTCGCACTTCCCTCCTCTGCCATTTGTGGAACTTGCGCCGTCTTCACTTGGTAGGGTTTGGGATAACGGGGGGGGGGGGGGGGGGGGGGGGGGGGGTGGAGGGGAATTGCTCATTTTTGGGAGAAGACCGTCATATCTCTGGGTTGCCCCGCACCTTCCCAATGCATACATCATTTACTGCCGCGGTGACGGCGCCTTTTTCCATCAGACGGCGCCGTGCGTGTCTGTTCGGAGGACCACATTCTCGCAACGGAGCTGAGCCACGGACCGGCTCATTGCCGTCACGGCACGCTCCTACAATGTGCTAGCCAGCTGTCGTACAGAACTGTTCACAACCGTATTCCGACATCCGATTCGTTTTACCACGACCGTATTCTTTGATATGGCCCCACTAGCGCATATCTCTAGAAGTGGACCAACGAACATGATAAAGTGTTCAGCTGTCGCCGCTCTCAGTAACGCCGCTCTCATAAAACATTAACTACATGATTATTTTCCCACGAAGTTCTGTACACAGCTTACAATAAAATAGCTCGGTTCATCTACACTAATTTTTGCTTAGATCGATGGCGGCATGTGACAGAATGGTACACGTAGCCTAAGCAAGAGGATTGAGAAATCCAAAGTGGAAGGCAATACACCAACCATTAATCAACCAAGAATAGTCAAAAAATTAAGAGCATGTGCCATACTCATACCAAATGGAGAAAGATTGAAATGAGAATGTTTTTCCATGAAGGAACAAAATTAAGACAACATGAATGGATAAAGTAAGAGGATTGGTCCTTTGTAAAGAAGAACTGGGAAGGAAGTACAAATCTAACCTTGGAATGAGGATTGATTGTTCTTGTCTATCATCCCAACAAAGCATTTTCTCAAAGCTTTCTCTGCAATGTAGCGCGCTAGCACTCTACAATGCAAAAAAAATTCATGAATATATTAGTATGTGATTGTGAATAAGATAAATAATATGAAGTCATGTATATGCATTAGATACTTGCTAGTGCCTGTGCCACCATCACCAGAATCCTTTAGTTAGGTTCAGAATATTTACTTTGAGTTGTAGCAGTCATCATCTATGCATAACCCAGTTTTAGGGGAAATACTTAAGAATGACGAGGAAAAAAAATATCTATATAAGTAGCTCACATTTTAAAGGAGGCAGGCACACCTATTCCACAGCGGTTTAGTTTTAGGGAGCTTGTAAAACTAAAAGACATAAACTTTTTTAAACATGTACTGTCTTTGGGAAGCTTTAAGAATGTAGTGTATTAAGTAAGAGGCAGGAGTTGTGGATGTTTGAAAAATAACCCCTGAAAGAAATATGTGTCTAAAAAGATAGGAAATCAAGGTGCTCATGTTACCTTTTGAAGGTAGAAAATCACATGTAAAGCAAGAAGTGAGATATAAGGGATCATATGCATTGATGCTTTTTTTATAGGGTGCACTACTAAAATACTATGGTATAGTGTGTACGCAAGTAATGGGCAACAATTGATACATGTAGATTATTATGTTATAAGTATTTAGTATAATCAACCCACACAAAGTTACTGTTTTCTATCTAGTATAATGTCATACATGGAAACATGAAACTGGTATGGCTACAATCATTTAGACCTCTCTCTCTCCCTCTCCATGGCCCCTGATCTCTTTCTCATCATTGGTGATACAACATAAAGAGAAAAGAGAGACTAAAACACATGAGAGCTAGAGGATATACATTTTATCTACATTTTAAATATGTACAGAGAAGTAACTGTGGATGTCAATGTTAATGCAACAAGGAATCTAATGGTTTTCCAATGCATATAAGTAGCCTGATCAACATAGTTTCTGAATATATATGTAACTCATTTTATTGATTAGAGTAGCCATTGTATCAGGCAGTTTTGGATCTTCTGAATCTCAAGCAAAAAGATTGAAAACCAACTATTTCCTAAAGTTACATATCAAAGAATATCCTATTTCAAATATAGATAAAGTAACATGCCAAAGCAAGCAAATTTAATAAATATGGGAGATTATTTATTTCCACAAGCTGAATCGAGCTCTTGACCAGCATTTTCTTACCATATAAGGAAGCTCATGTCTAGAGCCGCGGAAGTGCAAACGTCCAAAGATATAATATTGCGCAAAAGCCGTTAGGCAAGCTTTCATGGAGTACTCGGCGTTTCAACTATTCAGAGATGAGACATCCAAATCTGGACATCGCGTCAGTATTATCTCAGCCTGCATAAAATGAATTAAAATGTATGAGAAAGATAAAATATTCCTGAGTTTTAGGAAGCTAAGAACCAATTAATATATTTTTGGGAAAGAAAGAAGTGTATAAAATTAGAATAACAGGGTGTAGTACAATCTCAATAAATAATTTAAGCTAGGAAAAAAAGAGTACATAATTCAGTCTGGTGTTTTTATTTCCATTCACAATTCATTGACATCAATTTATCTTCTCTCTTCCTTTGTGCGAGACTGCCGCTACATATTTAAGTCACATATGTACATGAGCTTTTTTACGCACATAACTAAACTAAGATCATGCTTTCGCTTTTAAATCCTGATTGGATGCTAGCATTTATTCCATGGCTCCAACATCAGTTAACCAGAAGGTTTGATACAATACAATCCATCATCGCTGCAGTAGCTGATACAATCAATTTATAATGTAAAATGGATGGATCAAGCACAAAAAGGCCATGAAAGTACACACATGCATAGATTCACCACCATTTGGAGAAAAAAAATTCATCCACCACTCTCTGGAAAATTCCTTACTTACCGCGGCTTAGTGGTGACGAACACTTCCGGCCTTGGACATCCTCCAACTCAGATGTGACAAAAGACCGGCTCATTGTGGAACCGTCGCTCCCAATAGCACAGGAGCTTCCGTGACTCCATCCCCCTCCTGTAGAGTCGCTGTTCTTGAGCAGGCCCAAGTTGGCGGCAGCCCCATCACCTAAACAAATTGAACTGTTAATGATCCAAATCATAGGTACCAATAGTAACTCAAAATGGCAATAACGAACGCACTGGTGAATCTGAAGCCATTGAAAGAAATTAGTGAAATTCAAAAGAATAAATCTGGGACATCTCTCTGAAGTATCTTAGTATGATCCAAAATGTCTGAGAACAAAAACAATGTTGAAATGGAAATTACCCCAAATCTGCAGGTACATGTTGCTAACAACAAATTGCATGACTTATAAAATACATCAACTATCTCACAAGCTTTGCATGACTTATAAAATACATCAACTATCTCACAAGCTATCAGGACTTCCGAATCATAATGAGTTTCACATTTAGTGTACATGAAGAGTCCAACCTATTAATATATGATCTAGAAAAGTATACATGCACATTAACTTAAGTACTCTCAATCAAACTAAGCAATTGAATTCACAAACATGGGATTATAGAGAACCCGTCAATAATAAAGAATGTTTCGGGTTTAAAAATAAGGATGATCAGGACAAACCTGCGTAAACACGTTTTAGAATGTATCTCAGTGTCTGAGTATATTCATCATTGGACATCTCCTTGATAGTTTCCAAATTTCTCGTGCATCGCCTAGACAGAGCTTGGGGGAGGCTCTCTTCCTCTCATATGCATCTCTTTCCTGATGAAATTATGAAAGCATATGATAAAACAATGTTAAGAAAATAAAAAATTTGCAGACGTCTTTTGTGCAAGTATCTCAACTGTAACTAAGGGTGAGTTGGAAACAACATGTCTCTTACCTTGTTGTCAGGGATAGCTAGCGCCTAGTAAACAAAAATGATTTCAGTTGGAAAACATAATTTCTGGTGAAGTAGCATGATATTTGCAACCAGTCTAATTTGCTTCTATGTATTTTATTGAAGAAGAAAATCTACACCAGCACCAACCAGAACGTGGGAACGAAAAAGAAAACGCAAAACTGTGTTGGTCATTGCCATAGCTGCAAGTCAATGAATTCTAAGATATTCTCCAACTCAAGAGGTACACCACCGTACATGCAATGCAAGCTACAATCATTATCATCTCTGAATGATCTTAATTCACAAAAGGAGTCTATTCACCATTAGTCAGTAGAAAGGAGATACAAGTCTTATGCGTAAGTAACATGATGGAAAATTAGATGCCAACCATTTATGTGATATTCAAACTTACTATATATTCCAAATTGCAAAAGAAAAAACTTTAGACAAAAGCCTGCACGATTACCGTCTAGATCTCATATAAAAATTTATTCAAAAGCCTAGAGCGGTGATTACTGAATAGTACTAATGCTAGTGTAGAGAGTATTAACTTGTTGTGAAAACGGAAGAGGATATGGCCAAGAGTTTGTTGCGCCCAAAGGGTATGGCATCCTCCCGTGGCCGACAGCGACGTGCAGCGCCCTGGATCCACCGTCCATAGCGACCTCCTTGACGCGACAGTTCCCGCCGTCTAGCGCGTGCTCAATGCCTGGGAAAAAAATCCCGCCCAAATCAGGATCCAGCGCAAAAAAAAACAGACTCCCAAATCAGAGGCGATGCAGGGCAAAATCCATGATGCGGCCGTGGTGGCACCAATCTCTGCCGGGGAAGAAAAGAACGGCGCAATCGCGTAAGAAGGGCTAGCCGCTTGACTCGATGCCTGCGAGGTCGTCGCTTTCCTCGACGCGACCCTCCATGCGATTAACGCGACCATGCCCTGCCGCGGCGTCCATGGGAATCCGCCATGGAGGAGATCGGGAGCCAATGGCGGCGCCGCTTACTCGAGGGGATCGAGAGGACGGCGGTGGCGACGGAAGGGGATCGAGAGGAACGGCGTTCCTCCTGCGGGGTGGTTTTCTTGGGGGTGCGTGCATGGGGTGGGGTGAGGTGGGGTGGGAGGTGGGCGAAGGTTAACCGACGAAAAAAACCGAACGAAAGTGGTGGGACAAAAATTGACCGGCGGAGACTACCAACTGCTCCATTAGGAGTAGAGATGAGTTGTGTGCATTTGATCAAAAAAAAGGAAAGCACCCTTATTTTTTTATCAATGAAGGGTCCCCCCTCCCCCCGGTTTTCATTAAGGCCTCGTTTGGCCAGGAAGGTTTCCAAGCTGAAGGGGCCGGGGATTTGGTAAATTCGTTTCCTTCACCAAATTCCCACCAAACCTCTTCCCCCTCTCAAACCCCTTTATCATGGGTGATACTGAATGTTTGTCACGTATAAATTGGGGATTTTACTCAAGCTTATTTTTACCATATATAAATGGCTAATGACTCTTCACAACCTACAATTTCACTCCATAAAAGCACATAACACGTCAAAATAAATCCAATATTTACTACAACTACTGGAAGCAAAACAAATCTTTTATTGCTAAAAGGACATAGTCCATCCCTAGCTTCAGTGGCATATGAACAAAGAGCATCAAAGGCAAGCATGCATCAGGATGCAAATCAAACACCCATTTGCTGAACACCACCACAATCTACTTAACACCACAGTCATTTTGCATGACTTTCAATCAAATAAAACGATAATATATCATCTGGGCTAAAGAAAGAGAATCGTAACAACAGTTTCTCATAGCAGTTCACGACAAAAGTTCATATTTTTTTCATTTTGAGTGGCAACAACACTCGATATCATGTTACTCTTATCATTTCGTCCGCCTTGCCTTCACTTTGCACTCTTGGGAGCGAGCTTCTTCCTTGGCTGAAAATAAAATTTGATCATCATTTTTTGTTGGACCAAAAAGTATAAAATCATGAGCTTGCGGTGTATATAATAAGTAATAACACAACAAATTGCAGTTGAATGAAAATATATAAAGTGCCAGCTAGCTTATTACTACTAGATACTAGTAACCATCCATAGCTAGTTGATGTAAAAGTCCACCTGGCTACTTTCTAGTGAAGCAAACATACAATGCAGTGTGACATGTACAAAACTATAGAGAGAAAGAATAAAGTTCTATGCACTTCTTTCTCTGGATTTAAAGATTAAATGAATCACAACAGATTTGGAGCTCAACAGTTGTAGCAAAAGGAAATGAAATATCTGAGGAGTAAACAGAAAAGAAATAATACTAAGAAGAAGCACACTTGCACACTCCTCTATCCTAAAATGGAGACATCACGAGCTCACTCCAGTGCCATAGAAGGAGAACATCACAACAGGGAGAGAAGAACAAATTCACGGATTTTTCAGCTACCCAGCTCCCATGATCTCCTAACTTGATGAACAACAATTAATGTTTGGCTCCATCTTTCTGGAATATTTCATTTTTTTTAAAATTGTGGTGCGGTGCCTTCCATCTTGTGCACTATAGAAATGCACTTGCAGATGGAGAATTCTTGCCCATTTGTTGATCCAACACTCTCTTTTGTCAGCAGGGCGACTTCATCCTCCGCTTGTTTCTTCTTTATATTCACGTACTACTGCATCACTTCCACCATTGCATCTCCAGTCTTCTTTCGCTTCTTTGCCTCCTTCAGAGGCTTCATTCTTGTAGTAGCACCAGCAGCAGAAACCCTCTTTTCACCGTCTTGTTCATCAGTTTCTCCAAGATCAGCGATGGTAACCCTCCAGGATCTATCTTGATCAGCAACATCCCGTTCCTCCAGGATCTACAACTCGTCAGCATCTACCTGTTCTGCCTCCTCTTCTTTGATGTCATCTTCCACTTGTAATATTTGGTACTTGTGATGGTTTAGCTTGTTGTGATGGTTTAGAAGATATGAAATTGTAAGTACCCTCAACTATATGGCCTACACAAAGCACATGGTTCAGTTTTATGTTAAGCATTAAATTCAGAAAGAAACAACATGCTTGAGAAAAAATATTTATGAAAACATAATGGGGGTCACTTTCTGTTCAAATTAAGCTTACCATTGTATAAGTCCCCTAACCTCTCATATAGGGGGAAAGATCGTCTCCTGAATTTTCCGATTCTTTTCCATGTCTATAGACAAGAGTGAAATAATTAACACCATAATAATACTAACTTCAAGCATGAAGTTGTAGTTGCAATGTTGGTAAAATAACTTACTGTGATCATTTTATTCCAAAGTTTTGCATCAACAATTATGGTGCATCTGACATCATCCCTGTCGGTGTCAAAACCGATGGATCTCGGGTAGGGGGTCCCAAACTATAGATCTTGGATCGATGGGGAACAAGGGACGCATGACACGATATTTACCCAGGTTCGGGCCCTCTCTAAGAGGTAATACCCTACGTCCTGCTTGATTATACTGCTTGTTTATATGGGGATTACAGAGTTGATGTACCTCGAGATCAGAGGAACTAAACCCTAACTAGTAGGATGGCAATTGTTCTCCTAGCCTCTACGGACTAAACCCCCTTGGTTTATATAGACACCAGGGATACTAGGGTTTACAGAGATAGTCGGCTACATCAAGGAAACGCCGGATCTTTCATCTTGACTTGGGGTACACACCAAGGCACAAGTGTCATCGGTCCAGACACGGTGCGACCCAACAATCCGGCCCACGTGAGATGAGCCAGCACCCAGAGGACCCCCTAGTCCAGGACTCCCTTAGTAGCCCCTGAACTAGCCTTCAACGCCAGCTTCCTGTAACTCCCTTGACTGCAAACTCCGGCTGCTTGCAGGCGAGTTCCCTTGTCTCCTGAGTATTCGAATAATCCTCCCCTAGAGAAGTCTTCAAACGATGCCTGATCCAATTCGGCCATACGCCGAGCCGTTTCCAGAGTCCGAGCTATCTGTTTTACTTAGCCCCAAAGGCCAATCGTTCGAATGTGAACGGTATCTTTGACTAACAACTTTTGGTGAAGGGTCGCGTTTGGTCATATAAACATGAAGACTCGATATGCGGCTCGAGGCTGCCCCTTCATAGGCACGTCTCTTCGAGGTGGAGATCATGTCCCATTTTTTAAGGGATTTGATCAATGATTTCATAGTATCCCACTCACGCATAACGCCATGAGTTTATCGGGAATAGGCGAGGTGAGTGGCGCATTCATAGGACTCCTGGTATTACGACTGCTTATAAAAGGGAGTAGCCACAATTGTCCCCATACGCCTTCTTCTTCCTCTTGCCACAACCCTTCTCAATCTACAGAGCTCGAGCGCTCCAACCCATCTCTCCGCCATGGCTCTGCTCCCCGTTCTTGGCAATGGCTGGATCTGGTGCGGGGGATAAGTGGGAGGCCTCGACCATCACTAATAAGGATATCAAGGACTTGAAGCGCGCCGGCTACCTCCCAGCCGCTGTTGTTCACCGGGCCCCAGAAGTAGGCCAGGCCATTCCCACACCATGGCCTGGTGAGAGGGTGGTGTTCGTCCCTCACTTTGTTCGAGGGCTAGGCTTTCCGCTCCACCCCTTTGTCCGAGGGTTGATGTACTTTTATGGGCTAGACTTTCACGATCTAGCCCCGAACTCCATCCTCCACCTTCGATGCTTCAGCATCATTTGTGACGCTCTACTTCGCATCCATCCGCACTTCGGCTTATGGCTGAAGGTATTCAATGTGAAGCCGAAGATTGTGGACGGCCAGCAAGCGGACTGCAGGGAGCCATGGTCAGCAAGCTTACCCGTGTAGAGTGGCCGGCGGGTACGTTCATGGACACGGTCAAGGTTTGGCAGAAAGAGTGGTTTTATATCATAAAACCACGTGATGTGGCCTGGGCGACGACCCCGGAGTTCAAGTCGGACCACCATGAGGCTGACCTTGTGGACCAAGAAGAGCCCTGACTGGGGGTCTCCCGAAGAAGTGGAACTGCTGCAAAAGCGCATCCTCAGCGTGAAGAAGGCTGGTGTCAAGATAACTAGCGTGATCCAAGTGATGCTCAATCGGTGCCTCCTCCCTTGCCAGCAGCGGGTGATACGTCTCCAACGTATCTATAATTTTTATTGCTCCATGCTATATTATCTACTGTTTTGGACATTATTGGGCTTTATTATCCACTTTTATATTATTTTTGGGACTAACCTATTAACCGGAGGCCCAGCCCAGAATTGCTGTTTTTTTTGCATATTTCAGGGTTTCGAAGAAAAGGAATATCAAACGGAGTCCAAATGGAGTCCAAACGGAATGAAACCTTCGGGAACGTGATTTTCTCACCGAACATGATCCAGGGGACTTGGACCCTACGTCAAGAAACAAAAGAGGAGGCCACGAGGTAGGGGGGCGCGCCTACCCCCCAGGCGCGCCCTCCACCCTCGTGGCCCCCCTGTTGCTTCACCGACGTACTCCTTCCTCCTATATATACCTACGTACCCCCAAACGATCAGATACAGAGCCAAAACCCTAATTCCATCGCCGCAACTTTCTGTATCCACAAGATCCCATCTTGGGGCCTGTTCCGGAGCTCCGCCGGAGGGGGCATCGATCACGGAGGGCTTCTACATCAACACCATAGCCCCTCCGATGAAGTGTGAGTAGTTTACCTCAGACCTTCGAGTCCATAGTTATTAGCTAGATGGTTTCTTCTCTCTTTTTGGATCTCAATACAATGTTCTCCCCCTCTCTTGTGAAGATTTATTCGATGTAATCTTCTTTTTGCAGTGTGTTTGTTGAGACCGATAAATTGTGGGTTTATGATCAAGTCTATCTATGAACAATATTTGAATCTTCTCTGAATTCTTTTATGTACGATTGGTTATCTTTTCAAGTCTCTTCAAATTATCAGTTTGGTTTGGCCTACTAGATTGATCCTTCTTGCAATGGGAGAAGTGCTTAGCTTTGGGTTCAATCTTGCGGTGTCCTTTCCCAGTGACAGTAGGGGCAGCAAGGCACGTATTGTATTGTTGCCATCGAGGATAACAAGATGGGGTTTTCATCATATTGCATGAGTTTATCCCTCTACATCATGTCATCTTGCTTAAGGCGTTACTCTGTTTTCATGAACTTAATACTCTAGATGCATGCTGGATAGCGGTCGATGAGTGGAGTAATAGTAGTAGATGCATGCAGGAGTCGGTCTACTTGTCTCGGACGTGATGCCTATATACATGATCGTACCTAGATATTCTCATAACTATGCTCAATTCTGTCAATTGCTCAACGGTAATTCATTCACCCACGGTAGAATACTTATGCTCTCGAGAGAAGCCACTAGTGAAACCTATGGCCCCCGGGTCTGTCTTCATCATATTAATCTTCCAATACTTAGTTATTTCCTTTTGTTTTACTTTGCTTTTATTTTACTTTGCATATTTATCATAAAAAATACCAAAAATATTGTCTTATCATATCTATCAGATCTCACTCTCGTAAGTCGCTGTGTAGGGATTGACAACCCCTTATCGCGTTGGTTGCGAGGATTTATTTATTTTGTGTAGGTGCGAGGGACTCGCGCGTAGCCTCCTGCTGGATTGATACCTTGGTTCTCAAAAATTGAGGGAAATACTTACGCTACTTTGCTGCATCATCCCTTCCTCTTCGGGGAAAACCAACGCAGTGGTCAAAAGGTAGCAGCAAGAAGGATTTCTGGCGCCATTGCCGGGGAGGTCTACGCAAAAGTCAATATACCAAGTACCCATCACATACCCTTATCTCCCGCATTACATTATTTGCCATTTGCCTCTCGTTTCCCTCTCCCCCACTTCACCCTTGCCGTTTTATTCGCCCTCTCTCCCTATCCTCCCTCTCTTTCTCTATTTGCCTCTTTATGCCCGCTTGCTTTTTGTTTGATTGTGTGTTAGTTCGTTTGCTTGTCGTTATGGCTAGTCCCTTATCTTCTCTGTTGTCCCCTGAGTTCGAAATCTTTCACTTCAAACAAAGACTAGGAGAAAACTTAAAAGATGCCTTTATAAGAGTGTGTTCTTCTAGTTCCTATGAAAATAAAGATGAAGATCTAAAAGTTATTGATGTGTCCCCTATTAAATCTTTGTTTTGTAATATGAATTTTGATAATGATGGGACTAAATATGATCCACCTTTACCTAGAAGGCGTTCCAAGAATTCGGAGTCTTTAGATCTTGATGCTAAAATTGATAAAAGTGGGATTGAAGAAATTAAAACCCTAGATGTTGCTAAACCCACTATTTTGGATTTCAAGTAATTTAATTATGAAAATTTCTCTTTGATTGATTGTATTTCCTTGTTGCAATCCGTGCTAAATTCTCCTCATGCTTATAGTCAAAATAAAGCATTCACTAAACATATCGTTGATGCCTTGATGCAATCTTATGAAGAAAAACTTGAATTGGAAGTTTCTATCCCTAGATAACTTTATGATGAGTGGGAACCAACTATTAAAATTAAAATTAAAGATCATGAATGCTATGCTTTATGTGATTTGGTGCTAGTGTTTCCACGATTCCAAAAACTTTGTGTGATTTGTTAGGTTTCCGTGATTTTGATGATTGCTCTCTAAACATGCACCTTGTGGATTCCACTATTAAGAAACCTATGGGAAGAATTAATGATGTTCTTATTGTTGCAAATAGGAATTATGTACCCGTAGATTTTATTGTTCTTGACATAGATTGCAATCCTTCATGTCCTATTATTCTTGGTAGACCTTTCCTTAGAACGATTGGTGCAATTATTGATATGAAGAAAGGAAATATTAGATTCCAATTTTAGTTAAGGAAAGGCATGGAACACTTTCCTAGAAAGAAAATTAAATTACCTTATGAATCTATTATTGAGAGCCACTTATGGATTGCCTACCAAAGATGTCAATACCTAGATCTATCCTTGCTTGTTATGCCTAGCTAGGGGCGTTAAACGATAGCGCTTGTTGGGAGGCAACCCAATTTTATTTTTATTCCTTGCTTTTTGCTCCTGTTTAGTAATAAATAATTTATCTAGCCTCTGTTTTTGGTTGTGTTTTTGTGTTTAATTAGTATTTGTGCCAAGGGAAGACTTGGGGAAAGTCTTGTTAAACTTGCTATAAAAAACAAAAACTTTAGCGCTCACGAGAACTGCTTCCATTTTTATTTGGAAAGTGCTATTTAGTTAATTCTTTTTGAAGATTATTAATAGATAAATTCCTCACGTCCATCAATTTATTTTAGAATTTTTGGGGTTTCATATCTTGCGCTAGCTACAGATTACTACGGACTGTTCTGTTTTTGACAGATTCTGTTTTTCGTGTGTTGTTTGCTTATTTTGATGAATCTATGGCTAGTAAAATAGTTTATAAACCATAGAGAAGTTGGAATACAGTAGGTTTAACACCAATATAAATAAGTAATGATTTCATTACAGCACCTTGAAGTGGTCTTTTGTTTTCTTTCGCTAATGGAGCTCACGAGATTTTCTACTTTGAGTTTTGTGTTGTGAAGTTTTCATGTTTTGGGTAAAGATTTGATGGATTATGGAACAAGGAGTGGCAAGAGCCCAAGCTTGGGGATGCCCATGGCACCCCCAAGATAATCTAAGGACACCTAAAAACCAAAGCTTGGGGATGCCCCGGAAGGCATCCCCTCTTTTCGTCTACTTCTATCGGTAACTTTACTTAGAGCTATATTTTTATTCACCACATGATATGTGTTTTGCTTGGAGCGTCTTGTATGATTTGAGTCTTTGCTTTTTAGTTTACCACAATCATCGTTGCTGTACACACCTTTTGAGAGAGCCTTACATGATTTGGAATTTGTTAGAATACTCTATGTGCTTCGCTTATATCTTTTGAGTTATGTAGTTTTGCTCTACTACTTCACTTATATCTTTTAGAGCACGGTGGTGGATTTGTTTTATAGAAACTATTGATCTCTCATGCTTCACTTAGATTATTTTTAGAGTCTTAAATAGAATGGTAATTTTCTTAAAATCCTAATATGCTAGGTATTCAAGATTAGTAAAATTTTCTTATGAGTGTTTTGAATACTAGGAGAAGTTTGATGCTTGATGATTGTTTTGAGATATGGAGGTAATAATATCAAAGTCGTGCTAGTTGAGTAGTTGTGAAATTGAGAAATGCTTGTGTTGAAGTTTGCAAGTCCCGTAGCATGCACGTATGGTAAACGTTATGTAACAAATTTGAAACATGAGGTGTTATTTGATTGTCTTCCGTATGAGTGGCGGTCGGGGACAAGCGATGGTCTTTTCCTACCAATCTATCCCCCTAGGAGCATGCGCGTAGTGCCGAGGTTTTTGATGACTTGTAGATTTTTGCAATAAGTATGTGAGTTCTTTATGACTAATGTTGAGTCCATGGATTATACGCACTCTCATCCTTCCATCATTGCTAGCCTCTTCGGTACCGTGCATTACCCTTTCTCACATTGAGAGTTGGTGCAAAATTCGCCGGTGCATCCAAACCCTGTGATATGATACGCTCTTTCACACATAAACCTCCTTATATCTTCCTCAAAACAACCACCATACCTACCTATTATGGCATTTCCATAGCCATTCCGAGATATATTGCCATGCAACTTTCCACCATTCCGTTCATCATGACACATTCATCATTGTCATATTGCTTAGCATGATCATGTAGTTGGCATAGTATTTGTGGCAAAGCCACCGTTCATAATTCTTTCATACATGTCACTCTTGGTTCATTGCATATCCCGGTACACCGCCGGAGGCATTCATATAGAGTCATCTTTTGTTCTAGTATCGAGTTGTAATCATTGCGTTGTAAATAAATAGAAGTGTGATGATCATCAATTTCTAGAGCATTGTCCCAAGTGAGGAATTATAAAAAAAGAAGAGAAAGGCCATAAAAAAAGAGAAAGGCCAAATAAAAAAATGAGATAAAAAGAGAGAAGGGACAATGTTACTATCCTTTGCCACACTTGTGCTTCAAAGTAGCACTGTAATCTTTATGATAGAGAGTCTCTTGTTTTGTCACTTTCATATACTAGTGGGAGTTTTTCATTATAGAAATTGGCTTGTATATTCCAACAATGGGCCTCCTCAAGTGCCCTAGGTTTCCGTGAGCAAGCAAGTTGGATGCACACCCACTTAGTTTCTTTTGTTGAGCTTTCATACATTTATAGCTCTAGTGCATCCGTTGCATGGCAATCCCTACTCCTTGCATTAACATCAATCGATGGGCAGCTTCATAGCCCATTGATTAGCCTCGTTGATGTGAGACTTTCTCTTTTTTTGTCTTCTCCACATGACCCCCCTCATTATATTCTATTCCACCCATAGTGCTATGTCCATGGCTCGCGCTCATATATTGCGTGAAAGTTTATAGGTTTGAGATTACTAAAGTATGAAACAATTGCTTGGCTTGTCATCGGGGTTGTGCATGATGAGAGCATTCATGTGTGATGAAAATGGAGCATGACTAAACTATATGATTTTGTAGGGATAACTTTCTTTGGCCATGTTATTTTGAGAAGACATAATTGCTTAGTTAGTATGCTTGAAGTATTATTATTTTTATGTCAATATGAACTTTTGTCTTGAATCTTTCGGATCTGAATATTCATACCACAATTAAGAATAATTACATTAAAATTATGCCAAGTAGCACTCCGCATCAAAAATTCTGTTTTTATCATTTACCTACTCGAGGACGAGCAGGAATTAAGCTTGGGGATGCTTGATACGTCTCCAACGTATCTATAATTTTTGATGGCTCCATGCTACATTATCTATTATTTTGGACATTATTGGGCTTTATTATCCACTTTTATATTATTTCTGGGACTAACCTATTAACCGGAGGCCCAGCCCAGAATTGATGTTTTTGCCTATTTCAGGGTTTCGAAGAATAGGAATATCAAACGAAGTCCAAACAGAATGAAACCTTCGGGAACATGATTTTCTCACCGAACATGATCCAGGGGACTTGGACCCTACGTCAAGAAACAAAAGAGGAGGCCACGAGGTAGGGGGCGCACCCTCCACCCTCATGGGCCCCCTGTTGCTCCACCGACGTACTCCTTCCTCCTATATATACCTACGTACCCCCAAACGATCAGATACGGATCCAAAACCCTAATTCCACCGCCGCAACTTTCTGTATCCACGAGATCCCATCTTGGGGCCTGTTCCGGAGCTCCGCCGGAGGGGGCATCGGTCATGGATGGCTTCTACATCAACACCATAGCCCCTCCGATGAAGTGTGAGTAGTTTACCTCAGACCTTTGGGTCCATAGTTATTAGCTAGATGGCTTCTTCTCTCTTTTTGGATCTCAATACAATGTTCTCCCCCTCTCTTGTGGAGATCTATTTGATGTAATCTTCTTTTTGCGGTGTGTTTGTTGAGACCGATGAATTGTGGGTTTATGATCAAGTCTATCTATGAACAATATTTGAATCTTCTTTGAATTCTTTTATGTATGATTGGTTATCTTTGCAAGTCTCTTCGAATTGTCAGTTTGGTTTGGCCTACTAGATTGATCTTTCTTGCAATGGCAGAAGTGCTTAGCTTTGGGTTCAATCTTGCGGTGTCCTTTCCCAGTGACAGTAGGGGAAGCAAGGCACGTATTGTATTGTTGCCATCGAGGATAACAAGATGGGGTTTTCGTCATATTGCATGAGTTTATCCCTCTACATCATGTCATCTTGCTTAAGGCGTTACTCTGTTTTCATGAACTTAATACTCTAGATGCATGCTGGATAGCGGTCGATGAGTGGAGTAATAGTAGTAGATGCATGCAGGAGTCGGTCTACTTGTCTCGGACGTGATGCCTATATACATGATCATACCTAGATATTCTCATAACTATGCTCAATTCTGTCAATTGCTCAACAGTAATTCGTTCACCCACCGTAGAATACTTATGCTCTCGAGAGAAGCCACTAGTGAAACCTATGGCCCCCGGGTCTGTCTTCATCATATTAATCTTCCAATACTTAGTTATTTCCTTTTGTTTTACTTTGCTTTTATTTTACTTTACATCTTTATCAAAAAAATACCAAAATATTGTCTTATCATATATATCAGATCTCACTCTCGTAAGTGGCCGTGTATGGATTGACAACCCCTTATCGCGTTGGTTGTGAGGATTTATTTGTTTTGTGCAGGTGTGAGGGACTCGAGTGTAGCCTCCTACTGGATTGATACCTTGGTTCCCAAAAACTGAGGGAAATACTTACGCTACGTTGCTGCATCATCCCTTCCTCTTCGGGGAAAACCAATGCAGTGCTCAAGAGGTAGCAGCGGGACACCCCGATGTGGGTATAAAAGTCCGAAGACCCCACCATCGTGCGCCACTTCCTCGACACCACCTATGACAAGATGTGGAGGGCACTATTTAAACCCCCCAAAGAGGATTTGCCAGCAGAAGATGAGGAGGACACCAGCGTCGATGCCGAACACCCTCCCAAGAAGGTAACAAGACTTTCATCCATTCTAAAGTCGGACATTCATATTATAGTAGATTGATTCTTCGCTCTCCTGTTCCCACGGGGTTGGCTCGAGAAGGCCGAGAAGATGAACAACCTAGCCCTCTGCCCGAAGATCCCCGGTCGGCTCAGCTAGAAGAAATGCTAGCCGCGGCGCCTTATAAGGCGCCAGAGAAAAAGTAACACAAGAAAAAGAAGAACCCCGCAAGGGAGGCCCGGGAGGGTCTCCTCCCGCGGATCCCTTCGGACACCAAGTCCGGGGATACCCATTTCCCCTCCATATACCAAGGGGAACAAGACGAAGAGGGGGAAGAGGAGAGTGACTCTCCCGGCACCAGAAAAAGAGCGGCCTCCGTCGAGGCCGAAGAGGGGCATCCTCCCCCACCTCCGAAGAGGAGCAGGGGGAAGTTGGTCATACCCGATGATAGTTTGGACTCCGATAAGGAGTCCATAGCCTCCGAGAAGGTCCCGTAGAAGGTTCGCAGGGCCAAGCCCCGCGCGGAAAGGTGAGAATCCAAATACTATTTGGGCATCGGTTTTAATATCCAGGAGAAGGAACTTGGTCAAACCAATCCCTCTCAGTAGACGATTTCGTAGCCTTCATGGCCTTCCGGAGCATCACAACCACCCCTCAACAAAGGCAGAGCCAAGGCCCCACCGCCGGCACCGAGCACCGGGGTCCAGGTTACGGCAGAGTGGCCGGACCTGATGGAAGAGGCCGTGAAGGGCTCCTCCATAGAAGCCAAACATCCTGAAGGAAATATGCCCTAGAGGCAATAATAAAGTTGTTATTTTATACTTCCTTATTCATGATAAAGGTTTATTATTCATGCTAGAATTCTATTGATCGGAAACCTTAGTACATGTGTGAATACATAAACAAACATTGTGTCCCTAGTGAGCCTATACTAGACTAGCTCGTTGACCAAAGATGGTTAAGGTTTCCTAACCATGGACATGAGTTATCATTTCATAACGGGATCACATCATTAGGAGAATGATGTGATGGACAAGACCCATCCGTTAGCTTAGCATAACAATCATTCAATGTTATTGCTATTACACTCTTCATGTCAAATACATATTCCTTCGACTATGAGATTATGCAACTCCCAGATACCGAAGGAATGCCTTGTGTGCTATCAAACGTCACAATGTAACTGGGTGATTATAAAGATGCTCTACAGGTATCTCCATAGGTGTTTGTTGAGTTGGCATAGATCGAGATTAGGAGCTACCACTCCGAGTTTCGGAGAGGTATCTCTGGGCCCTCTCTGTAATACACATCATAAGCTTGCAAGCAAATAACTAAGTAGTTAGTCACGAGGTGATGTATTATGAAACAAGTAAAGAGATTTTCCGGTAATGAGATTGAACTAGGTATGAAGATACCAACCATCGAATCTCGGGCAAGTAACATACCGATGGACAAAGGGAATTACATCTGTTGCCATAACGGTTCAATCAAAAAAGATCTTCGTAGAATATGTAGGAGACAATATGGGCATCCAGGTTACACTTTTGGTTATTGACCGGAGAGGTGTCTCGGTCATGTCTACATAGTTCTCGAACCTGTAGGGTCCGCACGCTTAACGTTCGATGACGATATAGTATTATATGAGTTATGCGATTTGGTGACCGAATGTTGTTCAAAGTCCTAGATGAGATCACAGACATGAAGAGGAGTCTCAGAATGGTCGAGAGGTAAATATTGATATATAGGACAATGGTATTCGGACACCGGAAGTGTTTCAGGGGTTACCGGGTACTTATCGGGTCACTGGAAGGGTTCCGGGCACCCCCGGCAAAAGATATGGGCCTTCTGGGCCAAGAGGGGAAACACACCAGCCACAAGGGGCTGGTGCGCCCTCATATGGGTCGTCCTAGGAGGAGAGGGAAAGACTGGAAGGGAAAGGAAGGAGTGGAATAGGATTCCCCCTTCCTTCTCTCTCCCCCTCTGTCCTTCTCCCCTCCGACAAACATGGCAGGGGGCGCGACCAAGGGCACGAGCCCAAGTAGGATTCAGACCTACTTGGGGTGCCCCTTGGCCTCTCCCTCCCACCTATATATATGAGGAGGGGGGCACCTAGTGAAGGAAATATTCCCTAGAGGCAATAATAAAGTTGTTATTTATATTTCCTTATATCATGATAAATGTTTATTATTCATGCTAGAATTGTATTAACCGGAAACTTAGTACATGTGTGAATACATAGACAAAACAGAGTGTCCCTAGTATGCCTCTACTTGACTAGCTGGTTAATCAAAGATGGTTAAGTTTCCTGACCATAGACATGTGTTGTCATTTGATGAATGGGATCACATCATTAGAGAATGATGTGATGGACAAGACCCATCCGTTAGCTTAGCATAATGATTGTTAAGTTTTATTCCTATTTCTTTCTTCATGACTTATACATATTCCTCTAACTATGATATTATGCAACTCCCGAATACCGAAGGAACACCTTGTGTGATATCAAACATCACAACGTAACTGGGTGATTATAATGATGCTCTACAGGTGTCTCCGAAGGTGTTTGTTGGGTTGGCATAGATCAAGATTAGGATTTGTCACTCCTAGTATCGGAGAGGTGTCTCTGGGCCCTCTCGGCAATGCACATCACTATAAGCCTTGAAAGCAATGTGACTAATGAGTTAGTTGCGGGATGATGTATTACGGAACGAGTAAAGAGACTTGCCGATAATGAGATTGAACTAGGTATGATGATACCGACGATTGAATCTCGGGCAAGTAACATACCGATGACAAAGGGAATAACGTATGTTGTTATTGCGGTTTGACCGATAAAGATCTTCGTAGAATATGTAGAAACCAATATGAGCATCCATGTTCTTCTTTTGGTTATTGACCGAAGATGTGTCTCGGTCATGTCTACATAGTTCTCGAACCCGTAGGGTCCGCACACTTAACGTTCGATGGCGATTTGTATTATGAGTTATGTGTTTTGGTGACGGAAGTTTGTTCGGAGTCCCCAGATGAGATCACGGACATGACGAGGACTCTTGAAATGGTCAAGAAGTAAAGATTCATATATTGGAAGGTAGTATTCGAACATCGGAATGGTTCCGAGTGATTCGGGTATTTTACCGGAGTACCGAGGGGTTACCCGAACCCCCCGGGGGAATTAATAGGCCTACATGGGCCTTAGTGGAGAGAGAGGAGGGCCGTAAGGGGTGCCCCCCCATGGCAGTCCGAATTGGACTAGGGGAGGGGGCGACACCCCCCTTTCCCTCTCCCTCTCCCTCTCCTTCCTTTTCTCTCCGGTGAAGAAAGGAAAAGAGGGGGGGGGGGGCGAATCCTACTAGGACTACGAGTCCTAGTAGGACTCCCCCCATGGCGCACCCCCTCATGGCCGGCCGCCTCTTCCTCCCCTCCTTTATGTACGGGGGTGGGGGTACCCCAAAGGCACATCAATTGTGAAGGAAATATGCCCTAGAGGCAATACTAAAGTTGTTATTTATATTTCCTTATATCATGATAAATGTTTATTATTCATGCTAGAATTGTATTAACCGGAAACTTAGTACATGTGTGAATACATAGACAAACAGAGTGTCCCTAGTATGCCTCAACTTGACTAGCTCGTTAATCAAAGATGCTTAAGTTTCCTAACCATAGACATGTGTTGTCATTTGATGAACGGGATCACATCATTAGAAAATGATGTGATGGACAAGACCCATCCGTTAGCTTAGCATAATGATCGTTTAATTTTATTGCTATTGCTTTCTTCATGACTTATACATGTTCCTCTGACTATGAGATTATGCAACTCCTGAATACCGGAGGAACACCTTGTGTGCTATCAAATGTCACAACGTAACTGGGTGATTATAAAGATGCTCTACAGGTGTCTCCGAAGGTGTTTGTTGAGTTGGCATAGATCGAGATTAGGATTGGTCACTCCGTGTATCGGAGAGGTATCTTTGGGCCCTCTTGGTAATGCACATTACTATGAGCCTTGCAAGCAATGTGTCTAATGAGTTAGCCACAGGATGATGCATTACGGAACGAGTAAAGAGACTTGCCGGTAACGATATTGAACTAGGTATGATGATACCGACCATCGAATCTCGGGCAAGTAACATACCGATGACAAAGGGAACAACGTACGTTGTTATGCGGTTTTGACCGATAAAGATCTTCGTAGAATATGTAGGAGCCAATATGAGCATCAAGGTTCCACTATTGTTTATTGACCGAAGATGTGTCTCGGTCATGTCTACATAGTTCTCGAACCCGTAGGGTCTGCACGCTTAATGCTCGATGGAGATTTGTATTATGAATTATGTGATTTGATGACCGAAGATTGTTCGGACTCCCGGATGAGATCACGGACATGACGAGGAGTCTCGAAATGGTCGAGAGGTAAAGATTCATATATTGTAAGGTTACATTCGGGCACCGGAATGGTTCGGGCCGTTTCGGATAAGTTTCGGAGTACGGGGGGTTACCGGAACCCCCCCCGGAAGTTCATGGGCCTTAGTGGAAAGGAGAGAAGGGCCAAAAGGGAGGCCACCCCCCATGGCCGGTCCGAATTGTACTAGGAAGGGGCGGCGCCCCTCTTTCCTTCTCCCCTCTCCTCCTTCCCTCTCTCTCCCTCTCTTGGAAAGGAAGGGGACTCCAACTAGGATTGAGAATCCTAGTTGGACTCCCCATGGCGCGCGCCCGCCTTGGGCCGGCCACCTCTCCTCCCCGCGTTATACACGTGGGAGGGGGGCACCCCAAAGGCACACCAAGTCTTCTCTTAGCCGTGTGCGGTGCCCCCCTCCATAGTTACGCACCTCGGTCATACCGTCATAGTGCTTAGGTGAAGCCCTGTGCCGGTAACTAAATCATCATCGTCGCTGCGCCGTCATGCTTACGGAACTCTCCCTCGTCCTCAACTAGATCAAGAGATCGAGGGACGTCATCGAGCTGAACGTGTGCTGAACGCGGAGGTGCCGTACGTTCGGTGCTAGGATCGGTTGGATCACGAAGACGTTCGACTACACCAACCGCATTACTAAATGTTTCACTTTCGATCTATGAGGGTACGTAGACACACTCTCCCCTCTCGTTGCTATGCATCTCCTAGATAGATCTTGCGTGATCGTAGGAACTTTTTTGAAATACTGCGTTCCCCAATAGTGGCATCCTAGCCAGGTCTATGCATAGATGTTATATGCACGAGTAGAACACAAAGAGTTGTGGGCGATAATAGTCATACTTCTTACCAGCAATGTCTTACTTTGATTCAGCGGTATTGTTGGATGAAGTGGCCCGGACCGACATTACATGACCGCGTTCATGAGACTGGTTTTACCAACGTGCTTCGCACACAGGTGTCTAGCGGGTGTCTGTTTCTCCAACTTTAGTTGAATCGAGTTTGACTACGCCCGGTCCTTGTTGAAGGTTAAAACAACACACTTGACGAAAAATCGTTGTGGTTTTGATGCGTAGGTAAGAACGGTTCTTGCTAGAAGCCCGTAGTAGCCACGTAAAACTTGCAACAACAAAGTAGAGGACGTCTAACTTGTTTTTGCAGGGCTTGTTGTGATGTGATATGGTCAAGACGTGATGAGATATAAATTGTTGTATGAGATGATCATGTTTTGTAACAGTTATCGACAACTGGCAGGAGCCATATGGTTGTCAATTTATTGTATGAAATGCAATCGCCATGTAATTGCTTTACTTTATCACTAAGTGGTAGCGATAGTCGTAGAAGCAATAGTTGGCGAGATAACAACGATGCTAAGATGGAGATCAAGGTGTCAAGCCGGTGACGATGGTGATCATGACGGTGCTTTGGAGATGGAGATCAAAGGCACAAGATGATGATGGCCATATCATATCACTTATTTTGATGCATGTGATGTTTATCCTTTATGCATCTTATTTTGCTTAGTACTGCGGTAGCATTATAAGATGATCTCTCACTAAATTTCAAGGTATAAGTGTTCTCCCTGAGTATGCACCGTTGCTACAGTTCGTTGTGCCGAGACACCACGTGATGATCGGGTGTGATAAGCTCTACGTTCACATACAATGGGTGCAAGCCAGTTTTGCACAAGCAGAATACTCAGGTTAAACTTGACGAGCCTAGCGTATGTAGATATGGCCTCGGAACACTGAGACCAAAAGGTCGAGCGTGAATCATATAGTAGATATGATCAACATAGCGATGTTCACCATTGAAAACTTTACCATCTCACGTGATGATCGGACATGGTTTAGTTGATATGGATCACGTGATCATTTAGATGACTTGAGGGATGTCTATCTAAGTGGGAGTTCTTAAGTAATATGATTAATTGAACTTTAATTTATCATGAACTTAGTCCTGATAGTATTAGCATATCTATGTTGTAGATCAATAGCTCGCCTATAGCTCCCCTGTTTTATTTTTAATATGTTCCTAGAGAAAACTAAGTTGAAAGATGATAGTAGCAATGATGTGGACTGGGTCCGTGATCTGAGGATTATCCTCGTTGCTGCACAGAAAAAATTATGTCCTTGATGCACCACTAGGTGACAGACCTATTGCAGGAGCAGATGCAAACATTATGAACGTTTAGTAAGCTCGATATGTTGACTACTTGATAGTTTAGTGCACCATGCTTTCTGGCTTAAAACCGGGACTTCAAAAATGTTTTGAATACCATGGAGCATATAAGATGTTCCAAGAGTTGAAATTAGTATTTTAGACTCATGCCCGTGTCGAATGGTATGAGACCTCTGACAGTACTTTGCCTACAAGATGGAGGAGAATAGCTCAACCAGTGAGCATGTGCTCAGAATGTGTGAGTACTACAATCGCTAGAATCAAGTGGGAGTTAATCTTCCAGATAAGATAGTGATTGATAGAGTTCTCTAGTCACTATCACCAATTTACTGGAACTTCGTGATGAACTATAATATGCAAGGGATGACAAAAACGATTCCCAAGCTCTTCGCGATGCTAAAATCGGCGAAGGTAGAAATCAAGAAAAAGCATCAAGTGTTGATGGTTAACAAGACCACTAGTTTCATGAAAAGGGGCAAAGGAGAATAAAGGGAACTTCAAGAAAGAATGGAAAGCAAGTTGCCACTCCCATGAAGAAACCCAAAGCTAGACCTAAGCCTAAAACTGAGTGCTTCTACTGCAAAGGGAATGGTCACTGCAAGAGGAACTACCCCAAATACTTAGCGGATAAGAAGGATGACAAAGTGAAAGGTATATTTGATATACATGTTATTGATGTGTACTTTACTATTGTGCATAGTAACCCCATGGTATTTGATACCGGTTCGGTTGCTAAGATTAGTGACTCGAAACAGGAGTTGCAAAATGAACAGAGACTAGTTAAGGGCGAGGTGACAATGTGTGTTGGAAGTGATTCCAAGGTTGATAAGATCACCATCGCAGACTCCTTTTACCTTCGTGATTACTGTTGAACCTAAAATATATGTTTTTTGGTGTTTTGCGTTGAGCATGAATATGATTGGATCATGCTTATTGCAATAGGTTATTCATTTAAGTCAAAGAATAATTGTTGTTCTGTTTACATGAATAAAACCTTCTATGGTCATACACTTAATATAAATGGTTGATTGAATCTCGACCGTAGTGATACACATATTCATAATATTGATGCCAAAATATGCAATATTGATAATGATAGTGTAACATACTTGTGGCACTGCCGTTTAAGTCATATTGGTGTAAAGCGCATGAAGAAACTCCATGTGGATGGACTTTTGGAATCGCTTGATTATGAATCACTTGATGCTTGCGAACCATGCCTCATGGGAAAGATGACCAAGACTCCGTCCTCCGGAACAATGGAGCGAGCCACTGACTTACTGGAAACAATACATACTGATGTATGCGGTCCGATGAGTGTTGAGGCTCAAGGCGGGTATCGTTATTTTCTGACCTTCACAGATGATTTGAGCAGATATGGGTATATCTACTTAATGAAACATAGGTCTGAAACATTTGAAAAGTTCAAAGAATTTTCAGAGTGAAGTGGAAAATCATCGTAACAAGAAAATAAAGTTTCTATGATCTGATCGTGGAGGCAAATATTTGAGTTACGAGTTTGGTCTTCATTTGAAACAATGTGGAATAGTTTCCCAACTCACGCCACCTGGAACACCACAACATAATGGTGTGTCCGAATGCCGTAGCTGTACTTTATTAGATATGGTGCAACCTATGATGTCTCTTACTGATTTACCAATATCATTTTGGGGTTATGCATTAGAGACAGTTGCATTCACAATAAATAGGGCACCATCTAAATCCGTTGAGACGACACCGTATGAACTATGGTTTGGCAAGAAACCTAAGTTGTCGTTTCTTAAAGTTTGGGGCTACAAGGCTTATGTGAAAAAGCTTCAACCTGATAAGCTCGAACCCAAATCGGAGAAATGCGTCTTCATAGGATACCCAAAGGAAACTGTTGGGTACACCTTCCATCACAGATCCAAAGGCAAGATATTCGTTGCTAAGAATGGATCCTTTCTAGAGAAGTTTCTCGAAAGAAGTGAGTGGGAGGAATGTAGAACTTGATGAGGTAATTGTACCTTCTCCTGAATTGGAAAGTAGTTCATCACAGAAATCAGTTCCAGTGATACCTACACCAATTAGTGAGGAAGTTAATGATGATGATTATGAATCTTCAGATCAAGTTACTACCAAACCTCGTAGGTCAACCAGAGTATGTTCTGCACCAGAGTGGTACGGTAATCCTGTTTTGGAAGTCATGTTACTAGACCATGACGAACCTACGAACTATGAGGAAGCGATGATGAGCCCAGACTCCGCGAAATGGCTTGAGGCCATGAAATCTGAGATGGGATCCATGTATGAGAACAAAGTATGGACTTTGATTGACTTGCCCGATGATCAGCGAGCCATTGAGAATAAATGGATCTTCAAGAGGAAGACGGACGCTGATTGTAGTGTTACTATCTACAAAGCTCGAATTGTCACAAAAGATTTTTGACAAGTTCAAGGTGTTGACTACGATAAGGTTTTCTCACTCGTAGCGATGCTTAAGTCTGTCCGAATTATGTTAGAAATTGCCACATTTTTTGAAATCTGGCAAATGGATGCCAAAACTACATTCCTTAATGGATTTCTTAAAGAAGAGTTGTATATGATGCAACAAGAAGGTTTTGTCAATCCTAAAGGTGCTAACAAAGCGTGCAAGCTCCAGCGATCCATCTATGGACTGGTGCAAGCATCTCAGAGTTGAAATATACACTTTGATAAGGTGATCAAAGCATATGGTTTTATATAGACTTTTGGTGAAGCCTGTATTTGCAAGAAAGTGAGTGGGAGCACTACAACCTTTCTGATAAGTATATGTGAATGACATATTGTTGATCGGAAATGATGTAGAATTTTCTAGAAAGCATAAAGGAGTGTTTGAAAGGAGTTTTTCAAACAAAGGCCTCAGTGAAGCTGCTTACATATTGGGCATCAAGATCTATAGAGACAGATCAAGACGCTTGATAAGATTATTCAATGAGTACATACCTTGACAAGGTTTTGTAGTAGTTCAAAATGGAACAATCAAAGAAGGAGTTCTTGCCTATATTGCAAGGTGTAAAGTTGAGTAAGACTCAAAACACGACCACAACAGAAAATAGAAAGAGAATGAAAGTCATTCCCTATGTGTAGGATCGAAAGTATGTCTAGAGGGGGGGGGGGGTGATTAGACTACTTGACCAAATAAAAACTTAACCTTTTCCCAATTTTAGTTCTTGGCAGATTTTAGCTATTGTAGGACAAGTCAAGCAATCATCACACAATTCAAGCAAGCATGCAAAGAGTATATTGGCAGTGGAAAGTAAAGCATGTAACTTGCAAGAATGTAAAGGGAAGGGTTTGGAGAATTCAAACGCAATTGGAGACACGGATGTTTTTCCCGTGGTTCGGATAGGTGGTGCTATCCTACATCCACGTTGATGGAGACTTCAACCCACGAAGGGTAACGGTCGCGTGAGTCCATGGAGGGCTCCACCCATGAAGGGTCCACGAAGTAGCAACCTTGTCTATCCCACCACGGCCATCGCCCACGAAGGACTTGCCTCACTAGCGGTAGATCTTCACGAAGTAGGCGATCTCCTTGCCCTTACAAACTCCTTGGTTCAACTCCACAATCTTGTCGGAGGCTCCCAAGTGACACCTAGCCAATATAGGAGACACCACTCTCCAAGAAGTAACAAATGGTGTGTTGATGATGAACTCCTTGCTCTTGTGCTTCAAATGATAGTCTCCCCAACACTCAACTCTCTCTCATAGGATTTGGATTTTGTGGAAAGAAGATTTGAGTGGAAAGCAACTTGGGGAAGGCTAGAGATCAAGATTCATATGGTAGGAATGGAATATCTTGGTCTCAACACATGAGTAGGTGGTTCTCTCTTAGAACATATGAGTTGGAATTGTGTATGTGTTCTGATGGCTCTCTCCATGAATGAAGAGGAGGTGGAGGGGTATATATAGCCTCCACACAAAATCCAACCGTTACACACAGTTTTCCAATCTTGGTGGGACCGAATCAACAAACTCGGTCGGACTGAAAAGGTAAACCTAGTGACCGTTAGAGATTTTCGGTGGGACTGACATGCAACTCGGTAGGACCAATATGGTTAGGGTTTGGGCATAACGTAATCTCGGTGAGATCGATTACACAAACTCGATGAGACCGAGTTTGGTAATAAGCTAACTAGAGAGTTGGTCAGGTAAACTCGGTGGGACCGATTTGCTCTTTCGGTGAGACCGAAAAGTTACAAAAAGGAAACAAAGAGTTTACACTGCAATCTCGGTGGGACCGATTCGCTCTTTCGGTGAGACCGAAAAGTTACGAAAGGGAAACAGAGAGTTTGCAATCCCATCTCGGTGAGACCGAGATCCCTATCGGTAGAACCGAATTGCTAGGGTTTGGCAGTGGCTTATGACAAGTGAAACTCGGTGGCGCCGGATAGAATGAATCGGTAGGACCGAGTTTGGCTTAGGGTTTAGGTCATATGTGGATATGGGAAAGTAGTTGAGGGTTTTGGAGCATATCACTAAGCACATGAAGCAAGAGGCTCATTAAGCAACACCTCATCCCTCCTTGATAGTATTGGATTTTCCTGAAGACTCAATGTGATCTTGGATCACTAAAATATAAAATGAAGAGTCTTGAGATTTTGAGCTTGAGCCAATCCTTTGTCCTTAGCATTTTGAGGGTTCCACTTTCACATCCATGCCATGCCAATCATTGAGCTTTCCTGAAATAGTCATCTTGGAATAGCATTAGCTCAATGAGCTATATGTTGTTATGAATTACCAAAACCACCTAGGGATAGTTGCACTTTCAATCTCCCCCTTTTTGGTAATTGATGACAACATATAGATCAAAGCTTCGACAAATGATAATAATCATGAAATATATCGTCACTTTGAGAAGTATGTGACAAGTAAGAGCTCCCCCTAAATTTGTGCATATTTAAAATTTGCTTTGGAGTGCAAATGCACAAAGAGTTAGAGTCATGGGTTACTCTTCCATGTCACATACATCTTGGTGGAGCGCTTAAAATGATAAGAATGAAATACATGCACTCATCACCAAGAATAGTGAATGATCACATAAGATAGATAAGATGATAATATTAAGCAAACATTAAGTGTAGCTTATGATCAAACACATGATCATCAATGTCTCACGAGCAATGACATAGTATCTCACACAAAAGCAAACAAAGTTCGAAAAACCACCAAATAAAACAAGAGAGAATAAAAGCAACACTCTCTCTCGAAGCCTATGATCTATACATTTTCTCCCCCTTTGGCAACAAGTTACCAAAAAGTTCCTAGAAAATGCATAGTGCTAAGTCGACACTCGGGCTTGATCTTCAGGTGGTGGTGGAGTCCGGAGCACTCCAAGGATGAAGCCTTCTATAGACGTGGTCAGAGTCGAGGCTGAAGTGGACGCTGGAGCTGGTGGAACTGAGGCTGTAGCTGGTGCAGACGTGGTGGCTCTGGGGTCAGCAACTGGCACTGCATACGACCTCGAACCTCATGGCACTCTGGCAAAGGCATCAGTTGTAGTCTTGCCTCTCCTCTCCTGCATGTCATCCTGGAGCTGCTCCACTGCAGTCTGAATCTCTGTCACTTTGACATCCAAGTCATAGAACTTTTGTTCCATGATCCTCTCTAAGCTTGCCTAGTTCTGAGTTAGGGTGGCTAGTCCTTGCTCAATCCGCAGGGTGGATGCAATCAAGTAACCAAGCTGCTCTTGTTTGGTTTTCAGGAAATATTCAGATGCCTCCTCTTGAGTAGGCATCTTGGCAGCTTTCTCCTTCCTCGCTTTCTCCTTCTTGGCTTGTGCTTGGGTAGATGATGTCTCATTCTCAGTCATGACCACTTGATTATCTTCAAAGTCTGGACGGATGGGCAGGTGTTCCTTGTCCAATAAGTATATGCCCGTGCCCATCTTAGAGTTGATGAGCTCCTGAATCTGTGGGGCATATCCACAGCTCCTCTTCTGGTCTGCTGCTGTCCTCTTGATTGTTTCAATCATAAGGCTCATGACTTTGAATTTCTATGGCACGTCAAAGATATGAAGCAAGTTGATCGCGTGGCCCCTGATCATCTTGTGATCTCCAGACTTGGGCAATAGGGTGTGCCTAAGAATCCAGTTGATGGTTGGCAGCCCTGACAGAAGATAGTGTACTGAGCCAAACTTGAACGTATCAAGTGCTTCATTTGGAATCTCCTTGTACATGTTTGACATTGAGTTGTGGTCCATCTTCTTCTTGGCATAAATGTCCAAGTCATCGTCATGCTCTTCTGGGGCATTAATCAGCTGAGCCCATTCAGCAACTGTAGACTGGTACCTCGTACCCTCTGACATCCATACAATCCTGCCATCTGGATAGAAATGGGCTGTGGAGTAGAACTGCATGATGAGTTCCTCATTCCACTTTGTGAGCTTCTGCCCAACAAAGTCCTCTACTCCACATGCCTTGAAGCTGTCCTGCACTCCAGGGTAGTACTCTTCGTTGTCCTTGATGTATTGCCAATCAACCCATCTCATATCACAGACAATTGGCTTCTTGTCTAGTAGCACTGTCTCATAAAAGTCTTGCTGCTCCTTGGTGTGAAACCTGTAGTCAACTGCAGTCCTTCTCCTTGAAGCATATGGGTCTGCTTCTCTCCACTTCCGGAGCCCTGAATCTCTCCTGAGTTTCATATCCTCAGCCACAGGATGAGCATCGTTGTGGTCTGGGATCTTGGGCTTGAGCTTTTGTAAGAACATTCTCTTCTTCTTCTTCTGCAGCTTCAGGCACTGGGGCCTTGTTCTTCTTAGTAGCTGGGATGCTTCTTGTGTTCCTCTTTGGCTTTGGCTTTGGAGCTGGCTTGGCCTTGGAAGCAGCTGCCCCTGTTCTTATGGCATCACCCATCAGCTTGGGTGCCTTAGGTGCTGGTGCAGCTACCTCTTCTTCTTCCTCCTCATCTTCCATGATGGAAGCCTTGCCAAGCACTCTGGCTACAGTTTTCTTCACCCTTTCTTTCCTCTTCTTGCCTTCAGCAGCAACTGGCTCAATGGGAGTGGGCTTCTCAGTTGAAGCTCTGGCCTTTGACATAGGCTGCCTGCCTGCTGGCCTTTTGATCTTCATCCCTGGTTTTATGCCCTGTGCTGGCTCAACTCTCTTGGAAGTTGCTTCCTCTTCTGCCACATAATCCTCATCTTCTGAGTCTGAGGTTCTCTTCTTTCTCTGTCTTGTGGCAGCTTTAGGCAGATTGCTAGGGGTGCTCCTGCTGCCATCATCTGAGGAACTTGAGGGACTAGTGCCCTCACTCATCTGCACTTGCTGCTCTGACAAGTTCTGGCTATCACTTTGGTCTGACATGATGCAAACTCTGACTGCTGACCCTGTGAATAGGTTATAGATGAGATAGAGTGGATAAGCATCACAAAATGCAGAGATTTTTGCAAAAGAATAATTCAAAAACTTAGTTTTAGTTTCCCACTAAAAGCATCTCGGATCTACCGATTTCTAAACTCGGTGATACCGAAGCAGTTTTGGCACCTAAACTAGTGAACTCGGTCAGACCGAGTCACAGTTCGGTGGCACCGAGACTGCTAGGGTTTCACAGAGTTCCAAAATCGGTCACACCGATAAGTAATTCTCGGTCAGACCGAGTCTCACTTGTGCAATGGCATAAGCCAAATCGGTGGGACCGAGTTTTTCAACTCGGTGGGTCCGAGATGGTTTTGGCGGAAACCTAACCCTAAAATTTTCGAATTAAACCTAATCTACGAGTTCATTGACTGGATAGAAGTTTAACAAACGTGGCAAGAATCATGATGATCACAATGTGCTAAGAATCGGATTGGGGAATAGCACAAAGATCGAGTCCATACCCTAGTTTGGCGGAGACTCGCTACGGCGGCAACGGCGGGGTTGAATTTCCGTTGACGGCGACGGAGACCAGCGACTGGAGGCGGCTGGCGGCGAGGAGACGATCCGGAGACCAAGTTGGCAGAGCAGGCTATCGCGCGGGCGAAGGGGTTCGGAGAAGTTTCCAAATTTTTGCCCGTGACTATATATATAGCCCGACCCTATCGGTGTGACCGAGTGGAACAACTCGGTGGCACCGAGATGCAAAACTGTATACAGTTGTTGCAACTCGGTGTGACCGAATGGTTCAAATCGGTTGCACCGAGATCGAAAACCTAGATCAACTTAATGATCTCGGTAGGACCGAAAGTGGGGTATCGGTCAGACCGAGAATCATAAAGAGGTTTTGGAAGTTTAAGTCTATGACGAATCGGGGACTCCGAGCGCTCCTCACACAGAGTGGTTCGAATCTGACTTGATCAAATTTTGTGATGTAGCATGAATAGAGTTTGAGACGAGAAAAGCATAGATAGCTAGAGGAGGTTCTTAGGCATTCTTGTCCATCCACTTGGCAAAAGGAAATAAAACCAAACAATCAAAACAACAAGTGGATGTCCTCGAATGAGTAAAATATGCAACCAGCATGCTCACACAATAAGATGGCAAATGAAATATGTGACAAGGCATGCACAACCAATTCTAGCATCTATCAAGCAATTTGCGATGACAAGGTCATCTATATATGAGTATATTGACTTAGGAGTCAAGTGAGAACACTTGATCATAGGTCATACTCATCGTTTAAGCTCAAGTGGGGTTACCACTTTTACATAAAGCATTGTTGTGTTCACATCTTTAGAGTTGCTTTAGCTCAAGTCTTAGAGTAAAGCTCCCCCTAGATGTGATACCCCCCCTTAGAGGGATGAACTAACCTCGGGTTTTGTCGATGATGACTTCATGTAGATGTTGAAGATGTGGATGCTCAATGTTGATGTAGATCACTTGGAGCTATCCATTTGAGTGAATTGCACTTTCAATACCTACATGGGTTAGTCCCACAAGGAACAAACAAGGATATCCATAGACATAGAGTGATGCACACACAAGATGATGTCCATGAAAACTTTTAGGTTACCTTGTCCCTTGTCTTACCAACAAGAGGGTTTGTGACTCCTTGAACTAGTGCAAGATGTGCAAGTTGATTGCACTTGTTCTTGCCAAAATGATAAGAGTGAAGTATGTTGGCGGAGTCACCCTCAAGAACTCTCTAGTTCTTCTTCTTTTGGATCCACACCATCTTGATGGGAATCCTTGGAGTTGTAGTCATACTTGATGAAGTGGAACTTGAAGTAGTCTTGGGAATCCACTTGACTAAGGTCTTAGGAGCTTCTTCAAATGCATCAATTTCCTCTTGAAGCTTGTCCTTGCCTTTTTGCTTGTAGTCTTGTGGTGGAAGATCATCTTGAGCTTGTGTCCCCTTGAAAGAAGTATCATCCTTCTCTTGTTGAGGAACAAACTTTGTCTTGGGGTATTGATCTTATTCCCACTCAACTCCATTGGCATTGAACTTTCGTTCAAAACCAACACCTTGATTCTTCCGGTGCATTCCTTGCTTGCGCACAATTTCCTCGAATTGCTTACTCCCGGCAAGGCTTTTGTACACTCCTTTCTCTATAATTCCCTTCAATAAGCTATTTTCTTGCTCAAGTGTAACTTGGCTAAGAGAATCATTAGTGGAATCAAGAGAACTACTAGAAGCAACAATATTGGATTTAGCATGATCATTGTTACTGCTAGAGGAAGAATCTTTCTTGTTCTTGTTACTAGACTTGACTTGAGGCATGTAAGTGGATAAGAGTAAACGCTTGGCAATGTAAGAAGAAATTTTCTTGCGGAGATCATCATTGATTGCTTTTAAGAACTCATGCTCTTGCTCAAGATTGAGCTTTTCAAAGCGTAATTTCTCATGAGCTCTTAAAAGTTCTCGATGATCTTCGAAGATAGTTTCATGAGCTAACTTAAGAGTGTTTAGTTCTTTAGTTAGAGCCTCAATCTTCTCCTTATCATTGTCATTCGTTTTATCTTGATTAGCATGATTAATTGACGTTTCATCATAGTATTCATCACTAGAGTTGTCAACAAGCAAATCATCACCTAACAAGTCATCTTCATCACTATTGAAATCAACATACTCGGGGTGTGTTACCTTAGGACCTTTGGCCATGAAGCATCTTCCAATTCCTTCATTTGGTGAGTGAAATATGTCGTAGGAGTTGGTTGACACAAGTGCTAGACCGGCAACACCTTCATCTTGAGTATCTTCGGAGTCGGAGTGATAACTTCTCTCGGAGTGGCTGTCGGAGTCGGAGCCGGATACCCATTCACCAACATGAGCTTGATGTCTTCGTTTTGTGTAGCTCCTTGATGATTTTTCCTTCCTTTCCGAATCCTTGCTTCTCCGTGAGTATCTTCGTTCATAACGATCATCTCTACTCCTTCTCTCTCTTGGTGGTGATTCTTTGCTTCTTCTTTTTGGAGAATCTTCTATTCTCTTGTAGGGAGCCGTACACTCATTGGAATAGTGTCCGGGTCTTCCACAACTGTAGCAGTTTCGCTCTCGACTAGAAGATCTTTTGTCATTGTAGGACCTTGACTTGAAGCTTCTATCTTTGCTTCTACTCTTGTAGAACTTGTTGAAGTTCTTCACCATTAAGCTCAATTCTTCATTGAAGTTTTGTTTCTCACTTGATGATGTAGGGGCTTCACATGAGGCTTTGTAGGCACCACTTGATTTGTTGTGAAGTTCCTCTTTATCCTTAAGTGACATCTCATGAGCAACAATTCTTCCAATCACCTCCGTTGGCTTGAGATCTTTGTAATTGGGCATCATTTGGATCAATGTGCACACGGTATCATATTTTCCATCCAAGGCTCTTAGAATCTTCTTGATGATGAATCTATCGGTCATCTCTTCACTTCCTAAGCCGGCAATCTCATTTGTGATGAGAGCAAGCCTAGAGTACATTTCAGCGACACCTTCACCATCCTTCATTTTAAACTTGTCAAGTTGACTTTGAAGCACATCCAACTTGGATTCCTTGACGGAGTCGGTACCTTCGTGCATATCAATCAAAGTGTCCCAAATTTCCTTTGCATTCTCAAGACGGCTGATTTTGTTGAATTCTTCGGGGCACAATCCGTTGAAGAGAATATCACAAGCTTGAGCATTGTATTGCAACATCTTCAAATCATCCGCGGTAGCATCACGGTTTGGTTCTTTCCCATCAAAGAAGTCACCTTGCAAACCAACACACACAATAGCCCAAACGGCGGGGTTATGTCCAAGAATATGCATTTTCATTTTATGCTTCCAACTAGCAAAATTAGTACCATCAAAGTAAGGACCTCTACGGTGATAATTTCCCTCGCTAGACGCCATACTCTCCTAGGTTGTGAAACCAAGGCTATGACCACCAAAAGCTATGGAGATCAAAGCAAATGGAGACCAAAGCTCTGATACCACTTGTAGGATCGAAAGTATGTCTAGAGGGGGGGTGATTAGACTACTTGACCAAATAAAAACTTAACCTTTTCCCAATTTTAGTTCTTGGCAGATTTTAGCTATTGTAGGACAAGTCAAGCAATCATCACACAATTCAAGCAAGCATGCAAAGAGTATATTGGCAGCGGAAAGTAAAGCATGCAACTTGCAAGAATGTAAAGGGAAGGGTTTGGAGAATTCAAACGCAATTGGAGACACGGATGTTTTTCCCGTGGTTCGGATAGGTGGTGCTATCCTACATCCATGTTGATGGAGACTTCAACCCACAAAGGGTAACGGTCGCGCGAGTCCACGGAGGGCTCCACCCACGAAGGGTCCACAAAGTAGCAACCTTGTCTATCCCACCACGGCCATCGCCCACGAAGGACTTGCCTCACTAGCGGTAGATCTTCACGAAGTAGGCGATCTCCTTCACCTTACAAACTCCTTGGTTCAACTCCACAATCTTGTCGGAGGCTCCCAAGTGACACCTAGACAATCTAGGAGACACCACTCTCCAAGAAGTAACAAATGGTGTGTTGATGATGAACTCCTTGCTCTTGTGCTTCAAATGATAGTCTCCCCAACACTCAACTCTCTCTCATAGGATTTGGATTTTGTGGAAAGAAGATTTGAGTGGAAAGCAACTTGGGGAAGGCTAGAGATCAAGATTCATATGGTAGGAATGGAATATCTTGGTCTCAACACATGAGTAGGTGGTTCTCTCTCAGAACATATGAGTTGGAATTGTGTATGTGTTCTGATGGCTCTCTCCACGAATGAAGAGGAGGTGGAGGGGTATATATAGCCTCCACACAAAATCCAACCGTTACACACAGTTTTCCAATCTTGGTGGGACCGAATCAACAAACTCGGTCGGACCGAAAAGGTAAACCTAGTGACCGTTAGAGATTTTCGGTGGGACTGACATGCAACTCAGTAGGACCGATCTAGTTAGGGTTTGGGCATAACGTAATCTTGGTGAGACCGATTACACAAACTCGGTGAGACCGAGTTTGGTAATAAGCTAACTAGAGAGTTGGTCAGGTAAACTCGGTGGGACCGATTTGCTCTTTCGGTGAGACCGAAAAGTTACAAAAAGGAAACATAGAGTTTACACTGCAATCTCGGTGGGACCGATTCGCTCTTTCGGTGAGACCGAAAAGTTATGAAAGGGAAACAGAGAGTTTGCAATCCCATCTCGGTGAGACCGAGATCCCTATCGGTAGAACCGAATTGCTAGGGTTTGGCAGTGGCTTATGACAAGTGAAACTTGGTGGCGCCGGATAGAAAGAATTGGTAGGACCGAGTTTGGCTTAGGGTTTAGGTCATATGTGGATATGGGAAAGTAGTTGAGGGTTTTGGAGCATATCACTAAGCACATGAAGCAAGAGGCTCATTAAGCAACACCTCATCCCTCCTTGATAGTATTGGCTTTTCCTAAAGACTCAATGTGATCTTGGATCACTAAAATATAAAATGAAGAGTCTTGAGCTTTTGAGCTTGAGCCAATCCTTTGTCCTTAACATTTTGAGGGTTCCACTTTCACATCCATGCCATGCCAATCATTGAGCTTTCCTGAAATAGTCATCTTGGAATAGCATTAGCTCAATGAGCTATATGTTGTTATATATTACCAAAACCACCTAGGGATAGTTGCACTTTCACTATGCCTCAGCCATAGGTTCTATAAAGTATGCTATGATGTGTACCAAACCTATTGTGTACCTTGCCATGAGTTTGGCAAGGGGGTACAATATTGATCCAGGAGAGGATCACTGGACAACGGTCAAAATTATCCTTATAAGACCAAGAAGATATTTCTCGGTTATGGAGGTGATAAAGAGTTCGTCGTAAAGAGTTACATCAACGCAAGCTTTTACACCGATCTGTATGAATCCGAGTCTCAATCTGGATACATATTGAAAGTGGGAGCAATTAGCTAGAGTAGCTCCATGCAGAGCATTGTAGACATAGAAAATTTGCAAAATACATATGGCTCTGAATGTGACAGACCCATTGACTAAGCTTCTCTCACAAGCAAAACATGGTCACACCTTAGTACTCTTTGGGTGTTAATCACATGGTGCTGTGAACTAGATTATTGACTCTAGTAAACCCTTTGGGTGTTGGTCACATGGTGATAAGAACTATTGGTGTTAAATCACATCGATGTGAGCTAGATTATTGACTCTAGTGCAAGTGGGACACTACTAGGGAAAAGGCTAGCAGCAGCGCGGGTTTTAGGCCTATCAGCAGCGCGGGTACCCGCGCTACCAATAAGGCGCTACAGCTAACGTATAGCAGTAGCGCTGGTCCACCTGTGCTACTGCTACACAAGTGTTGCAGCAGCGCGCTTAAAGGAACCTCGCTGTTGCTAATAGCTATAGCGCGCTTCCCCTGTGCGTGCTACTGCTATAATCGCGCTGCTGCTAACTTTTCTGCACTCGCTACTGCTAATTTTAGTAGTTTTTTGTTTTTTTCGGCATATTTTTTTTGTATTTGAATAGGCTTTATAGAAGAATCTTTAGCACATACAAATGTCATCATGATACACATACAAATGCCTACGAGACCACAAATGTAATCATAGCATATACATACAAATAGTCTCGTCATAATCATCATCCAACACAAAGTGGTATCTTGTCATCATCTCGAAAATAGCGATATATGCAAGTCTCGAATACTTGCAACTACAATGTCATCCATCTAAACAAAGGTATACGCGAGAAGAGCTATCACTATGAGTGAGAGCGGAACTATGCAGTACATGAGACGGCGGTTACGAGTCCTCTCTCGCGCTAGCGTGAACCTCAAGTAACTAGCTTCTCCTTCTTGTCTGCTTTTGAAGCCTTTATGGCTGGCGTCTGAGAACCCATTCACTTGTGCCTGACACTCATGCCACTCATTGTACACCCCCGGAACCTTCCCTTTGTACACGACATAGCAGTTCCATCTCGCCATCAAGAAACTAGGTACCTGTTAGAGATGCATGTTCATGAAGAGGATGTACAATCATATATATGCAACAAAATATACTAGAGAACACCGAAAAAGAAAGGGTTAGCAACTAGATGCAACATACATTACGCAAATTAATTAACTAGAGGTACGCAGGTCATCGTACGCAAACTAACAAAGTTGCATTACGCAAGTTCGGCAGGGATCATGGACATCACAAAGTTGCATCACTACAAATAGTATACAAGTTCAACCAACACATATCATCATCATCAGCATCATAAATCACTAGAAGTTCCATCCTTCCATATCATCGAGGATGGACCCTAGCTTCTTGAACGGCGTGAGGTCTAGATGTTGCATGCCTATGCGAGTTCGGACGTCAGCTCGCGATATAGGGCCGTGGTGGAACATCCCCTTCTCATCGACGACTTCTTTCATGATGATCGTCGCAATGTCGCTTTGGATGCGAAAGAAGTCATCTCTAAGTTTATAATCCGCTTCTCCATGAGATTCTAGCCACTTGTGGATATGATCATCATTTCTGCTTCTCATGCGAAGCTTTTGGTGATCCGTGTTGAACTGATTCATGAGATGGAGGATGTACAATCCATCCTTCTTGCTTGGTTTTGGGACTTGGATGCATGAGAAGTTAGTTTTATGCGCGAAACCCATCTTCTTGTTCCTTTGTTTCCTGATCTGCATGTGGCCACCTCTAAAGCTGAAGCCTTGGAGAGCATCATCTAGAATATTCATTATGTGGGTGTAGTATTTTTTCTCGTAGTCTCTGGAAGGACGGCGCGCCCGTTGCTGCGGGGAAAAGACACCTCAAATTATTCCCCATAGAGAGAGAAGGAATGATTGAAATGTATGAAAGGGTTGTTCGAAACTGAATTACTTTGGATGATAAGGCACGAGGACAATTTCCCGGTCCTTATTCTGTACCATGAAGTTTTGGAGGTAGTCCCTAGCAGTTTCACGCTCAAAGTCGCCGAGACTCAAGAAAGACTCGTGCATGTAGTACGGATCCACCACATAGATTTGCGAGACTTCTTCACTATTCATGACAGAGCTCATATGTAGCGCAAAAAGGCGGACGATTGTAAAATCGAGCCGCCTTGTCAGAAACATCTCAAAGATATGGTCAAACCGCAGGAAGAACACCTCCGCGGGCCGTGTCTTGACGTAGCACTTCCCCTCAGGCACATGAGCCGCATATGTCGGATATCCTGGATCCTTTGAGGCTAGTAGGCTTTTCTCAGTTGACATCACATGGTCGTGCAGTATCCTGATATCCCCTGATAGTGCCTCCAGTGGTTTCGGTGGTAGCATCGGCTCGCCCGTGAGATGGAACATGGCCGCACCTTTCACGGGTACACGCTCTTCAGAATGCATTGTTTGGCTGCTATGTGCTCTGGCTTGTTTGGAGGCAGCTATCTTCCCCGATCTCTTTCTCTCCTTTTTCTTGGGCAGACCTTCTAGACCCTTCGTTAACCCCTGCCCCAGTGTTCCCGGGCTAAGTACTGTACGACCCTCGCGCTGGGATAGTTGAGCCTGTGTTGAGGCGGCATCTTCAGGCGTGTCCTATGAGGATTTCATGAAGAGAGACTTTTTGCAATCCCTGCTACGACCTTCCTGCCCGGGCATATCATCCATATCCTCATTAGCAAGCTGATAGCCCGATTCGTCATATGGTTGACTCATCAATTCTATATCACAGTCATACGCGTTTGTATTGAGGAAATCCATAGGGTCGACCTCCATCTCATCATCCATTCTCTGTTCTACAGGACAAATTACATTAGCCAGCACTATTGCACCCCCTTCATCATGTCGTCCACCGCTCTCACCCGGCACTACAGGAGCTGGTAATTGCGTAGGCGGGGTGGTGGTCTTCGCACATGCTTGTTGATGTGTGGTTATTGGTGTGCTCTCGGCCGGCTCCAGACGAATAAGATTCTTCGGCCATAGCAGCACCCAACCCTTGCAGCTTCCAATCCGCGGTGGGGTCTCGTTGTCCGCTCCCACATGCTGTACCGGAGGAGGCAAATCCGCGTGCCCCGATTTCACACTGGACAAGCTAACCCTGAAGTGCCCAGCAAGGATCGGCTGGTTGTGGAAGGTGGGTTGCAAGGGGTCCATTATCATCCCCTTTCCCACGTCCACCTTCTGGCCTTTGATCAAGTAGAGTATGGTGCACGGGGTTTCTTTCGCCTGCAAACACATATGTCTGTGGCGTAAAACATCCAAAAGGCAACAAAAATGGAATAATATATATATATATGTTGGTGCGACATGTAATTACCGTGATGGCGTCAAGCTCAACCAAAGACGAAGGCCCACCAAGCGCGCTAGAGACTGAGGACGGGCTGCTATGAGCGGGAGCGGCTGCGAGAGGAGGCCCAGTTGCGTGAGCAAGTGATGGTGCGATGGTGTTGTTGTTCATGGAGTTGCTCCCGACGAAACTGGGCAACGGGAAATCATGTACCGTCTTGTCTGGATTTTCCTTCGTCCAGTTGATGATAACTGGAACCAAGTTAGTAGCAAAATCATTTCTGCAGGCAGTTACAGCTGCATTGACTGCCTGCTGTAGCAACTCATATTTGTCCTCGGCTGCTTTTTTCGCGTCCTCAGCTGCTTTTTTCTCGACCGCAAGCTTCACCTTCGTGTCGATGTCCGCCTGACTAAACTTCTTTTTCTGCTTCTTGGCCTCCGGGCCCTCGTTGTAAAACACCTTCCACGTGGCGCCATCTCTAGCGCCGTGCACACGACCATATTGTGGCCGCTGGCCCAAAGGGAGTCCCTTAAGTTCGTTCAAGGCCCGGTTGAGAGGGGTGTCCCACTTGGGCCTCATCGGAGAAGTAGGGTTTTCGGCTACAAGCTGGTGTTGCTTCTCCAGTAGTCTAATCAATTTCCTCATGATCTTGTCCGTGTAAAAAACCTTTTTCTCCTTGTCCCACTTGTAGCGGGCCCTGATGAAGTCATGCTCCAAGGGGTTGGTGAACTTCGCGAAGGGGTCTGGGAGACCCGCGGCTTCACGTTCCACGTCCTCCTTATCCCATATGGGCCTTTTACCGAGGTAGCCACGGCTTCCGAGGCGATGCTTCCCCGTGTTCCTTTGCTGAAGGCTCTTGAATTTCACAGCCTTAGCCTTGGCATCCTCGGTAGCGCAAGTGTCCTTGAACTTTTCGAACTCCTCTTCCGTAAGTGTCGGATTTTCCTCCAGAATCTTGGACAGGGGTTCCTCAGCCTCAATAGCTCGTTTCACCCTCGATTTCCAGGAGGCCAAATCATTGCTGAACATGCCCATGGCTTGATTGTTAATCTTTTTCATCTTCGGATCATCCCACGGTTGTTCTATGTTATCATCCCGATCGGGGAACTTGAATCTCTTGTGCAACTTCGTTAGGAGCAACTGCGTCAAATGTTCTTTACTCCTTAAGTCATCGTCATTGATGCTCGCGCATTCCCGTAGGATGCATCCTACTTGGTTCCCATAGCACTTGCGAGGTTCTTCCGGCTCTAACGGCTCAAACTTGCCAGGTGCCATCTTTGTGATCACAAGTCGTCCAATCCCTAGTTTGTTAGGTTTTCGTATCCTCTGCTTCTTATGCCTCTTTTCGGTACCGGCATCGGTGCCGGTATCTTCCCCGGCGGTACCTTCCCCACCGGTCTCGGCACCGCCATCGGTGCCAGCACCGTCGGTGTCGGTGTCGGCGTCAGTACCATCATCGAGGCGGACCTGCAAACCTTGCTTAGCAGTCAAAAAGTCAAGGTAGTCTTGTTCACCCTCATAATCCATCTCGTCTGCATCTTGGTCAGAAGGCCTAGTTTCTTCGTTGTTCGACATGTTTCCTATGATTAAGTGTCCTCATTTATTTCTAAAAGTATGAATAAATGAGAATGAGATAAAAAAGAAATCTATGTGCCAGCACTCGATATGCCAACTATGTAGCACAAATCATGCCTTTATTCACGGGAAATTTCGGCATGACCTTTGCTAAAAAATGGACATATCGAGCGCCTGAAATTCACCGGAATGGAAATGAATCAACATTCCGGCGTAACATAGGCAACTCGGATCATTTACCAAAACATGACATGTCCAAAACATGACATATCCACATATCACATGTCCAGTTCAAATTTGCATATAAATTCTGCAAATTTTGAAACTTATCTAAATTCATAACTAAATAGATAACCTAATTAACATAACTAAAACCTAAGTAAATTAACCCTATCTAGCAGAGAGAGAGAGAGGGTGGTTTACAGAGGGTGCAGGGCGAGGAGGCAGGCCCGACGATGGCCTAGGTTGGGAGGGGAGGAAGCAGAGGAGGGAGGCGAGGGCCGACGGGTCGGGGGCGAGCGCCGGCGCCGGGGGCGAGCGCGCCTGGGTCGGGGGCGACGGGGTCGGGGGTGAGCGCGCCGGGGTCGGGCGCGGCGGGGTCGGGGGCGGCGGGGTCGGGGGCGAGCGCGCCGAGGTCGGGGGCGGGCGCGGCGGTGCGACGGGGCCGGGGAAGAGAGAGTGGGGATTTGGGGGAAAAGAGGCGGGATGAAGCAGGGAGAGGGAGAATTTTGGGTTAAGTGGACGTAGCAGTAGCGCGTTTACACGAAACGCGCTACTACTACCTCGACTAGCTGTAGCGGTTTTCTGCAGAAACCGCTACTGCTACCTTGACTAGCTGTAGCGATTTTCTGCAGAAACCGCTACTGCTACCTTGACTAGCTATAGCGATTTTCTGCAGAAACCGCTACTGCTACCTTGACTAGCTATAGCTCTTTTTCACTACAGTGCTGCTACTATAACCAGTTTCCCTTTTTTCTTTTCCTCAGCATAATAGGAACATATATATTACATCATTGGACCCTTGCATAATAATGGCTAAGTGTGTATACAAAATAGGAACATATATATATTACATCATTGGAGCCATGCATAATAATGGCTAATTAAGTGTGTATACAAAATAGGAACATATATATATATATATATATATATATTACATCATTTGACCGATTCCTCAGCGCTGACGTTTTCGTTTTTGAGTCAGCTTCTTTCCCTTCTTGTTCGTCAAAGAATAGTTGAGCCCCTCATTGTGACTTTGCCTTTTCCATGGAGTACGATTTTTCTTTGGTAATGTAGTATTGATTCTTCTTTTGACGTATACTTCATCATCATCGTCATCTTCCCTCATTGGGTTGCCGTACTGATCATAGTCTTCCTCGTTGGCGACTCCATCCATTCCAATGATGTTTCTTTTGCCTTTCCTCACGACAACACGACTGGGATTGCATGGGTCGGTTATGAAGAAGCATTGTGTCACGTGCTTAGCGTGTACCCATGGCTCGTTTTTTGCGATAGCGTTCACGGTAGCGCTCTTGGCGTCGGGTATAGTCATGGTAGTGAAAATCCAGCTTTCTCTTTCGACATTCTTAGCCCATCTGACACGGAACATCGTCGTGTTGTGCAGTCCAGAGTAGTCAAGCTCCCAGATCTCCTCGACCCTTCCATAAAATCGTTCAGTTGCGCCGTTGTCGCTGCCGGTCATGCATTCCATCGTCACCCCTGAGTTCTGATATTCATCACTGTCCATATCTTTGGCCTTCGTGTAGAACGTGTATTCTTTGATATCATATGCCTGATAGGTTACGAGGTTGGGCAAGGGGCCATGTGCTAAGGCGTATATGAGCAATCCGTCCTTAGAGCCCTCCTCCGGGGGATTAGCAATAATATGCTCTTTGAACCAATGCAGGAAAGTGGAGTTATGCTCTCTAGTAACTTCGGCGTCTGTCCTACATACCCCCCGGTCACGATACTTCTTTGCGATAATTTCTTTGTGCAGTGCCACAAAAGGATCTACCTCGTCTAGGTGTTGTAGCACTACCAAGTTTGCTCTGTCAAAGTCGCTGCGTCGATCTGAGTATGCCACGTGCAGTTCCCTGCGACCGTTGCAGTGACCTTCTCCTTCGAGCCTCCCATCGTGCTTGTTAACGGGCAAACCAACACTAACACCAGGCGGCTGGTCTGCGCCAATAGAAAATTCTCACAGAAAGAGATGCACTCTTGTGTCAAATAGCCCTGGTTGATGCTTCCATCCGGACGGGACATGTTACAAACGAATCCTTTGATGATCCCATTCATCCTCTCAAACGGCATAATGTTGTGCAGGAATGACGGCCCCAGGTCTATTATGTCATCCACAATATGGACACACAGATGCACCATCACATCAAAGAACGCGGGCGGGAAGTACATCTCAAGCTCATTCAGTATCACAACGATCTCTTCCTGTAGCCTTCGGAGCTGCTTCACACTGATCGACTTTCGAGAGATGACGTCGAAAAAGTTCCAGAGACCAATAAGCGTGTCACGGACGTGCTTGTCCATTATCCCTCTAAGGGCAACAGGTAATATCTGCGTCATCATCACATGACAGTCATGAGACTTCATCCCGCTGAACCTTTTCTTATTCGTGTCTAGATATCTACTTATCTTGCCACAGTAACCGGAACTAACTTTGACTCCGGTAAGGCACTTAAAGAATTGATTGATCTCAGCCTGACTTAAGGTGAAGCAAGAAGGGGGGCAATAATCCTCATTCTTTATTTTCTTGCCCTTCTTCTCCCGTGCCTCTGTCTCCGTCTGTCTTGTCTGACATTTTACGTGGTGGCATGTGCAGATCTTCCCTGATTTCCAAATCTTGCAAGTCTTTTCTTGCCTTCGGCCCATCCTTGGTTTTATCCGACATGTTCATCAGTGTTGCGAGCAAGCTCTCAAGGACATTCTTACAGATATGCATTTGATCAAGGCAATGAGGTGTATTGAGTTTGTGCCACTACTCCAAGTCCCAGAACACAGACCTCGTCTTCCATACCTTCAGCAGCGGCTCCGGCGCCTTTCTCATCGTCTTTCCCGGCGCGGGGCACTCCTTCCAGTTTTTCAACAGCTCATCGATTTCGGCACCGCTCCGCTTACGTGGAGGTCCTCGATGCTCAGCGTGACCATTGAATAGATCTCCACAGTTTCTCCACGGGTCGTCCAGTTCGAGCCATCTTCGATGCCCCATGTACACGATTTTCCCAGACCCTCCATCTTTCCTTGACGTTAGCTGCTGAGACGTCGTATCATCCATGCACCGCGTGCATCCGCAATATCCATGGCACACCTGGCCTGCCACATATCCGTAACCAAGATAATCGTGCACTGTCGTGATCAGCGCGGCTCTCATGTTGAAATAATCGCCTTTGCTGGCGTCCCATGTCTTGGCCGGTGTTTTCCATAACGTGTCTAACTCCTCCTGAAGTAGTCCCAGATACAAATTAATATTATTTCCTGGTTGTTTCGGCCCTTGAATAAGCATGCTCATGTGAATGTACTTCGATTTCATGCACAACCAGGGGGGAGGTTGTACATCCATACAAATACGGGCCATGTGCTATGGTTGGTGCTCTGGTTGCCAAACGGATTCATGCCATCGGTACACGTGCCGAGCACGATGTTCCTTGCATCACATTCAAAATACCAATAGAAGCTGTTCAATGCTCTCCACTGGCTTCCATCCTTGACGTGTCTCAGCTTCAGATCATCTCCATCGTCGGGCTTCTTCCTCTCCGCGTGCCAGCGCATTAGCTTTGCTTCCTTGGGATCTACAAAATACCTCCGGAGACGGGGAGTGATCGGTAAGTACCATACCACTTTCTGGGGACATTTCTTCCCGGCCTTCTTGTATCGAGAAGCATTGCACACCGGACAACTTGTTTTTTCCGTGTGCTCCTTCCGATAAATTATGCAATCGTTGATGCATGCATGGTATCTAACGTGTGGCAGATCAAGAGGGAACACGATCTTCTTGGCCTCATCAACACTACTAGGACATAGATTACCCTCGGGAAGAACATCCTTTAGGTACTTGAGATGCTCATCGAGGCTAGTGTCGGTCCATTTGTTTTTAGCCTTCGTCTTCAGCACTTGGAACTCAAGTGGGTCACCTCAGGATTGCAACCATCGTACAATGGAGTGGTCGAGTCTACCACCAGTTGCTCCAGCTTAGCCTCCTCTCTAGAAGCAGATCTCTCAGTACTCGTCTCCTTGCGAAGCAATGCTTGAACATGAGGGTCCCGCACGATTGAACTTAGTACCGACGAACTCTGCTGCGTGGAGTCCATGTCGTTCTCTCCGCCGCCATGTCCGGCCCCTTCTCCGCCGCCATTATCGATCATCTCTTCGTCTTGCCCCGTGTCATCATTGCCTGCCCCGTCGGCATCCTCAACATCGTCATCCTCATCTTCAGTTATCCACCGAGTATAGCCATCCATGAAACCAGTCATGAGCAGGTGCGCTTCGACACGACCATCGACATGGGGGTCAAGCCAAACTATTCCTTTGCATTTTCGACACAGACATAAAACCTCTGTCAGGTTATTTTCCTTCATGTCCTGCACCGCCGACCGCAACCACCTGTCCACCATCGTTCCACTGACCATAGTGAACTCTGCACGGTAATAATAAACAAATTGATTATAAAAATGCGTGCATTCATCAAAGTCATACAAAAATTCGGCATGACCTTCCTTAAAAGTAGGACATATATAGATCTAGAGTTTGCCCGGAATTCGCTGAAACGGAAATAAATCGACATTTTGGCAAAACATAGGCAACTCAAATGCACAATTTGGCGTCAACTCATGCCACACACACAATTTCCATAAAAATATCACACACACATGCATAAACATATTTCCATTTTGCAAAAGCATGAAATATTAATCACACCTCTATCTCGAGATCGAGCACACGGTGGAGATGATGATGTAGGGAGGTCAAAAGTGCACAAAGCACTTCTTAACAAAGAAAGATCTAGTTAGGGGGCAAATAGGTCACTTAACTAAATGCTACATCTACCTAGCTAGCTAATTTGGGAGGAGACAACTTCAACTAGTGGAGGGGGGAGGAAAAAGAGAAAGGAGATGAATTAATGGAGGTGGTGTAGTTATAGCTAGGAGTAATGAAGAGAGAGAAAGGTAGGTAGAAGAGGGAGAGTAATGGGGGGAGAAGTATTGAGGAAGAAGAAGAGTGAGAGAGGGAGGATGTGGGAGGGTAGGGGAAAGGGAGGAGAGGAGATGGGGAGGGGGAGGTGGAAAAGGTGGTGGGTCCTGCGTGTTAGCAGTAGCGCGGGAGAGAAAGCGCGCTGCTGCTAAGAGCGTAGCAACAACGCGCTTTCCTGTCACGCGCTACTGCTAAACGGGCCAACCCTGTGCACATTTTCAAAATTAGCAGCAGCGAGGTGACAAAAAAGCGCGCTGCTACTATGGCATTAGCAGCAGCGCGCTCCCTGGCACCGCGCTACTGGTAAACTTATGTCGTTGTGTACTGTCGGTGGATTTTTGTAGCAGCGCGGTTTAAGCGTCACGCGCTACTGCTAAGTTTGCACCAGTAGCGAGCTTTCCGTAGCCGCGCTGCTACTACTTAGCAGCAGCGCCTGTTTTTATGCCGCGCTGCTGCTAAGATTCTGTGTATAAGGTTTTCCCTAGTAGTGGGAGTGAGGGAGTCCTGGATTAGGGGGTCTCCAGACAGCCGGACTATATCCTTTGGCCGGACTGTTGGACTATCAAGATACGAGATTGAAGACTTTGTCCCATGTCCGAATGGGACTCTACTTGGCGTAGAAGGCAAGCTAGGCAATACGGACATGTATATCCCCTCCTTTGTAACCGACCTTGTGTAACCATAGCCCCCTTCGGTGTCTATATAAACCGGAGGGTTTTAGTCCGTAGGACAACATTCAATCATACCATAGGCTAGCTTCTAGGGTTTAGCCTCTCCGATCTCGTGGTAGATCAACTCTTGTACTACTCATATTATCAAGAATAAATCAAGCAGGATGTAGGGTTTTACCTCCATCAAGAGGGCCCGAACCTGGGTAAAACATCGTGTCCCCTGCCTCCTGTTACCATCCGCCTTAGATGCACAGTTCGGGACCCCCTACCCGAGATCCGCCGGTTTTGACACCGACATTGGTGCTTTCATTGAGAGTTCCTCTGTGTCGTCGCCGTTAGGCTTGATGGCTCCTTCGATCATCGATAGCGATGCAGTCCAGGGTGAGACCTTTCTCCCCGGATAGATCTTTGTATTCGGCGGCTTCGCACTGTGGGCCAACTCGCTTGGCCATCTGGAGCAGATCGAGAGTTACGCCCCTGGCCACCAGGTCAGGTTTGGAAGCTTAAACTACACGGCCGATATCTGCGGAGACTTGATCTTCGACGGATTCGAGCCCCCGCTTAGTGCGCCACACAGTCACGATGAGCATGATTTAGCTCTGCCATCGGACAGTGTCCAGGAGATCATGCCGGCAATTGCTCCGACCCTCAATTCGGAGCCAGTTGCGCCATCCATGGCCGGGTGGATAGACCCCGCCACGGAGGTCGCACTCTCATCGGCGATCGAGCCGAGTATCGACCTTACCCTTCACGGGAGCCGTGACGCTGAACTACCAGATTCCTCCCCGGCCACGGACTCCGAACCGCCTGCGCCCGTGCCTATCGAATCCGATTGGGCGCCGATCATGGAGTTTACCTCCACGGATATTTTTCAACACTCGCCCTTCGGCGACATACTGAACTCATTAAGGTTTCTCTCCTTGTTAGGAGAGTCCTGGCCGAACTATGTCCGGCAGGATTGGGATGCGGATGACGAAGAAATTCGCCGCCCACCCACCACCCACTTAGTAGCCACTGTCGACGATTTGACCGACATGCTCGACTTTGACTCCGAAGACATCGACGGCATGGACGACGATGCAGGAGACGAACAGGAACCACTGCCCACAGGGCACTGGACGCCCACTTCATCATACGATGTATACATGGTGGACACACCCAAAGAAAATGACGGCGAGGAACAGAAGGACACAGTGAAGGGATGTTCCCTCGAGAAGCAGTTAAAGCAGCGGCGTAAGCGCCGCTCCAAATCCCGCCTCGGCAGAAATAGCGGTCATATAGACCCAGCGATGGAGCAGGGTGAACCATCGCCCGACCAGGGCAACACGGAGAATGAAACCGAACAATCCAACCCCATCGAAGATAACAGTCCGGACGACATCACACCGGACAAGCACCCGGAGCAACAGAATGCCCATCAAAGGCTGGTTGCCACTGCGAGGAGTCTGAAAAAGCAGAAGCAAAGGCTCAGGGCTGCACAAGACACGCTTAGAATCAAATGGAGTGAAGTAATCAACACTGCAGCGAAGTACGGCAGTAATCGCCGCATAAAGAGCTACCCGAAGCGAAAGCTGCTACCTGAATTCGATGAGGAGGCCTTAGATCCCCCATAATCAAAAAACAAAACGCCCATCTAGTCGGATAGACGACCTCGTGGCCAACATAGAATGGCAAACGACGCCGCACATAAGCCGATACGCGATCCACGTGAGGATTCACATCAAAAGTACGGCGCAACCAGATCCATCTACGGGCCACACAAGCGCGCTCCAGCACGCAATGCAACACAACAAACATCCCAATACCATGGTGCACCCAAATACAGCGGTGCCGCACACCCCCTATGTTTCACCGATGAGGTACTGGACCATGAATTTCCAGAGGGATTCAAACCCTTAAACATAGAGGCGTACGATGGAACGACAGACCTTGGGGTCTGGATTGAGGACTACATCCTCCATATCCATATGGCTCGAGGAGACGATCTCCACGCCATCAAGTACTTACCCCTCAAGCTCAAAGGGCCAGCTCGGCACTGGCTTAAAAGCCTCCCCGAAAACTCCATTGGAAGCTGGGTAGAGCTCGAAGACGCCTTTCAGGCAAATTTTCAAGGGACCTATGTCTGACCACCAGATGCAGAAGATTTAAGTCATATAACTCAACAGACCGGAGAGTCAGCCCGAAAGATTTGGAACAGGTTCCTCACTAAAAAGAACCAAATAGTCGACTGTCCGGATGCCGAAGCCTTAGCAGCTTTCAAGCACAGCCTTCGAGACGAATGGCTTGCCAGACACCTCGGCCAAGAAAAGCCGAGAACAATGGCAGGATTAACAAGCCTCATGACCCGCTTTTGCGCGGGCGAGGACAGCTGGTTAGCCCGATCCAGCACCAGCGACCCAAGTACATCCGAAGTCAGGGACGGAAACGGGAAATCACGACGCAGTTAAAACAAGCGCCAGAATAAAGAAGACAGCCCGAAGAGCACATCGGTAAATGCCGGATTCAAAAGCTCTCGGCCAGGTCAGCAAAAGCTGCCCCCCAAAGGCAATAGAGACGAACTGTCCAGCCTAAACAAGATTCTGGACCAAATATGTTAGATCCATAGCACCCCCGATAAACCTGCAAATCATACCCATAGAGAGCGTTGGGTCTTCAATTAGTCCGGCAAGCTCAACACCGAACACAAGGGGCAGGATACACCAAGCGAAGACGAGGATGAGCCTCGCAAGCAAAGCACCGGGGAACAGAAAAATTTCCCACCAGAAGTCAAAACAGTAAATGTATTACATGTGACACAGGGGAGAAACAAAGCGGCACTCCTAGAGGCACATGCCACAGGGCCTATCACAGCGGAGTCCTGCGACTGGTCGTTCCAACCGGTCACCTTCGACCATCGAGATTACTCGGCAAGTATCCGACATGCAGGATGGGCTACCTTGGTATTAGACCCAATAATTGACGGATACCACTTCACATGAGTCCTGATGGACAGTGGTAGCAGTCTAAACCTGATATATCCGGACACAGTCCGCAAAATGGGGATAGACCCAACAAAAATTAGCCGCAGCAATACTACCTTTAAAGGAGTAACACCAGGCCCAGAGGCCCATTGCACGGGCTCCCTGCTACTAGAGGTTATATTCGGATTTCCCGATAACTTCCGTAGCGAAAATTTAACGTTCCACATCGTTCTATTCCAAAGTGGCTATCAAGCACTACTGGGACGCGAAGCTTTCGCTCGCTTTAACGCAATACCGCATTACGCTTCCCTCATGCTTAAGATGCCCGGTCCATGTGGCATCATTACAGTAAATGGAAATATTGAGCGCTCCTTGCATGCGGAAGACCGTGTGGCTGCCTTGGCAGCCGCACACTAAACGGCCTCACCAACTAAAGCATCTGACAGGTCGTTAAGACCACGGACACGGTTGGACGAGTCCGATACTGCTATATGTAATCAATACAGGTTTGATGGCTGTACCCCTATTACAATACAAGGGGCTCAACACGCGCGCATAAGTGACAATCAGGCTCAACTTTACTCATATTGTTTATTTAGTATAACTTACCTTTTGCACGACAACTTTTCAATTAAGTCCCTCTCTTTTTCAAATGACTATCGTGCTACACCCGTCCAGAATACGGCACAACGGAGACACAGGCGCAGACGTGCAGCAGGGACCCGTTCCAAGGATTCCTTTTAGATTAAGACCCTGCGTAAACCTTTTTTACTGTCTCTTGTTGATACACATCCCTCGGATTCTCAGTACAATTGAGAAGGATGCTGACGTATTGGCATGTGGCCACGTCAGAATATTGCACGTACCTGGACACTAGGGGCTTATTACAAAGGGCACTATTTAGGCCCGCTTTACACCATAAAGACCGAATACCTTAGGGAGTGTTCGGCGTCGCGAGTTTGGCCTTATATGCATCAGCTCCGAATCATGTCTTTGGTCAAATGTTGGGTTTGCCCGGCTCCTATGTTTTGCTGCCTTACGTTCCGCTCTATCGGCTAAGGCGGCACCAGGAGAACTACTGCGATTGTGCCTTGGTTCATCCGGACGAGCACCTCAGTAGAGAAAGCCGAAAACTGACTGTCATGATATAGCGTGAGACTGGTCAACCACTCGATGACCTATCGGAATCTTCGGGATTCCTTCACCTTAACGAATGGTCGTTTCCCGGCCAGGCATGTACGCACCCCGAATTCGGATAAGTGCGGAGCCACCAGGGGCTATATAGTAGCCCCACTGGCAAACTCCTCTGGCTAAGTGAAAGTGTTAAAGCATTATAGTCCGGTTGCCTAGTTCGCTGCGCTATCACCTCCTTAATGGACCAAGACGTTGGGTCAAGTGTGAACATGCGTCTTCTGCGAACACCCCCGCATTATATGCGTGGGTGCTGAAGCCGACGACTGCAATCTTTCAGGTTATATACATATATACATAAAGGGCCGCACAGGAGGCATCATAATACTTTCGGGCAAAAGTATAAATACAGCCTTGATAAACTTAATAAAACATTGTTTTCACAATGGGATTACATGTCACTCAAATATAATATTCTTCGAGCACTGGGCCTCTATCGAATGAGCGTCTTCAAGAACTTCTTCAAAATAGTGCTCGGCAGCCACTCGGCCTATGGCCGAACCCTGCGCCACAACAGTGGTGGCATCCATCTCCTCCCAGTATGTTTTAACACGGGCAAGGGCCATCCATGAGCCTTCGATGCACGCCGACCTCTTCATCGCATTAATGCACGGCACTGCACCAAGGAACTGCTGCACCAAACTAAAATAGCTGTTCGGCTTTGGCCTTTCCGGCCACAGATGATCCACAACAGACCTCATGGCGAGTTCGGACAATCTATTCAGCTCGGCCCATTCGGCAAGCCGATCAGTCAATGGAAGCAGACGCTCTAGAACATTAAATTGTGACCAGAATAGCTTGTCCACTTCACGAACTGTTTGATCTCGGAAGTATTCGGCCGCATCGACAACACTCGCCGCCAAGTCCAGATATGCGTCCGCCGAACTCCACAGTCGGTCCAGAGGGGCATACTGAGGATCTCCAAACTTCCTCCGCAGCATAATGGGTTTCCCAGCCGCGATATCCCCGGCTTGATGCAGCTCCTCCTTTTTCGCTCTCATCGCTGAGCGGGTATCTTTGGTCGCCATCGTGGCCTTTTCCAGGTCCGTCGCCTTCGCCCGGTTTTCTTCTTCAAGAAGCTGGCAACGGTCAGCAGTATCTTTTAACTTTACAACCATCTTGGCCATTTTCTCTTTGCTCTCGCAATGTGCGGCCTGTTCGGCCCTTAACTTTTTCGCCGCTTGCAAAGCAGCCACATTGCTACTCCTTGCTTGCTCCTTGGCTCGGGCAAGCTCCGCCCGAAGGGTCTCCATGGTGGCCACTCCATATGCAGTCACAACATATTAAAGATACTGGCTTCATGCTGCTCTTATTATGTGACGATTACCAGAAAGGCCACTCACCCTGTGCCTCGTCAAGCCGCTCGTTGACAAGCACGATGTCGGCATCTGCCGCATCTAGCTGCCGCTTTAGTTCGGCATACCCATCAGTCCGGCTAGCCACCGGAGCCTCCATCACCTGCACATAAAGGCAGTCTGGTTATTACCTGGGACTATGATCCTCTGTTTGCCGCCGTTTTCGATGACAACCAGAGTCTCAGGGGCTACTATCTACACAGGGCACATCTAAAAATGTGTGGTACTTTCAAAAATATACATCATTTCATGTACCTCAAAACCCGTCAGTAGACTCATAAAGGCTTCATGTAGCTCGCTTTCGGTGGACGAAATCCTTTCAATCACCGTACCCATCAATGTGCGGTGCTCTTCTGAGATAGCCACCTTCTCCAGCAGATCCCTCCATACATCCAACCGTGCACCAGACGATGCCAGACTCTTTTTGCTCTCTTTGAGAGCCGGATATTGAGGACTTCGGGTGGCCATAGGATTACCTTCTGGCCTTGCCAGATCAGGAGAAGCCCTCCGCAACGACACCTCAGGGTCGCCTGCTTCATAAGGCGGCGTGGCAGGGGGAGGCGTTTCGCTCTCCATCATCTCCGGAAGAAGATCCCCTGAAGACGAGCTCAGCTGAGAAGGGCTAAGATCCGAATTGCAAGATAAATACTTCGGTTATTTTCCTCAGAAGTAAGGCAGGATATCTTCACCATTAAATACCTTTTGATTACTTACAGCTCGTTAGAGGGCTGATCCCCGCACGGACATTGTGCGGAAAGAACACCCTCCGAGGCAGGACCCTCTGGCGGAGATTTCCTCTCCCGTTTGGAAACCTTGATTTCCGGATTTCGGAGGTAATCCTCTTCGTTCCCCGGGGAGAGAGAATGTCAGATTCTCCCCTTCGGTTATCCTCCCTCGCGGAGGCGCTCATTGCCTCGGTTGGAATAGGTAGCGGTGGAGGCCCGCTTTCGCCCTCTTTATTCCCCCCTTCGTCTTCCTTTGAGGGCAACGGACAAGGTGCTGGCTCGAGCATCTTTTCCAGCACCGGATTGTCCAAGCCTTCAGGAAGGGGGGCCGAACACCGGATCATCTTCACTTTGTTATCCAGTCTGGTCAAAGAGCGATTCTTCAGAATGATGTCATGATAAATAAAAGGATGGTGTGTTCGGTCATGGGATTACTTAGTTGGGCGGCGACGCGGTTGCTGCTCAGGCTCACGTCCTCGGTAGTGTCCGGACACTCTATTTGGGGTCCAAAGAATGATTTGTACATCTCCTCGTGTGTCATGCCAAGGAAATTCTGAGTAGTGCGCGGTCCTTCTGGGTTGAACTCCCAAATGCGGAGGGGCCGGCGTTTGCCAGGCTGGACTCGATGAACCAGCATGACTTGCATTACCATAACCAGACTGAAATCTCCCTCGAAGAGATCTCGGATACGACTCTGCAGTATTGGCACGTCCTTGGCTGGACCCCAGCTCAGGCCCCTGCTGATCCATGACATCAGTTGTGGTGGAGGGCCCAAGCGAAAGGTGGGGGCAGCTACCCACTTGGCACTTCGGGGAGCTGTGACGTAAAACCACTCCTGTTGCCACAATCCGGACACCTCTCGAAAGGAACCCTTTGGCCATGGAGCATCAGCAATTTTGCTTATTAAAGCACCTCCGCACGCTGCGTACTGTCCCTCGACCATCTTCGGCTTCACATCGAAGGTCTTGAGCCACAAGCCAAAGTGAGTGGTAATGCGGAGGAAGGCCTCACAGACGATAATAAATGATGAGATGTGAAGAAGGGAGTCCGGGGCCAGATCGTGAAAATCCAGCTCGTAATAGAACATAAGACCCCTGACAAAGGGATCCAGAGCGAGGCCTAGCCCTCGGAGGAAGTGGGAGACGAACACAATGCTCTCGTTGGGTTCGGGAGTAGGGACGACCTGCCCTCGGGCGGGCAGCCTATGTGAAATTTCCGGTGTCAGATATCTGGCCTCCCTCAACTTCTTGATGTCCTCCTCCGTGACGGAGGAAGACATCCACCGGCCTTGAAGGCTGGATCCAGACATGATTGAAGGTCCGAAGCACCTGACCTTGGCTTTGGGTGTTAGAACTCGAGGCGGGGGAGGGATTCGATTGAGCACGGGAGGGAAAAAAGTAACAGCCTTGTCCCTTTATAAAGAGGGTGAATATCAAGCATCCTCCTCGTGGCCGTTTGGGACTTGCCTAAAATCTAGGAGTCCCAGGCACGGTTGTGTTACCCACATCCGTATTGATGAGAATCCCGTAATAAGGGGAACACGATCTCTGCTTTGACAAGACGTGTCAAGAAACTGCCTCACGTTATGTGCGGGGGCTGGTTAAAGAAAAACGGTTCAAATAATTACCGGGCCGTGGCGTGATGTCATGCTGCCAAAACGTGTCAGCAGATTAGATTTGTGGTAATATTATTCTCTCTACGGTGGTATGTGGAACTTATTTTGTAGGGTCGGACACTATCCTTGTATTCAAATTCTTCCGTGGTGTGTTCGGAGGAGGAACCCGCCTTGCAATGCCGAAGACAACACTCCGCGCCGGACTCATCGTAATTGAAGCCTGGTTTAGGGGCTACTGAGGGAGTCCTGGATTAGGGGGTCTCCGGACAGCCAGACTATATCTTTTGGCCGGACTGTTGGACTATGAAGATATGAGATTTAAGACTTCGTCCCATGTCCGGATGGGACTATACTTGGCGTAGAAGGCAAGCCAGGCAATACGGATATGTGTATCCCCTCCTTTGTAACCGACCTTGTGTAACCCTAGCCCCCTTCGGTGTCTATATAAACCAGAGGGTTTTAGTCCGTAGGACAACATACAATCATACCATAGGCTAGCTTCTAGGGTTTAGCCTCTCCGATCTCGTGGTAGAACAACTCTTGTACTACTCATATTATCAAGAATAAATCAAGCAGGACGTAGGGTTTTACCTCCATCAAAAGGGCCCGAACCTGGGTAAAACATCGTGTCCCCTGCCTCCTGTTACCATCCGCCTTAGACGCACAGTTCGGGACCCCCTACCCGAGATCCGCCGGTTTTGACACCGACAGGGAGACTGAAGAAAATATGCCCTAGAGGCAATAATAAAGTTGTTATTTATATTTCCTTATATCATGATAAATGTTTATTATTCATGCTAGAATTGTATTAACCGGAAACTTAGTACATGTGTGAATACATAGACAAACAGAGTGTCCCTAGTATGCCTTTACTTGACTAGCTCGTTAATCAAATATGGCTAAGTTTCCTAACCATATACATGTGTTGTCATTTGATGAATGAGATCACATCATTAGAGAATGATGTAATGGACAAGACCCATCCGTTAGCTTAGCATAATGATTGTTTTGTTTTATTGCTATTGCTTTCTTCATGACTTATACATGTTCCTCTAACTACGAGATTATGCAACTCCCGAATACCGGAGGATCACCTTGTGTGCTATCAAACATCAAAATGTAACTGAGTGATTATAAAGATGCTCGACATGTGTCTCTGAAGGTGTTTGTTGAGTTGGCATAGATCGATATTAGGATTTGTCACTTCGTGTATCAGAGAGGTATCTTTGGCCCCTCTCGGTAATGCACATCACTACGAGCCTTGCAAGCAATGTGTCTAATGAGGTAGCCATGGGATGATGCATTACGGAACGAGTAAAGAGACTTGCCGGTAACGAGATTGAACTAGGTATGATGATACCGACGATCGAATCTCAGGCAAGTAACATACCGATGACAAAGGGAACAATGTATGTTGTTATGCCGTTTTGACCGATAAAGATCTTTGTAGAATATGTAGGAGCCAATATGAGCATCCAGGTTCCGCTATTGTTTATTGACCGAAGATGTGTCTCGGTCATGTCTACATAGTTCTCTAACCCGTAGGGTCCACACGCTTAATGTTCGATGATGATTTGTATTATGAATTATGTGATTTGATGACCGAAGATTGTTTTGAGTCCCGGATGAGATCACGGACATGACGAGGAGTCTCGAAATGGTCGAGATGTAAAGATTCATATATTGGAAGGTTACATTCGGACACCAAAATGGTTTGGGTCATTTCAGATAAGTTTTAGAGTACCGGGGGTTACCGGACCCCCCCGGGAAGTTCATGGGCCTTCATGGGTGTTGGTGTCAAAACCGGCAGATCTCGAGTAGGGGATCTCGAACTGTGCGTCTAAGGATCGAGGGTAACTGGAGGCAGGGGACATGATGTTTTCCCAGGTTCGGGCCCTCTTGATGGAGATAATACCCTACTTCCTGCTTGATTGACTTTGATGAGTATAGGGGTTACAAGAGTTGATCTACCTCGAGATTGTATTGGCTAAACCCTAGATGTTTAGCCTGTATGACTATGATTGCCTCCACGGACTAAACCCTCCGGTTTATATAGACACCGGAGGGGGCCTAGGGTTGTACAAAGAAAGGAATCTCCATATCCGAACACCAAGCTTGCCATCCACGCAAAGGAGAGTCCCATCCGGACACGGGGGAAAGTCTTCTATCTTGCATCTTCGTGGCCCATTAGTCCGGCCCATCTCGCATAGCCCGGACGCCCGAGGACCCCCCTAATCCAAGACTCCCTCAGTAGCCCCTAAACCAGGCTTCAATGACGATGTGTCCGGCTCGCGGGTTGTCTTTGACATTGCAAGGCGGGTTCCTCCTCCGAATACTTTGAAGTAGTCTTCTGAGCAAGAGATCTATATCCGGCTATGTATAATAGGTTAACCCTTCCAACCATAAAGGCATACTACTTAAAATAAGATATATCCATCGACAACTTTTTCCGGCAAAACGTCACTCTTAGCTCTGTTATCAGTTAGAACCGTTTTTGGGCCTCCCGCCTCGCGTTTCAATACGCAACTCCCATTGACACGTCTTGTCAAAGCAGAGATCGTGTCCCCTTATTGCAGGATTCTCATCAATACGAGTTTTGGTAATCTAACCATGCTATTCGCACGACCCCTTGGGAACAGGCGAGTTTTAAGGCTTGAGGGCGGGGGACGCTTGATATTCGCAGTCCATATAGGTCGATAGGATCCAACTCTTCCATCCCACACCTCATTCTCTCTTTGCCTCCCCATCATCGAGCTCCAGCGCCCAAGTTTCAAGCTTTTCTCCCCTCCACAACTCTTTCGACCATGGCCGGCTCTCAAGGCAAGTGGATGCCCTCCTCCATCACAGAGGAGAACATCAAGCAGCTGCGGGAGGCGCGGTATCTAACTGCGGAAATCAAGCATATGCTTCCCGATCCGGCGTAGGTCATCCCCACTCCGGAGCCCGACGGGAGGGTGGTGTTCATCCCCCACTTCCTTCGCGGACTCGGATTTGCCCTCCACCCCTTCGTGAGGGGTCTCATGTTCTATTACGGGTTGGATTTTCACGACCTGGCCCCAAATTTGTGCCTCCACATATCGGCGTTCATCGTCGTGTGTGAGGCCTTCCTCCGCGTCCCTCCACACTTCGGCTTATGGCTCAAGATTTTTAACGTGAAGCCGAAGGTGGTCGATGGGCAACACGCGGACTGCGGTGGCGCCATGGTGAGCAAGCTCCCCAAAGACAATTGGCCAAAGGGAGTTTTTGTGGACACCGTCAAGATATGGCAATAGGAATGGTTCAATATAATAGAACCCCGTGGCCCTAAGTGGGCAGCCGCTCCAACCTTCAGATCCGGACCCTCGCTGAGGCTCACATCCTGGACCGACAAGGGTCCGGACTGGGGGTCAGCCCCTAAGGTGTTGCTTCTGCAAAAACACGTTCAAGGCATGATGGTGAAGGACATTACCCTCGCTGACGTGATCCAAGTGATGCTGATCCGCCGAGCACTTCCCTGCCAGCGGCGGTCCCTCAAGACGTGGGAGTTCAATCCAGAAGGGCCACGGACCCTACAACGGTTCTACGACACAACGCATAAGTGGATCTAGAATTTGCTTTTTAAGAAGCAGAAGTCGTGGCCAAAGTCATCGGACGACACAGGCCTCGACTGCAACCATCCGGCCTCCGAGGTAAGTTCTAAAACCTCCGAACACCAATTGGTTCGTCAATCCAAAGGACAAGTATTGAGTAGTCCATCCCCAAATAGGTCTGGACCAAGAAGGCGGAGCAGATCCGAAGAAGGAGAAGAAGAAGAAGAAGGATAAGGAGAAGGAGAAGGAGAAGGAGAAGGAGAAGGAGAAGGAGAAGGAGAAGGAGAAGGAGAAGGAGAAGGAGAAGGAGAAGGGAGAAGGAGAAGGAGAATAAGAATAAGAATAAGAAGAAGAAGAAGTAGTAGTAGTAGTAGTAGTAGTAGAAGAAGAAGAAGAAGAAGAAGAAGAAGAAGAAGAAGAAGAAGAAGAAGAAGAAGAAGAAAAAGAAGAAGAAGAAGAATAAGAAGAAGGAGAAGAAGAAGAAGGAGAAGGAGAAGTAGAAGGAGAAGGAGAAGGAGAAGGAGAAGAAGGAGAAGGAGAAGGAGAAGTAGAAGTAGAAGTAGAAGTAGAAGTAGAAGGATAAGGATAAGGAGAAGGAGAAGGAGAACAAGAAGGAGGAGGAGAAGAAGAATAAGAATAATAATAAGAAGAAATCGATAGTTTCATCAAAACAAGCAGACTATGCATCAAAAACAGAATCTGTCTTAAACAGGACAGTCTGTAGTAATCTAAACATTCAGCATACTTCTGGCACTCCAAAAATTCTGAAAAAATTAGGAAAAATAAACAATTTGTATAGAAAGACAGTGCAAAAAGGTTTCAGAACCGTCTGATGTTCCAGTAAAAAATGTAAAATCGCGCACTACAGCCAAAGTTTCTGTTTTGCACCGCGTGAACCAACAAGCAATGTAAACATCCTAAAGGCAAATCTTGGCACATTATTTTTGTAATACAATGGATTTGTACTTTATAAAAGCACACAATAGAAATAAATGACTCTCTCAAACTTCCGGGTTGTCTCCGTTGCAGTGCTTTCTTTAAAGCCATTAAGCTAGGCATATAGTGCTCAAGTAATGGATCCACCCGGATCCCAACTTATATCAAAGCCAATTTTTATTAACAATGATTTGTGATTTAGTAGTGAGCACAAAGTAACATATATCATGCAACAACGAAGTATAACTCTCTTCCTATGCATCGGCATGTCATAAAAGAACAATTCATGCACACATAGTAAAGGCCAATGCATAGTATAAACAGTTTCTTGCAATTTTATCATGCTTATTGGAAACATGGAGAGGCAGAGATGTAGTTCCTCTCTCATAATAATTGCAAGTAGGAGTAGCAAGCACATGCATATTATTTCTATCAAAATCATCATGCGTGGTAGTGAAACGCAACCCATCAATATAATCCTTAATAAGGGCAAACTTCTCCGATATAGTGTAGTCGGGAGAATTCAAAAACATAATAGGGCTATCATGCATGGGTGCAATAGCAACAATTTCATGTTTAACATAAGGAACTATAGCAAGTTCATCTCCATAAGCATAATTCATATTGGCATCTTGGCCACAAGTATAGCAAGCATCATCAAAAAGGGATATTTCAAAAGAATCAACGGGATCATAACAATCATCATAGCAATCATCCTTCGGTAAGCATGAAGGGAAATTAAAAAATGTAAGAGTTGAAGAGTTACTCTCATTAGAAGGTGGGCACGGGTAGCTAATCCGCTGTTCCTCCTTTTGTTCTTCGCTCTCCTCATCATCTTTTGCATCCAATGAGCCCCTAGTTTCATCAATTCCTTCTTCCATAGACTCCCGCAAAATATTAGTCTCTTCTTGGACAGCGGAGGAGTCCTCAATATATGCTTTAACATAGGCATTAGAAGCATAATTATCATAACAATGTTTAAGTATGGCAAAATTTTCAGATTTGTAAGGAGTAGCATCATACTTTCCAATCAAAGAAGCAATTTCATAAGCACCCTTAAAAGCAACAAATTCTTCAATTTGTTGAACATCATAGTAATTATAAACACCCTTAGCATACGAAGATACGATTCCATTATCACTAAACTCACATTGGTAGGGAAGGTGTTTCTTAGGGTCTTCAGAACAAGTAAAATCATATATTTCACATAAATTCCAAGCATAGCATTGCAAACGATGAATTTGATCCAGTAAAAGTTTCCCTTTTAGAGATAAGCGGTGTCACACATAACAAGCATGCTCCTCTAAAGATTTGCCCTCAACTAAGCTAGTTGGGGTTTCAGCACGAGCACATAGGGATCGAAGATGATCCAAGTAAAAAGCTTCAGGAGTGTGATAGATTTTGAGTGGTTCTTCAACCATTGGTGTAGTAGGTAAAACTAATTTTTTTGGTATTTTTCATTTCCTACCCATAACTAAAGATAGAAAACAAGAGCACAAAATAAAAACTGCTTAGTGATAAATCAAACAAGCACACACGAGAATATTCACCCCACGCTATAACTCCCCGGCAATGGCGCCAGAAAAAGGTCTTGATAACCCACAAGTATAGGGGATCAATTGTAGCCTCTTTCGGTAAGTAAGAGTGTCGAACCCAATGAGGAGATAAAGGTAGAACAAATATTCCCTCAAGTTCTATCGACCACCGATACAACTCTATGCACGCTTAACGTTCGCTTTGCCTAGAACAAGTATGAAACTAGAAGTACTTTGTAGGTGTAATGGGATAGGTTTGCAAGAATATAAAGAGCACATAAATAAAAACTAGGGGCTGTTTTAGGTAAAGAAGCAACAAATTTAGTATAGAGAGTATGGAAAAGTGGTGGTAGGAGTTGCGAAATTGTCCCTAAGCAATTGACTACTTTACTAGACCGATAGCAAGTTTTATGTGGGAGAGACCACTGCTAGCATGTCATCCCTGACTTGGAATTCTATGCACTTATGATTGGAACTATTAGCAAGCATCTGCAACTAACATTCATTAAGGTAAAACCCAACCATAGCATTAAGATATATTGGTCCCCCTTCAATCCCGTATGCATCAATTTCTATGCTAGATTGAAGCTTCTGTCACTCTTGCCCTCCAATACATAGTCCTATCAACATACAACTAACCCTATGGTGTGATCCACGCACGCGCTCATATGATGGGCACCAAAGGACATCAACATAGCCACAAGCAAATTAAACCAATTGTAGCAATTCACCAATTACCGATAGGACAACAAAAATCTACTCAGACATCATAGGATGGCAACACATCATCGGATAATAATATGAAGCATAAAGCACCATGTTCAAGTAGAGCGTACAGCGGGTTGCGGGAGAGTGGACAACTGTAGATAGATGGGGGAAGGTGATGAATATGTTGGTGAAGATGACGGAGGTGTTGGTGTAGATCATGGTGACGATGATGGCCCCGGCGGCGTTCCGGCGCCACCGGAAGAGAGGGGGAGAGGGCCCCACTTCTTCTTCTTCTTCTTCTTCTTCTTCTTCTTTCTTGACCTTCTCCCAAGATGGGAGAAGGGTTTCCCCTCTGGTCCATGGCCTCCATGGAGGCGGAGGGGTGAGAGCCCCTCCGAGATTGGATCTATCTCTCTGTCTCTCTCTGTTTCTGCGTTCCAGATTCTGGCTTCACCGTTTCTTATATTTCCGGAGATCCGTAACTCCGATTGGGCTGAAATTTTAACACGATTTGTATCCGGATATTGATTTTCTTGCGGCGAAAGAAGGGCACCAACTGCCTTACGGGGTGACCACGAGGGCCAGGGGCGCGCCCCCTACCTCGTGGCCCCCTCGGGCATCGTCTTGCGTTGATTCTTCTTCCCAAAAATCACATATATTCCAAAAAAAATCTCCGTCAGTTTTTATCCTGTTTGATATGGATTTTCCGCGAAACAAAAAACATGCAACAAACAGGAACTGACACTGGGCACTGGATCAATATGTTAGTCCCCAAAAATAGTATAAAAAGTTACCAAAAGTATATGAAAGTTGTATAATATTGGCATGGAACAATAAAAAATTATAGATACGACGGAGACGTATCAAACAGTTCTGGCTAGAAGCCCGTAGAAGCCATGTAAAACTTGCAACAACAAAGTAGAGGAGGTCTAACTTATTTCTACGAGGGGCATGTTGTGATGTGATATGGTCAAGACGCGATGAGATATAAATTGTTGTATGAGATGATCATGTTTTGTAAAAGTTATCGGCAACTGGCAGGAGCCTTATAGTTGTCGCTTTATTGTATGAAATACAATCGCCATGTAATTGCTTTACTTTATCACTAAGTGGTAGAGATAGTCGTAGAAGCAATAGTTAGCGAGACGACGATGGTGCTACGATGGAGATCAAGGTGTCAAGCCGGTGACGAATGGAGATCATGACGGTGCTTTGGAGATGGAGATCAAAGGCAGAAGATGATGATGGCCATATCATGTCACATATTTTGATTGCATGTGATGTTTATCTTTTATGCATCTTATTTTGCTTAGTACGGCAGTAGCATTATAAGATGATCCGTCTCTAAATTTCAAGGTATAAGTGTTCTCCCTGAGTATGCACCATTGCTACAGTTCGTCATGCCAAGACACCACATGATGATCGGGTGTGATAATCTCTACGTTCACATACAATGGGTGCAAGCTAGTTTTGCACATGCAGAATACTCGGGTAAACTTGACAATCCTAGCATATGTAGATATGGCCTCGGAACATTGAGACCGAAAGGTCGAACGTGAATCATATAGTAGATATGATCAACATAGAGATGTTGTGTGGCCGATGCCACAAGGCACTATGTTGCCCACGAGGGTGACGCTGAGCTAAAGCTGTTCTGGGCGCAATTCCAGGCGCCGAAGCACCCTCCCCTCTGATACGTCTCCAACATATCTATAATTTTTTATTGTTCCATGCTATTATATTATCTGTTTTGGATGTTTTATATGCATTAATATGCTATTTCATATTATTTTTGGGACTAACCTATTAACCTAGAGCCCAGTGCCAGTTTCTGTTTTTCCTTGTTTTTTTAGCTTCACAGAAAAGGAATACTAAACGGAGTCCAAACGGAATAAAACTTTCACGATGATTTTTCTTGGACCAGAAGATGCCCAGGGGACTTATAGTGCAAGTTAGAAGATCCACGAGGCGGCAACAAGGCTGGAGGGCGCGCCCTAGGGGGGGGCGTGCCCCCCTACCTTGTGGGCCCCTCGGTGACTCCCTGACCTAGATCTTCATCCTATATATTCACATATATTCCAAAACCCTCAGAAGCATCCATGAAAACACTTTTCCACTGCCGCAACCTTCTATTCTCGTGAGATCCCATCTTGGGGCCTTTTTCCGGCATCCTACCGGAGGGGGATTCGATCACTAAGGGCATCTACATCAACTCTATTGCCTTTCCGGTGAAGCGTGAGTAGTTTACCACAGACCTACGGGTCCATAGCTAGTAGTTATATGGCTTCTTCTCTCTCGTTGATTCTCAATACCATGTTCTCCTCGATGTTCTTGGAGATCTATCCGATGTAATCTTCTTTTGCGGTGTGTTTGTTGAGATCCGATGAATTGTGGATTTATGATCAGCTTATCTATGAATATTATTTGAATCTTCTCTGAATTCTTATATGCATGATTTGATATCTTTGTATTTCTCTTCAAATTATCGGTTTAGTTTGGCCAACTAGATTGGTTTTTCTTGCAATGGGAGAGTGTTTAGCTTTGGGTTCAATCTTGCGGTGTCCTCACCTAGTGAAAAAGTAGGGGTAGCGAGGCACGTATTGTATTGTTGCCATCGAGGATAAAAGATGGGGTTTACATCATATTGCTTGAGTTTATTCCTCTACATCATGTCATCTTACTTAAAGCGTTACTTTGTTCTTTATGAACTTAATACTCTAGGTTCAGGCAGGAGTCGGTCGATGTGTGGAGTAATAGTAGTAGATGCAGGCAGGAGTTGGTCTACTTGACACGGACGTGATGCCTATATTACATAATCATTTCCTTGGATATCGTCATAACTTTGCGCTTTTCTATCAATTGCTCGACAGTAATTTGTTCACCCAGTGTATTATCTGCCTTTATAAGAGAAGCCTCTAGTGAAACCTATGGCCCCCGGGTCTATTTTCCATCATATTAGTTTTCAATTTACTATTTTTATAATCTTTTATTTTCAGATCTATAAACCAAAAAATCCAAAAATATTTTATATTTTGTTTAGTTTTATTTATCTCTATGAGATCTCACCTTTGCAAGTGACCGTGAAGGGATTGATAACCCCTTTATCGCGTTGGGCGCAAGTGTTTGATTGTTTGTGCAAGTGCATCTATTGGGGACTTGCGCGTTTCTCCTACTAGATTGATACCTTGGTTCTTAAATGAGGGAAATACTTATCTCTATTGTGCCGCATCACCCTTTCCTCTTCAAGGGAAAACCAACGCAAGCTCAAGAACTAGCAGGAAGAATTTCTGGTGCCGTTGCCGGGGAGATCTACGCCAAGCCTACCAAGTACCCATCATAAACTCTCATATCTTGCATTATATCATTCACCATTCGCCTCTCGTTTACCTCTCCCCCACTTATAAAACAATTTTCAAGAAGATTTGCCCTTTTCTTCGCCCATCTTTCATTCGTCTTTTCATTTGCTTTTTTGCTTGCTCTTGTGTTAGATTGCTTGCTTTGTCACGATAGCTCAATAGAATATCAAATCGTGTGACTTTTCCCATACTAATAATAATGATTTTATTAGTACTACGATTGCTCCCACCACTAGTGCGGAATCTTTTGAAATTAATGCCGCTCTGCTGAATCTTGTTATGAAAGATCAAATTTTCAGCCTTCCTAGTGAAGATGCCGCATGCCATCTGAATAATTTCGTTGAGTTGTGTGATATGAAAAATAAGAAACATGTGGATAATGATGTTGTTAAATTGAAGCTATTTTCGTTTTCACTCCTAGATCATGCTAAAACTTGGTTTTCTTCTTTGCCTAAAAATAGTATTGATTCATGGAATAAGTCTAAAGATGCTTTTATCTCCAAGTATTTTCCTCCCTCTAAGATAATCTCCCTTAGGAACGATATTATGAATTTTAAGCAACTTGATCATGAACATGTTGCACAATCTTGGGAGAGGATGAAACTGATGATACGAAATTGCCCTACACATGGTTTAAATTTGTCGATGATCATACAATTTTTTATGTCGGATTGAATTTTGCTTTTAGAAATCTTTTAGATTCGGTTGCAGGAGTTACTTTTATAAAAATTAGTTTAGTATAAGCTACTAAACTCCTAGATAATAATATGGTTAATTATTCACAATGGCATACCGAAAGATCTTCCACTAGTAAAAAAGTGCATGCAATTGAAGAGATTAATGTTTGGAGTGCAAAGATGGATGAACTTATGAAATTGTTTGCTAGCAAGAGTGCTTCTATTGATCCTAATGATATGACTTTGTCCACTTTTATTTAGAATAATAATGAATCTATGGATGTGAATTTTGTTGGTAAGAACAATTTTGGTAACAACGCGTATAGAGGTAATTTTAATCCTAGGCCGTTCCCTAGTAATTCCTCTAACAATTATGGTAATTCCTACAATAATTCTTATGGAAATTATAATACGATTCCCTCTGATCTTGAGATTAGTATTAAATAATTTATGAGTTCGCAAAAGAATTTCAATGCTATGGTTGAAGAAAAATTGCTTAAGATTGATGATTTGGCTAGGAACGTGGATATAATTTCTCTTGAGTTTGATTCTTTGAAAATTAGATATATTCCACCCAAGCATGATATTAATGAGTCTCTTAAAGCTATGAGAATTTCTATTTATGAATGAAAATAAAGAGCCGCTAGGATGCGTGCTAAGCAAGATTGGTTTGTAAAAGCGTATTCTTCTAGTTTTTGTGAAAATAATGATGAAGATCTTAAAGTGATTGATGTGACTCCTATTGAATCTTTCTTTTCTAAAATAAATCTTGATAAAGATGGGACTGGATATGAGTCAACTTTAGCTAGAGGGCGTCCCAATGATTCAGAGTTTATAGATCTTGATGCAAAAATTGATAAAAGTGGGATTGGAGAGGCCAAAACTTTAAGTAGTGATGAACCCACTCTTTTCGATTTCAAGGAATTTAATTATGATAATTTTTCTTTAATAGATTGTATTTCCTTGTTGCAATCCATGTTGAATTCTCCTCATGCTTACAAGCAAAATAAAGGTTTTACTAAACATATTGTTGATGCTATGATGAAATCTTTTGAAGAAAAACTTGAGTTGGTAGTTTATATCCCTAGAAAGCTTTATGATGAGTGGGAACCTACTATTATGATTAAGATTAAAGATTATGAGTGCCATGCTTTGTGTGATTTGGGTGCTAGCGTTTCCACGATTCCAAAAACTTTATGTGATGTGTTAGGTTTCCGAGAATTTGATGATTGTTCTTTAAATTTGCATCTTGCGGATTCCACTATTAAGAAACCTATGGGAAGGATTAATGATGTTTTAATTATTGCAAATAGGAACTATTTCCTGTAGATTTCATTGTTCTTGATATAGATTGCAATCCTACATGTCCTATTATTCTTGGTAGACCTTTCCTTAGAACGATTGATGCAATTATTGATATGAAAGAAGGAAGCATTAGATTTCAATTTATGTGAAGGAAGGGCATGGGACACTTTGCTAGAAAGAAAATTAATTTGCCATATGAATCTATTATGAGAGCTACTTATGGATTGCATACCAAAGATGACAATACCTAGATCTATGTTTTTATGCCTAGCTAAGGGCATTAAACAATAACACTTGTTGGGAGGCAACCCAATTTTATTTTTGTTCTTGCTTTTTTGGTTCTGTTTCCAATAAATAATTCATCTAGCCTCCGGTTAGATGTGTTTTTGTGTTTTAATTAGTGTTTGTGCCAAGTAAGACCTTCGGGATGGCTTACGGTGATAGCTGATTTGATCTTGCTGAAAAACAGAAACTTTTACGCCTAGGAAAATAATTCTCATTTTTAACAAAAGAGTCATAAAATACTGTTTCTTTTTGCATAAGATTAATACAAAATTTGCCCAGGTTTTACTAATTTTTCAGAATTTTTGGAGTTACAGAAGTATTCGGGAGTTACAGATTTCTACAGACTGTTCTCTTTTTGACAGATTCTGTTTTCTTTGTGTTGTTTGCTTATTTTGATGAATCTATGGGTTGTATCGGGGGGGGGGGTATGAAACATGGATAAGTTGGAATACAGTAGATATTACACCAATATAAATAAAGAATAAGTTCACAACAGTACCAAAAGTGGTGATTTATTTTCTTATACTAACAGATCTCATGAGATTCTTTGTTGAGTTTTGTGTTGTGAAGTTTTCAAGTTTTGGGTAAGGATTTGATGGACTATGGAATAAGGAGTGACAAGAGCCTAAGCTTGGGGATGCCCAAGGAACCCCAAGGTAATATTCAAGGGTAAGCAACAACCTAATCTTGGGGATGCCCGAAGGCATCCCCTCTTCGTCTATCGGTAACTTTACTTGGGGCTATATTTTTATTCACCACATGATATGTGTTTTGCTTGGAGCGTCTTGTATGATATGAGTCTTTATTTTTTTAGTTTGCCTCAATCATCCTTGCTGTACACACCTTTTGAGAGGGACATGCATGAATCGTGATTTATTAGAATACTTTATGTGCTTCACTTATATCTTTTGAGCTAGGCAATTTTCCTCTAGTGCTTCACTTATATCTTTTTAGAGCACGGCGATGGTTTTATTTTGTAGAAATTATTAAACTCTCATGCTCCACTTATATTATTTTGAGAGTCTCTTAAACAACATGGTAATTTGCTTTGGTTATGAATTTAGTCCTAAATATGATGGGCATCCAAGAGGGATATAATAAAAACTTTCATATAAAGTGCATTGAATACTATGAGAAGGTTGTTTCCTTATGATTGTTTTGAGATATGAGGATGGAGAGAGGCGTTGCAGCACCCGAGCTCTAGTGCTCTCTATATTTGAATAATTTGAAATTCGTGTTTTGGAAGTTTCAAAAAAATGTGAATTTTTTCGGGGATACATGTACACATTCTGAATACCCGTGAAAAGTTTTGGTACAAATCTCGTTTTGTTTTGGGATAAAGAAAAAAACAAATTTATGATAGTATGTAGGAGAAAAAGGGTGCCATTTTCTGTCAAAAATTTATTTTTGTGTCTTTCCCAAAATACAAAGTATTTCTTTTCCAGATTTTTACCAGGCCTTAGGAATATGTGTACGTATTCACGTATTTGCTTTAAGATTTTTTTGAGCATCCGAAGTGTGTTTTTCAAAAATTTCAAATACCAAGAGCACTGGAGCTCGGCAGCTGCAGTCACTTTTCGTATGAGGATGGTGATTGTCGGTGTCAAAACCAGCGGATCTCGGGTAGGGGGTCCCAAACTGTGCGTCTAAGGCGGATGGTAACAGGAGGTAGGGGACACGATGTTTACCCAGGTTCAGGCCCTCTTGGTGGAGGTAATACCCTACGTCCTGCTTGATTGTTCTTGATGATATGACTATTACAAGAGTTGATCTATCACGAGATCGTAGAGGCTAAACCCTAGAAGCTAGCCTATGGTATGATTGTATGCTGTCCTACGGACTAAACCCTCCGGTTTAGATAGACACCGGAGGGGGCTAGGGTTACACAAAGTCAGTTACAAGGGAGGAGATCTACACATCCGTATTGCCTAGCTTTCCTTCCACACCAAGGAGAGTCCCATCCGGACACGGGACGAAGTCTTCAATCTTGTATCTTCATAGTCCAACAGTCCAGCCAAAGGATAGAGTCCGGCTGTCCGGAGACCCCCTAATCCAGGACTCCCTCAGTAGCCCCTGAACCAGGCTTCAATGATGATGAGTCCGACGCGCAGTATTGTTTTCGGCATTGCAAGGTGGGTTCTTCTCCAAATTCTGAATATCTGCTAAGTAGTGTTTGGCTCCCCATAAATGTTACACTTCTTGGCTTCTGCGCCCAATAAGGGCTATCTTCCACATGGCGAGCGAATGCGAGGAGCCAGGGCGTTTTTACATTCACCCCCCTAGCCAGGTAAATAAATCGTCTATTAAAGGGATGGGGATTCTTAGATCCAATCCACACCATCCTCCCACGGCGAGAGTCCATCGGAGCGCGCTCGGGAAAGTCCATTCCATCATGGCCCGCCATCGCAGCTCCTCCTCCCGCTCCCGTAGCCCTAAGCCTGGTGATTGGGAGAAGTGTTCCATCCTGCACAACTGATTAGTAGAGTTGCAGACCTAGGGATTTCTTCCTCCAGCGTATATGGTCCCCGTCCGAGCCGGGCTCGCCACCTATAATGGTGGGGAGCAAGCGGAGAGCTTCCCCAATCCCTCCAAGGGGGAGCGGGTATGCCTTGTTGCATAATTTCACCCCTGCTTCCATATTACACATCACCGGTTATGTTGCCCTTTGTGAGCTGTTTCTGGGCTGCGAGGCTCATTTCGAGTTGTGGAAGAGGCTATTCTGCCTTGTGCCTCGCTCAAAGGAGGGGTCACTTTATCAAGTGGGTGGAGCTGAAATATGGCGCATCGCCAAGACCGGATACCTGTCCGGTACCCCGAAGAAGAAGTCCGAAGACCGGCCTTCAGAGTGATTTTACATGGAGGACGTCCCCCTTCTGGACCCTGTTCGGAGGGGTCTTCCCGAGTTCGACAATGCTCCTCTGAAGAAACGCCGAAGTTGGCGCCCACGGAGCCCCCAGGAGGAAGAGAACGGAGAAGTCCTTTACCTGATGGACCGGATTAAAGTGCTGGCTCAATCAGGATTGACAGTAATCGAGGTTATGTCAATATGCATAATGCGGGGGGTGCAACCGCTTCAATATCGAGGGCACCCCCTGTGGTGTTTTAACGGGGAAGATGATGCCACCCGCTGCGGGCGTAAGGGACCGGACTCCGTAGCTGCTTTAGCAAAAATTCTGTCCGAGTTGTTCAAGGGAGAGGAAGAAGAGTTCATCCGTATTAAGCCACGGGATGTATTCTCCATGTACAACCCTCCAAGCTGCGTGAGTTGTCACTCTTTACTCCCAACCTTTCCGCATTCTTCGTCGTAGATACTCACCTTGCCATTTCATGGCAGGAACTGCGAAAAGCTGTAAGGGAGGTCAACAACCCACGTCCACAACCGGAGGACCCTGGCCGGGCTCTCGATCCCGGACTCGAAGAGGATCCGGACATATTCGTGGAGCCGATAGACATGCAATTCTATCAATTGATCTGCGATGATGCCATGGTGGCCATAACGGCCGACTATCCTGGACTACTCCCTGCATCTCACGTAAGAAAAAACCAAAGTCCCAACTCCCAAAAGGATCCCCTTTTATGCACTTCACCTACCGTACACACACACACACGATGTTTTACAAGGAAGGCCTTCGGGACGCCGTGCCGAACCCGCAGCAACTTGCCAACAAGGGGCACCGAAGCCGGGTAGGCCAAAAAGATAGGCAGTCAGGACAGAGACGCCGGCGCAGAGGTATGACACAAAACTTCGCTCCATGGTTGTCGTTTTTCTTAAAATACAATGACGTCCATGTTTACTAGTAGAAAAAACGCTCGCCAGACTATATCCGGAGAGGCTGCCGATCACGCCTCCACCAGTCGGGCTCCAAGGTCGGACACAGAGGCGGAAGCTAACGTAGGGCAGACGCCGGATGTTCCTCCTACAGAGGATGCGGACAGATTATCCGCTACAAATTCCAAAGTGGAGAGCGCCATGAATCACAGGCGTCGCCGGGCCATACTCCGTGACGCTTGTTTCTCCCAAGAGGCGTTCGATGCCTTCAACTCAGGAGATGCGTACATCCGTGCTGCTCAAAATGGTCTTGCCAGAGCCACGGACCAGTATGTAATGGATATATGGGTAGGAAAATCTGACAATTATGTATATCGGTAGCCCCTGAGACTTGAAATAGTTGACACAACTTATTTAAGGATCATTATTTGTGCAGGTTCTTACAGAGAAGAATTGTGACGCCCGGATAATTAAGCTACAGTGATCCTCTGCTAATGATGCCACGTGACCTCGTTTATAGTTGCTAATCTCCACAATTAGTTCGAAACCGATTCAAATTCAAATTCAAAATTAGGCAAACAATAAAAGTTTTCAAATAATAAAACTAAAATGTTCTGGTTGTGCCAAATAATGCGTAATTAATTATGGTGGAGAAACCACACTTGTATAAAATATGTAAATACTCAAAATGAATAAAATAGTAGCAAAAACAATTAGTTAAATGATTATAAAATAATAAACAATTACAAATGATTTTATATTAGGTGCCAAGTTAATTGCGGTAGCGGCATAAGTATTAAAAATATTTTAGGTGCAACTTGGGTTTTTCATAAACACCGAAATTTAATAAAACAGAAAAGAAGGAAAGAAAATACAAAAGAGAAAGTAAACAACAAAAAAATAAAAGAGACAGAGACCCCCCCGACCTGGGCCTCGGCCCAGCAGGCTACCGGGCCGCCAGGCCGGCCCAACCGCGCCCGCTACTAATCCCCTCGGGCGCCAGAAACCCTAACCCATCCACCCCGTCACCCCCCACTCCCCACGCCTCTCCTCTCCCCTTCCCGATCCGATCTGGATCGGGGACGAGCAAGCCCCCCCACCTCGCAACGCCAGCGCCCCAACCCAGTCGCCGGGCACCCCATCGCCTCGATCCCGCGTCGGCCCCCCCTCCTCTCTCCCGATCTGGGTCGGGATCCAGAGGAGGCCTCCGCCGCCCGGAACCCCCTTCGCCGGACGCCATCGCCGGCCTGCCTCCTCTCCACTGCGACGTCCCCGACCTCCACCTCGCACCCCCGCTGCCCAGTTCCCCATGAACCCTCCCCTGTGAGCTTCGTCGTTCGTCCCTCCCCCTTCTCCTCTCTGCCTTCCTCACCCGCCTGCTAGCTCGTCGTGGCGCCGCCGTGCTCGCCCGTGCTCGCGGACACTGTCGCCCCGCTCGTGCCCCGCCACGTCCGTCGCCGTCCGGGCGTGTGCCAAGCCCCGCCCGGCTCGTCCCGCTCACCTGCCGCCGCTCTCCCTCCGCTGTGCAGCCCTGCTGCTACTGCTGCTGCTCCGCAGCGGGCGCCGCTCACCGCGCGTCCGCGCTGTTCGGGTCACGCATCGCCGTGCTACCCCGCGCTGGCCCGGTCGCATCACCACCCCAGCGCGCGCGCCGGCGACGCTCGCCGCCCTGCCTTCTCCTGCGCCGCTCGCCCGCGGACCCCCCTGCTACCGCGCTGCCGCGCCGCTCGCCGGCCACCACTGCACCTGGCCTCGCCCCTGCTTCCCCTTGCCGGTGCCGCGCCGCCGCTCCGGTGGCCATCGCCGGCTGCGGCCTTGCCCGCGCCCCGTTCGGGCGAGCGCCCGCACCCGCTCGCCCGCGCCCTCTAGGCCCAGATGGGCCACAGACATGTGGGGCCCTGCCCCCAGAATGTTTTATTTAAAAAAAATTAAAAAAAGGATAAATATAAAAATATATAATTAATTAATTAATTAATTAATTATAGAAATAATTAACTTAATTAATTTTGATCAATTAAACTAAAACAACTAATTAAGCCTAGCTAATTAATTAAACCCTAATTAGACTAATGAGTCAATGACAGGCGGAACCCACTGGTCAGGTTGACCAAGTCAACTGTGTTGACTGCTGATGTCAGCATGACATCATGCTGATGTCATTATTCTGTTTTTCGAATTAATTTAAATAATTAATTATATTCCAGAAATTGATAAAATCTTTAGAAAATCATATCTTTTAATCCGTAACTCGGATTAAAATATTTTCAACATGAAAGTTGCTCAGAACGACGAGACGATTCCGGATACGCAACCCGTTCGTGCGCCACACACCCCTAACATATCAAACTCGCAACTTTCCCCTCCGGCTCCTCTGCTCGAAAACGCGAAACACCGGGATACTTCCCCGGATGTCACCCCCCTTCACCGGTATCACCTCATACCGCGATAGGGCACCCCTAGCACCGCTACTTGTCATGTCATGCATCGCTATGCATCTGTTTGCTTAAATATTTATTGTTTCTCCCCCTCTTCTCTCGCTAGACACCGAGACCGACGCCGCTGCTACCCAGTACGACTACGGAGTTGATGACCACTCTCTCTTGCCAGAGCAACCAGGCAAGCCCCCCCCCCCTTGATCACCAGATATCGCCTACTCTCCTCTATACTGCTTGCATTAGAGTAGTGTAACATGTTACTTCTTTTGTTATTCCTATCCTGATGCATAGCCTGTCCTTGCTACTACTGTTGATATCTTTACCTGCAATCCTACTTGCTTAGTATAGGATGCTAGTATTTCCATCTATGGCCCTACATCCTCGTCCGTCTGCTGTGCTATACTATCGGGCCGTGAACACTCGGGAGGTGATCACGGGTATATACTATTTACTTTATACATGATACATGTGGTGATTAAAGACGGGTCGGCTCGTAGGAGCACCCGCGAGTGGATCTTTGAGGCGGAGCGACAGGGCAGGTTCCGACCACCTAGGAGAGACGTGGGCCTGGCCCTGGTCGGCGTTCGCAGATACTTAACACGTTTAACGAGATCTTGGTATTTGATCTGAGTCTGGCTACTGGCCTATACGCACTAACCATCTACGCGGGGACAGTTATGGGCACTCGACGTCGTGGTATCAGCCGAAGCCTTCTTGACGTCAGCGACGGAGCGGCGCGCGCTGGATTGGACTGGAACGCCACTAGGCTAGGTCTGCTTCCGGCCGCCCACGCAACGTGCAGGTGTGCTAAGGGAGATGGGCCCAGACCCCTGTGCGCTTAGGTTTAGACCGGCGTGCTGACCTCTCTGTTGTGCCTAGGTGGGGCTGCGACGTGTTGATCTTCCGAGGCCGGGCATGACCCAGGAAAGTGTGTCCGGCCAAATGGGATCGAGCGTGTTGGGTTATGTGGTGCACCCCTGCAGGGAAGTTAATCTATTCGAATAGCCGTGATCTTCGGTAACAGGACGACTTGGAGTTGTACCTTGACCTTATGACAACTAGAACCGGATACTTAATAAAACACACCCTTCCAAGTGCCAGATACAACCGGTGATCGCTCTCTCACAGGGCGACGAGGGGAGGATCATCGGTTAGGATTATGCTATGCGATGCTACTTGGAGGACTTCAGTCTAATCTCTTCTACATGCTGCAATACGGAGGCTGCCAGAAGCGTAGTCTTCGAAAGGACTAGCTATCCCCCTTTATTCCGGCTTTCTGCAGTTCAGTCCACATATGATGCCCTTATTCCATTTGATACCAATGCATACATATGTAGTATAGCTCCTTGCTTGCGAGTACTTTGGATGAGTACTCACGGTTGCTTTCTCCCTCTTTTCCCCCTATCCCTTCTACCTGGTTGTCGCAACCAGAGGTTGGAGCCCAGGAGCCAGACGCCACCTTCGGCGACGACTCCTACTACACCGGAGGTGCCTACTACTACGTGCTGCCCGCTGACGACGACCAGGAGTAGTTAGGAGGATCCCAGGCAGGAGGCCTGCGCCTCTTTCGATCTGTATCCCAGTTTGTGCTAGCCTTCTTAAGGCAAACTTGTTTAACTTATGTCTGTACTCAGATATTGTTGCTTCCGCTGACTCGTCTATGATCGAGCTCTTGTATTCGAGCCCTCGAGGCCCCTGGCTTGTAATATGATGCTTGTATGACTTATTTTATTTGTAGAGTTGTGTTGTGATATCTTCCCGTGAGTCCCTGATCTTGATCGTACACGTTTGCGTGTATGATTAGTGTACGATTAAATCGGGGGCGTCACAAGAATTCCCGACTGTCTCAAGAGCTGGAAGAGTGCAAGGTCCAGCTAGGTGTCAGGACCGGATTTTCGGGATATTAATTTCCTGGAAAGTGGCCCTTGTACTCACCAGCCCCAGGATTACTGTTAGCTGATGGGTCACCAACTTGATACAGAAAACTCCAAGCAAGTACATAATATGTAGTACAAGACCATTCTGGCCTAGGAGTACAACAATTGGTTTCTAGTGGTTGATAGCGGAAGCGGTTTGCGGATCATCAGCGTCTATGGGACTCCATTTCCCACAGGAACAGCTGACCAGGATAACTCCTATCTTCGCGAGGCTGCTATCACCATTGCGTAGGTTCCGGGGCTGTCTTCACAACGCTCCTCTCCATGCAAGAATTCTGGCCAAGACAATAGCCAGGGACAAGCCAGTGAGTACTTTGAATGTACTCGCAAACATTAAGAACACAGGTATAATATAGCCACTGATAATCATGTTTTGAAAAATTCTATGATCACTTCGTTAGTTATGAAATAAGGTTCATGATGCACGCAAGCAGATCATTCAAATAAAGCATGAGTAAACGATCAGGGTGTAGAAATGAAAAGCACCGATCGGGTGTCTGAAGCGATGCCTCGAAAGGATAACAACATAAAGCATGCCTCAGTCGGGCATCTGAGCGACACAACATAAAGGGCTTATAGGTAAATGAAATAACAAGCATGCCACAGTCGGGCGTCTGTGCGACACCACATAAAGGGCTTATAAGTAAATGAAATAACAAGCATGCCACAGTCGGGCGTCTGTGCGACACCACATAAAGGGCTTATAAGTAAATGAAATAACAAGCATGCCACAGTCCGGCGTATGTGCGACGCCACATGAAGGGCTTATAAGTAAATGAAATAACAAGCATGCCACAGTCGGGCGTCTGTGCGACGCCACATAAAGGGCTTATATATAAAAATAATCATAGTGAATATCCAGGAGGTAGAACCATCCCAGGGATACTCAATAATTCAAATAACATAAATGGTTAGTCCATAATAATAATCATAATCATCATACGTCACAAGTCATGATCCATGTTCTGGTTTAACAGTTTGTCCTCCGAAGACCGACACTAAGACCGACACTTGACCCATCCCAGACTGTAGTCCTTAACCATGGACACGGCTATTCGAATAGGTATAATATCTCTGCAGAGGGTGTACTCTTTACCCACGAGTAACGGATTTCTTTAGTCCATCAGAACTAATTCCGTCCACGGTCTTTTAGTCGAAAAACGCCTGACTTGCACACACCAGCTTAACTTTACTTGTGTCTGGAATCACCCACGACACATGTTAAGCAAAAATCTAAGTGGGGACGCTACAACCTCGCGTAGCATGGGATCAAATTTCTATCGCGCGCTCTAAGGGGTGGCCCCCCTCTCGGTCCCAACCGGAAACACCCATGCCCCCGGACCAGGTGGCATGCCTACCGGATGCAGCCGGTATCTTCCACCATGGCCTCTCTGTACGGTGTGTGCTAGGACAGGGGTTGACAACTTACTGAACCGTACCCTACCTATGGCAGGGACAAGTGGCAGCACGAAACAAGTATGGGGGTTGCTGGAACAAGACTCGATCTACGGCCGACTCAGGAGGCTTAAGTATTTCCTGCATGATTAGCACAAGAATTATATTTCACATCCATCAGACAGAACCACCGCTCATCATACCTCCCCCTGCCCCACCGGACATAACCGTCTCGACAAGGGGTTAGGGACAAGCTCGTGTCTACCCAAGACAGTGGCTTTCCCGGATCCTTCCCGGTAGGCATGAGAGGCCTAAGAGGGTGATTGCTATCACAAGCATATCCATTTCCAACAGCAAGAATTTCATTATGCACTCAAAACATATGCTCATATCGTCACACAAAAATAACTAATGCTTCATGTCGAGGTGGTGTTATAACTGTATCAAACAACCCATGAAATATTATGCCAGGGTTCAGAATGCTTGCCTTCAAGTTGTGGAGAGGCAGGGTGCATTCCAAAACTTTTGAAAGTTTTCTCTTTCTTCAAACTCCTATTTTTGAAAATATTCAAACAACACATACTTTAAAAACAGTACAAAAAGTTGTTTGGATTTTTTTGAAATAAATATGAAAATAAACTAGACAATATTTGGGAAACAACAGAAAAAGAATCAAGTCATTTGGATTTATATTTAAAAAGTTATAGCCAGTCAAAGTTTCAGTCAAACTATGTTTTTAAAATAAAACAGAAAAGAAAACGTTTCAAAAAGGAATACGCTTTCGAAGCAGGGAAGACATACTTGGGGTTTTTACGCTTCCACTTAAAACCACGCGGGCGGGGCTGGGTCGTTGACAGTGGGTCCAGGGGGCCCACTGGTCAGGTTTGACCAGTCGCCACTCCCTCCCTTCTCCTCTGCCCGAGCGATGGCGGGACTCCAGCGATCGCCGTCGACGAACGACAGTTCCTCGTGGGGTTCTGAGGGAGGGGATGGATCCGCCAGCCCGGGGCGGTCCTCCCGGTGGTCGTTAGGTAGGTGGGGACGAAGGGAGTCGCCGGCGGTGAGCTTCACGGCGGCCGGTGGCTTCGGGAGAATTGGGGGTTCGCACTATGGTGGTTCTTGAGCGGGTTTGAGGTGTTGGGTGCCTTCGCAAGATCGAGGGGAGGAGGATGGTGGCTCTGGATGGGCTGGGGAGGCCTTGCTTGCAATGAATTGGACCGGAGAGCAGCGGCGGCTGAACTGGCCGGAGACGGGGAAGAAGGCTTCCCGCCATTGCTTGCGGGCTGGGGGAACTCTAGGAGGATGTCTTGAGGCTGCCTGGGTGCCTGGACGAGCTCGGGGACTCCTATTTATAGGTGGACGAGGTCGGTTCGCAACGGCCCGGGATAAGCTTGACGGCGAACCGCCGTTCTGTTGCTGCAGGCGACGTGGCGATGACGGGCGCTAGCAGACGGCTTGCGGATGAGGTCGAGCTGCTCCAGAGAGCAGCTGGCGCGCTGGAGTGGCTCGGGCGGCGCCGTCCAGGGCAGGAGCCCATTGTGGCCAGCCGCCAGCCGTCGTGGCCGACCTGACGGCGGCGCTGTAGGGCGCCAGGGGCGGCTCTGCGGCGAGGGAAGGGGTCGGGCGCGTCGACTGGGAGAGGGGAAGGGCCAGAACGGCCGCAGGGTGGCGGCAATGGGACGCGGCAGATCGGTGCGCGCGCATGCAAAACATGCGCTCTGGGCACGCCCAGAGCGTGCACGCCAAACGTTCGGCGAAATGCCAGGGTGTGCTAGAGGGCATAGGAGAGGCTGGGGATTAGATGGCCTTGGTTAGGGTTAGCTAGGAGCTTAGTGGACATGCTAGTTAGGTCAGGGGATCAAGTTCACAAAGCAAACTAATAATCATGCCAAATCTGCTCATACACTCAAGGTGTTCGACAGAATGCTAAGTGCATCTAGGCAACTCTTGGGGTGGCCAAAAGCTCCAGACCAGTGTCTCTTTAGGTGATAGAGAGGGTGGCAGTGTTAGTTTGTCAAAAGCACAAACTTGTTAGTTCAAGTTTGTGAGAAAACTGATTCTGGACAGAAAGAAAAAGGCACTAATGCATGCACTAAAAATCCTCCGATGAGACCACTCTCTTGGACTTAAGGGTTTTGCAGGATGGGCTATAAGTAGGAAAACGAATCGTAGCTAAAAGGGCAAGTTAAATGATGGTTGCTGTACAAATCACCATGCTGGACCAGAATGAAAAAGAAGTTGATTCACTCAAATATTTCAAAGAACATAGAAAGGTTTTTGCATAAAGTTGCATAATATACCCCTATGAGCATCCCATAATTTTGGTGGAGGTTTTAAAAGAATATTTAAATAGGTTGCAGTGCAAAATTGCCCACCGGACCAGATTTGAAAACTTGGTGTAGAACTCAGAATATCCAATGAATGAAATATATTTTTTCATAAAAGTGATTTAAAAACATCACATGACATCCCCAAATTTTGGTTGGAATTTTAAATAAATTTATCAAATGGTTGTAGTTCAAAAAGAGCTCCAAAACTAATGAAAAATCACTTTAAGGAATAAAGCTCAAAGAGAAATAATTATGCAAATAAATTCCACTGATAATAGAAATGTTTTTCTTGAAAGGGCAAACAAGTCCAATAGTATATTTGGAAAGTTTTTCACTTGAGGTAAAAACTCCATAATAATAAGGAAAAGAATGGCTCTGAAATCAAAAGGAAATCCAGAAAATAAAAGTTTAAATTTCCTGGCAAAATTTTAATTAATAAAACAAGGTTAATATTTTGGGGTGTCACACTAGGGCCGCTGTTGCCACGTTGAAGGAGTCCGAGAAGGGCCCCTCTGGTAATACTTGTTTACATTGCAAAGAATACAGGTACCAGGTAGTATACGACATGCATGCAAATCTAACAATAGATGTTGCAGATGACCCCAGAGTGAATCCGGAAGCCGTGGCGGTGAACGCGACACGTGCTGATTGACAGCTAGATGCTGGCGAGCGCGTGCTTAAGCGAGTCAGGCAGGAGAAAAATAATCTCCAAGATGCCAATATCCGGCTGGGCGTGGAACTGAAAGATGTCCGAGCCCAGCTTGCGGACTCTGTGAAGGAGAATAAGCGACTTCGGCGCGGCATTTTTAGTAAGTGCTTGAACGAACTTTTAAAAGAGTTTGGCGAAGAAGCCGGCTAACAGAGTTACGTTTGCAGGTATGCTGACGGGTCGTCCCGCGGAGGAGATGCCCGGGTCTTTAGGTGATCTTCTACCAGAGCTCTCACAACTGCACGAGCAAGTTCGGCAGGTGATGCAGGGTATTGCCCAGGCCTTGTGGCCATCCGCGTCCCCGCCAGGAGTCATAGGGGAGCTTATAGAGAAGCTCAAGGGAGCGTGGTGGTGCTTCCGATTATGGAAGATACCCGCCTGCCGACAAGGTGCAAGGGAAGCCCGGGCTATGGTGAAGACGTGATATACCAAAGCGGACCCAAACCACATGGCCGAGGTCGGACCTGTGGGGCCCGATGGGAAAGAGATTCCCGTCAGTTTAGTGTATGATCAAGTAGAATTAGCCGCAATGTATTCCCAATAGGATTGTAGGCTAGATAGCCTGTTGGATGGTATATAAGAAGAATTTAATCAGTCTTAGTGACTGTGTACTTCAAGTGACATATGTAATGTCCCTAGCCGGATTGTAAATCATTTGTCATGGCGGACCTTTTCGCTTCGACCTCTGGACCCGATAGTCCGGAGTGTATCCGAATACCCGCTCGGTTATGTAAAAATCGAGGTATGCATGGAAACCAGGCGTAGGGGTCATAAGTGCTTGAAGAGACAAGTACCCAACTAGCTATGTTATATTACATGGGTAGTAAGAAACATCTTCCAGGGAGAATAGTTCCGTTAAGGGTTCCTTTCCCTGGGTACACATGCCCTAATGTGCATGTCCGAACTACGAAAAGAGACGCATGTTATAAACATCTAGGGGCATGTGTCAAATTTAAATAAAAGTCATCTTTTATTCATCGACCGAATATTCTCTTAAGAACGCTAGCTTTCGGCTTCACCCACTCTGAGGTACACATCCGGCTGACCCAGCAGTAACAATCGTAGAGGTGCTCCCCTTATGCCCTAGCCGAATTAACGGGAACGTAGCGCATAAATACAAGAGCCAGGCAACCCAGCTTGGCCAAAACTTAAGTCATATCGATGCATATAAGCATATAATGGCAAAAAAGGTGCATGCGGAAGAATAACACATGTGCGGAGCATAAAGCTCGGAAAAATAATTAGATTATGCTTCTGTATAAGAAGCCCCCAGGTATAATGAGCGCGGCTAGCGCGTCAAGATTGTGTAACCAAGACACAAGTTTAGCCCTTTAGGGCCTTGAAGAGAATAATAAAAAAAGAGAAAGAGAGAAAAGCCAGATATGCAAAAAATTGACAAAGGTGAGGAGACGAACATAGGGTCTGACGCTAGGCATAGAATCTTCGGAGTCTGGCTGCGTTCCATGGGTTTGGCTCAAGTCGATTATCCGATGCATCCCGCAGACGGTACGCTTCACTGGTCAGAACCTGGTCAATAATGAAGGGACCTTGTTCTTTTTCTTCTCCGGCAGGCGTACAAATAGTTCGCCAATGTTATAGGTTTTGGCCCATACTTCTCTGCTTTGATACCTTTGAGCCTGTTGCTGATAGAATGCGGAACGAGCTTTTGCCACATTGCGCTCCTCCTCCAGGGCATCCAAACTATCCTGCCTATCGAGCTCAGCCTCTTTTTCTTCGTACATGCGCACTCGAGGTGAGTCATGAGTTATATCGCAAGGCAGAACCGCCTCTATGCCGTACACCATGAAAAACGGTGTGTATCCAGTACTGCGATTCAGCGTGGTCCGCAGCCCCCATAGTACGGAGTCGAGCTCCTCTACCTAGTGCATGTTTGATTCCTTTAAGGACCGCACTAATCTGGGTTTAATGCCGCTCATGATAAGACCATTCCCTCGCTCGACTTGATCGTTAGTTTACGGGTGATAGACAGAAGCATAATCGAGCTTGATGCCCGTGTTGCTGCACCAAAGTTTCACCTCGTCGGCTGTAAAGTTCTTGCCATTGTCCGTGATGATGCTGTGGGGGACGCCATAACGGTGTACGACCCCGGATATGAAGTCTATCACTGGTCCGGATTCAGCCGTTTTGACAGGTTTGGCTTCTATCCATTTGGTGAATTTATCCACCATGACCATTAAGTATTTTTTCTTATGGTTTCCCCCTTTAAGGGGTCCGACCATATCAAGCCCCCAGACCACAAAGGGCCAAGTAATGGGGATTGTTTGGAGAGCGGTAGACGGCATATGGCTTTGGTTTGCAAAAAGCTGGCAACCGACGCAATATTGGACTAGATGCTGCGCATCTGCCCGGGCCGTCGGCCAATAGAAACCTGTACGGAAGGCCTTGCTTACAAGGGCCCATGCTGCGGCGTGATGGCCACCGAGTCTGGCATGGATTTCTGCCAAAAGCTTCCGCCCTTCCTCTTCGGAGATGCACCTTTGAAGGACTCCGGTGGTGCTTTTCTTATAAAGCTCTCCCTCGTGGATCTTGTAGGCTTTAGATCGCCGCACTATGCAGTGTGCCTCATTTTGGTCCTCGGGTAGTTCCTGCCTGGTTAGGTAGGCCAGGAATGGTTCTGTCCACAGGGCGATGACGGCCATTATTACGTGGGCTGAAGGTGTTATTTCGATGGCAGAGCCTCTGATTGTGTCAAAGTGTTCGGTATCTGGTGTTGTGGCCGGGTCCGGACTATTGTTGTCGGTGTCCCATTCCCATGCCACGGATGGCTTAAACCGTTTTTCCAGGAAGATGTTAGGTGGGACAGGGTCATGTTTAGCGCCGATACCGGCGAGGATGTCCGCCGCCTGGTTGTTTTCCCGTGCCACATGGTGGAATTCAAGCCCCTCGAACCGAGCTGACATTTTGAGGACGGCGTTGCGATATGCCACCATTTTTGGATCCTTGGCATCGAAGTCTCCATTTATTTGGGATATTGCGAGGTTCGAGTCCCCACGCACCTCCACTCGTTGAATGCCCATGGAGACTGTCATCCGGAGACAGTGTAATAGGGCCTCGTATTCGGCTGCGTTATTGGAGTCTGTATATAGTATTTGGAGTATGTATTGCACTATATCTCCGGTGCGGGACGTCAGGACGACGTTAGCCCCCAGACCAGCCGTCGAAGTGCATGATCGAATTGGAGTATGCGCCGTACTCTTTAGGGAGTTCGGCTTCTGTCCATTCGGCTACAAAATTGGCCAGTACTTGCGACTTAATGGCTCGCCGTGGTTTATATGTTATGTCGAACGGGAGGAGCTCGATAACCCATTTGGCAATACGGCCCGTGGCATCACGGTTGTTTATTATGTCGTTGAGTGGTAGCTCGGAGGCCACCGTAATTGAACACTATTGAAAGTAGTGTCGTAGTTTCCGGGATGCCATGAATACCGCGTATGCTATCTTTTGATAATGTGGGTACCGTGATTTGCATGGAGTGAGGAAGGTGGATACATAATACACCGGCTTTTGAAGTGGGAATTTATGTCTGTCCGTCTCTCGTTCGACAATGAGCACTGCGCTTACAACTTGGTGAGTTTCCGCTATATATAATAGCATTGGTTCGCCGACATTTGGCGCGGCCAAGATTGGGTTGGTGGCCAGGATGGTTTTTATTTCTTCCAATCCGGCCGTGGCTGCGTCCGTCCACTCGAAGTGTTCGGTGCGCCGAAGAAGGTGATAAAGGGGGAGTGCCTTTTCTCCTAATCGGGAGATAAAGCGGCTTAAAGCCGCCACACATCCAGTTAACTTCTGAATTTTCTTGAGGTTAGTTGGGATAGCCAACTGCGACAGAGCCCGGATTTTGGCCGGATTTGCTTCAATTCCTCTGCTGGAGACGATAAAGCCCTGGAGCTTTCCAGCGGGTATGCTGAAAACGCATTTTCCGGATTGAGCTTAATGTCGTATGTTCGAAGATTGTCGAACGTGAGCCTCAAGTCGTCTATTAAGGAGTCGACGTGTCTGGTTTTAACGACCACATCGTCGACGTATGCCTCCACTGTTTTGCCGATCTTCTTTTCCAGACATGTCTGAATCTTGTGCTGATACGTTGCGCCGGCATTTTTGAGCCCGAAGGGCATTGTGTTAAAACAGAAGGGGCCGTATGGAGTGATAAATGCCGTTGCGGCTTGGTCGGACTCCGCCATCTTAATTTGGTGGTAACCGGAGTATGCGTCGAGGAAGCAGAATGAGTCGTGTCCTGCGGTAACGTCGATAATTTGATCGATGCGAGGGAGGGGGAAGGGATCCTTTGGGCAAGCCTTATTAAGGTCCTTAAAGTCGATGCATAGGCACCAGGATTTGTCCTTCTTTGGCACCATCACCAGGTTTGCTAGCCAGTCCGGATGCTTTATTTCTCTAATGAATCCGGCCTCCAGTAATTTGGCTAGCTCCTCTCCCATGGCTTGTCGCTTAGGTTCGGAGAAACGCCAAAGAGTCTGCTTGATTGGCTTGAATCCTTTTAGAATGTTAAGGCTATGCTCGGCCAGCCTGCGTGGGATTTCTGGCATGTCTGAAGGATGCCAGGCGAATATGTCCCAATTCTCGCGCAGGAACTCCCATAGTGCGGCGTCTGCGGCGAGGTTTAACTATGCCCCAATGGATGCTGTTTTTGTGGGGTCCATTGGATGGACTTGGAATTTGACTATTTCATCCGCTGGTTTAAAGGAGGTCGACTTGGATCTTTTGTCTAGTATCACGTCGTCCCTGTCCATTGTGGAGCGCAGCGCAGTTAACTCCTCCGCCACAAGGGCTTCGGATAATGCCTCGAGGGCCAGTGCGGCTGTTTTGTTCTCGGTGCGGAGTGCTATGTCCAGATCACTAGCTAGAGTGATGATTCCATTGGGTCCGGGCATTTTGAGCTTCATGTACCCGTAATGGGGTATGGCTTGAAAAGTCGTGAATGCCTCCCTCCCTAGAAGGGCGTGGTATCCGCTACTGAACGGGGCCACTTGGAATGTGATTTCTTCGGACCTGTAATTCTCCGGAGTGCCGAATACCACATCTAGTGTGATTTTCCCAGCGCGACGTGCCTCCCGACTGGGGATGATTCCTCGGAAGGTCGTGCAGCTTTGCTCAATACAGTTGCTGTCTATTTCCATTTTTTGAAGAGTCTCCTCATGAATGAGGTTTAATCCGCTGCCGCCGTCCATGAGCACTTTAGTGAGCTGAAAGCCGTCCACAATTGGACTGAGGACCAAAGCGGCTGGTGCTCGGGCTGTTCGGAATTTAGGTTCGTCACTGGCATTGAAGGTGATAGTCGTGTCTCTCCATGGATTTATTGCTGCCACGTGGCAGACTTCGGCAAGGCTGCGGAGTGCTCGCTTACGCCTATTATTTGAGGCGAAGGTCTCGAAGACCGTCAATACCGTATTTTTATCCACGGGAAGGTGTTCTGAGGTAGTTTGGATGAGGAGATCCTCACCGCTCTTGGCCACCTGCCGGAGTACCCAACATGCTCTAAGGCTATGTGTTGATATGGTATCCGCTGTACTATGAATTTTGCAGGGCCCGTTAAGCCATCCCTCCAATACGGTTTCATGCCCTGTAGTGGGCTTTTGCTTCTTTGTAGCTGAGTCGGGCGACATATGAGAGTGCACCCTTTTAGTTCGGACTGGGGGTTTTGTCAGAGCCGGACTATCCCAAAATTGTGTTTGGGTTTTCCAGGCGCTTTCCATCGCACAGTATTTCCGTACTATGGCCGCCAAGTCAGCAAAGTGTGCTATGTCACGGTGACTTATGGAGTTGAGGATTCCCTTGTCCGTGCAATTGTTGCAAAAGAACGAAATTGTGTCTTCCTCGCGACAGTCCTTGACCTTGTTCATTACAAGGAGGAATCTGGCCCAATAGTGATGTACTGTCTCTTGGGGCGCTTGCCTAATGTGGGAAAGATCGTTGGTATCTGGGTGGGTGGGTGGATTTAAGTCCGGACCTTGACCCAATCTGAGATCCTGGGGCAGGGGAGTTTCCGATCTTGGAAGTTCGGGCTCCGGGATGTTGCCCCGCGGTTTCGGTATGCGACCTAATTCTAGGCTCAGGGTTAGGGCAATGTCCTCCTGTGAGCGGGTATCTGGCTCGGAGAGCTCAGAAATCCAGACATAGTTCGTCCTCAGGATAGAGGGAGACTCACCGCATTGCTCCTCCACCACCGCTATCTGCGGCTGATAGACAGAAGCATAATCGAGCTTGATGCCCATGTTGCTGCAACCAAGTTTCACCTCGTCGGCTGTAAAGTTCGTGCCATTGTCAGTGATGATGCTGTGGGGGACGCCATAACGGTGTACGACCCCGGATATGAAGTCTATCACTGGTCCGGATTCAGCCGTTTTGATAGGTTTGGCTTCTATCCATTTGGTGAATTTATCCACCATGACCAGTAAGTATTTTTTCTTATGGTTTCCCCCTTTAAGGGGTCCGACCATATCAAGCCCCCAGACCGCAAAGGGCCAAGTAATGGGGATTGTTTGGAGAGCGGTAGACGGCATATGGCTTTGGTTTGCAAAAAGCTGGCAACCGACGCAATGTTGGACCAGATGCTGCGCATCTGCCCGGGCCGTCGGCCAATAGAAACCTGTACGGAAGGCCTTGCTTACAAGGGCCCATGCCGTGGTGTGATGGACACCTAGTCCAGCATGGATTTCTGCCAAAAGCTTCCGCCCTTCCCCTTCGAAGATGCACCTTTGAAGGACTCCGGTGGTGCTTTTCTTATAAAGCTCTCCCTCGTGGACCTTGTAGGCTTTAGATCGCCGCACTATGCAGTGTGCCTCATTTTGGTCCTCGGGTAGTTCCTGCCTGGTTAGGTAGGCCAGGAATGGTTCTGTCCACAGGGCGATGACGGCCATTATTACGTGGGCTGAAGGTGTTATTTCGATGGCAGAGCCTCCGATTCTGTCAAAGTGTTCGGTATCTGGTGTTGTGGCCGGGTCCGGACTATTGTTGCCGGTGTCCCATTCCCATGCCACGGATGGCTTAAACCGTTTTTCCAGGAAGATGTTAGGTGGGACAGGGTCGTGTTTAGCACCGATACGGGCGAGGATGTCCGTCGCCTGGTTGTTTTCCCGAGCCCCATGGTGGAATTCAAGCCCCTCGAACCAAGCTGACATTTTGAGGATGGCGTTGTGATATGCCGCCATTTTCGGATCATTGGCATTGAAGTCTCCATTTTTTTGGGATATTGCGAGGTTCGAGTCCCCACGCACCTCCATGCGTTGACTGCCCATGGAGGCTGCCATCCGGAGACAGTGTAATAGGGCCTCGTATTCGGCTGCGTAATTGGAGTCTGTATATATTATTTGGAGTACGTATTGCACCGTATCTCCGGTGGGGGACGTCAGGACGACGCCAGCCCCCAGACCAGCCGTCGAAGTGCATGATCGAATTGGAGTATGCGCCGTACTCTTTAGGGAGTTCGACTTCTGTCCATTTGGCTACAAAATCGGCCAGTACTTGCGACTTAATGGCTCGCCGTGGTTTATATGTTATGTCGAACGGGAGGAGCTCGATAGCCCATTTGGCAATACGGCCCGTGGCATCGCGGTTGTTTATTATGTCGTTGAGTGGTAGCTCGGAGGCCACCATAATTGAACACTATTGAAAGTAGTGTCGTAGTTTCCGGGATGCCATGAATACCGCGTATGCTATCTTTTGATAATGTGGGTACCGTAATTTGCATGGAGTGAGGAAGGTGGATACATAATACACTGGCTTTTGAGGTGGGAATTTATGTCCGTCCGTCTCTCGTCCGACAATGAGCACTGCGCTTACAACTTGGTGAGTTGCCGCTATATATAATAGCATTGGTTCGCCGACATTTGGCGCGGCCAAGATTGGGTTGGTGGCCAGGATGGCTTTTATTTCTTCCAATCCGGCCGTGGCTGCGTCCGTCCACTCAAAGTGTTCGGTGCGCCGAAGAAGGTGATAAAGGGGGAGTGCCTTTTCTCCTAATCGGGAGATAAAGCGGCTTAAATCCGCCACACATCCAGTTAACTTCTGAATTTTCTTGAGGTTAGTTGGGATAGCCAACTGCGACAGAGCCCGGATTTTGGCCAGATTTGCTTCAATTCCTCTGCTGGAGATGATAAAGCCCTGGAGCTTTCCAGCGGGTATGCTGAAAACGCATTCTCCGGATTGAGCTTAATGTCGTATGTTCGAAGATTGTCGAACGTGAGCCTCAAGTCGTCTATTAAGGAGTCGACGTGTCTGGTTTTAACGACCACATCGTCGACGTATGCCTCCACTGTTTTGCCGATCTTCTTTTCCAGACATGTCTGAATCTTGCGCTGATACGTTGCGCCGGCATTTTTGAGCCCGAAGGGCATTGTGTTAAAACAGAAGGGGCCGTATGGAGTGATAAATGCCGTTGCGGCTTGGTCGGACTCCGCCATCTTAATTTGGTGGTAACCGGAGTATGCGTCGAGGAAGCAGAATGAGTCGTGTCCTGCGGTAGCGTCGATAATTTGATCGATGCGAGGGAGGGGGAAGGGATCCTTTGGGCAAGCCTTATTAAGGTCCTTAAAGTCGACGCATAGGCACCAGGATTTGTCCTTCTTTGGCACCATTACCAGGTTTGCTAGCCAGTCCGGATGCTTTATTTCTCTAATGAATCCGGCCTCCAGTAATTTGGCTAGCTCCTCTCCCATGGCTTGTCGCTTAGGTTCGGAGAAACGCCGAAGAGTCTGCTTGATTGGCTTGAATCCTTTTAGAATGTTAAGGCTATGCTCGGCCAGCCTGCGTGGGATTTCTGGCATGTCTGAAGGATGCTAGGCGAATATGTCCCAATTCTCGCACAGGAACTCCCATAGTGCGGCGTCTATGGCGGGGTTTAACTATGCCCCAATGGATGCTGTTTTTGTGGGGTCCGTTGGATGGACTTGGAATTTGACTATTTCATCTGCTGGTTTGAAGGAGGTTGACTTGGATCTTTTGTCTAGTATCACGTCGTCCCTGTCCATTGTGGAGCGCAGCGCAGTTAACTCCTCCCCCACAAGGGCTTCAGATAATGCCTCGAGGGCCAGTGCGGCTGTTTTGTTCTCGGCGCGGAGTGCTATGTCCGGATCACTAGCTAGAGTGATGATTCCATTGGGTCCGGGCATTTTGAGCTTCATGTACCCGTAATGGGGTATGGCTTGGAAAGTCGTGAATGCCTCCCTCCCTAGAAGGGCGTGGTATCCGCTACTGAACGGGGCCACTTGGAATGTGATTTCTTTGGACCTGTAATTCTCTGGAGTGCCGAATACCACATCTAGTGTGATTTTCCCAGCGCGACGTGCCTCCCGACTGGGGATGATTCCTCGGAAGGTCATGCTGCTTTGCTCAATACGGTTGCTGTCTATTTCCATTTTTTGAAGAGTCTCCTCATAAATGAGGTTTAATCCGCTGCCGCCGTCCATGAGCACTTTAGTGAGCCGAAAGCCGTCCACAATTGGACTGAGGACCAAGCGGCTGGTGCTCGGGCTGTTCGGAATTTAGGTTCGTCACTAGCATCGAAGGTGATAGTCGTGTCGCTCCATGGATTTATTGCTGCCACGTGGCAGACTTCGGCAAGGCTGCGGAGTGCTCGCTTACGCCTATTATTTGAGGCGAAGGTCTCGAAGACCGTCAATACCGTATTGTTATCCACGGGAAGGTGTTCTGAGGTAGTTTGGATGAGGAGATCCTCACCGCTCTTGGCCACCTGCCGGAGTACCCAACATGCTCTAAGGCTATGTGTTGATATGGTATCCGCTGTACTATGAATTTTGCAGGGCCCGTTAAGCCATCCCTCCAATACAGTTTCATGCCCTGTAGTGGGCTTTTGCTTCTTTGTAGCTGAGTCGGGCGACTTATGAGAGTGCACCCTTTTAGTTCGGACTGGAGGTTTTGTCAGAGCCGGACTATCCCAAAATTGTGTTTGGGTTTTCCAGGCGCTTTCCATCGCACAGTATTTCCGTACTATGGCCGCCAAGTCAGCGAAGTGTGCTATGTCACGGTGACTTATGGAGTTGAGGATTCCCTTGTCCGTGCAATTGTTGGAAAAGAACGAAATTGCGTCTTCCTCGCGACAGTCCTTGACCTTGTGCATTACAAGGAGGAATCTGGCCCAATAGTGATGTACTGTCTCTTGGGGCGCTTGCCTAATGTGGGAAAGATCGTTGGTATCTGGGTGGGTGGGTGGATTTAAGTCCGGACCTTGACCCAATCTAAGATCCCGGGGCAGGGGAGTTTCTGATCTTAGAAGTTCGGGCTCCGGGATGTTGCCCCGCGGGTTTGGTATGCGACCTGATTCTAGGCTCAGGGTTAGGGAAATTTCCTCCCGTGAGCGAGTATCCGGCTCGGAGAGCTCAGAAATCCAGACATAGTTCGTCCTCAGGATAGAGGGAGACTCGCGACATTGCTCCTCCACCACCGCTATCTGATGGGTGACCGGCGAAGAGTTAATCTCCCTTTGGTCGGGTTTAAGCCCGATCCGATCGTAGTCCGTAGTGACTCCCAGAGCGGCGATGCGATCCAAGAGCTCGTTCAAAGAGGAGAGCTCCATTGGATCCATCTGCTCGGTGAATTTCGAGCCGATGTGGAGGCTATTTTCGATGACCCGACAAGTCATCTTCGGCGCAGCGGCCGAGCGGGCGGTCATGATGAAACCGCCTAGTCGGAGAGTTTGGCCTACAGCCAGGGATCCCCCAGAGGTGATGTTGTCCTTGACAACGAGACGAACCATCCCCCCTTATGATGACAACAAAGTGGAACTCTCAATGAAAGCACCAATGTCGGTGTCAAAACCGGCGGATCTCGGGTAGGGGGTCCCGAACTATGCGTCTAAGGCGGATGGTAACAGGAGGCAGGGGACACGATGTTTACCCATGTTCGGGCCCTCTTGATGGAGGTAATACCCTACGTCCTGCTTGATTGTTCTTGATGATATGAGTATTACAAGAGTTGATCTACCACGAGATCGTAGAGGCTAAACCCTAGAAGCTAGCCTATGGTATGATTGTATGTTGTCCTACGGAGTAAACCCTTCAGTTTATATAGACACTGGAGGGGGCTAGGGTTACACAGAGTCGGTTACAAGGGAGGAGATCTACACATCCGTATTGCCTAGCTTGCCTTCCACGCCAGGGAGAGTCCCATACGGACACGGGACGAAGTCTTCAATCTTGTATCTTCATAGTCCAACAGTCCGGCTAAAGGATAGAGTCCGGCTGTCCGGAGACCCCCTAATCCAGGACTCCCTCAGTGATATTAGAGTCATTGTCAGGACCCCGATCCTAAGTCACACCTATCTAGCATGTAACACATCATATCACTTTGCGGCCTCACGCATGGTATTTCCATGGGAGCCACCTTACCTGACTCGGGACCGTTTGCGCCTTTTGGATCACATATATGCTAGTGTCGCTAGCTTCCATATGACAAAGAACCCGAGCCGGCATGACTAGTCGTAAACCCAAAGTGGCCCTAACTTACAGGGACAGGCATACATGACCCAGCAACGAACGTGTTGGTCATCAGCGAGTGAATCCGGGCTTTAGCAGCTGGTCTAACAGGACTCCAGAGAATCCGGGATGTACCAGGCTAACAGGACTCCGGTAGACACCGCGTGACATTTCCCTGAAGGGACAGACACAGGAATGAAGAAGGACACATGCGGGTCAGCCCAAGTGTTCCGGAGCAGTAGCAAGCTACCATGGCTCAGTGGAAGCACTAGGAGACATTTCCCAGTAAGAGAGGCTACCAAGGATAAACAACTAGGTTGTCGGATCCCACACATACCAAGCATTTCAATAACATACACACAATATGCTCGATATGTGCAAACACAACATGGCATCAAAACATAACTCTATGACTCAATTATTTATTCATTAGGCTCCGAAGAGCCAAGCATTACAAACATGGGTCTCATGACCCAACATACAGAGCATACAAGCAACAAGCGGAAGCATAAATATGCCTGAGTACAAACAACTACACATGAAAAAGGTTGAGAAGCCTAACTATCTACAAGACGTTGCCGAGGGCACAAGATCGTAGCTGAGGTAACAAGCTAAACGTTGAAGTCCACGCGGAACTACTAACGAGACTGAAGTCTCTCTACAAAAACATAAATTAAGCAAACGTGAGTACAAATGTACCTAGCAAGACTTACATCAAAACTAACTACATATGCATCAGTATCAACAAAGGGGGTGGTGGAGTTTGACTACAGTTAGCCAGCTTTGACTCGGTGGCTATCCTAAACTATGACTGCAAATAACTCTTTGAGGTGGTGCACACGAGTCCACATATTCACCATATCAACACACCACTATGGATCCGCTCCCGTCTCCCTACGAGAACGCCATCCATAGCACTCACGCTTATCTTGCACATTTTAGAGTATCCACTTTCACTTGTCTATGAAATGTACAGGCAACCCAGAAGTCCTTTACCACGGACATGGCTATTCGAATAGATAATGTTAACCCTGCAGGGCTGTACTTATTCACACACGCTCTCGCCACTTACCACCATGTACACGTCGTGTATCTCGGCAACCTTCAAGCGAAAGCCTGGCGAGGGAGTCGGCCATGACCTGACTAACCACACAAGTCTCTAGTCCAGGTTTATCGCCTATTCAGGTTCCATCCGCTAGGAGATCCGGCCGAGGTGTCACTCACGGCCCCAAACGATGTGTACAGGGTTCCCAAGCTCACCAAACGAGCGATGCTTGGTATACCCGGCCACGGTGCCTAGTCTGTCCCAAGCCCACCTGTACCGGGTGCCACTTGGTAGACTACTAACACTACCTACTGATACGTCTCCAACGTATCTATAATTTATGAAGTATTCATGCTATTATATTATCAACCTTGGATGTTTTATATGCATTTATATGCAATTTTATAAGATTTTTGGGACCAACCTATTAACCTAGTGCCCAGTGCCACTTTCTGTTTGTCCTTGTTTTTGAGTTTTACAGAAAAGGAATACCAAACGGAGTCCAATTGACGTGCCAATTTTTGACGATTTTTTATGGACCAAAAGAAGACCCTGGAGTAAAAGTGTTGGGCCAAAAGAGTCCCGGGCTGTCCACGAGGGTGGGGGGCGCCCCCAGGCACGTGGGCCTACCTCATGGATGACTCATGCACCTTCTTGATGTGAGACCGATGCCAAAAATTCCTATAAATACAGAAACCTCCAGAAAATAACCTAGATCGGAAGTTCCACCTCCGCAAGCCTCTGTAGCCATGAGAAATCAATCTAGGCCCTCTCTGGCACCCTGCCGGAGGGGGCCGTCATCACCGGAGGCTATGTAGGAGGATCCCGGAGGGGCCATCGTCACCATGAAGGCCAAGGACCAGAGGGAGAACCACTCCCCATCTAGGGGGGCATGGAGGAGGAAGCACAAGGGGGAGAACCTCTCCTCCTCTCTCTTAGTGGCGCGAGAGTGCCACCGGGAGGGGAATCATCGCCGCGGTGATCGTCTTCATCAACATCACCATCATCATCACCATCCTCATCTCTTTTACGCGGTCCACTCTCCCACACCCCGCTGTAATCCCTACTTGAACATGGTGCTTTATGCCACATATTATGATCCAATGATGTGTTTCCATCCTATGATGTTTTGAGTAGATATCCTTTCTCTTTGGGTTGATTGATGATCTAGAGTGGTATGAGTTGTATGTTTTACTTTGGTGCTATCCTATGGTGCCCTCTGTTTCGCTCAAGCGTGAGGGATTCCCGCTGTAGGGTGTTGCAATATGTCCATGGTTTTCTTATTGTCTGCGTTGCGTGAGTGACTGAAACACAAACACGGATAAGCGGGACATGGCGTATGGGAATAAAGAGGAGTTGATACTTTAATGCTATGGTTGGGTTTTACCTTAATGATCTTTATTGGTTGCGGATGCTTGCTAGAGTTCCAATCATAAGTGCATATGATCCAAGAAGAGAAAATATGTTAGCTTATGCCTCTCCGTCATATGAAACTACAATAGTGATTATCGGTCTTGTTAACAATTGCCTAGGACAATTCCGCACACCGATCCACCAGTATTCCACACTCACTATTTATAATATTTAGTAATATATTATAAATTTATGATAACAGCCCCTACTTTCATATTTTAGCTCTCCGATACCATGCAAAGTTATCCTCTTCATACCCACAACGTAGTTTTATTTCTCGTTTCTAGTTGGAAGCAAACGTTCGGTGTACATAGAGTCGTATCAGTGGCAGATAGGGCTTGAGAGAATATTGATCTTACCTTTAGCTCCTTGTGGGTTCGACACTCCATACTTATCACTTCCACCATTGGGAATTGCTAGGATGATTCCCTGCACTTGGGGATTATCAAGCTCTTTTCTGGCGCCGTTGCCGGGGAGCAATAGCGTGGGGTTGATATTCTCGTGTGTGCTTGTTTGCTTTCTTCACGAAGTAGATTTTGTTTTTCCTTTTTTGTTTATGTTTAGTTGTGGGTGAAACATGCAATTTTTTTAAAATAATGAAAATACAAAAAAATTACTTGCCTCTCATGCCTAAAAAGTTTTTCAAAAAGAGAAGTGATTGGAAAGTTATGCATTGAAGAAGTGAGGATCGACCTTGAGCACTCGTGTTCATGCTCACGGAAACAATGTAGAAGGAAGTTTCTCTGTAAATAATTATCCCATTATATATATATATATCCATTGTATTATAAAAATAATGTGCCAAGCTTTGGTTTTAGGATGATTAGATTGCTTGTTTACTATGTGCAGAACAAAAAACAGAAACTTTGGCTGTAGCACGTGATTTTACATATTTTACTGGAAAGTCAAATGGGCCTTAAATTTTTTTCACATTACTTCTGTACAAATTTTTCAAATTTTTAAATTTATTTCATAATTTTTGGAGTTATAGAAGTTTACTAAACCTCCAGATTACTACAGACTGTCCTGTTTTAGACAGATTCTGTTTTTCGTGTGTTGTTTGCTTATTTTGATGCATCTATGGCTAGTATCGGAGGGTATGAGCCATAGAGAAGTTGTAATACAGTATATATAGTTCTAATATGAAATTATAATGAGTTTGCAACAGTACCTAAAGGTAGTGATTTGCTTTATTATACTAACGGATCTCACAAAGTTTTTGTTAAAGTTTTTTGTGGATGAAGTGTTTGAAGAACGAGGAGTTAAGAATGTGAGAAGAATAAAGAGAGGCAAGAGCTCAAGATTGGGGATTCCCAAGGCACCCCAAGTAAATATTCTAAGGATACTCAAGCATCTAAGCTTGGGGATGCCCCGGTTGGCATCCCATCTTTCTTCTTCAACAATTATCGGTATACCTTGGTTTTTGTTTTGTTCACATGATTTGTGTCCTTTGTGTTTTTATTTTTATTTAATAACCATGCTAGTATGATATGTCCCTTCATCAATTTATAGAATACTTCATGTGCTTCACTTATATCTTCTAAGTACGATCTTATAGAATTGCTCTTTGTGCTTCACTTAAATCCTTTGGGTATGGTTTTATAGAATGCTTCGTGTGCTTCACTTATATATTTTGAGCTTGGATATTGGTTAGTCTATATTAATTGTAGAATGCTCCATGAACTTAACTTATATTTTTAGGAGTATGAATAATACTATAATCTAAAGTGGATCTGGAAAAGTGTCAACTTTAGTTAGTAATGATTCCACTATTCCGAATGAGAAGAATTTTGCTTATGTGGAGAGTAGTGACATTTCTATGCTTGTAGATGATGAAAAGAATGCTTTGTGTGATGGTTATATTGCTGAATTCATTCATTATGCTACTGAAAATTATTATGAGGGAGTAATATATGCTTGTAGGAGTTACAATAGTATCAAGTTTCCTCTCTATGTGCTTAAAGTTTTGAAGTTATCCTTGTTTTTCCTTCCTATGCTAGTTGATCCTTGTTCTTATAAATTGTGTTCTCACAAAACCCCTAGGCATAGGAAGTGGGTTAGGTTTAAATGTGCTAGTCATATTCTTCATTATGCACTCTTTATGTTTCAATTCTTATCTTTTATGTGAGCATCATTGAAATCATCATGCCTAGCAAAAAGGCATTAAAGAAAAGCGCTTGTTGGGAGACAACCCAATATTTACCCTTACTATTTTTGTGTATTCTCATGATTAAGCTACTGTATTAATCATGTATTATAGCTTTTGTTTCAATAAAGTGTCAAGTAAGACCTTTGGGAAGACTTGGGTGAAAGTTAATGTGATCTTGCTGTAAAAAAACAGAAACTTTGCGCTCACGAGATTAGCTGACATTTTTTTACAGAAGAGTGCGATTGAGTTGATTCTTTTTTCATAAGATTAATAGACAAATTCCTCACGTGCACCAATTTATTTCAGAATTTTTGGAGTAGGAGAAGTATGGTTGGTGTTCATATCATTACAGACTGTTCTGCTTCTGACAGATTCTGTTTTCATTGCATAGTTTGCTTGTTTTCTAGTTTGTATGGCTTATATTACTCAATATAAATTGTAGAAATGATATGGTACAGTAGGCATTGTGTGAGAAAAATTATTATCCTTGTCTTTGACAGTACCAAAGTGAGTCGTTTACTCCGTATCATGCTAACCTATCTCACGAAGTTCCGTTAAGTTTTGTGTGATTGAAGTTTTCAAGCTTTGGGTGAGATATCGATATGAGGAGAATAAGGAGTGGAAAGACCCTAAGCTTGGGGATTCCCAAGACACCACAAGGTAATATTCAAGGAATACTCAAGCACCTAAGCTTGGGGATGCCCCGGAAGGCATCCCCTCTTTCGTCTTCAGAAACTATTGGTATACCTTACTCGGAGCTATATTTTTATTCATCACATGATATGTGTTTTGCTTGGAGCGTATTTTCAATTTTACTTTCTGTTTGAATAAAATCATTGGATCTGAAATCTTAAATGAAAAAGAATCCTCCCATGGCTAGTTAATTATTTGATTACTCAGTTTTCTTCACTTATATCTTTTGGAGTAGTTTGTCATTTACTCACGTGTTTCACGTATATCCTATGAGTAAATGGTTGAATAACTGAATATCATAAATCTGAATTTATATATGTTTCATATGCTTATACCATGGGGAGTAATGACTTCACACAGAATAAGTATAGGTAGTAAACTCAATGAAAGTTAGCAAACGTAAAATTGGTCACTTGAACAATTCATGAAAGAATATTGAAGGAAGAGAGATTTCACATATAAATATACTATCTTGGACATCTTTTGTAATTGTGAGCACTCATTAAAATATGACATGCTAAAAGGTTGATGTCGGACAAGGAAGAAAATGTAATGTTATGTTTTCTTATATCTGAAATAAAGTATATTGTCTTGGATCATCCAACATGTTGAGCTTGCTTTTCCCCCTCATGATAGCCAAATTGTTTGCACCAAGTAGAGATACTACTTGTGCTTCCAAACATTCCTTAAACCAGTTTTGCCATGAGAGTCCACCATACCTACCCTATGGATTGAGTAAGATCCTTCAAGTAAGTTGTCATCGGTGCATGCAATAAAAATTGCCCTCTAAATATGTATGATCTATTAATGTGGAGAAAATAAGCTTTGTACGATCTTGTGATGTGGAAGAAATAAAAGCGATAGACTGCATAATAAAGGTCCATATCACATGTGGCAATATAAAGTGACGTTCTTTTGCATTAAGATTTTGTGCATCCAACCATAAAAGCGCATGACAACCTCTGCTTCCCTCTGCGAAGGACCTATCTTTTACTTTTATCTTCTACCTTATGCAAGAGTCATGGTGATCTTCACCTTTCCTTTTTACATTTTATCCTTTGGCAAGCACATTGTGTTGGAAAGATCCTGATATATATATATATATCCAATTGGATGTAAGTTATTATGAACTATTATTGTTGACATTACCCTTGAGGTAAAAGGTTGAGAGGCAAATCTATAAGCCCCTATCTTTCTCTATGTCCGATTAAAACTTTGAACCCATAAATATCATGTGAGTGTTAGCAATTGTGAACGATTAAATGATAATTGAGTATGTGGAGTTTGCTAAATCGAAGCTCTGACATAGACCCTTCCTGAAAATAAGATGAATTGCAATTGTTTGATGACTGAGAATATAGTTTGTTAGTTTCAAGAAAGTTTATGATCTATACTTTAACATGTGAATAGCTTGTTACTTGATCACGAAAAGTTTTGTGAAGATGAGCTACTGTTATGATATATAATGATGCTATAAAAAGTGATTGGAACTATCATTGATGAAACTTATTCACTTGCTAGCATTCACACTTCATAAATTATTTGTTTTATCATTTACCTACTCGAGGACGAGCAGAAATTAAGCTTGGGGATGCTGATACGTCTCCAACGTATCTATAATTTATGACGTATCCATGCTATTATATTATCAACCTTGGATGTTTTATATGCATTTGTATGCTATTTTATATGATTTTTGGGACTAACCTATTAACCTAGTGCCCAGTGCCAGTTTCTGTTTTTTTCCATGTTTTTGAGTTTTACAGAAAAGGAATACCAAACGGAGTCCAATTGACGTGCCAATTTTTGATGATTTTTTATGGACCAAAAGAAGACCCCGGAGTAAAAGTATTGGGACAGAAGAGTCCCGGGCCGTCCACGAGGGTGGGGGGTGCGCCCACCCCCCAGGCGCATGGGCTTGCCTCGTGGACGACTCGGGCACCTTCTTGATGTGAGACGGACGCCAAAAATTCCTATAAATAGAAACCTCCAGAAAATAACCTAGATCGGAAGTTCTGCCGCTGCAAGCCTCTGTAGCCACGAGAAATCAATCTAGGACCTCTCTGGCACCCTGCCGGAGGGGGGCCGTCATCACCGGAGGCTATGGAGGAGGATCCCGGAGGGGCCATCATCACCATGAAGGCCAAGGACCAGAGGGAGAACCTCTCCCCATCTAGGGGGGAGGCCATGGAGGAGGAAGCACAAGGGGGAGAACCTCTCCTCCTCTCTCTCGGTGGCGTCGGAGTGCCATCGGGAGGGGAATCATCGCCGCGGTGATCGTCTTCATCAAATTCACCATCATCATCACCATCCTCATCTCTTCTACGCGGTCCACTCTCGCGCACCCCGCTGTAATCCCTACTTGAACATGGTGCTTTATGCCACATATTATGATCCAATGATGTGTTGCCATCCTATGATGTTTTGAGTAGATATCCTTTGTCTTTGGGTTGATTGATGATCTAGAGTGGTATGAGTTGTATGTTTTACTTTGGTGCTATCCTATGGTGCCCTCCATGTCGCGCAAGCGTGAGGGATTCCCGCTGTAGGGTGTTGCAATATGTCCATGGTTTGCTTATTGTGTGCGTTGCGTGAGTGACTAAAACACAAACATGGATAAGCGGGACATGGCGTATGGGAATAAAGAGGACTTGATACTTTAATGCTATGGTTGGGTTTTACCTTAATGTAACACCCTGGATGTAACTTTCCCAATTTGTACTCCAACTCTTGCTGTTTCGGCTTTAAGTTATTTTATTTCCTCAGGTTCGGGTTTTTGTCTCCGTGTGTTGTTGTCGCTGTCATGCATCTCATATCATGTCATCATGTGCATTGCATTTGCATACGTGTTCATCTCATGCATTCGAGCTTTTTCCCCGTTGTCCGTTTTGCATTCCGGCGCTTCGTTATCCTCCGGTGGTCATTTCTACCTTTCTTTCGTGTGTGGGGATTAAACATTTCCGGATTGGACCGAGACTTGCCAAGCGGCCTTGGTTTACTACCGGTAGACCGCCTGTCAAGTTTCGTATCATATGGACTTCGTTTGATACTCCAACGGCTAACCGACGGACCGAAAAGGCCTCGTGTGTGTTGCAGCCCAACACCCTTCCAATTTGGCCCAGAACCCACCTAAGCCTTTCCATCATCTAGATCGTTCGATCACGATCGCGTGGCCGAAAACCGCACCTCATTTGGACTCTCCTAGCTCCCTCTATGCCTATAAATAGGTCCTCCTCGAAAATCCGGATCCCCCTTGTTCAAACCCTAAAAAAGTCGTCTCCGCGCGCCGGACATTGTCCGCACCGCACCGGACATCGCCGCGGCCCACTCCACGCCTGCCACGTCACCGCCGCCAATCCGCGCGCCGCGGCGGCCCGGAGGGCCCAGATCCGGCCCCCGCGGCCCGGGTCCCGCCGCCGCCGCCCGGGGCATCGTCTTCCTCCGCCCCGCCGCCTGGATCATCGCCCCGCCGCCCCGGAAGCCCGATGCCGGCGCCGCCACCTCGCCGCCCTTCGACGCTGGCCGCCTTGGTCGCCGTCGCCGGCCGCCGCCGCCTAGCCCGACGCGCCGGTGCCGCGCCCGACCTCCGCGCCGTCCGGCCTCCCCTCGTCGCCGGCAACCTCCTCGCCGGACCACCTCGACTCCGGCCGGTCCCTCCTCTCCGGCGAGGACGGCGTCGAACCTCGATCCACGTGCCCCCGATCCAGATCTGAAAATATTAGGGTTGACCCCGTTTTTTCCCTAAGTCCCTAATTTTTTGCTCATGTTCATAGCCTCATAACTTTGCATCCGTAGCTCCATTTTTGGCATATAGCATATCAAAATGTTCATCTCAGAGAGTACATCATTTCATCTCATTGCATCATTTTTATTTGAGTTCATCTTGATGCCCGAAATGCTATTAGAAGAGGGCTACTTGAGATAATTGTCAGATCTGCTACTCCATTTAGCTTTTTGTCATTTTTGCCATGATTATTGTGTGCATGATATGCCCTCATGCTCTACATATGTTTTGTTAAGGGTTTTTTCATCTTTCCAGAGGTGCAACCCATGTATTTTTGGGATGTGTGTGGTGACTAGCACGAGCTTGCAAAGTGAGGCATTTGTTAATGCTGATTTCTGGGACAACATTTCCACTAAGTCTTTGAGCTGTTTATCTCATATGGCCATATGTTCATGTTTTTTCCTAGAGATCCGTGCCTCTTTTGAGGATGATCAGTAAGGATGTTTTGTTAATATTGTAGTGCCCTATCCATCCATGTCTTTGTTTGCAATTATGGAGCATCCTAGCTTGAGTCAATCGAGCTCTACTTTTGCTACTTTGTGAATCTGGGCAGATTGTCAACTTGTTTGCAATTTTGCCGATGATGTTGTAGTTGATCCGTGCATGCTATGTTATTGTTCTTGCCATGTCTAGCTTGAATTTTGTGTATTCTTGATGGGTGTAAGCTTAGATTATCATGACTTGCTCCGTAGTGAGTGCATCGAGCTCGTAAACATGCCTACTTGAGTTATGTTTCAGCATGTGCTAGTTTTCACTAAGTCTGAAAACTGATTATGTTTTTGCTATGTTCACATGCTGGCAATTGTATTTTATGATCCCTTTTGGCTCAAGGTCAATAATGGACTTTTGTTAAGCTCTTTGAGTAGCTCCATGCCATGCTTTACTTTGCCATGTTCAGGTCCTGTAGCATGTAGTTTTGTTGCTCCAAAGAGTGCTATCTGATCTGAAATTCCAGACAAGTGTTGAGTTCACTAAGTCTGATATCTGTTTGCCATATGCATTTTGCCATGCTTGTTTGAACCTGTTAATGGTTGAATTGGCCGTAGCTCAGTGCTAGGCTTTTGTTAAGCATCTTGAATGCATCCCTGCCATGTATTTTGTTGTCATGTTTGAGTGCTGTAGCATGTTCGTCTCATTGCATTTAGGTGGCTACTTGTCGTAAATCGCAGAACGTGGCCATATTTGAATCGCTTGCCATTTCCAAACCGTAACTCCGATTCCGGTGTTCTTTATATTGTTTTCAAGCGATTTCATCTCATCTTTCCAGTGACACACTTGGATTTCCAAGTTGAGGCCAGGTTCACGCATCCCTTGTCAAATCTTGCATATGCATCCCGCATCGCATCCCGCATAGCATACCATCCTTGCATCATATTGTTTGAGCTTTGCACGTGGTTGATTGTGTCCTTGTTGCTTGTTTGTCTTGTTTTGGTAGAGCCGAGAGACGAGTTTGCTAACGAGGAGCCAGTTGAGTTTGCTTTCGAGGATCCAGTCAACTCTGACAACTGTGCAGGCAAGATGATCATACCCTCGAAATCACTACTATCTTTGCTATGCTAGATTGCTCGCTCTTTTGCTATGCCAATACTACGATTCCTACCACTTGCTTTCAAGTCTCCCAAATTGCCATGTCAAACCTCTAACCCACCATGTCCTAGAAAACCGTTGATTAGCTATGTTACCGCTTTGCTCAGCCCCTCTTATAGCGTTGCTAGTTGCAGGTGAAGATTGGAGACCGTTCCTTGTTGGAACATTTATTTACTTGTTGGGATATCATTATATTATCTTGTTATCTTAATTCATCTATATAATTGGTAAAGGGTGGAAGGCTCGGCCTCTCGCCTAATGTTTTGTTACACTCTTGCCGCCCTAGTTTCCGTCATATCAGTGTTATGTTCCCGGATTTTTGCGTTCCTTACGCGGTTGGGTTATAATGGGAACCCCTTGATAGTTCGCCTTGATTAAAGCTTTTCCAGCAATGCCCAACCTTGGTTTTACCATTTGCCACCTAGCCTCTTTTCCCTTGGGTTTCCGGAGCCCGAGGGTCATCTTATTTTACCCCCCCGGGCCAGTGCTCCTCTGAGTGTTGGTCCAACCTAGAGCCCCTTGCAGCGCCACCTCGGGGAAACTTGAGGGCTGGTTTTAGTTGTACGGATTGCTTATCCGATTGTGCCCTGAGAAAGAGATATGTGCAGCTCCTATCAGGATTTGTCGGCACATTCGGGCGGTGTTGCTGGTCTTGTTTTAACCTGTCAAAGTGTCTTGAAGAACCGAGATACCGAGTCTAATCGGAACGTCTTGGGAGGAGGTCTATTCCTTCGTTGACCGTGAAAGCTTGTCATGGGCTAAGTTGGGACTCCCCTGCAGGGATTTGAACTTTCGAAAGTCGTGCCCACGGTTATTGGCAGATGGGAATTTGTTAATGTCCGGTTGTAGATAACTTGAACCTTAAGTTAATTAAAATGAATCAACTGAGTGCGTTACCGTGACGGCCTCTTCTCGGCGGAGTCCGGGAAGTGGACACGGTGTTGGAGTAATGTTTGCGCAGGTTGCTCTCTACTTTTCTCGCTCGCGCTTTGCCTCCTCTTCTCGCTCTCTTTTGCGAACAGGATAGCCGCCATATATGCTAGTCGCTTGCTGCAGCTCCACATATTTACCTTGCCTTACCTATAAGCTTAAATAGTCTTGATCGCGAGGGTGCGAGATTGCTGAGTCCCTGTGGCTCACAGATTACTATTACACTAGATGCAGGGCCTGATGATTCCGCTCCAGGTGACGCATTTGAGCTGAAGTGGGAGTTCGACGAAGACTCTCAACGTTACTATGTTTCTTTTCCTGATGATCAGTAGTGGTGCCCAGTTGGGGGTGATCGGGACCGTGTCGCATGTTGGGTTGTCTTTTATTTTGGCGCCGTAGTCGGGCCATGAGTGTTTGGTTGATGTAATGTTAGTTATGTACTTGATTGACGTGGCGAGCGTAAGCCAACTATGTTATCTCCCCTTTTATTATCATATTACATGGGATGTTGTGAAGATTGCCTAACTTGCGACATATGCCGTCAATGCGATTATGTCTCTAAGTCGTGCCTCGACACGTGGGAGCTATAGTCGCATCGAGGGTGTTACACTTAATGATCTTTAGTAGTTGCGGATGCTTGCTAGAGTTCCAATCATAAGTGCATATGATCCAAGAAGAGAAAGTATGTTAGCTTATGCCTCTCCCTCATATGAAACTACAATAGTGATTATCGGTCTTGTTAACAATTGCCTAGGACAATTCCACACACCGATCCACCATTATTCCACACTCGCTATTTATAATATTTAGTAATATATTCTAACTTCATGATAACAGCCCCTACTTTCATATTTTAGCTATCTGATAGCATGCAAAGTTATCCTCTTCATACCCACAACGTAGTTTTATTTCTCGTTTCTAGTTGGAAGCAAACGTTCGATGTACGTAGAGTCGTATCAGTGGCAGATAGGGCTTGAGAGAATATTGATCTTACCTTTAGCTCCTTGTGGGTTTGACACTCCATACTTATCACTTCCACCATTGGCAATTGCTACGATGATTCCCTGCACTTGGGGATTATCACCTACAAACACCAGAAACTAGATGCAACTCCTGGACAGAGATCGAGGCGATTAATAAGCTGAGAGGGGCCGAGTTACCGGAACCCAATGTGTGGTAGTAACTGTTCATGGATCACAACCACATAACTTGGTTCCTGAGGACGGTTTCAATGAGACAACCCACCATGTACTCCTACATGGCCTCTCACCGCTACCTTTACCAAATCCTGTTCACACACTTAGCTCTCAGTAGTAGGACATGTTCACAACTTTCCAATTCATTCCCGATGAATCAGACCTGACACAACTCTAAGCAATAGCAGGCATGACAACACACATGAATGAGTAGGCACATCAGAGGCGTTGTTGAGTCTAGAAAAATGTTTTGAGTCATTTAGGAATTATATATCGGAGAGTTTAGGAATTCTTTTTACTTCCCAGTCTCCTCATCGCTCTGGTAAGGCATCCTGACGTAGAGTTTTGACTCTTCTCTTCTCAAATTTCACTAATTTTTTTTAGGATCACACGGGTATCTTGGAATCGTTCCGATGGTTTTATGATGAGAACATTGTCTTGGTGCCTCCTGTCAGGGGTTTTGTGGAAGTGTCCCGGGGAGTTGAGCTCTGAGGTGTTGTCGTCATAATTTTATCGTTGCAGTTCTGAAATACCTGAGTTTAGTACGCCGACATCAAAAATCTCTTTTATGCAGTTCGTTGGTGAGATAACCTCGACGCCACCCAGTACTGGGGCGGGAGTTCGGGAGTATCGCCATAACTTGTATAACAGATGCTTTTCGAAGGTTGAGGTAGATGGTTTCCGAAGGTTTCTTGGTTATGTGTTGAAGGATGGATACAGCTGGATGTAGGATTTGCTAGATTTGGGTGAGATATTATGCTTCCCCTGTATCCCCAACACCTGATTGCATAACCGGAAAGGTTCGGGAGTTTCATAGGTGGGAATTCTTGTAGCTCTAGTTCTTCTTCCACGGATATTTGGTTTGAGATTGGGATTTCTTACCGAGTATTCGTTCTTGATCTGTACCTTGTTGATTTATTTCTCTACCTTAATTCTAAGTGGCTTCTCAATTTATGGATATGTGACCATTTCAAGAGGAATGCATTCATTCATTTTGTTCGGATGTGAAGACTATATGTTGCAATTTTCATTCCGTTGGATTCAGCTTCGATAATTGTCTATCAATGTGCTAATGGATGTCAACCTCTTCAGGATGGCTCCTCCAACGCGCACGACTCCGAATCCTGATCCGCCACCACCTCCACCTCCTCTGGAGGCATGGCAAGCTGTGATGGCTGCAACCAATGCAAACACACAGTTGATCATGCAAATTCTCCAAGAGCGCAACCAAGGCAACAATCAGAATCACTTTGCTACACTCAACCAGTTCCTTGCTAATGGGCCAAAGACTTTCAGCAATTGTGTTGAGGCAACCGATGCTGACGATTGGCTTGTGGATCTGTGCAAGCATTCGAGTGCAGTAACGTCAGGCCTGAGGACTTTGTCAAGTTCACTTCCTTCCAACTCAAAGATCAAGCTGCAGAATGGTTCCAGCAGTACAAGGATTCCAGAGGTGGATGTGTTATCACTTGGGATGAATTCCGTCAAGATTTCCGAGCACATCATATTCCTCAGAGCGTGGTTGAAAGCAAGCGTGAGGAATTCCGCAACCTGAAGCAAGGCTCTTTGTCTGTCTATGACTACAACAAGTTGTTTCAGAAGCTCGCCCGCTTTGCCACGCAGGACGTACCTGATGAGAAGAGCATGATATACCAGTTCATGGGTGGTCTTAGAGAAGAAATTCAGCTAGCTCTTGTTCTCTTTGAGCCCTTGAGGTACGATGAGTTCTACAACATGGCGTTGAAGCAAGAGGCTCCTCAATTGAGGTGTGATGCTTCCAAGAAGCGAGTCAGAGATGTTACTCCTTCTTCCTCTACTCAAGTGGCCAAGCAGCAGAAGTATTGGCTTCCTCCTCCTCCGTTCCGTCAGCCGTATCAGCAGAAGAGCAAAGGCGGCAGTGGATCTTCCCACCCACCCAACCCTGGCTTTCAGAACAAGACTTCGTCTCAACCTCCAAGATCGAGTGCTCCGTATCACCGTCCACTTTCAGAGGTCACGTGCAACAAGTGCCAACAGAAGGGTCACTATGCCAACAAGTGTTTCAATCAGAGGCGTCTTCCTCCTCCTCCTCCTGTCAGATCGGCAAGTACAGCTGTGGTCAAGCATAACCCTAAGCACGCCAAGGTCAACTTGATGAATGCAGCTCAGGCAGAGGATTCGTCAGATGTCATCATGGGTAACCTTCCTATTAATGATATTCCAGCTAAAGTTCTTTTTGACACTGGTGCATCACATTGTTTCATCTCGAGACCGTTTACATCTAGGCATGAATTGGTTTCGCAAGTTTTGCCTAGTCCGTTAGCAGTTGTCTCTCCCGGTAAGGGCATGCATGCTAACTCCATCGTTCCGGATGTTACTATCACCTTGGGTGACTACAAGTTTCTGGCTTCTCCAACAGTTCTTGGTGACTCGGACATTGATCTTATTCTCGGAATGGATTGGCTTTCTAAGCACAAGGCTCAGCTTGATTGTGCAGCCATGCAGATTCAATTGACTCATTCGTCTGAGGATGTAATTGTCTTTGCCGCTCGGGATAATACCATCCGTCTGTTTTCTCTCAATGAGAAGGGTGAACTCGATGCCATCTCGCAAATTCCAGTCGTTTGCGAATATCAAGACGTCTCTCCAGAAGAGCTTCCAGGAATGCCTCCGCACCGGCCAGTTGAATTCGTTATTGATCTTGAGCCCGAGACGGAACCTGTGTGCAAACGTCCTTACAAGCTCAGACCTGAAGAGTTGAAGGAGCTGAAGAAGCAACTCGATATTCAAGAGAAAATGGGTCTCATGCGGCTTAGTTCTTCTCCGTGGGGTTGTGGTGTTCTTTTTGTGAAGAAGAAAGATGGAACGGACCGACTGTGTGTTGATTACCGTCCATTGAACAAGAAGACCATCAAGAACAAATACCCACTTCCCAACATCAACGAGCTGTTCGAACAACTCAAAGGTGCCCAAGTATTCTCCAAGCTTGACCTCCGTATGGGTTATCATCAGATTCGAATCCGTGAGCAAGATATTCCCAAGACGGCTTTCAGGACAAGCTATGGTTCATACGAATACACTGTCATGTCTTTTGGCCTCGTCAACGCTCCTCCGACGTTCTCTTGCATGAAGAACCTCATCTTTAATGCCTACACCAATGACTTCGTTTTGGTCTATCTCGACGACATTTTGGTTTTCTCGAAGAACAAGGAAGATCATGCCAAGCATTTGCGGTTGGTGCTCGATAAGTTGAGGGAACACCAATTCTACGCCAAGTTCTCCAAGTGTGAATTTTGGCTCGATGAGGTTCTTTATCTTGGTCATATCATCTCTGCCAAGGGCATTGCGGTGAATCCTAAGAAGGTGTCTGCAATTGTGAATTGGGAACCTCCTCAGAACGTGAAGCAACTCCGTAGCTTCCTCGGTCTCGCAAGCTATTGCCGAAGATTCGTTGAAAACTTTTCTAAGATCGCGAAACCTCTCTCAAATCTTCTCCAGAAGCACGTCAAGTATGTTTGGTCTCCGGAGTGTGACATTGCTTTCAACACTTTGAAAGAAAAATTGATCACTGCTCCAGTTCTGACTTCGCCAGATGAATCCAAGCCGTACGAGGTCTTTTGTGATGCCTCTCTCCAAGGTCTTGGCGCATTATTGATGCAAGAGAAGAAAGTTGTTGCTTATACCTCTCGCTAGTTGAAGCCCAACGAGAAGAACTACCCCACTCATGATCTCGAGTTGGCGGCAGTTGTGCATGCTCTTTTGACTTGGAGACATCTCTTATTGGGAAGAAAAGTGGACATTTTCACTGATCACAAGAGTCTCAAGTACATCTTCACTCAGCCTAATCTCAACCTCAGGCAGACTCGATGGGTCGAAATGATTCAAGAGTATAATCTGAGTATCGAGTATACTCCAGGCAAGGCCAATGTGATTGCTGACGCATTGAGCAGGAAGGCTTATTGCAACAGTCTGATTCTCAAGCCTTATCAATCCGAGCTTTGTGAAGCTTTCCGCAAACTTAATTTGCAAGTTGTTCCACAAGGTTTCCTCGCCAACCTTCAAGTCTATCCTATCTTGGAAGACCAGATTCACCAAGCCCAGCTTCTTGATGCTATGGTGAAAAAGGTGAAGATTGGGTTTGCCAAGAGTCAACCCAAGTACAAGTGCTACCGCCTTGACGACAAGGATACTCTCTTCTTCGAGGATCGTATTGTTGTGCCCAAAGGTGACCTTCGTAAAGTGATCATGAATGAGGCTCACAATTCTCTCCTCTCCATCCACCCTGGGAGCATGAAGATGTATCAGGACCCCAAGCATGCTTATTGGTGGACTCGAATGAAGCGCGAGATTGCTCAGTTCGTGAATGAATGTGATTTCTGCAGAAGAGTGAAGTCTGGAGGTGCCAGATGTTACTATCACCTTGGGCGACTACAAGTTCCTTTCTTCCCCAATGGTTCTTGGTAACTCGGATATTGATCTTATTCTCGGAATGGATTGGCTTTCTAAGCACAAGGCGCATCTTGATTGTGCAGCCAGACAGATTCAATTGACTCATCCGTCTGAGGATGTAATTGTTTTTGCCGCTTGTGATGATACCATCCGTTTGTTTTCTCTCAATGAGAAGGGTGAACTGGATGCTATCTCGCAAATTCCAGTCGTTTGCGAATATCAAGACGTCTTTCCAGAAGAGCTTCCAGGAATGCCTCCGCACCGGCCAGTTGAATTCGTCATCGATCTTGAGCCTGGTATGGAACCAGTGTGCAAGCGTCCTTACAAGCTCGGACCTGAAGAGTTGAAGGAGCTGAAGAAGCAACTCGATATTCAAGAGAGAATGGGTCTTATCCGGCCTAGTTCTTCTCCGTGGGGTTGTGGTGTTCTTTTTGTGAAGAAGAAGGATGGAACGGACCGACTTTGTGTTGATTACCGCCCATTGATCAAGAAGACCATCAAGAACAAATACCCACTTCCCAACATCAACGAGATGTTCGAACAACTCAAAGGTGCCCAAGTATTCTCCAAGCTTGATCTCCATATGGGTTATCATCAGATTCGAATCTGTGAGCAAGATATTCCCAAGACGGATTTCAAGACAAGCTATGGTTCATATGAATACACTGTCAAGTCTTTTGGCCTCGTCAACGCTCCTCCAACTTTCTCTCGCATGATGAACTTCATCTTCAACGCCTACACCAATGACTTCGTTTTGGTCTATCTCAACGACATTCTGGTCTTTTCGAAGAACAATTAAGATCATGCCAAGAACTTGCGTTTGGTGCTCGATAAGCTGAGGGAACACCAGTTCTACGCCAAGTTCTCCAAGTGCGAATTTTGGCTCGATGAGGTTCTTTATCTTGGTCATATCATCTCTGCCAAGGGCATTGCGGTGAATCTTGAGAAGGTGTCTGCAATTGTGAATTGGGAACCTCCTCAGAACGTGAAGCAACTCCGTGGCTTCCTCAGTCTCGAAAGCTACTATCGAAGATTCATTGAAAACTTTTCTAAGATCGCGAAGCCTCTCTCAAATATTCTCCAGAAGCACGTCAAGTACGTTTGGTCTCCGGAGTGTGACATTGCTTTCAACACTTTGAAAGAGAAATTGGCCACTGCTCCAGTTCTGACTCCGCCTGATGAATCCAAACCGTACGAGGTCTTTTGCGATGCCTCTCTCCAAGGTCTTGGTGCAGTGTTGATGCAAGAGAAGAAAGTTGTGGCTTATACCTCTCGCCAGTTGAAGCCCAATGAGAAGAACTACCCCACTCATGACCTCGAGTTGGCGGCAGTTGTGCATGCTCTTTTTACTTGGAGACATCTCTTATTGGGAAGAAAAGTGGACATTTTCACTGACCACAAGAGTCTCAAGTACATCTTCACTCAGCCTAATCTCAACCTCAGGCAAACTCGATGGGTCGAAATGATTCAAGAGTATAATCCAAGTATCGAGTATACTCCAGGCAAGGCCAATGTGATTGCTGACGCATTGAGCAGGAAGGCTTACTGCAACAGTCTGATTCTCAAGCCTTATCAACCCGAGCTTTGTGAAGCTTTCCGCAAACTTAACCTACAAGTTGTTCCTCAAGGTTTCCTCTCCAACCTTCAAGTCTCTCCTACCTTGGAAGACCAGATTCGCCAAGCCCAACTTCTTGATGCTATGGTGAAGAAGGTGAAGATTGGGATTGCCAAGAGTCAACCCAAGTACAAGTGCTACCGCCTTGACGACAAGGATACTCTCTTCTTCGAGGATCTTATTGTTGTGCCCAAAGGTGACCTTCGTAAAGTGATCATGAATGAGGCTCACAATTCTCTCCTCTCCATCCACCCTGGGGGCATGAAGATGTATCAGGACCCCAAGCATGCTTATTGGTGGACTCGAATGAAGCGCGAGATTGCTCAGTTCATGAATGAATGTGATTTCTGCAGAAGAGTGAAGGCAGAACACCAAAGGCCAGCAGGTCTCCTCCAACCTCTTGCCATTCCAGAATGGAAGTTTGACCACATTGAGATGGACTTCGTGACTGGGTTTCCAAAGTCCAAGCGTGGCAATGATGCTATATTCGTTGTCATCGACAAACTCACCAAAGTGGCTCACTTTCTACCTATCAAAGAGTCTATCACTGCAGCTCAATCGGCGGAGCTCTATACCTCTCGAATTGTCTCTCTGCACGGTATTCCACAGGTGATCTCTTCAGACCGTGGCAGCATCTTTACCTCCAAGTTTTGGGATTCTTTTCAGAAGGCCATGGGCACCAACATCCGCTTCAGCACAGCTTTCCATCCTCAAACTAGCGGTCAAGTCGAGTGTGTCAACCAGATTCTTGAAGATATGCTCAGAGCTCGTGTGATCTCCTTCGGCATGAAGTGGGAGGATTGTCTTCCTTATGTTGAATTCTCCTACAAAAATAGTTTTCAAGCAAGTTTGGGCAAGGCCCCATTTGAAATTCTGTATGGCAGGAAGTGCCGTACCCCTCTCAACTGGTTTGAAACCGGTGAACGTCAGCTTTTGGGTAATGACTTAATCACAGAGGCAGAGGAAATGTGCAAAGTCATTCGAGATAACCTCAAAGCAGCCCAATCCCGTCAGAAGAGCTACTATGATAGTAAGCACCGTGATTTGGCTTTCGAGATCGGAGATCATGTTTACCTCCGCGTCTCTCCTATGAAAGGTACTCGTCGCTTCGGTATCAAAGGGAAGCTTTCCCCTAGATACGTGGGACCTTTCAAGATTGTCAGCAAGAGAGGTGACCTCGCCTATCAACTCAAGCTTCCTTCAAACTTTGCAAATGTTCATGACGTGTTCCATGTCTCTCAGCTCCGAAAGTGCTTCAAGACTCCTGGCCGCACCGTCAACTTCGAGGACATTGAGCTCCAAGAAGATCTCTCTTATCGTGAGCACCCAATTGCTATTCTTGAAGAGATTGAACGCAAGACTCGCAACAAGTCAATCAAATTCCTCAAAGTCAAGTGGTCACACCATTCCGACCGTGAAGCTACCTGGGAACGCGAGGATCACCTCCGTTCTGAGTACCCGGCATTCTTTCAGTCCTAGATCTCGGGACGAGATCCTTTCGTAGTGGTGGAGTGTTGTAACACCCCGGATGTAACTTTCCCAATTTGTACTCCAACTCTTGCCGTTTCGGCTTTAAGTTATTTTATTTCCTCGGGTTCGGGTTTTTGTCTCCGTGTGTTGTTGTCGTTGTCATGCATCTCATATCATGTCATCATGTGCATTGCATTTGCATATGTGTTCATCTCATGCATTCGAGCTTTTTCCCCGTTGTCCGTTTTGCATTCTGGCGCTTCGTTCTCCTCCGGTGGTCATTTCTGCCTTTCTTTCGTGTGTGGGGATTAAACATTTCCGGATTTGACCGAGACTTGCCAAGCGGCCTTGGTTTACTACCGGTAGACCTCCTGTCAAGTTTCGTATCATATGGACTTCGTTTGACACTCCAACGGCTAACCGAGGGACCGGAAAGGCCTCGTGTGTGTTGCAGCCCAACACCCTTCCAATTTGGCCCAAAACCCACCTAAGCCTTCTCCATCATCTAGATCGTTCAATCACGATCGCGTGGCCGAAAACCGCACCTCATTTGGACTCTCCTAGCTCCCTCTATGCCTATAAATAGGTCCTCGAAAATCCGGATCCCCCTCGTTCAAACCCTAAAAAAATCGTCTCCGCGCGCCGGACATTGTCCGCACCGCGCCGGACATCGCCGCCGCCCACTCCACGCTTGCCATGTCACCGCCGCCAACCCGCGCGCCGCCGCGGCCCAGAGGGCCCAGATCCGGCCCCCATGGCCCGGGTCCCGCCGCCGCCCGGGGCATCATCTTCCTCCGCCCCGCCGCCTGGACCATCGCCCCGCCGCCCCGGAAGCCCGACGCCGGCGTCGTCACCTCGCCTCCCTTCGACGCCGGCCGCCTTGGTCGTCGTCGCCGGCTGCCGCCGCCTCGCCCGACCTCCGCGCCGTCCGGCCTCCCCTCGTCGCCGGCAACCTCCTCGTCGGACCACCTCGACTCCGGCCGGACCCTCCTCTCCGGCGAGGACGGCGTCGAACCTCGATCCGCGTGCCCCCGATCCATATCTGAAAATATTAGGGTTGACCCCGTTTTTTCCCTAAGTCCCTAATTTTTTGCTCATGTTCATAGCCTCGTAACTTTGCATCCGTAGCTCCGTGTTTGGCATATAGCATATCAAAATGTTCATCTCAGAGAGTACATCTCATCGCATCATTTTCATTTGAGTTCATCTTGATGCCCGAAATGCTATTAGAAGAGGGCTACTTGAGATAATTGTCAGATCTGCTACTCCATTTAGCTTTTTGTCATTTTTGCCATGATTATTGTGTGCATGATATGCCCTGATGCTCTACATATGTTTTCTTAAGTGTTTTGTCATCTTTCCAGAGGTGCAACCCATGTATTTTTTGGATGTGTGTGGTGACTAGCACGAGCTTGCAAAGTGAGGCATTTGTTAATGCTGATTTCAGGGACTTAGCATTTCCACTAAGTCCTTGAGCTGTTTATCTCATATGGCCATATGTTCATATTGTTTCCTAGAGATCTGTGCCTCTTTCGAGGATGATCAGTAAGGATGTTTTTTTAATCTTGTAGTGCTCTATCCATCCATGTCTTTGTTTGCAATTATGGAGCATCCTAGCTTGAGTCAATCGAGCTCTACTTTTGCTACTTTGTGAATCTGTGCAGATTGTAAAGTTGTTTGCAATTTTGCCGATGATGTAGTAGTTGATCCGTGCATGCTATGTTATTGTTCTTGCCAAGTCTAGCTTTCATTTTGTGTATTCTTGATGAGTGTAATGTTAGATTATCATGACTTGCTCCGTAGTGAGTGCATCGAGCTCGTAAACATGCCTACTTGAGTTATGTTTCAGCATGTGCCAGTTTTCACTGTCGGAAAACTGATTATGTTTTTGCTATGTTCACATGCTTGCAATTGTATTTTCTGATCCCTTTTGGCTCAAGGGCACTAAGGGACTTTTGTTAAGATCTTTGAGTAGCTCCATGCCATGCTTTACTTTGCCATGTTCAGGTCCTATAGCATGTAGTTTTGTTGCTCCAAAGAGTGCTATCTGATCTGAAATTCCAGACAAGTGTTGAGTTCACTAAGTCTGATATCTGTTTGCCATATGCATTTTTTCCATGCTTGTTTGAACCTGTTAATGGTTGAATTGGCCGTAGCTCAGTGCTAGGCTTTTGCTAAGCAACTTGAATGCATCCCTGCCATGTATTTTGTTGTCATGTTTGAGTGCAGTAGAATGTTCATCTCATTGCATTTAGGTGGCTACTTGCTGTAAATCGCAGAACGTGGCCATATTTGAATCGCTTGCCATTTCCAAACCGTAACTCCGATTCCGGTGTTCTTTATATCGTTTTCAAGAGATTTCATCTCATCTTTCCAGTGGCACACTTGGATTTCCAAGTTGAGGCTAGGTTCATGCATCCCTTGTCAAATCTTGCATATGCATCCCGCATCGCATCCCGCATAGCATACCATCCTTGCATCATATTGTTTGAGCTTTGCATGTGGTTGATTGTGTCCTTGTTGCTTGTTTGTCTTGTTTGGGTAGAGCCGGGAGACGAGTTCGCTAACGAGGAGCCAGTTGAGTTTGCTTTCGAGGATCTAGTCAACTCTGACAACTATGCAGGCAAGATGATCATACCCTCGAAATCACTACTATCTTTGCTATGCTAGATTGCTCACTCTTTTGCTATGCCAATGCTACGATGCCTACCACTTGCTTTCAAGCCTCCCAAATTGCCATGTCAAACCTCTAACCTACCATGTCCTAGCAAACCGTTGATTGGCTATGTTACCGCTTTGCTCAGCTCTTATAGCGTTGCTAGTTGCAGGTGAAGATTGGAGACCGTTCCTTGTTGGAACATTTATTTACTTGTTGGGATATCATTATATTATCTTGTTATCTTAATGCATCTATATAATTGGTAAAGGGTGGAAGGCTCAGCCTCTCTCCTAGCATTTTGTTCCACTCTTGCCGCCCTAGTTTCCGTCATATCGGTGTTATGTTCCCGGATTTTTGCGTTCCTTACGCGGTTGGGTTATAATGGGAACCCCTTGATAGTTCGCCTTGATTAAAGCTTTTCCAGCAATGCCCAACCTTGGTTTTACCATTTGCCACCTAGCCTCTTTTCCCTTGGGTTTCCGGAGCCCGAGGGTCATCTTATTTTACCCCCCGGGCCAGTGCTCCTCTGAGTGTTGGTCCAACCTAGAGCCCCTTGCAGCGCCACCTCGGGGAAACTTGAGGGCTAGTTTTAGTTGTACGGATTGCTTATCCGATTGTGCCCTGAGAAAGAAATATGTGCAGCTCCTATCGGGATTTGTCGGCACATTCGGGCGGTGTTGCTGGTCTTGTTTTAACGTGTCGAAGTGTCTTGAAGAACCGAGATACCGAGTCTGATCGGAACGTCTCGGGAGGAGGTCTATTCCTTCGTTGACCGTGAGAGCTTGTCATGGGCTAAGTTGGGACTCCCCTGCAGGGATTTGAACTTTCGAAAGCCGTGCCCGCGGTTATGGGCAGATGGAATTTGTTAATGTCCGGTTGTAGATAACTTGAACTTTAAGTTAATTAAAATGAATCAACTGAGTGCGTTACCGTGATGGCCTCTTCTCGGTGGAGTCCGGGAAGTGGACACGGTGTTGGAGTAATGTTTGCGCAGGTTGCTCTCTAGTTTTCTCGCTCGCGCTTTGCCTCCTCTTCTCGCTCTCTTTTGCGAACAGGATAGCCGCCATATATGCTAGTCGCTTGCTGCAGCTCCACATATTTACCTTTCCTTACCTATAAGCTTAAATAGTCTTGATCGCGAGGGTGCGAGATTGCTGAGTCCCTGTGGCTCATAGATTACTATTACACTAGATGCAGGGCCTGATGATTCCGCTCCAGGTGACGCATTTGAGCTGAAGTGGGAGTTTGACGAAGACTCTCAACGTTACTATGTTTCTTTTCCTGATGATCAGTAGTGGTGCCCAGTTGGGGGTGATCGGGACCGTGTCGCATGTTGGGTTGTCTTTTATTTTGGCGCCGTAGTCGGGCCATGAGTGTTTGGTTGATGTAATGTTAGTTATGTACTTGATTGATGTGGTGAGTGTAAGCCAACTATGTTATCTCCCCTTTTATTATCATATTACATGGGATGTTGTGAAGATTGCCTAACTTGCGACATATGCCGTCAAAGCGATTATGTCTCTAAGTCGTGCCTCGACACGTGGGAGCTATAGTCGCATCGAGGGTGTTACACTTAATGATCTTTAGTAGTTGCGGATGCTTGCTAGAGTTCCAATCATAAGTGCATATGATCCAAGAAGAGAAAGTATGTTAGCTTATGCCTCTCCCTCATATGAAACTACAATAGTGATTATCGGTCTTGTTAACAATTGCCTAGGACAATTCCACACACCGATCCACCATTATTCCACACTCGCTATTTATAATATTTAGTAATATATTCTAACTTCATGATAACAGCCCCTACTTTCATATTTTAGCTATCTGATAGCATGCAAAGTTATCCTATTCATACCCACAACGTAGTTTTATTTCTCGTTTCTAGTTGGAAGCAAACGTTCGATGTACGTAGAGTCGTATCAGTGGCAGATAGGGCTTGAGAGAATATTGATCTTACCTTTAGCTCCTTGTGGGTTCGACACTCCATACTTATCACTTCCACCATTGGGAATTGCTACGATGATTCCCTGCGCTTGGGGATTATCACCTACAAACACCAGAAACTAGATGCAACTCCTGGACAGAGATCGAGGCGATTAATAAGCTGAGAGGGGCCGAGTTACCGGAACCCAATGTGTGGTAGTAACTGTTCATGGATCACAACCACATAACTTGGTTCCTGAGGACGGTTTCAATGAGACAATCCACCATGTACTCCTACATGGCCTCTCACCGCTACCTTTACCAAATCCTGTTCACACACTTAGCTCTCAGTAGTAGGACATGTTCACAACTTTCCAATTCATTCCCGATGAATCAGACCTGACACAACTCTAAGCAATAGCAGGCATGACAACACACATGAATGAGTAGGCACATCAGGGCTCAAACAACACCTACTCATGCTAGTGGGTTTCATCTATTTACTGTGGCAATGACAGGTCATGTAGAGGAAAGGGGTTCAACTACCGCATCATGTAATAGTTGAAACATTGTTGTCCTAATGCAGTAAAAGAGAGAAGGAGCGAGAGAGTGGGATTGTATCGGAACGAACAAGGGGGTTTTGCTTGCCTGGCACTTCTGAAGAAGCTATAGTTCTTCATCGGTGTCTTCGAACTCAACATCGGAACACGTCTATCGAGACGGAACAACTACTGGCAACAGAGAAAGAACACAATCAGTGCAATGCAATAATATGATGCATGATCATGACATGTCAAGAATGTTACGATTTACACTAATGCATCTAGCAACAGTTTAAATGAAGTCCATATGAACTAAGGGTTCATATGCAAACTCCATATTTAGCATTTAAAATGCCATTTTCATGTTTTCACCTATACAATAGGTATAACTTAGTTTTACATGCATGAAAATGATACAGATGGATAGGTTGCATTTTTCTGATAATTTTCATATATAAATTATTTCATTTGGAGTTACGGTTGAATTTCTATGATTTTTAGAAGTTTATACTATTTTCTGAAATTTCCTGGATTATTTTAAAACCAAAAAATCATTACTGCATCAGCATGACATCATGCTAACGTCAGCAGGTCAACGGCGCCAGCCCAGGTCAAACCTGACCAGTGGGGTCCATTGGTCAGTGACACGGGTGGTAATCCCGCATTGACTCGCGCTTTGACTCGCTGTGGGGCCCGCTATCAGCGTCTAGGGGCGGTCCAGCTGGTGGGGGTTAGCGCTAATGATCCCGCCAGGTCGGCTGTCGCCGGTATACAGCCGGAGGCGACCAAATCTACGCCGGAAGTTTGCCGGGGCTGTGCTACAGGCGGCGGATTGACGCGCGAAGGCCACCAGGAGGTAGCCCGCACATGCGCGCATCTAGTTGGCTGCTCGGGAGGCCGCAAGATTGCCGGAAACGACGGCTGTGACCATGGAGGCGGCGGCCGGAGTTCGGCCATCGAAGGGTGTAGGATCGAAAGTATGTCTAGAGGGGGGGTGATTAGACTACTTGACCAAATAAAAATCTAGCCTTTTCCCAATTTTAGTTCTTGGCAGATTTTAGCAACTTTGGACAAGTCAAGCAATCTTAACACAATTCAAGCAAGCATGCAAAGAGTATATGAGCAGCGGAAAGTGAAGCATGCAAGTTGCAAGAATGTAAAGGGAAGGGTTTGAAGGATTCAAACGCAATTGGAGACACATATGTTTTGTCGTGGTTCCGATAGGTGGTGCTATCGTACATCCACGTTGATGGAGACTTCAACCCACGAAGGGTAACGGTTGCGCGAGTCCACGGAGGGCTCCACCCATGAAGGGTCCACGAAGAAGCAACCTTGTCTATCCCACCATGGCCATCGCCCACGAAGGACTTGCCTCACTAGCGGTAGATCTTCACAAAGTAGGCGATCTCCTTGCCCTTACAAACTCCTTGGTTCAACTCCACAATCTTGTCGGAGGCTCCCAAGTGACACCTAGCCAATCTAGGAGACACCACTCTCCAAGAAGTAAAAAATGGTGTGTTGATGATGAACTCCTTGCTCTTGTGCTTCAAATGATAGTCTCCCCAACACTCAACTCTCTCTCACAGGATATGGATTTGGTGGAAAGAAGATTTGAGTGGAAAGCAACTTGGGGAAGGCTAGAGATCAAGATTCATATGGTAGGAATGGAATATCTTGGTCTCAACACAAGTGTAGGTGGTTCTCTCTCAGAAAATATAGGTTGGAAGTGTAGGTTTGTTCTGATGGCTCTCTCCACGAATGAAGAGGAGGTGGAGGGGTATATATAGCCTCCACACAAAATCTAACCATTACACATAACTTTCCAAACTCGGTGGGACCGAATGATTAAACTCGGTCGAACCGATTCAACAAAGCTAGTGACTGTTAGGGTTTTCGATGGGACCGACATGCAACTCGGTAGGACCGGTATGATTAGGGTTAGGGCATAACGTAATCTCGGTGCCAAATACACAAACTCGGTGAGACCGATTTTGGTAATAGCTATCCAGAGAGTTTGTTAGGTAAACTCGGTGGGACCGATCGCTCATTTCGGTGAGACCAAAACGTTACGAAGGGAAAACAGAGAGTTTACATTGCAATCTCGGTGGGACCGATCGCTCATCTCAGTGAGACCGAAATGTTACGAAGGGAAACAGAGAGATTACAACCCCATCTCGGTGAGACCGAGATCCCTATCGGTGAGACCGATTTGCCTAGGGTTTGTGGCAGTGGCTATGACATTTGAAACTCGATGGCGCCGGATAGAAAGAATCGGTGGGGCCGAGTTTGACTTTTGGTTTAGGTCATATGTGGATGTGAGAAAGTAGTTGAGGGTTTTGGAGCATATCACTAAGCATTTTGAGCAAGAACCTCATTAAGCAACACTTCATCCCTCCTTGATAGTATTGGCTTTTCCTATAGACTCAATGTGATCTTGGATCACTAAAATAGAAAATGTAGAGTCTTGAGCTTTGAGCTTGAGCCAATCCTTTGTCCTTAGCATTTTAAGGGGTCCACTTTTCTCATCCATGCCATGCCAATCATTGAGCTTTCCTGAGATATTAATCTTGAAATAGCATTAGCTCAATGAGCTATATGTTGTTAGGAATTACCAAAACCACCTAGGGATAGTTGCAGTTTTAATCTCCCCCTTTTTGGTAATTGATGACGACATATAGATCAAAGCTTCGAAAAATGATAATAAGAGTGAAAAACATTGTCACTTTGAGAAGTATGTGAAAAGCAAGAGCTCCCCCTAAATTTGTGCATAGTTTAAGATTTGCTTTGGACTGCAAATGCACAAAGAGTTAGGATCATGGGTTACTCTTCCATGTCACATACATCTTGGTGGAGCGCTCAAAATGATAATAATTAAAATACATGCACTCATCACCAAGCAAAGTGAGTGATCATATAAAAGGATAATGCCATCCAACAAGCACACATGTAGCATATGATCAAAAAACACATGATCATCTAAGCAAGCACAAAGTGTAAAGTATCTCAACCAAGCAAGTAAACGAAGTTTAACCACCAAACAAAAAAGAGAATAAAAAGCAATGCTCTCTCTCAAAGCCTATGATCCATACATTTTCTCCCCCTTTGGCAACAAGTTACCAAAAAGTTCATAAAAAATGCATAGTGCTAGATCGACACTCAGGCTTGGTCTTCAGGTGGTGGTGTAGACAGAACTCGAAGAACAAAGGCATCAGTCGATGTAGATGGAGCTGGTGGAGTAGGTGCTGGAGCCGGTGGCACTGAAGCTGTAGCTGTTGCAGATGAAGTAGCTCTGGTGTCTGGAATAGGCACTGCAGCAGACCTCTGACCTCTGGGCACTCTAACAAAAGCATCAGTGGTTGTCTTGCCCTTCTTGTCATCCACTTCATCCTGAAGTTTCTCAACGACTGACTGGATCTCAGTGACCTTCACATCTAAGTCATAGAACTTCTGCTCCACAATCCTGTCCAAGCTCTCCTGGTTTTGAGTCAGGGTAGCTAATCCCTTCTCAATCCTCAGGGTGGAGGCAATCAAGTAGCCAAGCTGATCCTGCTTGCTCTTCAGAAGATACTGAGATGCTTCTTCAGTAGTTGGCATCCTTGCAGCCTTTTCAGCCTTTTCCTTCTCCTTCTTGGCTTGTGCGTGCACAGAAGATGGTTCATTTTCATCCATCACCACAGTGTTGTCCTCAAAGTCTGGGTAGATGGGCAGGTGCTCCTTGTCCAGCAGATATGTGCCAGTGCTCAGCTTGGAGTTGATCAACTCCTGGACCTGTGGGGCATATCCACAACTCCTCTTCTGATCTACAGCTGTCCTCTTTATGGTTCCACTATTAGGCTTATGACTTTGAACTTCTGTGGGACATCAAAGATGTGAAGCAAGTTAATTGCATGGCCTCTGATCATCTTGTGATCACCTGACTTTGGCAAGAGAGTGTGCCTGAGGATCCAGTTGATAGTTGGCAAGCCTGACAGAAGGTAATGTACAGATCCAAACTTGTGTGTCTCAAGAGCAGCATCTGGGATCTCCTTGTACATGTGTGCCATGGTGTTGTGATCCTTCTTCATCTTGGCATAGACATCCAATTCATCTTCACTCTCTTCTGGGGCATTGATCAACTTAGCCCATTCCGCAACTGTGGACTGGTACCTAGTACCTTCAGACATCCAGACAATCCTTCCATCTGGGTAGAAGTGAGCTGTGGAGTAGAACTGCATGATGAGTGATGACCCACAAGTATAGGGGATCTATCGTAGTCCTTTCGATAAGTAAGAGTGTCGAACCCAACGAGGAGCAGAAGGAAATGATAAGCGGTTTCTAGCAAGGTATTCTCTGCAAGTACTGAAATAAGTGGTAACAGATAGTTTTGTGATAGGATAATTTGTAACAAGCAACAAGTAATAAAGTAAATAAAGTGCAGCAAGGTGTCCTAATCCTTTTTGTAGCAAAGGACAAGCCTGGACAAACTCTTATATGATGTAAAGCGCTCCTGAGGACACATGGGAATATCGTCAAGCTAGTTTTCATCACGCTCATATGATTCGCGTTCGGTACTTTGATAATTTGGTATGTGGGTGGACCGGTGCTTGGGTACTGCCCTTACTTGGACAAGCATCCCACTTATGATTAACCTCTATTACAAGCCTTGAAGCTGTCATATACACCAAGGAAGTGATCCTCGTTTTCCTCAATGAATGACCAATCGACCCATCTCATGTCAGACACTATGGGCTTCTTGTCAAGCAAGATGGTCTCATAGAAGTCATGTTGTTCCTTTGTATGGAACCTGTAGTCCACAGCAGTCCTTCTCCTGGTGGCATATGGATCAGACTCTCTCCATAGCCTTAGACCAAAGTCCTTCTTGACTTTCATGTTCTCCGCAACTGGATGAGCATCATTGTGATCTGGAATTTTTGGCTTCAACTTCCTCAAGACAACAGAATCATCATCTTCTTCCATTGCAGCTTCAGGCATTGGGGCCTTGTTCTTCTCTGCTGCTGGGATGTTCCTGGTGCTCCTCTTGGGTGCAGTCTTGGGTTTTGGAGCAGCTGGCTTAGGAGTTCCTTTGGGCTTGGATGGAGCAGCCCCTGATCTTATGGCATCTCCCATAAGCTTTTGAGCTTTGGGTGCTGGTGCTGCATCCTCTTCCTCTTCTTCCGAGTCTTTCATGATTGAAGATCTCCCAAGCACTCTAGTAGTGGTCTTCTTGACACTTTCCTTCCTTTTCTTTTCTGCCACAACCTGCTCTTTGGGTGCAGATCCCAAAGTCTCTTGAGTAGATGCTTTGGCTTTAGACATTGGAGCTCTCTTGATAGGAACCTTTTGCTTCATCCCTGGCTTGGTGGCAGCAGCTGTGCCATATTCCTTTTTCAGGACTTTCCTCTTTGAGGTGGTTTCTTCTTCCTTAGCCACATAGTCCTCATCCGCTGACTCTGAGGTTCTTTTCTTGCTGGCCCTTGTGGCAGCCTTTGGCAGATTGCTGGGTGTGCTCCTCCTTCCATCATCTGAGCTGCTAGAGGGACTAGTGCCCTCACTCAAGTGAACCTGTTCCTCAGACTTGTTCTGACTGTCACTCTAATCTGACATGATGCAAACACTGACAGCAAACCCCGTGAATAGATTATAGATGAGGTAGAGTGGATGAGCATCACAAATTACAGAGGTTTTTGCAAAAGAATGAGTTAAAAACTTAGTTTTAGTTTTCCACAGAAAGCATTTCGGATCTACCGATTTGCAAACTCGGTGATACCGAAGCAGCTTTTGGAACCTAAACTAGTGAACTCGGTCAGACTGAGTCACAGTTCAGTGGCACCGAGACTGCTAGGGTTTCACAAAGTGCTGAACTCGGTCACACCGATTTGCAATTCTCGGTCAGACCTAGAATCACATGTGCAATGGCCTGAGCCAAATCGGTGGAACCGATTTCATCAACTCGGTCGGTCCGAGATGGTTTCGGCGGAAACCTAACCCTAAATTTTCAATTCATGACTAATCTACGGAGTGTTTTCAATGGATAGATTGATCTCAATCGTGGCAAGATACATGGCAAAGCAATGTGCTAGGGAATCGGAGTTAGAATAGCATAAAGTTCAAGTCCATACCCTAGTTCGGCGATGAACTTGCTATGGCGGCAACGACGGAGACGATCCCGTTGACGGCGGCGGAGACCAGCGACAGGAGGCGGCTGGCGACGAGGAGGATGATCCAGAGACCCAGGGAGGCAGAGCAGGCTAAGCGCGGGCGAGGAGGTTCGGAAAGTTTTCCAAAATTTAACCCATGGATATATATAGCCTGACCCTGTCGGTGTGACCGAGTCACTACAAAAAAAATACACTTCCGTGATGATACATGTTTGTCACAGTAGGTCGCGTTTTTTGTCATGCATGTACATCCATGATGATTTTATGACAGAATCATGATAGTCATACCTGTGCTGTCATAGAAGTGTTCCATGACATTACCAAAATTATCATCACAGAAGTGTCCACTTCCATGATGATAAATCGCGTGTCACCGAAGTGCTTTCGTCAAGGGTGACAGACACGTGGCATCCACAGTAACAGAACGCTGTTAAGTTATCGGGTCGGGTTTTGGATCCAATAACCCGTTAACAGCCCCGACCAATGGGGATTTTCCACGTGTAAAATCATCATTGGCTGGAGGAAACACGTGTCGGCTCATCGTTGGGACAGATGTCATCCGCTCATTGGACCGAAGGCGCCTATGATACGGCGACACATGGCACGGCCCAACAGAGGCCCATTCCTGTGAAAAGGCGGACCCATTTGACTTGGTTAAATGGTGGCGGGCCGGCCCACGGAAAGCCTGTTAATGGCCTGTTCGCATATAGCCCATTTACAGCCCGCTAACCCAGGGCCTGTTACGCCCTATCCGAATTAGGCCCAGTAGCGTCATCTCGGCCGTCCAATATGATTCAACCCGTTTTAACTTCCGGCCCATGAATTCTTTCGGCCCATATGAGGACCTTTGTAACTCTTGGCCCATTAACGGCCCGTTGTGAAACTGGCCCGTAATGAACAGTGTATCACTTTCTACCCATTAACGGCCCGTTATTCCATTGGGCCGTTTCCAGCCCAATTTATCTTTCGGCCTTCTCAGGGCCCATTGATTCTTGGGCTCATTTGCAGCATTCGGTTACATACGGCCTGTTACTGTCATTTTCTGCTTGTGGGCCAAATTCAGCCCGTCGTTACAGTCGACCCGTTTGCGGACTGTTAATACGTTGGGCCGTTTTCATGTCAAAAAAAACCCGCTGGGCTGTTTTCATAGTTATCAAATACGACCTATTAACGGCCCGTTATGGTCCATGAATAGTACGGCCCATGATTGGCGAAAATGATGATACGCCCCGTAGAAGGCCCATGGATCCTATGGCCCGTATGAGGCCCATGGATAGTATGGCCCGTAGAAGGCCCATGGATCATACGGCCCGTAGAAGGCCCATGGACCCTAAGGCCCGTATAGAAGGCCGATGGATCCTACGGCCGGACGAAGGCCCATGGATCATACGGCTTGCAGGAGGCCCATGGTTACAACAGTCCGTGTGTTGCCATGATTATTTTGGCCTAGTTACCAAAAATAGGCTATTGTGGCCACTAGAAAAAAACAAAAAAAGAACTGCAGTGACTACAAGCAAACAACTAAACAAGACAATAAGGAAATAAATAAGCAAGCAATTAACGCTAGCCTATTACCGCTATTACACATATTACATCCACTGGGCATCAAAGTTCGCCACCAGTGCAAATATAGGGAACAAAGCAGCACATTACATACACTGGCCATCAAAATTGGCCACCAATGCAAATAAACGCGGCAGCAAAACAAGAGCATAACTGAAACAACTTCAGAAGAGCTCAAGAAATGTTATCCTGGGTATCCACCATGCTGGCAATAAGCTTAGCAAGCTGATTAGCTTTGTCCTGTTTGGCGCTAAAATCCTCCAACGCTTGCTGTTGCACCAGAAAGTATGCATCTGAATGCTCCAGGGACTTCCGCAGTCCTTCCGCTTCTTGTTGCAGCACAGCTGATCGATGTCTTTCAGCTTGTAGTTGAGAATCAAGAAACCGAACTGATTCAGACAGTGAGTTTGAATAGCTTGTGCAAGCAGTAGTGGCCAGTAACTCGAACACTAAACCAAGACAGGACTTTGGGGTCGTCTCGCTGTCTTCAAGATAGTCTTCCTTAGCTATTTTATCAGCTTTGTTGGAGACCAACAAGGATGTGTCACTATCCTGAACCTTATCTGCATTACTTCCTTTACCATTGCTTAATAAGGCACTCTTCCCCAATATTCTGTCAGCATTCTAAAAGAAGAAACAAGCAGACACATAACAAGTTTAGCATGTACTAGTATATGAAACTCATTTTGGTGAACCAGTTCATTAGTAAGGTGGACAAGATTAAACTAGCAAGTCTTCTATTGCCAAGTACTAGTCCTGCAAGCGAGCTTCACCTTGTCCTGCAAGCTTCTCCTCGTTCTGCGAGTTGACGGGACACACCAAAAAGTAGTGCTAGTCCGTACTCCCTCCTTTCCGGTTAATATGGCTTAATCTTTTTTGCGGGTAAATGGGAGAGCTTTATTCATATATAAGCATTCTTAGGATAATCAGCCAAGGCACTGGTCACTAGGAAGCGAGGTACCCCTCAAGAAAAGAAGTAGGAAGCGAGGTGTTTCATCAAGCCAGCTCTCGGCCACATTCAAAGTGCAGCAAGCACGGTCCGCACGAAGATGCGCCGCAAGGTTTGCTGACCTGTTTACATGCTGAATAACAAAAAAAGAGGAAATATTACCGAGCGCTACTATTTGTAACATGATATGAGCCAGAAATAAGCGAGAATTGTGGCGAGTGTTCCATGCAATCAACTTCCATTATCACATGCGAGAACCCTCGAAGAGAACTGAATGTGTTGAAGATTGCTTTATCACATTTTAAAATTATAATAAGAGTGCAGACACTCCTCCATCCAGTTCCTAGTACTAGTACTAGTATAGTACGTACCTTTATAGACTATAGTAGTAGTACTAGTAAACTTTGCGCTTGGCTGTTCGCCTATTCGGGAAGTCAAACAATAATAGCACTAGTAGTATAGTGTATGCTTCTGGCAATCTGACACCGAATTAACTGTTGCAGGTCCACCGCCTAAGCAAGGGAGAGCTTGCATTAGTCAAAAGTTTCTCCTTGTCCTGCGAGCCACCGCGCGCAAGCTTCTCCCGTCCTGCAACCTTCTCCTCGTTCGGCAAGTTGACGGGACACAGCAAAGTAATGCTAGTCCATACTGCCTCCTCTCCGGTTAATATGGCTTAATTTTAAATGAGATAAATGCACTGTCTGTCACTATATATTTATAAAAATACGATTAGTGGACTTCATAATACACTCATTGCGCGCAATATATATATATATATTCCGGTGTTTATACGGTCACTAGCTCACCCTGACTGAGTATGTGTGTGCATGCACATGTAGGTTGAGCACTTGAGCGTGACCGTGTGTGTTCCGTCGTGTGCTCGGACATGCATGCATTAGGGCGTCGCGCACGTTTTTGCGTCCATGTGTACGTGTGACTGTTGCATACACGTAGGGGGGGTACGTGTAGGGGCCACTAAGGAGCAGTCAAATCACACAGTAAGTGAGGGAGTCCTGGATTAGGGGGTCTCCGGACAGCCGGACTATATCCTTTGGCCGGACTGTTGGACTATGAAGATACAAGATTGAAGACTTCGTCCCGTGTCCGGATGGGACTCTACTTGGCGTGGAAGGCAAGCTAGGCAATACGGATATGTACATCTCCTCCTTTGTAACCGACCTTGTGTAACCCTAGCCCCCTCCGGTGTCTATATAAACCGGAGGGTTTTAGTCCGTAGGACAACATACAATCATACCATAGGCTAGCTTCTAGGGTTTAGCCTCTCCAATCTAGTGGTAGATCAACTCTTGTACTACTCATATTATCAAGAATAATCAAGCAGGACGTAGGGTTTTACCTCCATCAAGAGGGCCCAAACCTGGGTAAAACATCGTGTCCCCAACCTCCTGTTACCATCCGCCTTAGACGCATAGTTCGGGACCCCCTACGCGAGATCCACCGGTTTTTGACACCGACATTGGTGCTTTCATTGAGAGTTCCTCTGTGTCATCGCCGTTAGGCTTGATGGCTCCTTCGATCATCGATAGAGATGCAGTCCAGGGTGAGATTTTTCTCCCCGGACAGATCTTTGTATTTGGCGGCTTCGCACTGCGGGCCAACTCGCTTGGCCATCTGGAGCAGATCGAGAGTTACGCCCCTGGCCATAAGGTCAGGTTTGGAAGCTTAAACTACACGGCCGATATCCGCGGAGACTTGATCTTCGACGGATTCGAGCCCCTGCCTAGTGCGCCACACGGCCACAATGAGCATGATCTAGCTCTGCCATCGGACAATGTCCAGGAGATCGCGCCGGCAACCGCTCCGACCCTCAATTCGGAGCCAGTTGCGCCATCCATGGGCGGTTGGATAGACCCCGCCACGGAGGCCGCATTCTCGTCAGCGATCGAGCCGAGTATCGACCTTACCCTTCATGAGAGCCGTGACGCCGAACAACCGGATTCCTCCCCGGCCACGGACTCCCAACCGCGTGCGCCCGTGCCTATCGAATCCGATTGGGCGCCGATCATGGAGTTTACCTCCGCGGATATCTTTCAGCACTCGCCCTTCGGTGACATACTGAAGTCATTAAGGTCTCTCTCCTTGTCAGGAGAGTCCTGGCCGAACTATGTCCAGCAAGATTGGGATGCGGATGACGAAGAAATTCACCGCCCACCCACCACCCACTTAGTAGCCACTATCGACGACTTAACCGACATGCTCGACTTCGATTCCGAAGACATCGACGGCATGGACGACGATGCGGGAGGCGAAGAGGAACCACTGCCCACCGGGCACTGGACAACCACCTCATCATATGATATATACATGGTGGACACACCCAAAGAAGGCAATGGCGATGAGACAACGGAGGATGACCCCTCCAAAAAGCAACCCAAGCGCCGGCGTCAGGGGCGCCACTCTAAGTCTCGCCAAAGCAAAAGCGGTGACCCCGGCACAGGAGATAATAGCACTCCAGACAGTGCCGAAGACGACAACAATCCCCTCCAGCAAGATTTAGGGCAGGAGGATGGAGAAGCCAGCCCTCCAGAGAAAGCGGCAGATGGAGAGGCGGAGGATGATAATTACATGCCTCCCTCCGAAGACGAGGCAACCCTAGACGATGACGAATTCGTCATGACTGAGGATCCCGTCGAACAAGAGCGCTTCAAGCGCCGGCTTATAGCCACGGCAAATAGCCTTAAGAAAAAGCAACAACAGCTTCACGCTAATCAAGATTTGCTAGCTGACAGATGGACTGAAGTCCTTGCGGCTGAGGAATATAAAATTGAACGCCCCTCCAAGAGTTACCCAAAGCGTAGGTTGCTACCCCGACTGGAGGAGGAAGCACTCAGACCTACATCTCTAGCATATGATGCGGCTGACCGGCCACCTCGTGGCCGCGACAGAGAGGCATTTCAGCCAAAAACCCAGCCCGCACCCCGACACCACTCAAATAAAAATGACAAGACACGGGGAAACATGCTAGATCTGCGAGACATATTGGAGGACAAAGCAAAACATGCAAGATCGATCTAGGGATCACGAGGGCGCGCCACTATGCGAAACGATAACTGTCACGCCGGATACAGTAAAAGTAAATCCGGCCGGGCCGAACACAGCGGGCAAGACTCATTTGAGCCGCGTCGCGATATAGCCCAGTACAGAGGCGCGCGCACACCCCCTATGCTTCACAGACGAAGTAATGGATCACCAAATCCCAGAGGGTTTCAAACCCGTAAATATCGAATCATATGACAACACAACAGATCCTACGGTATGGATCGAGGATTTCCTCCTGCACATCCACATGGCCCGCGGTGATGATCTACACGCCATCAAATACCTCCCACTCAAGCTCAAAGGACCAGCTCGGCATTGGCTCAACAGCTTGCCAGCACAGTCCATTGGCTGTTGGGAAGATCTGGAAGCCGCATTCCTCGACAACTTCCAGGGCACTTATGTGCGACCGCCGGATGTCGATGACTTGAGCCACATAATTCAGCAGCCAGAGGAGTCGGCCAGGCAATTCTAGACACGGTTCCTAAAAAAGAAGAATCAAATCATCGACTATCCGGATGCAGAAGCCCTAGCAGCTTTTAAGCATAACATCCGCGACGAGTGGCTCGCCCGGCACCTTGGCCAGGAAAAGCCGAAATCTATGGCATCCCTCACGACACTCATGACCCGCTTTTGTGCGGGAGAAGACAGCTGGCTGGCTCGCAGCAATAACATATCAAAGAACCATGGCACTTCGGATACCAAGGATGTAAATGGTAGGTCACGTCGCAACAAACATAAGCGCCGCATTAACAGCGACAATACCGAGGATACGGCAGTCAATGCCGGATTCAAAGGCTCTAAACCTGGTCAGCGGAAAAAGCCATTCAAAAGAAGCACTCCGGGCCCGTCCAGTTTGGACCGTATACTCGACCACTTATGCCAAATACACGGCACCCCCGACAAGCCAGCCAACCACACCAACAAGGATTGTTGGGTGTTCAAGCAGGCCGGCAAGTTAAATGCCGAAAACAAAGATAAGGGGTCACATAGCAATGACGAGGAGGAGCCCCGGCAGCCGAACACCGGAGGACAGAAGATGTTCCCCCCACAAGTGCGGATGGTGAACATGATATACGCAACCCACATCCCCAAGAGGGAGCGGAAGCATGCGCTAAGGGACGTATATGCGTTGGAGCCAGTCGCCCCAAAGTTCAACCCATGGTCCTCTTGTCCAATCACCTTCGATCGCAGGGACCACCCCACTAGTATCCGTCATGGCGGATTCGCCGCACTGGTCCTAGACCCAATCATTGACTAATTCCACCTCACTTGAATCCTTATGGATGGCGGCAGCAGCCTAAACCTGCTTTACCAGGACACAGTGCGCAAAATGGGTATAGACCCCTCAAGGATCATACCCACAAAAACGACATTAAAAGGCGTCATACCAGGTGTAGAGGCCCATTGCACAGGCTCAGTCACACTGGAAGTGGTCTTCGGATCTTCGGAAAACTTCCGAAGCGAAGAGTTAATCTTCGATATAGTCCCGTTTCGCAGTACTCAGGCGAACCACATTTGCGAGATTCAACGCGGTACCGCATTATGCATACCTCAAGCTCAAGATGCCAGGACCTCGGGGGGTCATCACAGTTAATGGAAACACAGAGCGCTCTCTCCACACGGAGGAGCACACTTCGACCCTCGCAGCAGAAGCGCAAAGCAGCCTCTTAAGGCAATCCACCTTCAAGCGCGCCCGTAGTAATTGGCAACAAGACCGCCCGGCATGTTCCTAGCTCGCATAGCAATGGGGCCCCACCCCGGCCCCAGTCAAACGGCGAAATCTGTGCCACGCGTACATAATTACGCATTAAAAATACCATGGGCACAGGTGGGGAGGGGGGGCACGACTACGGCACGCCCCAAGACGCGGCTCAACCGCACTAGGGGCTTCCTGCTCTGTTATTTTTCTCTTTCAGGACTTTAATCTCTGGAAATCCTGTCCAGCAGTATGATTGCCGGACACATGATGCAGCAACCAAGGAGGCAGAAAGCTACGTCGCACCGCGGAACTCCCAGGTGGATTACAATAACGAGTGAAATACTTGCTTTAATACCATTCCTCAGCTTGCCCTTGGAAGGGACATGTCAAATAGTCCTACTTTTTGCTTATCACACTACTTGTATCATTCAGCTTTAACGCACCTTTTTGAACAATGCACAACACTAAGATTATTATTGCATTCTTCTTATATATATATGTTCATTCATGACATCCAGCACCCGTACACTCTGGTACGGCCAATATGCTAGGGGCTTAAGCATACCCCATAATACGGCGTGAGAAGTCCGAACACTTTCGATAGTGCGGCACCCCGAACTTATAGCACTATATGCATCAGCTCCAAATCATGTCTTGGGTAAATAGTTGGGTTTTCCCGGCTCCCATGTTTTGGTACCTTACGTTCCGTTATATCGGCTAAGGTAGCACTGGGAGAACTACTGCGATTGTGCCCCGGTTCTGCTGGGCTAAGCACCTCAGTAGAGAAAGCTAAAACTGACTATCATGATAAGGCGAGAGACTGGTCGCTGTTCGAGAGGTTTCGAGTCCCTAAAGACTTATGCCACTTAGAGCGAGGAGTCGGCTTTGTCCGGCTTAAGGCGTGTATAGTGCCCCGAATTCGGCCTTCCAAATACTAGGGGCTTCGCCAAAATTTAAAATTATAGAGTACTATGGCTAAGTGAGAGTGATAAAGCATTATAGTCCGATTGCCTTGTTCATTGTGCTGAGCACCTCCCTCGAAGGACGCAAAAATGGGAACAAGAGTGCTCAGGTTTATCCCGTACACCCCAGCACTCGTGGCATGGGGGCAGAAGCCGACGACTAGCCATCTCTTAGATTTGATAAATAGCCGGACAGAAGGTAATATTTTAAATTCAAACAAGTGTTGCATAGCGCATATGAACAAGTTTTCATAATACAGGATCACACGAGAAATTTCATTCAAATATTACATCTTTCGCACACTCGTCCGCTACAAGACGGGAACCCTTCAGGACACCGTCATAATACATCTCGGGGTGGCGATGCTCCTTGCCCTGCGGCGGCCCCTCCTTCACCAGCTTCGCGGCGTCCATCTTGGCCTAGTGCACCTTTGCACGGGCGAAAGCCCGGCGTGCACCTTCGATGCAGACGGACCGCTTGATAACTTCCATCCGTGGGTAGGCATCCACAAGCCGCCTCACCATGCCGAAGACAACACTGCGCACTGGATTGTCGGTGGGAACGACACCTATGGGATCAAAAGAATCCCTACTATGGTTGGCGGGGCATTGGGTCGTGAGAAGAGCGGATCTAACAGGTACCACACGGTTCGTTTATCCAGGTTCGGGCGGCGAGGAGGCGTAAAACCCTACTCCTGCTTTGGTGGATTGTATATCTGTGTTCTTGAGTTAGCTATGGGGCGTGAGGAGCTCCAAAAAGCCGAATCCTTCCTCTGGTCGCCTCGGGCCTCCTTTTATAGAAAAGGGGTTGCCACAGTGGCACACAAGAGGTGGAAAGGGTACAGTGATGTGAGGTTATCCCTCGCATTACATGACAAGGCGCATTTAATGCGTCTTGCTTAGGTGTCCTTACTTTATCGGGGACGGGGGAGAAACATGTCTCGTCCGTCGTCGCTCCTTCTTGTGTCGACACGCGCCCTGGCAAGCGACGCCTGCGATGCCACGTAGGTAGGCAGGCAGCTGAGGTGGCGCAGTGGTGGGTCTTCACGAAGATCTGCATGCCACCACGTAGGTGCCTGCCCAGCTGGTTGGGTCGGCAGCTGCATGCGAACGGCGGTGGAGGTTTAGTCGGCGTGGGCCTGATGGTGGCCCTACAGGTGTCCTCGGTAAGGGCCTTGCCGGGGCCCCGGCAAGGGTCTTGCCAAGGCGCCTGCTATCATCCCCGGTAAGGCGCTTGCCGGGGGCCTTGTGGTCTTCCACGGCTGGGATCCCGCCAAGGGTTGTCCTCTCCTTTGTGCGTATCTGATCTTGAATGTCTTCACAAAGATCTGCATGCCGCCACGGGGATGTCTCCCGAATCCTTGCCCTTTGGGGGCAGTGGACTCAAGGGTGGTTTGCTCCGTAGGCGCGGGACGAGTCGCCGCGGCAAGGGTCTTGCCGGGGCTGCTAGAACTGTCTCCCGGAAAGGATCTTGCCGGGGGAGTCTGCTTCGTCCCCTTTGCTCTTCGTGGTCTTGGCCTTGGCGTTGTTCTAGTTCTCTTGAGCTTCGGTCTTACCGTGGCTCACCTCCCTTGCCTTGCTTGATGTGGTGGTGACCGTGGCTTAGACTACCCGTGCATAGTTATAGGGGTACAAAAAGTGTACCCCTCTTTTTGTACATCGACAGGAGCCCCCGGGCCTGGGCCACACATAAGTGCAACACGTTGTTGGGCTAGGCCCAAAAACGGTGCGCGGGCAGGCGGGGCGGTTTTTACCGCGGTAAGGTTCTTCGCGCGCTGCGCTTCCCACGACTCCCGCGTGTGGCACGGCATGGGGAGGCGCGTCTGACGTGGGCGGCATGCGTGGGGTTGGTTCCCGCAGGCATGCGTCACATCGTAGTTAAGGGGCGGTTCGCGCCTTCCCCATAAACGGAGGGAGGCGTGGAGGCGTGGCCCATTTACTGAATGGGGCTGAGGCGCGGTCTTCAAGGCGTCCACTCCCCACGATCACGGGGTGGGGAGTGGTCGTCTCACCCGTCCCCTCGGTTCTGCACATCTGCCACGTGTCTCCCATGCGCCTGGGGTGGCAAACGATGCAGGCGGGAAACCGGGCTGTCGCTGGTTGGGGCGGCGGGTCGGTCCTGGCTCCCTGCGCCTTCCGTATCTTGATTGTCTGAGCGGGGCGGCCGAGCCCCAACCCCGATCCTTTATAAAGAGCGGGAGGGGAGGATGGCGTCCCGCATTCTTTCATCTTCTTCTTCCTTCAGCTTCTGCTCCTCCCTTCCATCCGTCATGGAGAGAGGGAATCCCGGTCCTTCAACAGTGGCGGCGAGGGTCGCCGTTCGACAACGCGTCCCTCCTTCTCCTGCGCTTGCGGTGGCAGGGCCAGCCACGAGGGGAAGGGGGAGGGGGCGAGGCCGTGGACGAGGCCGGGGCGCTCGGGGAAGAGGTGGACGGGGCGGCGCGCCGGCCTCGCCTCCACCACCAGCTCCTCCTCCAATGGAGGGCCATGTTGGGGATGACCCTTGTGAGTTCTTCGTCAGGCTGCGCCGGCCGCCGCGCCGTCGCCTTCGTCTCCCGACTCCATTTGCGCGGGAGATGGAGCTGGATCCGCCGAAATCGTTGCGGCTACACCTGAGGGGCTGCAGGATTAGTGGCACGCGGGTCCGCGTCGACTTCCCCGCCCCTCACGTGATGTATCTTTGTCGGGATGGAAGACGTTTGCTCATATCCACCGCTTGACGGAGGGGCTCACTCTCCATTTTAAGCTGATGGAGGGTGGCCTTCTCTCCATCAAGGTCTTCAGGTGCTTTGGGACCCGTGCAAGGTGCTGTGTGGAGAGCTCTTCTAATAGTGAAGACTCCTCCTCGGGCGGGAGTGACGAGGAGGACAGCGGCAGCGACGACGAGGGTAGTAGGCGGTAGGATGACGGGTCCGATTAGGTGTCGGGTGCCGCTCCGTGCGGCACTGCGACCCCATCATCCGTGTCGCCGGCTCCCTGAACTTCTCGGGGTCGTCTCCTTGGGCGGCTGGCGTTGGGAGGCTGCGGAAGAGGAAGAGGGCGGGCGACAAGGCCATCAAGTCAGAGTATGCGGGCACCGATGCCTTCGATGCGAGCTGACATCCTGCCACCTCGTCTTCGAGCTCTGCTTCCGGCGCCGCCATCACCATCCAGCATTTGGACGCCCACCAAGATGTTCTCTTGGTGTCTTCTGCCACCCGTAGCTCGCCTAGGCGCTCCTTTTGTCCTTTTCGCCTCCTTGACCTGCCTCTTGAGGAGAGGGACAAGAAAGGGATTACAGGCACCTTATCTCTTTTTAGTTTGTAAGCCTTCGGGCCTTTGCTGAATTTAAAACTTGTAATCCCATCATTCGTGTTTTTCATTCCCTATGGACTGTACCTGAGTGGAATGTTTTTTTAATGAAAAAGGGATGCTTGCCGGGTCATTTGTTTGCGGGTGGATCCCACGACAAGGAGTAAATCCTTGATATCTTCAAGATAAACATTTCCTTGCCCGGCAACAAGCCTTGCCGTCTCCCCACTTCGCTCGACCTTCCTCACGCCTTTGGCGGAGGCAGGGATGAGGCGGGTTCAGGCTCCTTGTTTCATCCTTCCGCTGCCGCGACTACGACCCAACTTGGCCCCAGGAACGAGCCCTAGGGCCTAGAGTTAGGGGAGCATGGTAGCTTGGGGGAAAACGAGGTTTCACATACCTCAGTCCATAATGGAAATGCATGATAAGGGATGAAGAACTTATCTGAAGCTGCAGTCCCCGGCAACCCTGGTTCGCCGTGGGTGAATCTTTGCTCTTGCAGCCCCCGGCAATACTGGCTTGCCGGGGGCTAGATGCTGGTCTGTTCCTCTTTTTTTTTCTCCCCAAGTGGATCGGCACGGATATCTGTGTGTCCTGTGAACCAAAGAAGACAAAAGAAAGACAAAGAGATGCACACTCGACCTCTAAGCTAGGGGTTAGTCGCCGCTAAGCACTATCAACCCTAACCAAGGACGAGACTCGGCCTAGCATGCATGCTATAACTTAGGGTGCCAGCGCTTCATTTTTTTATGCTCAAGGTCTGTGCTTGGCTTTGTACAGAGGGTTACATGCATCATCGGCAAGGCTCGTAAAAAAGGTGGCTTCCAGGGGGCCCGGCAAGCCGCGCCTCACGGGTAAAACTTGCGAAGATGCTCAATGTTCCAGGAGTTACTCACCGGAACGGCATCTTCGGTCTCCAGGTGGACTGCGCCGGGCCTTGTGACTCGTATTACCCGATAAGGGCCTTCCCACTTTGGCGTCAACTTGTTGGAATTCTTGGCCGATTGAACGCACCGAAGAACAAGGTCGCCTTCCTCAAAGCTTCGGGCATGAACCTTGCGGCTATGGTACCGGCGCAAGGCTTGCTGGTAGCAAGCTGCTCTCACAGCTGCCCGAAGACGATCTTCCTCAAGGAGCGTTGCGTCATCTTGCCGCAATTGCTCTTGCTCAAGCTCGTCATAAGCGAGTACTCGAGGTGACCCGTATATGAGTTCCGTGGGGAGAACTGCTTCTGCCCCGTATACCAGGGCAAAGGGTGTCAGGCCGGTGGCTCGATGTGGTGTCGTTCTGATTGACCAAAGAACCGCCGACAATTCATCAATCCAGCGCCTTCCACTCTTGCGCAGTCTGTCAAAGGTCTTTGTCCTCAGGCCTCGCAGTACTTCAGCATTTGCCCTCTCAACTTGACCATTGCTTCGTGGGTGAGCAACGGAAGCAAAACAGACCTTGCTGCCGAGGTCTTGAATATATTGCATGAAGGTGTGGCTTGTGAACTGCGTGCCATTGTCGGTGATAACCCTATTGGGTACACCAAAATGGCACACCAGTCCTTTGAAGAACTTGACGGCTGACTGTGCTATGACCTTCCTCACTGCTTCCACTTCTGGCCACTTTGTGAACTTGTCGATTGCAACGTACAAGTACTCAAAGCCCCCGATAGCGCGGGGGGAAGGGCCCAGTATGTCGAGCCCCCAGACCGAGAAAGGCCAGGAGAGAGGAATGGTTTGAAGGGCTTGAGCTGGCTGATGAAGCTTCTTTGAATGGAACTGACACGCTTCAAACCTGGTGACTAGTGTCGTCGCATCCTGGAGGGCGGTGGGCCAGAAGAAACCTTGCCGAAACGCTTTGCCGGCAAGGGCCCTTGACCCGATGAGGGATCTCCATATGCCTCCATGTATCTCCGCCAATAGCCCTAGTCCTTCCTCTCGAGGGATACACTTCAATTTCACGCCGTTCGGCCTCTTTCTATACAGGACGTCATCGACGAACTGGTACATAGTAGAGCGACGGGCTACTTTTTCCGCTTCTTCCTGCTCCTCAGGAAGTTCCCCTGTTTGGAGGAATTGGACGGTATGCTGTGCCCACGCTGGAGCCTGGGGCTCGACGGCGAGGACTAAAGGCATTTCCTCCACTACAGGAGCGGCTGTCTCGACGGCAAGAGCTTGATGCTCTGTCGGAGGTAGCTGTCCTGTGGCAGGCTCAGTGTCTCCGGCAACATCCTTGTCGGCGGCTTTGGGGAGCTCGGCGGGAAAGTACTTGCCGGGCCCTGATTTTCTCCTCTTGTTCTGCTCTGTTGATGGATCAACGGATGGCTGAGTTAGCAGAAGCACAAAGGTACCTGGTTCCACAGGTAGCTTGAGGGCAGCGCATTTTGACAGGTAATCGGCGATATCATTCTCCGCTCGGGGAACGTATTCTGCCTGTATACCGTCAAAACGCTCTTCCAGCTTTCTCACTTCATCGATGTAGGCCTTCATCAACGGGCTCTGGTAATCCTTGTTGACTTGCTTGACGACAAGTTGCGAGTCGCCTCTGACGACGAGTTTCTTGATTCCAAGGTCCGCCGCGATCCTAACACCGGCAAGCAGCCCTTCGTACTCAGCCGTATTGTTTGTTGACACCTCCCTGGGGAAGTGCATCTGGATCACGTACTTGAGGTGCTCTCCGGTGGGCGCGACAAGCAGTACGCCAGCCCCGGCGCCCTGTAAGGAGAAAGCTCCATCAAAGTACATGATTCAGTCGCAACTTGCCTCCTTGCCGGGGAGAGCAGTCTCTTGGGTTTCTTCGTCAGGCGTCGCGGTCCATTATGCAATGAACTCCGCCAGGACTCAGCTTTGAATCGTCGAGGTACTCTCAAACTTGAGGCCAAAGCTGGACAGTTCCAGTGCCCACTCTACGATCCTTCTCGTTGCGTCTGGATTGTGCAATATCCGTTGCAGAGGGAGGCGAGTGACGACAGTGATTTCGTGCGCCTGGAAGTAGTGACGCAGCTTCCTCGAGGCCATAAGAAGGCCGAAGAGCAGTTTCTGCACACCGGAGTACCTCGATCTAGCCCCTTGCAGGAGGGAACTAACAAAGTAGGCCGGGTGCTGCATCATTTTCTTCTTCGGCGGCACTTCAATTGGCTGTGTCGTCTTGGCATCGGTGGCATCGGGCTCCGTCGCAGCTATTACCTCATCATCAATTTCTCTCTGCGCCACTAGTGCGGCGCTGACACCTGGTTCGTTGCCGCCAGGTACAGCAGCAACGGTTCCTGTGGCCTAGGCGCAACTAGTATTGGTGCGGAGGAGAGGTACCTCTTCGAATCTTGCAATGCTGCTTCGGCTTCTGGCGTCCACTCCATCAGGCCCGCCTTTTTCAAAATCTTGAAAAAGGGAAGGGCGCGCTCGGCGGACATGGAAATGAACCTGCTCATGGCGGCAATGCAACCATCAAGCCGACGCACATCCTTGACTCGCTTGGGCGCTTCAATCTGCTCTATAGCTTTGATCTTGTCCGGATTGGCCTCTATCCCACGCTGTGACACAAAGAACCCGAGAAGCTTGCCAGACGGGACGCCGAAGACGCACTTCTCAGGTTTCATCTTGAGATTGATCTTTCGTAGGTTTGCAAATGTTTCTTGTAAATCTGATATGAGGGTTGCCCTGTTCTTGGTTTTGACCACTATATCATCCATATAAGCTTCCATATTTCTATGGAGCTGGGGTTCAAAACCAATCTGGACCGCTCTTGCAAACGTTGAACCAGCACTCTTCAACCCGAAAGGCATCCGTATAAAGCAATACGTACCACATGGGGTGATGAATGCTGTTTTCTCTTCATCTTCCCTTCTCATGAAGATCTGGTGGTAGCCGGAGTAGGCATCGAGGAATGACAACAGATCACACCCAGCTGTGGAGTCAACAATCTGGTCGATGCGCGGCAACGGGAAGGGGTCTTTGGGACAAGCCTTATTAATATCTGTGTAATCAATACACAGCCTCCACTTCCCATTTGCCTTGCGCACTACCACCGGATTGGCCAACCACGTTGGATGGAGCACCCCTCTTACCAAACCCACTACTTCCAGTTTCCGGACCTCCTCTGTGATGAACTCTTGTCGTTCCAAAGCTTGCTTTCTGACCTTCTGCTTGACGGGCCGCGCATGAGGATAGACAGCAAGGTGGTGCTCAATCACCTCCCTGGGAACGCCGGGGATGTCGGATGCTTGCCATGCAAACACATCGACATTCGCCCGCAGGAAGGTGATGAGCGCGTCTTCCTATTTGTCGTCAAGGGTGGAGCTTATGGTAAAAGCTCCTCCCGTGCCGTCCTCCTTGATAGAAACCTTCTTGGTTCCTGGCGGTGTGGCTCTGGACTTCTTGTTTCTGTCGGCGGAGCTCTCTGGCACATCCTCGACGGGAGCGCTACACTCCGAAGAGGTGTGCTTGCCGGAGTGGGTGCCTGAGGTCTCACCGGTCTTCTTCTTTCGCCTTCCCGGGGCTCCAGCGGCAGGAGCAAGCGCCTTAGCAGTGGCGGCTGCTGCAACTGCTTGTTGGTAGAGTTTGTCAGCGCAAATTAGCGCATCCTTCTTGTCTGACGGGGCGGTGATGATCGTCACAGGCCCTGACATCTTCAGGGTGTTGTAGGCGTAATGTGACGCCGCCATGAACTTGGCCAGCGCTGGGCGGCCAAGGATCCTGTTGTAAGGCAAGGGGATCTTGGCAATGTTGAACACAATCCTTTCTGTCCTGTAGTTCAGATCACTCCCAAAAGTCATGGGCAACATGACCTTTCCCTTTGGTTGACTTCTTCCTGGGTTGACCCCCTGAAACGTGCCAGTCTCTTCGAGGTCTTCATCAGGAATCTGCAATTTCTCGATCATGGCAGGCGAGATTAAGTTCAGACCGGCCCCGCCATCGACTAGCATCTTTGTCACCTTGAGGTTGTGTATTGTTGGTGAAACCAACAATGGCAAGCAACCGACTGCAGTAGTGCGATCAGGGTGATCCTCAGTGTCAAAAATGATAGGTGTGCTGGACCACTTCAGCGGCCTTTGGGCATCAAACGACGGTTCCACCGCTGTAATCTCACGCGCCCACTGTTTAAGCTGGCGGTGAGAGGTATGCAGCGAGGCACTGCCATCGACGCACATGGCCTCTGTAGCTTTCTGAAATTCTTGGTCACCAGACTCATCATCCTCTTTGTGATCATTGTCTTCTGCCTTTTTGTCATGGCCCCGGGCTGGCCTCTCCTGCTGTTTATCTTTGCCGCGACGGCCCGCCTAGCCGTTACACTTCTTGCCGGACCCCTCAGCACCATCCTGGCCTTTCTCCTTGTCCCGCCTCTCATATTCAGCCCTCTGCTTCTCAGCAAGGAGCTCAACCTGTCAGCAGTTCTGGAGATCATGGCCTTTGGTGCGATGGATCTTGCAGTATTGCTTGTCGGAGTTTCCTGGCTTCTCGGCAGCCGCCAAGGCCCGACAGGCGACACATCCGGCAATTTCCTTGCCGGGGTCATCTGCCTTGGTTTTCTTGGCGGAGCCGGCGTCGTCAGATCCCTCGACGACAAGCACAGCCTTACCTTTGCGCTTCCTGTTGTGGCGCCGGCCTTTCTTCGCCGGGGCGGCAATATCCTCATCTGAGGAGTCGGTTTCCACGCCGGCATTTTCGCCGGGATACTTCCTTCCCTCTTCAGCTCGGGCACATCTGTCAGCAAGAACATAGAGTTCTGCCACATATTTCACCTTGTTCATTGCCAGTTCTTTGTGCATCTTGCGGCTACGCACGTTCTGATGGAACGCGCTGATGATGGTGGCAGGGTGAACATCAGGGATATTGTACTGTACCCGGCTGAACCTCTGTATATACTTGCGCAGACTCTCGCCTCCCTTTTGGGGAATGACATGCAGGTCGCTTGCTTGGCCATGGGCTTGGTGACCTCCAGTAAAGGTGCCCACAAACTCATGGCACAAATCCGACCAGGAGGAAATAGAGTCTACTGGCAAGTGCATCAACCACGACATGGCGTTGGGTTTAAGAGCCAATGGAAAGTAATTCGCAAGGACCTTGTCGTCGCGGGCTCCGGCGGCTTGCATCGCGATGGTGTATATGCTGAGGAACTCAGACGGGTGAGTCTTGCCGTTGTACTTTTCGCCAACGTCAGGTTTGAAGGTGCGGTGAGTGGGCCACTGGAACTGCCGCAGCTCACGGGTAAAAGCCGGACAGCCTACCTCGTAAGGTAGGCCTCCAGGGCTCTGCGGGGCCGGGTGGTTCACAGTAGGCCCTGCTCGCCTGTCTGAATGGTGGCGCGCTCCGCGCCGGCGCTCGATAGTGGTTCGAGCGTCTTCATGGGCTCGTTCCCGAAGAACTTGGCGCTGGTCACAGTGGGTCCGCGGGTCAGACGATGCTATGGAGATGTCGTTGCCCGCGATGTCGCGACGAGCCGACGTCCGCGGTACCGGATGGGGCAGAGGTGAATGCACCATGGTCGCAGCGCCGCCGGCTTTTCCGCCACTCGTCCGCAGGACTCCATCGGAGCGTCGACCCGGGGGCCTCACCGGACTTGGTTCGTCTTTGTTGGCCACCGCAACAAGGCTTCGGATAGTGGCTCTCCATTCGTCGAGTTTCCCCATAGCCGGAGGGAAATCGAGGAGCAACTGCACGCGCGCCAGGGCCACTGCTGGCGTCGGATGCAGCGAAACCTGCACGGATCGCGACGCGCTTCGACTTCTGACCATGTCAGAAGGAGCTCTATCATGACCCCGCGGTCGCATGCCGTTTTCACCAGCGCCTCGGCGAGTGGGCAGGTCTTCTACGTCCCGGGAGTGGCGCTCGGGGCTCATCCCACGGCGACGCCCGGGATCTTCGGCGTGATTATGCCGTTCGTCGCGCGCTGCCTGGGAGGAGCGCGTTGTTGGCGCCGGCGTGGGAGTCTTGGAGGCCCTTGCGTCGCCTTCGGGTGGGGCGACGATGACCCTGGAAGGCTCCGCTCCACCCGCGAAGGGCTTGGCTCCGCCTTTGGATTTGGCGACGTGTGGCCCGTTACCAGGCGCACAAACATCGCCGCCTCCCAAACTCCGGCTGCTGGGATGGTGTTGGTGTTCGCGAGCAGCGGCCCGGGTCCTTTCTGCGACTGGTCAGCTGCTCGCCCGCGTCAGGACGGGCTGTCCGGCTTCCGACGGGCCAACCGCCACCGTCGTCTTCTTCTTGGGCGCCATGATGATGTAGAAGCACCGAACTAACTGCTAAAGCCGATTCTCACAACTGCGCCCCCTACCTGGCATGCCAGAGATGTCGGTGGGAACGACACCTATGGGATCACAAGAATCCCTACTATGGTTGGCGGGGCATTGGGTCGTGAGAAGAGCGGATCTAACAGGTACCACACGGTTCGTTTATCCAGGTTTGGGCGGCGAGGAGGCGTAAAACCCTACTCCTGCTTTGGTGGATTGTATATCTGTGTTCTTGAGTTAGCTATGGGGCGTGAGGAGCTCCAAAAAGCCGAATCCTTCCTCTGGTTGCCTCGGGCCTCCTTTTATAGAAAAGGGGTTGCCACAGTGGCACACAAGAGGTGGAAAGGGTACAGTGATGTGAGGTTATCCCTCGCATTACATGACAAGGCGCATTTAATGCGTCTTGCTTAGGTGTCCTTACTTTATCGGGGACGGGGGAGAAACATGTCTCGTCCGTCGTCGCTCCTTCTTGTGTCGACACGCGCCCTGGCAAGCGACGCCTGCGATGCCACGTAGGTAGGCAGGCAGCTGAGGTGGCGCAGTGGTGGGTCTTCACGAAGATCTGCATGCCACCACGTAGGTGCCTGCCCAGCTGGTTGGGTCGGCAGCTGCATGCGAACGGCGGTGGAGGTTTAGTCGGCGTGGGCCTGATGGTGGCCCTACAGGTGTCCTCGGTAAGGGCCTTGCCGGGGCCCCGGCAAGGGTCTTGCCAAGGCGCCTGCTATCATCCCCGGTAAGGCGCTTGCCGGGGGCCTTGTGGTCTTCCACGGCTGGGATCCCGCCAAGGGTTGTCCTCTCCTTTGTGCGTATCTGATCTTGAATGTCTTCACAAAGATCTGCATGCCGCCACGGGGATGTCTCCCGAATCCTTGCCCTTTGGGGGCAGTGGACTCAAGGGTGGTTTTCTCCGTAGGCGCGGGACGAGTCGCCGCGGCAAGGGTCTTGCCGGGGCTGCTAGAACTGTCTCCCGACAAGGATCTTGCCGGGGGAGTCCGCTTTGTCCCCTTTGCTCTTCGTGGTCTTGGCCTTGGCATTGTTCTAGTTCTCTTGTTCTTCGGTCTTACCCTGGCTCACCTCCCTTGCCTTGCTTGATGTGGTGGTGCCAGTGGCTCAGACTGCCCGTGCACAGTTATAGGGGTACAAAAAGTGTTCCCCTCTTTTCGTACACCGACACGGATTCATCGTCATTGAAGCCTGGTTCAGGGGCTACTGAGGGAGTCCTGGATTAGGGGGTCTCTGGACAGCCGGACTATATCCTTTGACCGGACTGTTGGACTATGAAGATACAAGATTGAAGACTTCGTCCCGTGTTCGGATGGGACTCTACTTGGCGTGGAAGGCAAGCTAGACAATACGGATATGTACATCTCCTCCTTTGTAATCGACCTTGTGTAACCCTAGCCCCCTCCGGTGTCTATATAAACCGGAGGGTTTTAGTCCATAGGACAACATAAAATCATACCATAGGCTAGCTTCTAGGGTTTAGCGTCTCTGATCTCATGGTAGATCAACTCTTTTACTACTCATATTATCAAGAATAATCAAGCAGGACATAGGGTTTTACCTCCATCAAGAGGGCCCGAACCTGGGTAAAACATGGTGTCCCCAGCCTCCTGTTACCATCCACCTTAGACGCACAGTTCAGGACCCCCTACCCGAGATCCGCCGGTTTTGACACCGACAGTAAGTTAGTCGGAAGAAGCAACCATCATTTCACTCTTGAATGACACATACCCAATATAAAATGGTTGATAAGGAGAGAAAAAGAAAACCACTATATATACACTAGCAGGAGCCTAAGCTACAAGCCTGCTTACTTAGATTGCTCTCTCCACAAGCATAGAACGATGGGCCTGATCCCGCAGCTGGGGGAAGGGAATAATGTTCTGCGTAGACGCGGTCGACATCGGCGAGGGAGAAAATCCACAGTCGGTGTGTCCCAATCGGGGGTCACCGCGGTATGGGCCGATGCCGCGTCCCAACCGCCCTTCTGGCTACAGCCCGACATCCCAGGTAGTCCATCTTCCTTTTGGAGCCGGCTTGCTCCACTGCCGTAGCTCCATCTCCATGTCGATCTTTCTCTACTTCTACCGGCTTCTACTTGTGATGAGTTTATTTCTCATGAACTAGTGCCAGTACTATTATTCTAATCACACTTCTTCAATATCTTTACCATCAGGGATGCTTAGGTCGATTTTAGTGGAACTGCACAAAAGCATCGTATGATCCAATGGTGTCAGCCGTCTTTCCTTCGACAGGTTCTACCTTGCCAGGAAATTAAATCATGTTTAGGGTTTAGGGTTTAAGTCGTAGTGACCCCATCAGTAGTTTTTCTTTCGTACAGGCTCTCACAACTTTTTTCTTTAGTTGTGAAGTAAATATTGGCTATGATCTGTGAATCATTGAGATGCATTAGCATGCGTGTTAGTTTTCCTTTATATTTGATGGAATGTTGTAACGGGGCAACCTTGGAATAGGAATTAAAATGGAGTGGAAAGTTTCTGTTTTTCCGGAGAAAAAATGGAAACGGAGAGAAACCAACGTTTTGTTTCGTTGGATCGCGCCATCTAACAAAACCAACGCTTAAATCACATCTGTCGTGTTCGTGTCTCACCCTCCTCCATGACTCGACCCCACGCGGTCGCTCAGCATGCCACTCACCGCAAACCGAGTATACGATAACTTTCCCGCCTGCTTGTCGATGGATCGCGCCATGGAGTACTAGCACTACGGGAAGAGATTGACGAGTTGGGGGAGGATAGCTAGCTGTAGCATGGACTCCCAAGAACTTTTTACATGCATGTTGTAGCCGGCTATTGCGACCTTTGAACGCGGAGCAGCCGCGTGCACCCGGAAGCGGCGCGGGCGATGCTCTCTCGGCCGGCACGCCGCTTCAATGCCGGCGCCAGTGAGAGGTCGCGTCCGCTCTGGCCGGGCATGAATGCGGCACTGACCGTTTCGGGCAGGAAGCACGCGCGGGTGATGAAGAGGGTTCGGGTTGGTCAGGACCGGCCGTGGCAGCGGTCCGGACGTGCGCAAACAAGAGATGTTGTACGTTAATATTGCTGCGTATATAATTAACAAATATGATTGGAGATGGAGATGGAAATGGAATTTTACGTAAACACGGATATGCATGTCTATGTCTATGTGTGTGTGTGCACGACGACTCTCGCGACCTGGAAGCGGGGGCGTGTTTTTGATCGAGTTTTCTTTCTTGGTACGTTAGAAAATCAGTTTGTCCAATTCACATCTAGATGTTATTTAAGGATATCACATCTAAGCTACCACAAGTATATAATGTAGCAACAAGAAACAAAAAAAAACTAGGAAAAAAATAGACCACAAACAGAGTGGACATCAACTTAGATGTGACATAACTATGTCACATCTAGATGTGTCCTAGACAGACCCTTAAAAAATTGTCCGCCAGTTTTCGTTTCTTTTTTTCGGGAACACGCATATTCTATTTAAAACCACTGCTATGGAGAGATTTTCCTACTCCATTATAGCCTCTTGTTTGATGGAGTTTCTCGCGTCTCGCTCTCTCACCCTCTCCATATCAAAACAAGATGACAGTGTCCACTCTATCTCTCTCCTCACCGATGGTCACAGATCCGGCCGAATCCCGTCCGCTGCGGGAGGTGAGGAGGTGCAGCATTGACGTTGTCGCCGTCGGTGATGGAGGAAGCCGATGCGCACCGTCCTCTCGGAGCCGACGCTGGCGCGGACGAAGATCCTCCGCGCCCTTGTTCGCTGCCGTCGTGTGGGCAGATCCCGCTCGCCCGCCTAAACGACATCTCGCCCACCTGAGGTATAACTTCTTGTACTGGTCCAGCTCCCCAGGTCGCTGCGTGCGGGTTTTCTTCTATGCGACTACTCCCCATGCATAGTAGCTAGGGTTCGTCGGCTGGTCCAATATCACCTACTAGTACTATTATAGAGGAAATTCCACTCGAAAAGTTGTCCTGATTTATGCCTCGATGGAGGTATACATGTTGTTTCGACAAAAAGTACATGGTGGTTGTGCAGTCATTGTCCATATGGTGGTAGTACTATCACTGGTTAAATGAAGAAATGCTTTTTTTCTCGAGTATCCTGGTTTATTTCCCATCAAGATAATTATGATGCTTCTGTTTGTTGGTGTACTTTTCATTAATTCTGATTGACAATTGAGATGTCGTTGCTAACCCTTTTTATATTTTTGGAAACAGCGATGCGTGCCTCCATACCCGGGCATGTCTTCCTCAATTTTAGTGGAACTACACAAAATTGGATGGCCATTGTTGTTCCGCCTCACTGTCCACTGCCACGTGGTTCTTCCTTCCTCGAGCTTGACTACTGAGAAGAAACAGACCACAGTGAGGATTTGTCAAACTTCATAGGTGCCTCACCCAAACTTGATGCCAAATGGATGATGCATCACCACGATGACCTATCGATGCTCATGGTTGCACCTCATGGTTGCATCGGCTGGTGAAGCTGATTGATTTTCAATGAAAAACAAGCTGTCTTCCATCAATGCTCTTTGCTTGTTATGCACAAAGATGATATCCTTCGTCAGTTCACCTTGGTTGCGTTGGAGACGTAGTCGTCTTTCACGTTGGTGCAATTTTATCACACAATTGGCTATGAACCAAATGTTTCCTCGAAGAAGGATCAACGTTGGTACTAAGAGCATAAGTTGTGTATTGATTTCTAAGCCTTCTCACAACTTTGTCTCCAGCTCCCCTATAATTTTATTTGTCCAGCTATTAACTTTGATTTAAAAAATGGTGTGGACTAAAAACCCGGATGGATGTAGTAGCCCTCCATTTTTATTTACTCCACATATTAGATTTGACTGAAGTCAAACTTTGTAATACTCTCAAACCTTCCGATAATTGAAATTAAAATTCTTTATTTGCACACACTCTCACACGTTTCCGATAATTTGGCGCATGTGTGGTTGTTCACTTAAGGGAGGGTAGTGTACCACACGTGAAGGACAGGAAGCGTGACCAGGACGCGTGGGCGTGGATCGTTAGTTCATCGGAAGTAGTACTAGTTTTCTTCACTGTACATTAAATAAAGAGTTTCGTTTCGTACTTACACAATTTAAAACGATTGTTATGGAGAGAATAAGAAAACCACTCCACTACATATTAGCCGTATACACAAGAGTACTATATGGACGCAGCTTCATAGACTTAGTGCACCTGCCTTTGGATTTATGACAGGTGGGCCCAAAATGTGGCTGGCTCACCTATCATACAGCCAAAAGCAGGTGCAGTGAAGGCACTAGAGCTCAGTCCGTACTACAGTAGTATATATATAAGCGGGAGCCTCAGTGCTTGTTCGCTAGGGTTTGCACTCTCCACACGCTCGCCGCACTACATATATGTTACACGCTGGAGGCTCAATGTTCATTTGCTAGGGTTTGCTATATTCACAGTCTCGCACCCTCTCTTCACCAGATCTAAACAAGACTGCGTTGGCCTCTTGTCTCTCTCCCCCCTCACAGCTAGTGAAGGAGGCATCCGTATCCCGTCGCACCGGGAAGGGGAGGAGGTGTAGCGTTCACTCTATCGCCTTCGGCGAGGGAGGCAATCCACTGCTGGCTGCGCTATTCTCTTTCACCCAGCGCCTGTGCGGGAGGGCCACCGACCCCTTCTTCCTTGCTGCCATACGTAGTGTGGGCAGATCCGGCCTCCCGCCGCACGCCTTGCCACATCCCTACGACCCTAAGGTATAAGTTTCTTTGAAACTGTCGTTGCTCTAGCTACATGTAGATCTTTTTCGATCTGTAGTCGAATCTAGGTCTTGGTTCAAAGAGGAAAGAAGGGTGCGGTGGGCTGGAGCAAGAATCTAGGACGTGGTTCAATGAGGAAAGGAGGGGCGGAAAGTAGTATAGACTGGCTATCCAGCCACTTTGTAGGTCAAAAAGGGAAAAAGGGGGTAACCCAGTACACACATCTGTAAGGACCCGATCTCTTTGTTGAAAAGGGAAAGAAACTGGGGGGTCGGGTAGTTTGTGCAGGACTAGATTTGCTGCCCTCACATAGGAAGAAGGTACAAAGAGAACAAATATGGGACCAACGCATATATGCTGCTTGGCTACATACTCTGTATCACCCATTTATACATGTGGATGCACATGGTGCTGGCATGTCCCATACAACTATTTTGCTGTTGTTAATCTAAGAATGCTGCCGGAAAATTAAAGCAACGCCACTGTTAAAAGTAAATTACATTTTTTAACGAATGTTATTTCAATAGAATGTCTATGTTGATATGAATCAATGCAACCGTTTTAGAAATGCTACTGTCCTACTTTGTTTTCCATCCAAGATAAGTTAGATGCTTCTTTCTGTCACCGTTTTTTTCATCCTCCTTTATCGGCAAGTAATTGTTTCCTTTTTTGCCTCTGTTAAAACAGGGGTATCGATTCAACTTGTTGCTATTGCGACATTTTTCTTCGCTACTCAAAACACTTCTGTTTTAAGAGTGTTTTGTGTAGTTCAACTTGAATGTCACACCGGTGACTTTGCTTAATTTTGGTGGAACTACACAAAAGGAGATCGAGATTTGTTTCCAGTCTTCGTGGCGAGTTGTTTCAAATCTTGGTCTCAACCACATGATGTGCATTGTGCTTTGAGATGTTGTGCTACTTGTTTTGGTACTATTTTAAATAAATGTTGAATTGAAGCTATTGTATTGCTGTCTTTTCCCATTAAGTAGTGAACAAAAATGGGACCAACCCCGACATGATGCTTGTTGCTTTGTTACAACAAATTCAGCATCACCCCCTTTATAAACTAGTAATTGATGCCACTCTCAGAATTAACTACTGAATCTTATTTCAAAACTGCAACACTTGTTAGGGATTGGCGGGATTACCATTTTTGTGGCCGCATGTTTCATCCTCCTTTCTTAGCCAGTAATTGATTCCTTTTTTGCCTTCATTTAAACAGGGATATCTATTCAACTTGTTGCTATTGCGACCTTTTGCTTCGCTACACAAAACACTTTGCTTGATTTCAGTGCAACTGCAGAAAACGAGATTGGATTTCCTATTCGTGTTGGCAGATTCGTATTTTATCTTGTCCGTCTCATGAAAGGTCAGTACAGGCCTTCATCCACATGATTGTGTAGTGTGCCTTGAGATGTTGTGCTACTTGTATTGGTACTGTTTTAAATAAATGTTGAATTGAAGCTATTGTATTGCTATCTTTTCCCATTAAGTAGTGAACAAAAATGGACCAACCCAGACATGATGCTTGTTGCTTTGTTACAACAAACTCTGCATCATCCCCTTTATAAGTAGATGGAAGCACATACTGTTGTTGCGCCCACTCTCCCCTCGAACTGTTTATGCTTTTCGTTAATCTAATGCCGCTGGTAAAATTAAGCAATGCCACTCTCAGAATTAATTAACTACCGAATCTTAGTTCAAAACTGCAACACTTGTTAGGAATGGTACTATCCTGCTTTGTAGTTCTTTCTACATGTTTAACCAAGGTATTGTTAAGATAATGTCTCTGTTAAAATGAATCAGTTGCATTGTTTTAGGAATGGTACTTTTCTGCTTTGTTGTTCTTTATACATGTTGAAATAAGGCATTGTTAAGATAATGTCTCAGTCAATATGAATGAATCACACTGATGTAGAATTGCTACTCTCCTGCTTTGTTTCCCATTAAGATAAAGTAGATTAGTAGATGCTTTTCTTCTGGGAGTACAAGTCATCAACCGTTATTTCTCAGTAATTGTTTCCCTTATACCTATTGTTGCTTACAAGGATATCAAAATTAAAGCTTGGTTTTATTCCGACTTCGATTTTAGTTGAACTGCACAAAAGGAGCCAATGTGTAAGGCAAACTGCTGCATTACTGGGTCTAGTTGGTCGTTCCACTTTGCAGAAAGAAGCAGTCACTATTTGCGCTACATTACAGAAGGAATGACCGAGAAGCTTTACAGAGTATTATTAGACACCGGTGACATGACTAGTCTGCAGAGACCATTGGCAATTTAACAACACGTGGACTGCCCTGGGAAAAAAGTGCCCAAACAAGTACAAGAAGCTACGACAGGACTCCACGATCATAGGCATTACATATTTTGAATGGGAAAAGCTTGTCAAAGTTTAATCATTGATGTTAGCAAGAAGACGTTAGTTTAATATATTGGAATTGGAAAACCTTGTCAAAATTTGCTCATTGATGTTAGCCAGAAGACATGCATTTGATATCTTTGAGTGGGACGCCACTTCCTGTGAGCAGCGTCGAGTGGTTTTTCCTATTCCTATGTTCAGTTTAGAAGTAAATAGTTACTCTGCTGAGATATTCCTGTGTTAAGAGTTTGTTCTAAATATTGTCTATGTAATGCCAGGCCTTGTGTTTGATTGCAAAGTTGAGCTTGGAATGTTGTGGCATGCGGCATCACGAGCTGCTCACCATGCCTCCTAAGAATAATGCTTCGTATTGTTTTGCATGTCGATCTAATGCCAGTGATTTGCTTGTTAAGAAGATCATCCTCTTCTGTTGTTTCCGTGCTTAAGAAGTTCATCGTCTGATGTTTCATTCATAGCCTATACGACAAGTCGGGTAGGTTAGACGTGAAACCATATGAACTTCCGACCAACTAATGATATTAGGCCGTGATTGGACCGTCGTTTTCCAACCAAAACCGCTTGTAAAACCGATGCTTGTAAATTAAAGCAGATGGTCTCGGGCTGTAACGCTCTCGATGCGGCTATAGCTCCCACGTGTCGAGGCACGACTTAGAGGCATAACCGCATTGAAAGCAATGTCGCAAATTAGGCAATCTTCACAACATCCCATGTAATATAGATAATAAAAGGGGAGATACATAGTTGGCTTACACTCACCACGTCAATCAAAGTACATAAATAGCATTACGACATTCAAACACTCATGGCCTAACTACGGCGCCAAAATAAAAGATAACCCAACATGCGACACGGTCCCGATCACCCCAACTGGGAACCACTACTGATCATCAGGGAAAGACACGTAGTATCGGCGTGAGTCCTTGTCGAACTCCCACTTGAGCTCAAGCGCGTCATCTGGAATGGAATCATCAGGCCCTGCATCTGGTTTGGAAGTAATCTATGAGCCACAGGGACTCAGCAATCTCGCACCCTCGCGATCAAGACTATTTAAGCTCATAGGTAAGGCAAGGTAAATATGTGGAGCTGCAGCAAGCGACTAGGATGTATGGTGGCTATCCTGTTCGCAAAAGAGAGCGAGAAGAGGAGGCAAAGCACGAGCGAGTAACTAGAGGGCATCCTGCGGCAAGCATTACTCCAACACCGTGTTCACTTCCCGGACTCCGCCGAGAAGGGACCATCATGGTAACTCACACAGTTGATTCATTTTAATTAAGTTAAGGTTCAAGTTATCTACAACCGGACATTAACAAATTCCCATCTGCTCATAACCGCGGGCGCGGCTTTCGAAAGTTCAAATCCCTGTAGGGGAGTCCCAACTTAGCCCATGACAAGCTCTCACGGTCAACGAAGGAATAGACCTCCTACCGAGACGTTCCGATCAGACTCGGTATCCCGGTTCTTCAAGACACTTCGACAAATTAAAAACAAATCCAGCAACACCACCTGAATGTGCCGACAAATCCTGATAGGAGCTGCACATATCTCGTTCTCAGGGCTCACTCAGATAGGTCAAGCTACGAGTAAAACCAACCCTCGAGTTTCCCTGAGGTGGACCCGCAGGCTGCTTGGTTCGGACCAACACTCAGAGGAGCACTGACCCGGGGGGGGGGGGGGGGCGGGGGTTAAATAAGATGACCCTCGGGCTCCGGAAACCCAATACTTCTGCTGCTTGGCCACTTGAGTAGAGGAAGAAGGAGTAGCATCTCTGACTCGCTTCTTGGAAGCATCACACCTCAGTTGAGCAGCCTCTTGCTTCAATTCCATGTTGTAGAACTCATCGTACCTCAAGGGCTCAAAGAGAACAAGAGCTAGCTGGATTTCTTCTCTGAGACCACCCCTGAACTGGTATATCATGCTCTTCTCATCAGGGACGTCCTGCTTAGCAAAGCGGGCGAGCTTCTGAAACAACTTGTTGTAGTCATAGACAGACAAAGAGCCTTGCTTCAGGTTGCGGAATTCCTCACGCTTGCTTTCAACCATGCTCTGAGGGATATGATGAGCTTTGAAGTCTTGACGGAATTCATCCCAGGTAATCACACGTCCTCCTCTGGAATCCTTGTACTTCTGGAACCATTCTGCAGCTTGGTCTTTGAGTTGGAAGGAGGCGAACTAGACGAAGTCCTCAGGCCTGACGTTACTGCACTCGAAATGCTTGCACAGATCCACGAGCCAATCATCAGCATCAGTTGCCTCAACACAATTGCTGAAAGTCTTTGGCCCGTTAGCAAGGAACTGGTTGAGTGTAGCAAAGTGATTCTGATTGTTGCCTTGGTTCGCTTGATTACGCTCTTGAAGAATTTGCATGATCAACTGCGTGTTTGCATTGGTTGCGGCCATCACAGCTTGCCATGCCTCCGGAGGAGGTGGAGGTGGTGGCGGATCCTGATTCTGATTCTGATTGGTGCTCTTAGCGGGAGCCATCCTGAAGAGGGTGACAACCGTTAGCACATTAACAGATAAAATGAAGCTGAATCAAACGGGATGAAATTGCAACATAAAGTCTTCACATCCGAACATAAGAACGAATGCATTCCACTTGAAATGGTCACATATCAATAAATTGAGAAGCCACTTAGAATTTAGGTAGAGAAATAAATCAACAAGGTACGGATCAAGAACGAATACTCGGTAAGAAATCCCAATCTCAAACCAAATATCCGTGGAAGAAGAACTAGAGCTACCAGAATTTCCACCTATGAAACTCCCGAACCTTTCGGTTATGCAATCATGTGTTGGGGATACAGGGGAAGCATAATATCTCACCCAAATCTAGCAAATCCTACGTCCAACTGTATCCATCCTTCAACACATAACCGAGAAAACTTCGGAAACCATCTACCTCAACCTTCGAAAAGCATCCGTTATACAAGTTATGGCGATACTCCCGAACTCCCGCCCCAGTACTGGGTGGCGTCGAGGTTATCTCACCAACGAACTGCATAAAAGAGATTTTCGATGTCGGCGTACTAAACTCAGGTATTCCAGAACTGCAACGATAAAATTGTGACGACAACACCTTGAAGCTCAACTCCCCGGGACACTGCCACAACCCCTAAAGACAGGAGGCACCAAGAACAATGTTCAGGTCACAAAACCATCGGAACGATTCCAATATACCTGCGTGATGCTAAAATTTTTTTTAGTGAAATTTGAGAAGAGAAGAGTCAAAACTCTACGCCAGGATGCCTTACCAGAGCGATGAGGAGACTGGGAAGTAAAAAGAATTCCTAAACTCTTCGATATATAATTCCTAAATGACTCAAAACATTTTTCTAGACTCAACAACGACTGCTAAAAACGATCAAGCAATGGGGGCTCCTAAGGCCGGGGAAGGCTCTGATTACCAACTTGTAACGCCCTCGATGCGGCTATAGCTCCCACATGTCGAGGCATGACTTAGAGGCATAACCGCATTGAAAGCAATGTCACAAATTAGGCAATCTTCACAACATCCCATGTAATATAGATAATAAAAGGGGAGATACAAAGTTGGCTTACACTCGCCACGTCAATCAACGTACATAAATAGCATTACAACATTCAAACACTCATGGCCCGACTACGGCGCCAAAATAAAAGATGACCCAACATGCGACACGGTCCCGATCACCCCAACTGGGCACCACTACTGATCATGAGGGAAAGACACGTAGTATCGGCATGAGTCCTCGTCGAACTCCCACTTGAGCTCAAGCGCGTCATCTGGAATGGAATCATCAGGCCTTGCATCTAGTTTGGAAGTAATCTGTGAGCCACAGGGACTCAGCAATCTCGCACCCTCGCGATCAAGACTATTTAAGCTCATAGGTAAGGCAAGTTAAATATGTGGAGCTGCAGCAAGCGACTAGCATGTATGGTGGCTATCCTGTTCGCAAAAGAGAGCGAGAAGAGGAGGCAAAGCGCGAGCGAATAACTAGAGGGCATCCTGCGGCAAGCATTACTCCAACACCGTGATCACTTCCCGGACTCCGCCGAGAAGAGACCATCACGGTAACTCACACAGTTGATTCATTTTAATTAAGTTAAGGTTCAAGTTATCTACAACTGGACGTTAACAAATTCCCATCTGCCCATAACCGCGGGCACGGCTTTCGAAAGTTCAAATCCCTGCAGGGGAGTCCCAACTTAGCCCATGACAAGCTCTCATGGTCAACGAAGGAATAGACCTCCTCCCGAGACGTTCCGATCAGACTCGGTATCCCGGTTCTTCAAGACACTTTGACAAGTTAAATACAAATCCAGCAACACCGCCCGAATGTGCCGACAAATCCCGATAGGAGCTGCACATATCTCGTTCTCAGGGCACACTCAGATAGGTCAAGCTACGAGTAAAACCAACCCTCGAGTTTCCCCGAGGTGGCCCCGCAGGCTGCCTGGTTCGGACCAACACTCAGAGGAGCACTGGGCCGGGGGGGGGGTTTAAATAAGATGACCCTCGGGCTCCGGAAACCCAAGGGAAAAGAGGCTAGGTGGCAAATGGTAAAACCAAGGTTGGGCATTGCTGGAAAAGCTTTAATCAAGGCGAACTATCAAGGGGTTCCCATTATAACCCAACCGCGTAAGGAACGCAAAATCCGGGAACATAACACCGATATGACGGAAACTAGGGCAGCAAGAGTGGAACAAAACAGTAGGCGAGAGGCCGAGCCTTCCACCCTTTACCAAGTATATAGATGAATTAAGATAACAAGGCAATATAATGATATCCCAACAAGTAAATAATGTTCCAACAAGGAACGGCCTCCAATCTTCACCTGCAACTAGCAACGCTATAAGAGGGGCTGAGCAAAGCGGTAACATAGCCAATCAACGGTTTGCTAGGACATGGTGGGTTAGAGGTTTGACATGGCAATTTGGGAGGCATGATAAGCGAGTGGTAGGCATCATAGCATAGGCATAGCAAAAGAGCGAGCATCTTGCCTGCAAAGTTGTCAGAGTTGACTGGATCCTCGAAAGCAAACTCAATGGGCTCCTCGTTAGCGAACTCGTCTCCCGGCTCTACCCAAATAAAACAAAGAAGCAACAAGGACACAATCAACGACGTGCAAAGCTCAAACAATATGATGCAAACATGGTATGCTATGCGGGATGCGATATGTGATGCATATGCAAGATTTGACAAGGAATGAATGAACCTGGCCTCAACTTGGAAATCCAAGTGTGCCACTGGAAAGGTGATATGAAATCGCTTGAAAACGATATAAAGAATGCCCGAATCGGAATTACGGTTTGGAAATGGCAAGAAATTCAAATATGACCACGTTCTGCGATTTACAGCAAGTAGCCATCTAAATGCAACAATATGAACATGCTACAGCACCCAAATATGGCATAAAAATACATGTCAGGGATCCATACATGATGCTTAACAAAAGACTAGCACTGAGCTACGGCCAATTCATCCATTAACAGGTTCAAACAAGCATGGCAAAAATGCATTTGGTAAACAGATTTCAGACTTAGTGAAATTAACACTTGTCTGGAATTTCAGATCAGATAGCACTCTTTGGAGCATGAAAACTATATGCTACAGGACCTGAAAATGGAAAGGTAAAGCATGGCATGGAGATACTCAAAGAGCTTAACAAAAGTCCCTTAGTGACCTTGAGCCAAAAGGGATCAGAAAATACATTTGCAAGCGTGTGAACATGGCAAAAACATAATCAGATCACAGACTTAGTGAAAAACTGGAGCATGCAAAACAGATATCAAGTAGGCATGTTTACCAGCTCGATGCACTAACTACAGAGCAAGTCATGACAATCCAAGCATACACCCATCAAGAATACACATTATACAAGCTAGACATGGCAAGAACAATAACATAGCATGCACGGATCATCTACAACATCCTCGGCAAAATCGCTAACAAGTAGACAATCTGCCCAGATTCACGAAATAGCAAAAGTGGAGCTCGATTGACTCAAGCTAGGGTGCTCCATAATTGCAAACAAAGACATGGATGGATAGAGCACCACAAGATTAACAAAAAATTCTTACTGGTCATCCTCAAAAGAGGCACGGATCACTAGGAAACAACATGAACATATGGCATATTGAGATAAACAGATCAAGGACTTGGTGGAAATGCTAAGTCCCTGAAATCAGCATTAACGAATGCACCACTTTGCAAGCTTGTGCTAGTCACCACATACATCACAAGAATACATGGGTTGCACCTCTGGATAGATGGCAAAACATATAACAAAACATATGTAGAGCTCAGGGGCATATCATGCACACAGTAATCATGGCAAAAATGACAAATATCTAATTGGAGCAGCAGATCTGACAACTATCTCAAATAGCACTCTTCCAACAGCATTTCGGGCATTAAGATGAACTCAAATGAAAATGATGCAATGAGATGAAACGATGTGCTCTCTGAGACGAACATTTTGATATGCTAAATGCCCAAAACGGAGCTATGGATGCAAAGTTACGATGCGATGAACATAGCCAAAATAATTAGGGTTTCGGGCAAAAAGTCAACCCGAGACAAATCCCAGATCTAGATCCGGCCGGGCGCGGTTTACGAGGATGGCCGGAGTCGGAGCTCGAGGTTGCCAGAGTTGGATCCGTGCCGGAGATGAACGGAGGCGGCGCCGGCGGTCGTCGGGCGGCGGAGAGGAAGGTCGCCGGCGCGGGCGGCGCGGCGAGGTTGCCGGCGAGCTCACTGCAGCGGCGGGGTAGCGCGGCGGCTGGCGAGGAAGGTCGGGCGGCGCGGGCGGCGCTCGCCGACGCGGCGAACGAAGGGCGGCGTGGCGAGGAGCTAGGCAGCGGCGGCTTCAGGCTCGCGGGGGCCCGATCCGGGCTTCCCGGACCGCGGCGGAGACGGGTGCTGGGCGGGACACGTGGCGCCTTCTTAGTGGCTCCCACCGGCGGCGGCGGTTTTACGGCCAGGGGCGGACATGTTCGGCGCAACAAAGGAGCGGGTTTGCTAGGGTTAGGGTAGAATGATCCGAAAATTTCGGGAAGGAGCTAAATTTATAGGCATAGAGGGAGCTAGGAGAGTCCAAATGAGGTGCGGTTTTCGGCCACGCGATCGTGATCGAACGATCTAGATGATGGAGAAGGCTTAGGTGGGTTTTGGGCCAAATTGGAAGGGTGTTGGGCTGCAACACACATGAGGCCTTTTCGGTCCCTTGGTTAGCCGTTGGAGTGTCAAACGAAGTCCATATGATATGAAACTTGACAGGAGGTCTACCGGTAGTAAACCAAGGCCGCTTGGCAAGTCTCGGTCAAATCCGGAAATGTTTAATCCCCACACGCGAAAGAAAGGCAGAAATGACCACCGGAGGAGAACGAAGCGCCAGAATGCAAAACGGACAACGGGGAAAAAGCTCGAATGCATGAGATGAACACATATGCAAATGCAATGCACATGATGACATGATATGAGATGCATGACAACGACAACAACACACGGAGAAAAAAACCCGAACCCGAGGAAATAAAATAACTTAAAGCCGAAACGGCAAGAGTTGGAGTACAAATTGGGAAAGTTACATCCGGGGTGTTACAACACTCCACCACTACGAAAGGATCTCGTCCCGAGATCTAGGACTGAAAGAACACCGGGTACTCAGAACGGAGGTGATCCTCGCGTTCCCAGGTAGCTTCACGGTCGGAATGGTGTGACCACTTGACTTTGAGGAATTTGATTGACTTGTTGCGAGTCTTGCGTTCAATCTCTTCAAGAATAGCAACTGGGTGCTCACGATAAGAGAGATCTTCTTGGAGCTCAATGTCCTCGAAGTTGACGGTGCGGCCAGGAGTCTTGAAGCACTTTCGGAGCTGAGAGACATGGAACATGTCATGAACATTTGCAAAGTTTGAAGGAAGCTCGAGTTGATAGGCGAGGTCACCTCTCTTGCTGACAATCTTGAAAGGTCCCACGTATCTAGGGGCAAGCTTCCCTTTGATACCGAAGCGACGAGTACCTTTCATAGGAGAGACGCGGAGGTAAACATGATCTCCGATCTCGAAAGCCAAATCACGGTGCTTACTATCATAGTAGCTCTTCTGACGGGATTGGGCTGCTTTGAGGTTATCTCGAATGACTTTGCACATTTCCTCTGCCTCTGTGATTAAGTCATTACCCAAAAGCTGACGTTCACCGGTTTCAGACCAGTTGAGAGGGGTACGGCACTTCCTGCCATACAGAATTTCAAATGGGGCCTTGCCCGAACTTGCTTGAAAACTGTTTTTGTAGGAGAATTCAACATAAGGAAGACAATCCTCCCACTTCATGCCGAAGGAGATCACACGAGCTCTGAGCATATCTTCAAGAATCTGGTTGACATGCTCGACTTGACCGCTAGTTTGAGGATGGAAAGCTGTGCTGAAGCGGATGTTGGTGCCCATGGCCTTCTGAAAAGAATCCCAAAACTTGGAGTTAAAGATGCTGCCATGGTCTGAAGAGATCACCTGTGGAATACCGTGCAGAGAGACAATTCGAGAGGTATAGAGCTCCGCCGATTGAGCTGCAGTGATAGACTCTTTGATAGGTAGAAAGTGAGCCACTTTGGTGAGTTTGTCGATGACAACGAATATAGCATCATTGCCACGCTTGGACTTTGGAAACCCAGTCACGAAGTCCATCTCAATGTGGTCAAACTTCCATTCTGGAATGGCAAGAGGTTGGAGGAGACCCGCTGGCCTTTGGTGTTCTGCCTTCACTCTTCTGCAGAAATCACATTCATTCACGAACTGAGCAATCTCGCGCTTCATTCGAGTCCACCAATAAGCATGCTTGGGGTCCTGATACATCTTCATGCTCCCAGGGTGGATGGAGAGGAGAGAATTGTGAGCCTCATTCATGATCACTTTACGAAGGTCACCTTTGGGCACAACAATACGATCCTCGAAGAAGAGAGTATCCTTGTCGTCAAGGCGGTAGCACTTGTACTTGGGTTGACTCTTGGCAATCCCAATCTTCACATTCTTCACCATAGCATCAAGAAGTTGGGCTTGGCGAATCTGGTATTCCAAGGTAGGAGAGACTTGAAGGTTGGAGAGGAAACCTTGAGGAACAACTTGCAGGTTAAGTTTGCGGAAAGCTTCACAAAGCTCGGGTTGATAAGGCTTGAGAATCAGACTGTTGCAGTAAGCCTTCCTGCTCAATGCGTCAGCAATCACATTGGCCTTGCCTGGAGTATACTCGATACTTGGATTATACTCTTGAATCATTTCGACCCATCGAGTTTGCCTGAGGTTGAGATTAGGCTGAGTGAAGATGTACTTGAGACTCTTGTGGTCAGTGAAAATGTCCACTTTTCTTCCCAATAAGAGATGTCTCCAAGTAAAAAGAGCGTGCACAACTGCCGCCAACTCAAGGTCATGAGTGGGGTAGTTCTTCTCATTGGGCTTCAACTGACGAGAGGTATAAGACACAACTTTCTTCTCTTGCATCAACACTGCACCGAGACCTTGGAGAGAGGCATCGCAAAAGACCTCGTACGGTTTGGATTCATCAGGCGGAGTCAGAACTGGAGCAGTGACCAATTTCTCTTTCAAAGTGTTGAAAGCAATGTCACACTCCGGAGACCAAACGTACTTGACGTGCTTCTGGAGAATATTTGAGAGAGGCTTCGCGATCTTAGAAAAGTTTTCAATGAATCTTCGATAGTAGCTTGCGAGACCGAGGAAGCCACGGAGTTGCTTCACGTTCTGAGGAGGTTCCCAATTCACAATTGCAGACACCTTCTCAGGATTCACCGCAATGCCCTTGGCAGAGATGATATGACCAAGATAAAGAACCTCATCGAGCCAAAATTCGCACTTGGAGAACTTGGCGTAGAACTGGTGTTCCCTCAGCTTATCGAGCACCAAACGCAAGTGCTTGGCATGATCTTCATTGTTCTTCGAAAAGACCAGAATGTCGTTGAGATAGACCAAAACGAAGTCATTGGTGTAGGCGTTGAAGATGAAGTTCATCATGCGAGAGAAAGTCGGAGGAGCGTTGACGAGGCCAAAAGACTTGACAGTGTATTCATATGAACCATAGCTTGTCTTGAAATCCGTCTTGGGAATATCTTGCTCACAGATTTGAATCTGATGATAACCCATATGGAGATCAAGCTTGGAGAATACTTGGGCACCTTTGAGTTGTTCGAACATCTCGTTGATGTTGGGAAGTGGGTATTTGTTCTTGATGGTCTTCTTGTTCAATGGGCGGTAATCAACACAAAGTCGGTCCGTTCCATCCTTCTTCTTCACAAAAAGAACACCACAACCCCACGGAGAAGAACTAGGCCGGATAAGACCCATTCTCTCTTGAATATCGATTTGCTTCTTCAGCTCCTTCAACTCTTCAGGTCCGAGCTTGTAAGGACGCTTGCACACTGGTTCCATACCAGGCTCAAGATCGATGACGAATTCAACTGGCCGGTGCGGAGGCATTTCTGGAAGCTCTTCTGGAAAGACGTCTTGATATTCGCAAACGACTGGAATTTGCGAGATAGCATCCAGTCCACCCTTCTCATTGAGAGAAAACAAACGGATGGTATCATCACGAGCGGCAAAAACAATTACATCCTCAGACGGATGAGTCAATTGAATCTGCCTGGCTGCACAATCAAGATGCGCCTTGTGCTTAGAAAGCCAATCCATTCCGAGAATAAGATCAATATCCGAGTTACCAAGAACCATTGGGGAAGAAAGGAACTTGTACTCGCCCAAGGTGATAGTAACATCTGGCACCTCCAGACTTGCACTCAAGCGTTTGCCAGGAGAAACGATATCCATTTGTTTACCCAAATGGGAAGAAACGAATTCATGCTTGGTAAAAAATGGCTTTGACATGAAACAAAGTGATGCACCAGTGTCAAAAAGAACTCTTGCAGGAATATCGTTAACAGGAAGGTTACCCATGATGACATCTGACGAGTCCTCTGCCTGAGCTACATTCATCAAGTTGACCTTGGCGTGCTTGGGGTTATGCTTGACCACAGCTGTACTTGCCGATCTCACAGGAGGAGGAGGGAGACGCCTCTGGTTGAAGCATTTGTTCGCATAGTGACCCTTCTGTTGGCACTTGTTGCACGTGACCTCTGAAAGCGGACGGTGATACGGAGAACTTGATCTTGGAGCTTGAGATGAAGTCTTGTTCTGAAAGCCAGGGTTGGGTGGGTGGGAAGATCCACGGCCACCTTTGCTCTTCTGCTGATACGGCTGACGGAACGGAGGAGGAGGAAGCCAATACTTCTGCTGCTTGGCCACTTGAGTAGAGAAAGAAGGAGTAGCATCTCTAACTCGCTTCTTGGAAGCATCACACCTCAGTTGAGCAGCCTCTTGCTTCAATGCCATGTTGTAGAACTCATCGTACCTCAAGGGCTCAAAGAGAACAAGAGCTAGCTGGATTTCTTCTCTGAGACCACCCCTGAACTGGTATATCATGCTCTTCTCATCAGGGACGTCCTGCTTAGCAAAGCGGGCGAGCTTCTGAAACAACTTGTTGTAGTCATAGACAGACAAAGAGCCTTGCTTCAGGTTGCGGAATTCCTCACTCTTGCTTTCAACCACGCTCTGAGGGATATGATGAGCTTTGAAGTCTTGACGGAATTCATCCCAGGTAATCACACGTCCTCCTCTGGAATCCTTGTACTGCTGGAACCATTCTGCAGCTTGGTCTTTGAGTTGGAAGGAAGCGAACTTGACGAAGTCCTCAGGCCTGACGTTACTGCACTCGAAATGCTTGCACAGATCCACGAGCCAATCGTCAGCATCAGTTGCCTCAACACAATTGCTGAAAGTCTTTGGCCCGTTAGCAAGGAACCGGTTGAGTGTAGCAAAGTGATTCTGATTGTTGCCTTGGTTGCCTTGGTTCGCTTGATTACACTCTTGAAGAATTTGCATGATCAACTGCGTGTTTGCATTGGTTGCGGCCATCACAGCTTGCCATGCCTCCGGAGGAGGTGGAGGTGGTGGCGGATCCTGATTCTGATTCTGATTGGTGCTCTTAGCGGTAGCCATCCTGAAGAGGGTGACAACCGTTATCACATTGACAGATAAAATGAAGCTGAATCAAACGGGATGAAATTGCAACATAAAGTCTTCACATCCGAACATAAGAACGAATGCATTCCACTTGAAATGGTCACATATCCATAAATTGAGAAGCCACTTAGAATTTAGGTAGAGAAATAAATCAACAAGGTATGGATCAAGAACGAATACTCGGTAAGAAATCCCAATCTCAAACCAAATATCCGTGGAAGAAGAACTAGAGCTACCAGAATTTCCACCTATGAAACTCCCGAACCTTTCCGGTTATGCAATCAGGTGTTGGGGATACAGGGGAAGCATAATATCTCACCCAAATCTAGCAAATCCTACATCCAGCTGTATCCATCCTTCAACACATAACCGAGAAAACTTCAGAAACCATCTACCTCAACCTTCAAAAAGCATCCGTTATACAAGTTATGGCGATACTCCCGAACTCCCGCCTCAGTACTGGGCGGCGTCGAGGTTATCTCACCAACGAACTGCATAAAAGAGATTTTCGATGTCGGCGTACTAAACTCAGGTATTCCAGAACTGCAACGATAAAATTGTGACGACAACACCTCGAAGCTCAACTCCCCGGGACACTGCCACAACCCCTAAAGACAGGAGGCACAAAGAACAATGTTCTCGTCACAAAACCATCGGAACGATTCCAATCTACCCGCGTGATCCTAATTTTTTTAGTGAAATTTGAGAAGAGAAGAGTCAAAACTCTACGTCAGGATGCCTTACCAGAGCGATGAGGAGACTGGGAAGTAAAAAGAATTCCTAAACTCTCCGATATGTAATTCCTAAATGACTCAAAACATTTTTCTAGACTCAACAATGGTTGCTAAAAACGATCAAGCAATGGGGGCTCCTAAGGCCGGGGAAGGCTCTGATTACCAACTTGTAACGCCCTCGATGCGGCTATAGCTCCCACATGTCGAGGCATGACTTAGAGGCATAACCGCATTGAAAGCAATGTCGCAAATTAGGCAATCTTCACAACATCCCATGTAATATAGATAATAAAAGGGGAGATACATAGTTGGCTTACACTCGCCACGTCAATCAACGTACATAAATAGCATTACAACATTCAAACACTCATGGCCCGACTACGGCGCCAAAATAAAAGATAACCCAACATGCGACACGGTCCCGATCACCCCAACTGGGCACCACTACTGATCATGAGGGAAAGACACGTAGTATCGGCATGAGTCCTCGTCGAACTCCCACTTGTGCTCAAGCGCGTCATCTAGAATGGAATCATCAGGCCCTGCATCTGGTTTGGAAGTAATCTGTGAGCCACAGGGACTCAGCAATCTTGCACCCTCGCGATCAAGACTATTTAAGCTCATAGGTAAGGCAAGGTAAATATGTGGAGCTGCAGCAAGCGACTAGCATGTATGGTGGCTATCCTGTTCGCAAAAGAGAGCGAGAAGAGGAGGCAAAACGTGAGCGAGTAACTAGAGGGCATCCTGCAACAAGCATTACTCCAACACCGTGTTCACTTCCCGGACTCCTCCGAGAAGAGACCATCATGGTAACTCATATAGTTGATTCATTTTAATTAAGTTAAGGTTCAAGTTATCTACAACCGGACATTAACAAATTCCCATCTGCCCATAACCACGGGCACGGCTTTCAAAAGTTCAAATCCCTGCAGAGGAGTCCCAACTTAGCCCATGACAAGCTCTCACGGTCAACGAAGGAATAGACCTCCTCCCGAGACGTTCCGATCAGACTCGGTATCCCAATTCTTCAAGACACTTTGACAAGTTAAAAACAAATCCAGCAACACCGCCCGAATGTGCCGACAAATCCCGATAGGAGCTGAACATATCTCGTTCTCAGGGCACACTCAGATAGTTCAAGCTACGAGTAAAACCAACCCTCGAGTTTCCCCAAGGTGGCCCCGCAGGCTGCCTGGTTCGGACCAACACTCAGAGGAGCACTGACCCCGGGGGGGGGGGGGGGGGGGGTTTAAATAAGATGACCCTCGGGCTCCGGAAACCCAAGGGATAAGAGGCTAGGTGGAAAATGGTAAAAACACGGTTGGGCATTGCTGGAAAAGCTTTAATCAAGGCTAACTATCAAGGGATTCCCATTATAACCCAACCGCGTAAGGAACGCAAAATCCGGGAACATAACACCGATATGACGGAAACTAGGGCGGCAAGAGTGGAACAAAACACTAGGCGAGAGGCCGAGCCTTCCACCCTTTACCAAGTATATAGATGAATTATATAACAAGGCAATATAATGATATCCCAACAAGTAAATAATGTTCCAACAAGGAACGGTCTCCAATCTTCACCTGCAACTAGCAACGCTATAAGAGGGGCTGAGCAAAGCGGTAACATAGCCAATCAACGGTTTGCTAGGACATGGTGGGTTAGAGGTTTGACATGGTAATTTGGGAGGCATGATAAGCGAGTGGTAGGCATCGTAGCATAGGCATAGCAAAAGAGCGAGCATCTAACAAAGCAAAGATAGTAGTGATTTCGAGGGTATGATCATCTTTCCTGCAAAGTTGTCAGAGTTGACTGGATCCTTGAAAGCAAACTCAACGGGCTCCTCGTTAGGGAACTCGTCTCCCGGCTCTACCCAAACAAGACAAAGAAGCAACAAGGACACAATCAACCACGTGCAAAGCTCAAACAATATGATGCAAACATGGTATGCTATGCGGGATGCGATATGTGATGCATATGCAAGATTTGACATGGAATGAATGAACCTGGCCTCAACTTGGAAATCCGAGTGTGCCACTGGAAAGGTGAGATGAAATTGCTTGAAAATATAAAGAACGCCGGAATCGGAGTTACGGTTTGGAAATGGCAAGCAATTCAAATATGACCACGTTCTACGATTTACAACAAGTAGCCATCTAAATGCAACAAGATGAACATGCTACAGCACCCAAATATGGCATAAAAATACATGTCAGGGATCCATACATGATGCTTAACAAAAGACTAGCACTGAGCTACGGCCAATTCATCCATTAACAAGTTCAAACAAGCATGGCAAAAATGCATTTGGTAAACAGATTTCAGACTTAGTGAAATTAACACTTGTCTGGAATTTCAGATCAGATAGCACTCTTTGGAGCATGAAAACTATATGCTACAGGACCTGAACATGGCAAGGTAAAGCATGGCATGGAGATACTCAAAGAGCTTAACAAAAGTCCCTTAGTGACCTTGAGCCAAAAGGGATCAGAAAATACATTTGCAAGCGTGTGAACATGGCAAAAACATAATCAGATCACAGACTTGGTGAAAATCTGGAGCATGCAAAACAGATATCAAGTAGGCATGTTTACGAGCTTGATGCACTAACTATAGAGCAAGTCATGACAATCTAAGCATACACCCATCAAGAATACACATTATACAATCTAGACATGGCAAGAACAATAACATAGCATGCACGGATCATCTACAACATCCTCGGCAAAATCGCTAACAAGTAGACAATCTGCCCAGATTCACGAAATAGTAAAATTAGAGCTGGATTGACTCAAGCTAGGGTGCTCCATAATTGCAAACAAAGACATGGATGGATAGAGCACCACAAGATTAACAAAATATCCTTACTTATCATTCTCAAAAGAGGCACGGATCACTAGGAAACAACATGAACATATGGCATATTGAGATAAACAGATCAAGGACTTACTGGAAATGCTAAGTCCCTGAAATCAGCATTAACGAATGCACCACTTTGCAAGCTTGTGCTAGTCACCACATACATCACAAGAATACATGGGTTGCACCTCTGGATAGATGGCAAAACATATAACAAAACATATGTAGAGCTCAGGGGCATATCATGCACACAATAATCATGACAAAAATGACAAATATCTAATTGGAGCAGCAGATCTGACAACTATCTCAAATAGCACTCTTCCAACAGCATTTCGGGAATCAAGATGAACTCAAATGAAAATGATAAAATGAGATGATGTTCTCTCTGAGACGAACATTTTGATATGCTAAATGCCCAAAACGGAGCTACGGATGCAAAGTTACGATGCGATGAACATAGCCAAAATAATTAGGGTTTCGGGCAAAAAGTCAACCCGAGACAAATCCCAGATCTAGATCCGGCTGGGCGCGGTTTACGAGGATGGCCGGAGTTGGAGCTCGAGGTCGCCGGAGTTGGATCCGTGCCGGAGATGAACGGAGGCGGCGCCGGCGGTCGTCGGGCGGGGGAGAGGAAGGTCGCCGGCGCGGGTGGCGCGGCGAGCTTGCCGGCGAGCTCGCTGCGGCGGCGGGGTAGCGCGGCGGCCGGCGAGGAAGGTCGGGCGGCGCGGGCGGCGCACGCCGGCGCGGCGGACGAAGGGCGGCGCGGCGAGGAGCTAGGCGGCGGCTTCGGGCTCGCGGGGGCCCGATCCGGGCTTCCCGGGCCGCGGCGGAGACGGGCGCTGGGCGGGACATGTGGCGCCTTCTCAGTTGGTCCGGCCGGCGGCGGCGGATGTCCGGCCAGGGGCGGACATGTCCGGCGCAACAGAGGAGCGGGTTTGCTAGGCTTAGGGTAGAATGATCCAAAAATTTCGGGAAGGAGCTAAATTTATAGGTGGGAGGGGCTAGGAGAGTCCAAATGAGGTGCGGTTTTTGGCCACGCAATCGTGATCAAATGCTCCATATGATGGAGAGGGTTTTGGTGGGTTTTTGGGCCAACTTGGAGGGGTGTTGGGCTGCAACACACACGAGGCCTTCTCGGTCCCTCGGTTAACCGTTGGAGCATCAAACAAAGTCCAAATGGTACGAAACTTGACAGGCAGTCTACCGGTAGTAAACCAAGGCCGCTTGGCAAGTCTCGGTCCAATCCGGAAATATTTAATCCCCACACCCGAAAGAAAGGTAGAAATGACCACCGGAGGAGAATGGAGCGCCGGAATGCAAAACGGACAACGGGGAAAATGCTCGAATCCATGAGATGAACACGTATGCAAATGCAATGCACATGATGACATGATATGAGATGCATGACAACGACAACAACACACGGAGACAAAAACCCGAACCTGAGAAAATAAAATAACTTAACACCGGAAACGGCAAGAGTTGGAGTACATATTGGGAAAATCATATCCGGGGTGTTACAACACTCCACCACTACGAAAGGATCTCGTCCCGAGATCTAGGACTGAAAGAATGCCGGGTACTCAGAACGGAGGTGATCCTCGCATTCCCAGGTAGCTTCACAGTCGGAATGGTGTGACCACTTGACTTTGAGGAATTTGATTGACTTGCTGAGAGTCTTGTGTTCAGTCTCTTCAAGAATAGCAACAGGGTGCTCACGATAAGAGAGATCTTCTTGGAGCTCAATGTCCTCGAAGTTGACGGTGCGGTCAGGAGTCTTGAAGCACTTTAGGAGCTGAGAGACATGGAACACGTCATGAACATTTGCAAAGTTTGAAGGAAGCTCGAGTTGATAGGCGAGATCGCCTCTCTTGCTGACGATCTTGAAAGGTCCCACGTATCTAGGGGCAAGCTTCCCTTTGATACCGAAGCGACGAGTACCTTTCATTGGAGAGACGCGGAGGTAAACATGATCTCCGATCTTGAAAGCCAGATCACGGTCCTTACTATCATAGTAGCTCTTCTGGCGGGATTGGGCTGCTTTGAGGTTATCTCGAATGACTTTGCACATTTCCTCTGCCTCTGTGATTAAGTCATTTCCCAAAAGCTGACGTTCACCAGTTTCGGACCAGTTTAGAGGGGTACGGCACTTCCTGCCATACAGAATTTCAAATGGGGCCTTGCCCGAACTTGCTTGAAAACTGTTGTTGTAGGAGAATTCAGCATATGGAAGACAATCCTCCCACTTCATGCCGAAGGAGATCACACAAGCCCTGAGCATATCTTCAAGAATTTGATTGACACGCTCGATTTGACCGCTAGTTTGAGGATGGAAAGCTGTGCTGAAGCGGATGTTGGTGCCCATGGCCTTATGAAAAGAATCCCAAAACTTGGAGGTAAAGATGCTGCCACGGTCTGAAGAGATCACCTGTGGAATACCGTGCAGAGAGACAATTCGAGAGGTATAGAGCTCCGCCAATTGAGCTGCATAGTAGAGGCGCGCACGTAGCATGTACACGTTCGTACAGCGGCCAGGGTGCAAGAAAGAAAATATGGCCACGTATGTGTACATATGGGCGGGGTCTCGAACGCCTACTCGGGCATACGTACGACGAGGGCTTGTTGACATGGCTGGGTCAGAACGGAGAAACAGCGTCGTCGTCGTGTTCATCGGGAGGCAACGGAATGCGTCATGTTCATGGGGAGGCAACGGAATGCTCGTGTTCATCGGGAGGCAACAGAACGCGTGGGAGCCAACCGGCTGGGTCGGAACGGAATGCATGGTCGTGTTTATCAGGAGGGCTTGGACGGAACAGGTGATGGAAACGAGGCCTGGCGTATCGCAGAACGGAGGAAACGGCCTTGTGTTCGACCGGCCATGTTTGAAACGGGATCCTGTTCATCGGGAGGGGTCTGGCGTACCGCAAAACGGACGAAACGGACCTCCTACGGTGGAAACGGGGGTCCTGTTGATCGGGAGGGGTGTGGCGTACCGCAAAACGGAGGAAACGGACCTCCTACGGTCGAAACGGAGGTCTTGTTGATCGGTAGGGGTGTGGCGTACCGCAAAATGGACGAAACAGACCTCCTACGATCGAAACGGGGGTCCTGTTCATCGGGAGTGGTGTGGTGTACCGCAAAACGGGGCTCCACGAGATACTGTTCATCTCCACCGTCGACCTCCTCCAACCTCCACGGGCTCCTGTTCATCCAGCCTCCACCGCGTGCTACTCCACCTGCTATTGTTCAACCACCCCTCCACCATCTACTGTTCATCCAGCCCTCCACACCACGGGGTCCTGTTCAACCACCCCTCCACGGGCACCCCTCCATCGTCTAATGTTCATCCAGACCTCCACACCACGGGGTCCTGTTCATCCAGAGGCAATGCCAGCGCTCACTGTTCGTCCAACCCCCTCCCCCCCCGCAACACTCACTGTTCATCCAGTCGATTGGCTTCAGTTAGCAGCAGTAGTGAAGGAATCGCTCGATCGGGTTCAATTAACAGCCATCGATCGATCGCTCGGGTTCAGTAACGCGTAGCCTACAGTGCAATCGCTCGGGTTTAGTTAGAGCCCAACGCCTCGCTCGGGTTCAGTTAGAGCCAACGCCTCGCACACACGCGCGTACGTGTATGAGAGAAACGCGCATCACTCGGCCCCCGACCTCCCACCGTAACCAGGAACTCCCCGAAATTTTCCTCGCCCTCGCTTCTACCACTGTTTTTTCCGTCATGGACGACCCAAAGAATGTCATGCAGCTGCGTCTCCGACCCGCCCAGGACGAAAAGCCCATTTTCTGTCATGATTTTTTGTCATAGAAGTAGGAGCCCACCACATCTATGATGATATCGGGTTTTGTCACAATTATCGTCATAGAAGTGTCATATGTATGACAGAAAAAATTTCGTTCGGCCCAAAATGTCACGGATGTGTCTTTTTTTGTAGTGAGTGGAACAACTCGGTGGTACCGAGATTCATAACTGCGAGCAGTTACTGAAACTCGGTGTGACCGAAAAGTTCAAATCGGTTGCACCGAGATTGAAAACCTAGATCGACTTAGTGATCTCGGTATGACCGAAATGGATGAATCAGTCAGACCGAAACACACCAAGAAGTTTTGGAAGTTTAAGTCTATGACAAATCGAGGACTCCGAGTGCTCCTCACATAGAGTGGTTCGAATCTGACTTGATCAAACTTTGTGATGCATCATGAATAGAGTTGGAGACGAGAAAAGCATAGATAGCTAGAGAAGGTTCTTAGGCATTCTTGTCCATCCACTTGGCCAAAAGAGAAGGAAACCAATCAATCAAAATAACAAGTGGATGTCCTCGATAAAGTGCAACCAACATGCTCACACAATAAAATGACAAATGAAATATGTGGCAAAGCATGCACAAACAATTCTAGCATCTATCAAGCAATTGGTGATGACTAGGTCATCTATATATGAGTATATTGACTTAGGAGTCAAATGAGAACATTTGATCATAGGTCATACTCATCTTTTAAGCACAAGTGGGGTTACCACTTTTACATAAAGCGTTGTTGTGTTCACACCATTAGAGTTGCTTTAACTCAATTGTTAGAGTAAAGCTCCCCCTAGATGTGATATCCCCCCTAAGAGGGATGAACTAACCTTGGTTTTGTCGATGATGACTTCAATTAGGTGTTGAAGATGTGGATGCTCTAAGTTGATGTAGATCATTCGGAGTTGTCCTTTGGAGTGAGTTGCACTTTCAATACCTACACAGGTTAGTCCCACAAGGAACAAACAAGGATATCCATAGACATAGAGTGGTGCACACAGAAGATGATGTCTATGAGAGCATTAGGTTACCTTGTCCCTTTTCTTACCAACAAGAGGGTTTGTGACTCCTTGAACTAGTGCAAGATGTGCAAGTTGATTGCACTTGTTCTTGCCAAAATGATAAGAGTGAAGTATGTTGGTGGAGTCACCTTCAATAACTCTCTAGTTCTTCTTCGGGATCCACACCATCTTGATGGGAATCCTCGGAGTTGTAGTTGTACTTGATGAAGTGGAACCTGATGTAGTCTTGGGAACCCACTTGATCAAGGCCTTAGGAGCTTCTTCAAATGCATCAATTTCCTCTTGCAGCTTGTCCTTGCCTTTTTGCTTGTGGACTTGTGGTGGAAGATCATCTTGAGCTTGTGTCCCTTTGAAATAAGTAGGATCATACTTCTCTTGTTGAGGAACAAACTTCGTCTTGGGGTATTGATCTTCTTCCCACTCAACTCCATTAGCATTGTACTTTCGTTCAAAACCAATACCTTGATTCTTCCGGTGCCTTCCTTGCTTGCATACAATTTCCTCGAATTGCTTACTCCCGGCAAGGCTCTTGTAAACACCTTCTCTATGATTCCCTTCAATAAGCTATTTTCTTGCTCAAGTGTAACTTGGCTAAGAGAATCATTAGTGGAATCAAGTGAACTACTAGAAGCAACAACATTGGATTTAGCATGATTATTGTTACTACTAGAGGAAGAATACTTGTTCTTGTTACTAGACTTGACTTGAGGAATGTAAGTGGATAAGAGTAAATGCTTGGCAATGTAAGAAGAACTTTTCTTGCGAAGATCATCATTGATTGCCTTTAAGAACTCATGCTCTTGCTCAAGGTTGAGCTTCTCAAAACATAATTTCTCACGAGTCCTTAAAAGTTCTCGATGATCTCCTAAGATAGTTTCATGAGCTAACTTAAGAGTGTTTAGTTCTTTAGTAAGAGACTCAATCTTCTCCTTATCATTGTCATTCATTTCATCTTGATTAGCATGATTAATTGACGTTTCATCATAGTATACATCACTATAGTTGTCAACAGGTAAATCATCATCACCTAACAAGTCATCTTCATCACTATTGAAATCAACATACTCGGGGTGTGATACCTTTGGACCTTTGGCCATGAAGCATCTTCCAATTCCTTCATTTGGTGAATCAAATATGTCGTAGGAGTTGGTTGACACAAGTGCTAGACCGGCAACACCTTCATCTTGAGTATATTCGGAGTCGGGGTGATAGCTTCTCTCGGAGTGACTGTCGGAGTCGGAGCCGAATACCCATTCACCAACATGAGCTTGGTGTCTTCGTTTTGTGTAGGTCCTTGATGACTTGTCCTTCCTTTCCGAATCCTTGCTTCTCCGAGAGGGTCTTCATTCATAACGATCATCCCTACTCCTTCTCTCCCTCGATGGTGATTCTTCTCTTATACTTCTTCTTTTGGGAGAATCTTCTCTTCTCTTGTGGGGAGCTGTATACTCATTGGAGTAGTGTACGGGTCTTCCACAATTGTAGCAGTTTCGCTCTCGACTAGAAGATCTTTTGTCATTGTAGGACCTTGACTTGGAACTTCTCTCTTTGCTTCTATTCTTGTAGAACTTGTTGAAGTTCTTCACCATTAGGCTCAATTCTTCATTGAAGGTTTGTTTCTCACTTGATGATGTGGGAACTTCACATGAGGCTTTGTAAGCACCACTTGACTTGTTATGGAGCTCCTCCTTATCCTTGAGTGACATCTCATGAGCAACAATTCTTGCAATGACTTCCGTTGGCATGAAATCTTTGGCATCATTTGGATCAATGTGCATACGGTATCGTATTTTCCATCCAAGGCTCTTAGGATCTTCTTGATGATTAATTTGTCGGTCATCTCTTCACATCCTAAGCCAGCGATCTCATTTGTGATAAGAGCAAGCCTATAGTACATTTCAGCGACACCTTCACCATCCTTCATTTTGAACTTGTCAAGTTGACTTTGAAGCACATCCAACTTGGATTCCTTGACGGAGTCGGTACCTTCATGCATATCAATCAAAGTATCCCAAATTTCCTTTGCATTCTCAAGACGGTTGATTTTGTTGAATTCTTCGGGGCATAATCCGTTGAAGAGGATATCACAAGCTTGAGCATTGTATTGCAGCATCGTCAACTCTTCCGCGGTAGCTTCACTATTTGGTTCTCTCCCATCAAAGAATTCACCTTGCAAGCCAACACACACAATAGCCCAAACGTCGGGGTTATGTCCAAGAATATGCATTTTCATCTTATGCTTCCAACTAGCAAAATTAGTACCATCAAAGTAAGGACCTCTATGGTGGTAACTTCCCTCGCTAGATGCCATACTCTCCTAGGCTGTGAAACCAAGGCTATGATCACTAAAAGCTATGGAAATCAAAGCAAATGGAGACCAAATCTCTGATACCACTTGTAGGACCGAAAGTATGTCTAGAGGGGGGGGGGTGATTAGACTACTTGACCAAATAAAAATCTAGCATTTTTCCCAATTTTAGTTCTTGGCAGATTTTAGCAACTTTGGACAAGTCAAGCAATCTTAACACAATTCAAGAAAGCATGCAAATAGTATATGAGCAATGGAAAGTAAAGCATGCAACTTGCAAGAATGTAAAGGGAAGGGTTTGGAGGATTCAAACGCAATTGGACACATAGATGTTTTGTTGTGGTTCCGATAGGTGGTGCTATCGTACATCCACGTTGATGGAGACTTCAACCCACGAAGGGTAACGGTTGTGTGAGTCCACGGAGGGCTCCACCCACGAAGGGTCCACGAAGAAGCAACCTTGTCTATCCCACCATGGCCATCGCCCACGAAGGACTTGCCTCACTAGCGGTAGATCTTCACGAAGTAGGCGATCTCCTTGCCCTTACAAACTCCTTGGTTCAACTCCATAATCTTGTCGGAGGCTCCCAAGTGACACCTAGCCAATCTAGGAGACACCACTCTCCAAGAAGTAACAAATGGTGTGTTGATGATGAACTCCTTGCTCTTGTGCTTCAAATGATAGTCTCCCCAACACTCAACTCTCTCTCACAGGATATGGATTTGGTGGAAAGAAGATTTGAGTGGAAAGCAACTTGGGGAAGGATAGGGATCAAGATTCATATGGTAGGAATGGAATATCTTGGTCTCAACACAAGTGTAGGTGGTTCTCTCTCAGAAAATATAGGTTGGAAGTGTAGGTTTGTTCTGATGGCCCTCTCCATGAATGAAGAGGAGGTGGAGGGGTATATATAGCCTCCACACAAAATCTAACTATTACACATAACTTTCCAAACTCGGTGGGACCGAATGATTAAACTCGGTCGGACCGATTCAGCAATGCTAGTGACTGTTAGGGTTTTTTGTGGGACCGACATGCAACTCGGTAGGACCGATATGATTAGCGTTAGGGCATAACGTAATTTCGGTGAGACCGATTACACAAACTCGGTGAGACCGATTTTGGTAATAAGCTAACCAGAGAGTTGGTCAGGTAAACTTGGTGGGACCGATCGCTCATTTCGGTGAGACCGAAACGTTACGAAGGAAAAACAAAGAGTTTACATTGCAATCTCAGTGGGACCGATCGCTCTTCTCGGTGAGACCAAAATGTTGCGAAGGGAAACAGAGAGATTACAACCCCATCTCGGTGAGACCGAGACCCCTATCAGTGAGACCGATTTGCCTAGGGTTTGTGGCAGTGACTATGACATTTGAAACTCGGTGGCGCCGGATAGAAAGAATTGGTGGGGCCGAGTTTGACTTTTGGTTTAGGTCATGTGTGGATGTGAGAAAGTAGTTGAGGGTTTTGGAGCATATCACTAAGCATTTTGAGCAAGAACCTCATTAAGCAACACCTCATCCCTCCTTGATAGTATTGGCTTTTCCTATAGACTCAATGTGATCTTGGATCACTAAAATAGAAAATGTAGAGTCTTGAGCTTTGAGCTTGAGCCAATCCTTTGTCCTTAGCATTTTGAGGGGTCCACTTTTCTCATCCATGCCATGCCAATCATTGAGCTTTCTAGAGATATTAATCCTGAAATAGCATTAGCTCAATAAGCTATATGTTGTTAGGAATTACCAAAACCACCTAGGGATAGTTGCACTTTCAAAGGGTTGGGCACTACGGGGCACGGCAGGAGCAATAGGTGAGGGTTTTGGGGTCCTGGCGTTGTGCTAAGCACGGTGGTGTGCTCGGTCACGGCCGTAGGTGACAGTGGCCACAACGGCGGCATGAACAGCGGTGATGAGCTCTCGGCTCCGACGGCTAGCATGGCTAGTGGATGGGAACGAGCTCGAGGAGTAGGGGAGAAGACGATAGACCTCACATCAGAGTCGAAGCAGAGCTCAGCATGCTCGGGGAGGCGTCAGAGACGGCGAATCGATGGATGGCGATCGTCAGGGCAGAGGACGATGATGAGCTGCTCCCACGCTCGCGATCTTCGGCGTGGAGAGGCTCTGGTCCACGGCGGTGCGACTGGGCACGGTGGTGGAGCGAGGGGTTTCCGGAAAGGGCGTTGGCAGCGAGTGGTGGCGACGGCGCGCTCGAGTCCGGGCGAGAGAGAGAGAGACAGAGGAGAGGATGAGGGCGAGGGAGAGTCCAGGAGAGGTCGGGTGGCTGCATCGCGCTCGGGGGCGTCTCCAGTAGCGAGCAAGCAGGCAGGAGGTGGCCGCACGGCGGTGCGCTATCGTCAGGCACGCGCCCGTCCTCCTATCAAGGAGGAAGACGACAGGAGGAGGTGGCCAGGTGGGCTGGGCCGCCAGCTGTGCTGCACAGGACCTGGGCCAGCGAGGTAAGGCCAGGTAACTCTCTCTCTCTCTCTTATCTGTTTCTATTTTCTATTTTTCTTTCTTTCTTTTGATTTGAATGACAAACCAAACCATTTTAAAACTTTCTGTAAATTTTTATGTGAGCTCAGGGAGGTAGTCCAAGGTCATATGCGAACTTACAAAAATATTTGAACTTTGTTTCTTATATAACAGAAATAAATCCAACTCAAATATGTCATTGATTTAATTCAAAGGCCCCAAATAAATATTTCTATGATTCCAAAAATATTGGTTAGAATTTTACCTCTTACCAATATTTTCACAGAGTAACATGAACATTTCCTTGGACTTCTTTGAAGATATTTTATTGTTGATTATTTCTGGAGTGATTTGTGAGGGTTTCAACTATCCTCAATTCATATTTCAGAAATTTAAGCATGATGCAAGCAAGATGCAAACACTGGGCAGCATCAGAAGCTAGGGATGTGACAACTCACCACCACCAAACAAGAATCTCGTCCCGAGATTCAAGACGTGAGGTGAGAAGACAGAGGGGACATGGAACTGACACAGTCTTCATGGTCCATTGCTTCATATTGATCTTGACGTCTTTGCCTTCGAGATCTTGACCCAACACGACAGCAAAAAAGCGAGACAACTCTACAAGAATGGATCATCTTAATGATCGCAAGATCAACTCACGGGATGAGAGGTTGAAACATCTCTCGAGCTGAGACACAAACACACCTCAGGGGGGATGGCAAGGAGCTGATGACAGAGGTTCAATTTGGTAGACAAAATGGTTGATAGGTTTCAAAGTAGCGAGGGGTTAATTTGCCATGATTCCATAACGGGACACCTTGGGGGAAGGCGACTTGTAGATTTATCCTTTAAAGTGGCAAAAATAATTACTTTTGGCATAGGGATGATTGAAGCTCTCTATACCAGCCTAAGGCAATCACAAAGGATTGTTTGAAGGAGTTCGAAAGAATGGCATACTCAGACTGAAATGGGTGAGGTGGACTACCTCATTGAAGAACGCAATGGATGATTTTGCTTATCATCGGGAAATGGGTGGGACCCATGGTAGGACCACTTCTGAAGATGATCCTGAACAACAAGTACTGAGAGGGGCAGTCCATGGAGAATTTGCACAATGGCGGTGCAAGCTGGGAAAAATGCATATGTTGGGGATTTTTCAACCATCATATTTTCCCGAGATTCAGTTCTGGTTGGTAACATGATATTTCAGACAACATGTCTGAAAAGGAAAGGTTGCAACACAATCGACGAGATGACGTTGCGAGATTCTCGGGAAATGAACTACGATAGTAAGCTCCAAAACATGAGCTGGTTCTGCTATATACATGTGAGCATGTTGTCCAAGACAAGAATGACCACATAGTAGTATTACAATGAAACACTACCGAGTTCTGTTTGGGAACCATCATCGAGGATACCGAAGTCCTTACATAAGTCCGGATTACCTCTTAAGAAGGAACTTCTTCTCCTTGAACAAATCAGTCAGTGGCTTGGTGTGCTAGGGAATACATATGGAATGAAGGTTGCAAGTCTCCAAACCACAGAATACTTTGCACGTATGCATGACTAACTTGGGATGATTCTAGAGGAAGCAAAAAATCTTTCTCGAATCCACGGTGACAACTTACATCAAGTGCACGTGAATTAGAGGAAGTCTCTTCTTTCATCCAAACATATACCTTATGAACGGGACACGAAGGCAATGCTTACAAAGTTTCCAATACCAGCTTAATGTCCAACAAAATCATGGAGAAGATAAGGATGTTGTCGATGGGCTCAACAACAATTCATCCAGGTTTCCATATAAATGGAATTCCACAATTATGTGAACATGGTGATAGCATTGGTTAGAACAAAGATATAACGGAGTATGCCCGAGGGAAAACCACAAGTAAGACAACATTACGAACATCGTTGGTTCTGATTTGATTTGAGGATAGCCCACACTCAAATCAAAGTTTTGATAAGACAATAGGTCCAACAACTGATCACGGGGACCAATTGATGAAGATAACCTCTTTCTTCAACAAACACACAAAAGATATCCCTTAGCGATGAACTAAGTCGGACAAGCTCCCATCTTCCAACTCTCCAAGTTGTTGTTTAGCTCAACCAACTAGTTCAGGGTATCCAACATATAATTCTTGGAGAAGGGGTGGTTACAAGAGGACCAACTTGATCACGAGCTCAACATAGCGGCCGGGGGACAACCTGGAAATACTTCCGAGAAGATATTCGGAAAATCACAAACCACCGATATGTTACTAAGCTCGAGATCAATCTTGCTTCTCAGGGCAAGACGATATGATCAAAAGAGCGAGGGATTGACACAATCCTAACTCATTGATCGAAGAGTGCACCGGAAATAAGGCCTAGGTAGCACGACCAATCTTAGGATGATGATTCAATAACCAGCATGCTAAGAGTGAGAGTGTTGTCCATTAACTACCAAGCAACAAGGTTGCTAGGAGTATTGATTTCACACATTTCACTTGTTGGCATTCCGGTTACGACAACACGGGACCGAGGAATGAATAATGATGGCGAGAAGTATCACTGCGTCAAGAATTCATAAGAGGTGGTGCAATTCTCATGACATTCTTGACATAAAGATTGTAGCACTCCAAGGTAGAACAGAGCAAAATCTGGATTGGCATTTTGATCCACGGAATACAACTACTTTGACCCAATCCTCGAAGTGGACAAGGTACTGGAGTTTGTTTCTCCTAGTCATTCCAGAAAAGAATGGCTTGATAGACCACAAGAATATGAGGTATCGATGAGCATGAATGCATGACATGCTCTTGATTATCAAATGATAGACGGAGATCAGGATACAACTAAAGAGAGGGACAACTCAAAGAAACATATATCTTTCTGAGTTATGGATGCATAGATTAGTATGTAGAGCAAGGCACAACATTTCTTCCAGATAACCCATGCAGAAAGGTAGAACTGGCAGATTCACAATGTAGAATGGAGAACTCATCAAGAGCACTCTGGTTGTGATCTTTCGGTTCAAAAGAACTTCTGCCATAAGCAGTTCATGGTATTTGGAAGAAGGAAATACCACGAACCTCGAGGACTATCGCAAAGGTTACTAATATCCTAAAGGTACGAGCAACACTATCAACACGAGGTAAGTAGAGTGAATCTTGGGCTTAAGAACCCAGAAATAGAAGGCCTGCTAACTAAATGGCATCACGGAATGCTTTCGAGAATGATGGCCAGAATCATCACACTAGGAATAAACATGGCTAGATTACTAGGTGATCCTCTATGACACCTAGGGTCATAATAATAGCTCCAACATATATGTCGAGGCAACAGAGTACATCAACTCACCGATTAGTGTGGTTAAACTGGCCCAAAGGGACATCGGGAACGGAAATAAGGGATTTGCAAATGCATCAGACTATTTGGAAACATGGGATGACACGGACAGTACAACGGCTATAAATGCTCAAAAAGATTTGAGACATCCTGCAAAAATGGTGGCATAACCACTCAGCATCACAATATCATGGTTCCGAGACCAACTGACAACATAGTAAAAGTAGTAGGAACTGAACTGAGGCCTGGAACCAACAATCCTAAGATTCTACGGATTAGTAACACGTGATCCTGATAGAAAGAAGAGAAAGCCTAGTTCCTTAACCCCGTAGAAAAGATAGGATGACTCATATCAGAAGGACATAAGGTAAAGAAGTAAAAAGAGCCTTATGTTCCCTTCCACAATCAATTCCCTTACATAACTAAAGCATTTCTAGACACGACTTCGACCAGTTTGGCTTGGTAAACCTACAGGCAGTCAGGCTCTGATACCAAAGCTGTCAGGACCCCGATCCTAAGTCACACCGATCTAGCATGTAACACATCATATCACTTTGCGGCCTCACGCACTGTATTCCCACGGGTGCCACCTTACCTGGCCCGGGACCGTTTGCGCCTTTTGGCTCACGTATATGATAGTGTCGCTAGCATCCAAATGACAAAGAACCCGGGCCGACATGACTAGTCGTAAACCCAAAGTGGCACTAACTTACAGGGACAGGCATACATGACCCAACAACGAACGTGTCAGTCATCAGCGAGTAAATCCGGGCTGTAGCAGCTGTGCTAATAGGACTCCGGAGAATCCGGGCTGTAGCAGGCTAATAGGACTTTGGTAGACACCGCGTGACATTTCCCCGAAGGGACAGACACAGGAATGAAGAAGGACACATGCCGGACAGCCCAAGTGTTTCGGAGCAGTAGCAAGCTACCATGGCTCAGTGGAAGCACTAGGAGACAGTTCCCGGTAGAGAGGCTACCAAGGATAAACAACTAGGTTGTCGGATCCCACACATACCAAGTATTTCAATAACATACACACAATATGCTCGATATGTGCAAACACAACATGGCATCACAACATAACTCTATGACTCAAGTATTTATTCATTAGGCTCCGAAGAGCCAAGTATTACAAACATGGGTCTCATGACCCAACATACAAAGCATACAAGCAACAAGCGGAAGCATAAATATGTCTGAGTACAGACAACTACAAATGAAAAAGGTTGAGAAGCCTGACTATCTACAAGACCCTGCCGAGGGCACGAGATCGTAGCTGAGGTAACAACATAAACGTCGAAGTCCACGCGGAACTACTAACGATACTGAAGTCTCTCTGCAAAAACATAAATTAAGCAACTGTGAGTACAAATGTACCCAACAAGACTTACATCAAAACTAACTACATATGCATCAGTATCAACAAAGGGGGTGGTGGAGTTTGACTGCAGCAAGCCAGCTTTGACTCGATGGCTATCCTAAACTACGACTGCAAATAACTCTTGGAGGTGGTGCACACGAGTCCACATATTCACCATATCAATACACCACTATGGATCCGCTCCCATCTCCCTACGAGAATGCCATCCATAGCACTCACGCTTATCTTGCGCATTTTAGAGTATCCACTTTCACTTGTCTATGAACTGTACAGGCAACCCAGAAGTCCTTTACCGCGGACACGGCTATTCGAATAGATGATGTTAACCCTGCAGGGGTGTACTTCCTCACACACGCTGTCGCCACTTACCACCATGTACACGTCGTGTATCTCGGCAACCTTCAAGCGGAAGCCTGGCGAGGGAGTCGGCCATGACCTGACTAACCAGACAAGTCTCTAGTCCAGGTTTATGGCCTATTCGGGTTCCATCCGCAAGGAGATCTGACCGGGGTGTCGCTCACGGCCCCAAACGATGTGCACAGGGTTCCCAAGCCCACCAAATAGGCGACGCTTGGTATACCCGGCCATGGTGCCTAGTCTGTCCCAAGACCACCTGTACCGGGTGCCACTTGGTAGACTACTAACACTACCTACAAACACCAGAAACTAGTTGCAACTCCTGGACAGAGATTGAGGCCATTAATAAGCCGAGAGGGGCCGAGTTACCGGAAAATGTGTGGTAGTAACTGTTCATTGATCACAAACACAGAATTCAGTTCTTGAGGATGGTTTCAATGAGACAACCCACCATGTACTCCTACATGGCCTCTCACCGCTACCTTTACCAAATCGTGTTCACACACTTAGCTCTCAGCAGTAGGACATGTTCACAACTTTCCAATTCATTCCCGATGAATCATACCTGACACAACTCTAAGCAAGAGCAGGCATGACAACACGCATGAATGAGTAGGCACATCAGGGCTCAAACAACTCCTACTCATGCTAGTGGGTTTCATCTATTTACTGTGGCAATGACAGGTCATGCAAAGGAAAGAGGTTCAACTACCGCATCATGTAACAGTTGAAACATTGTTGTCCTAATGCAGTAAAAGAGAGCAGGAGCGAGAGAGTGGGATTGTATCGGAATGAACAAGGGGGTTTTGCTTGCCTAGCACTTCTGAAGAAGATATAGTTCTTCATCGATGTCATCAAACTCAACATCCGAACACGTCTATCGAGAGGGAACAACCACCAGCAACAGAGAAAGAACACAATCAATGCAATGCAACAATATGATGCATGATCATGGCATGTCAAGAATGTTATGATTTACACTAATGCATCTAGAAATAGTTTAAATGAAGTCCATATGAACTAAGGGTTCATATGCAAACTCCATATTTAGCATTTAAAATACCATTATCATGTTTTCACCTATACATCAGGTATAACTTAGTTTGACATGCATGAAAATGATAAAAATGGATAGGTTGCATTTTTCTGATAATTTTTCATATATAAATTATTTCATTTGGAGTTACAGTTGAATTTCTATGATTTTTAGAAGTTTATATTATTTTCTGAAATTTCTTGGATTATTTTAAAACCAGAAAATCATTACTGCATCAGCATGACATCATGCTGATGTCAGCAAGTCAATGGTGCTAGCCTAGGTCAAACCTGACCAGTGGGGTCCACTGGTTAGTGACACGGGTGCTAATCCCGCGTTGACTTGCGCTTTGACTTGCTGCGGGGCCCGCTGTCAGCGTCTAGGGGTGGTCCAACTGGTGGGGGTTAGCGCTAATGATCCCGCCACGTCGGCTGTCGCTGGTATACGGCCGGCGATGACCAAAGCTACGCCGGAAGTTCGCCGGGGATGCGCTAAAGGCGGCAGATTGACACACGAAGGCCACCAGGAGGTAGCCCGCACACGCGCGCATCTAGCTGGCTGCTCGGGAGGCTACAAGATCGCCGGAAACAACGGCTGCGAGCATGGAGGCGGCGGCCAGAGTTCGGCAATCGAAGGGTTGGGCGTTGCGGGGCACGACAGGAGCAATAGGTGAGGGTTTTGAGGTCCTGGCGTTGTGTTGAGCACGGTGGTGTGCTCGGTCACGGCCGTAGGTGACAACCATCGAAGGGTTGGGCACTACGGGGCACAGCAGGAGCAATAGGTGAGGGTTTTGGGGTCCTGGCGTTGCACTGAGCACGGTGGTGTGCTCGGTCGTGGCTGTAGGTGACAGTGGCCACGGCGGCGACATGAACGGCGGTGATGAGCTCTCGGCTCGAACGGCTAGCACGGCTAGTGGACGGGAACAAGCTCGAGGAGTAGGGGAGAAGACCGCAGAGCTCACATTGGAGTCGAAGCGGAGCTTAGTAGGCTCGGGGAGGCGTCAGAGATGATGAATCGATGGATGGCGATCGTCGGGGCAGACGACGATGATGAGCTCGATGGCGACGATGGGCTGCTCCCGCGCTCGCGGTCTTCGGTGTGGAGAGGCTCTGGTCCACGGTGGTACGACTAAGCACGGTGGTGGAGCGATGGGTTTCCAGAGTGGGTGGTGGCAGCGAGCGGTGGTGACGGCACGCTTGGGTTCGAGCGAGAGAGAGAGAGAGAGAGAGACAGAGGACATGATGAGGGTGAGGGAGAGTGCAAGAGAGGTCGGGGGGCTGCGTGGCCCTCGGGGCCGTCTCCAGCAACGAGCAAGCAAGCAGGAGGTGGCCGCACAGTGGTGCGCGTGCGTCGGGCACGCACCCATCCTCCTGGCAAGGAGAAGACGACAGGAGGAGGTGGCCAGGTGGGCTGGGCCGCCAGCTGGGCTGCACAGGACCTGGGCCAGCCAGGTAAGGCCAGGTAACTCTCTCTCTCTCTCTCTCTTTTATTTGTTTTTGTTTTCTATTTTTCTTTCTTTGTTTTGATTTGATTTACAAACCAAACCATTTTAAAACTTTCTGCAAATTTTTATTTGAGCTCAACGAGGCAGTCCAAGGTCACATGAAAACTTACAAAAATATTTGAACTTTATTTCTTATATAACAAAAATAAATCCAACTCAAATATGTCATTGATTTAATTCAAAGGCCCCAGATAAATATTTCTGTGATTCCAAAAATATTGGTTTGAATTTTACCTCTTACCAATATTTTCACAGAGTAACAGGAACATTTCCTTGGACTTCTTTGAAGATATTTTATTGTTGATTATTTCTGGAGTGATTCGTGAGGGTTTCAACTATCCTCAATTCAACTTTTAGAAATTTAAACATGATGCAAGCAAGATGCAAACACTAGGCAGCATCAGAAGCTAGGGATGTGACATTCATGCTAGTGAGTAATTGTGGATTGTAGAAATACTTGTGTTAAAGTTTGTGATTCAGGTCGCATGCATGTATGGTGAACCGTTATGTGATGAATTAGGAGCATGATTTATTTATTGATTTTCTTCCTTATGGGTGGCGGTCGGGGACGAGCGATGGTCTTTTTCCTACCAATCTATCCCCCTAGGAGCATGTGTGTAGTACTTTGTTTCGATGACTAATAGATTTTTACAATAAGTATGTGAGTTCTTTATGATTAATGTTGAGTCCATGGATTATACGCACTCTCACCCTTCCACCATTGCTAGCCTCTCTAGTACCGCACAGCTTTCGCTGGTACCATACACCCACCATATACCTTTCTCAAAACAGTCACCATACCTACCTATTATGGCATTTCCATAGCCATTCCAAGATATATTGACATGCAACTTTCCACCATTCCGTTTATTATGAAATGCTTCATCATTGTCATATTGCCTTGCATGATCATGTAGTTGACATCGTATTTGTGGCAAAGCCATCGTTCATAATTTTTATACATGTCACTCTTGAGTCATTGCACATCCCGGTACACTGCCAGAGGCATTCATATAGAGTCCTATTTTGTTCTAAGTATCAAGTTGTAATTCTTGAGTTGTAAGTAAATAAAAGTGTGATGATCATCATTATTAGAGCATTGTCCTATGTGAGGAAAGGATGATGGAAGCTATGATTCCCTCACAAGTTGGGATGAGTCTCCGGACTTTATAGAAAAATAAAGGAGGCCAAGAATCCCACCAATAAAAAAATGAGAGAAAAGAGAGAAGGGGCAGTGTTACTATCCTTTTCCACACTTTTGCTTCAAAGTAGCACCATAATCTTCATGATAGAGAGTCTCCTATGTTGTCACTTTCATATACTAGTGGGAATTTTTCATTATAGAACTTGGCTTGTATATTCCAATGACGGGCTTCCTCAAATTGCCCTTGGTCTTCGTGAGCAAGTGAGTTGGACACACACCCACTTAGTTTATTTTTGAGCTGTAATACACTTATAGCTCTAGTGCATCCGTTGCATGGCAATCCCTAGCTACTCACATTGATATATATTGTTGGGCATCTCCATAGCCCGTTGATACGCCTAGTTGATGTGAGACTATCTCCTTCCTTTTGACTTCTCCACAACCACCATATTCTAGTCCACCTATAGTGCTATGTCCATGGCTCACACTCATGTATTGCATGAAAGTTGAAAAGGCTTGAGAGCACCAAAAGTATGAAACAATTGCTTGGCTTGTCATCGGGGTTGTGCATGATTTGAATATTCTGTGTGATGAAGATGGTGCATAGCCAGACTATATGATTTTGTAGGGATAGCTTTCATTGGCCATGTTATTTTGAGAAGACACGATTGCTTTATTAGTATGCTTGAAGTATTATCATTTTTATGTCAATATTAAACTTTTGTTTTGAATCTTATGAATTTGAACATTCATGCCACAATAAAGAAAATTACCTAGATAAATATTTTTGCTAGCATTCCACATCAAAAAATTTGTTTTTATCGTTTGCCTACTCGAGGACGAGCAGGAATTAAGCTTGTGGATGCTTTATACGTCTCCAATGTATCTATAATTTTTGATTGTTCCATGTTATTATCTTATCTGTTTTTTTATATGCATTAATATGCTATTTTATATTGTTTTTGGGACTAACCTATTAACATAGAGCCAAGTGCCAATTTCTATTTTTTCCTTGTTTTTTAGCTTCACAGAAAAGGAATACTAAACGGAGTCCAAACGAAATAAAACTCTCGAGATGATTTTTCTTAGACCAGAGGACACCTAGGGGACTTGGAGTGCAAGTCAGAAGAGCCATGAGGTGGCGGCAAGGGTGGAGGGCGTGCCCTAGGGGGGCGCCCCCTACTTTGTGGGCCCCTCGGTGACTCCCTGACCTAGATCTTCGTCCTATATATTCACATATATTCCAAAACCCTCAGAAGCATCCACGAAAACACATTTCCACCGCCGCAACCTTCTGTTCCTGTGAGATCCCATCTTGGGGCCTTTTTTTGGCATCCTGACAGAGGGGGATTCGATCACGGAGGGCATCTACATCAACTCTATTGCCTTTTCGATGAAGCGTGAGTAGTTTACCACAGACCTACGGGTCCATAACTATAGCTAGATGGCTTATTCTCTCTCTTTGATTCTCAATACCATGTTCTCCTCGATGTTCTTGGAGATCTACCCGATGTAATCTTATTTTGCGGTGTGTTTGTCGAGATCCGACGAATTGTGGATTTATGATCAAATTATCTATGAATATTATTTAAATCTTCTCTGAATTCTTATATGCATGAGTAGATATCATTTTATTTCTCTTTGAATTATCGGTTTAGTTTGGCCAACTAGATTGGTTTTTCTTGCAATGGGAGAGGTGCTTAGCTTTGGGTTCAATCTTGCGGTGTCCTCACCCAGTGACTGTTGGGGAAGGCACATGCAATTTCAAAAAAATGCCTACGCTCATGCAAGATCTATCTAGGAGATGCATAGCAACGAGAGGGGGAGAGTGTGTCCACGTACCCTTATAGACCGAAAGCGGAAGTGTTTGCCAACGTGGTTGATGTAGTAGAACCTCTTCTCATTCCGACCGACCAAGCACCGAACGTATGGCACCTCCGAGTTCCGCACACGTTCAGCTCGATGACGTCCCTTGAACTCTTGATCCACCAAAGTGTCGAGGGAGAGTTTCATCAGCACGATAGCGTGGTGACAGTGATGGGGCAGCCAGGGGGAAGAGGCAGCCAGGGGGCGCCCTAGTAGGCCAAATCGTACTTGGGCTCCCACCCCAATTCGCCCCCTTCCTTGTTTTGGCACCAGGGGAAGGAAGGAGGAGCTGGCGCCCCCCCTTTCCTTTGTCCCTTGAGAAGGGGAAGGAAAGAGGGGCTAGCCCTCCTCCCTTGCCTTCCCTAGGGCTGTCTGGCCTGGTGGAGGGGCGCACCAGCCACTTGTGGGCTGGTCTGTCCCTCCCTAGGCCCATTATGCCCATATAGCTTGTCGGGGTTTGCACGGAACCCCTTCCGGTGACCCGAAACATACCCGGTACTCCCGAAACACTTCTGGTGTCCAAATACTATCGTCCTATATATGAATCTTTACCTCTCGACCATTTCGAGACTCCTCATCATGTCCGTGATCTCATCCGTGACTCCAAAAAACATTCGGTCAACAAATCACCCAACTCATATAATACAAAATCGTCATCGAACGTTAAGCGTGCGGACCCTATGGGTTCGATAACTATGTATACATGACCGAGACACCTCTCCAGTCAATAACCAACAGAAGAACATGGATGCTCATATTGGTTCCCACGTATTCTACAAAGATCTTTATCGGTCGTATCGTAATGACAACATACATTATTCCCTTTGTCATCGGTATGTTACTTGCCCGAGATTCGATCGTCGGTATCTTCATACCTAGTTCAATCTCGTTACCAGCAAGTCTCTTTACTCGTTCAGTAATACATCACCTTGTGACTAACTCCTTAGTCATTTACTTGCAAGCTTATGATGTGTATTACCATGAGGTCCCAGAGATACCTTTCCGATACTCGTAGTGACAAACCCTAATCTCGAAATATTCCAACTCAACAAACACCTTCGGAGATACCTGTAGAGCATCTTTATAATCACCCAGTTACGTTGTGACGTTTGATAGCACACAGGGCATTCCTCCGGTATCTGGGAGTTGCATAATCTCATAGTCAAAGGAATATGTATATGACATGAAGATAACAATAGCAATAAAATTGAATGATCAATATGCTATGCTAATGGATGGACCTTGTCTGTCACATCATTCTCCTAATGATGTGATCCCATTCATCAAATGATGACACATGTCTATGGTTAGGAAACCTAACCATCTTTGATTAACGAACTAGTCTAGTAGAGGCTTACTAGGGACACGGTGTTTTGTCTATGTACCCACACATGTATCAAGTTTCCAGTTAATAGAATTCTAGCATGAATAATAAACATTTATCATGATATATGGAAATATAAAATAACAACTTTATTATTGCCTCTAGGGCATATTTCCTTCAGTCTCCCACTTGCACTAGAGTCAATAATCTAGTTCACATCGCCATGTGATTTAACACCAATAGTTCACATTTTTATGTGATTAATCACCATAGTTCACATCGCCATGTGACCAACACCCAAAGGGTTTACTAGAGTCAATAATCTAGTTCACGTTGCCATGTGATTAATGCCCAAAGAGTACTAAGGTGTGATCATGTTTTTCTTGTGAGAGAGGTTTAGTCAATGGGTCTGCCACATTCAGATCTGTATGTATTTTGCAAATTTCTATGTCTACAATGCTCTGCATAGAGCTACTCTAGCTAATTGCTCCCACTTTCAATACGTATCCAGAATGAGACTCAGAGTCATCTGGATCGGTGTAAAAGCTTGCATCGACGTAACTCTTTACGACAAACTCTTTTATCACTTCCATAACCGAGAAATATTTCCTTAGTCCTCTTAGGTAACTAAGGATAACTTTGACCGTTGTCTAGTGATCCACTTCTGGATCACTATCGTATCCCCTTGCCAAAATCATGGCAAGGTATACAATAGGTCTGGTATATAGCATGGCATACTTTATAGAACCTATGACTGAGGCATAGGGAATGACTTTCATTCTCTCTCTATATTCCGCCGTGGTCAGGTTTTGAGTCTTACTCAACTTCACACCTTGTAACATAGGCAAGACCCCTTTCTTTAACCAATCCATTTCGAACTTCTTCAAAACTTTATCAAGGTATGTGCTTTGTAAAACTCCTATCAAGCGTCTTGATCTATCTCTATAGATATTGATGCCCAATATATAAGCAGCTTCAGTGGGGTCTTTCATTGAAAACCTTTTATTCAAGTATCCTTTTATGCTATCCAGAAATTCTATATAATTTCCAATCAATAATATGCCATCCACATAGAATATTAAAAATGCAACAGAGCTCTCACTCACTTTCTTGTAAATACAGGCTTCTCCAAAAGTCTGTATAAAACCATATGCTTTGATCACCTCATCAAAGCGTATATTCCAACTCCGAGATGCTTGCACCAGTCCATAAATGGATCGCTAGAGCTTGCACACTTTGTTAGCACCTTTAGGATCGACAAAACCTTCTGGTTGCATCATATACAACTCTTCTTTAAGAAATCCATTAAGGAATGTAGTTTTGACATTGTCGGTGTCAAAACCGGCGGATCTCGGGTAGGGGGTCCCGAACTGTGCGTCTAGGCCGGATGGTAACAGGAGGCAGGGGACACGAAGTTTTACCCAGGTTCGGGCCCTCTTGATGGAGGTAAAACCCTACGTCCTGCTTGATTGATATTGATGATATGGGTGTTACAAGAGTAGATCTACCATGAGATCAGAGAGGCTAAACCCTAGAAGCTAGCCTATGGTATGATTGTATGTTGTGATTGTTGTCCTACGGACTAAAGCCCTCCGGTTTATATAGACACCGGAGAGGGTTAGGGTTACACAAGGTCGGTTACAAAAGAGGAGATATCCATATACGTATTGCCTAGCTTGCCTTCCACACCAAGTAGAGTCCCATCCGGACACGAGACGAAGTCTTCAATCTTGTATCTTCATAGTCTAACAGTCCGACCAATGGAGATAGTCCGGCTGTCTGTAGACACCCTAATCCAGGACTCCCTCAGTAGCCCCTGAACCAGGCTTCAATGACGATGATTCCGGCGCGCAGTTGTCTTCGGCATTGCAAGGCGGGTTCCTTCTCCGAATACATCACAGAAGAATTTGAATACGAGGATAGTGTCCGACCCTGCAAAATAAGTTCCACACTTCGCCGTAGAGAATAATGCTTTCACAGATCTAATCCGCTAGCTTGCTTTGGCAACATGACGTTACATCATGGCCCGGTGATTATTCGAACCGTTTCTTTTAACCAGCCCCACACATAATGCGAGGCATTTTTTCGACACGTCTTGTCAAAGCAGAGATCGTGTCCCCCTATTACGGGATTCTCATCAATACGGGCGTGGGTAACCCAACCGCGCCATCAATTGTGGCGCTTGGGGGATAAGCGAGTTTTACTAGGCAAGTGGGGACGTTTAATTTTGTCCGCCCATATAAAGGGATAAGGATTCACCTTTCTATCCACGCCTTCTTCCTCCTCTGCTCATCCGCTCCCGCATACTCGAGCTCTAGCGCCCAAGCTCTCACTTCCACCTCAACCTTCTCCAACCATGTTCGGAGCGGGAGGCAAGTGGATGGTCTCCTCCGTCATGGAGGGAGACGTCAAGAAACTGAGGAGAGCCGGATACCTGCACGACGGCATCGCGCACCGGCTCCCCGATGACGGACAGCTCATCCCCAGCCCTGAGCCCCATGAGAGGGTGGTATTCCTCACTCATTTCCTCCACGGATTGGGATTTCCTCTCCATCCCTTCGTCCGGGGGCTCATGTTTTATTATGGCCTGGATTTCCATGATCTGGCCCCGAACTTCATCCTCAACATCTCGGCGTTTATCGTCGTGTGCGAGGCCTTCCTCCGCATCAAGATCCACTTCGTCTTATGGCTGAAGACCTTTAATGTCAAGCCGAAGGTTGTGAGCGGCCGCCAGGCGGAGTGCGGAGGCGCCATGGTGGGCAAGATGCCGAACATCACATGGCTTGAGGGTACCTTCGTGGACACCATAAAGGGGTGGCAATCGGGGTGGTTCTATATCACCGAGCCGCGCGACCCCGCATGGGTAGCGGCCCCCGAGTTCCTATCTGGCATCCCCATGCGGCTCACCTCCTGGAAAGAGAAGGGCCTGTCCTGGGGTAATTCAAAAGACCTGACCGGACTCCAGTCATGTATTCAGAACATGGTGGATAAGAAGCTCAAGCTTGTCAACATAGTCCAGGTTATGCTCGTTCGCCGGATACTCCCGTGCCAACAACGGGAGTTTACCTTGTGGGAGTTCAATCCGGCGCAGCACCGAACTCTGAACAGGCTCTTCGACACGACTCATGAAGATGCCTGGAGGGTGCTGTTCAAGGGCGCCGCGGTCCCTCCCCCCATTACTGAGGATCGCGGATTCAGCGCAAAGCGCCATGCCAGTGCAGTAAGTTGTTTTACCTCTTACAGGATATTTGTTATATATATAGATTGGCTCTATGCGGGGTCTAAACTCCCGTAATTTTGACAGGACTGGCAGAAGATGGCCGGACAGATCGACTGTCCGGCTCCCTTGCCCGAAGGCCCCGCAGACACTCTTCTGACTTCGGCCCCTTATAAGGTGTTGGAGAAGACCAAGAAGGCCAAGGGAGCTCGAAAGAGTTCCCGACGCCAGGCGTCGTCAGACTCATTGTCCGATGACTCTGCGGTGCACTCTTCCCCCGAAGACGAGGAAGAGAAAGAGGAGGCTCCCCCACCGAATGGGGGAGACAAGAAAAGGAAGGCCGCCCCAACTGGGGAGGCCAAAGGGTCCAAGAAGGGAAGGACGCTCCTTCTGGACAGCTCCACCGCCGCCGACGAAAGTGAAGACGAGTGGTTGCCCAGGGGCAAGCCCCAGGGGAGATCGTAAGTATTCGGATACCAAAGTAACCCATAGGATTCCTTTGTTGCATTGCTTTCCCTAATGCCAAACTCAATTTTGCAGGCCGCCCCGAGCCAATATCGAGTTATCCTGGGACAGCTCCCTGGGTGCATCGGACATGGACAACGATCCAGTCCCGACGGCCACCTCCCCTCATCCGGCCGACGACACCGAGGTGCTGTCTCAAGAGGCACTAGATCGGGGGGGGGGATAGTCCCGGAGGCGACTCAAGGCGACCTTCCGGACTCCGGGAGCCGAGGGATGGGGTCCCCGGAAGCTCCGAGTTCGGCCCTCAGCCGAACACCGCGCCGGACCCTCCAACGGATCCGAGCTCGGGCAGGCGGTCCCCTTCTAAGGAGGGTGAGACGCCAGTGCCGGTGACCTCTGTCCACCCAGAGGCATCGGACACTATGTTGGAAGCACTTCGCAGCGCTTCCATCGAGGAGGAGCACCGCACTATCATGAGTGCGGTGATCCAGAAGGTTCAGTCTGCCAAGAGCGGTTTGACTGAAGCCTGTACTAGCCTTCTAACAGGCTTCGAGGTAAGTATTTTAAAATGTAGTAGAAGTGTTACCGCATAGACAGTAGCCCCTGATGCTTTGTTCGGTGTTCACAAAGAAAAGCCGAACAGAGGATCAAATAATATCGCAGGAGTCTAATATAAGTATGTCAATATGCATGTGCAGGCTTCGCTGCTGGCGTCCGCTGCACTAACTGCGGAGGTCGCCATACTGAAGGAGGCCCTCGAGGGGTCCCAGAAAGAGCTCGGCCTTGCTAAGAATCAGCTCGAGGAGAACAAGGGTAAGTAATACCCCGTCTGTAGATGAGAAAAAAGGACGTGATTGCTAAATGATAGGATCACTGTATGTTTGCCAGGGGCCACGACCGAGGTGGCGACCCTGAAGCAAGCGCTGTCCCAGGCCGAAGAAAAGGCGGCCCAGGAGCGCACCGAGCGAGAAAGGCACGAGGCTCGAGTGGGCGAGGTGCAGCAAGCGCTCCAGGCTCTCGTGACAAAGCACGAGGCGTTGGAGCTTGACTTGAAGACGAGAGAGTCTGAGCTGGCCGCGGCCCGTGAGAGCGTGAGGAGTGCCAAGGCCGAGGCCCAGAAGGTCCTTCAGGAGATCGACACGATGAAGAAGATAGCGGCGGGTAAGGCTTTCTATATGCAAAGCAAGTATGCAACGGTGAATTACTGATTACTTACCCGAATCCGGAGCTCTTCAAGAGCATTCGCAGATTTTCCCCGCAGTGTGTCTGATGCCGCACTATTCTAGCAGGCCGAGGACGGAAGCTCGACAGAGAATTTGTTCTGGTCTCAGTATGCTAAGGCCGAACATCCGGTGCCAATGAGCGACCAGCTGAAGCAGATAGCCGGGCTACATAAGGTGGCCGATCAGGCCATGAAGGGCTTCATAGTCCGGTTGTGGCCTGGCGACGCCCTTCCGAACAGCTTCTTCGGCCTGGTGAGGCGGCTTGCGGATGCCTGCCCACGGCTGGAGGTCGTCAAGCGATCCGTCTGCATTGAAGGTGCACGTCGGGCCTTCGCCCGTGTAAAAATGTTGTGGGTCAAGCTAGAAGCCGTGAAGCTGATCAAGGAGGGGCCGCCGGAGGGCAAGGAGCACCGCCACCCCGAGATGTACTACGAGGGTGTTCTGCCGGGCGCCCGTCTTATCGCGGATGAGTGTTCGAAAATGTAATATTTGAATGAGACTTGCTCGTTTTGTCCTGTATGTATGAAAACTTGTATCGTTTTCGATATGCAACGCTTGTGTGAATTTAAAATATTACCTTCTGTTTGGCTGTTTATCCAATCTGAGAGATGGCTAGTCCTCGGCTTCTGCCCCCATGCCATGAGTGCCGGGTTGTTCGGGATAAACCTGAGCACTCTTGTTCCCATGTTTGGGTCCTTCGAGGGAGGTGCTCAGCACAACGAACAAGGCAACTGGACTAATAATGCTTTATCACTCTCACTTAGCCATAGAATTCTATAATTTTAAATTTCGGTGAAGCCCCTGGTATTCGGAAGGCCGAATTCGGGGCGCGATACACGCCTGTAAGCCGGACGGAGCGGGCCCCTCACCCTAAGTGGCATAAGTCTTTAGGGACTCGAAAAACCTCGCCGAACAGCGACCAGTCTCTCGCCTTATCATGACAGTCAGTTTTAGCTTTCTCTACTGAGGTGCTCGGCCCGGCAGAACCGGGGCACAATCGCAGTAGTTCTCCTAGCACTACCTTAGCCGATAGAGCAGAACGTAAGGTACCAAAACATAGGAGCCGGGCAAACCCAACATTTGACCAAAGACATGATTCAGAGCTGATGCATATAATGCTATAAGTTCGGGGTGCCGCACTTGTGAAAGTGTTCAGACTTTTCACACCATATTGTGGGTATGTAAGCCCCTACTGCATTGGTCGTACCAGAGTGTACGATTGCTAGGCGTCATTAATAAACACATAGATATGTATACATATAACAAAAATGCGATAATAATCGTAATGTCATGCATTGTATATTAAAAAATTGCATTAAAGCAGAGTGATACAGATAGTGTAATGAGCAAAAGAGTAGGACTATGTCCCTTCCAAGGGCGAGCTGAGGAATTATGTGAAATCTGTAATCCACCTGGGAATTCCGTAGTCGTCGGCCTCCTTGGTTGCTGTGTCATGTGTTCGGCAATAGAGCTGCCGGACAGAGTTTCCAGAGATTGAAATCCTGAAAGAAAAAGAAAAATAACCAAATGGGAAGCCCCTGGTGCGATTTAGGCAATGTTTTGGGACGTGCCGTAGTTGTGCCTCCCCCTCCCCATCTGTGCCCATGGTATTTTTAATGCGTAATGATGTACGTGCGGCATGTACAATGGCATTGGGCTGGGATTGGGGTGGCCGTTGTATTGCTACGCGAGCTCAGATCGCGCCAGGCGGTCTATTTGCCGATTTCCTCGAGCGCGCTTGAAGGTGTCCGGGCTTTGAAACGCTGAACTGGTAGATTGCCTTGAGAGGCTGCTTTGCACTTCTGCTGCGAGGGCCGTGGTGTGCTCCTCTATTCGGAGAGAGTGCTCTATGTTTCCATTGACTATAATAACTCCGCGAGGTCCTGGCATCTTGAGCTTGAGGTATGCATAATGTGGTACCGCATTGAATCTAGCGAATGCGGTTCGTCCGAGCAGTGCGTGATAACCACTTCGGAACGGGACTATATCGAAGATTAACTCTTCACTTCGGAAGTTATCTTGGGATCCGAAGACCACTTCCAGTGTAATTGAGCCTGTGCAGTGGGCCTCTACGCCTGGAATGACGCCTTTAAAGGTCATCTTTGTGGGTTTGATCCTTGAGGGGTCAATACCCATTTTGCGCACTGTGTCCTGATAAAGCAGGTTCAGGCTGCGGCCGCCGTCCATGAGGACTCGAGTGAGGTGAAATCCGTCGATGATTGGGTCTAGGACCAGTGCAGCGAATCCGCCGTGACGGATACTAGTGGGGTGGTCCCTGCGATCGAAGGTGATCGGACAGGAGGACCATGGGTTGAACTTCGGGGTGATTGGCTCCAGCGCATATATGTCCCTGAGCGCACGCTTCCGCTCCCTCTTGGGGATGTGGGTTGCGTATATCATGTTCACCGTCCGCACTTGCGGGGGAAACCTCTTCTGTCCTCCGGTGTACGGCTGCCGGGGTTCTTCCTTGTCATCGCTATGGGGCCCCTTGTCCTTGTTTTCGGCGATTAACTTGCCGGCCTGCTTGAACACCCAACAATCCATGTTGGTGTGATTGGTTGGCTTGTCTGGGGTGCTGTGTATTTGACACGAGCGATCGAGTATATGGTCCAAGCTGGACGGACCCGGCGTACTTTGTTTGAATGGCTTTTTCCGCTGACCGGGTTTAGAGCCTTTGAATCCGGCATTGACTGCCGTATCCTCAGTACTTTCGCCGTTAATGTGGCGCTTATGCTTGTTGTGACGTGACCTGCTATTGCCGTCCCTGGTATCTGAGGTACCATGGTTCTTTGATATGTTGTTACTGCGAGCCAACCAGTTGTCTTCTCCCGCACAAAAGCGGGTCATGAGCGTCGTGAGGGCTGCCATAGATTTCGGCTTTTCCTGACCAAGGTGCCGGGCTAGCCACTCGTCTCGGATGTTGTGCTTGAAAGCCGCTAAGGCCTCCGCATCAGGACAGTCGACAATTTGATTTTTCTTTGTAAGGAACCGAGTCCAGAATTGCCTGGCCGACTCTTCTGGCTGCTGAATTATGTGGCTCAAGTCATCGGCGTCTGGTGGTCGCACATAAGTGCCCTAAAAGTTGTCGAGGAATGCGGCTTCCAGATCTTCCCAACAGCTAATGGAGTCCGCTGGCAAGCTATTAAGCCAATGCCGTGCTGGTCCTTTGAGTTTTAGTGGGAGGTACTTGATGGCATGTAAGTCATCACCGCGGGCCATGTGGATGTGGAGGAGGAAGTCCTCAATCCATACCACGGGATCTATTATGCCGTCGTATGATTCAATGTTTAAAGGTTTGAAACCTTCTGGGAATTGATGTTCCATTACTTCGTCTGTGAAGCATAAGGGGTGTGCGGCGCCTCTGTATTGGGCTATATCGCGACGCAGCTCGTATGGGTTTTGCCCGCTGTGTTCGGCCTGGCCGGATTTGCTTTTACTGTATCTGGCGTGACATTTACCGTCTCGTAGAGTGGTGCACCCTCGTGATCCGTAGATTGATCTTGAGTGCTTTGCTTTGTCCTCCAATATGTCTCACAGGTCTGGCGTATCTCCCCATGCCTTTTTATTTGGATGGCGTTGGGGTGGGGGCTGAGCTTTCGGCAGGAATGCCTCTCTATCGCGGCCACGAGGTGGCCGGTCAGCCGTATCTTATGCTTCTTCCTCCAGTCGGGGTAGTAACCTGCGCCTTGGGTAACTCTTGGAGGGACGCTCGAGTTTATATTCCTCAGCTGCGAGGACTTCAGTCCATTTTTCAGCTAGCAGATCTTGATCAGCTTGAAGCTGCTACTGCTTTTTCTTCAGGCTATTTGCCGTGGCCATAAGCCTACGCTTGAAGCGCTCTTGTTCGACGGGATCCTCTGGTACAGCGAATTCATCGTCGCCAAGGCTTGCCATGTCTTTGGAGGGGGGCATGTAATTGTCATCCTCCTCCTCTCCGCCAGCCGCTCTCTCAGGAGAGCTGGCACCTTCATCCTCCTGATCTAACTCTTGCTAGAGGGGGTTTTCGTTGTCTTCGGCGCTATCCAGAGTGTTATTACCTCCTGCGCCGGTATCACCACTTTTGCTTTGGCGGGACTTAGAGTGGCGCCGCTGACGTTGGCGCTTGGGTTGCTTCTTGGAGGGGTCATCATCCGCTATCTCGTCGCCGTTGCCTTCATTGGGTGTATCCACCATGTATATGTCATACGACGAGGTGCTTTCCAGTGCCCTATAGGTGCTGGTTCATGTTCGTCTCCTACATCGTCGTCCATACCGTCGATGTCTTCGGAGTCGAAGTCGAGCATGTCGGTTAAATCATCGACAGTGACTACAAAGTGGGTGGTGGGTGGGCTCGAATTTCTTCGTCATCCGCATCCCAGTCCTGTTGGCCATAATCCGGCCAGGGCTCTCCTGACAAAGAGAGAGACCTTAGTGAATTCAGAATGTCGCCGAAGGGCGAGTGCTGAAAGATATCCACGGTGGTGAATTCCATGATCGGCGCCCACTCGGATTCGATTGGCAGGGGCATGGATGGTTCGGGGTTCGGAAGATAGTCCGGCACCTTGGAGTCACGGGTTGCGCAGAGGATTATGCTGGTGTTTGGCTCGATCGCCATCGAGACTGCAGCCCCTGAGGCGGTGTCTAGCCACCCGTCCTCGATTGGCGCAGTTGGCTCCGAGCTAAGGGTTGGAGCTGGTGTGGGCGCGGCCTCTGGAGTACCGTCCGGTGGCAGAGCTAGGTCATGCCCATCAAGACAGTGCGGCGCGCCCGGGTGTGGCTCGAATCCGTCGAAGATCAAGTCTCCGCGGATGTCGGCCGTGTAGTTCAAACTTCCAAATCTGACCTGATGGCCAGGGGCGTAGCTTTCAATCTGCTCCAGATGGCCAAGCGAATTAGCCCGCAGTGCAAAGCCGCCAAATACGAAGATCTTTCCGGGGACAAAAGTCTCACCCTGGACCGCATCGCTACCGATGATAGTGGGAGCCATCAAGCCTAACGGCGACGACACAGAGGAACTCTCAATGAAAGCACCAATGTCGGTGTCAAAACCGGCGGATCTCGATTAGGGGGTCCTGAACTGTGCATCTAGGCCGGATGGTAACAAGAGGCAGGGGACACGAAGTTTTACCCAGGTTCGGGCCCTCTTGATGGAGGTAAAACCCTACGTCCTGCTTGATTGGTATTGATGATATGGGTGTTACAAGAGTAGATCTACCACGATATTAGAGAGGCTAAACCCTAGAAGCTAGCCTATGGTATGATTGTATGTTGTGATTGTTGTCCTACGGACTAAAGCCCTCCGGTTTATATAGACACCGGAGAGGGTTAGGGTTACACAAGGTCGGTTACAAAAGAGGAGATATCCATATACGTATTGCCTATCTTGCCTTCCACGCCAAGTAGAGTCGCATCCGGACACGAGACGAAGTCTTCAATCTTGTATCTTCATAGTCTAACAGTCCGGCCAATGGAGATAGTCCGGCTGTTCGGAGACCCCCTAATCCAGGACTCCCTCAGATGTCCATTTGCTAGATTTCATGATCATAAAATGCGACAATTGCTAACATGATTTGGATAGACTTAAGCATCGCTACGGGTGAGAAGGTCTCATCGTAGTCAACTCCTTGAACTTGTTGAAAACCTTTCGCAACAAGTCGAGCTGTCTAGACAGTAACACTGCCATCAGTGTCAGTATTCTTCTTGAAGATACATTTATTCTCTATGGCTCGCCGATCATCCAGCAAGTCAACAAAGTTCACACTTTGTTCTCATACATGGATCCTATCTCATATTTCATGGCCTCAAGCCATTTATCGGAATCTGGGCTCATCATCGCTTCCTCATAGTTCGTAGGTTCCTCATGGTCTAGTAACATGACTTCCAGAACAAGATTACTGTACCACTCTGGTGCGGAACATGCTCTGGTTGACCTATGAGGTTCAATAGTAACTTGATCTGAAGTTTCATGATCATGATCATTAGCTTCCTCTCTAGTTGGTGTAGTCATCACGAGAATGGTTTTCTGTGATGAGCTAGTTTCCATTTCGAGAGAAGGTAGAATTACCTCATCAAGGTCTACTTTCCTCCCACTCACTTCTTTCGAGAGAAACTCCTTCTCTAGAAAGGATGCATTCTTAGCAACAAAGATCTTGCCTTCAGATCAGTGATGGAAGGCGTACGTACCCAACAGTTTCTTTTGGGTATCCTATGAAGACGCACTTCTCTGATTTGGGTTCGAGCTTATTAGGCTGAAGCTTTTTCACATAAGCATTGCAACCCCAAACTTTAAGAAACGATGGCTTAGGGTTCTTGCCAAACCACAGTTCATACGGTGTCGTCTCAATGGATTTAGACGGTGCCCTATTTAAAGTGAATGCATCTGTCTCTAATGCATAACCCCAAAACAATAGTGGTAAATCAGTAAGAGACATCGTAGATCACACCATATCTAATAAAGTACGGTTACGACGTTCGGACACACCATTATGATGTAGTGTTCCTGGTGGTGTGAGTTGTGAAACTATTCCACTTTGTTTTAAATGAAGGCCAAACTCGTAACTCAAATATTCGCCTACAAAATTAGATCGTAGAAACTTTATTTTCTTGTTACGATGATTCTCCAATTCACTCTGACATTCTTTGAACTTTTCAAATGTCTCAGACTTGTGTTTCAAGATATACCCATATCTGCTCAAATCTTCTGTGAAGGTTAGAAAATAATGATACCCGCTGCCTGCCTCAGCACTCATTGGACCGCATACATCGGTATGTATTATTTCCAATAACTCATTGGTTCGCTCCATTGTTCCGGAGAACGGAGTTTTAGTCATCTTTCCCATGAGGCATGGTTCTCAAGTATCAAATGATTCATAATCAAGTGATTCCAAAAGCCCATCTGCATGGAGTTTCTTCACGCGCTTTACACCAATATGACCTAAATGGCAGTGCCACAAATATGTTGCACTATCATTATCAACTTTGCATATTTTGGCATCAATATTATGAAAATGTGTATCACTACGATCAACATTCAATAAACCATTTACATTGGGTGTATGACCATAGAAGGTTTTATTCATGTAAACAGAACAACAATTATTCTCTGACTTAAATGAATAACCGTATCACAATAAACATGATCCAATCATATTCATGCTCAACGCAAACACCAAATAACATTTATTTAGGTCCAACACTAATCCCGAAGGTAGAGGGAGTGTGCGATGGTGATTTATCAACCTTGGAATCACTTCCAACACACATCGTCACCTCGCCCTTAACTAGTCTTTTTTCATTTTGCAACTCCTGTTTTGAGTTACTAATCTTAGCAACTGAAACGGTATCAAATACCCTGGGGTTACTATGAACACTAGTAAAGTACACATCAATAACATGTATATCAATATACCTTTGTTCACTTTGCCATCCTTCTTATCCGTCAAGTATTTGGGGTAGTTCTGCTTCCAGTGACCATTCCCTTTGTAGTAGAAGCACTCAGTTTCAAGCTTAGGTCTAGCTTTGGACTTCTTCACGGGAGTGGCAACTTGCTTGTCATTCTTCTTGAAGTTCCCTTTCTTTTCCTTTGCCCTTTTTCTTGAAACTAGTGGTCTTATCAGCCATCAACACTTGATGCTTTTTCTTGATTTCTACCTTCGCCGACTTCAGCATCGCGAAGAGATCAAGAATTGTTTTCAGCATCCCTTGCATATTATAGTTCATCACAAAGTTCTAGTAGCTTGGTGATAGTGACTAGAGAACTCTATCAGTTACTATCGTATCTGGAAGATTAACTCCCACTTGATTCAAGCGATTGTACTACCCAGACATTCTGAGTATATACTCACTGGCTGAGCCATTCTCCTCCATCTTGTAGGCAAAGTACTTGTCAGAGGTCTCAAACCTCTCGACATGGGCATGAGCTGAAATACCAATTTCAACTCTTGGAACATCTTATATGCTCTGTGGCTTTCAAAACATTTTTGAAGTCCCGGTTCTAAGCCGTAAAGCATGGTGCACTAAAATACCGAGCTTGTCAAACATCCATAATGTCTGCATCTGCTCCTGCAATAGGTCTGTCACCTAGCGGTGCATCAAGGACATAATTCTTCTGTGTAGCAACGAGGATAATCCTCAGATCACAGATCAAGTCTGCATCATTGTTATGATCATCTTTCAACTTAGTTTTCTCTAGGAACATATAAAAATTAAAATAGGGGACCTATACGCGAGCTATTGATCTACAACATAGATATGCAAATACTATCAGGACTAAGTTCATGATAAATTAAATTAAATTAATCATATTAGTTAAGAACTCCCACTTAGATAGACATCCCTCGAGTCATCTAAATGATCACTGATACGTCCATTTTGCATCATGCTTTTATATCGATATTTATTGCATTATGGGTTGTTATTGAACATTATGTCACAATACTTATGCCTATTCCCTCTTATTTTATAAGGTTTACATGAAGAGGGGGAATAACGGCAGCTGGAATTCTGGGCTGGAAAAGGAGCAAATATTAGAGACCTATTCTGCACATCTCCAAAAGTCCTGAAACTTCACACGAGCACGTTTCAGAATATATAAGAAATATTGGGCGAAAGACGTACCAAAGGGGGCCACCCACCATCCACGAGGGTGGGGGCGCGTCCTACCCCCCTGGGCGCGCCCCCTGCGTCGTGGGCCCCCTGGCAGCCCTCTGATGCCCATCTTTGGCTACATGGAGTCTTTCGTCGAGGAAAAAAAATCATAAGCAAGCTTTCGGGAAGAAATTCCGCCTCCACGAGGCGGAACCTTAGCGGAACCAATCTAGGGCTCCGACGGAGCTGTTCTGCCGGGGTAACTTCCCTCCGGGAGGGGGAAATCATCACCATCGTCATCACCAATGATCCTCTCATCGGTAGGGGGTCAATCTCCATCAACATCTTCACAAGCACCATCTCATCTCAAACCCTAGTTCATCTCTTATATCCAATCTTTGTCCCAAAGCCTCAAATTGGTACATGTGGGTTGCTAGTAGTGTTGATTACTCCTTTTAGTTGATGCTAGTTGGTTTACTTGGTGGAAGATCATATGTTCAGATCCATTATGCATATTAATATCCCTCTGATTATGAACATGAATATGATTTGTGAGTAGTTACGTTTGTTCCTGAGGACATGGGAGAAGTCTTGCTATAAGTAGTCATGTGAATTTGGTATTCGTTCGATATTTTGATGAGATGTATGTTATCTCTTGATAACCCACAAGTATAGGGGATCGCAACAGTTTTCGAGGGTAGAGTAATCAACCCAAATTTATTGATTTGACACAAGGGGAGCCAAAGAATATTCTCAAGTATTAGCAGCTGAGTTGTCAATTCAACCACACCTGGAAACTTAATATCTACAGCAAAGTATTTAGTAGCAAAGTAATATGATAGTAGAGGTAACAGTAGCAAAAGGTAATGATAGCAAAAGTAATGTTTTTGGTATTTTGTAGTGATGATAGCAATAGCAATGGAAAAGTAAATAAGCGAAGAACAATATATGGAAAGCTCGTAGGCAATGGATCGGTGATGGAGAATTATCCCGGATGCGGTTCATCATGTAACAGTCATAACCTAGGGTGACACAGAACTAGCTCCAGTTCATTGATATAATGTGGGCATGTATTCCGAATATAGTCATACATGATTATGGACAAGAACTTGCATGACATCTTTTGTCCTACCCTCCCGTGGCAGCGGGGTCCTTACGGAAACTAAGGGATATTAAGGCCTCCTTTTAATAGAGAACCAGAACAAAGCATTAACACATAGTGAATACATGAACTCCTCAAACTACGGTCATCCCCGGTAAGTATCCCGATTATTGTCACTTCGGGGTTAACGGATCATAACAGATAATAGGTGACTATAGACTTGCAAGATAGGATCAAGAACTCTCACATATTGATGAAAACATAATAGGTTCAGATCTGAAATCATGGCACTCGGGCCCTAGTGACAAGCATTAAGCATAGCAAAGTCATAGCAACATCAATCTCAGAACATAGTGGATACTAGGGATCAAATCCTAACAAAACTAACCCGATTACATGATAGATCCCATCCAACCCATCACCGTCCAGCAAGGCTACGATGGAATTACTCACGCACGGCGGTGAGCATCATGAAATTGGTGATGGAGGATGGTTGATGATGACGATGGCCACGGATTCCCCTCTCCGGGGCCCTGAACAGACTCCAGATCAGCCCTCCCGAGAGGTTTTAGGGCTTGGCGGTGGCTCCGTTTCGTAAAACGCGATGAATTGTTCTCTCTGATTTTTTTCTCTGTGAAACACAATATATAGAGTTGGAGTTGGAGTCGGAGAGGCACCAGGGGGCCCACGAGGTAGGGGGGCGCTCCCCCCACCCTCGTGGACAGGTGGTTGGCCCCCTGGCCTTCATCTTTTGCAGGTATTTTTTATATTATCCAAAAAGTTGCTTCATGAAGTTTCAGGTCATTCCGAGAACATTTGTTTCTGCACATGAATAACACCATGGTAATTCTGCTGAAAACAGCGTCGGTCCGGGTTAGTTCCATTCAAATCATGCAAGTTAGAGTCCAAAACAAGGGCAAAAGTGTTTGGAAAAGTAGATACGACAGAGACGTATCAACTCCCCCAAGCTTAAACCTTTGCTTGTCCTCAAGCAATTCAGTTGAGAAACTGAAAGTGATAAAGAAAAACTTTTACAAACTCTCTTTGCTCTTGTTGTTGTAAATATGTAAAGCCAGCATTCAAGTTTTCAGCAAATATTATAACTAACCACATTCGTAATAACGCTTAGGTCTCAAGTTTACTCATATCAATAGCACAATCAACTAGCGAGCAATAATAATAAATCTCAGATGACAACACTTTCTCAAAACAATCATAATATGATATAACAAGGTGGTATCTCGCTAGCCCTTTCTGAGACCGCAAAACATAAATGCAGAGCACCTTTAAAGACCAAGGACTGACTAGACATTGTAATTCATGGTAAAAGAGATACAGTCAAGTCATACTCAATGTAAACTAACAATAATGAATGCAAATGACAGCGGTGCTCTCCAAATGATGCTTTTTAATAAGAGGATGATGACTCAGCATAAAAGTAAATAGATAGGCCCTTCGCAGAGGGAAGTAGGGATTTGTAGAGGTGCCAGAGCTCGGTTTTGAAATAGAGGTGAATAATATTTTGAGCGGTATACTTTCATTGTCAACATAACAACCAAGAGATGGAAATATCTTCCATGCTACACACATTATAGGTGGTTCCCAAATAGAATGGTAAAGTTTATACTCCCCCTTCCACCAACAAGCATCAATCCATGGCTTGCTCGAAACAACGAGTGCCTCCAACTAACAAGAGTCCCAGGGGGAGTTTTGTTTGCAATTATTTTGATTTAGTTTGCATAAAGCATGGGACTGGGCATCCCGGTGACCAGCCATCTATGTCGTGAGTGAGGAGAGGAGTCCACTCCTCTTGAGAATAACCCGCCTAACTTGGAAGATACGGACAGCCCTAGTTGATACATGAGCTATTCGAGCATACAAAACAGGATATTTATTTGAAGGTTTAGAGTTTGGCACATACAAATTTACTTGGAACGGCAGGTAGATACCGTATATAGGTAGGTATGGTGGACTCATATGGAATAACTTTGGGGTTTATGGAGTTGGATGCACAAGCAGTATTCCCGCTTAGTACAGGTGAAGGCTAGCAAAAGACTGGGAAGCGACCAGCTAGAGAGCGACAACAGTCATGAAGATGCATTAAAATTAATCAACACCGAATGCAAGCATGAGTAGGATATAATCCACCATGAACATAAATATCATGAAGGCTATGTTGATTTTGTTTCAACTACATGCGTGAACATGCGCCAAGTCAAGTCACTTAAATCATTCAGAGGAGGATACCACCCTATCATACCACATCACAACCATTTTACTAGCATGTTGGCACGCAAGGTAAACCATTATAAGCTCCTATCTAATCAAGCATGGCACAAGAAACTATGATCTCTAGTTGTCATTGCAAACATGTTTATTCATAATGGGCTGAATCAGGAACGATGAACTAATCATATTTACAAAAACAAAAGAAGTCGAGTTCATACCAGCTTTTCTCATCTCAGTCAGTCCATCATATATCGTCATAATTGCCTTTCACTTGCACGACCGAATGATGTGAATAATAATAATAGTGCACTTGCATTGGACTAAGCTAGAATCTGCAAGCATTCAATAAACATGAGAAGGCAAGGCAATATGGGCTCTTTTTTCAGATCAACAATAATGCATATAAGAGCCACTTCAACAATTTAATTATGGTCTTCTCCTATCGACCCCCAAAGAAAAGAAAAGAAATGAAACTATTTACACGGGGGAGCTCCCAGCAAGTAAAAGAAGAACAGGAAATATTTTTGGGTTTTCTTTTTAATTACTACTACAAGCATGGAAATTAAACTAACTAAAAGCTACAACTAATTTTTTGGTTTTTCTTAAGATTTATCAAACACACAAGAAGAAAGCATAAAAGGGAAAATAAACTAGCATGGATGACACAATGAAAAAGTATGAGCACTGACATCTAAGAATGAGTGTGTGAACATAAATGTAATGTCGGTGGGAAATACATACTCCCCCAAGCTTAGGCTTTTGGCCTAAGTTGGTCTATGGCCATGACTGGCCTGGCGGATATCCATAATAGTAGTTGGAGTCGTACTGCAATGCAGTGGCTATCGCCGAGCTACAGCGTGGCGACGAGCGGCCTCCGCTCTCCTCTCGTACTCATCTGCCTCCTCTCTGGTAATAGTATATGTTCCTTTTTCCTGATGATCAAATAAGGCAGGAGCAGGGAGAGTAATATGGACAACACGACGTTTGTCAAAGATTAGTCAATACTGGAGAGGTGATTCATTCCTCTCGACAAACTGGTGGTGAACCGTAGCATTAAAATCTAGATAAGCAGGAGGTAATTCAATATCATCTTCGCGTATGGCTACACCAAGAAAATTATCTATGCGGGCTGCATAAATTCCACCAAAGAAATCTCCATTAAATCTATTAATATGCAACCTACGTGCAACAATGGCTCCCAAATTATAAGTTTTATCTCCTAACACAGCACTCCTAAGAATACTGAGATCAGGGACACACATGTGACATGCCTCATATTTACCATTAATGCATCTACCTATGAAGAGAGCAAAATAATGTATAGCTGGAAAGTGAATGCTCCCTATGGTAGCTTGTGTTATATCTCTAGATTCTCCCATAGTTATACTAGCAAGAAAATCTCTAAATTCAGATTTGCGAGGATCCCTTATACTACCCCATTGTGGAAGTTTGTAAGCAGTGGTAAAGTCCTCTAAGTCCATAGTATAAGAATTTTCATAAAGATCAAATAGGACAGTTGGAGAATTACGTGAAGTTGAAAATTCAAACCTCCTCACAAAGGTACTGGTGAGGTTGTGATACTGACTGCACTTCTCTTCCTCGAAGCTCACAAGATCGGCGTTACACAAATATGCGTTGAATTCTTCTTTAATTCCTGCTCAATCCATAAAATTGCCACTCACAAGGACGCACTGGAGCGTCTCTTGGTGGCTCTTCATCAGCATCACGCATCACAAGCCTGGGTCCTTGCTTCCTTGAGGAACCACCTTGGAACATTTTCCTAAGCATTTTTCTTCCCCTGAAAAATTCTAAATTTATTTAGTAACTTCAAAATAAAATTAAACCAAACTCAATAATATTGATAGCAACTACTCCTACAAGTGCCTAGGGCCTATATCATGCATCAAAACTACTTTTGACCATATAAATTTGACATGCAGGCTCAAGAACAGGGTCACCTAAGTAGCAAAAATTTGCAATGGATAAAGCACTAGAACAAAAACTAATTGGACCAACGGAGGAGTCACATACCAAGGAACAATCTCCCCAAGCAGTTTTGTGAGAGGTGCTTTGAGCAAGGAGATCGAAAATGGCAGCAAAATGAGCTAGAACTCATGCTTGAGCTGGACATTCATGTTTGTGGGAGGAAGAAGAAGTGTGTGGGTGCAGGAATAAGTGGAGGAGGGCCACCGTGGGCCCACGAGGCAGGGGGCGCGCCCAAGGGGGTAGGGCGCGCCCTCCATCCTCGTGGGAAGGTGGTTGACCCCCCCTGCTGTGTTTTTAGTGCCAAATATTCTCAAATATTCTAGAAAAATCATATTTAAATTTCAGGGCATTTGGAGAACTTTTATTTTCGAGGTATTTTTATATTGCACGGATAATCAGATAACAGACAGAAAAATATTTGTTTTTATTTTAGTTAATATAAATAACAGAAAGTAAAAGTGGGGTACAGAAGGTTGTGCCTTCTAATTTTATCCATCTCATGATCATCAAAAGGAATCCACTAACAAGGTTGATCAAGTCTTGTTAACGAGCTCATTCCGAATAACATGGAACCGGAGAAATTTCGAATAACACTATGTTACCTCAACGGGGATATGAACATCCCCAATAATAAGAATATCATTTTTCTTCTTGACAGTAGGAAGAGGAAATTCAAATCCTCCAAATATAATCAATGGAATTTTTCCAATAGAATTGATACTATGAACTTGAGGTTGTTTCCTCGGAAAGTGTACCGTATGCTCATTACCATTAACATGAAAAGTGACATTGCCTTTAGTGCAATGAATAACAGCCCCTGCAGTATTCAAAAAGGGTCTTCCAAGAATAATAGACATACTATCGTCCTCGGGGATATCAAGAATAACAAAGTCCGGTAAAATAGTAACGTTTGCAACTACAACAGGCACATCCTGACAAATACCGACAGGTATAGCAGTTGATTTATCAGCCATTTGCAAAGATGTTTCAGTAGGTGTCAACTATTCAAATCAAGTCTACGATATAAAGAGAGAGGCATAACACTAACACCGGCTCTAAGATCACATAAAGCAGTTTTAACATAGTTTCTTTTAATAGAGCATGGTATAGTGGGTACTCTTGGATCTCCAAGTTTCTTTGGTATTCCACCCTTAAAAGTGTAATTAGCAAGCATGGTGGAAATTTCAGCTTCCGGTATCTTTCTTTTATTTGTAATTATATCTTTCATGTACTTAGCATAAGGATTGGTTTTGAGTATATCAGTTAATCGCATACGCAAAAAGATAGGTCTAATCATTTCAGCAAAGCGCTCAAAATCCTCATCATCCTTTTTCTTGGATGGTTTGGGAGGAAAAGGCATGGGTTTCTGAACCCATGGTTCTCTTTCTTTACCATGTTTCCTAGCAACAAAGTCCTTCTTATCATAACGTCGATTCTTTGATTGTGGGTTATCAAGATCAACAGCAGGTTCAATTTCTATATCATTATCATTACTAGGTTGAGCATCATCATGAACATTATCATTAACATTATCACTAATTTCAAGTTCATTACCAGCTTGTGTTTCAGCATCAGAAATAGAAATATCATTTGGATTCTTAGGTGTTTCAACAATAGGATCACAAGAAGCATGCAAAGTCATATCATTTTTCTTTTTCTTCTTTTTAGACGAACTAGGTGCATCTATATTATTTCTCTGAGAATCTTGCTCAATTCTTTTAGGATGGCCTTCAGGATACAAAGGTTCCTGAGTCATTCTACCACCTCTAGTCATAACTCTAACAACATGATCATTATCTTTACTATTCAATTCATTGAGCAAATCATTTTGAGTTTTAAGTACTTGTTCTACTTGAGTGGTAACCATAGAAGCATCTTTACTAATAGTTTAAGTTCACCTTTCATTAGCCATATAATCACCCAAGTGTTCAAGCATATTTGAATTGTATTTCAATTGTCTACCAAAATAGGCATTAAAGTCTTCTTGCTTAGCCATAAATTTATCAAACTCATCTAAGCATGGGCTAGCAAACTTAGTAAATGGGATTACAACTTTATCATATCTATAGAGAGAATTTACCTTTACTACCTATGTCGGGTTATCAAGACCATGAGTTTCTTCAATAGGTAAAGGAATATTATCATATATTTCTTCGACAGGCGGTAAATTAAGATCATGAATTTCTTCAATAGGAGGTAAATTCTTAACATCTTCAGCTTTAATACCTTTTTCTTTCATAGATTTCCTTGCCTCTTGCATATCTTCAGGACTGAGAAATAGAATACCCCTCTTCTTAGGAGTTGGTTTAGGAATAGGCTCAGGAATTGGCTCCAGAGGTGTCCAATTATTTTCATTTGTCAACATATTATTCAATAGAATTTCAGCTTCATCCGGTGTTCTTTCCTAGAAAACAGAACCCGCACAACTATCCAGGTAATCTCTGGAAGCATTGGTTAGTCCATTATAAAAGATATCAAGTATTTCATTTTTCTTAAGAGGATGATTAGGCAAAGATTAAGTAATTGGAGAAGCCTCCCCCAAGCTTGTGGGAGACTCTCTTCTTCAATTTGCAAAAAATTACATATATCCCTTAAAGCTGCTTATTTCTTATGAGCAGGGAAATATTTAGCAGAGAAGTAATAAATCATATCCTGGGGACTACGCACACAACCAGGATCAAGAGAATTAAACCATATCTTAGCATCACCCTTTAATGAGAACGGAAATATATTAAGGATATAAAAGTAACGAGTTCTTTCATCTTTAGTGAACAGGGTGGATATATCATTCAGTTTAGTAAGATGTGCCACAACAGTTTCAGATTCATAGCCATGGAAAGGATCAGATTCAACCAAAGTAATTATATCAGGATCAACAGAGAATTCATAATCCTTATCAGTAACACAGGTAGGTGAAGTAACAAAAGCAGGGTCAGGTTTCATTCTAGCATTTAAAGATTTCTTATTCCATTTAGCTAATAACCTCTTTAGTTCGTTTCTATCTTTGTAAGCTAGAATAGCTAAAGAAGCTTCTTGATCAAAAACATAACCTTCAGGAATAACAAGTGATTCTTCATCATCACTTTCATCAGTATTATCAGATTCAATATTTTCAATCTCTCTAGCCCTAGCAAGTTGTTCATCGAGAAATTTACCAAGTGGCACAGTAGTATCAAGCATAGAAGTAGTTTCATCATAAGTATCATGCATAGCAGAAGTAGCATCATCAATAACATGTGACATATCAGAACGAAGAGCAGAAGCAGGTATAGGTGTCGCAAGATTACTCAAAACAGAAGGTGAATCAAGTGCAGATCTAGATGGCAGTTCCTTACCTCCCCTCGTAGTTGAGGGATAAATCTTGGTTCTTGGATCTTTCAAGTTCTTCATAATGATAAGAAGATATATATCCCAAGTGACTCAAAGAACAGAGCTATGCTCCCCGGCAACGGCGCCAGAAAATGGTCTTGATAACCCACAAGTATAGGGGATCGCAACAGTTTTCGAGGGTAGAGTATTCAACCCAAATTTATTGATTCGACACAAGGGGAGCCAAAGAGTATTCTCAAGTATTAGCAGCTGAGTTGTCAATTCAACCACACCTGGAAACTTAATATATGCAGCAAAGTATTTAGTAGCAAAGTAATATGATAGTAGTGGTAACGGTAGCAAAAGGTAATGATAGCAAAAGTAATGTTTTTGGTATTTTGTAGTGATGATAGCAATAGCAACGGAAAAGTAAATAAGCGAAGAACAATATATGGAAAGCTCGTAGACAATGGATCGGTGATGGAGAATTATGCCGGATGCGGTTCATCATGTAACAGTCATAACCTAGGGTGACACAGAACTAGCTCCAGTTCATTGATATAATGTAGGCATGTATTCCGAATATAGTCATACGTGCTTATGGAAAAGAACTTGCATGACATCTTTTGTCCTACCCTCCCGTGGCAGCGGGCTCCTTACGGAAACTAAGGGATATTAAGGCCTCCTTTTAATAGAGAACCAGAGCAAAGCATTAACACATAGTGAATACATGAACTCCTCAAACTACGGTCATCACCGGTAAGTATCCCGATTATTGTCACTTCAGGGTTAACGGATCATAACACATAATAGGTGACTATAGACTTGCAAGATAGGATCAAGAACTCTCATATATTGATGAAAACATAATAGGTTCAGATCTGAAATCATGGCACTCGGGCCCTAGTGACAAGCATTAAGCATAGCAAAGTCATAGCAACATCAATCTCAGAACATAGTGGATACTAGGGATCAAACCCTAACAAAACTAGCTTGATTACATGATAGATCACATCCAACCATCACCGTCCAGCAAGCCTATGATGGAATTACTCATGCACGGCGGTGAGCATCATGAAATTGGTGATGGAGGATGGTTGATGATGATGATGGCGACGGATTCCCCTCTCCGAAACCCCGAACGGACTCCAGATCAGCCCTCCCGAGAGGTTTTAGGGCTTGGCAGCGGCTCTGTATCGTAAAACATGATGAATAATTCTATCTGGTTTTTTTACTCCCCAAAACACAATATATAGAGTTGGAGTTGGAGTCAGAGAGGCACCAGGGGGCCCTCGAGGTAGGGGGGCGCGCCTCCACTCTCGTGGATAGGTGGTGGGCCCCTGGCCTTCATCTTTTGCAGGTATTTTTATATTCTCCAAGAAGTTTCTCCGTGAAGTTTCAGGTCATTCCGAGAACGTTTGTTTCTGCACATAAATAACACCATGGTAATTCTGCTGAAAACGGCGTCAGTCCGGGTTAGTTCCATTCAAATCATGCAAGTTAGAGTCCAAAACAAGGGCAAAAGTGTTTGGAAAAGTAGATACGACGGAGACGTATCATCACTACAAAAAAAGACACATCCGTGACATTTTGGGCTGAATGAATTTTTTTTTCTGTCATACGTATGACACTTCTATGACGATAATTGTGACTAAACCCGGTATCATCATAGATGTGGTGGGCTCCTACTTCTATGACAAAAAATCATGACAGAAAATGGGCTTTTCGTCCTGGGCGTGCCGGAGACGCAACTGCATGACATTCTTTGGGCCGTCCATGACGGAAAAAACCATGGTAGAAGCGAGGGGGAGGAAAATTTCGGGGAGTTCCCGGTTACGGTGGGAGGTCGGGGGCCGAGCGATGCGCGATGCGCGTTTCTCTCGTAAACGTACAAGCGTGTGTGCGAGGCGTTGGCTCTAACTGAACCCGAGCAAGGCGTTGGGCTCTAACTGAAACCGAGCGATTGCACTGCAGGCTACGCGTTATTGAACCCGAGCGATCGATCGATGGCTGTTAACTGAACCCGATCGAGCGATTCCTTCGCTACTGCTGCTAACTGAAGCCGATCGATTGGATGAACAGTGAGCGTTGCGCGCGGGGGGGGGGGGGTGGATGAATAGTGAGCAGTGGCGTTGCCTCTGGATGAACATGACCCCATGTTGTGGAGGGCTGGATGAACAGTAGACGGTGGAGGGGTGCCCGTGGAGGGGTGGTTGAACAGGACCCCGTGGTGTGGAGGGCTGGATGAATAGTAGACGGTGGAGGGGTGCCCGTGGTGGGGTGGTTGAACAGTAGCCGGTGGAGTAGCGCGCGGTGGAGGCTGGATGAATAGGAGCCCGTGGAGGCTGGAGGAGGTCGAAGGTAGCCCGTGGAGGCTGGAGGAGGTCGACGGTGGAGATGAACAGTATCCCGTGGAGTCCCGTTTTGCGGTACGCCACACCCCTCCCGATCAATAGGACCCCCGTTTCGACCGTAGGAGGTCCGTTTCCTCCGTTTTGTGGTACGCCAGACCCCTCCCGATAAACAGGATCCCGTTTCGAACGTGGCCGGTCGAACACAAGGCCGTTTCCACCATTTTGCGGTACGCCAGGCCTCGTTTCCATCGCCTATTCCGTCCAAGCCCTCTCGATGAACACGACCACGCATTTCGTTCCGACCCAGCCGGTTGGCTCCCACGCGTTCCGTTGCCTCCCTATGAACACGACGCATTCCGTTGCCTCCCCATGAACACGACGCATTCCGTTGCCTCCCCATGAACACGACGCATTCTGTTGCCTCCCCATGAACACGACGACGACGCTGTTTCTCCGTTCCGACCCAGCCATGTACACGAGCCCTGGCCGTACGTATGCGCAAGTAGGCATTCGAGACCCCGCCCGTATGTACACATGCGTGGCCGTATTTTCTTTCTTGCACCCTGGCCGTTGTACGTACGTGTACATGCTACGTGCACGCCTCTACTACGACACGTACGCGCCTCTACTACGACACGTGCGCGCCTCTACATCCACCAGTATATATGTACGTACACGTTCGCGACCAGAATGACAACGCTACGTACGCTTCGACCAGGTGGGTCCCGACTGTCAAGCACTTCCTTGCGTCCGAAGATGTAGCTGGTGGGTCCTAGCAGTCAGGGGGGCGAGTCATTTTTTTGCCCGAACGCACTTCCTTGCGTGCGAAGATGTAGCTGGTGGGTCCCAACAGTCAGGGGGGCGAATTGGTTTTTTTCCCGGACGCACTTCCTTGCGTGCGAAGATGTAGCTGGTGGGTCCCAGCAGTCAGGGGGAAACATTTTTTTCGCAAAATACGGTGGCCCGTCTGGTGGGTCCCCGCTGTCAGGTGGAGGAATCATTATTTTGTGCGTAATAAGGAGGCACTTCCTTGCTGCGGCCATGGAACCTCTCCACGTACAGTCCACGTCCGATGGAAGTCGTTCCTTGACCATGTTGACCATGCCGCGCCGAGAGCACCACAGCGGTGGATGACGGCGAGGACTAGGAAGGGGACGACTCGGAGCCGGGGAAGACGCAGCAGTGGATGCCCACGCGAAGAGGAGTACGAGGGTTCACTGGTTCGGCTGCGGTGTGAGGCTGCTATCGCTGTAGAATAACAGGGGGTGTGGGTGAGTAGAGGGATGGCCTGGCCAGCGGTGGAAGTAGTAGGGGGCGGTGAGGCCTCCATGGCATCACAGCCAGCCACGGGAGGCAGGAGCACGCAGCACGACCGGCGCTGGTTTGGGTGGCTGGAGCAAGATGACCAGAGGTTGAAGAAGCACTACGGCCGTTGGATGAACATCATACGATAACAGGAGCTAGAATATTTCATATTGACTAAGTCGACAAAGCCCTCCATCCCCGTCAACTTGGTAGGCCCACAAGTCAGCCTCCTACTATGTTGGGTTCCAGCTGGCAGGGGGAATATTCATTTTTTTGTGCATAATAAGGAGGCACTTCCTTGCGTGCGAAGATAGCTGGTGGGTCTGACATGTCAGTGGGGGACACGTTATTTTCACGAAATACAGAGGCCCTTCCGGTGGGTCCCAGATGTCAGGTGGAGGAATCATTATTTTTCACGTAATAAGGAGGCATTTCCTTGTGTGCGGCCGTGGACCCGGCTATCAGCCTCTCCACGCACAGTCTACTTCCGATAGTGTCGTTCGTTGACCACGTTGACCACGCCGCGCCGAGCGCATCCAAGGTGGAGGACGACGGCGAGGCCCCAAACAGCAACGAGCCGGAGATGGGAAGACGCGGGAGTAGAGTCGCAGACGGAGAGGTGTACGAGGGTTAACTGGTTCTAGTGCGGTGTGGTTTGGCAGTCGGTGGAGAAGAACAGGAGGTGTGGAGGGGTGGAGGGATGGCCTGGCCAATGGTGGAGTAGCGCTTCATAGCGAAGCGTGCTAAGCAGAGCTGCTAGTAGCAGGAGGCGGGAGGTGGTCCCGGCAGCACTGGAGGAAGAAGACGAGAGATTGAAGATGGATGCCGGTCGTTGGATGTAAATCCAATGGCTAACATGTCAGAATCATTTGTTGACTAAATTGACAACGACTTGCGTTGGCTTCGACCTATTGGCCCACATTTCATCCTCCAAAAATGTGGCACGTATTCAACCCATTTTTTTCAAAATTTATAGTCTTTTTTTGCGCGGTAGAATTTACAGTCAATTTGATCTTCTTTTTTGAATTAGAGCCATTAGCTGGGCTGGGTGAACAAATAATGTAGCGTCCATGCGGTCCATTTATTTTATTTCCTAAAAAATTATAGGCCATTTGCGCTTTCTCGAAATACACGATCTTGCTGGGCTGATTCTAATTATAATGTTGGGTTGGGCCAGCAATGTAATCAAAAAATAAAAAGGGGCTGAGTATTTTGTTATAAATGTATTTAAATAATAAGTGATATTATTACATTCGTCCTTAAATCTTACCAAGCTTTTGTACACAATCACTAGGATTTTCGTGCCAAAACAATCCAGGATTTTATTTGTTAAGAAATTATTTTTATAAGTTAATAAGATGTGGGATATTGTTTTCTTACATATGTAAGTATCTGTTAAATATATGATGACAATAAAAATAATATATAATAACATATACAATAATTTAAATATATATAATATAGTTAGAAGGGAAACATAAGTTGGACCTGGCGTTCCTATTCTTATATACAAAAATAGAACAGACCTCAGCGTTTTCTTCAAAAAAATACATAAATTGGGCTGCCAAAAATAAAACCTCGGATGGGAGGTCCATAGGCCGGTCGATACATGACGGCCCTAAGAAAATACAAACAGGCCTATGGACCTCCCATCCGAGGTCGTGGGCTGCGCATGTTAAAAATGAAAGCCTAGACGGGGCAGCCCAAAACCACGTCCAACACTTGCCAAAACTTCGTCCCTCGTTTTCCCTGTGTTTCGCACACTCGACATTGTGTGGGCATTATGACTGTGCATCATATGAAGATGTGCTATGCATGAATGTTGATCAGCATGATGTTACGTGGCTGGTAGTTCCATTTTTGACCATGAATAAAACTTCCAACATGATGTTAACCCTGTTTGAAAAGGCCGTGTTAATATAAATGTTCTGCCTATGAAAGTTGCAGTTTCTTATCTGAAACTGAAACTTGTAGTTTCTTCTCTAAGAATCACATTGTCTGCACTTTTATACTCCTATGAAACTACATTTTTTAAGTGCTAAAAATAGATCTCTAGAATTCATAAAATACTTCATATGCTCAATACTTGAAATCTGAAATTCAAAAGACATTCATATGTGAAAGTACTCTCAAAAGAAACAACACAAAACACAATTCACAAAATGCAAATACTGACAACCCTAAGCTCCTCCTGACAATTCACAACCTGCCCGACTATTGGGCTGAGGGGCAGCCCCTCCTATTCCTCGGCGGCAGACAGCCGCCCCGTGAGACGATGTGAACGGCGAGGGAGACGATGGCGGGGAAGCGTCGTCGGGCCAACTGCTTTTCTCCTCTCGCAGTTGGGTTCGGTCGATGAACACTCCACCGGCTCGCTCTGGCAGGACACCCTCACAAACAGCACCCTGTAGTTGCTCGATCCTTCAATCTCTGGTGGATGCTCCATCTGGTATCGATACTCCCACCACCGCTCCCTCATGATCGGATTCAGTGAATCTGTTTGCTCCATGGCCCAGAGGACCAGCTCTATGTACTCTGGCGCGACTCCCTCCGGGAGTATCGCCGCCTTTTCGCTCTATTGCAGATATTTGGCCATGGATGTCACCGTCGCCGCTAGTTGGTCCTTGTTGTCAAACCAAGACTGTATCTCCAACATCCTGGCTAGCGTCACAGGGTCACCGTCTGCGATCCTCACGTATCGGTTGTACTCCTCCATTGATCTACTTCTCCACAGCACCTTCACTCGTCGGCAGTGGTTTTTGAATGGAAGAGGAGAGGAGCACCGCTGGTTTTAGATTGGAACGGGAGAGGAGCGATGCTGGTTTTGGACTAGAACAGGAGAGGAGGGGCGGTGGTTTTGAAATGGAAGAGGAGAGGAGCGGCGCTGCATTTAGATTGGAAGACGAGAGGAGCGGCGGTGGTTTAAGAGGAGAAGAGCGGAAGAGCGGCGCTGGTCTTGGAAGTATTTTTTTTGTTGTTTTGCGTATTTTGGGTCAAAGTTTGACCACATACTGTATTTGACAAGCAAAATGTGAATGCATGTCACCAAAAATTGTATCATTTGGTTTGTATCTGAATGTACTTTAAATTATATTATATTTGCAATGTATAACATATATTTTATGTGCGAAAATCATGGTCAATTATGACCCAGAATAAAAGGGAGGCTAGTTAATGTGGGGTCGCTTTCTTAATTGAAGGGTAAATTGATTTTGATTTTGATCCAGTCACAGTGCGCCGGCCCTCTCGTCCAATCCTAAATCGCTGCCGCACGCTCCTCTCCCTCTTCTTCATTGCAAAACCACCTCCTCTCCTAAATCGTTGCCGCATGCTCCTTTCCCTCTTCTCCATTCCAAAACCACCGTCTCGCCTCTCCCTCTTCTGATCTTCTCCATTGCAAAACCACCTCGTCTCCTCTCCATCATCTCCATTCCAAAACCTTCGTCTCGCCTCTCCCTCTTCTAATCTTCTCCATTGCAAAACCACCTCCTCATGCACGTGGCCCAGAGGCGCAGTTGTCGTCATTTTGATCTGAAGCGCCGGATTATAATGTATAACACGAAAAAATGCCACATGACAAGAAATCATAAACTCACTGCCCAAAGGAGACAACATGAATCCCGACGGACAAACTAGATGAGGAACAAAGCTCAAATTAAAGATAAACTCGTAGAAAAGGGGTCCGCCGATAGATGTCCTAATTAACATAGCCGGCTTGACCTAGATGGCAGTCGAGTAGTCACTGTTCGTGCATGTGCCCCCAATGACTGGCCCAACTCAGTTGTCGCTGTTTAACCCTCACAGTGATCCAAAGCACATGACACCTAATTTTGTGAGATGACAAGAAACCTTTTTTAGATTTCTCACCACAACTACAGCCATGTACAACATAGCCTGCACGATATGTAGACGATAGCCAATCCAGGCGTGTCTACTGGAGTCTGGTCACATGCATGGACGAACTGATTCCGTTTCTTGCAGGGATCGTCCAGGCACCAATGTAGTACAACACTTCTCTAGTACTATCGCTCGTCTCCCTCTTCTATCAAGTCACCCGACTTGAGGGGCCGAGGAGTGTGTCTATGGTCGGTTCTCAATTGCCGTCCTACATGTGTGTGCAAACGCAATATAACGCGCGTTCCATTCAGAGAGGAGCGTGCCAGATTGATCGACCGTCTGGGGGTGCGACGCGAACGCGGCGGGCGTGCTATATACTCCGTACATGTGTACTGCCGTTTTCTAGACGCTTTTCTCCATGGCGCGGGCGCAATCCATGGATACAAAATTAGTATACTGTATACTATTTAAAAGTCGAGGGAGGGGCTTTTCCTGCGCGGTAGGCGGCGGGGCAGTTCCGCCTAGTCAGTTCGACAGAGACGCGAGAAGACGAGGGAGCAGGCTGCTGCAAACGTAGGGCTGTGTGATTTGACAGTGAGTTACTGCTGGACAGGTGGGGCCCCATGATCATGGGAGAATGGAAAGCCACTACCCTGCCGTTCGCACGCTGGCAGTTCGCTCCTACTCGTCCCCGCACGTCCTTCAATACTACGGCGGTTCGCTCCTAGTCGTCCCGTCCATTCACATTACGGCAGTTCCACTAATCCTAACCCTCCTCCCAAATCCATGGCGTCCCAAATCTCCACGATCGGCGGTGAGTACAAGATTAGAACCATCAACGGCGATGAGTTCGACGTCATCTACGCCCGTTCTTCCGCGACGGTGAAAGGATGCCTTTCTCGCTTCAGACGCATGTTCGAAGACTCAGATGATGAGTGGATCGCTGGGCTAGATGTTAAGTACACCACAGTCCTAGGACCAGAGAAGGATCTAAAGGATGAAGAGAGGAAGAAGCCCGCCGTGATCCAGGTTTGTGTGCATGACTTATGCTTGGTCTACCACATATGCCATGCCGACGTTGAGTGCCAAGATTTTAAGGACTTCCTCTAGAGCAACCTAGTCAAATCTGTTACTGTAGACTTTGGTAACGACAAAGAAGTCCTGCGTCGGATAGGCCTCATTGTAGACAACACCTTCGACCTCCAGAAGAATCGGCTGGTGTCCTCTCGTCAGCCTTCTATGCTGACCCTGGCAGGAGCCATGGTTCATCCTTCATATGGTAAACTGGAGAAACCTCCATACACGTTTCATCGTCATGCATGGCAGCGGAATGTACTAGATATAGACTACATCCACTACGGTGCAATGGATGGCTACCTTTGCTTCAATATGTACAAGGGTTGGATGAAGAGCAACAGCCAAGTGTGTGGTTCAAGCAAAGAAGTATCGGCCAAGAGGAAGACGGACGATGACGAAGTCGAGGACGTGGACAAGGACTCCGAGTAAGGTGGCAGTGTCGTTGCTCATGGTGGTTCTAATGTAGTGTCTACCAGAATAGTTGCAAAGTTTAATTTCAGGTGTGCTTAATTTAATTTGAGTGGTGTGTTGTGCTGAGCCCCCAGCAGAACTATGTTATGTTTCTTCTCGTTACTTTAACTCTTCAGTACGTACATACTAGTATTTCTGACATTTCATCTTTTAGTTGGTATAGTACTACCACTCGTTTCTTCACATTATATACGTACAATACATATGGCCAACATCATATAGCCAGCAGTTTAGTTGTCAAAGAATTTCAGGGTGCTTAGTTTTGTCAAAGAATTCCAGGATGCTTGGATCCAAGGGACTTATTTTAGTCTGACTAAAAATAGTCTCTTTAAGAGGCTAAAGTTCCAAGCACCCCTGACTAAAGAGGGGCTAAAACTAGTCTTGAGACTAAATTTTTTTAGTCAGGGGTACCCCTACTAAAATGTGGATTAGTCCTCTCTCTACTCATTTAACTCCTCTCCTTCAATACAGGCGAGTTCTGGATTGGAGGGTTTGGAGGATAATAAATGCTCATTAACTTGATTTTAGCCTTTTTAGTATTTCGATCCAAGCATGGGTGAGGCTAGCATGTTTTAGTCCCACTACTTTTAGTCATGGGACTAAAATGTATCCAAGCACCCTCTTAGTTTTATTTGAGGGGTGGATTGTGCTGGACACCATTATTGTGACTAGCCTTTTTAATATTACTATATGCATAATTTGGCGACGAGCGCTCTCTATATGTACCACCTTTTTTTAATTTCAAGTTTTGCTCCATGGTGCAATCCATCGATACTACTGCTGTACAAAAGTATACATTTTTTAAAAAGCTAGAGGGCGGGGCAGTCTAGCTTGGTCGGTTTCATGAGAGGCGAGGGCCTTTGTGATTTGACGGCTCATTACTGCTGGAAGGTGGGGCCTTGTGATTTGACTGCTCATATAAATGCGCCGACAACCTGACCGAGGAGGAGCAAAGAACCATGTGGTATACTTAAGTTTTCCACTGGAGTAGTACTGCGACGGAGGAGAATGAAACACGCCAGCCCAGTGCCATATGGCGATAAAAATGATCTAATTTTCTAGTCATCTCATTGTTAGCATTGTTCCATTCATTCCCTCAAAACAACCATTGTTAGAAGGAAGATTATCACCCCAAATGATCTAATTCGCCGCGGAGTCGTAACTACTTCTTCATCGCCTCCACGACCTCCATCTCCTTGCGCGTCTCCTCTGCCATCTTCTTCATTCTGTCCATGATGCGGGATTTCTCGACGTGAGCCTTCATCATTTGTTCCACGGCCGCATTACGTACCTTGACAGCAGCCGGGTGCTCGATGCAGAGCTTCGTCAACTCCTCCTTTTGTTCCATGACGAGGGCCTGCAGCATCTTCATCGAGGAACTACTATTCTCATGCAGCTTCTTCCAGCCGGCGTTCTTCTCCTTCAACAGGTCGATCTCGTGGCAGAGCTTCGCCTTATCCTCCTGAAGTCGCAGGATTTCGCCGGTCGCCATCTTCTCCGAGGCAATGCTCTTCTTCAGCAGCATCACCAAGCCGGTGGTTAACTCCCCCTGCTGATTGAGCTCAGCGGGCATGTTTTCAAGGCTCTCCTTCAGCAACTCCATCAAGCCTTGGATGAACTCCTTCTGCTTATTGAGGTGATTATTGAGCTGATCGGGCATGCCGTCGAGGGATAACGACTCCAGCTCCGCTGGCTCGGCATGTTCGCCTCCGCGGCTAGGGCGCTCCTGGGAGCCATCACCTACCTGTGAGAGATCTTTCGAGGTCTCTGCATGGCGGCGAGCCCTCTCTTTTTTTCCGCAGCCTTGGTTGCCGCTCCCTTGTTAGGAGTAGTTCTCGACCTAGAGCTCTGCTCACCGGCGATGGCAACGACGGACGAAGAAGAAGCACTTATGAGGAGGAAAGGGAGAGTAATTTTCGGTTAGGTAGTTCCCCTTTTTATAACCTAAGTACTAGCACTAGTACTAATACCTGCATAGTGGGAACATGTTCAGGTTTGGTACGTACTAGTAGGTGTGAGCAGGCTTTCGAATGTGATGGGAACAAGGTAAAGATTAATTGATGGTTTTGGTTTCGAGGCCCGAAATGGCTCCCGATGAGTTTAGCGGAACAGAAATTTCAAGTACTACACTGCTCAAATGCGTAAATATTATGTTACTGTCAAAAATTGGCACAAAATATGAAGGAGACCAATGGAAGTACTACTAGCAACCCATGATTTAACTACTCGCATGCGCGCAATGGAGTAATAATGTCTTTCTTCCGCCCTCACGTCCACTCAATTTGCATGCGCTGTATTAATTACCCATCAATGAAGTGAACGACTTTACACGTGTCAAATTATCACATGGGGTGGATCTTGGTACAAAATTGCGTCCGCACGTGTACCCGCTTGTGCGTGCGAGGGAATGAGTGCGTGCGTGGCGTGCGTGCACATCTTTGCTTCGTGCATGTACCGCCCGTATGGCTCAAGGAGGACGAGTACATTCTTCTGGAACCAGCAGCACGTCACTGTGATCAATCCACGCAAGGAGGTCGCGACAACACGTCCACATGTGCCACGTGGCTTCATGAACTTTAAGAGAGACACTATGTAGCGTGCCATTGGTATTCTAATTTATGTGTTTTGCACATACTCAAAGTACTAGTAAGGTACACGTGCATTGCATGCCTCAGATTTTGCAACCAAATTACGAATAAATACCACACTATAGCATGTAAGCTCTGAGTCATATATGCCAGATGTAGCCCTTCATTTAATTCTTATAGTTCATCTCATTCAAAATCAATTAGTTTTTATAAAAAATCTAAGAACGCGGGAATAGGAAAAACATGGGATTATAGTGGAATGTCGTCTTGAATCCTATAGGATTGTATGAGTGTTTGATTGTGCATAGAAAAAACGCAGAATTCTTTCAAAGAGGTTTGAGTGGATGGGATGTTTCCTATGAAATCTAGTGCAAATGAATCATATGGAAAAATTCATATGGTTTACAATCCTACGAATCAAACAACCAAGATAGGAAAAATTCCTAATGATTAGAATCCTCCAAAATTCCTTTGAGAATCCTTTGAATCAAAGAAGCCCTTAATCTATTTTATGATTCATGGAATTGTGCATTGTAAAGCATAAAGTAAAAACAAATAATGGTAATTCAACTAGAAAAAAAGTTTGGGCAGTTATGATATGGAAGATTCTAGAACAAAAGAGAACCACTGTTGTTTTGAGGTTTGTGCATTATGCTTAAGTTCAACCATGGAGTCTGCTAGATTGTACATGTGGCAAAATCTGGTGGGGGGCTAGAAGATGGTGCGAGGGGCCGAGTGGAGGGAGACTATGAAGGAATGCACAAGTGTGAGATCGATATTTAGAGAGAGGGGGCGAACACGTGCGTTGTTGCGCGCAGTGGCGGAGCCATGAAAACTAAATGAGCTAGGGGCCAAGCATTGCTAATCCTTTACGAGGAGGGTCAATTCATGAACTTAAACCATTTTTAGCAGCAATTGTCTAATGATCACATTCATATTAGCCTCGATATATAGTGATGTTAGGGGGGAGGGGGCAGGGCCCTTACTGCCCCCTGTCTTCTCCATTGTGCACGCGTCTGAGAGATGAAGCAGAAGGCATGGATCATGAGAGGGGGACGTTGGATGTATAATTAATGTGGGTGTATTAGCTATATATGTTAATCCTATATAGAGAGGTATATATTGATCGATGTGGACGTCGGAAAGAGGGTGAGACCTCACTGGATATATCGATTGATCGGTTTGTGTGGAAAACTATGAAAGACCTAGCTATATACACACATACATAGAGGAAGATCGATCGTTGCGCATGCACGCGTGAGAGATAAAGAATGCCCGATATGATGGAGAGGGGGATGTGTGTGGGTGTGTGCCTTCATGGGAGACCGACCTGAATAAAAAGACTGCATGCGTGCGATGGATAATGTCGACTGGTAGTGTGTGTGCATGCATGCACGAGAGAAAGTTAGTGGTACAATTATAAAGAGAAGACTACTGTGTGGGTGTAAAAGAATAGGTGAGGTCATAATCAATGTAAAGTTGAATTCAAATATTTGAATAAGAGATCTTGATGTTGGAAACCCATGCATGCATGAATATAACGGAGATCTGCGCAGTGTGGTTTGGAAACGAGCATGTTGTAATGTATACACATTGAACAAGGTCAGACTGATTTGAATTTGAGATACCGATGGCAGACATCATTTGGCCATGCCGCATCCGTGCATGGACACACTATTCTAATTGGAGATGATGGGCGGCTTTCGCATCACATATCTACATCTATACCCCTATATATATTATATTTTATATTTTTTATATTGTGTGCGTGTAACTTTAACTTTGAAAGATGGTCGCTGGATGAGGCGAATCCGATGGTCCAAAGATGGAAAATTTGAGCACTACTGGCCGTTGGATATCATCTAGATTCCACCAGATTTCGGCACATGTATAATCTGGAAGACACCATGGTTGAACTTAAGCATAATGCACAAACATCAAAACACAAGCACTTCTTATTTGTTCTAGAATCTTCCGTATCAGAATTGCCCAAATGTTTTTCTACATGATTTGCCATTATTTGTTTTTTACTTTATGTCTTACGACGCACAATTCCATGAATCTTAAAATAGATTAGCTTTCTTATAAAAACTAGATGATTTTGAATGAAATGAAATATAAGAATTAAATGAACATCTACATCATGCATATATGACTCAAAGCTTGCATGCTATAATGTGGTATTTATTCATAATTTGGTTACCAAATCTAATGCATGCAATGCACGTGTACCTTACTCTAGTCTAAATGGTGTTTGTGTGTGTGTTGTGTGTGTTGAGGTGCAAATTGTCTTTTTTGGGGTACACGTTAAGCTTGTTCTTCCGAAATTTCAAGCCGCGCCTTGTTATGCCAAAAATTCAAGCTAGCGTCTCTGTCTATCGTGCTGCGAAACTCCCGCCTCTTCAACCCGCGCCTTGTTAGCCCGAAATATTTAAGATATATGTTTGTCTCGTTGTGCTCCGACAACTCCCTCCATCTCAACCCGCGCCTTGCTATTCCAAAATAACAACGCGCGTGAAAACTCCCACCTCCTGTGAAATCCCGACACGTGAAATGCCCACGGTACCCCTGAACCGAAAGAGCCGCCTCAAATCGGTGGGGGTACTTTCGTAACTTACCCCACATTTCGGACAAGCGCGTCTCTAAGCCATGGTTCCCCACTGCCATCCCATCTGCCCACCCATTCATACACCGAGGACGCGAAAACCCGCGACGAAACCCCACACCCTTCTCCGCCCGCCACCCAGCCGGAGCCTCTTCCCCGACGACGTCGTCCACAGCAACACCTCGACGTCCCTCATCCACCGCACCGGATGAGGATCCGTCGTTGATCTCATCGTCCCGCCGGTTCAGCCACCCCGTCCTCCACCTCCAAGGAGCTGCTCCGACATTCCCCTCGTCTTTCATGCCACCTCCATTCCCACAGCACCGTCTTCACCTGCACCACCGGAAGAGCATCATCATCACCGTTTCCTCGGATGAAGCTGCGGCCTAATCGGCGCCACCAAAGAGGTTGGACACTAATCCCTGCATTTTCTTCTTGATTCGATCTCACGGTGCTGCCAGCGCTCGGTCCCGAGCCAACACGGCACGGCTCCATCCACGGCGGAGTCGCCGGCCACTTCCTCCACGGCGTCGCTCCCTCGGCGGCGACGTCCACATCATTAGGAGTTGCCGCTACTTTAGCTCTCGCTCGCACTGCTACTCTGCTCTTACTCTCGGTCCCCTGCCTGGTCTGCTCTTGCTATTGCTCTTGCTCGCGTTGCTGCTCTTGCTCTTGCTCTTGCTTGCGATGCTGCTCCGATTTAGCTACACTTCAGTCGACCGAATCAAATTTTGGGTCAGTCGATTTTCAGGGGGTGGGGGGGGGGGCTCACCGGGGTGAAGGAAGAACCAGCCGCAACGGGGAGGGGGGATCGCCGGAGAGGTACCCCACTATCTATCTTAGGGTTCAGGATGGGGGTGGTGGTCGCTGGCGGTGGCGGGGCGTTGGCGGGGCGGTGGCATGGGGATCGCCGGAGAAAATGCTCGGCACGGGGGGCCTAGAGGGAAGGCCGGGGCGGCGGTGGACCGACGGTGGGGAGTGCTTTCGGGGCGGGCGGGGCGGCGCACCGCCGGCCGCGGGCGGCGGGGGGCTGCTGTTTGGCCGGTGGTGGCTGGTGGCTCAGGGGGGTGGAGGTTTAAGATGAACCGCATGCCCTTGATTTCGTATCCAATGGCTGCAAAATTGACTGACCAGAGATGAAAAAGTCAGTTGACTGACGTGTAGCCTCACCTTGCTAGTGCGTTCAGTTTCGACAGCAAAATTCAGTTTCGACAGCAAATTCAGTTTCGACAGTTAAGTTTAGTTTCGACAGTTAAGTTCAGTTTCGACAGTTAAATTCAGTTTCGACAGTTAAGTTCAGAGATGAGCGGCTGATGTATTTTACATCTAGCACTTTGTGGTTATGTATTTTACGTCATGTATTGGAGATGCTATTAGAATTCCACTCAGGTTAACGTTGTTCGTTGTCTCTCTTGTCCTGCTTCAACCTCGGCGTCGCACAACTCACCGGAGCTGCTCCAACGATGAAACCCTCCATCACAGCGGAGCAGTACCTCGGGCTCCATCTCCAGACGCCAAAGATCTTCTTCCCCTCCTCCGACAGCCAAGTTAGCCGGAGCATCCTCACCGTCCAACCCAATCACGCTGAGATCGACATGGCTTCACCAAAGAGGTTGTACACTTGTTGCATCTCTTTTTTACTCTACGTGTTATATATATTGTCCACTCTCATAGTAATGGGAAATACGATTATTTTATCCTACTATATGACAAGCAGTGAGGTACCAGGCAACTTAGCTATCCGTGATGGACTCTCTTGAACGCCATCATTATTTATCTTTGTGCGTTTGAGCTATGAATTTGTCAATGGGCCTGGGAGTTGAGCTAGTATGGCAGTGGCCTGGCTCCAAAGTAATAGAAGTAGCACAAAAACATTTTTTTAGTGTAGGATTTTCCTTGCTCAAGCCTGCCTACTAGAATCGCCAGCGCTTGAAAGGAAAAGTGAATGAAAAATGTCGGAATTGGAAATTTTCCTATGGTACTACTTTTCATGAATTTTGTCGGTGGGAACGACACCTATGGGATCACAAGAATCCCTACTACGGTTGTGGGGCGCGGGGTCGTGAGAACAGCGGATCGAACAGATAGCACATGGTTCGTTTATCCAGGTTCGGGCCGCGAGGATGCGTAAAACCCTACTCCTGCTTTGGTGGATTGTATATTTGTGTTCTTGAGCTAGCTATGGGGCGTGAGGAGCTCCAAAAAGCCGAATCCTCCTCCTGGTCGCCTCGGGCCTCCTTTCATAGGAAAGGGGTTGCCACAGTGGCACACAGGAGGTGGAAAGGGTACAGTGATGTGAGGTTATCCCTCGCATTACATGACAAGGCGCATTTAATGCGTCTTACCCAGGTGTCCTCGCTTTATCGAGGACGGGGGAGAGCCTGTCTCGTCCGTCACCGCTCCCTCTTGTGTCGACACGCGCCCTGGCCAGCGGCGCCCGCGGTGCCATGTAGGCAGGCAGGCAGCTGAGGTGGCGCAGTGGTGGGTCTCCACGAAGATCCGCATGCCGCCACGCAGGTGCCTGCCCAGCTGGTTGGGTCGGCAGCTGCATGCGAACGGCGGTGGATGTATGACTCACGTGGGCCTGATGGTGGCCCTATGGGTGTTCCTCGCAAGGGCCTTGCTGGGGCCCCGGCAAGGGTCTTGCCGTGGCGCCTGCTGTCATCCTCGGCAAGGCTCTTGCCGGGGGCCTTGAGGTCCTCCTTGGCTGGGATCCCGCCAAGGATCATCATCTTCTAAAGGGTGTATCTGATCTTGAATGTCTTCACAAAGATCTGCATGCCACCACGGGAATGTCTCCCGAATCCTTGCCCCCATGGGGGCAGTGGACTCAAGGGTGACTCACTCCGTAGGTGTGGGGCGAGCTGCCACAGCAAGGGTCTTGTCGGGTTTGCTAAAACCGCCTCCCGGCAAGGATCTTGCCGGGGGGGTCCGCTTCGTCCCCTTTGCTCTTTGTGGTCTTGGTCTTGGTGTCGTTCCGCTTCTCCTGAGCTTCGGCCTTACCTTGGCTCACCTCCCTTGCCTTGCTCAGTGTAGTGGTGCCCATGGCTCAGACTGCCCGTGCACAGTTATAGGGGTACAAAAACTGTACCCCTCTTTTTGTACACCGACAGGAGCCCCCGGGCCTGGGCCACACGTAAGCGCAATCGCGTCGTTGGGCTAGGCCCAAAAACGGTGCGCGGGCAGGCGGGGCGGTTTTTACCGCGGTAAGTCCCTTCGCGCGCTGCGCTTCCCAGGCTTCCCGCGTGTGGCGCGGCGTGGGGAGGCGTGCATGACGTGGGCGGCGTACGTGGGGCTAAGCTCTGCATGCATGCGTCACGTCGTAGTAAAGGGGGTGGTTTGTGCCTTCCCCATAAACGGAGGGAGGCGTGGAGGCGCGGCCCATTTACTGAGCGGGGCCGAGGCGTGGTCTTCAAGGCGTCCACTCCCCACGATCACGGGGTGGGGAGAGGTCGCCTCACCTGTCGCCTCGGTACTGCACGCCTGCCACGTGGCTCTCATGCGCTTGGGGTGGCGAACGGTGGAGGCGGGAAACCGGGCCGCTGCGGGCTGGTGCGGCGGGTCGGTCCCAGTTCCCTGCGCCTTCCACGTCTTGATTGGCTGAGCGGGGCGGCCGAGCCCCCACCCCGTTCCTTTATAAAGTGCGGGAGGGGGATGGTGTCCCGCATTCCTTCATCTCCTCCTTCCTTCAGCTTCTACTCCCCCCTTCCATCTGCCATGGAGAGAGGGAATCCTGGTCCTTCAACGGTGGCGGCGAGGGTCGCCGCTTGACAACACGTCCCTCCTTCTCCTGCACCCGCGGTGGCAGAGCCAGCCGCGAGGGGAAGGGGGAGGGGGCGAGGCAGTGGGAGAGGCCGAGGCGCTCGGGGAAGAGGAGGACGGGGCGGCACGCCGGCCTCGCCTCCACCAGCAGTTCCTCCCCCCATGGTGGGCCACATTGGGGATGACCCTTGCGAGTTCTTCGTTAGGCTGCGCCGGCCGCCTCGCCGTTGCCTTTGTCTTCCGACTCCATTCGCGCGGGAGATGGAGCTGGATCCGCCGGAGTCATTGTGGCTGCACATGAGGGGCTGCGGGATCAGTTGCACGCGGGGCCGCGTCGACTTCCCCGCCCCTCACGTGATGTGTCTTTGTCGGGGATGGAAGACGTTTGCTCATATCCACCGCTTGACGGAGGGGCTCACTCTCCATTTCAAGCTGATGGAGGGTGGCCTTCTCTCCGTCAAGGTCTTCGGGTGCTTTGGGACCCGTGCAAGGTGCTGCGTGGAGAGCTCTTCTGATAGCGAAGACCGCTCCTCGGGCGAGAGTGACGAGGAGGACAGCGGCAGCAACGACAAGGGTAGTAGGCGGCAGGATGACGGGTCCGATTAGGTGTCGGGTGCCGCTCCGTGCGGCACCGGCAACCCCATCATCCGCGTCGCCGGCTCCCTGGACTTCTCGGGGTTGTCTCCTTGGGCGGCTGGCGCTGGGAGGCTGCAGAAGAGGAAGAGGGCGGGCGGCAAGGCCATCAAGTTGGAGTACGCGGGCACCGACGCCTTCGACGCATGCTAACGTCCTGCCGCCTCGTCTTCAAGCTCTGCTTCCGGCGCTGCCATCACCATCCAGCCTTCGGACGGCCACCGAGATGTTCTCTTGGTGTCTTCTGCCACCCGTAGCTTGCCTAGGCGCCCCTTTTGCCCTTTTCGCCTCCTTGACCTGCCTCCTGAGGAGAGGGACAAGAAAGGGATTATAGGCACCTTATCTCTTTTTAGTTTGTAAGCCTTCGAGCCTTAGCTGAATTTAAAACTTGTAATCCCATCATTCATGTTTTTCATTCCCTATGGACTGTACCTGAGTGGAATGTTTTTAATGAAAAAGGGATGCTTGCCGGGTCATTTGTTTGTGGGTAGAACCCACGACAAGGAGTAAATCCTTGATATCTTTAAGATACACATCTCCTTGCCCGGCAACAGGCCTTGCCATGTCCCCACTTCGCTCGACCTTTCTCACACCTTTGGCGGAGGCAGGGATGAGGTGGGCTCAGGCTCCTTGTTTCATCCTCTCGCTGCCGCGACTACGACCAAACCTGGCCCCGGGAACGAGCCCTAGGGCCTAGAGTTAGGGGAGCACGGCAGCTTTAGGAAAAAACGAGGTTTCACATACCTCAGTTCATAAGGGAATGCATGATAAGGGATGAAGAACTTATCTGAAGCTGTAGCCCCCGTCAACTCTGGTTTGCCGTGGGCGAATCTTTGCTCTTGCAGCCCCCGGCAATACTGGCTTGCCGGGGTCTAGATGCTGGTCTGTCCCTCTTCTCTTTTTCATCCTCAAGTGATCCGGCAAGGATATCTGTGAGTCCTGCGAACCAAAGAAGACGAAAGAACGGCAAAGAGACGCACACTCAACCTCTAAGCTAGGGGTTAGTCGCCGCTAAGCACTATCAACCCTAACTAAGGATGAGACTCGACCTAGCATGCATGCTATAACTTAGGGCGCCAGCGCTTCATTTATTTGTGCTCAGGGTCTGTGCCTGGCTCTGTACCAAGGTTTACATGCATCATCGGCAATGCTTGTACAAAAGGTGGCTTGCTGGGGGGCCCGGTAAGCCGCGCCTCACGGGTAAAACTTGCGAAGATGCTCAATGTTCCAGGAGTTACTCACCGGAACGACATCTTCGGTCTCCAGGCGGACTGCGTCGGGCCTGGTGACTCGTATTACCCGATAAGGGCCTTCCCACTTTGGCGTCAACTTGTTGGAATTCTTGGCCGATTGAACATGCCGAAGGACAAGGTCGCCTTCCTCAAGGCTTCGGGCATGAACCTTGCGGCTATGGTAGCGGCGCAAGGCTTGCTGGTAGCGTGATGTTCTCACAGCCGCCCGAAGACGATCTTCCTCAAGGAGCATTGCGTCATCTTGCCACTGTTGCTCTTGCTCAAGCTCATCATAAGCGAGCACTCGAGGTGACCCGTATATGAGTTCAGTGGGGAGAACTGCTTCTGCCCCGTATACTAGGGCAAAGGGTGTCTGGCTGGTGGCTCGATTTGGCGTCGTCCTGATCGACCAAAGAACCATCGGCAACTCATCAATCCAGCGCCTTCCACTCTTGTGGAGCCTGTCAAAGGTCTTGGTCCTTAAGCCTCGCAGTACTTCAGCGTTTTCCCTCTCAGCTTGACCATTGCTTCGTGGGTGAGCAACAGAAGCGAAACAGACTTTGCTGCCGAGGTCTTGGATATATTGCATGAAGGTGCAGCTTGTGAACTGTGTGCCGTTGTCGGTGATGACCCTGTTGGGTACACCAAAACGGCACACTAGTTCCTTGAAGAACTTGACGGCTGACTGAGCTGTGACTTTCCTCACTGCCTCCACCTTCGGCCACTTTGTGAACTTGTCGATTGCAATGTACAAGTACTCAAAGCCCCCGACAGCGCGGGGGAAAGGGCCCAGTATGTCGAGCCCCTAGACCGAGAAGGGCCAGGAGAGAGGAATGGTTTGAAGGGCTTGAGCTGGCTGATGAAGCTTCTTTGAATGGAACTGACACGCTTCACACCTAGTGACTAGTGTCGTCACATCCTGGAGGGCGGTGGGCCAGAAGAAACCTTGCCAAAATGCCTTGCCGGCAAGGGCCCTTGACCCGATGTGGGATCCACGTATGCCTCCGTGTATCTCCGCCAACAGCTCCAGTCCTTCCTCCTGAGGGATACACTTCAATTTCACACCGTTTGGCCTCTTTCTGTACAGGACGTCATCGACGAACTGGTACATGGTAGAGCGACGGGCTACTTTTTCCGCTTCTTCCTGCTCTCTAGGAAGTTCCCCTGTTTGGAGGAATCGGACGGTATGTTGTGCCCATGCTGGAGCCTGGGGCTCGACGGCGAGGACTAAAGGCATTTCCTCCGCTATAGGAGCAGCTGTCTCGACGGCAAGAGCTTGACGCTCCGCCGGAGCTAGCCGTCCTGTGGCGGGCTCAGTGTCCCCGGCAACATCCTTGTCGGCGGCTCCGAGGAGCTCGGCGGGAAAGTACTTGCTGGGTCCTGATTTCCTCCTCTTTTTCTGCTCTGTTGATGGATCAACGGATGGCTGAGTTAGCTGGAGCACAAAGGTACCTGGTTCCACAGGTAGCTTGAGGGCAGCGTGTTTTGACAGGAAATCGGCGATATCATTCTCCGCTCGGGGAATGTATTCAGCCTGTATACCGTCGAAACGCTCTTCCAGCTTTCTCACTTCATCGACGTAGGCCTTCATCAATGGGCTCTGGTAGTCCTTGTTGACTTGCTTGACGACGAGCTGCGGGTCGCCCCTGACGATGAGCTCCTTGATTCCGAGGTCCGCCGTGATCCTAAGACCGGCAAGCAGCCCTTTGTACTCTGCCGTATTGTTTGTTGACACCTCCCTGGGGAAGTGCATCTGGATCACGTACTTGAGGTGCTCTCCGGTGGGCGCGACAAGCAGTACGCCAGCCCCGGCGCCGTGTAAGGAGAAAGCTCCATCAAAGTACATGATCCAACTGCAACTTGCCTCCTTGCCGAGGAGAGCAGTCTCTTGGGCTTCTTCGTCAGGCGTTGCGGTCCACTCTGCAATGAACTCCGCCAGGACTCGGCTCTGAATCGTCGAAGTACTTTCAAACTTGAGGCCAAAGCTAGACAGCTCCAATGCCCATTCCACAATTCTTCCCGTTGCATCTGGATTGTGCAATATCCGTTGTAGAGGGAGGCGAGTGACGACAGTGATCTCGTGTGCCTGGAAGTAGTGACGCAGCTTCCTCGAGGCCATAAGAACGCCGAAGAGCAGTTTCTGCACGCCGGAGTACCTTGATCTAGCTCCCTGCAGGAGGGAACTAACAAAGTAGACCGGGTGCTGCATCATTTTCTTCTTCGGCGGCACTTCAACTGGCTGTGTCGTCTCTGCATTGGTGGTGTCGGGCTCTGTCGCTGCCATTACCTCGTCGTCAACCTCTCTCTGCGCCACTAGTGCGGCGCTGACCACCTGGTTCGTTGCCGCCAGGTATAGCAGCAACGGCTCCTGTGGCCTAGGTGCAACTAGTATTGGCGCGGAGGAGAGGTACTTCTTCAGATCTTGCAATGCTGCTTCGGCTTCTAGCGTCCACTCTATCGGGCCCGCCTTTTTCAGGATCTTGAAAAAGGGAAGGGCACGCTCGGCAGACTTGGAAATGAATCTGCCCATGGCGGCGACGCAACCAGCAAGCCGACGCACATCCTTGATTCGCTTGGGTGCTTCAATCTGCTCTATAGCTTTGATCTTGTCAGGATTGGCCTCTATCCCACGCTGTGACACAAAGAACCCGAGAAGCTTGCTGGACGAGATGCCAAAGATGCACTTCTCAGGGTTCAGCTTGAGATTGATCTTGCACAGGTTTGCAAATGTTTCTTGCAAATCCGGTATGAGGGTTGCCCTGTCCTTGGTTTTGACCACTATGTCATCCATATAAGCTTCCATATTTCTATGGAGCTGGGGTTCAAAACCAATCTGGACCGCCCTTGCAAACATCGAACCAGCACTCTTCAGCCCGAAAGGCATCCGCATGAAACAATACGTACCACATGGGGTGATGAATGCTGTTTTGTCTTCGTCTTCTCTTGTCATGAAGATCTGGTGGTAGCCGGAGTAGGCATCGAGGAATGACAACAGATCACACCCAGCTGTGGAGTCAACAATCTGGTCGATGCGCGGAAACGGGAAGGGGTCCTTAGGACAAGCCTTACTGATATCTCTGTAATCAATACACAGCCTCCACTTCCCATTAGCCTTGCGCACTACGACCGGATTGGCCAACCACGTTGGATGGAGCACTCCTCTTACCAAACCCGCTGCTTCCAGTTTTGGGATCTCCTCTGTGATGAACTCTTCTTGTTCCAAAGCTTGCTTTCTGAACTTCTGCTTGACGGGCCGCGCATGAGGACAGACAGCAAGGTGGTGCTCAATCACCTCCCTGGGAACGCCGGGGATGTCGGAAGCTTGCCATGCAAACACACTGACATTCGCCCGCAGGAAGGTGACGAGCGCATCTTCCTATTTGTCGTCAAGGGTGGAGCTTATGGTGAAAGCCCCTCCCATGCCGTCCTCATTGACAGAAACCTTCTTGGTTCCCGGCGGTATGGCCCTGGGCTTCTTGTTTCCGCCGGTGGAGCTCTCTGGCATGTCCTCGACAGGAGCGCTACACTCCGGAGAGGTGCGCTTGCCGGAGTGGGTGTCCGAGGTCTCACTGGTCTTCTTCTTCTTCCCTCCCGGAGTCCCAGCGGCAGGAGCAAGTTCCCTAGTGGCGGCAGCTGCTGCAACTGCTTGCTGGTATAGTTGGTCAGCGCAAATCAGCGCATCTTTCTTATCGGAGGGGATGGTGATGATCGTCACAGGTCCTGGCATCTTCAGGGTGTTGTAGGCGTAGTGTGACGCCGCCATGAACTTGGCCAGCGCTGGGCGGGCAAGGATCTCTTTGTAGGACAAGGGGATCTTGGCAACATCAAACACGATCCTCTCCGTCCTGTAGTTCAGATCGCTTCCAAAAGTCACGGGCAGCGTGACCTTTCCCTTAGGTTGGCTTCTTCCCGGGTTGTCCCCATGAAACGTGCCCGTCTCTTCGAGGTCTCCATCAGGAATTTGAAGTTTCTCGATCACGGCAGGTGAGATCAAGTTCAGACCGGCCCTGCCATCGACTAGCATCTTTTTCACCTTGAGGTTGCGTATTGTTGGTGAAACCAACAATGGCAAGCACCCGACCGCAGTAGTGCGATCAGGGTGATCCTCAGTGTCAAAAATGATAGGTGTGCTGGACCACTTCAGCGGACTTTGGGCATCAAACGACGGCTCTGCCGCTGTAATCTCTCGCGCCAACTGTTTAAGCTGGCGGTGAGAAGTATGCAGCGAGGCGCCGCCGTCGACGCACATGGCCTCTGTAGCTTTCTAAAACTCTTGGTCGCCGGATTCGTCATCCTCTTCGTGATCGTCGTCTTCTGGCTTTTTGTCACGGCCCCGGGGGGGCCTCTCCTGTTGTTTATCCTTGCCGCGATGGCCCGCCTGGTCGTCATGCTTCTTTCCGGACCCCTTAGCACCGTCTTGGCCCTTCTCCTTGTCCCGCCTCTCATATTCAGCCCTCTGCTTCTCAGCGAGGAGCTCAACCTGTTGGCAGTCTTGGAGAGCATGGCCTTTGGTGCGATGGATCTTGCAGTATCGCTTGTCGGAGATTCCTGGATTCTCGGCAACCGCCAAGGCCCGGCAGGCGACACATCCGGCAATTTCCTTGTCGGGGTCATCTGCCTTGGTTTTCTTGGTGGAGCCGGTGTCATCAGATCCCTCGACGGCAAGCACGGCTTTACCTTTGCGCTTCCTGTTGCGGCGCCGGCCCTTCTTCGCCGGGGCGGCAGCATCTTCATCTGAGGAGTCGGTTTCCACACCGGCGTCTTGGCCGGGGTACTTCCTTCCCTCTTCAGCCCGGGCACATCTATCAGCAACAACATCGAGTTCTGCTACATCTTTCACCTTGTTCATTGCCAGCTCTTCGCGCATCTTACGGTTACGCACGTTCTGATGGAAAGCGCTGATGATGGCGGCAGGGTGAACATCAGGGATATTGTACTGTATCCGGCTGAACCTCTGTATATACTTGCAGAGACTCTCGCCTCCCTTCTGGGGAATGACGTGCAGGTCGCTCGCTTGGCCATGGGCTTGGTGGCCTCCAGTAAAGGCGCCCACAAACTCATGGCACAAATCCGACCAGGAGGAAATAGAGTCTACCGGCAAGTGCATCAACCATGACATGGCGTTGGGTTTAAGAGCCAACGGAAAGTAATTCGCAAGCACCTTATCATCGCGGGCTCTGGCAGCTTGCATCGCAATGGTGTAGATGCTGAGGAACTCGGACGGGTGGGTCTTGCCACTGTACTTTTCACCCACGTCAGGTTTGAAGGTCGGTGAGTGGGCCACTGGAACTGCCGCAGCTCACGGGTAAAAGTCGGACAGCCTACCTCGTAAGGTAGGCCTCCAGGGCTCTCCGGTGCCGGGTGGTTCACAGCAGGCCCTGCTCGCCTGTCTGACTGGTGGCACGCTCCGCGCTGGCGCTCAATAGTGGTTCGAGCGTCTTCATGTTCTCATTCCCGAAGGACTTGGCGCTGGTCACAGTGGGTCCGCGGGTCGGACGATGCTATGGAGATTTCGTCGCCCGCAACATCACGACGGGCTGGCATCCGCGGTACCGGGCGAGGAGGAGGCGAGTGCACCGTGGTCGTGGCACCGCCAGCTTTCCTGCCACTGGTGCGTGGGACTCCGTTGGAGCGTCGACCCGGGGGCCCCACCGGACTCGGTTCGTCTTTGTTGGCCACCGCAACAAGGCTTCGGATAGTGGCTCTCCATTCGTCGAGTTTCCCCATAGTTGGAGGAAAATCTAGGAGCAACTGCGCGCGCGCCAGGGCTTCTGCTGGCGTTGGTGGCAGTGAAACCTGCATGGATCGCGACGCGCTTCGACTTCTGACCATGTCAGAAGGAGCTCTATCACGACCCCGCAGTCGCGTGCCATCTTCACCAGTGCCTCGGTGAGCGGGCAGGCCTTCTACCTCCCGGGAGTGGCGCTCGGGGCTCTTCCCGCGGCGACGCCCGGGGTCTTCGCCGTGATTGCGCTGTTCGTCGCGCGCCGCTTGAGAGGAGCGCGCCGTCGGCGCCGGCGTGGGAGTCTTGGAGGCCCTCGCATCGCCTTCAGGCGGGGTGGTCGCGATCTTGGAAGGCCCCGCGCCACCCGCGGAGGGCCTCGCTCCATCTTTGGATTTGGCGGCGCGCGGCCCGTTACCAGGCGCATGGACATCGACGCCTCCCAAACTCCGGCTGCTGGGCGGTGTTGGTGTTCGCGAACAGCGCCTCGGGTCCTTTCTGCAACCAGTCCGCTGCTCGCCCGCGTCGGGACGAGATGTCCGGCTTCCGACGGGCCAACCGCCACCGTCGTCTTCTTCTTGGGCGCCATGACGATGAAGAAGCGTCGAACTAACTGCTAAAGCCTATTCTCACAACTGCGCCCCCTACCTGGCGCGCCAAAGATGTCGGTGGGAACGACACCTATGGGATCACAAGAATCCCTACTACGGTTGCGGGGCGCGGGGTCGTGAGAAGAGCGGATCAAACAGATAGCACACGGTTCATTTATCCAGGTTTGGGCCACGAGGATGCATAAAACCCTACTCCTGCTTTGGTGGATTGTATATTTGTGTTCTTGAGCTAACTATGGGGCGTGAGGAGCTCCAAAAAGCCGAATCCTCCTCCTGGTCGCCTCGGGCCTCCTTTTATAGGAAAGGGGTTGCCACAGTGGGACACAGGAGGTGGAAAGGGTACAGTGATGTGAGGTTATCCCTCGCATTACATGACAAGGCACATTTAATGCGTCTTGCCTAGGTGTCCTCGCTTTATCGAGGACGGGGAGAGTCCTGTCTCATCCGTCGCCGCTCCCTCTCGTGTCGACACATGCCCTGGCCAGCGGCGCCCGCGGTGCCATGTAGGCAGGCAGGCAGCTGAGGTGGCGCAGTGGTGGGTCTCCATGAAGATCCGCATGCCGCCACGCAGGTGCCTGCCCAGCTGGTTGGGTCGGCAGCTGCATGCGAACGGCGGTGGAAGTTTGACTGGCGTGGGCCTGATGGTGGCCCTACGGGTGTTCTTGGCAAGGGCCTTGCCGGGGCCCCAGCAAGGGTCTTGCCGTGGCGCCTGCTGTCATCCCCGGCAAGGCTCTTGCCGGGGGCCTTGTGGTCCTCCTTGGCTGGGATCCCGCCAAGGATCATCATCTTCTAAAGGGTGTATCTGATCTTGAATGTCTTCACAAAGATCTGCATGCCACCATGGGAATGTCTCCCGAATCCTTGCCCCCATGGGGGCAGTGGACTCAAGGGTGACTCACTCCGTAGGTGTGGGGCGAGCTGCCACGGCAAGTGTCCTGCCCGGTTTGCTAAAACCGCCTCCCGGCAAGGATCTTGCCGGGGGGGTCCGCTTCGTCCCCTTTGCTCTTTGTGGTCTTGGTCTTGGTGTCATTCCGCTTCTCCTGAGCTTTGGCCTTACCTTGGCTCACCTCCCTTGCCTTGCTCAGTGTGGTGGTGCCCGTGGCTCAGACTGCCCGTGCACAGTTATAGGGGTACAAAAAGTGTACCCCTCTTTTTGTACACCGACAAATTTGGTGCAAAGGAATGGAGCAAAGGAAAACTGTAGGATTTGTTCCTTTAGTGTCTCCTTGAAAGAAAAACCGTAGGAATTCTAATTTCCACTTCTCCTCCTTTTCATATTCCTATTCATCAAGCACAAGACTAAGAGATAGTAGCATAATAGCATTATAACCGTACATTTTCTTGTGGTTTGACTTAATCTCACCATGCTCTTTTGCATCCTGTGATCTTCCAATTGTTGTGAATCAAACACCCAGATTGGCAGAAATCCTGTGTTTTTAAATTCTCTGTTTTGCGCGTGCATTCCTATCCTATTCCTATCTATTTCCTATCCCTTCATTGTTAGAATCCTGAAATTCAAACAAGCCCTTACTCAATTACTTCTGTTACAGATATGTGTCAAAGAAAACCTTGTGTGGTTTGTCCTGCATCGCTGTGTTCCACCCCAGCTCAGCTGCTCCAACGACGGAAGGGTTCACCACAGCAGGGATCCGCTCTCCAGACTATCTTTCGCCGCCTCAGATCTTCTTCCCCGCCGCCGGCAGCCACGGCAACTGCATTACCATCATCAACTGAGCAGATGACCTTGAGGACTACACAGGTCCGCAAGAGAGGTCGCACTCTTCCGTGTCTGCTTACGTTATGCGTCGCTTAATATGATGACATGCTACATTATCGTCATGTTCACCTATTAGACTCCGAGTCAGGTCCAAACTAATGCTGAAACTTGAGTTTTTAAATGGTTGTGTGGTACATATTGGGGCAGCAATTAGTACTATCTGGTTAATCTCCGGTGTCTACTATGAGTTTCATGTTGGGTGCAAACAAACATTTAAGGAGCCATTATCTGTATTTTTTAACTAAAGCTATTATCTACCTGCTATCATTGGTTTCGGGTCTATCCACAGTTTGCTACATCACTCTGGATTTGTGCATGCACTCCTTACATAATCTCACTATGTTTTATTCCTATGCATGCTAGTTATTGTACACAATGGAACTGATCATGTAGAGCAAAAGAGACGAGCCTTGTGTGTCAATAAAATTTCATGCAAACGTCGTTCCATGGTGGGCGCAAAGGCAGCCCCTCCACCCATTTCGGATCGTAATCAAGAGGAAGATAACTGTTCAGAGGGGGATTCAGAAGGAGAAGACCACTCCTATTTACCCCATGAGGTCTTCGCTCTAACTTGGCATGCTGATGTTGGTAATATCATGCATATGGTGCCTTGCATTGCTTACTGTATACATTAAAGATGTCATCTGCTTAGTTTAGACATGCTTTGGGTCAATGCCATCTGTTTAGTTTCTTTATCGTATATGTGAATCATGCAATGGCATCTTGTCTAGCCAGGCATCATATATGTGAATTTTGCAATGCCACCCTGGTTAGCCAGTCATCTTATTTGTGAATTATATCATGCCATAATTTTTTTATTACGTGTTAAATTTGTCAACAATTTTAGTACATTCAATTAATCTTCCTGTGCATCAGCCATTCGACACGGTCATGGAAAAATCTAGAGTGGAAACAAGGTCTTCAGAGCAGACAATGCTATCTGACAAAGCGCATGTCTTGCTGGTTACTGATAGCTCCTCAGAGGAGGATTCAGAGACAGATGACCAGTCATATTCCCCCCCCCCCCCCCCGAGGTGCATGCCCTAACTTGGCAGGGTTATGTTGCTCATATCGTGCGTATGGTATCTTGCATTGCTATGTCATTTGCTTAGTTTAGACATGCTTTGTGTGAATGCCACCTGTTTAGTGTCTAATTACCATATATGTGAATTATGCAATGCCAATACATTATATATGTGAATTACGCAATGTTATCTTGTTGCAAGGCAATATGTATGTGAATTATGCAATGCCATGCTGTTTAGGCAAGCGTCATATATGTGAACTATATCATGCCGTCCTTTTTTTGTATTTCTCATTGATTTTGTCGACAATGTTTGTATATTCAGCTGCTCTTCCTGTGCATCAGCCATTTGAATTGGTGATGGAGAAATCTGGAGTGAAAACAAGGTCTTCAGAGCAGACAATGCTACCTGCTGAAGCAGATATCTTGTTGGTTACAGATAGCTCTTTAGAGGAGGATTCAGAGGCAGATGACCAGTCCTATTATCCTGCTGAGGTGCATGCTCAAACTTGGCAGGGTTATATTACTCATATAATGCATATGTTGTATTACAATGCTTAGTTTTTACATCATATACACAATATTGAATGCCATCTCCTTAGTTGACACATCATATATGCGATTGCCCTCTGCTCACTTCCTTAGTATATAAATCATATATTTGAATTATGTCATGCCATGATGTTTACATAGACAGCATGTATCTGGATTATGGCATGCCAACCCATTTTCTAAAGACATAATATAGTTATATCATCTCATCCTATTTACATAGTCATCATATTTTAAATTATGTCATTCCATCCGTGAATTATATCATGCCATCATGTTTCCATCGACGGCATGTTTGTGATTTATGGCATGCCAACCACTTTAATAGACACATCGTATAGTTATATCATGTCATCCTGTTTACATAGTCATCATATTTTGAAGTATGTCATTCTATCTTGTTTAGTTAGCCATCATATATGTGAAATTGTGTCATGCTATCCTGTTTAATTAGCCATCATATATGTGAAATTATGTCCTGCTATTCTGTTTGGTTAGACAACATAAATGTGAATTATTTCATGCCCTGTTTTCTTCCCTACTATCCATTGCACCTGTCTATCTTACAATGTTTGTACATTCAATTACTTTTCTTGTTTATCAGCCATTTCAATTGGAGGGAGTGATGGCAGTATCTGTGGGAGTAAAAACACGGTCTTCAGAAAAGATCGTGCTACCTGTCGATGCAGATAGAACCATGGTTGTACTTGCCCAAGAACCAGCCCCACCACACATAAACCACACTCATGCAGATTGTACCCCTACCCAGTTGGACAGAGAACCAGCTACACCCCTTCTAACCCCAACCCCAGAAGATAGACACCCAGTTCCCATTGACACAGCACCGTCTCCACCATAGAGCATCCAAACACGAGAAGTTAGTAAGGCAACTGAAGTGCCCAAATCACGAGGACCACCACTCCGAACCCAAAGTCAACGCTTAAAGCAGAAGAAGAATGGTTCTCAGGTCAGGTTCCGTAGCTATGGTTCATACTACTTTTCTCTTGCATGACTGTATTTACTGATACCAACTAATTTCAAATTTGGAGGATGCAATTGAAACTCCAATGGCGCAACAGGTATGTTTTAAACCTATTTCTTCAACGTGTTTGGCTGTCTGCTATTGTAACTTGCTCTATGTTGATTTCAGTTTCAATTGAATAAACAGTTATGTTCTCATGACATGCACATTACAACTGTTGTTATTGCTGTGTAGTTTCCCACACTTATATTCTGTCTATGCTGCTTTGTCTTAAATAGATATGAATCGAACTGTATCTATCTTGATTTGGCAACATAAACTAGAATGATATAGACCATACAGTGACCATACTACATAGATATATGTTTGTTTCATGTTGTTATCCTTTCCACCTTACTACTGAACTGGTTTACCAAAATGAGTTTCATATACTACATTGTAAACCTGAGATGTGTTTGTTTGTTTCTATTTTAGAACGCGTATAAAATATTGGAGAAGAGTACCATGTTATGAAATGGTAAAGGAAGTAATGCAGATAAGGTTCAAGATAGTGAGACATCCTGTTGGTCTCCAAGAAAGCTGATAAAAACTATATTGAAGACACTGAGACAACCCCAAAGTCCTGTCTTGATGCAGTGTTCGAGTTACTGGCTACCACTGCTGGCTCCAGCTCTTCGAACTCGTTGCCTGAATCAGTTCGGCTTCTTGAGTCTCAACTTCAAGTTGAAATACATCGATCAGATGTTATGCGACAGGAAGCCGAAGGACTGAGGATGTCCCTGCAGAATTCAGATGCATACTTTCTGGTGCAACAACAAGTGCTGGAGGACTTAAGCGCCAAACAAGAGAAAGTTAATAAGCTTGCTAAGCATCTTGCCAGCATTATGGGTACCCAAGATACTGTTTCTTGAGCTCTCCTGAAGTGGTTCCAGTTCTGGACTTGTTTTGCTGCGGCATTTATATGCTGTTGTGTTCCCTATATTTGCACTGGTGGCGAACTTTGATGCCCAGTGGATGTAATATGTGTAATAGACGTGATAGCCTAGTGTAAGTTGCTTGCTTATTTATTTCCTTATTGTCTTGTTTATTTGTTTGCTTGTAGTCAGTGTAGTTCTTTTTTTGCGGTTTGCTAGTGGCTGTAATAACCAATTTTTTAAAACTAGGCCACAATAACCATGGGTTAATATTTACTGTAGTGACACTAAGCCTCCTACGGGCCGTAGAAACAGTGGGCCTTCTACGGGCCGTATAAATAGTGGGCCTTCTACGGGCCATAGAAACAGTGGGCCTTCTACGGGCCATAGAAACAATGGGCCTTCTACCGGCCGTAGAAACAATGGGCCTTCTACGGGCCGTATCATCAATGGGCCTTATACAGGCCGTATGATCGATTGGCCAAACATGGGCCAAACAGACCGCATTCAGGTCGTAAACGGGCTAGAGTTGGAATCGCCCGTTCATGGGCCGACCATAACGGGCCATCGTTAATAGGCCGTATTTGGTGACGCTATGAAAATGGCCCAACGTATTAACGGACCACAAACGGGCTGACTGTAACCACGGGCTGAATTTGGCCCACAAGCAGAAAATGACAGTAACGGGCTGTAAGTAAACGAATGCTGGAAAATAGCCCAAGAATAAATGGGCTCTGAGAAGGCCGAAAGATAACATGGGCTGGAAACGGCCCAACGGAATAACGGGCCGTTAATGGGTATAAAGTGATACACTGTTCTTTACGGGCCAGTTTCACCACGGGCCGTTAATGGGAGTAAAGTGATACACTGTTCATTACGGGCCAGTTTCACCACGGGCCGTTAATAGGCCAAGAGATACATAGGGCCTCATATGGGCCAAAAGACGTCATGGGCCATACATGGGCCAGAAGTGAAAACGGGCTGGAATCATATTGGATGGCCCAGATGACGCTACTGGGCCTAATTCGAATAGGGCGTAACGGGCCTTGGGTTAGCGGGGTGTAAATGGGCTATATGCGAACATGCCGTTAATAGGCTTTCCATGGGCCGGCCCGCCACCTTTTGACCAAGTCAAACGGGTCGGCTTTTCACAAGAATGGGCCTCTATTGGGCCGTGCCACGTGTCGATGTATCATAGGCATCTTCTGTCCAATGAGTGGATGACATCTGTCCCAGCGATGAGCCAACACGTGTTTCCTCCAGCCAATGATGATTTTACACGTGGAAAATCCCCATTGGTCGGGGCTGTTAACGGGTTATCGGATCCAAAACCCGACCCGATAGCTTAACGGCGTTCCGCTACGGTGGATGCCACGTGTCGGTCACCCTTGACGAAAGCACTTCTGTGACGCGTGATTTATCGTCATGGAAGTGGACACTTCCGTGATGATAATTTTGGTAATGTCATGGAACACTTCTACGACAACACAGGTATGACTATCTTGATTCTGTCATAAAATCGTCATGGATGTACATGCATGACAGAAAACGCGACCTACTGTGACAAACATGTATCATCACGGAAGTGTATTTTTTTTGTAGTGCATCTCTCCGTTTTTATTTAAGTCCGCGTATTAGCACTGGTCAAAGTCAAGTTTTGTAAACTCTCAGAAAGCTTATAACAAAAAATATTAACATATACAATAACAAATAAATACCATTAGATTCATTATTGAATGTACTTTCACATCATACATATTTGTTATGGTAAATGTTTATATTTTTCTATAAACTTGGTCAAACTTTAGGAAGTTTGACTTCGGTCAAACTTAATATGCAGAGTTTACTACTACTACTCGCTAGTTGCTTAGCCGAATCACTCAACACGCCACACGAGGAGTCCAGTGTCACAAAATTTTGAGGTCGGCGGGAAAATCTCCCGCGACCCTGATTCGAGCAGTGGGAAGTTACCATCATAGCCTTCGGAACAGGCCTACAGATGACGCTTGGTAGGGGGCTGTTTTCGTAACTTCAGGTTCACCCTACACAGCCAACCCCACCCCGGCACCCAGAGTAGTACACCTGAATACTCCCCATTTTCTATCCCCACCGCAAAATAGACTTCTCCACAGCACCGCAGCCTTCGTGCTCCTCCGCTTTACATCGGCGCACTCGTCCACCGCAGCGCATCTGCCTCATCGACGACCTCGTATGCCGCACTGGAGCCGGTCCACCGTCGACGTCGTACACGGAGCCTCTTCCCCGACATCGTGTTCCACGGTCTCGGATCTGCTTCCCGGAAGCCGACGCCAAGCGCAAAAGTACCACCGTCGTAAACTTATGACCTTCTGTCAGTGACCCTCAAAGAATTGGTAATAAATTTATGACCATTTTAGACCAATTAGTCAAAAGCTGTTCAGGGGGCTCCAAACCCTAAACCATTGTGACCATTTTGGTCAAAAAGGTCATAATTTCCTTACACGAAATGGTCACAAAGCAAACAGTGCTAGTCCGCTGCCTTATTTCTAGTTGTTAATGACCAATATAGATGGTCATAGCCTTGTAGATTGTGGTGGGTTGTGATGACTAAGCGCCATCTCATCAGTTTTGCCTATGTGTCATGTCCATGTGGCAGCCCAAAAAAATCTCATAAATTCTTTGGGGCATATCTTCATCAAATATGTAAAAATCCTTCCTTGCCTAGTTCAACACTAATTCAACAATATCCATTTTCCTATTCTGTTCACAACAACACTTTATGAAGGAAGTGCTATTTATATATTCTTGATTGCCCTCGGAATTTTTGGGCACTCTTTTCTATTCAAATCATTACCGCATGACAAAATTCAGCTCCATTTGCCTAGCAAATCTTCCTCGGCAAATTTCCAAAGTTTTTGTCCACCTAGAAGCATTGTGAAGGAAGTACCTTTTTTATATCTCTAAATGACATGAAATTTATACAGCTCCTTCATATGCCCAAATTATCACCCTCCTCCAAATTGCATCTCAGTCAAATCATCTATGTGAGCCCAGGTTCAATTTATATTTTATGGCCAAATTGGCACATTGCAAAGCAAGTGTTATATAGACACCTCCTATTACCCTCAAACTTTTCGGGCACTCTTCCATACCCAAATCATTGCCACATGATAATATTCAGCTCAATTTTCCTAGTAAATCTTTCTCGGGAAATTTCCAAAGTTTCTACCTCGAGAGAAGCTTTGTGAAGTAAGTACTAGCTAGGCTTACCCAAATGATCTGAAAATTTACCAGCGCATGACCATACCTAAGTAACTTACCTACACCAATTTTGAGCTCATTTCATTCATCCAATCTCTCTCACTAGTTTTCCCAAGTTTTTGTCCATAGAAGAGCATTGTGAAGGAAGTACTACTTTGGAATGTCCAAATGGTATCAATTTTCTACAATGATTTCCTATGCCCAAATAACCATCCTCCACAAAATTTCAGCTCACTCCATTCATTATTTTGAGCCCAGCTTCAACATTCATATTTTTGTCCAGCGTGGTAATTTGCAAAGCAAGTACCACCTAGGATCCTCCTTTTGAGCTAAAAATTTGTGAAGACATTCTCCTTAGTAGATGATCATCCTCAGCCAAAACTCACGCCCATTGGCCATGTGCATTTCCCGTACCGCTAATCAAACACTTGGCTGCTAATTCATGTTTGAGCATCGATCGGTCTCCTCGTGAGAATCTTATGTTGTAATTTTCTTCCTAGAACTAACCTGGGGAGTGCCCAACCCACTAGACATGCCTAGGCCGCCCAGAACACATGGCAACACTACGGTCACGCGGTGACCACGCGACGGACATGCTAGTTTACGCGCTCTAGAGTTGGGGCCCTCGGCCACCGCCCAAACCTCGACGTATCGCCACCAAACCATGTATTTATGATTAAATAGGTCCTTATGTAACTAGAAATGATTTTTGGAAAAAATAAATAGCAAACTATGAGGCAGCTGCAGTTCAAATTTGACCCGCTTCCAACTAAATCGCCGGAAATTTGTCTTTTTCACGAGGGGTGGATCAAAAACTTTTACACCCAACCATTTTGTCAATTGTGCATTAAATATGTCCTAGTATTTTATAAAAATGATTTGGTCCAATTTTGCAACAATTATTTGGTAGTTCCTTCACAAAAAAACCTCCTTTCGGGCACTCGAAAAATGGAAAATGGTTTTTTCGTCCAACGAAAATGAAAACTTCCTTAGGCAACATTGTTTGCCATTCCAATATGCACCCTTGTGCACAATATGAGATCATTTGAACAAACTATGCCATGAATGTGGCCATAAGATTGATCATTTGGCTTGAAACCCATTGATCTCCACACGTGATAGCTCGTTTCTGAGAACACTTTTTTAAAATAATTGCAGTATTACAAGTTTGTTATTTTTACTGGGAACTTGGCCACATATAATGACACAATGCGAAGGTTTCCCAATTTTTTGATTTTTTTTGAATTTTTTATGCCCATTTCAAAATGCGGTCGAAACGGCGGGAATAACCGTTCCTAGCTAGTGGTTGAATCTTGGAATTTTTTTGGTGTTTCTCTGATTAAATATATACTTATGTACCTAGAAATGATTTTTGGAAAAAATAAATAGCAAACTATGAGGCAGCTGCAATTCAAATTTGACCCGCTTCCAACTGAATCGGCGAAAATTTGTCTTTTTCACAAGAGGTGGATCAAAACTTTTTACACCCAACCATTTTGTCAATTGTGCATTAAATATGTCCTAGTATTTTAGAAAAATGATTCGGTCCAATTTTGCAACCATTATTTTGGAGGTCCTTCACAAAAAAACCTCCTTTTGGGCACTCGAAAAATGGAAAATGGTTTTTTCGTCCAAAGAAAATGAAAACTTCCTTATGCAACATTGTTTGCCATTCCAATATGCACCCTTGTGCACAATATGAGATCATTTAAGCAAACTATGCCATGAATGTCGCCATAAGATTGATCATTTGGCTTGAAAAAGCCAATGATCTCCACACGTGATAGCTCGTTTCTGAGAACACTTTTTAAAATAATTGCTGTATTACAAGTTTGTTATTTTTCCTGGGAACTTGGCCACATATAATGACACAATGCGAAGGTTTCCCATTTTTTTGAATTTTTTGAATTTTTTATGCCCGTTTCAAAATGCGGTCAAAACGGCGGGAATGACCGTTCATAGCTAGTGGTTGAATCTTGGAATTTTTTTGGTGTTTCTCTGATAAAACAGATACTTATGTACCTAGAAATGATTTTTGGAAAAAATAAAGAGCAAACTAGAAGGCAGCTACAGTTCAAATTTGACCCGCTTCCAACTGAATCAGTGAAAATTTGTCTTTTTCGCGAGAGGTGGATCAAAACTTTTTACACCCAACCATTTGGTCAATTGTGCATTAAATATGGCCTAGTATTTTAGAAAAATGATTCAGTCCAATTTTGCAACAAATATATGGGAGGTCCTTCACAAAAAAACCTCCTTTTGGGCACTCGAAAAATGGAAAATGGTTTTTTCGTCCAAAGAAAATGAAAACTTCCTTAGGCAACATTGTTTGCCATTCCAAGATGCAAACTTGTGCGAAATATGGAATCATTTGAGCAAACTATGAGGCAACTGTAATTAAAATTTGACCCGCTTCGTAGTGAATCGTCGAAAATCCCACATAGTATGAAACTACCTCTAGTTATTTGAGGGAACCGTACTTAAACATTGTCATAAAAAGAGAAGGGAACTTACCGCCGGGCGTCGTGGTGCTGCGTTGGATCTCCTCGACGCTGCAATGGAGCTTTTTCATGCTCGGTGCTGTCGTGACATATTGATGTGATCCAATGATAGCCAATGCGCAGATCGGGCGGCTAGCTAGGCGGATGATTTCTAGACAAAATCATCTGGCTGACTCGTAGTTCTTTGCTTATTGTTAATCGATTAAGACCAATTTACATGGTCATAACATCATCAAAGCCTATACTTCCTTCTGATTGGTCCTGGACATGTTCACGCGGATCAAGCATCAAAGACCGTCAGATACTCACAGATCCAACGGCCCACACCCACCCCACCCTCTCATCCCTCGTCCCACCTACAGTCCAACCACCCAAACCCTAACTCAGATCCCCACCCACTCCAGCCGCCGCTGCCCCTTCTCCCTCCCAGATCCAATCCAAGTCAGAACCACTCGCCCTCCCGCCCCGACCTCCGTCTCCATTCTTGCGTGCGTCGGCCACCTCCCTCCGGCGGAGCTCGAGCCTCCAAGCTCCACTGCTCCACCCTCTCCCGCGCCCATCCACTGCGCGCGTCGTCGGACTCACCATCCTTCGCTGCACCATGGAGATGGGCGCGTCTGTGTCCGCCCTCTCGGTGGAGGCAGAGGGGCGCCGCGGCGGTGATGGGGAACAAGATCGCGTCGCCAAATACATCCACCGAATCCTCGAAACCCTAGCAGCGAAATCGACTCGATCGAAAAAGTTCTTCGTCTTCCTTGATTTGGTGCTGATTCTGGTTTGTTGGCGCGCGCGTAGGAGGATGTGACGGTGGAGAGGACGCCCGAGGAGGAGGAGGCCAGGCTGAGGTAGCTCGAGTTCGTGCAGCAGGCGACCGCGCAGGCTGTCTTGCTGGTCGCTGCGGCCTACGCGTACGCCAAGCAGGGCGCCGGCCCGCTCCGCCCCGGCGTCGACTACGTCAGGGGACCGTCAAGGCCGTCGTCGGCCCCATCTACGACCGCTACCACGCCGTGCCTCTCGATCTCCTCAAGTTCCTCGATCACAACGTGAGAACCTCAACTTTATTTCTTAGCTGTATGCAAGGATCTATTATCCGATTCTGTTCCTGGCCGTTGCTTTTCGCCACTGGAGCACCTAGGTGTTCTCTGTTTCTTAATTTCCCGTCGCATCTGCATAGTGTTATCAGTTGTTCCCGTCGCGCGGATTTGAGTCCTGCGTAGCTCAATTCCACTGAGCTATGTGTGCACGCGTCTCGTTCGGAATCAGCAGTTTACTGCTCCCAAATTCAGATCGAAGCCTCGTTTGGGCCTTACTTAGTCGTGCCATTAGTTCAGCAGTTCGTAGAATTAGTTGACGTGTACGTGTGGAGAAGTTGGAGCCTATGACAATCACTGGTTCCATTTAGAGATAATTTTTAGGGGTTTCCAGTTTATTCAACTTGGTTGCACGATTGCCACTGATTGCTATTGTGGTATAGAGTATATGATATAGTCATATTTGCGTCAAGGTTTATTGGTGCGAGTGTGGTTGGCATGTAAGGGAGCCACTATGAAGATGGATAAGACAAATTCCACCTGCACAGGGGATGTGGATATGTGATGGTGAAATGAGGAAATGTGGTTGTAGTATTTTCTGCACATTTTCCTCGTGACTCCATCACGGCCTCTTTGCAGGTTTAATTTCCTTGAGACTCCCTGTAGCTTCCTTCTGAAGGATGGCAATGTTGCACACATCTTAGAATGAAAGCTGAACCATTCTTATACACTTTTAAGTCCTGTTAATAACTATTCAGGGGGGCATATTCGTTTCATGAATCATCTATAAATATCATTCACATGGTACTGGGTCAGTTTCTAGCTACCATTTCTATACACATTATCTGTGTGTGGGCGCCAGTAGCTTCATGACTTGCTATTCTTATTCAAGTGGACGAACTAAGTCATTTTTATTCAGTTTGCATTCTGCTATGCCAAAGCCGGCAATATGAGCATCACTGTACACTTTTCACCACTCCACTCCCTCCCATGCAAAATCATCCTCTCAGCTCTCACCCGTCGATGGGGAATTTTCCAATCGACACTTCATTTCATTGCTAGTACGTATTACACACACATGCTCGACAGCAAATCCAACTGCATGCTCCCAAACTTTCTTCTGTTCTTGTGTTTGAAATGATTTTTTTTAGTAACTAGGGGTCATGTATCTTAATGGCTGAGCATGGAGCATAACATCAGTTATCAAATTGTGTACATTCTCACATGTGAAGCATGTACCATTTGCTAGTACTACATAGTTGCTAGCGATGGCTAGCCTGTGTCTGGTCTTTTTGACTGGATCACATCCATATGCTCCGGTCCAATCCGCCCAGCTATAGCCTCATTTTTAAATACGTTATTTTTATTTTCCAGCATTTGTTTTTTAGCTACTGCAGCATTTCTTGAAATGATTTTTATTCTAAGCATTTTTGTCATACTCAATAAGCTAGTTCCTGAATCAAATTTGTTAATGAAATGTTTTTGTAGCATGCTATAGTTAATTAGTTGGCAAGTCTGATGTCCATTCGCCTAATTCCGTCGCCTGATTCCAGACACCTCCTCTGTTTTTTTGCAGGTCTGGCAGCACCGCCGCGTCGACGAAGAAGGTGGTGACCGCGGCGGCGAGCGGCGCGAGTTGGTGGCTGCGGGACTCGACGGCATGACTCATATATGTGCTTTCGACTAATATAGCTTTTGGTCTAGCTGGGCATTACTTTCGGTTAATTAGCTTTCGGCTCATATATGTGCTCTCTATGATACTGATGGTTCCCTAGCTAATAATATGATGATTTAATCCCCTAAGCATTGATGCATCCCATATCACCATGGCTGTTGTTTGCTGTCAAGATTTTCTTAGCCTGAATACATGGTTATGTTTTTGTGTACTGCTATCCTGTTGTCTCTGTTGGATGGACAGCATCCCAGTACAAGTACTTGCTAGGTTTTACCTGTTCATGCAAATCTTGTTGTGTGTTACAAGTCGTTTTAGTACTACCTAATTAAGTCATCTACTGTCATGTGCCCGCGCAATGTTTCCTCCTTATATCACCTTTAATCCAAGGCAAAATCTGGACCAACAAGTACCTATTGCACTAATGGGTGATTAGTACGCTGACAGAGATATTTGGAAATAGGAATTCTAAAGCGCATACTATTCAGAGCAGAACGGTAATTTCCTTAATGAAGTAGGTGACTGTAATTTGTATAATAACCACACAGGCTACTTTAATTAATGTTTCCACTTTTCTTTGATGAAATGGTTTAGTTTTGATTAATAACTCATTGGATTTTAAATATGGTAGTAAGAAGTTGCAACAGCGCTATGTGGCATTTGCACAAATTCCTTGATTTTCTAGCATAGCAGGTGCTGGGACTTGTCAAACAAGAGCTTAGTTTCCATAGAAGTATACTCAGTTATATGAGATACTTGGTTGGCATAGTAAACCAAACCATGTTACTGATAATTTTTTTGTTCCTTCTCAGGACTGCTCCCATGTGGTGGCCTCCTTGAGACTTGGCACTTAGCAGCAGAATCTAATTAATTATACTGATTTTTTTGTTCTTCCAGAATCTTGGCACTTTGCTTGTCTATGGATCATCTTCCACTTGAGAGCTGGCAGGAAGTCATTATTCCGTTGCTGCCTCATCACTTACCTCCAGTTCTGAATTTGTGTGATAAATGCTTTTGAATTCCAATGACAAGTGCTACTGAAAATTTTCTGTTCTTGTTCCTTTAATACGCATGTTCATGAATAATCGCTTCAGTTATTTGTTCTTCTGAAAACTTCAGTATGCAAGTACCTATTCCTGGTATAGCAAGTACCAGTTCTTGAGCATTTGCACAGTTTTCATTATTTGTTCTTCTGAAAATTTGCTCTAGTGTGAGTCATAGTAGTATGCACTAGTAGCAATCTGTCAATGTTTGATTCAAGCTTACTCTCGTTATAATGTATTGTGTAGTTGTTGTTTCAAACTGTTTTGCTACAAGTACCATAATTTGCATTGAAGATATTGTATTCTGTTGTTGTATCATTGTTTAATAAAACCACAGCATGATGCTCACATGAGATATCCACATGTTTCTGTGCTGTTTCTTTCTAGCATGATGCTCTTGTTATAATGTATTATGTTGTTGTTTTGCTACAAGCTGTCTGTTGATTTGATAACGGGAGTTTCCTTGTCCTGGTCCTATATTGCATTTTGACTCCTATGTTTCTGTGCGCGTGTGTTTAATTGATGTTGTTTCAACTTTGAACTGCTTCTGCATATGGCCTATACTTCAATTGAGATTTAAATTTGTGGTTGTTCCTCTTTTACAGATGCTCAAGTGTGAAGTGTGAAGCAAGTGTGAAGCCGTCTAGTTCTACTTAGTGAAGAGTAGCATATTGTTAGCATATATGTGTTGTAAAGATTGTAATAGATTTATTTAGTGGTATATTTGATGAAATTTATGTGTTCTTTTTGATTATGTATGTGATCTGAAAACTTGTGAAATGGAAACTTGACCAATGGGTCCACTTATGAAAATAATCTATCAAATTTGTACATTTCTGATATGTGGGACCAATTTGAGAGATGATCATGACAAGTGGGACCCATCTGACTAGTGGGACCAGCTTGAATATATAATGGCTGAAAATAGAAAAGCAATAAATAATAAAAGGCCACGGGCCAACAATAAAAAAGGCTACAACATTGGGCTTGGCCCATGAAGCGGACCAGAATTAACAAGGAAAAAAATCCTAAAAGGCTGAATTAATGGGCTCGGCCCATGTAAAACGCCGAATCGGACCGGGCTGAATCTTGTGCCACATCAGCTTGCCACGCTGGATGCCTACGTGGCTTGGGCAGACAACTAGTGACCAAAACACAACAGTAGGCTTATTTTGGTCGTAAACGTCTACGACCTTCTCACAGAGAAGGTCGCTATAGTCAGTTTATGACCGCCAGCTTTTGACCTTCTGTTTTTGGTCACAAAATGGTCGCAAATGAAAAACCACGACCTTTCAATGACCAATAGTGGTGGTCACAAGTTGACATATTTCTTATAGTGCTCCCGTTGTCGACCATGACTCACATAGGCCGCCGTGACCATCGTTCTCCTCCTCGATTGGTAATGTGTGTATTGAATCACTTAGCAGTACATGTGCGGTTTCATACGTACCTACCCTTCAAATTTCCTGGGTGCTATTGTTCCCGTAAAAGTAATTGGTTATAGCCTCCGTTGTCCAACAGAATATCAGCTTGTAATTGTGCGTCGCTCCTGTATCGCGCTGTGCTTGGGTAGGTTTTTCATCTGCAACCAGTAGTGTGGAAAATGATGGAAAGGTTTTTAGAACTAGCAAAATGCCCATGCGTTGCACGCATCAAGATGCATTTGTATGAGTAGTTTATCTTGTTGGAGATGCTCTAACATGGCAGACGAGTGCTTTAATGTTGCCCACAAGATGGCGAGTATTACTAGTAGTATATTTTTCTTGCCATGTTGAGATTTTAAAACCATGAGTGCGAACATGCAGAGGAGCAATGAAGACCAAACATGGGATATTCGGGACATCTTCAAGGAGCATGGCAAGTTAAAGAGGAGCTGCACCAAACATGTAAAACGAGCTTTGGTAAGTAACACCCTTTCAATTACTTTCATGTAGCCTCGTGTTCTTCGATGTGTATATGTTGTAGTTTATGTTTCTCTAAAGCGTGGTGTTCTTTGATGTGTAATAAGAAGAGTCTTAATCATCCTAATGCTTTCGTTTTTAGCTTGATGTAGGAAGTGGGTGTTCTCACCTTGTAGTCTGTTTTTATTTATTTTTTCCTTTTGAATTCACTTCTCCGAGTTCTGTTTATCTGGCTTCTACTAAATGGATCTAGGTTGCTCTGAGTATTGATCTAAAAAAGAAGTAACTTCATGTCAGGATGCAGTTCCTGTGAGGAGGGAAGTATGGTCAACCTCGAGATCATGTTTCCAAAATGAGGCTGGATTACACACAAGGTGCCAGTTCCCTAATGATGCTGGATTAGACACAAGGTGCAAATTCCCAGATGATGCTGGATTACACACAAGCCAGGTGGAGTCGTCAGCTGTTCGTGTCCTCGTGGCATTAGTAAAGGCTGAAAGAAAGCGTGCAGCAGCCCTTGAGAATGTAGCTGAGTTCCTGAAGAAGCGAAAAGAGCAATCAGATGCTCTCTTCACCCAAGCCAAAGAAGAGATGGAAGAAGCCAGAAATAAGCTAGCAGAGGCAGAGCAGGCTAGGCGTCTCCTGCTATCTAAAACTATTGTCAATAAAAAATTTCCTTCATAATAGCTAGGTTCAAATGTTTATCCAGTCAGCATGCCTGTTGTGATGTCCGTGCATCTACTGATGTGGCACAAAATGTTTTTTTCGAGTCATGTAATAACAGCAATTACTTTCCAAACAATAACAGACGAAGCATTGGACATGGTATAGTTCACACGCAAGCCCGACATTCCAAGTTCAACTTCCACATCAAACTCATGTTCACAGATATATGCACATTCATACATAATGTCCACAACCATGTTTCACTTCAAAGCCAAAAAAATGTGAGGAGAGTTATAAATAAAGAAAATACTCTACTAGTTCCTGCTACCAGTGCGAGCACAACAAGTCAAGACCATGCGTAAATTAATTATATTTTAGTCATTTTTTGTGTTCTAAAATGCATGCCGGCTCGCGGAAGGACGTGTTGCCGGCACACACGCGGATTCAATGAAGGCAGGCGGGGCAGTCTTAAGCTAGTTGCACGCGGCGAGGAGGCGTGCTCAGCCGGGCCTGCAGCGAGTGCGGCCCTCTTGGCCGGCACGCCGGTTCAATGCCTGCGCTATGAGAGGTCGCGTCCGTGTCAGAGCAATCACTCCCTCCAGTCGTTTTTTTGGGTATAACAAAATCTCGTTTTCTATTCACATTTTACAAGTAAAGTTCGTGGACAAACTTTGACCCAAAGTACGATGGGGACTAGTAAACCAGAATGGAGGTAGTAGTTTTTTTAATTGAAGAAGGGTTTCCCCTTCCGATTTTCATTGAAGAAAACCAACATCTAAATCTAAACCATAGTATTTGCCCTAGAACTACCAGGTTCAACATCTCGCAACATAAACCCATACAACCTCCATCAAAAAAAAACAAACCATACAACCATACGCCAAGGAGGTACGTAGTACTATGAATTCCATTTTCGCTCCATACCAATCGTTCTAAAAACTACTTACTACTTATAATGCGCCATTGAAAATCGGAACTCTTAACCCCGCTAAAAACGATATTTTAAACGTGGCTACTCGATCTGTGGCAACTGGCAAGCCACCGCGCTCCAAGTCGTTCACCTGTGGTCCCGACCATCAACTCCTATGGATCAAATTATCACGCGAGCTGACTATTCCTACAAAGGTGCTCCACCACGTACCCGGTACCCGCGAATGCAGCAATCGTGGCCCTAGGGTTTTAGAGTTTATTTGTTAACGTCGCCTTTATGTAACACTCATGTGTGCAAGACAACAAGAGGTCGACTGCGTGCGTGCACCTCTTCTCTTCGTATATGTACTCCACCATTTGTCTGGTGTCCAAAAAATTATAATAACTACTAGCAATGTGCCAATGCGTTGCCACACGATCAAAGTAGATTAATACAGTGGCGGAGGTAGATGCAGATTACGCCTAGGGTTGTGCTATGTTGAGTGATAAACTTCTATGATTTTCTATGCTTTGCATGAAGAAATTACAAAGGAAGTTGTTTCTAGGCCTGGGGCTATAGCCCTAGCTGCCCAGGCCTGTCTCCGCCACTGGATTAATACATATTCACCAATTTGATAGAAAAAAAGTCTAGCTTTGAAATACGTATATCACTAAAAATATGTCATGTTTCACTCAAAATATATTCCTTTGGCGGTTTTAATGAGATAAGGGAGGAATGTTGTTGGTTTCAAGATTCGAGAAGTGGTATATGTCTAATTTCTACTCTTACTAGCAAGATGCCCGTGTGCACGGAACATCAGGATCTTGTGGGAGAAAAGGATGAACGAGGGAAGGCCTTATCTGCAAATGTGGTGAAGAGTGCGGGTAAATTGCCATATTTTCCTTCCTATCCGTCAAATATAAATCAGACGACCTACATTGCAGGATGGCAGGCCCACCATCATCACCAACTCTATGTTTTTATCCCTACTCTTATAATAAGCATTGTCGGTGATGATCGTGTGCCTGCCATCCTACAATATAGGCCGTCCGATCTATATCTGACGGATAGGAAGGAAACTATGGCAATTTTGCAAAGAGATACCCACACCCCTCTCCACATTTGCAAATAAGGCCTTCCCTCGTTCATCCTTTTCCTCCACAAGATAAACTACTCATACAAATGCATCTTGATGTTCCGTGCAACGCATGGGCATCTTGCTAGTTGTTGCAAAAAGCCCATGTGTGTGTGAGAGAGAGAGGGCAAGTGGAGGAGGATGGAGTGCATGTGTGACAAAGACACAAGGAGTGTGTGTGCGATAGGTATCAGCTTAAAATGAGGCGATAGTGTGTGTGTGTGTGTGCATGATCGAGAGGACGTGTCTCAAGAAGGGAAGAAAAATCTACATAGATATAAGGAGCGTGAGAGAGACATGTATGCGATGGTGGAAGCACGAGTGTGCGGGTGTATAAACCTATCTAGAGGCTAGCTAGTCGATAAATGTTTGTGAGAGAAATACGAGTCGGGGAGCGAAAGCGAGAGTTTTGTGTGTGAGAGAGAGAGGCAGTAGTCGGGAAGGGGAGTGGAAGCAGGAGTTGTGTGTGTGTCTGTGAGAGAGAGAGGAGACGGTAGTCGGGGTTATCTGATCGGTAAACAAATGAATAATGTCAGTCTAGGATGGAGACGAAAAGGAGACCGCAACAAATGTTGTGTCTACAGGAGAGATAGAGAGAGTAATTTTAGTGGTATCAGTCATATGTAGAGACATATAGGGTGTGTGAGAGAATCCCATAGAGAGAAAGACAAAGTGAAAGACGAGTGGAGACTGTGTGTTTGGCGGTGAAAAAGAAAGCTTAGGTACCGAGTGATACCAGAGAACAGTAGAGGCGTGAGAGATAATGAAAACCGTGTAATGTATAATGATAGGGAGAGTGTGACACTTCTCAAGGGAGACCTCGAGAGACCATGTTTGCGAGGATAGGAGCAACATGAAGTGAGCATGTGGGTGAGCTGGAGAAAAGAGAGTGATAGCTACCTGAAGGAGCATGCATGCGAGAGAGATGGGCGTGAAAGGAGTGAACAAAAAAGGGATTCAAATATTTGATTTCGAGATGATGATACATGTAATCCATACTCGAACCAAAATTGATCTATAAAACATACATACTCATATGAATTCACGCACATCTATGTTATTTAATATGTAGATATTACTGATCCATACATTTTAGTAGAACATAATTAGGTTAAAAAATTTCGAATTCAACCTTAACATTTTGAGATCGTTGTATTTGTAAATCATATTATACATATAAAGGAGAAGAATTCTTTGTTGTGCTTTTGAAAGTATATATAAAAAATGATGTATATAGAATGTAATTCCAATTGAAAATGGATCCCACCTGGAAAAAAAAGAATACAAATGGGATTCGAATTGAGTTGGCACGGTAAACGTGCACTCTGCAAAATTTGAACGAAGCGGGGAAAGTCGCAGTAACCGTCCGAAACCAAAAACTGCGAGATGGAAATCACTACTGCCTATCCCTGCCACGCAAAGCCTATATGCTGGGTTTCTATAGGTTTCGATAGGGGTAGGTTTGTAATTTCACCCAAACGTGACGTAACCGCCTCTCACCCGAATTCATACACGGTGGGCGCCAAAACACAGTGTGTCCTCGGCCGAAATCGACTCCCTCCCCGATTCATATTCATACACGGTGGGCGCCAAAAACAAACTCTTGTCGGCAAATATTCAGTGTATGCGAGATTACTGTCCTATCCCCAACCAACTAGTTTTGCTGTGATGTAGTAGAAATTTGAAATGGGGGCTAAGTTTGTAAATTTCCTCGCATTTGAGACAAGCGCACCATGAATACATGGTTCTCCCCTTCCTCTCTACCTCCCTTTTCCCCATTCGTACTCCGTGGGCGCCAAAACACCCTCTCCACCCCACCCTCCTCCGTCCGCCAGCGTCGTCCGCCACCCCATCCACCGCCGTCCTCCTCCACCATGCCTGAGCTGATACACCAATGCCGTTGTCGGTGTCAAAACCGGCGGATCTCGGGTACGGGGTCCCGAACTGTGCGTCTAGGCCGGATGGTAACAGGAGGCAGGGAACATGATGTTTTACCCAGGTTCGGGCCCTCTCGATGGAGGTAAAACCCTACGTCCTGCTTGATTAATATTGATGATATGGGTAGTACAAGAGTAGATCTACCACGAGATCAAGGAGGCTAAACCCTAGAAGCTAGCCTATGGTATGATTGTTGTATATGGAGTTGATCGCCTATGGACTACAACCCTCCGGTTTATATAGACACCGGATAGGGTTAGGGTTACATAGAGTCGGTTACAATGGTAGGAGATCTTGAATATCCGCATCGCCAAGCTTGCCTTCCACGCCAAGGAAAGTCCCATCCGGACACGGGACGAAGTCTTCAATCTTGTATCTTCATAGTCCTGGAGTCCGGCTGAAGGTATAGTCCGGCTACCCGAACACCCCCTAATCCAGGACTCCCTCAGCCGCCGCCCATTACAAGAGATCGACCTCTCTCATCCACGGCTTCGGACCGGGATCCTTGCATCCCGTCCTCTTGCTTCATCCCCGCCGTCATCCACCTTGTCGGCGCCGCTTCTACGACCGTCTCGTCCACCGCGCCCCGCCGCCACCGTCTACCCTCCTAGATCTGCTTCCACGCCGTCGACAGCCATCGCTAGCACCGTCAAATTCTCAGCAGATGCGTACACGGCGCCGCACCAGAGGCGGTACTCTTACGTATCTGCTCAACTTAATTATCGCAGCAAGAAAATAGATTGCCACTGCTTTACTCCGATTTCTTGTCTTGGTTGCGAAGTTGCCTTTGTCCGGTTTGCACCTTCAGATCCGCCATGGCACGCTCAACACCATACTCGCAATGCTCATTGTCGGTGTCAAAACCGGCGGATCTCAGGTAGTGTCGGCTTTCTGGGAACGAGGGTCCCCAGACTTGCCTGCCTGCGGCCTGCGGCCTGGCACAAAGGGGGGCCCAGCACGGCCCATCTTCATCAACACAAACCCAAGACCCTCGCGAGGGTCCAAGCCTCGCGGGGCAGACGACACGGAGCTTCCTCAGGCACGGCCTCATCAGGCTGGCTCGCGAGGAGGCGGAGAGATCAAGGCGGGGTACCTCACGAGGTGCCCGTGACGCAAGCCATGACGACCAAAGGCGCCAGGCGGGCGCCAGCCGCGCGGTGTCCTCCTTTCCTCTTTGGTGCAAAGGGAGAAAGCGCAGGCGAGAGCATCAAGAAAAGGCACCCGTTTCGGTGCAACGAGACCAAGACCAGTCCAACGGCAGGGAGGAAGTCATTGTGGAGCCCAAGCCAGCGTCACCACTAGAGTCTTTGGCAGGCGAGGACCAACTTTAGTCAGGATAAGTGTACCAGATGTTCCCCTTCAAAATGGCCAATTGTTGGCGCCCTTCCCGCTCAATATTTGGGAAGAGGCCCAGGGCCTTTGCCTATAAATAGGACCAGCCACCCACAGGGTAGGGGGGTTCGATCGATCGGTTGGAGATCGAAATCAGAGAGAGAATCGAGAACAGAGAGAGAGAAGGGTGACTGAACTCCTCCTTGCAGTTCATCCCCCCCAGTCAAGAACAGACCCTCGTGAGGCTGTTCTTCCTTGTATTGCTCATCATCATCAGCCCAAGAGGCAATCCACCACACCACACATTGGAGTAGGGTATTACACCACAACGGTGGCCCGAACCAGTATAAACCCTGTGTCTCTTGTGTTGTTCTTTCCATAGCTTAGATCTTAGCGAGGCGGAGGGGCGCAGGTAGGTAGGAGGCGAAATCTCAGCGCGCACCCAAGTGTTCGAACCTCAAGGGTCTGCCGGAACCCGAAATCCGACATTTGGCGCGCCAGGTAGGGGTGCGCCAGAATTCATCTTCCACCACCCCGTTCTCCTCCGACCATCGCATCCATGTCTGACGCTCGTCGGGCCCGCGCCGAGCGCCGGGCCGCTCTCGCTTCCCGCATCGCCCAGACGGCTCCTGTCGGCGGGCGTCCTCGCCGTTCCCCGTCACCTGCCGTCAATGCTGCCACCGGCTTGGCGGGGGACGAGCAGCAGGCGTCGTCTCAGCATCCGTCCGTGCGGCAAGATGGCCGCACCGCTACTCCCTCGCTCACCCCAGCTGGTTCTTCATCCCGCGCGCTCCGCGCACCCATGGAGGCTCGAGCTGCGCTCATCGCGGCAAACAAGCTCCTGCGCTACCGTCCCGTCGACGACATCTACAAAGAATGGCTCGACCGCGTAGCCGAGCTCGTCCGTGCCGCAGGGGGTTCTCCTGCGACGTCCGTTTTGCTGCACCGCACCCTGCCCCGCGCGGGCGACGAAGCTCCGGCGGCGCCCCGGCCGCCTCCTCCTCAAGAAGGCGCCATGGCTCCAAGGCGCGTGGCCCCTGGGCGGAACCCGCTCCGTCAGGTGTCTGCACGGTAAGAGAAGAGCTGCCAAGAAGTCCCTCGCCCGCAAGAAGCTGCCCGGGCGCTCCCTGCTCCAGCACGTCGCGACCATGCTCCTGCTCCCGCACGTCAAGACCCCACGCTGCTCCCAGCTGCAGCGCGTGGGGACATGCAAGACCAAGCTCTCTGTCACCCAAGGCCTCCCGTGGCCACAGCAGGCTGCCGTGCCTTCACCACCGAGCTACGCAACGTCGCATGGCCCGGAAAGTTCAAGCTAGACCTGCCTCCTCGTTACGACGGCACGGCCGACCCTGCGGACTTCCTCCACCTCTATGAGCTGGGCATCGAAGCTGCCAACGGAGACGAGAAGGTCATGTAGAACTGGTTTCCCATGGCGCTCAAGGACGGGGCCCGCACCTGGCTCCTGAACCTGGCTCCAGGCACGATCTCCTCCTGGGACAAGATGTGCACCCGCTTCATCGCCAACTTCCAAGGTACTCGCGGCCGGCCACCCGCCGTGAGCGACATGTGCCGCATCAAGCAACAACCCGGAGAGACCCTGCAGAAGTACATCCAGCGCTTCAACAACGCACGCCTCAAGATTCCCAAGGTGATCGAGGAGGCCATCATCTCAGCCTTCTCCGACGGCGTGTGCGATGTCAAGATGAAGGAGGAGCTGGTGATGCATGAAGACCTGTGCACTTCCTTGGAGTTGTTCAACTTGGCAACCAAGTGCGCCAGGGCTGAGGAAGGGCGTCTCTCCCTCCTCGAGCTTCCTGCCGCAGACCCAGAAGAGAAGAAGCCCAAGGCCAAGGATGTGAAGCGCAAGGGGGCTGCCGTGCTCGCGGCAGAACCAGACACCAAGCGGGGCAGAGATCAGCCCGAACCTTCCAAGGGCAGTCGGTACTGTGTGTACCACGACCTCCACACCCACAACACCAACGAATGTCAAGAGCTCCGCGGTGACCGGGGCTACGGTCGAGGAGGAGGAAGGAACGCAGGACGCTGGGAAGACCGCGGCCCGCGCCAAGGGTGGCGCAATCAACCTCGCGAGGATCGCTGGCAAGACCCACCTCGCGGGGGAGACTGGAGGGATCAGCCTCGCGAGGATTGCCTGCAAGGCAACGCAGGCCTCCCTCCACTGCCGCCGCAGCCAAGGAGAAATGAGGATCGCCATCAGGACAAGTGGGCTGGGGGCTTCCAGGAGTCGCGCGCGATCGCCTGCATCCTGGGCGGGGCTCAAGCCCCAGCCTCTCAATGCATCTTCAAGCAGTTCGCCCGCGAAGTGAATGCAGTCCTCCCCAAGCTCGAAGCCACGCGCCCTCTCAGGTGGTCGGCGTGCGCCATCACGTTCAGCTCAGCAGATCAGCTCAAGTGTGCGGCTACAGCCGGAGTCCTCCCGATGCTTTGTTCCCCAATCATCAGCAACGTGGTGGTCACCAGGACCCTCGTCGATGGCGGGGCAGGGCTCAACGTCCTGTCCGTGGAAACATTCAACAATCTCCAAGTGCCCTACAGCCAGCTTCAGCCAACCAAGCCTTTCTCCGGAGTCACCGATGGCTCCACGGTCCCGATTGGGCAGGTCCTCCTCCCAGTCACCTTTGGGGCACGCGATAACTACCGCACCGAGCTCATCGACTTCGACGTCGCTCACATTCGCCTGCCGTACAACGCCATCCTTGGGTACCCAGCGCTGGCCAAGTTCATGGCCGTAACTCACCACGGCTACAATGTCCTCAAGATGACAAGAAGTGGCGGAGTCATCACGGTGCCCTGTGAAGAGAAGGACGCGGTGTGTTCCTAGAACGAGCCTTTCAGGCCGCATCACTGGAAGACCCAGATCGCGGAAGCAGGAGGCTTCCCGAGACCGCCCCCAAGAAGAAGAAGACATCGTCCGGCCCGGCCCCTCAGGAGGCAGGCCCCTCAGGGCCCGCGCCTACCCAGGGGGAACCTCCTTCCATCACATAGGAAAGCGCGCCCGGCGCCCTCCTCAGGCAGGGCTCGGGGGCTCTCCCCTGGAGGGCCACCGACCTGGCTAGGGTCACGGGGGAGGCACTTGGGCACCACATGGAGGCGTGTTTCGAAGCACGTTTCCCTCAAGGAGTAAGGCAAAGAGAGCCAGACCCTCAGGAGTTCGTCAACAAGGCCATTCAGGAGCTACAGGACTCAAGAGTCATGAAAGGCAGTCGCCGCCTACCAGCAGTGGCTCCCCATCCAGGCGAGGATGGTGGGCTGCGCGTCTGCATCGACATACCAGGTCTCAATCGAGTCGCCTCTCTGGGGCACCTCTGGCCCTCGCGAGTGGGGCGCTGCGAAGGTCCACCCCACAGCTACGATCGCATGCCTTACGGCTTGCCGAACGCGGCTGCCACGTACTAGCGCCTCATGAGGGACATCGTGGAGGCTCAAGAGGCCAGGTGTTCAGCAGCCCTGGCGGATATGGAGATGGTCCGCGAGGAGCCATCAGCGCCTCCGGGGCCTCCCGAGGCCCCTGGGCCTGGGGGCTCGTGAGGATCGGCTTCCGCAGCCCACCGAGCCTGCTACACCAGCACTCCTTCGTCCTCAACATCATCAGGTGATGTCTTTCAAGTTTCATTTCCAGCTGGGAGCGCCCCCCAGGGCTGCATTATTCCCAGGCAGCGTGGGTCCATCCCTGTGGCATGTATCCCTTTTGTTTCATGTTGTTAGCTTTCTTTGTTGGGGGCGCCCCACGGGCTGCATCATCCCCAAGTCGCTCGAGCCTGACCCAGTGACGTCCGCTTTCCCAGCATCTATTTGAATGAATCCACTCCTTCGCGGCTAATGTGTTTGACCTAGTTGCTCGCTCAACTGACGCCAACTGACGGAGCTGCTCCCAAACGGCACGACGCTTGCGCATGGGTCCGTCCCTGCAACGCCGACAAACCTGAATGGCTGAGCTCTGGCCGCGGCATCCCCGCATGGCACCACCTCGTCAAGCCTTCAGTGCCTCATCACCCCTCGGAAGCAACCAACGACTGACTGTCAATTGTCATGGCAACCCCTCGTTCTTTCTATGATGGGTCTACAGGATCTCCTAAAGGAGCTGCGTTAGGAGAGGCCCTTGCGGTGTCTCCTTCACTCTCATCCGCGCGAATTGCTTGCACGTTAAAGGGGGGGTGCCTGAGCATCGTGACTCAGGGCTCCTACTGGCTCTCCAGCCCTCACCCTTTGCCTTGTCCACGGCATCGCGACCTGGCATACCAGCGACGGCTGAGACTCGCTCAAGGGCCGGGACCCGAGGACGTAGAGCAGAAAGGGGAGCAAAGGCGAGAGGGGAGGGACACGCGAGGACCTCGCCGAGCAACCTCACGCCTGCCGAAGCACGGACCCGGCGACACACCAGAGAGCGGTCCCTGATCCTCGAGATAAGTCACCACCCGGAAGCACCAGCTACCGTGGCACCATCCCCGCACCTAATGCAATCCCGTGTTAGCGACGCCACTCTCCTTTCTCACCGAACAACGGCTGCTTGAGCGCCAAAGGGGACCTCCTGAGCATCGCGACTCAAGGGCTCTTACCGGACCCTGGGTCGCTCACCTCCTGGCCTTGACCACGGCATCGTGACCTGGCATACCAGCGACGGCTGAAGCCGCCTTGGGACTAGGACATGTCGGCGCAGAGCACCAAGCCCTCGTGAGGTTCGAAAGGGATAACTGAGATAAGACGGAATGAGCAACTCGCACAGTTCTACGACAAGGGTTATATTAACAAAACAGGATCACAGGCACCTTACAAGCCCCCACGGGACGCGTCTTTGATTCCTCACAGGGAACAGATCCTAAAAGGACGCTAACTACGCGCGCCCTTGCAAAAGACGCCATCATCAACAGAGGGCCATCAAGCACCGGCGCCAACCCCATCCAGATCAGAGTCGGCGACGGCCTGACGAGCCCGCCCTGCTCCAGGAGCGGCGCCGGCTCGGGGGCTCGTAGCTGTCGTCGCTCGTCTCCGGAGTCGCGAAGAGCTCGCCGCAGTCGCTGGAACCTCCGACGCCTCCGCCACCTGAGGAGCCGCCAAGGGAGCGGCCGGCGGGCCCAGTCCTCGCCGTAGGAGGGTCCCGACCACCTCTCCCGAGGAAGCACTCCAGCCGGCCCCCGTTAGCATCGAAGACCTTGAAGAACATCACCGAAGCACCGTCGTACTCCAGGTGGATCGCGAGGGCGCCTCTTGTCCTGCAAACCCGGGCGATTTCGCTCCAGCCTCGAGTCATGAAGACCTCGCCCGGTGCAACGACCGCGACCTCTGCCTCGGTCGCGAGGGTGCTGCAGCTGACGTGCTGCAGCCAAAGCTCCAGGAGTTCTCCCTGCGTGATGATGGAGGCGAAGAAGGGAGGAAGGCGAATCCAAGACTGAGGAGGCATGGCGGCGTGGAGCACGAACTCTCGGGAGGAGCCCTCGATGTGGACCCCAGGGGGGACGACCCGCACCTTCGTGACCCGTCGGCGCCGACGGCGGCGCCGCCCGTGGCGATCGGCATCAACTCCTTCAGAGCCCTCGATGTGGGAGTACAAGGGAAGCGGGAACCCTGGCAGTGGCCACTCGCACTAGGGCCTCGACACCACCTGATGGGCCCCCTTGTCCCGGCCGCGGAGGGCGAGCCGTTTCTTCGGCGGGAGCAGGTCTGGTTCCTCTCGGGGAGCCTTTCCCTTCTCTGCCGTCAAGAACCGGCGGATCGAAGCCATCGCGGCAAGACGGAGCAAGGACCGGGAAGAAGGAGAAGCAAGAAGGGATGGACTGGAAGGGCGCGCGCCGTTCCGTACTTATGGCCGGCGAAGGCCAACCGCCGACCTCCACGATCGCAGGTAATCATGACCCGCTTTGCATGCAGGGACTTATCCAATCCGTGCAATTGCCGAGGTGCCATGGGGAAGTGGAGGAACTCACGTCCAATCAACCGCCACGCGGCGCCCAAGGCTGCAGGCTGTTAGGGTCCGCAGCGCTTCGCTTTTGCCCTTCCGCCTCCCTACACAACCAAGCCCGGGCGCGCCTTGGGCCCCGGGGCTACTGTCGGCATTCTGGGAACGGGGGTCCCCAGACTTGCCTGCCTGCGGCGTGGCCCAAAGGGGGGCCCAGGACGGCCCATCTTCATCAACACAGACCCAAGACCCTCGCGAGGGTCCAAGCCTCGCGGGGCGGACGACACGGAGCTTCCTCAGGCACGGCCTCATCAGGCTGGCTCGCGAGGAGGCGAAGAGATCAAGGCGGGGTACCTCACGAGGTGCTCATGACGCAAGCCATGACGACCAAAGGCGCCAGGCGGGCGCCAGCCGCGCGGTGTCCTCCTTTCCTCTTTGGTGCAAAGGGAGCAAGCACAGACGAGAGCATCAAGCAAAGGCACCCGTTTCAGTGCAACGAGACCAAGACCAGTCCAACGGCAGGGAGGAAGTCATTGTGGAGCCCAAGCCAGCGTCACCACCAGAGTCTTTGGCAGGCGAGGACCAACTTTAGTCAGGATAAGTGTACCAGATGTTCCCCTTCAAAATGGCCAATTGTTGGCGCCCTTCTCGCTCAATATTTGGGAAGAGGCCCAGGGCCTTTGCCTATAAATAGGACCAGCCACCCACAGGGTAGGGGGGTTCGATCGATCGGTTGGAGATCGAAATCAGAGAGAGAATCGAGAAGAGAGAGAGAGAAGGGTGACTGAACTCCTCCTTGCAGTTCATCCCCCCCAGTCAAGAACAGACCCTCGCGAGGTTGTTCTTCCTTGTATTGCTCATCATCATCATCCCAAGAGGCAATCCACCACACCACACACTGGAGTAGGGTATTACACCACAACGGTGGCCCAAACCAGTATAAACCCTGTGTCTCTTGTGCTATTCTTTCCATAGCTTAGATCTTAGCGAGGCGGAGGGGTGCAGGTAGGTAGGAGGCGAAATCTCCGCGCGCACCCTAGTGTTCGAACCTCAAGGATCTGCCGGAACCCGAAATCCGACAGGTAGGGGGTCCCGAACTATGCGTCTAGGCCGAATGGTAAGAGGAGGCAAGGAACACGATGTTTTACCCAGGTTCAGGCCCTCTTGATGGAGGTAAAACCCTACGTCCTGCTTGATTAATATTGATGATATGGGTAGTACAAGAGTAGATCTACCACGAGATCAAGGAGGCTAAACCCTAGAAGCTAGCCTATGGTATGATTGTTGTATGATGAAGTTGTCCTACGGACTAAAACCCTCCGGTTTATATAGACACCGGAGAGGGTTAGGGTTACACAAAGTCGGTTACAATGGTAGGAGATCTTGAATATCCGCATCGCCAAGCTTGCCTTCCACGCCAAGGAAAGTCCCATCCAGACACGGGACGAAGTATTCGATCTTGTATCTTCATAGTCCTGGAGTCCGGCTGAAGGTATAGTCCGGCTACCCGAACACCCCCTAATCCAGGACTCCCTCACTCATGGTTTTCCCCTTTTATATTCCACACTAGTTAAATCACAGTAGAATAAACTTCAAAATTGGGTCAGTCGATTTTTCAGAGCTCGTCGGAGTTCGTCGGTGCGATCGAAGGGGCTCGGGTTGGGACGGTGGTTGTGGGGGGGCGGTGGTGGGGCCTCATCGAACGAAGAAAACTCAACGCGGGTGGGGGCGGGGGTGGGGTGCGGGTGGCGGAGGAACACAGGTGGTGGGGCCGGTGGTTCGGTCGGCGGCCCGTGCGGTGTTCTGTATGGGAAGCACAGTATGTTCCTTGTCAGGAAGGGGAGCAGGGACATCTGCAGTCTAACAGCTGATAGAGCTGGCCTGTACGTGATCGATAGGCTTTCAATTACTAGCGGCAATACAACACCGTAATTTCCAGCCGGTTCCACTTTCCCGATTTATATATCCTGGTTATGGTGTACCCCTGTTATGTACACTATGATCTGCCTAGTTGTTGTGTGCTCTTGTTATCATGGTTTGGCAATAAACTCTCTATACAGTATATTATGAACCTATCATCTGCCAGCTATCCTTACTTCTGGAGCCTTTTTTGTGTACTTGTGCCAGATTATATAAATGCACGCACCATATTACAGCACACATGAGCTCTCTCATTAGAATCCAGTGATAGCACACAAGTGTTTACAGGGGCTCCCCTATATTAGAATATCATCTGCATTACAAAGATAATCTCACAACTATTTATGTTTTCATGGTTCTCAGATATCATACGCAATTACACTGAATATCAGAATCCGTGCATCAGAAGAATATTGTGGAACACTGCAATGACTTACAAAATTGGCACCAAGGCATTGAGTGCCATTCTGGAAGCAATGAAACTCGTATGCTCCCCACCTGTTGATTCTTGTTTAGAATATCATCCTAATGACTATTCTAACCTCGAGGAGTGAAAGGCAGATGGCCTGTCCTGTTCACCCATCTAGGTGCCTGTTCTAATTTGGCAAGGTTTTATTGATTGCGCATATCTTGCATATGTTGTCTTGCATTTCTTCTACTTTGTTGCACTGCCATCTGCTTAGTTTACTCATCATATATGTCGAGATGCCATGCCCATCCATTATATATACATATTCCATCTGTCATCATACCATGTTTTCCCACTCAAATGCTGTTCTGGTGCATCAGACATCAAAAAGGAAGAGGGTGATTGCCGAACCTGAAGGAGCACCAGCAAAGTCCTTGAAAAACGTGGTGGTGCCGGAGAAATCAGACAACACCCCACTTATATTGGCTGTACAACCAGTGACACAAAATGTAGGACCAACTCCAGCATACTGTACCCATACTTCACTGGCCACACCACTAGCCCCACCACACAGGACCTGCACTCCAGCAAAAGGTATACCGATTTCATTTGCCATAGCACCAGCTGTACCACAGAAAAATCCCACTCCAGCAAAAAGTATAGCAAGTCCACCGGCCGAAAGACCTATCCCAACTGCAGAGACGGCCAATTCCTGTAGATTGGAACCCCATTCCATTTATTCACAGTTTAAAAGACAATGCTTTGAATGTTGTTAGGGACTACGTGCATATATTCCCATCATGGGAAGATTATTGTGAAGACAAACATCATTTTCACATCTTCCTTTCCAAATTACGTGTAAGTGCTATTATTCATGGTTATTATTTTCCTGTTTTCTGCTGATTGAACACATCAATGATTTACATTACATTGTTGTAACTAGGCGAGGGTCAATCTGGATAGTCATGACGAGCAAAGCTTGCTTGTGCTTTTTAAGGAAGCATTGCAGCAGTATCGATGTTACCTGAGGAAATCACACTTTGATGGCAAGTCTATAAACGAATTTTTGGTGTAGTCTCCTATGCTAAATTTAGAAGACATTGAATGGAAAAACCTTGTTATGCACTGGTCTCGTTCCCAGGATGAGGTACTGTCTATGAAATCACATGACAATTTGAACTTCTACTTTTCCTCATGTGCCTTACGGATCTTTTTTGCAGGAAATCTGCTCGAAGAAGAACTCCGGTTTGACAAGAATGACAGGATATCACAAATATGCTGCCCGCTGCTTTGCTCTTGTTAGTACCTGTTGTCATGTATCACTGTACTTGCATACATATCTGGTTCATTATGTGACAGCAGTATGCATGATAGCTTGCTTATCAATTGTTCGCTCCAAATTATGTGATCTGTATGAATGGTTACATTAGTGTAGAATATATCCAATGCCAATGTTTTTTTAGCTCTGCATTGCTCTTGTAAGTACATGCTGTCCTTTATCAGTGTACTTATAATGACAGGTAGTTGTTCATGTACCATCAGTCTGCAGCTTATTTTCCTTTGCCCTCCATTTTCTACACATCAGATCTACATTTACTCTTACCATAAGGTTGGTACTGAAGAAGTTTAGCTGTGCATTGCTCTTGGCTGTACCTTTTGCCTGTAAGCTGCACTTACATTTATAGCTACTTGGTTATGTAGCATCACTCTTCATCTTATCTTAAATATTCTCCATTTTTTCGTATATTATCATATCTATATTTACTCTTAACAAAATGTAGAATAAAGGCAATGCTTTTGAAGAAGATTCTGTGGTAAACTTCTTGAATTGCCCCCCCCCCCATCAGCATGGACAAGGCCTTTATAGAGCCTGTCTTCACCAATAATGTAAGTTTGTCCATCTCAAGCCTTCAAACTTTGTTGAATATATTTGGTTAGGCATGACTGCAACAGCTGTTTATTTTTGGTGTTTGCATCAAATTGCTTGTTTAAAGTTTATTATATGTAGTTCATAAACAAAAGTTCGTCCTTTCTCAATTTAAGTTTTCAGTTGTACAACCAAGTTCCTTCTTCATACCATGTAAATTAAACTATACAGAGCAAGTGATCTTCTTTTGCACTGCATGTATGCTTCTGTTCTTCATCTATAATCCAGTGGTGTGGTGAACCTACCCACTACAGCACAATGTCATATTCTGCAATGTCTTAACTATGAACAATGTCATATCATTCTACTATTATTTAAACTGTCTCTTTGTTTGCCAATCTAAAATGGTATAAATTGACAGCACACTAACCATTGGTACTTATGAGTTCTTGATCTGTAATCCAGTGGTGTCGTGAAGCTGCCAATTCCTTCACAATGTCTTGACCTGAACAATACCATATTGTGTTAATGCAAATTTAAACTGTGTCACTTTATTCGTCAGTAAGAAATGTGATGAATTGTCAGCACTGGTACTTTTATGTGCGAAACCTGTCATCTGTCTGCTTGTTTATCTTTTAGAGTGAGGAAGATACAAGTGTTGAACAAGCGCAGTCTCATCATCTTGCTCAGCTGCTTCCCTGCAGCTCCCCAGCAGGGCTAACCTTTCTTGAACTCTATTGAAGTGTTGCCGGTTTTGTATATTATTTTGTCGGCGTGTTTATTTGCACTGGTGGCGATCTTTGATGCCCAGTGTGTGTAATCTGCTGTCTACTTGTGCTTTATTATCATAGTGGCAAACTTTGATGCCCACTGGATGTAATATGCTGTAATTTCTTTATTGTATAGTCTAGGTTTTTTCTTATTCACGATGCTGCAGTTATTTTACTATATATATATCATGTCTTTGCAGTAAACCGGCCAAACCGTAAAATTATGGTACATAAACGGGCCGTCATGCAATCACGATGTAGGTTGGGCCTGAAATGTGCCGATCAGCTCACGGGCCGACAGCAGCCCGTAATGAACCCCGGCCCATGATTGTGCGAATCAAATCACAGGCTTTTAACAGGCCGAAAAATTGTCTTGGTCCTTGTTTGGCCCAATCAGATATCGGCTGCGAGCAGGCCGGATGCAAACCGGGCCATAGTTAGGCCCAACTATATGACGGGATTTTAACAGGCTGAAATTAATATAGGGCCGAAATGTTAAACGGGCCCTTAACAGGCCAAAACTAATATCAGGCTGAATTACTAAGTGGGCCTTTAGCAAGTGGGCCCAAAAGCACAGTGTCCAGTTGACGGGTCGAATCTGATATGGGCCATATTTGAGCCCAAAGCGTCTTAAAGGGCCGGACCTGATCTGGGCCGTAATTTGGCCCAGAATGTGGTAGGCCTTTAACGGGCCAGATCTCATATGGGCCACTATTAGGCCCGGAGCATGGCAGGCCATTAATGGACCGGATCAAATATGGGCCGGCATTTGGCCCAAAACATGGCAGGCAGTTAATGGGTCGGCCTACTAGGGTACTCAAAATCTTGTGGGCCCACAGCTGGGCCGGCCCATTAATGTCGGCGAAATCTCGTGGGCCTTTAGCTGGGCCGGCCCATTATGATCCGCAAGAATCTTGTGGGCCTTCACTTGGGCCGGCGCATTACGGCACACAAAAATCTTATGGGCCTTTACCTGGGCCGGCCCATTATGGCCCACAAAATCTTGTGGGCCTTTAGCTGGGCCAGCCCATTATGGTCCACAAAATCTTGTGGGCCTTTAACTGGGCCGGCCCATTATGGTCTACAAAATCTTGTGGGCCTTCAGTTGGGCCGGCCCATTTAAACTTTATGGGCCGGTCCACGTGTCTCGCCCATTGGATGAGTTGACACGTGTCTCCTCCAGCCAATGATGATTTTACACGTGGAAAATCCCCATTGTTCGTGGCTGTTAACGGGTTATCGGATCCGAAACTCGACCCGATAGCTTAACGGCATTCCGTTACGGTGGATGCCACGTGTCGGTCACCCTTGACGAAAGCACTTCTGTGACGCGTGATTTATTGTCATGGAAGTGGACACTTCCATGATGATAATTTTGGTAATGTCATGGAAAACTTCTACGACAGCACAGGTATGACTATCTCGATTCTGTCATAAATTTGTCATGGATGTACATGCATGACAAAAAAAGCGACCTACTGTGACAAACACGTATCATCACGAAAGTGTATTTTTTTGTAGTATACGATAGATCCCCTACACTTGTGGGTCATCAAGACTCTTTTCTGGTGCCGTTGCCGGGGAGTGAAGCGCCTTTGGTAGGTGGAATTTGGTAAGGAAAAAAATTATATAGTTTGCTGAAATTTACTGTCACTTGTTACTATGGAACATAATCTTTTGAGGGGCTTGTTTGGGGTATCTTCATCCCGACCAGTAGAGCAAAGAGTTGCTCCTCAACCTACTGAACCGACTGAAAATGTTTACTTTGAAATTCCTTCGGGTATGATAGAGAAACTGCTAGCTAATCCTTTTACAGGAGATGGAACATTGCATCCCGATTTGCACCTAATCTATGTGGATGAAGTTTGTGGATTATTTAAGCTTGCAGGTATGCCCGAGGATGTTATCAAGAAGAAGGTCTTCCCTTTATCTTTGAAGGGAGAGGCATTGACATGGTTTAGGCTATGATGATATGGGATCATGGAACTACAACCGATTGAAATTGGAATTTCATCAGAAGTTTTATCCTATGCATCTTGTTCATCGTGATCGTAATTATATATACAATTTTTGGCCTCGCGAAGGACAAAGCATCGCTCAAGCTTGGGGGACGCTTAAGTCAATGTTATATTCATGCCCCAATCATGAGCTCTCAAAAGAAATGATTATTCAAAAAAAAATATGCTCGGCTTTCTCTCAGTAATCGCTCCATGCTCGATACTTCTTGTACTGGTTCTTTTATGATGAAGACTATTGAATTCAAATGGGATTTATGGGAAAGAATTAAATGCAACTCTGAATATTGGGACCTCGATGAAGGTAAGGAGTCAGGTATAACACCTAAGTTTGATTGTGTTAAATCTTTCATGGATACCGATGTTTTCTGTGAGTTTAGCACTAAATATGGACTTGACTCTGAGATAGTAGCTTCTTTCTATGAATCCTTTCCTACTCATGTTGATCTCCCTAAGGAGAAGTGGTTTAAATATAATCCTCCCATTGAAGTAAAAGTAGTTGAACCTATAAAAGTTGAAGAAAATACTATCACTTATAATGATCATGTTGTTCCTACTACTTTTATTGAGAAACCACCTTTCCCTGCTAGAATAAAGGATCATGCTAAAGCTTCAACTGTAGTTCGTAAGAGTAATACTATAACACCTACTCCCTCTAAGCAAATTAAAGTTGAACCTAGTGTTGCTATGGTGAAAGATATCTTGGCCAATAATATTGATGGGCATGTTATTCTATGATGAAGCTGCTAGAATTGCTAGACCCGATACTAAAAATAAACATAGACCTGTTGTAGGCATGCATGTTATTTCTGTTAAAATAGGAGATCATTGCTATCATGGCTTATGTGATATGGGTGCTAGTGCTAGTGCAAGTGCAATACCTCATTCCTCATATAATGAAATTATGCATGATATTGCACCTGCTGAGATAGAGGAAATTGATGTTACAATTAAGCTTGACAATAGAGACACTATCTCCCCAGTTGGGATTGTTAGAGATGTTGAATTCTTGTGTGGGAAAGTTAAATATCCTGCCGATTTTCTTGTTCTTGGTTCCCCACAAGATAACTTTTGTCCCATTATATTTGGTAGGCCCTTCTTGAATACTGTTAACGCTAAGATAGACTACAATAAGGATATTGTATCTGTTGGTTTAGGGGATATGTCTCATGAATTTAATTTTGCTAAATTTCGTAGACAGCCCCATGATAAAGAATTGCCTAGTAAAGATGAAATTATTGGTCTTGCTTCTATTGCCGTGCCTCCTGATGATCCTTTAGAACAATATTTGCTAGACCATGAAAATGGTATGTTTATGAATGAAAGAAGGGAAATAGATGAAGTATTCTTTAAACGGGGACCTATTTTGAAACACAACTTGCCTGTTGAAATCCTAGGGGATCCTCCTCCACCCAATGGTGATCCCGTGTTTGAGCTTAAACCTTTACCTGATACTCTTAAATATGCGTATCTTGATGAGAAAGAGATATATCCTGTTATTATTAGTGCTAACCTTCTAGAGCATGAAGAAAATAAATTATTGAAAACTCTGAAGAAGCACCGTGCTGCTATTGGATATACTCTTGATGATCTTAAGGGCATTAGTCCCACTCTATGCCAGCACAAAATAAAATTGGAGAAAGACGCGAAACCGGTTGTTGATCACCAACGACGGCTAAATCCTAAGATGAAAGAAGTGGTAAGAAAAGAAATACTAAATCTTCTGGAAGCAGGTATAATTTATCCCATTGCTGATAGTCAGTGGGCAAGCCATGTCCATTGTGTCCCCAAGAAGGGAGGTATTACTGTTGTTCCTAATGATAAAGATGAATTGATCCCACAAAGAATTGTTACAGGTTATAGAATGGTAATTGATTTCCACAAATTAAATAGAGCTACTAAAAAGGATCATTACCCTTTACCTTTTATTGATAAAATTCTAGAAAGATTATCCAAACTTACACATTTTTGCTTTCTAGATGGTTATTCTGGTTTCTCTCAGATACCTGTGTCAAAAGAAGATCAAGAAAAGACAACTTTTACTTGCCCTTTCGGTACCTTTGCTTATAGATGTATGCCTTTTGGTTTATGCAATGCACCGGCTACTTTTCAAAGATGCATGTCTGCTATATTCTCTGACTTTTGTGAAAAGATTGTTGAGGTTTTCATGGATGATTTCTCCGTTTACGGAACTTTTGATGATTGCTTAAGCAACCTTGATCGAGTTTTACAGAGATGTGAAGAAACTAATCTTGTCTTGAATTGGGAGAAGTGCCACTTTACGGTTAATGAAGGTATTGTCTTGGGGCATAAAATTTCTGAAAGAGGTATTGAAGTTGATAAAGTTAAAGTATATGCTATTGAAAATATGTGATGTCCTAAGGACATTAAAGGTATAAGAAGTTTCCTTGGTCATGCCGGTTTTTATAGGAGGTTCATTAAGGACTTTTCTAAAATTTCTAGGCCTCTAACTAATCTCTTACAAAAAGATGTTCCTTTTGTTTTTGATGATGATTGTGTAGAAGCATTTGAAATACTTAAGAAAGCTTTGATTTCTACACCTATTGTTCAGCCTCCTGATTGGAATTTACCATTTGAAATCAGGTGTGATGCTAGTGATTATGCTGTAGGGGTTGTTCTAGGACAAAGAGTTGATAAGAAATTAAATGTTATTCAATATGCTAGTAAAACTCTAGACAGTGCTCAAAGAAATTATGCTACTACTGAAAAAGAATTTTTAGCAGTTGTGTTTGCTTATGATAAGTTCATACCTTATACTATTGATTCTAAAGTAAGTGTTCACACTGATCATGCTGCTATTAAATATCTTATGGAAAAGAAAGATGCTAAACCTAGACTTATTAGATGGGTTCTCTTGCTACAAGAATTTGATTTGCATATTATTGATATAAAGGGAGCTAAGAACCCCGTTGAAGACAACTTGTCTAGGTTAGAGAATGTTCTTGATGACCCACTACCTATTGATGATAGCTTTCCTGATGAACAATTAGTTGTGATAAATGCTTCTCGTACTGCTCCATGGTATGCTGATTATGCTAATTATATTGTTGCTAAGTTTATACCACCTAGTTTCACATACCAGCAAAAGAAAAAGTTCTTCTATGATTTAAGACATTACTTCTGGGATGACCCACATCTTTATAAAGAAGGATTAGATGGTGTTATTAGACGTTGCGTACCTGAGCATGAACAGGAACAGATCCTACGCAAGTCTCACTCCGAGGCTTATGGAGGACACCATGCTGGAGACAGAACTGCACATAAGGTATTGCAATCCGGTTTTTATTGGCCAACTCTCTTCAAGGAGGCCTATAAGTTTGTCTTGTCTTGTGATGAATGTCAAAGAATTGGTAAAATTAGTAGACATCAAGAAATGCCTATGAATTATTCACTTGTTATTGAACCATTTCATGTTTGGGGCTTTGATTATATGGGACCTTTTCCTTCCTCTAATGGGTATACACATATTTTAGTTGTTGTTGATTACATTACTAAGTGGGTAGAAGCTATTCCAACTAGTAGTGCTAATCATAACACCTCTATTAAGATGCTTAAAGAAGTTATTTTTCTGAGGTTTGGAGTCCCTAGATACTTAATGACTGATGGTGGTTCACATTTTATTCATGGTGCCTTTCGTAAAATGCTTGCTAAGTATGATGTTAATCATAGAATTGCATCTCCGTATCACCCACAGTCTAGTGGTCAAGTAGAATTGAGTAATAGAGAGCTGAAATTAATTTTGCAAAAGACTATTAATAGATCTAGAAAGAATTGGTCTAAGAAACTTGATGATGCATTATGGGCTTATAGAACTGCATATAAAAATCCTATGGGTATGTCTCCATATAAAATGGTTTATGGTAAAGCTTGTCACTTACCTCTCGAATTAGAACATAAGGCATATTGGGCCATTAAAGATATCAATTATGATTTCAAACTTGCCGGTGAGAAGAGGCTTTTTGACATTAGCTCACTTGATGAATGGAGAACCCAGGCCTATGAGAATGCCAAACTGTTTAAAGAAAAAGTTAAAAGATGACATGACAAAAGGATACAAAAACGCGAGTTTAATGTAGGTGATTATGTATTGTTATACAACTCTCGTCTAAGAATTTTTGCAGGCAAGCTCCTCTCTAAATGGGAAGGTCCTTACATCATCGAGGAGGTCTATCGTTCTGGTGCCATAAAAATCAACAAATTCGTAGGCACAAATCCGAGGGTGGTGAACGGTCAAAGAATCAAACATTATATCTCAGGTAATCCCATAAATGTTGAAACTAATGTTATTGAAACCGTAACCTCGGAGGAATACATAAGGGACACTTTCTAGAATGTTTCAGACTCCGAAAAGGAATAGGTACATGGTACTGTAAGTAAACCGAGTCCAAAATAGTTCTAATGGCAATTTTTCTCCGTTTTGGAAATTAAAGAAAATAGGAAAATAAGAAGTAGTATGGAAAGGACACAAGGCTTCCACGAGGGTGGAGGGCGCGCCCTACCCCCCTGGGCGCGCCCCCCTGCCTCGTGGGCACCTCTGTGCTCTCCGGACTCTGTTCTCTTCCACGATACTTCTTTTGGTAGGTAAAAGTTCACTATATGATCTCCCGAAGGTTTTGACCACCGTATCATGCAAATATCCTCTGTTTTTGTTTCGAGCTATTTCTGCTGCAGATTAGAGCAATATGTCATCCCAAGATTTGGAGGGAGAAAGCTATGTGGCTGATTACCTTGCAGATCATAAGGTCTACCGGGACTTGGAGCATTGTGGTTGGACCATGGAGGAAGAATAAGACTATGAGCCTAGGGGAAAGGAGGAGACGAGCTCAGATGAAGATGAAGTCCCATTACCTCGACCTGGGACATGCATGTGGAGTTCAAGAAGTCAAGCCTCCCCAATAGAGCAAAGAAACCTAAGATCGAGTTTATCCCTTTTCGTCTCTTGCAGGAGAACAAACAAGAACTATGCAAGAAGGTATTAAGCCTTGAGCGGGAGATCGAGGACCTAAGGGAGCAGAATTCTATCCTCAAGTGCAAATTAAGAAAGAAGCACACGCAATCAACAACTCCATCATCACCATCCCCAAAGAAAGAGATATAAACACATGGGTATGGGCACTCCCGTTGGCAACTTCCAAGCTTGGGGGAGTGCCCCGGTATCATAACACCATCACTTTTATCTTTACCGTTTTTCTTAGTTCGATCCTTTTGGTAATATCTTGATCTTGTAGAATAAAGTTTTAGTATGATCTAGTTTTGAGTTTTGCCTTATGATCCTTCTATGTAATCGAGTCTGTGAGCTATATATAATAAAGATTAGTGTTGAGTTAAGGGCTTGATTATCTTGCTATGATTTTGAGGGAATAAAATAAAAGAGAAAGAATAAAAAGAAATAAAGAGATCATATGGATCTTATGGAGAGTAATGACTTCACATATAAAGAGTATGATGAATAAAAGTTGTTGAGAGTTGACAAACATAGTTTTGGTCATCGTTGCAATTAATAGGAAGTAATAAAGAAAGAGAGGTTTTCACATATAAATATACTATGTTGGACATCTTTTATGATTGTGAGCACTCATTAAAATATGACATGCTAAAGAGTTGACGTTGGACAAGGAAGACAATGTAACGGGTTATGTTTTCTTACATCTGAGATAAATTATATTGCCATGGATCATCCAACATGGTTGAGCTTTCCTTTCCCTCTCATGCTAGCCAATTCTTTGCACCAAGTAGAGGTACTACTTGTGCTTCCAAATACCCTTAAACCAGTTTTGCCATGAGAGTCCACCATACCTACCTATGGATTGAGTAAGATCCTCCAAGTAAGTTGTCATCGGTGCAAGCAATAAAAATTGCTCTCTAAATATGTATGACTTATTAGTGTGGGAGAAAATAAGCTTTATACAATCGTGTGATACGGAAGAAATAAAAGCGACAGACTGCATAATAAAGGTCCATATCACAAGTCGCAATATAAAGTGACGTTCTTTCGCATTAAGATTTTGTGCATCCAACCATAAAAGCGCATGACAACCTCTGCTTCCGTCTGCGAAGGGCCTATCTTTTACTTTTATCTCCTACCTTGCATAAGAGTCATGGTGATCTTCACCCTTCCTTTTTACATTTTATCTTTTGTCAAGCACAACATGTTGGAAATGTCCTTGTATATATGGCTAATTGGATGTGAGTTTTCATGAACAATTATTGTTGACATTACCCTTGAGGTAAAGCGTTGGGAGGCAAAACTATAAGCCCCTATCTTTCTCTGTGTCTGATTAAAACTCCATACCCATAAGTATTCCGTGAGTGTTAGCAATTGTGAAAGACTATATGGTAGTTGAGTATGTGGACTTGCTGAAAAGCTCTTATATTGACTCTTTCCTATGTTATGGTAAATTGCAATTGCTCCAATGACTGAGATTATAGTTTGTTAGTTTTCAATGAAGTTTATGATTCATACTTGAAATTGTGATTAAATTGTTACTTTAGCATAAGAGATCATATGACAAGAATTATATAAGTTGTTGTTCTAAGAATGATCATGATGCCCTCATGTCCGTATTTTATTTTTATCGACACCTCTATCTCTAAACATGTGGACATATTTTTTGATTTTGGCTTTCGCTTGAGGACAAGCGAGGTCTAATCTTGGGGGAGTTGATACGTCCATTTTGCATCATGCTTTTATATCGAGAAGGAACCTTGGCGGAACCAATCTAGGGCTCCGGCGGAGCTGTTCTGCCGGGGAAACTTTCCTCCGGGACGGGGAAATCATCACCATCGTCATCACCAAAGATCCTCTCATCAGGAGGGGGTCAATCTCCATCAACATCTTCACCAGCACCATCTCATCTCAAACCCTAGTTCATCTCTTGTATCCAATCTTTGTCCCAAAGCCTCAGATTGGTACCTGTGGGTTGCTAGTAGTGTTGATTACTCCTTGTAGTTGATGCTAGTTGGTTTACTTGGTGGAAGATCATATGTTCAGATCCATTATGCATATTAATATCCCTCTGATTATGAACATGAATATGATTTGTGAGTAGTTACGTTTGTTCCTGAGGACATGGGAGAAGTCTTGCTATAAGTAGTCATGTGAATTTGGTATTCGTTCGATATTTTGATGAGATGTATGTCGTCTCTCCTCTAGTGGTGTCATGTGAACGTCGACTACATGACACTTCACCATTGTTTGGGCCTAGAGGAAGGCATTGGGAAGTAGTAAGTAGATGATGGGTTGCTAGAGTGACAGAAGCTTAAACCCTAGTTTATGCATTGCTAAGGGGCTGATTTGGATCCATATGTTTCATGCTATGGTTAGGTTTACCTTAATACTTCTATTGTAGTTGCGGATGCTTGCAATAGGGGTTAATCATAAGTGGGATGCTTGTCCAAGAAAGGACAGTACCCAAGCACCGGTCCACCCACATATCAAATTATCAAAGTACCGAACGTGAATCATATGAACGTGATGAAAACTAGCTTGACGATAATTCTCATGTGTCCTCGGGAGTGCTTTCCTTTATATAAGAGTTTATCCAAGCTTATCCTTTGCTACAAAAAGGATTGGGCCATTGATAACCCACAAGTATAGGGGATCGCAATAGTTTTTGATAAGTAAGAGTGTCGAACCCAACGAGGAGCTAAAGGTAGAACAAATATTCCTTCAAGTTCTATCGACCACCGATACAACTCTACGCACGCATGACGTTCGCTTTACCTAGAACAAGTACGAAACTAGAAGTATTTTGTAGGTGTTGTTGGATAGGTTTGCAAGGTAATAAAGAACATGTAAATAAAAAGTAGGGGTTGTTTAGATAAAGACACAACTAAGTTAGTTTTAGTAAAGAGCTTTTTGTTACGAGAAAGTTATTTGTCCCTAGGCAATCGATAACTAGACCGGTAATCATTATTGCAATTTTATATGAGGGAGAGGCATAAGCTAACATACTTTCTCTACTTGGATCATATGCACTTATGATTGGAACTCTAGCAAGCATCCACAACTACTAAAGATCATTAAGGTAAAACCCAACCATAGCATTAAAGTATCAAGTCCTCCTTATCCCATACGCAAACAACCTACTTACTCGGGTCTGTGCTTCTGTCACTCACGCCACCCACCATAAACAAATCATGAACATATTGCAAACCCTACAGCGGGAATCCCTCATGCTTGCGTGACACGGAGAGCACCATAGGACACCACCAATAATAAAACATGCAACTCAAACCAATCACGATCATCAAATAACCCATAGGACAAAACGGATCTACTCAAACATCATAGGATAGCCATACATCATTGGGAAATAATATATAGCATTGAGCACCATGTTTAAGTAGATATTACAGCGAGTAAGAGAGGGGTTACATCGCTGCATAGAGGGGGGGAGAGTTGGTGATGATGGCGAAGTTGTTGGTGAAGATTGCGGTTATGATGATGGCCCCCGGTGGCACTCCGGTGCCACCGGAAGCGAGGGGGAGAGAGCCCCCTTCCTTCTTCCTTGACCTCCTCCCTAGATGGGAGAAGGGTTTCCCCTCTAGTCCTTGGCCTCCAAGGCATGAGAGGGGCGAGAGCCCCTCCGAGATTGGATCTGTCTCTCTGTTTTTGCATTCCCTCGGCTGCCCTTTCACCGTTTCGTATATATATGGAGATCCGTAACTCCGATTGGACTGAAATCTTCGCCGTGATTTTTTTTCTAAAAATTAGGTTTCTTGCGGCCGAAGAAGGGCATTAACCGCCTTACAGGGGGCCCATGAGGGTCAGGGGCGCGCCCAGGGGGGTGGCGGCGCCCCCTGCCTCGTGCCTCCCTCGGGCACCGTCTCGTGTGGATTTTTCTTCCCATATTCTCCGAATATTCCAAAAATAATCTCCGTCCGGTTTTATCCCGTTTGGACTCCGTTTGATATGGATTTTCTGCGATACAAAAAACATGCAACAAACAGGAACTGGCATTGGGCACTGGATCAATATGTTAGTCCCAAAAAATAGTATAAAAAGTTGCCAAAAGTATATGAAAGTTGTAGAATATTGGCATGAAACAATAAAAAATTATAGATACGATGGAGACGTATCAGCATCCCCAAGCTTAATTCCTGCTCGTCCTCAAGTAGGTAAATGATAAAAAAGTTAATTTTTGATGTGGAATGCTACCTAGCATAATCTTGATCACATATCTAGTCATGGAAGAATATTAAGATACGAGTGATACAAAGCAATAGTCTATCATTTGACATAAAAAACAACAATACTTCAAGCCTACTAATAAAGCAATAATGTCTTTTAAAAATGACATGGCCAAAGAAAGTTATCCCTACAAAATCATATAGTCTGGCTCTGCTCCATCTTCACCACACAAAATATTCACATCATGCACAACCCCGATGACAAGCCAAGCAATTATTTCATACTTTTGATGTTCTCAAACCTTTTCAACTTTCACACAATACATGAGCGTGAGCCATGGATATAGCACTATAGGTGGAATAGAATATGATGATGGAGGTTGTGTGGAGAAGACAAAAAGGAGAAGATAGTTTCACATCAACTAGGCGTATCAACGGGCTATTAAGATGCCCATCAATAGATATAAATGTGAATGAGTAGGGATTGCCATGCAACGGATGCACTAAGAGCTATAAGTGTATGATAGCTCGGACTGAAAACTAAGTGGGTGTGCATCCAACTTGCTTGCTCATGAAGACCTCGGGCGTTTGAGGAAGCCCATCATCCGAATATACAAGCCAAGTTTTATAATGAGAATTCCCACTAGTATACGAAAGTGATAACTCAAGAGACTCTCTATATGAAGAACATGGTGCTACTTTGAAGCACAAGTGTGGTAAAAGGATAGTAACATTGCCCCTTCTCTCTTTTTCTCTCATTTTTTTGGGCATCCCCTTTTTTTGGCCTTTCTTTTTTTTTCTTTTTTCCTCTTTTCTCTTTTTTATTTTTTTCATCCGGAGTCTCATCCCGACTTGTGGGGGAATCATAGTCTCCATCATCCTTTCCTCACTGGGACAATGCTCTAATAATGATGATCATCACACTTTTATTTACTTACAACTCAATATTACAACTCGATGCTAGAACAAAGGTATGACCCTATATGAATGCCTCCGGTGGTGTACCGAGATGTGCAATGATCTAGCGTAGCAATGACATCGAAAAACGGACAAGCCATGAAAACATCATGCTAGCTATCTTACGATCATGCAAAGCAATATGACAATGAATGCTCAAGTCATGTATATGATGATGATGGAAGTTGCATGGCAATATATCTCGGAATGGCTATGGAAATGCCATGATAGGTAGGTATGGTGGCTGTTTTGAGGAAGGTATATGGTGGGTTTATGGTACCGGCGAAAGTTGCGCGGTACTAGAGAGGCTAGCAATGGTGGAAGGGTGAGAGTGCGTATAATCCATGGACTCAACATTAGTCATAAAGAACTCACATCCTTATTGCAAAATTCTATTAGCTATCAAAACAAAGTACTACGCGCATGCTCCTAGGGGGATAGATTGGTAGGAAAAGGCCATCGCCCGTCCCCGACCGCCACTCATAAGGAAGACAATCAATAAATAAATCATGCTCTGACTTCATCACATAACGGTTCACCATACGTGCATGCTATGGGAATCACAAACCTCAACACAAGTATTTCTACAATCCACAACTACCCACTAGCATGACTCTAATATCACCGTCTTTATATCGCAAAACTATTGCAAGGAATCAAACATATCATATTCAGTGATCTACAAGTTTTATGTAGGATTTTATGACTAACCATGTGAATGACCAGTTCATGTCGTCTCTCTAAATAGATATAAGTGAAGCAAGAGAGTTTAATTCTTTCTACAAAGGATATGCCCATGCTCTAACAAATATAAGTGAAGCAAAAGAGCATTCTACAAATGACGGTTTTCTATGTAAAGAGAAACAGGCAATCCAAACTTCAAATGATATAAGTGAAGCACATGAAGCATTCTATAAAGCCATACTCCAAAGATATAAGTGAAGTGCATATAGCATTTTATAAATCAACCAAGGACTATCTCATACCAGCATGGTGCATAAAAGAAAAATGAAAACTAAAAGCAAAAGACGCTCCAAGATCTGCACATATCGCATGAACAAAACGAATCCGAAAACATACCGATACTTGTTTAAGAAAGAGGGGATGCCTTCCGGGGCATCCCCAAGCTTACACTACAAAAAAATACACTTCCATGATGATACATGTTTGTCACAGTAGGTCGCGTTTTTTATCATGCATGTACATCCATGACGATTTTATGACAGAATCAAGATAGTCATACCTGTGCTGTCGTAGAAGTGTTCCATGACATTACCAAAATTATCATCACAGAAGTGTCCACTTCCATGACGATAAATCACGCGTCACAGAAGTGCTTTCGTCAAGGGTGACCGACACGTGGCATCCACCGTAATGGAACGCCATTAAGCTATCAGGTCAGATTTTGGATCCGATAACCCGTTAACAACCCTGACCAATGGGAAATTTCCACATGTAAAATTCTGATTGGCCCAAGGGAACACCTATCAGCTCGTCAGTGGGCCAGATGTCGCCCGTCCATTGGAGGAGACATGCCTATGATACGTCGACACATGGCTGGGCCCAACAGAGGCCCATATAGGTTAAAAAGGCCGGCCCAGTCAAAGGCCCATAGAACTTAATCAAGTACTAGTGGGCCAGCCCAATAACGGCCTGCTTAATAAAGGCCCATTTATGGCCCGAAGCCAGATATGGCCCATTAATTGTTCGCCCAATATTTGGGCCCATTTATGGCCCGAAGCCAGATCACGCCCGTTAATTGTTCGCCCAATATTTGGGCCCATTTGCGGCCCGAAGCCAGATCTAGCCCGTTAATTCTTCACCGAATATTTGGGCCCAACTACAGTCAGTGACTTTCGGCCTGTTAGAGGCCTGATGTAGACATGGGCCCATTTCAGCCCGGTGTGACTTTCGGCCTGGGAATGGCCCGTGCTGCCCATGGGCCATATATGGTCCGACGGGACATCGGGCCCACTAACGGCACATGCTAAAGGTGGCAACAGTTAAGCCCAACGTGACTTTGGGCCTGTTAAAGGCCTGTCGCGTAATTCGGCCCGTTGATGCCTGTGCTAAGCTTTCGGCCTCTTTAAAGGCCCATGATATCAGTGGGCCAACTAAGGCCCAAGATATGTTTCGGCCTGGTAACGGCCCGTGAGCTAACTGGGCCCAAAACGGCCCGGTCTACATTTCGGCCTGCTGAAGGCCCGTCGATGACTAGTGAAAATTGAGGCCCAACATGCATTTTGGCCTGCTAAAGGCCCATGGTTTCATCTTAGCCGTAACAGGCCAGTACAATATTGAGCCTGTTAATGGCCCAACGCTACCTGGGCCAAACTAAGCGATGGGTCGACAAAAGGCCCAACTAAAATATAGGCCGGTGTAAGTTTGGGCCTGGCGCAATGTGTGAAGGCCCCAATCATTCGGGCGCAAGAAAGATGCAGGCCGGCCCAATTGTGACCCGCTAAAAACCTGGCCGGTCGACTACATCTGATTTTTTTCAGATAGCGAATGATGGCAGTAACTAGTAGGAATTAAGAACAAACCTACTCTATACAATAAAGAAATTACGGCATAGTAACTAAGAATAAACCTACACTATACAATAAAGGATTTAAGGTATATTACATCCACTGGGCATCGAAGTTCGCCACCAGTGATCATAAAGCGCAACGAAGAAGCAGATTACAAAAACTGGGCACCATTGCAGCCTAACAAAATAATACTGAACCGAGACCACTTCCAAGACAGTTCAAGAAAGGTTAGCCTTGCGGGGGAACTGCTGCGCAAGCTACTGAGCAAGGCTGTGAGACCGGCCTAGCATGTCGGTCATAGCTTCCAGGTGTAGCTGTTTAGCGATGAGGTTCTCATTGGTGTTCTCCGCAATCTTTCTTAGAGATAGGACTTCAAGTCGAAGTTGAGTTGCAGAATGCCTTTCTGCTAGAACTTGGGACTGAAGAAGTCGAACTAATTTAGACAACGAATTCTGTGAGCTTGTCTGACTGTTACTCTCAAGTAACTTGAACACTGCAACAAGACAAGACTTTGGGGTTGTCTCGCTATCTTCAAGATGTTTTGCCTTCTTTGCTGCAATATATGTTGGGTTTGTCTCACAGCCTTCAGCAGACTTATGCATGCCATCAGACATATCACCCTAAAACAAAGCAGAGAGATGATAGGTTTTGCACGTGTATAAACAAAGATGATAACTGTTCTGTCAATTCTATCCAATTTCAAATTAGAAAATAAAGAGTAAGTTCAAAATATCAATAGCATAATTTGGCATTTTTCATAATGTGGGGAGCTTCACCACACTACTAGATTACCATGTCAACATAACAAGCATAGATGAAGGGCAAAGAAAATCATTGTATCTATTTTGGATAATGTGCATGGCATGTTGTTCATATCATCAGCCACATCAGTAAGATAAAACAGGAGATGACAAGGTGCAAACGTGGGCTGCTTCACCACACACTGGATTATAGATCCACAAAAACAAGCATACATATAGGGAGTATTAAGTAATGTGCATGGTATGAATAAGGAATTTGGTTTTACAAGTAAAACTTAGAACTTACGGTTCTTACGAACATGCATTTTGGTAGAAACAGTAAACTAAACAGCAGTAAACAATAGGGAGTATGAGCAAATTAAATAGCAGTTGAGGATAAAGGCTTTAGAAGGACTCTGACTTACATTAACAGTTAACACCGGCTTTATAATGCCCTTCTCCATGTCAAGGGAAGGATAACTCAAGAATTTCAGCACAGAATCTTCTTCATAAGCATTGCATGTACTCTACATTTTGTAGAGAGTAATTATAGATATGATAATACTGGAAGGGATAGAGGATAATGAAGATAAGATGCAGGTTGATGCTACATAATCAACTACCAATCCCTAGAAGTACAAGTGTTACAGGACAAAATGTACTGACAAGAGCAATGGGCTACACTTCTGCACTGGCATTGTCTGTGTATTCTACTTGTTGGTAAGACTAAATATACATCTGATCTTTTTAGTAAATGGTGGGCGAGGGAGATAAGATGCAGAATGCTGCAAAATGAACCAATCCCTCTTCCCATAATACAAGAGTGTTTTGAACACTAGTGTACTGTACAAAACGTTTTATATTATGGGACGGAGGGAGTAGCACTACTGGAATCAGCTAGTTTGCCATCCGCCAGTTCTTTGCCGTCCGCTAGCGGACGGCAAAGAAGCTCTTTGCCATCAGCTTCCAAAAAGCAGACGGCAAAGAACTGGCTGATGGCAAAGACAAAGTTTGCCATCAGCCAGTTCTTTGACGTCTGCTAGCGGACGGCAAAGAATCTTTGCCGTCGGCTAGCGGACGGCAAAGAGGGAGGGGCCCCACTGACGACCTGGAAAAAAAAACCTGACGGGCCCCCCTCTTTGCCGTCCGCTAGCGGACGGCAAAGAGCAAGGAGGCGGACGGCAAAGAGGGAGGCCCCACGTAACGTTAACGGGGCCGCGCCCCACACCCTCCTCTCTCTCTCCCACCTCCACCGCCCCGTCGCACCACGCCCCGCCGCCGCCCCAGCACCCCCCGCCGCCGCCCCAGCACCCCCCGCCGCCCCCCCCCCCCCCCCCCGCCCCGCCGCCGCCCCAGCGCCCCCCGCCGCTGCCCCGGCGCCCCCCCAGCCCCAGCGCCCCCCGCCGCCGCCCCGGCGCCCCCCCCCCCCCCCCCGCCCCAGCGCCCCCCGCCGCCGCCCCAGCCCGCCCCGCCTCGCTCCTCCGTCTCCCCAGGCCGCACCGTCCCCCTCCTCCACCCTGCAGGTGAGGCCTTCTTCTTCCTTTTTTTCTTTTTCCTTTTTTCTGTTTTTTTAGTTTTAGGTTTATGTTTAGTTTAGATTTAGTTTTAGTTTTAGGATTAGTTTTAGGTTTATAGGTTTAGTTTTAGTTTAGTTTTAGGTTTAGATTTAGTTTTTTTCTTTTTCTGTTTTTTTAGTTTTAGTTTTAGGTTTAGTTTAGTTTTAGGAAAGAAGAAAAAGAGAAAAAGAGGAGATCAGGAGAAGAAGAAGAAGAGGAGGAGGAGAAGAAAAAAGAAGAAGAAGAAGAAAAAAGAGGAGAGGAGGAGAAGAAGAGGAAAAAGGAAAGGAGGAAGAAGAAGAGGAAAAAGGAAAGGAGGAAGAAGAAGAAGAAAAAAGAGGAGAGGAGGAGAAGAAGAAGAGGAAAAAGGAAAGGAGGAAGAAGAAGAAGAAGACCCCGACCCCGACCCCGACACCCCGACACTCCAAGCCTGACCCGACACCCCGACCCCGACACCCCGACCCCGACCCGACACGGTACCCAGACCCCGACCCGGCACCCCGACACGACACCCCGACCCCGAGACCCCGACCCCGACCCCGAGACCCCGACCCCGACACCCCAACCCCGACCCCGACCCCGACCCCGACCCCGACACCCCGACCCTGACCCCGACACCCCAAGCCTGACCCGACACCCCGACCCCCCGAGCCTGACCCAACACCCCGACCCCGAGCCTGACCCGACACCCTGACCCCGACACCACACCCCGACCCCGAAACAACACCCCGACACCGACACGGCACTACCCCGACATCGACACGACACCCCGACCCCCCCGACCCCGAAACAGCACCCCGACCCCGACACGGCACCCCGACACCGACAGGACACCCCGACCACCGACACCTCCCGTAAAGGTGTTCTTTGGCCTTCCAGAGGCCGACGGGGTCATATATTTGTGAATTATTAGTTAGGTCATATATTTTTCGATTTTGTTATGAAAAACATCATATATAATTGTGTTGATCGTGTAGTTTTAAATGTGCAGTTGTTTCATCGCTGCGAGGTTTGGTGTTCGACGACCTCGCCATGCGTTTGACGAGCTCTGCCCCTTCGTTCGTGGGTGAGCACAAATGACAAGTCCTCCTCCTCCATTAATTATTTGATCTATTCCAATGAAACTTGATAGCTAGCTATGTATGTGTCTTGAATCATCAGTATGCGTAACCAATATGTGTCTCCCGTTCGAAAGCATCATAGTTATAAATATGCATGCATTTGCATATATATAACCTTGATTCTTTCGAATTGTCCAACGCTATCCATGGACAGCCCGAGTATGTGTAGATTGGGTTCGTTTTCCCATATGCTTTGCTCCGGATCCGACGCATATATTTCGTCAGTGCCTCCCCTGTTGTTCTCCGGGTACACATCCTCTCTGTTTATTGCAGAGACGTGTATCAGGAGAACAGCGGGGAGGTGCTGCCAAAATTTTGCGTCGGATCCGGAGCATAGCATGGGAAAATAAACCCAATCTACACATACACGGGTGGGATTAGGACCTATCATTACCTATTAGAGTGTAGGTTGCATGGACGTAATAAAATTGACAAAGTAGATCAACTGATGAATATATACATGGTGAATTACATATATAATTGTTGTGTGTCCAGTAGCTCTGAAAGTCAAGATGAGTGACCGTGCTTGGATGTATACCGGTCACACTGGTCAGAACAAATGGAGCGCTGAATGGTTCACAAAAACTAAGGGGTTTGTGCAAGCCGCATTTGCAAATGGCCAAAAGAAAACCTGGTGCCCCTGTTTCCGGTGCGGCAATTGGGAAAAGAAGACAGAGGCTGAAATGGGCAAACACCTGCAGAAGAGTGGTTTTACGCCCGATTATACAGTGTGGACATTTCATGGTGAGTCTGCCCAACGTGACCGAGCTGAGGTGGATCGTCGTCGCACCGACGAGCATGGTACCGGGATGGAAAACATGGTGCAAGGCTATGATGATGCCTGGGATTCGGACGAGGAGATGGAGGAATCTGCAAAGGCCTTCAATGAAATGTTGGAGTCTTCGAAACGTCCGCTCCACGAGCACACTGAGCTTTGTCAGTTGGATGCCATCTCACAAGTAATGGCTCTGAAGGCTCAGTTCAACTTGGGCAGAGAATGCTATGACGCAATTATGACAGTATTTGGACGCTTTCTACCCAAAGGCCATGTAATGCCTGCAAACCTGTACCAATCGGACAAAATCCTCCGTGCACTGAAGATGCCCTATGAGAAGATACATGCCTGTGAGAAAGGATGTGCCTTATTTAGGCTTGACTATGCGGACTTGAACTATTGTCCCATTTGCAAGTCTTCCAGGTATATTGTGGTAGACAACGGTATGGGTGAGAAGACACAGACCAAAATCCCCGTTACTGTTCTTCGGTATATGCCAATCGTACCAAGACTTCAACGTCTTTTCATGGTCGAAGAGACGGCTAGACAGATGACATGGCACAAAACAGGCAAAAGAACCGAACTAGATGCAGATGGGAATCTGATGATGGTACACACATCGGATGGTGTTGCGTGGAAAAAGTTTGATGAATTACATGCTGACAAAGCGGCAGATCCGAGGCATCCTCGAGTCGGCATCAGCACGGATGGGTTCAGTGTGTTTGGTATGACGGCAGCCCAATACAGTTGTTGGCCCGTATTTGTCTTTCCACTCAATCTCCCCCCCGGACAGATTATGCAAAGAAAGAACATTTTCCTGACGTTGATAATTCCAGGACCCAACTATCCGGGCAAAAATATGAATGTGTACATGCAGCCGCTTAAGGACGAATTGCAAGAAGCCTGGGATAATGGGTTCAAGACATACGACGCCTTTAGCAAACGGAACTTCATAATGCGTGTCTGGTACATGTACTCGACGCATGACTTGCCGGCGTATGCGCTATTCGTTGGCTGGTGTGTGCATGGAAGGTTCCCGTGCCCCACATGCAAGGGAGCTCTTGAGTTTCGTTGGCTTCAGGCCGGTCGCAAGTTTTCTTGCTTCGACATGCATAGACAGTTCCTGGATCCTCGCCATAAGTTCAGGAAAGACAAGAAGAACTTCATCAGGGGTAGAGTTGTCAAAAACTCTGCACCACCTGCATTGACAGGCCAACAGACCCTGGATCAGTTAAACGCTCTCGAGCCAGATCCACAACGTCCAGGGTACTTCAAGGGGTATAATACTAAGCATGCGTGGACTCACAAAACATGCTTATGGGATCTGCCTTACTTCAAAGACCTCCTTTGCCCACACAACATCGACGTGATGCACACTGAGAAGAATATCGCCGAGGCACTTTTTGGTACATTGTTCGGCATAGATGGGAAGTCAAAGGATAATACTAAGGCTAGAGTCGATCTGGAGGCGCCATGTGATAGGCCGTTACAAAACATGAAAGAACCGAAAGGAAAGTAGAACTGGACGAAGCCAAAGGCATGGTTCAATCTTGGAAGGCCAGCTATGAGGGAAATTCTCTTGTGGGTGCAACAGTAGTTGATGTTCCCCGATGGGTATGTAGCGAATCTAAAGAGGGGAGCGAATCTTGATAAACTGAAGATATTTGGTCTCAAGAGTCAGGATTGGCACATATGGATTGAGCGGGTAATGCCGGTGATGTTGCGTGGCTTCATCCCTGAGGATGAATGGCTAGTACTGGCAGAACTCAGCTATTTCTTCTGTGTTCTTTGTGCGAAAGAACTATCGCCTGGCGTGCTAGAAGAAATGGAAGAGTTGGCGCCGGAGTTGATCTGCAAGTTAGAGAAGATCTTTCCACCGGGCTTCTTTAATCCAATGCAGCATTTGATTTTGCATCTCCCGACCGAGGCAAGATTGGGGGGGGCCGTGCAAAATCGTTGGTGCTACCCAACTGAGAGGATGCAGAAGACGCTTCGATAAAAATGTAAAAATAAACGTAGAATTGAAGCATCGATGGCTGAGGCATTCATCACAGAGGAGGCGGCAAACTTCGTAACAGCGCACTACGAAGCCAAAAATCATCATTTGCATAATCCGAAGCCTCGGTACAATGCTGACGAGCCTAAAAAGGGTGGATCCAACCTCAGCCTATTCAAAGGGAATCTCGCACCAGCTAGTGTTTCACATCCAGTATCTTTGGATAACGAAGAATGGCGGACCATTTCGTTGTATATCTTCAACAACCTGATAGAAGTGCGGCCGTACATCGAGTAAGTTCTTGGTACATTGTTTCGCAACTTCTATTTCCTTTGAACTACTCTTATTCCTGGATATGTCATACAGTCGATACGTCACCATATTCTCGTATGGAGCGGAGATCCAAAAGGATTCCGTCGAAGAGTATGAGCTTCTCGTAAAGCAAGGAGGTGGCTATCCCGGTTTCATCTCTTGGTTCAAACAAACGGTAATTTCTATTAGACAATTTCATATCATTCGCTAATTTGTGCATAATGCTACAATCCTTTCATATTAAACTTGTAGGCTAATTCAGAGTCTGTGGACGCCGAATTGAGACAAGTCGCTAATGGTTTTGACTATAAGGTCCGTTCATTTGACAAGTACGACATCAACGGGTATCGCTTTCGTACCTATGGCAAAGAGCTATCTATGGCCGACCGAAAGTCAACAAATTGTTGTGTATCTGCTATCGGCGAAGGAGGTACCGAGTATTATGGGAGAGTTGAAGCAATTTATGAACTTCTGTTCTATGGTGAAAATCCACCGAATGTTGTAGTCTTCAAATGTTATTGGTTTCAGCCGAAGGAGACTAGAAGGACTCATGAACATGTAGGGCTAGTTGAAATCAACCAAAGCACTCATTTAGATGTTCCTGATGTCTATATTATGGCTCAACAGGCGACCCAAGTATTCTATCTACCGTGGGCCTGCCAAACTAATCCAAATCTGAAAGGTTGGGATGTCGTTTATGAAGTGCCGCCATGTGCTAGACTTTCTCCCCCAAAGGAAGAGGATTATGAACCTCACATTAACCCAGACACATATGAAGGAGAATTCTTCCAAGAGACACGTCTTTCCAAAAAGCGTTTCAAGAACCGCTATACTTCACCCCAAAACATTGAAGTAGACAGCGACAATGAATCCGACATCACCCCAGAGGAGGAACAAGAAGAGCCGAAACAAGAAGAGGTTACTGCTGCGGATGACCTGTCAATGCTTGACCGATTACGTCAAGGTGGCCTTGCACATGTTGATGCCAATGAACCCTATGAGCCCGTCATTGATTATAGTGATGATGATGATTATGCATTTATTGATGATACTGATCGAGATTATTAGTAGTGTCAGGTATTACATTTTTTTATGTTGTACTTGATGATGATACACTTAAGTGATACACATATTATTATTCATGTCGGTCTTTTTTTATGTTGTACTAATTTCGTTTCCTGTTTGTCATGGCAGGTGTTGAAAGATGGTGGGCGCTGGTCGGGAGCGTGGTCTGAGGTCTTCCATTCCAGACGCACCTCTCCGCCGAGCGTTGCTGGACAGTATGGCCACACCGCCGGGCCCTTCTTCGTCGACCGCGGTGCCCAGCAGGGGACGAGCTCGAGGTAGGAAGAGAGGAGGTGGGGCACGTGGTCGTGGGAGAGGAGGTAGGGCTACGGCGCCTTCCTCGCCGCCACCCCCGGCTGTTTCACCCGAGCACGTGACTGCTAGGGTGGACTCGTCCGAGGAGGAGGCTACACGGACTCTGGTCCACGAGCCTCCGGTCCACGGGTCTTGGGCCCACGAGCCTCGGGTCGACTGGCCTTCGGCCCACGAGAGTTCGGCCCACGTGACCCCGGAGGAGCACACGTCCGGATGGGGTACCTGGCCGGATTAGCCCGAGGAGCCGAGTGGCCATGCTGATGATGGTGGGGAGCCGACTGATCTTGAGGAGGAGGGGGGCACCGTCTACCAGCGTGGTGCTACACGGCTCCCGTCCGTGCCGGTGACCCGCGAGCAGAGGTGGTTGATTTTCCCTGATGGGGAGAGGTACGTAAGTGCATTTAATATTTTTGTACCTTGTGCATTCACGTTTTTTCAAATAACTAATGCGTTGGCCTTGTCATGCTGCAGGGGTTGGGACCACCATCATAGTGTCCGCCAGCCCAACTCCGTCCTTGGAGTTCTTTGCCGGCAAAACTTCCCGGGGTTTGTCACGTTGCCTGGTGAGGGTCGGCTTCCAGAGCTTGGATTGAGCTGGGAGCACTACGTGGCTGCCCCAGCCCCGCCGGATGAGATTATCGACGGTGTCGTGTGCGACACGAGGGCAGACATGGTGATCAGAAAGTTTTGGGTAATTTCTCCTTTACACATTTAAAAATCTTCAACTAGCTAGTTATTAATTGTACTAATCAATATTGTCTCATTTGATTGCAGACATTCTACAGGTGTGAGGAGGGATACGAGGAGGACGCGGCACATGTTATCGAGAACGTCTGCAAGCGCCTACTCCAGAACTTACGGCACGAGGCTCGGGTGCAGGCTGTTCGAGACTACTACGCCTTGCGTGGTATCAAGAAGACCAAGCCGGCGTGCCGCGATAAGTTCCTGAGTAAAAGGAGCAGTACATGAAGGTAATTCTTAAGGCCTTCTCTACTTAAGTTCCTTCATTTAGTAATTCTTAGCCGTAGCGCTCAAGTTTCTATTTGCTAACTTAGGCGCCTCCGAGATGGTGTGCGGATCGGATGGATTGTTGGGAGGTGTTGGTCGATGAGTGGTGCTCTCCACAATGGCTAGCCCTCCACAACGAGGCTAAGGACAAACGTGCCCAAATGGAAGGTGTGCCACACCATCAAGGCAGCTCCAACTTATATCAGTTCGGGCGCAACTGGGTATGTGGTTTGCTTCATGATTCATGCAATTCATTCATCATGCTAGCTTGAGCCCTTTAATTACTAATTTTCATTGTTTCTCTCTTTCAGGCACGCTACAATAAGGCGGATAAGGTGCCAGAGGTGTACGACCTGTATGCCATGGCCCACACTGCCTCTTTCAAGAAAGTCAAGGCTTTCTCTCAGTCTGACCTCGATGATGCAAACAACTTCACCAACATCTCCTCCCACAACAAGCTCGTGAGATATAGAGATGAGGGGAAGGCGAGGAAAGGGGAGGACTTTAACCCGAGCCAGGGTCCCATTGATCCAGAGCTGTTGATGATATCTGGTGGCGGGAGGTCCCATGGCTCCATAGCCATTGGAGATGGACTTATCCGTTGTCCTAGCACTCTCCCGGAGATCAAGGCGCGCCAGTCGAGCTCCGCTCCTGAGATAAGGCCTCGTGAACGGCCAGTGCAACTCGCCATCAAGGTTAGTGATACGTACTCAGTTATCTTTCTCCATTACATTCTGTGCGCTTCCATCAATGATTACAAATGGTCATGTGAGTGGTGTTGCAGGCTGCTATACAGAGTGAGAGAGATAGAACGGAGAAACTTCTGGCGGAGGCGGCGGAGAGGCAGCGGGAGTTGGAGGAGAGGACGACAAAGATGATGGAGGAGGAGAGGGCACGGAATGACATGCAGGCAAGGGCCATGTACGAGCTCCTTGTGGTAAGTTTCTTCTGCAGATTAGCCAAAACATTCATGTAGTGTTTGTCTCATTACTAACTAGTATGACGGAGTCGTCAAAACCAAATGTGCAGTCTGTGTGCGAGAAGACAGGACAGACCGCTCCGCCGATGCCAGTGATTGCTCCTCGGACCACGGTGAGTTTTATTGAATGGACATTACTTGCTAGTCTTAACATTTGAGTGTCATCATGCTAACAAGACATTGGAAATGATCTTTGGTGCAGCGTAACTCCAGACAAGCATCGCACGATCCTTCTCCAGCTACCGACACAAGCCACCCCGCTCCTACACCTCCTACATCTTGGTAAGTTTATCTAGTGTTTTGCTTAACACATGCATAAAGACCTAGACTTAGCTTTATTTCCTCCAATGCTTACCATAATGACCTAGACTTAGCTTCTTCACCTCCAAAATGACTTAATAAGCTTACTGACCTCCAAAACCATCCATTTTACCTAAGTTAGCTCTAAAACGATCTGTACTTAGCTTACTTATGTCAAATATTGCATAATTAGCTTAGTTAGCTTATAGACGATCCATTTTACCTAAGTTAGCTCTAAAATGACCCATTTTACCTAGGTTAGCTTATAAATGATCCAGTTCATCCAAGTTAGCTCAAAAATGACCCATTTTACCTATATTAGCTCCTAAATGATCCATTTTACCTACATTAGCTTTAAAATGACCCATTTCACCTAGGTTAACTCCAAAATGACCAATCTTACCTAGGTTATCTCATAAACGATCCATTTCAACTAATTTAGCTCATAAACGATCCATTTCACCTAGGTTACCTAAAAAAGATCCATTTCACCTAAATTAGCTCTTAAATGATCCATTTCACCTAAGTTAGCTCAAAAAGATCCATTTCAACTAAATTAGCTCATAAATGATCCATTTCACCTAAGTTAGCTCAAAAACGATCCATTTCAACTAAGTTAGCTCATAAATGATCCATTTCACCTAAGTTAGCTAAAAAACGATCCATTTAACCTTAGTTACCTCAAAAATGATCCATTTCACCTTAGCTAGCTCATAAACGACCCATTTCAACTAAGTTAGCTCATAAATGATCCATTTCACCTTAGCTAGCTCATAAACGACCCATTTCAACTTAGTTAGCTCATATATGATCCATTTCACGTAAGTTAGCTCATAAATGACATACTCTTCTTGTTCTAGTCTTCTTCTTGTTCTACTCTTCTTGTTCTAGTCTTCTTCTTGTTCTAACTTTCTTATTTTTCATTTTGCAGAGTTCATTCACTTGACGAAAGCTTGCATAGATGGAGTGCTCCTTATCCCTTTCTCTTTTTCTTTTTGTATCGTTGAACTATGCATGTATCGTTGGATGAAACTATTGTAATATATATGGTTGGATGCCTCTATGTTGAACTTGTTATGTATGATGGAACTATGATGAAGTTATGTGTTGGATGCATGTAATATATATGGTTGGATATCTTATATGTTTGCTCTGTAATGGCCTTTTGAAATATATCTATATATGTCATCTATATTTGTGATGAAAATTGTTGGATTTAATAAAAAACAGATAAAAGAGCCAATATGCAGGCTCTTTGCCGTCTGCCACCGACGGCAACGAGCTCTTTGCCGTCTGCCGCGGACGGCAAAGAAGACACGTGGCATCCAGCTGTGCTTCCTGGGAGCTGACCCATTTGGCCAGTTTGCCTACAGTGGCAGACGGCAAAGACTTTGCCATCAGTGGCAGACGGCAAAGAACATGCCATGTAGTGATGTGTAGATGACATCACACGGCGGACGACAAAGACACTAGAAAGTTTGCCGTCAGCGGCGGACGGCAAAGGCCTGCCGTTAGCCACTTAACGGATTGACAGCGCAATTATTGCCGTCCGCCTTCTTTGCCGTCTGCCGAGCTCTCTTTGCCATCTGCGGCAGACGGCAAAGACTTTGCCATCAGTAGCAGACGGCAAAGTAGCTGTTTACCGAAGCCTACTTTGCCGGAGCCTTTTGCCGTCCGCGGCTGATGGCAAAGGCCTTTGCCGTCTGCCGTTCATGCCTTTGCCGTCCGTCGTGGCGGACGGCAAAGTAGCTGATTCCTGTAGTGTAGCTGTTAATGTAAGTACAGTGATAGACCACGTTCAGTCCTTACAAGAGGACTACAGAGCTAAACCTCTTCAAAAGCATTGGGTTGATTCTAAATTTATGTAAGAGTCCATACAGATCTTATAATGTCCACCAAATGGATGATTACGAGGCTAACATGTGTAGTGATGCTACATAATCAAACAGCTATGAAAGTAAGTATGGTCATACAGGGCAAGAGGTACTCACAAGAGCAATGCAGTGTGAAGTATAGTTGCGAGATTCTGTGGTACCTTGAGAACGAATGTTCTTCTACTAACAGTTTTCGTACAAGTGAGAAATTAAGGCAAATGCAGAAATGTAGTTCAAATTGTGATGTGATATCATAGACAGTACCTTATGCTGCAGCCGAGACCAATGTGTAACAAGATTATTCCAGTCACCGTCGGATAAATGTAGCACCAGAGACTTTACAGAAATTTCGTTCAGAGGCTTGCCATCGAAGTGCGCTTGCCTTAGGTAGGAACGATACTTCACCAACGAGTGCTTGAAAAGCGCAACCAACCCTTGCTCCTCATCACAATCCAGTTTGCTCCTCGCCTATTTAAAAGAATGAAATCTTGTGTCTTCTGTCAGCAGAAACATATGCAGTAATGACCATGAATAACATTAGTACATTACTTACACGTAAGTTGCGGAGGAAGACTAGAAATTGTTCTGTGTCTGCAGTATAATCTTTCCATGAAGGAAAGATGCGCACAAAGTTCCTGACAACGACATAAGCTTGTCTTCTAAACTGGGAAGAAATGGAACAGGGGTCCTATTTGCTGCAATTGGGGCTCTCTCTGGTTCGAAAAGGGATTTGGCAACTAGATTTGGTGTACTCTTTGCTGAAATGGGGGTTTTGTGTCGTACAGCTGGTGCTATGTCAACTGGCATAATCATACTGTTTGTTGTAGTTGGGGTCTGCTGAGTTGGGGCATTAGAAATGACCAGTGTAGTAGGGCTAGAGTCTGCTAGAGTTGGGGTATTTTGTGGGTCAGGTGATATTGAAACTACACCTAATGGGCTATTTGATTTATCAGGTGCCACTACCTTTTCCAAATACTTTGCTTGTGCTACTCCATGATCAGCAATCGCCCTCTTCCTTTTGAACGTCTAATACACAAGAACAGCATTTGAATGGATAAATATGGTATGATGACAGATGGAATATGTACTGAAAATGGATAGGCAGGGCGTATTCACATACACGATGTGTAAACTAAGCAAATGGCAGTTCAATAAAGTAGAAGCAATGCAAAGCATCAGTTGCAAGATATGTGCGAGCAATGTAACCTTGGAAAGTTAGAGCAAGTACCTTGATAGGTAAATAAGATAGGGCATCTTCCTCTGACTCCTCCACTAGGTCTCTGATAGGTAAATAAGATAGGGCATCTTCTTCTTGATAGGTAAAGTTAGAGCAAGTACATTGACTTAGGTCTCTGATGTCTACTACACAACTTCTTCTTGTAGACATTGTTGGGCTTCCAAGTGCAGAGGTTTGTAGGACAGTAGAAAATTTCCCTCAAGTGGATGACCTAAGGGTTATCAATCCATAGGAGGCGTAGGATGAAGATGGTCTCTCTCAAGCAACCATGCAACCAAATAACAAAGAGTCTCTTGTGTCCCCAACACACCCAATACAATGGTAAATTGTATAGGTGCACTAGTTCGGCGAAGAGATAGTGATACAAGTGGTATATGGATAGTAGATAAAGGTATTTGTAATCTGAAATTATAAAAACAGCAAGGTAACTAAAATAAAAGTGAGCGTAAACGGTATTGCAAAGCGTTGAAACAAGGCCTACAGTTCATACTTTCGCTAGTGCAAGTTCCCTCAACAATAATAGCATAATTGTATCACATAACTATCCCTCAACATGCAACAAAGAGTCACTCCAAAGTCACTAATAGCGGAGAACAAACAAAGAGATTATGATAGGGTACGAAACCACCTCAAAGTTATTCTTTCCAATCAATCCGTTGGGCTATTCCTGTAAGTGTCACAAACAGCCCTAGAGTTTGTACTAGAATAACACCTTAAGACACAAATCAACCAAAACCCTAATGTCACCTAGATACTCCAATGTCACCTCAAGTATCCGTGGGTATGATTATACGATATGCGTCACACAATCTCAGATTCATCTATTCAACCAACACATAGAACCTCAAAGAGTGCCCCAAAGTTTCTACCCGAGAATCACGACGAAAACGTGTGCCAACCCCTATGCATAGGTTCATGGGCGGAACCCGCAAGTTGGTCACCAAAACATACATCAAGTGAATCACGTGATATCCCATTGTCACCACAGATACGCACGGCAAGACATACATCAAGTGTTCTCAAATATTAAAAGACTCAATCCAATAAGATAACTTCAAAGGGGAAACTCAATCCATTACAAGAGAGTAGAGGGGGCGGAGAAACATAAGATCCAACTATAATAGCAAAGCTCGCGATATATCAAGATCGTGCCAAATCAAGAAGACGAGAGAGAGAGAGAGAGAGAGAGAGATCAAACACATAGCTACTAGTACGTACCCTCAGCCTCGAGGGAGAACTACTCCCTCCTCGTCATGGAGAGCACCGGGATGATGAAGATGGTCACCGGAGAGGGGTTGCCCCCTCCAGCAGGGTGCCAGAACGGGTCTAGATTGGTTTTCGGTGGCTACGGAGGCTTCTGGCGGTGGAACTCCCGATCTATTGTGTTCTTCGGAAGTTTTAGGGTATATGGAGATATATAGGTGGAAGAAGTACGTCAGGGGGGCCACGAGGGGCCCACGAGGGTGGAGGGCGTACCCTAGGGGGGTAGGCCCGCCCCCCTACCTCGTGGCCTCCTCGAAGCTTCCTTGACGTAGACTCCAAGTCTCCCTGGTTGCTTCTGATCCAAAAATAAGTTCCGTGAAGTTTCAGGTCAATTGGACTCCGTTTGGTTTTCCTTTTCTGTGATATTCTAAAACAAGGTAAAAACAGAAAGTGGCACTGGGCTCTGGGTTAATAGGTTAGTCCCAAAATTATATAAAAGTGTATAATAAAGCCCATAAACATCCAAAACAGAAGATAATATAGCATGGAGAAATCAAAAATTATAGATACGTTGGAGACGTATCAGCATCCCCAAGCTTAATTCCTGCTCGTCCTCGAGTAGGTAAATGATAAAAACAGAATTTTTGATGCGGAGTGCTACTTGGCATAATTTCAATGTAATTCTTCTTAATTGTGGCATGAATATTCAGATCCGAAAGATTCAAGACAAAAGTTCATATTGACATAAAAATAATAATACTTCAAGCATACTAACTAATCAATCATGTCTTCTCAAAATAACATGGCCAAAGAAAGTTCATCCCTACAAAATCATATAGTTTAGTCATGCTCCATTTTCGTTAGACAATAATGCTCTCATCATGCACAACCCCGATGACAAGCCAAGCAATCGTTTCATACTTTAGTAATATCAAACCTATAAACTTTCACGCAATACATGAGCGCGAGCCATGGATATAGCACTATGGGTGGAATAGAATAATGAGGGGGTTATGTGAAGAAGACAAAAAGGAGAAAGTCTCACATCAACGAGGCTAATAAATGAGCTATGGAGATGCCCATCGATTGATGTTAATGTAAGGAGTAGGGATTGCCATGCAACGGATGCACTAGAGCTATAAATGTATGAACGCTCAACAAAAGAAACTAAGTGGGTGTGCATCCAACTTGCTTGCTCACGACGACCTAGGGCACTTGAGGAGGCCCATTGTTGGAATATACAAGCCAATTTCTATAATGAAAAATTCCCACTAGTATGTGAAAGTGACAAAACAAGAGACTCTCTATCATGAAGATTATGGTGCTACTTTGAAGCACAAGTGTGGTAAAAGGATAGTAGCATTGTCCCTTCTCTCTTTCTCTCTCATTTTCATTTTTTTGGGCCTTCTCCCCTTTTTTATGGCCTTTCTCTCTTTTTTTGGGGGCCTTCTCTTTTTTATGCCTTTCTCTCCTTTTTTTTATCCCTCACTTGGGACAATGCTCTAGAAAATGATGATCATCACACTTCTATTTATTTACAACTCAATGATTACAAGTCGATACTAGAACAAAGATGACTCTATATGAATGCCTCCGGCGGTGTACCGGGTTATGCAATGAACCAAGAGTGACATGTATGAAAGAATTATGAACGGTGGCTTTGCCACAAATACTATGTCAACTACATGATCATGCTAAGCAATATGACAATGATGAATGTGTCATGATAAACGGAATGGTGGAAAGTTGCATGGCAATATATCTCAGAATGGCTATGGAAATGCCATAATAGGTAGGTATGGTGGCTGTTTTGAGGAAGAGATAAGGAGGTTTATGTGTGATAGAGCGTATCATATCATGGGGTTTGGATGCACCGGCGAAGTTTGCGCCAACTCTCAATGTGAGAAAGGGCAATGCGTGGTACCGAAGAGGCTAGCAAGGATGGAAGGGTCAGAGTGCGTATAATACATGGACTCAACATTAGTCATAAAGAACTCACATACTTATTGAAAAAATGTACAAGTCATCAAAAACCTCGGTACTACGCGCATGCTCCTAGGGGGATAGATTGGTAGGAAAAGACCATCGCTCGTCCCCGACCGCCACTCATAAGGAAGACAATCAAATAACACCTCATGTTTCAAATTTGTTACATAACGTTTACCATACGTGCATGCTACAGGACTTGCAAACTTCAACACAAGTATTTCTCAATTTCACAACTACTCAACTAGCACGACTTTGATATTATTACCTCCATATCTCAAAACAATCATCAAGCATCAAACTTCTCTTAGTATTCAACACACTCATAAGAAAGTTTTTACTGATCTTGAATACCTAGCATATTAGGACTATTTAAGCAAACTAACATGCTGCTAAGGACTCTCAAAATAATATAAGTGAAGCATGAGAGTTCATCTATTTCTATAAAATAAAACCACCACCGTGCTCTAAAAGGATATAAGTGAAGTACTAGAGCAAATGACAAACTACTGCGAAAAATATAAGTGAAGATCAATGAGTAGTCGAATAATTATGCAACTATGTGAAGACTCTCTAACATTTAATAATTTTAGATCTTGGTATTTTATTCAAACATCAAGCAAAGCAAAATAAAATGACATTCTAAGAATGGCAAACATCATGTGAAGAAGCAAAAACTTAGGATCAACCGAAACTAACCGATAATTGTTGAAGAAGAAAGGTGGGATGCCCACCGGGACATCCCCAAGCTTAGATGGTTGAGACTTCTTGAAGTATTATCTTGGGGTGCCTTGGGCATCCCCAATCTTGAGCTTTTGTGTCTCCTTAATTCCTCTCATATCAAGGTCTCTCTAAATCTCAAAGCTTCATCCACACAAAACTCAACAAGGACTCGTGAGATAAGTTAGTATAAACCATTGCCAAAACCTTATCATACTCTACTGTAGCAAATCACTAAAATTATTATTCAAAATTGCATACTAAATTCCTCTGCATATTTAATAGTCCTATCCTCAAATAGAATCATCAAAGAAGCAAACATATGCAAACATAACAGCAATCTGCCTAAACAGGACAGTCTGTAAAGAATCCAGCAACATCCATACTTTCGTAGATCCAAAAATTATGAAAGTAAATTCCCACTGTAGTAAATTTATCAGATCTTAATATGCAAAAGGTTTCAACATTTTATCACATTCTAACTTTTCTAGGGAATTATTGCAACAGCGGTAAACTTTCTGTTTTCAAACAGCAACATGTGGACTTCTAAAATAGGCATAGTAAAGGCTATCAATGCCACTTTTATTGAAATAAAAGATGCAAAACATTGTACTAAATAATATCAAGCAAATCCTAACAAAATAAATTGACACTCCAAGCAAAACACATATCATGTGGTAAATAAAAATATAGCTCCAAGTAAAGTTACCGATGAATGAAGACAAAAGAGGGGATGCCTTCCGGGGCATCCCCAAGCTTAGGCTCTTGGCTATCCTTGAATATTACCTTGGGGTTCTTTGGGCATCCCCAAGCTTAGTCTCTTGCCACTCCTTATTCAATAGTCCATCGAATCCTTACCCAAAACTTGAAAACTTCACAACACAAAACTTAACAGAAAACTCGTAAGCTCCGTTAGTATAAGAAAATAAATCACCACTTCAAGGTACTGTAATGTACTAATTATTTATTTATATTGGTGTTAAACCTACTGTATCCCAACTTCTCTATGGTTTGCAAACTATTTTACTAGCCATAGATTCATCAAAATAAGTCAACAACACATGAAAAACAGAATCTGTCAAAAACAGAATAGTCTGTAGTAATCTGGATCAAACGTATAATTATGGAACTCATAAAATTCTCAAATAAATTTCTGGACCTGAGTAATTTATCTATTAATCATCTGAAAAAAGAATTAACTAAATAGCACTCTCCAAATAAAAATGGCAGAAATTCTCGTGAGCGCTAAAGTTTCTGTTTTTTTTTACAGCATGATCAACAAGACTTTCCCCAAGTCTTCCCAAAGGTTCTACTTGGCACAAACTCTAATTAAAAGCATAAAACCACATATAAACAGAGGATAGATGAATTATTTATTACTAAACAGGAGCAAAAAGCAAGGAACAAAAATAAAGTTGGGTTGCCTCCCAACAAGCGCTATCGTTTAATGCCCCTAGCTAGGCATGATGATTTCAACGATGCTCACATAAAAGATAGGAATTGTAACATAAAGAGAGCATCATGAAGAATATGACTAGCACATTTAAGTCTAAAATACTTCCTATGCATAGGGATTTTGTGAGCAAACAACTTGTGGGAACAAGGATCAACTTGCATAGGAAGGTAAAACAAGCATAACTTCAAAATTTTAAGCACATAGAGAGGAAACTTGATATTATTGCAATTCCTACAAGCATATATTTTTCCCTCATAATAATTTTCAGTAGCATCATGAATGAATTCAACAATATAACCAGCACCTAAAACATTCTTTTCATGATCTACAAGCATAGAAAATTTACTACTGTCCACACAAGCAAAATTCTTCTCATGAATAATAGTGGGAGCAAAGTCAACAAAATAACTATCATGCGATTGAAAATTAAGATCAAGATGAAAAGTTTCATGGTTATCATTATTATTTAAAGCATACATGTCATCACAATAATCATCATAGATAGGAGGCATGCTTTCAACATAATAAATTTGTTCATCAAAACTTGGGGGACAAAAAATATCATCTTCATCAAACATAGCTTCCCCAAGCTTGTGGCTTTGCATATCATTAGCATCATGGATATTCGAGGAATTCATACTAACAACATTGCAATCATGCTCATCATTCACATATTTAATGCCAAACATTTTATTGATTTCTTCTTCTAGCACTTGAGCACAATTTTCCTTTCCATCATACTTACGAAAGATATTAAAAAGGTGAAGCGTATGAGACAAACTCAATTCCATTTTTTTATAGTTTTCTTTTATAAACTAAACTAGTGCTAAAACAAGAAACTAAAAGACTCGATTGCAAGATCTAAAGATATACCTTCAAGCGCTAACCTCCCTGGCAACGGCGCCAGAAAAGAGCTTGATGTCTACTACACAACCTTCTTCTTGTAGACGTTGTTGGGCCTCCAAGTGCAGAGGTTTGTAGGACGGTAGAAAATTTCCCTCAAGTGAATGACCTAAGGTTTATCAATCTGTAGGAGGCGTAGGATGAAGATGGTCTCTCTCAAGCAACCCTACAACCAAATAACAAAGAGTCTCTTGTGTCCCCAACACACCCAATACAATGGTAAATTGTATAGGTGCACTAGTTCGGCGAAGAGATAGTGATACAGGTGGTATATGGATAGTAGATAAAGGTATTTGTAATCTGAAATTATAAAAAAGCAAGGTAACTAATGATAAAAGTGAGCGTAAACGGTATTGCAATGCGTTTAAACAAGGCCTAGGGTTCATACTTTCGCTAGTGCAAGTTCCCTCAACAATAATAGCATAATTGGATCACATAACTATCCCTCAACATGCAACAAAGAGTCACTCCAAAGTAACTAATAGCGGAGAACAAATGAAGAGATTATGGTAGGGTACGAAACCACCTCAAAGTTATTCTTTCCAATCAATCCGTTGGGCTATTCCTATAAGTGTCACAAACAGCCCTAGAGTTCGTACTAGAATAACACCTTAAGACACAAATCAACCAAAACCCTAATGTCACCTAGATACTCCAATGTCACCTCAAGTATCCGTGGGTATGATTATACGGTATGTGTCACACAATCTCAGATTCATCTATTCAACCAACACATAGAACCTCAAAGAGTGCCCCAAAGTTTCTACCGGAGAATCACGACGAGAACGTGTGTCAACCCCTATGCATAGGTTCATGGGTGGAACCCGCAAGTTGGTCACCAAAACATACATCAAGTGAATCACATGATATCCCATTGTCACCATAGATACGCACGGCAAGACATACATCAAGTATTCTCAAATCTTTAAAGACTCAATCCGATAAGATAACTTCAAAGGGGAAACTCAATCCATTACAAGAGAGTAGAGGGGGAGGAGAAACATAAGATCCAACTATAATAGCAAAGCTCGCGATACATCAAGATCGTGCCAAATCAAGAACACGAGAGAGAGAGAGAGAGATCAAACACATAGCTACTGGTACATACCCTCAGCCCCGAGGGAGAACTACTCCCTCCTCGTCATGGAGAGCACCGGGATGATGAAGATGGTCACCGGAGAGGGGTTGCCCACTCCGGTAGGGTGCCGGAACGGGTCTAGATTGGTTTTCGGTGGCTACGGAGACTTCTGGCGGCGGAACTCCCGATCTATTGTGTTCTTCGGAAGTTTTAGGGTATATGGAGATATATAGGCGGAAGAAGTACGTCAGGGGGGCCACGAGGGGCCCACGAGGGTGGAGGGCACGCCCTAGGGGGGTAGGCGCGCCCCCCTACCTCGTGGCCTCCTCGAAGCTTCCTTGACGTAGACTCCAAGTCTCCCTGGTTGATTCTGATCCAAAAATAAGTTTCGTGAAGTTTCAGGTCAATTCAACTCCGTTTGGTTTTCCTTTTCGATATTCTAAAACAAGGTAAAAACAGAAACTGGCACTGGGCTCTGGGTTAATAGGTTAGTCCCAAAAATGATATAAAAGTGTATAATAAAGCCCATAAACATCCAAAACAGAAGATAATATAGCATGTAGCAATCAAAAATTATAGATACGTTGGAGATGTATCAGTCTCCCTCTAGCTCAGAATCACTGTTAGGATCATATTCTGAGCATGAATCTGTAGGTGGAGAGCATTTGCATTGCATTGCATCCAGACTTGATTTCAGTCCCTTAATGCCAAGTTTGACAGCCAGGCATTGTTCTGCTTTATTCTTTTCATGCGCGCAAGCTCACAATCATTATGATGCTGTTCAGAATCTGAGATTCATGAAAACATAAAAAGTAGTCAGATTATCTATGGAATGCATTGCGGATTCAACTCGGAGGGTGTCTCCCTAAAAACCCCTGCATATGCAAAGTTCACCTCCCCAACCATGCTGACCAGACCACACACAAAAATACAAACCGCTTATGTCTCTATAACAGGCAGACACACATTTCAGAACTGGAGTAGGAACTTTAGAATCATATGAAATTCGTATTTGAACAAATAAACTAAGCAATTATGAGTGTTTAGCTTCAAGGGTGGAGTGTTGGTAGTGCGACACAAAGCAAGTAGGCAGATTGTATTCCATGTAAAAGATAGAAACCTATGTAAAAGCTAGAAATGACACTTTCTTTCTATACAATGCAGTGTTTGTTACCCACACATGATGGAAGAGATCAGATAGAGAAATACTATTCACTCATGTCTACGGTTCCAGTATTTAGAAACAGGGTGGTCCACCCTAAAAGAATATTGACAACAAATATGACAAGGCAAGCATAGATGTAGTGAATCAATCATTTACTTGTGAGCTTACTAGGACAAGTATGCAGAATTGTAACTGCAGTAAGAGACCGTCCAAAATCTGAATGAAGAAGTTTGTCTAGCACTTATTGTTTGCAACTAATCGACGTGAATAATTGGATATTATATCGAATGAGTAAGAAAGACAAGTAAAATTGCCAACAAATCTGGCTTGCAATAGTAATCTGGGTCAATGTCACTACGACCAACAATCCAAAATGACTAGTTTCTGTTCCGAGGGCCGGAATTTTGAAAACCCTGTGAACTTTACAGGTACTAAAGATTACCGAAATACATCTGAACCATTAAGTGTAGGTAGCACTGAGCACACAACAAACCCTAATGATAGTCCTGCCTAATGAGTAATGAATCAATTAGAAAATGGGTGATGAGGAGTGGCTACTGAGTGTTGAGGACGTATCTCAGGATAAATCGGGTTGGCTTGGTGGGTGCTGCACGCCTGAGCCCTGAACGGACTGGGAAGGTAGGCACGGCGGCGCGCCCGGGCAGCGGTGACGCTGTTGGGCGAGCAGCTCCTGGCCTCCCGTTAGTCCGGCGTCTCCTCCTAGAGTCATGCCATCCGGAGACGGCAAGTCGCCGGCGAGGCAGGCGGCTGGGGGCGAGTAGAGATCGGAAGCGCGCAGCAGAACAGAGGGGAATCGGGGCCTGGGACGACCCAAAATCCCAGGGTGGGCCGGCCCACCATGGGCACCCTGTAGAGATACACACCCGAGCGGCGAACATGCATTTTCGAAACTAAATTAGGAATATTTAGCTGGCCAATTAAACAACTCTGTTTTAATAATATCAAATTCGTATTTGAACAACTAAGCCTGTTTAGCTTGATGGGTGGAGCAGTGTTATTATGACACGAAGCACGTATTCTGATCGTATAGTGATCATAAAAAGGGGAAACTCTAAGCATTTTTTAGCAAAAGAGGGTTTCCCCTCCGATTTCTATTAAAGAAACCACCACGAAACCAACATGATCAATTAAACCCTAAGCATGATCAATTAAACCGTATTATGGCTGTGCCATGGAAGATTTGAAGCTGCAAACCGGAGAAATGATATTTAGCATCCATTGTTTGCTTCGAATTAAGAACTGAATTCTAAGATATGAAAAGAAAGTAGAGTAACCAAGTTAAGATCTATTTTCTGGTTGAGATCAAAAAGTTGAGGAGATATGAAGTACCACCTCTCTTGCGGTGCCGTGTAGGCATCAGGGGTGCGATGGCAGTCGGTGGCATTCAAGCATATCTACGACGGTAGACAGGTGCATCGGGGGATAAGTCCCGTTGCGGTGGAAGAGAAGGTCCGGTGAGCGGCCCCGGCAAAGAGGACGACAGCACCGGTGAAGCGAGAGGACGTGATGCAAGGCTATTGGTCCGTCGCCGTGGATGAGAAACGTCCATCTCTAGTAGTGGACGACGCGGTCTTGGTAGGCGCTCTGGCATGGTGGAGGACGGTGGCGATGGATGTGGTGGAGGACGGCGGTGATGGATGGGGTGGCTGACGGAGGCTGGTGTGGGGATGGGGTGTTCTAGCGCGGATGGTGTATGAATGGGAAAATGGAGGGAGAGGTATGGGGAACCATGTTTTTGGGATGGGCCTGTCTGAAATATGGGAAAGTTACGAACTTAGCCCCCGTTTAAAATTTGGACGTCTCGTCGGTTGGGGATAGGATGGTAATCTCGCATCTCGCCAATATTTTCCCTGAGCGATTTCGGGCGAGGAGAGGGTGGTTGGCGCCCATGGTTGGCGCCCACGGTGTATGAACGGGGCTAACAGGTAGGGCGGTTGTGTCACGTCTGAGTGAAGTTACAAACCTGCCCCTATTGAAAATATTTGCCTACATCGATTTTGGCCGAGTCGAGTTTGTTTTGCCACCCACCGTGTATGAATGGGGAATGGAGGGAGAAACAGAGGTCTTTCGGACGAGCTTGAATCAAATGAGTTTTGCCGCCCATGTTTGACGCCCACCGTGTCGGAATGGGCTCAGAGGCGGTCGTGCCACGTCTAATTGAAGTTACTAACCTACCCCTATTTAGAGCAGTGGAAATCGGGCCGATGGAGTCCGTGTAATGGGTAGACAGTAATTTCCATCTCCCAAACACTTGGCTTCGGGCAGCCGACGTGGGAGTGGACGTTTTGCTGCTTCTTTAGAATTTTGGGACAATAAGCATCCACGTTTACCCTGGCAACTAAATTCGAATCCATTTTGTATTCCTATATGAATCTTTATAAATCATTCTATGTGTTTTTATATATCTTCAAAAGGACGACAAAGATGTATTCCACTGTCATATATGAATATGGTTTACAAATGCCGATACTCAAATTCAGAAACTAGAATCCAGTTTAAGGTGAATTCAAATATTTGGAACACTTCATGTCCAACTCAAATGTCACACGCAGCATAATGTGTACTCCCATTTAGATATGTACACAAGCGATGTATCAAGATTCAAATAATGAGTCAATCAACCAAGAATGTACAGAACTAACAGACATATAAACACTTATAGAGTATATGGATCAATAATATCAACTAACATACATAAGCCAGGCCGCTGTACTTTTTTTTGGCTACAACAACATCCTTTTTTTAGCCAGCATCTTGGCCCTTTCCGATGCGTGCCACTTATGGTCCATCTATACTACTACTATTGCTGAATGCACATTCAGCCCAATTGGCATATTTGTAGGTCTGGCATAGCAATCCAAATGAAATGTCTCCGAGTCTTATCAATTAATACACACTTGTCCTCAAATAAAATTACAAACCAAAAAACAAAAAAAGAATTACTACATGATCTCTAAAACAAATGGTTTGATTGATTACATGAACAGACAACACAAAGGTTATTCAACTATGGAAAGAACATTTCACCTATGATTTACCAAGTAGGAATTTAATTTCCTTTTTCCTTCAAGACCTTAACAATCTGGTCAGTCTCAGCTTGCTTCGTTTTGAAATCCACCAAATATTTAATGGTTGTCTTGAGTACTGCTTTGATTGTGTTGTTAGCTTCCTCAACATGTCAACTTCATCTCTAAGTGCAGAAGCAGAATCTCTTTCTACCACTAGTTTAGCCTCTAGAGCATCAGCAAATGGAAATTCATAATGCACGATTGGGCCGGTGCCACTGCTGTGGGATGATGCAATGTCCATGGGGACCTCGCTCTTTGATCTTGGGCTAACCTGTTTTGCCATTAAAGTTCCGATTGGATTCAGAAAAGTTGAAGTTAGCAAAACATCTCAACTGGGAGTTATAACAGCAAACCAGTTAAACAAACAAGGAATTAAAGAGTTTCAATTGGATGCTGAAAAGTAGTTATTAACATCATTGTAACCCGTTGTTGCAGCAGCAAAGCAGTTAAACAAACAAGTAGATATTTAAGTTAAGGCAAACATGTAATTCTTAACAGTAAGTATCAAACACATAGATAGGCGCAGTCTACAATATGATTAACAGGTTGTGCCATTATGTAATCAGTAGCAAGCTAAATTAAGCCAAGCAACGTAATTGAACAATTTTGCAATAAGTGGCTAACTAAAATTCCGAGAAGCAGGTAACTGAACTTACGCTAGTTCTTTGTATAGGCACACTACAACTTCTTTTTCGCTTACAAGGTTGTACGAAGGAGTCCATGGTATCAATTGCTTGGATACGCAGTCCCAATACTTCTTTCTTCCCACACTGCATGGGTAAGTCGAATGGTTAATCTGGTAAGATGGTGCGTCCTTGATATGTTATATGAGGACGTGTAGTCAGACTAGTTGCAGCCAAACACATCACACTGGCTTTTACTGTATATTTCATGCGATTACTTTTGGCATATTGAGATCTAAGCAATCTACAATAGGATGAAAAGACTGGCATCCTTCACATTATTGGCGAACTCGGTTCATAGAAACAAGCAATTCAACCATTCTGTGGGTAAATCAAAAGCGCCACTAGAATATTTTTCACTATCCAATCATACACGCAAAAAGGGGTGACGCCACCATAGGGGCTGGTATGGGCGGCCGCCTCAGGTGGCTAGAAAGTGTGCACCTAGTTTGAGTCGTCCAGGTTGGCCCACGCTAGTTTTGTTCGTCCCAACGCACGAGCAGACAATGTAAAAAATGAAGAAAAATGTTTCAATTTGGATGGGCCAATAACATAAGTGCAAGGCAGGCCCTATAGCAGGCTCACGGCCCAAACGAGCGCCTCCCATATCGATCGACAGCAGGAAAAATCCCAATTCATTCGCTCCAGCCTCTAGTCTGGTTCGCTCCTAACCTAGCCGCCGCTGGACAGACCGACACATCACTTCCTCGCGCCCTCGTTGGAGGGCAGTCGCCGGGCTTCAAGCGAACAGAAGGACAAGAAGATGAAGATCCAACCCTGGGTGTAGCCTGCGTGGGAGGCAGCGGCAGCACGGGCATGGCATCGAGCTTGCGCAAACGGACAGTTGCAGCTTGCAAGAGTAGCATGCGCAACGAGCAGGTACATCACATCCCTGATTATATCTAATTCAACTCTTCAATTTCTGGCCAATAGTTAAACCTAATGGTGTTGTAAAACTGCTTGTATGTAGGGAATCTATGAGAAAATGAAACCAATTTCTACTTATTTTATAACTCCCCCAATCAATACTGAACTGACTGAATGTGATGTATCTAATCAAGTTTCCGGTGCAAACATACAAGCTCATGTTGTTCTTGAGCCTGAAGTGTCTAATGAACAGAGTGCTAATGAAGGATTTGATGCAAACATTTTACATGCTCCTGGTGATGAACATATAGTGTCTAATGAGGGATCTAATGCAAGCATTTTGCAAGCTCATTGAAGGATTTAGTGTCTAATGATGATCTACTATGTTGAGAGAGATAGAGATTTGCAGGCATTGATGACAAGCAAATTATAGTGCATTTTCATAGCTTGAGGAAACGTCGAGGCCATCTACCAGAAAGTCCCCGTATCATGACAGCATAGCATAAATACTTTTCTAATCTGTTGTTTGAAACTATTGGCATACTTGTGCAGGATAGATATATTGATATGCAGTTTGCGCACTGGTTATACATGCAATTACACTTCGATATTTTCAGCCAGAGAACGAATAATTCAAGCAGGTACTGACCATGTTTGTAGTCCTTGTACACCATGTTGCATTTTGTGTTTTTTGGTGCTTGCATTATTTAGTGTTTATAATCTGAACTACTTTGGATCATTAGCTGGTTTTCAAAGTGCATGTAGCTTCACATTTCTCAAGTTATGTTGATTTCCGAAGTGCAAGTGCCTTCGTATTTTTTAAGTTAAATGTCCGTCCCTGGTAACTTGAATTCGTGGATCAGCCACTGCACACAAATCATACACGAATGCCAGTACGAATTAAATGAAATGCAGGGACTTACGCTAGCTCGTTGTACAGGCTCACTGCAGCTCTGCTTGCGCTTAGGATGTTCCATGTACAAGTCCATGTTACCACTTGCTTGGATGTGCAGGCCTTGTGCTCCTTGCATCCCCCTCTGCATTTTTGACACGGCGAATGGTTGATCAAATAAGAGGAATCGACCTTGATGTTGTACCGGAGGACAGATACTTACAAGGTTATACGGGTGTGCAGGATGTGTACCAGATCCCGTAGCGCCGTCATGCTTCGCTAAAAATGGATTTGCTTGTTTCAGATGATATCTCCAGAAGAAATAAGAGTTAAAGTTAGAGGTGCATAGGCGTGTAAGCTAAGAGAGCAGTGAAAGGATATCCAAACATCGTCGGAACAGTGCACAAGGGAGTGATGTGTGTATACCTAGTTCGGGCCGGCGTTTGGGCATGCTCGCTGTCGGTGTCAAAACCAGCGGATCTCGGGTAGGGGGTCCCGAACTGTGCGTCTAAGGCGGATGGTAACAGGAGGCAGGGGACACGATGTTTTACCCAGGTTCGGGCCCTCTTGATGGAGGTAAAACCCTACGTCCTGCTTGATTTATTCTTGATGATATGAGTATTACAAGAGTTGATCTACCACGAGATCGGAGAGGATAAACCCTAGAAGCTAGCCTATGGTATGATTGTATGCTGTCCTACGGACTAAAACCCTCCGGTTTATATAGACACCGGAGGGGGCTAGGGTTACACAAGGTCGGTTACAAAGGAGGAGATATCCATATCTGTACTGCCTAGCTTGCCTTCCATGCCAAGTAGAGTCCTATCCGGACACGAGATGAAGTCTTCAATCTTGTATCTTCATAGTCCAACAGTCCGGCTAAAGGATATAGTCCGGCTATCCGGAGACCCCCTAATCCAGGACTCCCTCAGTAGCCCCTGAACCAGGCTTCAATGACGATGAGTCCGGCGCACAGTGTTGTCTTCGGCATTGCAAGGCGGGTTCCTCCTCCGGATACACCACAGAAGAGTTTGGATAAAAGGATAGTGTCCGATTCTGCAAAATACGTTCCACATACCACCGTAGAGAGAATAATATTTCCACAAATCTAATCCGCTGACACGTTTTGGCAACATGACATCATGCCATGGCTCGGTGATTATTCGAACCGTTTTTCTTTAACTAGCCCCGCACATAACGCGAGGCAGTTCCCTGACACGTCTTGTCAAAGCAGAGATCGTGTCCCCCTTATTACGGGATTATCATCAATACGGGTGTGGGTAACCCAACCGCGCCATCAATTACGGCGCTTGGGGGATAAGAGAGTTTTACCAGGATGGTGGGGGCACATAGTTTCGGCCGCCCTTATAAGGGGATAAGGTTTAACCTTTTTCTACCCACGCCTTCTTCCTCCCTGCTCATCCATTCTTGCGCACTCGAGCTCCAACGCCCAAGTCCACATCCTTCTCCTCAACCTGCTCCAAACATGTCCGGAGCGGGAGGCAAGTGGATAGCCTCCTCCGTCACAGAGGGCCACATCAAAAAGCTGTGCGGAGCCAGATACTTAGCCGCGAATATCGTGCATCGGCTGCCCGCTGCGGGACAGATTGTTCCTACCCCGGAACCTCATGAGAGGGTAGTTTTCCTCCACCACTTCCTCCGCGGACTGGGGTTTTCCCTCCATCCATTCGTCCATGGTCTTATGTTCTACTACGGGCTGGACTTTCATGATCTAGCCCCGAACTTCATCCTCAACATTTCAGCGTTCATCGTCGTGTGTGAGGCTTTCCTCTGCATCCAACCCCACTTCGGCCTGTGGCTGAAGACCTTCAATATCAAGCCGAAGGTGGTGGGAGGCCAACAAGCAGAATGCGGCGGAGCCATGGTGGGCAAGATGCCCAATGTTATATGGCTTGAAGGCTCCTTCGTGGAGACCATAAAGGGGTGGCAATCGGCGTGGTTCTACGTCACCAAGCCGCGCGACACCAACTGGGTGGCGGCCCCGAGTTTCGATCCGTAATCCCCACGCGGCTCACCTCCTGGAAAGAGAAGGGCCTATCTTGGGGTTCATCGGTGGAGCTGGACGGACTCCAGAAATGTATCCGGAATATGGCAAGCAAGAAGCTCATGCTTGTCAACATAGTCCAGCTCATGCTCTTCCGCCGGATCCTCCCGTGTCAACAACGGGATTTCAACTTGTGGGAGTTCGACCCGGCCCAGCACCAGACTCTGAGCGAGCTCTTCGACACGACGCACAAGGATGTCTGGAGGGTGCTGTTCAAGGGTGCCGAGGTCCCTCCCTCTCTCACCGAGGACTGTGGGCTAAGGGCGAAGCGCCCTACGAATCCGGTAAGTTTTGTACATCTGGTAGAGTTTTTACTTCCCATAGCTTAACCACACGCGGGGTCTGAACTCCCATGCCTTTGACAGGACTGGGTGGGGGCATCGGAGAAGATCGACTGTCCGGCCCCTCTGCCCAAAGACACCGCGGACGCTCTCCTGACGGAGATGCTGACTCTGGCTCCATACAAGGTGTCGGAGAAGACCAAGAAGAAGGCCAAGGGAACCCGAAAGAGTTCCCGGCGCCAGGTGATATCGGGCTCATCGTCCGATGACTCCGCGACGCACTCCTCCCCCGAAGATGAGGAGGAAGATGAAGATGCTCCCCCTTCAGTCGGGGGAGACAAGAAAAGGAAGGCCGCCCCAACCGGGGGACCGAAGTGTCCAAGAAGGGAAGGACACTCCTTCCGGACTGCTCTACCACCGCTGCCGAAGACGAAGACGAGTGGCTGCTCAGGGCCAAGCCCCTGGCGAATTCGTAAGTATTCGGATGCCAGAGTAACTCATAGCACACCTTTGACGCACTGCTTCTCCTAATGTCGAATATGATTATGCAGACCGCCCCAAGCACATATCGATGTATCTTTGTCGGGCGGCTCCTTGGACTTGTCGGATATGGATAGCGATCCACTTCTGACCGCCACCTCCCCTTGCCCTATGGACAATGCCGAGGTGCTATCTCAAGAGGCACCGGGTCGAGGGGAGACAGCCCCGAAGGCACCTCAAGGCGACCTTCCGGACTCCGGGAGCAGAGGGGGCAAAGCTGCCGAGGGCTCCGAGTTCGGCCTTCAGCCAAACACTGCACCGGAATCCCAGTGGTTCCGGACTCGGGCAGGTGGCCTCCTTCCAAAAGGGGAAAGACGCCCGTGCCGGTGACCTCTGTCCATCTAGAGGCACCGGACAATCTGCTGGGAGCGCTTCGCGGCGCTTCCATCGATGAAGAGCACCGCACTATTATGAGTGCGATGATCCAGAAGGTTCAGTCCTCCAAGAGCGGACTGACTGAAGCCTGTGCCAGCCTTCTAATAGGCTTTGAGGTAAGTATTTAAAATATAGGAAAAATATTACCGCATAGGCAGTAGCTCCTGATGCTCTGTTCGGTGTTCACAAAGATAAGCCGAATAGAGGATCAAACAATATCGCAGGAGTCTAATATAAGTATGTCTATATGCGTATGCAGGCTTCGCTGCTGACCTCTACCGCACTAACTGCGGAGGTCGCCGTACTGAAGCAGGACCTCGCAGGGTCCAAGAAAGAGCTCGGCCTTGCCAAGAGGCAGCTCGAGGAGAACAAAGGTAAGTAATACCTAGTCTATAGATGTGTATATATACAAAAAGGATGCGATTGCAAAATGACAGGATCGTCTTTAATTTGCCAGGGGCCACGACCGAGGTGGCAACCCTGAAACAAGCGCTATCCAAGGCCGAAAACAAAGTGGCCCAGGAGCGCACCGAGCGGGAAAAACAAGAGGCACGGGTGGGCGAGGTGCAGCAAGAACTCCATGCTCTCGTGACGAAGCACGAGGCGTTGGAGCTTGACTTGAAGACGCGAGAGTCCGAGCTTGCCGCGGCCCTTGAGAGTGCAAAGAGTGCCAAGGCTAAAGCCCAAAAGGCCCTCCAGGAGATTGATGCGATGAAGAAGATAGCGGCGGGTAAGGCATTCAATATGCAAAGCAAGCATGCGAAAGTAAATTACTTGTTACTTACTCGAGTCCGGAGCTCTCTAGGAGCATTCACAGATTTGCCTCGCAGCATGTCGGATGCCGCACAGTTTTACCAGGCCGAGGAGGGAAGCTCAACGGAGAAGCTGTTCTGGTCTCAGTATACTGGGACCGAACACCCCATGCCACTGAGCGACCAGCTGAAGCAACTGGTCAAGCTGCACAAGGCGGCCAAACAGGCCATGAACGGCTTTATAGTCCGGATGTGGCCAGGCGACGCCCTTCCCAACAGCTACTTTGGCCTGGTGAGGCGGCTTGTGGATGCCTGCCCACGGATGGAAGTCATCAAGCGGTCCGTCTGCATCGAAGGTGCACGCCGGGCATTCACCCGTGTGAAGGTGCAATGGGCCAAGATGGACGCCGTGAAGCTGGTGAAGGAAGGGCCACCGCAGGGCAAGGAGCATCGCCATCCTGAGATGTACTATGAGGGTGTACTGAAGGGTGCCCGTCTCGTAGCGGACGAGTGTACGAAAGATGTAATATTTGAGTAAACTTGCTCGTGTAATCCTGTATTATGAAAACTTGTTCATATGCGCTATGCAACGCTTGTTGAATTTAAAGTATTACCTTATGTTCGGCTGTTTATCAAATCTGAGAGATGGCTAGTCGTCGGCTTCTGCCCCCATGCCACGAGTGCTGGGGTGTTCGGGATAAACCTGTGCACCCTTGTTCCCTTTTTGGGTCCTTCGAGGGAGGTGCTCAGCACAACGAACAAGGCAATCAGACTATAATGCGTTATCACTCTCACTTAGCCATAGAATTCTATAATTTTAAATTTTGGCGAAGCCCCTAGTATTTGGAAGGCCGAATTCGGGGCGCTATACACGCCTTAAGCCGGACAGGGCCGACTCCTCGCTCTAAGCGGCATAAGTCTTTAGGGACTTGAAACCTCTCGAACAGCGACCAGTCTCTCGCCTTATCATGACAGTCAGTTTTAGCTTTCTCTACTGAGGTGCTTAGCCCAGCAGAACCGGGGCATAATCGCAGTAGTTCTCCCAGTGCTACCTTAGCCGATATAGCGGAACGTAAGGTACCAAAACATGGGAGCCGGGCAAACCCAACTATTGACCCAAGACATGATTCGGAGCTGATGCATATAATGCTATAAGTTCGGGGTGTCGCACTGTCGAAAGTGTTCGGACTTCTCACGCCGTATTATGGGGTATGCTTAAGCCCCTAGCATATTGGCCGTACCTGAGTGTACGGGTGCTAGATGTCATGAATGAACATATATATAGAGAGAGAAAGGAAGAATGCAATAATAGTCTTAATGCTATGCATTGTTTATTCAAAAAGGTGCGTTAAAGCAGAATGATACAAGTAGTGCGATAAGCAAAAAGTAGGACTGTTTGACATGTCCCTTCCAAGGGCAAGCTGAGGAATATTATTAAAGCAAATATTTCACTCATTATCGTAATCCACCTGGGAGTTCCGTGGTGTGATGTAGCTTTCTGCCTCCTTGGTTGCTGCATCATGTGTTCGGCAATCATGCTGCCAGACAGGGCTTCCGGAGATTAAAGTCCTGAAAGAGAAAAATAACGAAGAAGGAAGCCCCTAGTGCGGTTTAAGCCGCGTCTTGGAGCGTGTCGTAGTCGTCCCCCCCTCCCCGCCTGTGCCCATGGTATTTTTCATGCGTAATTATGTACGCATGGCACGGATTTCGCAGTTTGGCTGGGACCGGGGTGGGGGCCGCATTACTATGAGAGCTCGGAACGTGCCGGGCGGTCTAGTTGCCGATTACTCCGAGCGCGCTTGAAGGTGTCCGGGTCCTTAATCGCCGAACTAGTGGATTGCCTTAAGAGGCTGCTTTGCGCTTCTGCTGCGAAGGCCGCAGTGTGCTCCTCTGTGCGGAGAGAGCGCTCTGTGTTTCCATTGACTGTTATGACCCCCCGAGGTCCTGGCATCTTGAGCTTGAGATATGAATAATGTGGTACCGCATTGAATCTCGCGAATGCGGTTCGCCCGAGCAGTGCATGGTAGCCACTGTGGAACGGGACTATGTCGAAGATTAACTCTTCGCTTCGAAAGTTATCCGGGGATCCGGAGACCACTTCCAGTGTGACTGAGCCTGTGCAATGGGCCTCCACACCTGGTATGACACCTTTAAAGGTCGTTTTTGTGGGTTTGATCCTTGAGGGGTCTATACCCATTTTGCGCACTGTGTCTTGATAAAGCAGGTTCAGGCTGCTGCCGCCGTCCATTAGGACTCGAGTGAGGTGAAATCCGTCAATGATTGGGTCTAGGACCAGTGCGGCGAATCCGCCATGATAGATACTAGTGGGGTGGTACCTGCGATCGAAGGTGATCGGACAGGAGGACCATTGGTTGAACTTTGGGGCGACTGGCTCCAACGCATATACGTCCCTGAGCGCACGCTTCCGCTCCCTCTTGGGGATGTGGGTTGCGTATATCATGTTCATCGTCCGCACTTGTGGGGGGAACCTCTTCTGTCCTCCGGTATTCGGCTGCCGGGGCTCCTCCTCGTCATCGCTATGTGACCCCTTATCTTTGTTTTCGGCATTTAACTTGTCGACCTGCTTGAACACCCACCAATCCATGTTGGTGTGGTTGGCTGGCTTGTCGGGGGTGTCGTGTATTTGACACGAGCGATCGAGTATACAATCCAAACTGGACGGGCCCGGAGTGCTTCTTTTGAATGGCTTTTTCCGCTGACCGGGTTTAGAGCCTTTGAATCCGGCATTGACTGTTGTATCCTCGGTACTGTCGCTATTAATGCGGTGCTTATGTTTGTTGCGACGTGACCTGCCATTGCCGTCCTTGGTATCCGAAGTACCATGGTTCTTTGATACGTTATTACTGCGAGCCAGCCAACTATCTTCTCCCGCACAAAAGCGGGTCATGAGTGTCGTGAGGGCTGCCATAGATTTCGTCTTTTCCTGACCAAGGTGCCGGGCGAGCCACTCGTCGCGGATGTTGTGCTTGAAAGCTGCTAGGGCCTCTGTATCCGGACAGTCGACGATTTGATTTTTCTTTGTTAGTAACCGTGTCCAGAATTCCTCTGGCTGCTGAATTATGTGGCTCAAGTCATCTGCATCTGGTGGTCGCACATAAGTGCCCTGAAAGTTGTCGAGGAATGCGGCTTCCAGATCATCCCAACAGCCAATGGACTCTGCTGGCAAGCTGTTGAGACAATGCCGAGCTGGTCCTTTGAGTTTGAGTGGGAGGTATTTGATGGCATGTAGGACATCACCGCGGGCCATGTGGATGTGCAGGAGGAAATCCTTGATCCATACCGCAGGATCTGTTGTGCCGTCGTATGATTCTATATTTACGGGTATGAAACCCTCTGGGATTTGATGATCCATTACTTCGTCTGTGAAGCATAAGGGGTGTGCGGCACCTCTGTACTGGGCTATATCGCGACGCAACTCAAATGAGTCTTGCCCACTGTGTTCGGCCCGGCCGGACTTACTTTTACTATATTCGGCGTGACGATTATTGTCTCGCATAGTGGCGCGCCCTCATGATCCATAGATCGATCTTGCGTGCTTTTCTTTGTCCTCCAATACGTCTCGTAGGTCTGGTGTATTTCCCCATGCCTTTTTATTTGAATGGTGTTGGGGTGCGGGCTGAGTTTTTGGCTGGAATGCCTCTCTGTCGCGGCCACGAGGTGGCCGATTAGCCGCGTCATACACCGGGGATGTGGGTTTTGGTGCTTCCTCCTCCAGTCGGGGTAGCAACCTGCACTTTGGGTAACTCTTGGAGGGGCGTTCGAGTTTGTATTCCTCGGCCGCCAGGACTTCAGTCCATCTGTCAGCTAGCAAATCTTGATCAGCTTGAAGCTGCTGCTGCTTTTTCTTAAGACTATTTGCCTTGGCTATAAGCCGGTGCTTGAAGCGCTCTTATTCGACGGGATCCTCTGGCACGATGAATTCGTCATCGTCGAGGCTTGCCTCGTCTTCGGAGGGAGGCATGTAATTATCATCCTCCGCCTCTCCATCTGTCGCTCTCTCTGTAGGGTTGGCTTCTCCATCCTCCTTCCCTAAATCTTGCTGGAGGGGATTGTTGCCGTCTTCGGCACTGTCCGGAGTGCTATTATCTCCTGTGCCGGTATCACCGCTTTTGCCTTGGCGGGACTTAGAGCGGCGCAGCTGATGCCGGCGCTTGGGTTGCTTCTTGGAGGGGTCATCCTCCGTTGTCTCGTCGCCATTGCCTTCTTTGGGTGTGTCCACCATGTATATATCGTATGATGAGATGGTTGTCCAGTGCCCTGTGGGCAGTGGTTCCTCTTCGTCTCCCGCATCGTCGTCCATACCGTCGATGTCTTCGGAGTTGAAGTCGAGCATGTCGGTTAAGTCGTCGACAGTGGCTACTAAGTGGGTGGTGGGTGGGCGGCAAATTTCTTCATCATCCACATCCCAATCCTGCCGGACATAGTTCGGCCAGGATCCTCCTGACAAGGAGAGAGACCTTAATGAGTCCAGTATGTCGCCAAAGGGCGAGTGCTGAAAAATATCCGCGAAGGTAAACTCCATGATCGGCGCCCAAACGGATTCGATAGGAGCAGGCGCAGGCGGTTCAGAGTCCGTGACCGGAGAAGGATCCGGCAGTTTGGCAACACGGCTCTTGTGAAGGGTAAGGTCGATATTCGGCTCGATCGCCGCTGAGGATACGGCCTCTGTGACGGGGTCTATCCACCCATCCATGGATGGCGCAACTAGCTCCGAATTGAGGCTCGGAGCGGCTGCCGGTGCGATCTCCTGAATACGGTCCGATGGTAGAGCTAAATTGTACTCATCGTGACCATGTGGCGCACAAGGCAGGGGCTCAAATCCGTCGAAGATCAAGTCTCTGCGGATATCGGCCATGTAATTTAAGCTTCCAAACCTGACCTGGTGGCCAGGGGCGTAACTTTCGATCTGCTCCAGATGGCCAAGCGAGTTGGCCCACAGTGCGAAGCCGCCGAACACAAAGATCTGTCTGGGGAGAAAAGTCTCACCCTGGACTGCATCGCTATCGATGGTAGTAGGAGCCATCAATCCTAACGGTGATGACACAGAGGAACTCTCAATGAAAGCACCAATGTCGGTGTCAAAACCGGTGGATCTTGGGTAGGGGGTCCCGAACTGTGCATCTAAGGCGGATGGTAACAGGAGGCAGGGGACATGATGTTTTACCCAGGTTCGGGCCCTCTTGATGGAGGTAAAACCCTACGTCCTGCTTGATTTATTCTTGATGATATGAGTATTACAAGAGTTGATCTACCACGAGATCGGAGAGGCTAAACCCTAGAAGCTAGCCTATGGTATGATTGTATGCTGTCCTACGGACTAAAACCCTCCGGTTTATATAGACACCGGAGGGGGCTAGGGTTACACAAGGTCGGTTACAAAGGAGGAAATATCCATATCCGTACTGCCTAGCTTGCCTTCCACGCCAAGTAGAGTCCTATCCGGACACGGGACGAAGTCTTCAATCTTGTATCTTCATAGTCCAACGGTCCGGCCAAAGGATATAGTCCAGCTATCCGGAGACCCCCTAATCCAGGACTCCCTCACTCGCCTAGCTAGAGTGCGGGTCACTTCAGAGCCGTTGAGGGTGATGCGCTGGCATTGGCTGGCCGTGCACGGATGCAGATCTTGAGTGGAAGCGGAGCGCTACGATGCGGTGGACGAGACCGTTGGTGAAGCCCCAATGGCCTCGGGGGGCGGAGGTGCGATGATGTGCTCACTGAAGTAGCCCCGGTGAGCTGGGAGACGGCGTCGATGAAGCGCACCTGATGCGGTGGAACTCGGTGTTTGTGAGGCACGTCGGTTGTGGCGGCCGACGTTGTCGGTGGACCACCCGGTGCGGTGGACGAGGGCGTAGATGAGGTAGCTCCGGTGCGGTGGTGAAGCACGACCGTCGTCTTCGTCTTCGTCATCTGGCACAGAGGTCGGGAACGGTGGGGAAAGAGACGAGAGGAGGGGCGATTCGAGGGTTGGCGGCGAATTAGGGATTTGAGCAAAATCTGGGCACGGAAGGAGAAGGTGGAAAAGAGAGATTTTGCAGGGCTGGAATTGGGGCCGCCAGATATTTCAATCCGAAACATGGAAGCGCGAACTTATATTGCCGTCGTCCTTTTTGGGGGGAGGGGGGCTGGGTGGCTGGGTGCTACGCGTCCATCTGACACACGCGACCACCCCGACAGGACTATGCTTCAGTGCCTTAAGGCACCTGCCTTTGTGTCCATGACATGTGGGCCCAACAGGTGGCTGGCCCACATGTCAGTGACCCAAAGGCAGTTGCCTTTAAGGCACCGAAGCAGCGTCCACCCTGACACGACCCTGGTCTGCCTGGTGCGCCTACATTTGAAAATGCAAATGAATCTTCTTTCATTTGCTAACGAATCTGTATGTATTACCATACCCGTGTTTTCCTTGCAATAATTAGTCATTCGAAACGAGATACTCCATCCGTTCACTTTTGTAAGTCGTTTCAGACAACTTAAAATGAACTGTTTTGCACATTGTCTGAAATGTCTTCAAGGTCTTATAAAAGTGAATAGAGGGAGTACTATAAATTAATTAATGAGGAGTTATTTGAAAAAAAATCGAAACGGTACCCACGCTACCGTGGATTAGAGTGTGTGTCAAATAATTAGTTATTTGAATTAGAGTGTGTGTCATGTAGTTAGTTATTTGAATTAGAGTGTGTGTCACGTAGCGATCTCCAATTCTAACGTGGATTTCGCATTTCACTGTATCCATGCTACTTTTTTAATACAAATTCATATGTATATGATGAACACCATGGTAGTGAGAAAATTTTTGGATGGATTCAAACATATGACCTACAAAATAGCACAACAAACTGTGTCAATGTCAACTTTTCGAAACTTAGTATGGCACGAATTCGAAATAATTACCCGTATGCTTGGTCCTCGGTTCAAATCTTACAATGTACACCGAATTGAAACATCGATATTAAGTCTCGTACTATGTACATTAAAATGTTGTTTTTACCCCCCCCCCCCCCCCGCACGCACAAACGCTACATACTTCCTGTATCGGTCAATCTTCCTTTCCTAACCACCTTAGGAAGCTATCGGTTTCCAACACACGTTCATTCTTTCTCTCCATGTTTCGATCTCTAAGTCTCTCAACTACACAACCCCCTTTTCCACTCTATTACCAAATGTATTTACCTCACACACCCGCCATTGCACCCCATGCCGAGATCTCTCTCTCTCTCTCCCCCCCCCCCTCTCCCTCTCACCCTCTCGCGCTAAATACATGCATTGCCTATATAGCCCCCCCCCCAACCTCTCGTGCGCACGCACGCACGTTGTATATCTAGGTCACTCCCTCAAGACTGTCTCACTCTTTCTTCCACACGGCGGTCACACTCCCTCAATCTCGCTCTCTTTATCTGAGTCTCGTTTAACCTCATTTTCTTTCACACACAAATGATATATCTCCCTGTTCGGGCCTCGATCGACACACGCTATACTCTCTCACACAGATTGTCTATCTAGGTCAGTCCATCCAATCCGTCGTCACTCTTTCGACCTCATGGTGGGCCACGCTCACTCAATCTCTCTCTCTCTCTCTCCGTATGTCTCGATTGACCTCGCTCTTTCTCGGACAAAAACGATATATCACCATGTTTGAGCCCAATTCGACCTATTCACATTGTATACTCTCTCATGCACATCGTCTATCTAGGTCACTCTCTCCAACCCGTCTCACTCTTTCGATTGCACGACGACCCTATGTGATCGGTTGACCTTGCTTCCTCCCACGCACAAAATATATCTACACGTCTGTGACTGGATCATCTCTCAAGATCTATCTTACATCCCTCACCCTTGCCAAAAAGCTCAATCGGACAATATCTCTCCAGAGCATATATATTTGTTCAATGAATGTCGGACCACACTTTGTCTCTCTATCTATATGTCTCTCGATTGACCTCGCTTTCTCACACCGTATCTTCCACGTGTTGAAGCTACTACCTCTCCATCCCTTGCAAAGATGGAGCTATTTACATTGCGAGGGGCACTCCAACCTTGGATTAATTTGTGTAGGCATTTATTCCGGTCGGTTTAGATTATATTTTCATAGCATTCGGCCCACAACTACTCCAAACAACATTGCAACCCACGAAACTCCCCTAGTTGATTTCCCTCTTGCTCGGTCATCGCTCTCTCGCACGTCCTTTCTCGCCTTCAATGTCGCACCATGGTATTATTGAAAAACTATGATGTTCTCTTTAATTATTATAAATAAGCTACAAAACTACACACCGATAGTCCACTTGGAATGGAACAAATTTTGACCCACAAACTAAAGTGCTACAAACTACACACTGAGGGGCCCACATGTCATGAAACAAATTTGGACCCATATACAAATTAAAAAATAAAGGACGAGGATCGAACATGCGACCGGGCCTTCAAGCCACACGTCAATAGACAACATACGTAGAATAGCAATGTTTGTTGTACCCCCTTTGTTCACATAATGTTTTTATATTACCACAGCCCAATTAATGGATAACATGTAATATTATTTTTAGTACTATTCGCCTTCACTTACTGGTGGGTTCCATGTGTGCTCTCTCTCTCTCTCTCCTCCCCTTCTGCGTTTAGACACACGGGCAAACAGGAAGAACTCGCGGGCGATGTTGCCGTTGACCATATTTGGACGCGTTCACAAGTCACGGCACCAGTTTCACATACTAGCAGCACTAGTCAGTGTGTACGTGCAATGCACGTTAATTTGGAAGTATATTAAGTGCATACGGATATTAACTACTAGGATATTATTTGCGTGTTGTCATGTGATTAGCACTATTTTTTACATGAAATTAACTGCACGCTAAACGTGTTGAGCGCTCGACATTGAAGTAGTCTAGGTCGTTCGATGACAAGGAATACATGTGGCTTTATGACGTTTTATATTTAATTCGATACGGCTCTAGCAGAACATTCAATCGATCAAACCATACATTTCGTTCAGTCCGACTCCGACTTTAAATTATACGACGATCGATATAAAATAAACGGAAATGATAAACGTTCGGATTTTAAGCATGGCAATCCGAACGTTTTTCATGGCAAATTTAGATTACGCGGCGGCGGCGGAGGCGTCTCGCGATGGGAAGCGGCTCCTCTGTCGTGCTCTGTGTGTCGTCGGGCCACTGACCGACGGCGACGGCGGCGTCTTGCACCGTTGTTGGTGTACTCCTGGATGTTGGCCTAGCTTCAAGGAAGGCCAAAATGTTCTGGACTTCGGAGCGAGTCAACTGGCGGGAGGAGGCGACCGGCGTTGGTGCAAGGAAGCAGTCGACGGCGGCCATCCATGCCGCTGAGGGGGGCACTAGCACCCGCGTGGGGACAGGCGCTGTCAACGGCGTGGCAGAGACATTCGTGTGCATGGGCACTGGCACAGGCGCGCACGTCAGTGCATGCGATGGCAGGTGCACGGGCGCCGGCATGGGCATGCGCGTCAGTGCACGCACAGGAGCATGCGCTGGCAGGTGCACGGGCGCGTGAAAGTAGGTGGGGACCTCGTGGAACCCCGTGGGATCAAACTCGGCGACAATGTGCGGCTCCCAGCCCATCAATGCCATGGGGATGGGCGCTGGCGCAGTCGGGGCGACGGGAACCGGAACGGGAGCGGGGACAGGCGCGGCGTCTTCCCACAAGGCCAGTTCAAGCTCGTCCCAAAGCGCCTTATGTTCTTGATACTCCAGCTGGGTGTCTTCCTCAGGAAACTGGAACACTAAGGGCAGACCATCGTGATGCGGCATGGCGTACGTTTAGGTCAGGCTAGTTGGAGGTAGACGACAGGAGAATCGGAGAGGAAGAGAGAGGATTGTAGCGATACCGGGTAGTGCGGGGTTGATTTTAAACTGCAGCACCGGCGACATAAAAAGTGGGAGCAGTTGGGACGACGGTGGGCGGCGGAGCCTGGTCGAAGGGCCGGCCTCCCGGTGAGCCTGCACAGCGGTCTGCTCGCACGCCTCCCTGACAGCCGGCGCAGCGGTCTGCTCGCGCGCCTCCCGTCGACTCACACGCTTGCTCGGACGGCACCTGCCAATGAGAAGCGGGGACTCGTAGCGGCACGTAAACGCCCACGGTTTCAATAGTGAAAGCGTTCACCTTAACGTGACAAGTCTCTGTTCCAAAATACCTTGGCTCTTCATTTGTGCAACTTGTCATAAGCAGCTTGTCTCAAATTGAAGAAAAAAACTTACGAAGTAATATTTGTGCCATATCACGTGACCACGCTTAGTTTCAAGAATTTATGCTCACTTTTGGATTTTCTGAAATTTAAGATCCAGGATTCAAAACAATATCATAACCTGCATCATGCAATAAATTTTCAAGCCGTACATTTGTCCTGTTGTATTTCTTAAGAAAGGATTTGGTCAAACATTTTGCTTAGTTAGACTTCAGACAAGTTATATATGCAGAGTAAAAGGATAATCCCTCCATACCAGTGCATTGCCTGATATATTAACTCAAGTACTAGGCACGAACAAATGGGCTCAATTCTATGCTCATCCTGGTGTAGTAGTAGTAGTACTAGGCAATGCAATTGACGGATGACCTTGACGAGCGGCGACCGAGGGAATTGAACCGTGCTCGGCACTATAGGTAACATTGTCTAGTTACTAAAGCATCCCTCTATTGTTCATCGGTAGTCATTATGGACCGAGAACATGAGGGGAATTTCCTAGGGCTAGAATTCTGGCCGCCAAATATTTCGACTTGAAACGTTGAGGCTCGACTGGTTGGGGTTGCCTAATGTGCGTACCACGCACGCCACCGAAGAACACGAGCCTGGTTTTTTTTAGGATCAACACGAGCCAAGGTCTTGCTGGTACGCCGTTGGGTCCTACAATTCGAGAATACGAAAGGAACCTTTTAAATTGCCGAACGAATCTATGTGTATTACAATACCTGTATTTTCCTTGCAAATACTAATCTCAACGTGGTAATTGATTTATGACGAGTTGTTGAATTGGAGTGAGTTTGTGATATTAGTGATCTCAACGTGGATTTCACATTCCATGGTATCCCTAGTAAGTTTTCCAATGCAAATTCAAATTTAAAAGATGAACAATATGGAGGTGAGAAAACTTTGTATGTATCAAGCATATGACCACACACACACAGAGAGACACACACGCACGAACACAACAACAATCCAATAAGTATAGTGCATCTATTTTTCCAAACCATGCATGTATGACACCAATTCAAAAATACTCCTTCTATTCCTAAATATTAGTCTTTTATAGAGTTCAACAAGTGACTACATACGGAGCAAAATGAGTGAATCTAGACTCTAAAATATGTCTATATACATCCGTATGTGCCAGTCCATTTGAAGCCTCTAAAAAGACTAATATTTAGGAACGAAGGGAGTAAAATGTAAGACACCCATGGTCCTCAGTTCAATATTTAAAATGAACATGAAACTGAAACATGAATATTAAGTCTAGTACTACAGTACATGCAAATGTTGTGTTTAGGCGGAGCTATGATTGTTGGGGGTCAACCCCTCGACCTTAGATAAAATTGTGGAGCTCTGTTTAGGGTTGTTAGATTATATTTGTCCCCACCCTCCCAACCACCGATTGGTTGTGCACCCCCCACCCCTCCTCCCCGGGAGAATATCATGTGCCCCCATACCTTAGATGCTATATGCTGATACGAGTTGCTTGGAGCTTGTAGATCTGAGATATAGCAGCTCACATGATGTGTCTTAATATTTTCGCAGGAAACCTTGATGAGTTTGAGAATTGCACACAATTTGTACAAAAACTACTTAGATGCCCTTTGATCCCATATCCAACAACCTCGAAGCTCGTATCACCGTAGCATCTAAGATTAAGGAGGACATCATATTCTCCTGTATGTAAGAATATCATGTGCTACCACACCTTAGATGCTTTGGTGATACAAGCTCTTCGGAGGCGTTGGATTTGTGACCCAACACCTCCTTGGTGGTTCGAATGGTTTTTTTGCAGAAAAGCCCCAAAAGAGTTCGGCCACTGCTTACAAGCACAAAGACTGCTCAGATGCCATTGGATCTCAGATCAAATGACCTCCAAGCTCGTATCACCGTAGCATCCAAGCTGCGATAGCACCTTATGTTTTCTCACACGGGAGAGTATGAGGTGCTCCCGCATCATAGATTCTATGGTGATACGAGTTCACTAAGATCTAACGGCCCACAGTAGGATGTTTGAATGTTTTTGCAATATACGGCTGATAGAGTTTGGGAAATGCGCAGAAAGTACAAGTACTACGCATGTGCCATCTGATCACTGATCATATGACCTAGATGCTCATATCACCGTAGCGGGTAATTAAGCCACGGGGAGCACCTAATATGAGCACCGGGGAGCCGTTGGATCGAAGATGCTGCGGCACACACGAGGCCTGAATGTTTTATTTGCAAAAAAACCTTTGGAGAGTTTGGAAATTGCACATAATTACAAAGACTACTCCCAAGCCATTGGATCTCACTTCCAATGGTGTAAAAACTCGTATCACCATAGTATCTAAGCTGCGGGGTGGATGTGATATTCTATGCCGCTGTCATTTTTGTTCGTAAACTTGCAAAAAATGTGTAACTCATGCCGTTACTTGTCTAACCGCGCAAAGTGTTTGTTCAAAAAAATCATCCTACACTAAAATATCGGAACAACACACGGGGGTCCCACTTGTCATAAATCAAATTTGGACCTAAAACTAACAAATCTGAAAGACGAGATTTGAACTGGCAACCTGGACTACAAAGCGTAAGTCGATAGCCTGAAAAAACGAACGGTTGTTGGCTTTGTCCCATAACTTGATTTTATACAGTACTTGCGTTGAGTAGAGTAGAGGGAGTGCCTCGTCAACACGTGCATGACCGTTGTCTCACTTACTGGTGGGTCCCAGGTCTGCAATCTCAATCTCTCTTCTCTCCATCGTCTAACCTTTGCACGGGCACACATGAAGAGCGGCGCTAGCTTGCCATGGTGTTATTACAACTAAAAAAAGCTTGGAAAATAGAAGAATCGCCTAGAACAAGAGACGTTGTGGCTGGTCGAGACGGAGCTAACCACATCTATCCTCTGTGCCATGTTTGCATGATGAAGCTGTGTGGCTAGTGGGGTGTTTTCGACCGACTGGCTGGGTCCCGAAGTCGAACCATAGGTACTACGTCTGATACAGTATATTTTTACACGCACATTTTTCCTCCGTGCCGAGACGTGGCACACCCTACCGCGCAGTTTCGGGGTCCTCCCGGGTGGTGCACGCATATATTCTTCCTGACGTGGAACGCCCTACCGCGCGTTTTCTGGGTCCTCCTCGGTCGTAGCGCCAAAGCAAGTAAATGAGTCATCAAATCACGAAAGACCACCTTTCCCGCCGAGTACATCAGTGAAGCACGACGGCTAGCTAGTTGGGCTAGTTCTACCGATTAGCTAGCCCGCCGCCACATTTGTTTTTCACCCATTTTTTATCTACTTGCCGGCGGGTAAATTTAAATATCCACCGTGGCATTGCTCTGGTGTTTGGGTGCGGCAGGATTTTTAATTTTTTGATTGATGGGAGCAGGCGCGGCAGGATTTTTAATTTTTTGAATGATGGGAGCAGGCGCGGCAGCAATTAGTCACGATGACTCCACCTGTAAAAACCCACTGCTCCCTGATGTGAGAAGTCGTCGACTGGTGTTTTACCGTGGTGAAAACCAAAAGATTCCCCGCTCCCTCCACCTTCCCGTAGATTGCATTGCCTTTCAGCCGTTTCGCCCCCTTTGCTTCCTCTCCCCATTGCTTCTACCTGGTGCCATGGCGGCGCAACAGATCATGGAGTCCGAGGTGAGGCGCCTGGCTCCCGTCGACCGGGAGTGGGCGGTTGCACCCTGCATCACCAACATCGTGCGCCTCGAGAAGCAGAGGGACTTCAGTGGTATTTAGGCGCCCTCTGCATGGGCATGTCCATGTCTCGGCGCAACATGATCGTTGGATCAAACTCAGACGGTGCAGATCAGTCACTGTAGCACAAAGCGTGTGGGTGTGTTTGGTTGCATTCTCATCTCAATATAGTTGTTTCCTCTTCGTGTATTTTTGTCAACCTACTAGTGTGGACTCATGCACCCTTCATGCACTCTGCCAAACACCCAAAAGTGGGTCGAGAAGGGAACTTTTGCTCCCATCCCGTGCACCCTTCATACACCCTGCCTAACACTATTCGTGCTTCATATGGTTCATGTTTCGTGGAGTACTGTAGCACCGTAATCTCCGTGCGCTGTGGACCTAGTTCTGTTAACATTGATCTCACCGTTCATTCTTGACCGGACACTCGAAAAAGCGGTACTATGTTACATATAGGAGTAGTTGACATGCGCACAACATCATTTGTTATCGTCATATCTTACTACACTAGCAACAAGATTGTGTAGTACTGACGTATGAACCATTGCACATGCCTAGTAGTAGGAGCATTGTGTATGTTCAAGTGGCTGCCGTGTTTCGCACTCCTCCGTCGTAAGAGTGGAAACGCTTGCTGTAATCATTTTTTTCTTCAGAAAAATAGTGGACATGCTCTACCATGCGGATCCTCCTCCAGTCATGCACTAAATTACTCACTTTCGCCGATGTGTGGGACAGCCAGCACCTGGGTCCACCAGCCATGCACTAAATTACTCCGTAGTAGAGTGACCGTAGACTACCCCGATCGAACCGCCGCAGTAATGCCCAATGAGCCGTCAAATCACAAAACCCCCTCCTTTCCAATAGTAAGTTGGACGGACGAAGCAACCATCATTTCACTCTTCTCTCTCAGCTTCCTCTCTTGAAGAAAACCCCCACTCGCTTCGCTTCTCCCTCATCTCGTTCCTCCTCTCACTCTTCTCTCTCAGCTTCCTCTCTTGGATGGACGCCGGAGCACTGGCCAACGTGATGTCTATGGCTCTGGCCAAAACCGTCGAGGCTCATGGTACGAAGAAGCGCAAGCACCCCACCGAGACTACCGCGGACAAGCTCAAAGCCATCGCCCTGTCCAAGCCCCCCTCTCCGGGATCCCTCATTAAGCAAGTCCAGGTAATGTCTCTTGTTAACGATCTTTTTCTCGATCTTGCTCGTGTTTTTTCATCTAACACACAGTACTAGTACTGGTAGTACAACTTTCTGGGTGATCTTGCATGTGATTTTAGTATGCCAAATGACGGTTCTAAATTCCTCTTTTGACCAAAACATGCGAGAGGTTGACATTGATTTCTTATAGATTACTTTCAACTACTCCCTCTGTCCCAAATTTCTTGTCTTAGATTTGTCTAGATACGGATGTATCTAATACTAAAATGTGACTTGATACATCCATATCTAGACAAATCTAAGGAAAGAATTTTGGGATGGAGGGAGTACTTTATGAACATCAATGCTACCTTTTAAGAGGGTATGTTTGCCTCAGTAACTTGTGTTATGGATATTGCATGTAATCCCTCTGCTCTCATGCCTTTGAAGACATGTTCTAGTGTCTTAGTTCACTCATTTCTGTGCGTATATGTAGTCATATATGGAGTATAATATCAAAAATCATCTTATATTTCTGAACGGAGGTAGTAATAAAATATGGTTTCTGTTTGAATTAGAACCAGGTCCGTGGTGGAGATGAAGTTCTCAAAGTCATGTCGTGTGAAGTGGAAGACCTGATGATGAGTTCTACTGCTGAACTATCCAGCTGATGTGTCCTCGTCGCCACGTGTCCTGAACTAGTGTTTTCTTGTAGCATTGTTGTCAGGCGTGTTCTCGAGGCTGTACTTGACCACAACAATTTCCTGGTTGTGCCTTCGATTAAGAAGGGTGTGGTTCTTGTAAAGCTTCCCAACAAATCTGATGCGGCCTGTCTTCATCATCATGTTTATGAGTGGAAAGACCACTCTATTAGCTTCTCCAAGGTTGACAAGATGGTGATGGTGCATGTAGACATCTCACACGAAGTCCATGGCCTAGTCAGTTATGCGGGGTTCATCCCGTAGGTCGGTGGCAAGAAATAGTCTGCAGATTTTAGTTAGTGCAACTTTGCTTGTCTATAGTAAGTACTCCCTCCGTTCCAAATTACTCGTCGCGGAAATGAATGTACCTAGAACTAAAATACATCTGGATACATCCATACCTGCGACAAGTAATTCGGAACGGAGGGAGTACTATTGTTCAGTACTTGATTTGTGTTTGTGAACCTTGTATTGTTTATTAGTACTGCCGCTTTTGGTGTGTGGAAAGTCCTAAGAACGGTCTATGTTAATGTCTGTCCACTCAATTCAGTCTGTATATTTTGAAGTATCCAGATCATATTTTTTGTGAGGACGGTTTATCAATTATGGTTACACTCCAATATCTGTATGCATTGCAGGGTTTATCGCACCCACCAGGATTTCCAGTCCCATGGATATTCGGTCCATACGATTTCTCACGACCTTTGGACTGTCCTGCTTGTGGGAGTAGGCGGGGCCCCTGCATGCCACGGGTAGTTGGACAATCAATCTTCTGTTTAGTACTTCAACATAGTGATTTCCTGGTAAGGATTCACTCGTGTCACATCAAGTAAATCTTATTGATTTACTGTCTAAATCTTATTGATTTAATGTCATGTTTTCTTTCTTTTCCTGCAATTTTACGATGCAGGTTTTGCCATGTGACATTCATCATAGAATAAACCGTTTGGTTTGCTCTACGATGGCTATTTTTGCAGGTTTCACTTCTTATGTCGTGTCAGTAACGAAGGCATTGTCCATCACTTATATTACTAGAAAAAATTGGATCAGTCTGTTGTCTGAGTACAAGCTGAATCCCTATGATGAACTGTTGTTTGGTTTAACAAAAATGCCACAATTAGTCCTTCTCACATTTAAAAGAACTGAAGAAAAAAACTGGATCACGGTCACGGATCCTAGTCAAGTTAGAAAGCTGATCATAGCAGACCAGACACGATCGATGCTGTCTCGCATAGATCGAGCACCGGCAGTTGCTCTAGCACTGACAACGGCAGCAGCTCAGTCTGATCCAGCTGAGGATTGGGCACCGACCGCGTCAGCGGATCAGTCTGATCTACCAGAGGATCAGGCATCGACACCGGCACCTGCTCCGACACCGGCACCAGCTCTACAAGGAGCACCATCTCCGGCAACAGCAGTGGCTTCGGCACCTGCACCAGCACTTGCACTTGCATCTGCTCCGGCCCGTGCAGTTGCATCGGCAACAGACTGGGCTGCAGTTCGCACTTCATATACCAAAGTCCTTACAAAAACTGACATGTCCACCTTCTTGGTAAGCATTGGCCGCCCAAGTGCTTCGTTCTTTTTTCTTTCCATGTTGTTTCACATGATTCACTATGTTGATCTAACTGTTTGGGTATGTCTTCTTGTTTGCAAACATAGAATTCCTAGAGCAACGAGGGAGTCGTTCAACAACCCGGGTGACCGCGGCCAAGTTTCTCTTACCATGTGCAGCCTTGGTGTGAATGAACCTGCTCAATATACCGTAAGTACAAAGGATGGTCGCATGATGATTGATGCTAAAGGATGGTCAAGGTTCAAATCTAAATCATATCTTGCGGTAGGGGATGATGTAAAAATCAAACTTTCTCGGCAAGGAGAGCTGGTCCAAATCAACTTTGAAATTCTTCAGTAGCAGCACACAACTGCCAAACTGATCTATCCTCCGAGAGATTTTGATGTAATAATCTGGCATGGTGAAACAAGTGTCCTGTGTGTATAAGTAGTATGACAGTATTATTTATCACATTGTATATCGTTGATAGAATTGCAACTCTGATTGCTGGTTAGGAACTGTCGTTCGATTTCATTCCAACAGTTGTCGTGCTTTATTCAATTTTGTGTATTCGCCTTGCGACAGCATCTAAAACCAGCGCCGTACCGATCGCTTGCAATATGAAAAGCGCTGAGGTAGAACACATGGGCCCCCAAACATGCAGGGTCGGCCTGCAGCCCAAAGTCCAGAACCGTGAGCCTATCTGAGTATTATATTCTCAGCTGAACCCCCATAAAAAAAGCTGAACCCCCATAATGCCCGTGTGTTGCAGAGGGAGTATATTTCTCGGCAAGGTGAGCCTGTGATATAAAAGATTTGTATATTTCTTTACAGATGGAGTATCTCTCTGTCAAAAAATATATTTATGTGTAACTAGTTACTCCTGTCTTTCTACTTCCTTTCGTTGATATGTTGGGCAACCGGCAACGGGGTCCACGTGCCATATGCACAAATTAGAGTGCATAACTTCACGGTAGACACACCCCGGTTGTAGCGCCGCAGTAATGCCCAATGAGCCGTCAAATCACAACCCCCCCCTTTCCAGCTTTAGCAGTAAGTTGGACGGACGAAGCGGCAATATTTCACTGGGCCTGAATCCCCTTCTCCCTCGTCTGCTTATTCAGATAAACCCCCCCTCTCGGCGATTGCATAGGGTTTTCTCATGGAGAACCAGGTACGAATTCTTCATCCATCCCCAGTAAATCCAAGTCCCTTGGTCGCAGGTAATGCTAGGATGGCAGCCGCCGCCGTTGACGCATTTTTCTTCCTACTGAATCTAGTGTGTTTCATTTGCAGTTCCCAAAGTGCGAGTACCCTACAGGTTTCTGCGCCCTCGGCGAGATGCCACACTTGTTCCTTCTCATCCTAACACGGCATTTTGAAACGTGCATAGTATGTTCCTAGATTCCTCTTTTCTATCCGGGAGGGTGGGGGTTTTTTGAAAATGTTGTGTTCTCATATTATTTTTCCTGCAGTGTATTATTTGCTCTGCTAGAACACATGTACTCAAGATGCTCGGCCTTGCCATAACTGAATACACTAGTTTAATGGTCACAGTGAAGACAAGCCATGTATATAAGTTCTGAGTTGGGTTCATGAACCAAGAAGATCACTGCTTTTTTATGGACGAACTTGGATAAACTTTCTCAAGTGTTACGGACTGAAAGTTGGCGCACGAATGTTGATGGAAATAGCAGAACCTGGTCTCATCTTCACTGCGATCTTCCACCCCGACGTTGTTCCAATTGTTCATCCATGTTAGTTTTGTATCTGGTTCTTGCTTCTTGCCTCGATTACTTCTTAATCCACCTATTTTGTCTAACTAATCACAATTTAACTTTAGAAGTAGCAACAAATCTCTCACGAAGATGCTACTTCTAACTAATATTTTCTTATAATAGGTGGCACGTGTAGGTTTTTTCAGAGTTAAGCAGTCTGCTCGTTTGTTACTCTGTAATAACTCGGGTGTTACTAATGGCACTGAAGTTGACTGGATCGACATCCACAAGTTCCTACACTTTATTGATCGTCTTGAGGTCCTTGTGGGGCGTTTCAATGGTGGAAGGCCACGTGGGATATGTGTGCCACTGCTGCACTCGTTGAACAGGTCCAACTGTGTCGAGAAACTTATGGTATGAGCTGTTTTCTGTTATATATGTTGTTCATAAACTATTGCTTATACACGGTTTTACAGCTGTGATCTTCTTGAAACAAGAACTGCCGAGTTCTATTGTTCCTATACAGATGCCTGACCATGGTCGGGTCAGACTTGCGCTTGGTCACAACATGATGTTTATGTCGACCTACTCAATTCCCCTTGGAGGTGAAAATATACTTATTCATGGGTGGTCTCAAATAATGAAGGCCTGTCCATCTTGGAGAATAGGACAGAAGATTATGTTCATGCTTTTCCATGGCTCTAAAGCAAATATCCTATTTATTGACCATGTTGCGAGATGAAGCCGCTTTCAGAAGGTTGTGGATGCGCGGGGTGGCGGCTGGGCCTTGTCCTAGGGCTTGGCGGCCTCACCCTTGGTTAACTGTAGGCAAAGTAGCACTGTTCGAGGCGTCCTTTGTACGGTTGAACCTGTATAAGTACTCATACTGCTTTCAGCTTTGGTTGTTAAGTGCCCCTGCTGGTTTCAGTTAAGGTTGTTAACTACTCCTGCTGCTTTTACAGTTTGTCGTGTTTCTTCAGTCCTGTCTTCCTCCAGCCGCCAAAACCAAACCAGCGCCGGCGGGGCCGCCTGCTTCCTCCTCCCACGGCTGGCTGCGCCTCAGCACACGCATCACCGCCCCACCATCTCCTAAATCGTTAACGCCGACGTCCTCCGCCCGTTTTGGTGCGCTCGCCGCAGCGCCGCCCTCTCGCGTTGTCAATATGGTCAACAAACAACAGGAATCGACAGAAGTACGTGGAGAGTATGACAGTAGGGGCCCACCACGTCAGCGTATGGAAAAATAAAATGCTTCCTCCTAGTGTTTTCCTGACATCTGGGACCCACGACATTGTGAGCGCATATAGTCAATAGACAAGAGAACAGCACAAGATCGGCTGACACCTGGGACGTAGCTACTCGAGCAGTATTTTTTTGTTTGGTATTGCTGAGACGGAGCAGGGTTTGAACTGGGTTGTGGCCCATCTAGCCCAGGCTTATATTTTATGTTCACCATGTGACCAGCCCAGCTATTTTTTCTTTGTGAAAATGAGCCCAGTTTATTTTTTCTGAAGAATACCCAATCAAGGCCTACTTATTTTTCTACGCCCTGATGGGCTGCAACTCTTTCAAGATGCCTGCAAATCTTGAAAGTAATATGAAATGGGTTGTAAATATAAAAACAGATGACAAATTGGCAATTACTTTATAATTTCTGAATTTTTTCACATTTTCAGATTCCTATTTCACTGGGCATTAACCTAATTTAAATATATATTCAAAGTACTTTAAATCTGGCTCGACATTTCGGTATTAAAAATAGTTTGGAACCCACAGAAATATGCGAAATTGTCCCTGGCCAACCAAAAAAACGACTGTAATAAATTGCATAAGAAGTTGCCATGAGCTATATATAAATTATTAAAAAAGGGAGTGGTCTGACTTGTGGGCCTGTTTAGTTGACGCGTATGCAAGATTTTTTTAGTTATTATATACATCAACAAACGATTCAAGCAGACGTAACCGTTGGATGTCAATCCAACGGCCGTCGTGTTTCTTCAATCTCTGATCTTCTTGCTCCAGCCGCCAAAGCAGCGCTGGCGGGACCGCCTACTCCCGCCTCCCGTGGCCGGTTGTGCTGCCATGCAGGCCTCAGCGCCCCCTACTACTCCCACCGCTAGCCAGGGCATCCCTCTACTCACCCACACCCCCTGTTATTCTGCGGCGACGGCAGCCTCACACCGCAGCGAACCGGTGAACCCTTGTACTCCTCTCTGCGCGGGCTTCCACTGTCGCGTCTTCCCAGGCTTCGCGTCGTCCCCTTCCTAGGCCTCACCGTCGTCCACCACTGTGGTACTCTTGGCGTGGTCAATGTGGTCAACGACCGACTTCCATCCGAAGAGTACTGTACATGGAGAGGCTGACAGCTGGGTCCATGGTAGCCACAAAGAAGTGCCTCCTTATTACGCGGAAAATAATTATTCCTCCACCTGACAGCAGGGACCCACCGGACAGGCCACCAGTATTTCGCGAAAAAAATGTTTCCCCCTGACTGCTGGGACCCACAGGACGGGCCACCATATTTCGCGAAAAAAACGTCCCCCCCCCCCCCCCGCTGTCAGCTCGGACCCACCGGAAGTGCCTCCTTATTACGCACAAAAAATGAATACCCCCTGCTAGCTGGGACCCACCTTGGTGGGAGGCTAACTTTTGGGCCTACTAAGTTGACTGGGACAGAGGACTTTGTCAACTTTAGTCAATATATGAACGATTCTAGCTCCAGTGACTGTACGACGTCCATCCAATGCCCGTAGTGCTTCTTCAACCTCTGGTCTTCTTGCTCCAGCCGCCCAAAGCAGCGCCGGTCGTGCCGCCTGCTCCTGCCGTCCGTGGCCGGCTGTGATGTCGTGGAGGCCTCACCGCCCCCTACTACTCCCACCGCTGGCCGGGCCATCCCTCTACGCACCCACACCCCCTGTTATTCTGCGGCGATGGCAGCCTCACACCGCAGCCGAACGAGTGAACCCTCATACTCCTCTACGCGTGGGCATCCACTGCCGCGTCTTCCCCAGCTCCGCGTCGTCCCCTTCCTAGGCCTCGCCGTCGTCCACCGCCCTGGTGCTCTCGGCGCGGCGTGGTCAATGTGGTCAAGGAATGGCTTCCATCGTACGTGGACTGTACGTGGAGAGGCTGACAGCTGAGTCCACGGCCGCAGCAAGGAAGTGCCTCCCTATTACGTGCAAAATAATTATTCCTCCACCTGACAGCGGGCACCCACCGGACGGGCCACCGTATTTTGCAAAAAAAACGTTTCCCCTGACTGCTGGGACCCACCAGCTACATCTTCGCACACAAGGAAGTGCGTCCAAAAAAACGATTCGCCCCCCTGACTGCTGGGACCCACCAGCTATATCTTCACACGCAACGAAGTGCATCCGAAAAAAACGATTCGCCCCCCTGACTGCTGGGACCCACCAGCTACATCTTCGCACGCAAGGAAGTGCGTCCGGGCAAAAAAAACAAAACGATTCCCCCCTGACTGCTGGGACCCAGCAGCTACACCTTCGCACGCAAGGAAGTGCGTCCGGGCAAAAAAACAAAAACAAAATGATTCGCCCCCCTGACTGCTGGGACCCACCAGCTACATCTTCGCAGGCAAGGAAGTGCCTGACAGTCAGGACCCACCTGGTCGAAGCGTACGTAGCATTGTCATTCTGGTCGCGAACGTGTACGTACATATATACTGGTCGATGTGGAGGCGCGCATGTGTCGTAGTAGAGGCGCGTACGTGTCGTAGTAGAGGCGCGCACGTAGCATGTACACGTACTTACAGCGGATAGGGTGCAAGAAAGAAATTACGGCCACGTACGTACATACGGGCAGGGTCTCGAACGCCTACTCGCGCATACATACGGCCAGGGCTCGTGTACATGGCTGGGTCGGAACGGAGAAACAACATCTTCTTCGTGTTCATTGGGAGGCAACGGAATGCGTCGTGTTCATGGGGAGGCAATGGAATGCGTCGTGTTCATGGGGAGGCAACGGAATGTGTCGTGTTCATCGGGAGGCAACGGAACACATGAGAGCCAACCGGCTGGGTCGGAACGGAATGCGTGGTCGTGTTCATCGGGAGGGCTTGGACGAAACAGGCGATGGAAACGAGGCCTAGCATACCGCAAAACGGAGGAAACAGCCTTGTGTTCGACCGGCCACGTTCGAACCGGGATCCTGTTCATCGGGAGGGGTCTGGCGTACCGCAAAATGGAGGAAACGGACCTCCTACGGTCAAAACGGGGGTCCTGTTGATCGGGAGGGGTGTGGCATACCGCAAAACGGAGGAAACGGACTTGTGTTGGAGCGCTACAGTCGAAACGGGGGTCCTATTGATCGGGAGGGGTGTGGCGTACCGCAAAACGGGACTCCACAGGATACTGTTCATCTCCACCGTCGACCTCCTCCAGCCTCCACGGGCTACCGTCGACCTCCTCCAGCCTCCATGGGCTCCTGTTCATCCAGCCTCCACCGCACGCTACTCCACCGACTACTGTTCAACCACCCCTCCACGGGCACCCCTCCACCGTCTACTGTTCATCCAGCCCTCCACACCACGGGGTCCTGTTCAACCACCCCTCCACCGTCTACTATTCATCCAACCCTCCACCACACCACGGGGTCCTGTTCATCCAGAGGCAATGCCACCGCTCACTGTTCATCCAACCCCCCCCCTGCAACACTCACTGTTCATCCAATCGATCGGCTTCAGTTAGCAGCAGTAGTGAAGGAATCGCTCGATCGGGTTAAGTTAACAGCCATCGATCGATCGCTCGGGTTCAGTAATGCGTAGCCTGCAGTGCAATCGCTCAGGTTCAGTTAGAGCCCAACGCCTCGCTCTGGTTCAGTTAGAGCCAACGCCTCGCACACATGCGCGTACGTGTACGAGAGAAACGTGCATCGCTCGGCCCCCAACCTCCCACCGTAACCGGGAACTCCCCGAAATTTTCCTCCCCCTCGCTTCTACCATGGTTTTTTCCGTCATGGACGGCCCAAAGAATGTCATGCAGTTGCGTCTCTGGACCACCCAGGACGAAAAGCCCATTTTCTGTCATATTTTTTGTCATAGAAGTAGGAGCCCACCACATCTATGATGATACCGGGTTTAGTCACAATTATCGTCATAGAAGTGTCATAGGTATGATAGAAAAAAAATCGTTCAGCCCAAAATGTCACGGATGTGTCTTTTTTGTAGTGTTAGACGCTTGAGTCTCCTTGAATATTTACTTGAGGTGCCTCGGGCATCCCCAAGCTTGATGTCTTGCCTCTCTTCCTTCTTCTCACATCGAGACCTCCTCGATCTTCGAACACTTCATCCACACAAAACTCAACAGAAATCTCGGTAAGATCCGTTAGTATAATAAAGCAAATCACTAGTCTAAGTACTGTTGCAAACCAATTCATATTTTTTTTGCATTATAAATACTGTAATATAACTTTTCCATGGCTTAATCCACTGATATAAATCGATAGTTTCATCAAAACAAGCAAACTATGCATCAAAAATAGAATGTGTCTAAACCAGAACAGTCTGTAATAATCTGAACATTCACCATACTTCTGGTACTCCAAATATTCTACCAAAATTAGTAAAAATAATAAATTTGTATAGAAAGACACTGCGAAAAGAATCAGAACCATTTGACGTTCCAGTAAAAAAATGTAAAATCAAGCACTACAGCCAAAGTTTCTGTCCTGCACCGCACAAACCAACAAGCAAAGTAAACATCCTAAAGGCAAATCTTGGCACATTATTTTTATTTTAAAACTTTATAAAAGCACATAATAGAAATAAATGACTCTCTAAAACTTCCGGGTTGTCTCCCTGGCAGCGCTTTGTTTAAAGCCATTAAGCTAGGCATATAGTGCTCAAGTAATGGATCCACCCGGATCCCAAGGTATATCAAAGCCAATTTTAATTAACAATGATTTGTAATTTAGTAGTGAGAACAAAGTAACATATATCATGCAAAACCGGAGTCTAACTCTTCCTATGCATCAGCATGTCATAAAAGAACAATTCATGCTCACATAGTAAAGGCCAATGCATAGTATAAACAGTTTCTTGCAATTTTATCGTATTGGAAACATAGAGAGGTGGAAATATAGTTCCTCTCTCATAATAATTGCAAGTAGGAGCAGCAAGCACATGCATATTATATTCATCAAAATCATCATGTGTAATAGTAAAACGCAACCCATCTCCTTAATAAGTGCAAACTTCTCCGATATAGTGTAGTCGGGAGAATTCAAAAATATAATAGGACTATCATGCGTGGGTGCAATAGCAACAATTTCATGTTTAACATAAGGAACTATAGAAAGTTCATCTCCATAAGCATAATTCATATTGGCATCTTGGCCACAAACATAGCAAGCCTCATCAAAAAGGGGTATTTCAAGAGAATCAATGGGATCATAACAATCATCATAGCAATCATCCTTCGGTAAGCACGAAGGGAAATTAAACAATGTATGATTTGAAGAGTTACTCTCATTAGAAGGTGGGCACGGGTAGCTAATCCGCTCTTCCTCCTTTTGTTCTTCGCTCTTCTCATCATCTTTTTCATCCAATGAGCTCACAGTTTCATCAATTTATTCTTCCATAGACTCCTGCAAAATATTAGTCTCTTCTTGGACAGCAGAGGGGTCCTCAATATATGGTTTAACATAGGCATTAGAAGCATAATTATCATAACAATATTCAAGTATGTCTATATTTTCAGACTTGTGAAGAGTAGCATCATACTTTTCAATCAAAGAAGCAATTTCATAAGCACCCTTAAAAGCAACAAATTCTTCAATTTGTTGAACATCATAGTAATTATAAACGCCCTTAGCATAAGAAGATATGATTCCATTATCACTAAACAAACATTGGTAGGGAAGGTGTTTCTGAGGGTCTTCAGAACAACAAGTATAATCATATATTTCGCATAAATTCCAAGCATAGCATTGCAAACAATGAATTTGATCCAGTAAACGTTTCCCTTTTTCATATATGCGGTGTCGCACATAACAAGCATGCTCATCTAAAGATTTGCCCTCAACTAAGCTAATTGGGGTTTTAGCACGAGCACATAGGGATCGAAGATGATCCAAGTAATAAGCTTCAGGAGTGTGATAGATTTTGAGTGGTTCTTCAACCATTGGTTCAATAGGTACAACTATTTTTTTGGTATTTTGCGTTTCCTACCCATAACTAGAGATAGAAAACAACTAAGAACAGCAAATAAAAATTACTTAGTGATAAAGCAAACAAGCACACACGAGAATATTCACCTCACGCTATGGCTTCATGGCAACGGCGCCAGAAAAAGGTCTTGATAACCCACAAGTATAGGGGATCGCAACAGTTTTCAATAAGAGTGTCGAACCCAACAAGGAGCTAAAGGTAGAACAAATATTCCTTCAAGTTCTATCGACCACCGATACAGCTCTACGCACACTTGACGTTCGCTTTACCTAGAACAAGTATCAAACTAGAAGTATTTTGTAGGTGTTGTTGGATAGGTTTGCAGGGTAATAAAGAGCATGTAAATAAAAAGTAGGGGCTGTTTAGATAAAGACACAACTAAGTTAGTTTTAGTAAAGAGCTTTTTGTTACGAGAAAGTTATTTGTCCCTGGGCAATCGATAACTAGACCGGTAATCATTATTGCAATTTTATATGAGGGGGAGGCATAAGCTAACATACTTTCTCCACTTGGATCATATGCACTTATGATTGGAACTCTAGCAAGCATCCGCAACTACTAAAGATCATTAAGGTAAAACCCAACCATAGCATTAAAGTATCAAGTCCTCTTTATCCCATACGCAAACAACCTACTTACTTAGGTCTGTGCTTCTGTCACTCACGCCACCCACCATAAGCAAATCATGAACATATTGCAAACCCTACAGCGGGAATCCCTCATGCTTGCACGACACGGAGAGCACCATAGGACATCACCAATAATAAAACAGGCAACTCAAACCAATCACGATCATCAAATAACCCATAGGACAAAACGGATCTACTCAAACATCATAGGATAGCCATACATCATTAGGAAATAATATATAGCATCGAGCACCATGTTTAAGTAGAGATTACAGCGGGTAAGAGAGGGGTTACATCGCTGCATAGAGGGGGGAAGAGTTGGTGATGATGGCGGTGAAGTTGTTGGTGAAGATTGCGGTTATGATGATGGCCCCCGGTGGCACTCTGGTGCCACCGGAAGCGAGGGGGAGAGAGCCCCCCTCCTTCTTCTTCTTCCTTGACCTCCTCCCTAGATGGGAGAAGGGTGTCCCCTCTGGTCCTTGGCCTCCATGGCATGAGAGGGGCAAGAGCCCCTCCGAGATTGGATCTGTCTCTCTGTTTCAGCGTTCCCTCGGTTGCCCTTTCACCATTTCGTATATATACGGAGATCCATAACTCCGATTGGACTGAAATCTTCGCCGTGATTTTTTCCTAAAAATTAGGTTTCTTGCGGCCAAATAAGGGCATTAACTGCCTTACGGGGGGGGCACGAGGGTCAGGGGCGCGCCCCCTGCCTCATGCCTCCCTCGGGCACCTCTCGCGTGGATTTTTCTTCCCATATTCTCCGAATATTCCAAAAATAATCTACGTCCGTTTTTATCCTGTTTGGACTCCGTTTGATATGGATTTTCTGCGAAACAAAAAACATGCAACAAACAGGAACTGGCACTGGGCACTGGATCAATATGTTAGTCCCAAAAAATAGTATAAAAAGTTGCCAAAAGTATATGAAAGTTGTAGAATATTGGCATGGAACAATCAAAAAGTATAGATACGACGGAGACGTATCAGCCATCTTGTTGCACCTTATTTAGTTTTATTACTTGTTACCCGTTAAAATTACCTTATCACAAAACCATCTGTTACCGATAATTTCAGTGCTTGCAGAGAATACCTTACTGAAAACTGCTTATCATTTCCTTCTGATCCTCGTTGGATTCGACACTCTTATCGAAAGGACTAGATAGATCCCCTACACTTGTGGGTCATCAATCACGTGATCCATATCAACTAAACCATGTCTGATCATCACGTGGGATGGGGTATTCTTCAATGGTGAACATCTCTATGTTGATCATATCTACTATATGATTCACGTTCGACCTTTCGGTCTCTAGTGTTCTGAGGCCATGTCTGTACATGCTAAGCTCGTCAAGTTTAACCCGAGTATTCCGCATGTGCAAAACTATCTTGCACCCGTTGTATGTGAACGTAGAGCTTATCACACCCGATCATCACGTGGTGTCTCAGCACGATGAACTGTCGCAATGGTGCATACTCGGGGAAAACACTTATACCTTGAAATTTTAGTAAGGGGTCATCTTATAATGCTACCGCCGTACGAAGCAAAATAAGATGCATAAAAGATAAACATCACATGAAATCGAAATATGTGACATGATATGGCCATCATCATCTTGTGCCTTTGATCTCCATCTCCAAAGCACCGTCATGATCTCCATCGTCACCGGCTTGACACCTTGATCCCCATCGAAGCGTCATGGTCGTCTCGCCAACTATTGCTTCTACAACTATCGCTAACGCATAGTGATAAAGTAAAGTAATTACATGGCGTTTGCATTTCATACAATAAAGCGACAACCATAAGGCTCCCGCCAGTTGTCGATAACTTTTACAAAACATGATCATCTCATACAATAATGTATATCACATCATGTCTTGACCATATGACATTACAACATGCCCTGCAAAAACAAGTTAGACGTCCTCTACTTTGTTGTTGCAAGTTTTACATGGCTGCTACGGGCTTCTAGTAAGAACCGTTCTTACCTACACATCAAAACCACAACGGTGATTTATCAAATTTGTTGTTTTAACCTTCAACAAGGACTGGCCGCAGTAAAATTTGATTCAACTAAAGTTGGAGAAACGGACACCCGCCAGCCACCTATATGCAAAACTAGTTGCATGTCTGTCGGCGGAACCAGTCTCATGAACGTGGTCATGTATGGTTGGTCCAGGTCGCTTCATCCAACAATACCTCTGAATCAAAATAAGACATTGGTGGTAAGCAGTATGATGATCACCACCCACAACTCTTTGTGTTCTACTTGTGCATATCATCTACACATAGACCTGGCTCGGATGCCACTATTGGGGAACACAGCATGCAATTTCAAAAAATTCCTATGCTCACGTAAGATCTATCTAGGAGATGCATAGCAACGAGAGGGGGAGAGTGTGTCCATGTACCCTCATAGACCCAAAGCGGAAGCGTTTGACAATGCGGTTGATGTAGTCAAACTTCTTCTCATTCCGACTGATCAAGCACCGAACGTATGGCACCTCCGAGTTCTGCACACGTTTAGCATGATGACGTGCCTTGAACTCTTGATCCAGCAAAGTGTCGAGGGAGAGTTTCGTCAGCATGACGGCATGGTGACAGTGATGGTGAAGTGATCCGCACAGGGCTTCACCTAAGCACTACGACAATATGACCGGAGGCATAAACTGTGGAGGGCGCGCCGCACACGGCTAACAGATGTTTGTGTGTCCTCTAGGCTCCCCCTCCCCATATATATATATATATATATATATATATATATATATAGGTTGGAGGGGGGAAGAGGCAGCCAGGGCACGCCCAAGTAGGCTGAATCCTACTTGGGCTCCCACCCCAATTTTCCCCCCTTGCTTGTTTTGGCACTACGCTAAGGAAGGAGGAGGTGGCGCCACCCCCCCCCCTTTCCTTTCTCCCTTGAGACGGGGAAGGAAAGAGGGGCTAGCCCTCCTCACTTGCCTTCCCTAGGGCTGGCCAGCCTGGTGGAGGGGCGTACCAGCCCCCTGTGGGCTGGTCTGTCCCTCCCTAGGCCCATTATGCCCATATAGCTTGCTGGGGTTTGCCCGGAACCCCTTCCGGTGACCCAAAATATACTCGGTACCCCCGGAACACTTCCGATGTCCAAATACTATCGTCCTATATATGAATCTTTACCTCTCGACCATTTTGAGACTCCTCATCATGTTCGTGATCTCATCCGGAACTCCGAACAACATTCAGTCACCAAATCACATAACTCATATAATACAAAATCGTCATCGAACGTTAAGCGTGCGGACCCTACGGGTTCGAGAACTATGTAGACATGACCAAGACACCTCTCCGGTCAATAACCAACAACGGAACCTGGATGCTGATATTGGTTCCCACATATTCTACGAAGATATTTGTTGGTCGTACCATAATGACAACATATGTTATTCCCTTTGTCATCGGTATGTTACTTGCCCGAGATTCGATCGTTGGTATCTTCATACCTAGTTCAATCTCGTTACCGGCAAGTCTCTTTACTCGTTCCGTAATACATCACCTCATGACTAACTCCTTAGTCGCTTGCTTGCAAGCTTATGATGTGTATTACCGAGAGGGCCCAGAGATACCTCTCCGATACTCGGAGTGACAAATCCTAATCTCAATCTATGCCAACCCAAGAAACACCTTCGGAGATACCTGTAGAGCATCTTTATAATCACCCAGTTACGTTGTGACGTTTGATAGTGCACAAGGCATTCCTCCGGTATCCGGGAGTTGCATAATCTCATAGTCAAAGGAATATGTATATGACATGAAGAAAGCAAGAGCAATAAAACTGAATGATCAATATGCTATGCTAATGGATCAGTCTTGTCCATCAAATCATTCTCCTAATGATGTGATCATGTTCATCAAATGACAACACATGTCTATGGTTAGGAAACTTAACCATCTTTGATTAACGAGCTAGTCTAGTAGAGGCTTACTAGGAACATGGTGTTTTGTCTATGTATACACACATGTATCAAGTTTTCCGTTAATACAATTCTAGCATGAATAATAAACATTTATCATGATATAAGGAAATATAAAAGAACAACTTTATTATTGCCTCTAGGGCATATTTCCTTTAGTGAGAAAGTAGGGGTAGCGAGGCACGTATTGTATTGTTGCCATCGAGGATAAAAAGATGGGGTTTACACCATATTGCTTGAGTTTATTCCTCTACATCATGTCATCTTACTTAAAGCGTTACTCTATTCTTTATGAACTTAATACTCTAGATGCAGGCAGGAGTCGGTCGATGTGTGGATTAATAGTAGTAGATGCAGGCAGGAGTCGGTCTACTTGACACGGACATGATGCCTATATTACATAATCATTGCCTTGGATATCATCATAACTTTGCGCTTTTCTATAAATTGCTCGACAGTAATTTGTTCACCCAGCGTATTATTTGCCTTTATGAGAGAATCCTCTAGTGAAACCTATGGCCCCCGAGTCTATTTTCCATCATATTAATTTCTGATTTACTATTTTTGCAATCTTTTATTTTCAGATCTATAAACCAAAAACCCAAAAATATTTTATCTTTTGTTTAATTTTACTTATCTCTATCAGATCTCACCTTTGCAAGTGACCGTGAAGGGATTGGCAACCCCTTTATCGCGTTGGGTGCAAGTGTTTGATTGTTTGCGTAGGTGCATCTATTGGGGACTTGCACATTTCTCCTACTGGATTGATACCTTGGTTCTTAACTGAGGGAAATACTTATCTCTACTGTGCTGCATCACCCTTTCCTCTTTAAGGGAAAAAACCAACGCAAGCTCAAGAAGTAGCACCCTCCTCATGAATCAAATGAAGCAGTTGATGGAGATGCACCGAATGGCGGAATCGGCCATGAAGGACCTCTGTGTCCGGCTATCCCCCCCCCCCCCCCCCGAGCCCGTACCAAGCAGCTACTTTGGTCCAATGGCGAAGTTGTGTGACGCGTCCGCCCGGATTGATGTTGTCAAGCGTTCGGTGTGCATTGGTGGAGCTTGGATGGCGTTTGCGAAGACCATGGTGGATTGGACGAAGATCAAGCCCGTCGAAATGGCGACCGGTCCTCTGCATGTTGAAATGACAAAGTAAACACAAGCAATATGAATAAACCCCATCTTTTTATCCTTAATGGCAAGAATACAAATATGTATCATGTCCCTTTCTGTCACTGGGATTGAGCACCGCAAGATTGAACCCATCACAAAGCACCTCTCCCATTGCAAGAAAAATCAATCTAGTTGGCCAAACTAAATGGATATATCGAAGAGAAATACAATGCTGTAAAAATCATGCTAAAAGAATTCAAATAAGACTCAATTAATATTCATGAATAATCTGATCATAAACCCACAATTCATCGGATCTCAACAAACACACCGCAAAAGAAGATTACATCGAATAGAACTCTAAGAACATCGAGGAGAACATTGTATTGAAGATCAAAGAGAGAGCAGAGGCCATCTAGCTACTATCAATGGACCCGTAGGTCTGTGGTGAGATACTCATGCATCATTGGAAGGGCAGCAAGGATGATGTAGAAGCCCTCCGTGATCGATTGCCCCTCTGGCAGGGTGCCGGAAAAGGCCTCCAGATGGGATCGCAGAAGAACAGAAACTTGTGGCGATGGAAAAAGTATTTTGGGTGGCTCTCTGATGTATTGGGAATATTTGAGAATTTATAGAGGCATAATTAGGCCAGGAGGTGACACGAGGGGACCACAAGCCTTGGGGGCACCCTGATAATCCCCAAGTGCAAGGAATCATCGTAGCAATTTCCAAAGGTGGAAGTGATAAGTATAGAGTGTCGAACCCACAAGGAGCTAAAGGTAAGATCAATATTCTCTCAAGTCCTATATGTCACTGATATGACTCTACGTATAACGAACGTTTGCTTCCATCTAGAGGCGAGAAGTAAAACTACGTTGTTGGTATGTAGAGGATAGCTTTGTATGGTATCGGCGAACTAAAATATAAAAATAGGTGCGGTTAACAAAAAGTAATAATATATTACTATATATTATAAATAGCGAGTGTGGAATAATGATGGATCGGTGTGCGGAATTGTCCTAGGCAATTGTTAACAAGATCGGTATCACTATTGCAATTTTATATGAGGGAGAGACATAAGCTAACATACTTTCTCTACTTGGATCATATGCACTTATGATTGGAACTCTAGCAAGCATCCGCAACTACTAAAGATCATTAAGGTAAAACCCAACCATAGCATTAAAGTATCAAGCCCCCTTTATCCCATACGCAACAACCCCCTTACTCGGGTTTAAGCTTCTGTCACTCTAGCAACCCACTATAAGCGAATCATGAATGTATTGCAACACCACACAACGGAAATCCTTCACGTGTGCGTGGCACGAAAAGCACCATAGGACAGCACCAAAATAAAACATACAACTCAAACCAATCTAGATCATCATTCAACCCAAAAGACAAAAGAAATCTACTCAAAACATCATAGGATGGCAACACATCATTGGATCATAATATGTGGCATAAAGCACCATGTTCAAGTAGGGGATTACAATGGGGTGTGGGAGAGTGGACCGTGTAAAAGAGATGAGGAAGGTTCCCCAGGCGGCACTTCGACGCCGCCGAGAGAGAGGGGGGAAGTCTCCCCATTATGCTTCCTCCTCCATGGCCTCCCCCCTGGATGGGAAGAGATTCTCCCTCTGGTCCTTGGCCTCCATGGTGATGATGGCCCCCTCCGGCTTCGTCCTCCATGGCTTCTGGTGATGATGGCCCCCTCCAACAGGGTGCCAAAGGGGCCTAGATTGATTTTTCGTGGCTACAGAGGCTTGCGGTAGTGGAACTTCCGATCTAGGTTTCTTTCTGGTGGTTTTGGTATTTATAGGAATTTTTGGCGTCGGTCTCATGTCAAGGGGGTCCACAAGGCAGCGGCAAGACAGGAGCACCCTCCCGAGGGGTAGGGCGCGCCCCCCTACCTTGTCATTGCCTCGGGACTCTTCTGTCCCAACTCCGACACCTCGGGGGTCTCTTTTGGTCCATAAAAATCACCATAAATTTTTAGCCCATTCCGAGAACTTTTATTTCTGCACAAAAAACGACACCACGGTAGTTCTGCTAAAAACAGCGTCAGTCCGGGTTAGTTCTAATCAAATCATAACAAAATCATATAAAATTGTTGTAAACATGGCATGAATACTTCATAAATTATAGATACGTTGGAGATGTATCAGCATCCCCAAGCTTAATTCCTGCTCGTCCTCGAGTAGGTAAATGATAAAAGAAATAATTTATGAAGTGTGAATGCTAGCATAGTCCATAAGTTTGATCAATGATAGTCCCAAACACTTTTTCTAGCATCATTACATATCATAAATAGTAGCTCATCTTATAAAACTTCTCATGATCAAGTAACAAGCTATTCACATGTTAAAGTATAGACCATAAAGTTTCTTGAAAACTAGCAAACTATGTTTTGAGTCACCAAACAATTGCAATTCATCTTATTTTCAGGAAGGGTCTATGTAAGAGCTTTGATTTAGCAAATTCCACATACTCAACTATCATATAGTCTTCCATGATTGCTAACACTCAAAGCATATTTTTAGAACAAATAGCATCCATCAAACACAGATAAAGATAGGGGCTTAATGTTTTGCCTCCCAACTTATTTATCATATAGATAATTGTCAACAATAATAATACATGATCAAATATATTTGAATGGCCATATATGCTTGGATATTTCCCCACCACATGATGCTTGCCAACTAAAGAACAATTGAGGTTAAAATAAGAAGGAATACTATTGACTCTTGCATAAAACTAAATACATGAAAGTAAAAGATAGGCCCTTCGCAGAGGGAAGTAGAGGTTGTCATGCGCTTTTTAATTTTGTATGTGCAAACCCTTAATGCAAAGGAACATCAATTTGTATTGCCCTTTTTGATAGCAACCTTTATTATGCAGTCCGTTGCTTTCATTTCTTTACAATCACAAGTTCGTACAACGCTTATTTTCCCTTACAATAAAATATCATACATATTTAGGAGCAATTTTTATTGCTTTTTGCACCGATGACAACCTACTTCAAGGATCTTATTCAATCCATAGGTAGATATGGTGGACACTCATGGCATGAAATAGGGTTTAAGGGTTTTGGATGCACAAGTAGTATCTCTACTTAGTACAAAATTTTGGCTAGCAAAATATCCTAAGCAAGCACCACATGTTAGATGATCCATAACAATATAACTTCTATGCAAATATACCCAAACATAACTCATTATGTTGTCTTCCTTGTCTAACTTCAACTAATTTGCTCAAGCTTGAAAATAATTAATGGGGCTCACAATCGTCGAAGATGTCCAAGATAGTATATTTATATGTGAAATCTCTCTTCCTTCAATATTCTTTCACGAATTGTTCAAGTAGCCAATGTTGTGTTTGCTAACTTTCAATAAATTTTACCACATATACTTCTTATATGTGAATTCATTACTCCCCAGGGGATAAGCATATGAAGCATATATAATTTCAGCTTTATGATATTCAATTCATTCAACCATTTACTCATAGGATATAAGTGAAGCACGAGAGTAAATGACAAAACTACTCTAGAAAGATATAAGATATAAGTGAAGATCAATGAGTAGTCAAATAGTTAAATAGCCATGGGAGGACTCTCTCTCATTCAAGATTTCAGATCCAATGATTTTATGCAAACAGCAAGTAAAATGAAAATACGCTCCAAGCAAAACACATATCATGTGACGAATCAAAATATAGCTCCGAGTAAGGCATACCGATAGTTTTGAAGACGAAAGAGGGGATGCCTTCAGGGGAATCCCCAAAATTAGGCGCTTGAGTCTTCCTTGAATATTACCTTGGGGTGACTTGGGCATCCCCAAGCTTAGGGTCTTTCCACTCCTTATTCTCCTCATATCGATATCTCACCCAAAACTTGAAAACTTCAATCACACAAAACTTAACCGAACTTCGTGAGATGGGTTAGTATGATAAAGAGCAAATCATTCACTTTGGTACTGTCAAGATAAGATTAATAATTGTTCTCACACAATGCCTACTGGACCATATCATTTCTACAATTTATATTGAGCAATATAAGCCATAGAAACTAGAAAAAAAGCAAACTATGTATTGAAAACAGAATCTGTCAGAAACATAACAGTCTGTAATGATCTGAACAACAACCATACTTCTGCTACTTCAAAAATTCTGAAAAATTAGGACAACGTAGGAAATTCGTATATCAATCTTTTGTGAAAAAATTAGATCAGAAGCACACTTCTGTAATTTTTGAAAATTACTTTAGTGGGCGCAAAAGTTTCTGTTTTTCAGCAAGATCAAATAAACTATCACCGTAAGCCATCCCAAAGGTCTTACTTGGCCAAACACTAATTAAAAAACCAAATCACAATCCAAAAGCCAAAAACATAAAAATAAAATCGGGTTGCCTCCCAACAAGCGCTATTGTTTAACGCCCCTAGCTAGGCATGATATTTTAATGATACTCTCCCAAGCCCGATTTAGATGATAGTCTTATTCATTCACCAAAAGATATAAGTGAATTTCATGGATCATTCTACAATTAATATAGATTTACCAACATCCAAGCTCAAAATATATAAGTGAAGCACACAAAGCATTCTATAAAGCCATACTCAAAAGATTTAAGTGAAGCACAAAGAGCATTCTATAAATCCATACTCAAAAGATTTAAGTGAAGCACAAAGAGAATTCTACAAATCAATGAAGGGCTATCTCATACTATCATGGTTCATAAAGGAAAAAAGAAAATAAAACACAAAAGACGCATATCATGTGAACAAAACAAAACCCGAGGTATACCAATAATTGTTGAAGAAGAAAGATGGGATGCCAACCGGGGAATCCCCAAGCTTAGATGCTTGAGTATCCTTGAAATATTTAATTGAGGTGCCTTGGGCATCCCCAAGCTTGAACTCTTGTCTCTCCTTATTCTTCTCATATGGATAACTCCTCGATCTTCAAACACTTCATCCACACAAAACTTAACAAAAAACCTTGTGACATTTGTTAGTATAATAAAGCAAATCACTACCTTTAGATACTGTTCTAAACTCATTCCAATTTCATATTAGCATTATATCTACTGTATTCCAACTTCACCATGGTTCATACCCCCCCCCCCGATACAACCCATAGATTCATCAAAATAAGTGAACAACACATAGAAAACAGAATCTGTCAAAAACAGGACAGTCTGTAGCAATCTGGAAACTTCGTATACTTTTGTAACTCCAAGTATTCTTAAAAATTAGGACAAAATAAACAATTTGCATAGGAGTATTGTGTAAAAATTTCAAGATTTCATCACGCTCTAGTAAAAAATGTAAACTAAATTACCACATCAAAAGTTTCTATTTTTTCTGCTGCACACACCAAACAAGCAATTTAAACATTCTAATACCAAACCTTGGCACATTATTTTTATAATACAATGGATATATACAAGGGGATAATTATTTTTGAGGAACTTCCATGAAAAATTCTACATTGTTTTTGTAGCGACCTGACCTCAAACGGTCAAGTCTCTGTGCTTCAGTGTCATCCCTGGATCGGTAATGCTGACACACACAGTACTCGAGGATTTATAACAGAGTAGCAATCACACACTCATTACATCGAATGTCTCAAAAGAGAATGTATTACAATAAATATGGCTTAAGGCCATCTAATACGATAACAGCGGAAGGCTTGGAAGATAAAGTGAGACCATCAACTCCAACGGCATAGCTGAGCTGCACGGCAGCGACCTAACGAACCTTACTACTCGTCTGAAAAGTCTGCAACATAATATGTTGCAGCCCGAAAACGGGTCAGCACATGGAATATGCTGGCAAAGTAACACAGTAGAGCAAGAACAGAATAATGCTATCACTACCTGCATATTTGGCTGGTGGAAATCTCTATGGTTACAGTTTTTGCGAAAAGCCAATTTTTTCCTACGACAAAGGAATAGATTTTATTTAACTATCATGGTAGTTGAACATCATTGAGAAGGTTCCTCCAACTCAATCCCAATTAAAGTAATTAACAACCCAACAATATTAGTTTAGAGTGATGAGATACTTAGGATACTCCAAGTACTAGATACTCAAGATGTCCATAACCGGGGACACGGCTAACCATGATTAGTTTATACACTCTGCAGAGGTTTGCGCACGTTTCCCCACAATACCCGATCTCCTTCGTTGGATTTCTCGCACTACAGGGTGTTTGAGAAACAGATGACCGAGACACAGTCTTTCAAAAGCATTAACCCCTTACTCTGGGCAGACCATACCAAACCTACATCCCACTACCTGCTGATCCACCTCTTCGGGAGATTCACGCAACCTACTCAACTATGCTAGAGCCCATAATAGCTTGTGGCTGCACACGGAAGTTTCTAGCATGAAAATATCTTAGTTCCCTTTGAGCCTGGGTGGTGGACCATAGGATTATCACACGGGTACTCCGGGATATCCTAGGACAACACTGGATTCCCCAGGTGCACAAAAAATAATCCACCCAGATGTGTATTCAAGTTGCCACCTTAAGTTGAACCATTAATTAACAATCTCACATCTTTCATGGATTTCACTCACCCAGACCACGTCTACGAGCATAGCATAGCGATATAAGCAACACGTAGAAGTAACTCCCAAGGGTTTGAATATAACACGGCAATAGGTTCCACCTCATCAACTACTTCCCAACCCACATGTTAATCACAACCTAACCATGCAATGTTTGAGGATTGGAACTAATGCATAAAAACTGGGTCATAAAGGGGTATGATCAAAGTGTTACTTGCCTTGCTGATGATCCACAAAACCTAGGGATTCGTAGTAGCATGCTTCGCACTCCGGGTGTTCTATCGCAAACAAACAATAGCATACATAAGCAATCAAGCAACGAAGCACGGGTAAAACTCAAATAAGAAGATCTAACCAGAAAGTTCAACTTAAGAACTCCGGTTTGCAAAAAGAATCAAATCAAACGGAGCAACGAAACTCAAACTGCGAAAGAAACAAGATCTGTTTACTAATCTGGACTAACGTCAAATTTTATAGTAGCAAAAGCTTGTTCAAGTTGGTTAAATGGAAAGAGGGTCTCAAGACGAAGATCTAGGTGCTTGAATCGCCTGATTCTGATAAACGAGCGAAAAGATAAACTAAAACGAAAATTGGATCATAAATCGCGATTGAAAATAATCGCGGAAAATCCGAGAAAAATAAAACTGACGAATAGGCTAACGAACGAGCGTTCGTTGTCTGTTACTAACGAGTGAACTCCGTTCGTTAAAACGAACGTACCGACGAACGTCCGCAAAGTAACTAAACCGCAAAAAACCGGCGAACCGATCTAAAAACAAACTAGGGTTTCTAAAAAAACCAGATCGGTTTTAAAAAAACGGTGGCAGCAACGGCGGCGTTACCTTCGGCGAGGCGGGGCTGCGGCGGCGGGGCGACGGGCGGCGGTGGCGGCGGCGGGCGACGGCGGCGGCGCTGCAGCGGCGGCGGCGAGGCGCGGCAAGAGCGGAGGCGGCGGCGCTGCGGTGGGCGGGCTGCGGCGGCAGGGTTGGGTGGTGGTGGCGGTGGGGTTGGGGGTATTTAAGGAGGGCGTGGCGGCTTGGAGGAGGGGCAAAGGGCGGCGGGCAAGGGAGTCCTGGCCGGACTCCTTGTCCGAGGCGGCGGCGGCATCGGTCTCCTGGCGAGAGACGGCGGAGCGGGGGAGGCGGGCCGGCGGCTGGGCTTCGGCCCAGTTAGCCACTGCGCACTTTTTAAAAAAAAAATAATTCCGCCGAAACTAAAAAAACCTAGAAAATAAAATAAAATTCTAAAAATGCCAAAATAAATTTTCACCGTCTAAATAAAATATTTAGAACAAGATGAACATTTTCTTGGCCCTAATGTGCAAATTTGAAAAACGCGCAATTTTTCGAATTCAAATAAAATAGCAATAAACTCCGGATAAAAATCAAATATTTGATTTTAATCTTTTTCCTCCAACATTTCACTTATTTTGGAGAAGTCATATTATCTCCTCTCATGTATTTTAATATGAAATATTTTCGGAGAGAAAAATAATTAAAACCAAAAATCCTCGTTTCAATATTTGATAAAACTCAAATATGAAAACAGGGAAATCCCCAACTCTCTTCGAGGGTCCTTGAGTTGCTTAGGATTTCAAGGATTCGCGAAACGAAATGCAATAAAATATGATATGCATGAATGATCTATGTATAACATTCCAAATTGAAAATTTGGGATGTTACAAACCTACCCCCCCCCCTTAAGATGAATCTTGCCCTCGAGATTCAGGTTGGCTAGAGAATAGGTGTGGGTGGTCTTTGCGAAGATCATCCTCTCATTCCCAGGTGGCTTCATCCTCGGTATGGTGGCTCCACTGAACTTTGCAAAACTTGATAACCTTGCTGCGGGTGACTCGGCTGGCAAATTCGAGAATCCTGACTGGCTTCTCCTCATAGGTCAAATCACTATCCAACTGAATCGCATCCAAGGATACTGTATCTCTTAATGGTATATCAGCCATCTCAGCCTGACACTTCTTCAATTGTGAAACATGAAATACATCATGAACTCCTGACAGTCCTTCAGGTAACTCCAACTTGTAGGCAACTTCTCCCATATGTTCCAAAATTCGATACGGCCCTACAAATCTCGGGGCTAACTTTCCCTTAACTCCAAAATGTTTCACTCCTGGCAGGGTGACACTCGCAGATATGCTCTGTCTCCAATTTCATAGGTTATTTCCTTGCGTTTCGAATCTGCATAACTCTTTTGCCTGGGCTGAGCTATCTTCAGTCTATCTCTGATCAACTTAACTTTCTCTTCAGACTCCTTGATCAGATCTGGTCCAAACAATTGTCGGTCTCCGACTTCATCCCACATCAACGGTGTTCTGCACCTTCGTCCGTATAGGGCTTCGAACGGTGTCATCTTCAAACTGGCTTGGTAGCTGTTGTTGTATGAGAACTCCGTGTAGGGTAAATTATCATCACAACTAGATCCATAATCTAGCGCATAGGCTCTCAACATATCCTCCAGAATTTGGTTGACTCTCTCGGTCTGTCCATCTGTCTGTGGGTGGAATGTTGTACTGAACTCCAACCTTGTCCCCAAAGTTTGGTGCAGCTAATGCCAAACTTTGAAGTAAACTGTGTCCCTCTATCTGATACGATGGTCCTCGGAACTCCATGCAGACATACGATCCTGGTCATCTATATCTTGGCCAACTTCGCACTTGTATATGTGGTTTTCACTGGGATAAAGTGAGCTACTTTGGTCAAGCGATCAACTACTACCCATATAGAATCATATCCTGATTTGGTCCTGGGTAATCCGGTGATAAAATCCATGCCAAGTTTATCCCACTTCCATTCGGGTATCGGCATAGGCTGTAACAATCCTGCTGGCTTTTGATGCTCAACCTTCACTCTCTGACATACATCACATACGGCTACATACTCGGCAATATCCTTCTTCATACATGTCCACCAGAAACGTTCCTTAAAATCCAAATACATCTTGGTGTTTCCGGGGTGTATCGAGTATGGTGAGTCATGAGCCTCCTGAAGTATTAACTTCCTGATCTCTGTGTTATTGGGCACATAAACACGGTCCTCAAACCCATAAGGTGCCATGCTCATCCTCACGAAAACCTCTGGCCTTTCCTTCGCTCATTCTCTCTTTTATCTCGGCAACCTCTTTGTCCTCCTTCTGAACTTCTCGAATCTTACCTAACAATGTAGACTGAACCTCCATGGTTGCAACAAAACCTCTAGGAACAATCTCCAATCGAATTTCCCTGAGATCCTCTGTTAACTCCTTTGGCAATCCCGTGCTCACTAGGGTATTAGCATAACTCTTCTGGCTCAAAGCATCTGCTACGACATTGGCCTTGCCTGGATGATAGTGAAGCTTCATGTCATAATCCTTTATAAGCTCCAACCATCTCCTCTGCCTAAGGTTCAGCTCCTTCTGTGTGAAAATGTATTTCAAACTCTTATGATTCATGTACACATCACAACGATTTCCAATAAGGTAATGCCTCCAGGTCTTCAACGCATGCACTACGGCAGCCAACTTCAAATCATGTGTGGCATAATTTACTTCGTGCGGTTTCAGTTGTCGCGAGGCATACGAAACAACTCTTCTGTCCTGCATAAGCACACTTCCAAGTCCTAGGCGAGAGGCATCGCAATACACTTGGAACTCCTTACGTATATCCGGCAGAATCAGCACTGGGGCTGTAGTCAAACGTTTCTTTAACTCCTGAAAACTTGCTTCACATTCTTCCGTCCATTTAAATTTGGTATCCTTCTTCAATAACTCCGTCATTGCCTTCGCAATTTTGGAAAAATTCTCAATGAACCTCCGATAGTATCCTGCGAGTCCAGGAAAACTACAGATCTCGCTAACTGAAGTTGTCGGGGGTTTGGTGTGATATATGCCAATGGATGGCTTATCATGGTGGGGGCGAGTAGAACGTTGCCGGTGCCTGGAAACGGGATGAGGCGAAGACATGCACGCCGGCGAATCTTACCCAGCTTCGGGGCTCTTCGGGGAGATAATACCCCTACTGCTGCTCTGCGAGGTCTCCGCATGATCACTATAGTCAAGGGTTTACACGATTGCTCCTTGAGCTGTGTATGGTGGTAGGAGAGGGCAGGGCTAGCTCTCTCCCTCTATCTGGTGAGGTATACAACTTCTGGGATCCAACCCTTTGCATGGGTGCCCTGGGGGGTTTATATAGGCCTACCCCCAGGGGAACAATGGTAATGTGACTGGGCGCGGGCCCAGCCGCTAGTGTCTCCGACCTCCGACTTCTCCGCCGGCTGCTGGGGTCCGCCGGCTGGTGGGCCCCGCCGACTGGTCTGGTACGGAGCCGACAGGCCGCGTCCGCCGCGGGCGGGTCTTGCCGGCTGCTGATTACTATAGCCGTGCTCCTGATGATGCAAGCTTGGTCATGGGGTCATGGCAACAGCCCCACCGCCCAGCGGGCGATCACTGTGGCCACTCCCCATCTCTTCTTGATTAATGGTGCGTGGGCCCGGGGGGAGGGCTCGGCTGACTCCTCCGCGCCGACTCCTGTTGGGTCCAGCTGGCGGTGCTCCCGCCGTCTCCCGAGGTCTCACTGGCTGGTGGGCCCTGCTGCCCCCAGGCCGTACAGACAAGCCGTCGTGGGCGCAGGACTAGGTACAGTGGTGCTGATGTCAGGGCCGGCTGGGCAACAGTGCCACGCCGCGGGGAGATCCTCCCAAGTACGGCGCGCTGTAGCCATGTCTGCCCTTGGTAAGGGGCGGGGAGTGGGCTTCATTGTAGCCATGCCCCTGCCCCGTCCCCCTTGATTAGGTCACGGTTTGTTGGAGTCGCCGGTCGACTCCCCAAAGCCGGCTTCACTGGAAGTCGTCCCTGGGACTCGGCCGTGAGCGGGCAGTCGGCCGCCTTGCCGCAGACTCCCTATGAGGCGGCTCTTCGCCCTGTGGTCTTGAGGGGCGCAGCCTGTCCCGATGTCTTGAAAGGTCATGGGGCTCGGGTTGGCCTACCCGTGGTCCATTACTCCGACAGTAGTCCCCGAAGCTGGTGAGGCGCCGCGGACGATCGGCCGAGAAGCCTCAGCAGTTTCCCTCTCCGGAGCTCAACACATGGTCTTGATTGACTTCTGCCGGGCCGACTAGAAGGATCGGACTTGCCCAACTCGGACTCACACTATTCCAACTTGCTCAGTAGTTCGAACGTCGCGGCGGGATTTCAAGTGGCGTGCTAGCTAAGCTTCCAGGCCGCCGCCCGTTCCTGGCCTGTCACGTGAGGGCACGTGGCCAGGCCGTCCTGCCAGCCCACGCACGCGACGGGACAGGCCCATAGGCAGGGCCCCCCACTTCCGCGCCTCGGCGCCCAAGCGGATCCGCTGCGGCCCCGACGGGCGGTTGGGATTCCGTAAAGTTACTGCGCGCAGTAACTTTACGTGGATCATGGGGGTCGTGGGGCTGCGGGCGCAGTAAATCCCCACGTCTACCCCCTCGGCTTCGTAGCCCATAGGGCTATAAGTAGGGGGAAGAGGGGGGCACGCGCGCCCCCCCTTCCCACTACCCCTCGCTTCTTCCTCCTCGCATCTCCTCGCTCTCTTGCTTCCTCCTCTCTTCTTCGCTTCTTCGCTCCGCCGCACGCCCAAGCTCCGGCGGACGCCGTGGTGTTAGCTTCGCGATGAGCTCTTCCTCCGCCGCCGCGCCTCCCCCAGTGCGCTCCGGCACCTGGGATGGCTCCGAGGTCCACGAGGACCACATCGAGTTCCTCCGTCGGACCCGTCGGCTTCCCGGCGAGGATCGCATGCAGTTGCGCCTTGCGCCGGAGGGGGAGATTTGCCCCGCCCCGTAGGAGGGCGAGCGGGTCATCTTCCACTCGCACTGCCTGCGCGGGCTGGGGCTGCCGGCGAGCAGCTTCTTCCAGTCTTTCATGGAGTTCTACATACCTCAGCCGCACCACCTCACCCCCAACATGGTGGTGCTGCTGTCCGCCTTTGTGGCTCTGTGCGAAGGCTTCCTCGGAGTCCTTCCTACCCTCGAGCTCTGGGGGGAGTTCTTCTTCTCCAAGCTCGGCACCGAAGCCACGGGCGTGCCGGCTCAGTGCGGCGCCTTCATCGTCGTGCGGAGGACAGGAGCCGACAACCACTTCCCCTCCATCTCGCTGCTGAAGTCGGTGAAGATGTGGCAGCGGTCCTACTTCTACGTCAGGAACGTCGCCACGAGGGGCGACTGGGTCAATCTGCCGGCCTTCGAAGCCGGCCCCCCGGCCGGCAGACTTCCCAACTAGTCGTACCGGGCCAGGTCGCTGACGCCTGCGGAAGCCGGCGCCATCACGCGACTCCGTCTGGTCCAGACCTGCTGGCGGAGGGACTGACTTGGCCAGACCTGTTGGCGGCCTTCGTCTCACGCCGAGTTCTCCCACTCCAAGGCCGCCCTCACCTGATATGCCAGATGAGCGGGGGTCGTGACCCGAGTCGGATGTGCACCAAGGACATGCCTCACGAAGAGGTGGCCCTGATGGTGAACTACCTCTCGGATAGCAAGCTCCCGGAGGACTGGCGATTCAGCAAGGAGCCATACTCCCACGCCAACCCCCCGCCCGTGGTGAGTCGCCTTTCTTTTCTTTAGATTGTCTTCTTCTTGCCGAGTCTTGTTCTAATCAGCCTGCTTTTTGGTTAGAATCCCCTTCTTCACCCACCAGCCGGCACCTCGGGGCCGGCCCGTGAGTTCGCCGCCGACCGGGCGGAGAGCGACGTCGACGACCCCGATCTGGGGGAGGCGGCTCTGGAAGACGACGCCGAGGGAGGAGGAGGGACGACAGGCGACTTCAGGCCCTCGGCCACCTTTGCCGACTGGCCTGAAGACGACGCCGAGGAAGGAGTCGCCCCTCGCCATCGGCCAGGAGCCAGCCAGCCGGGCGCGGGCTCTTCTGCCGCGTCGGGCGCTCCAGGCGGCGGGAAGAAGCGCCGGGCTGCGCCGACTTTGTTCGGCAGCCGGCCGAAGAAGCCCAAGGTCTCGGCTGCGGCGACCCGGCGGGACGAGGCGGCCGCGAAGGCCATCCGCTTTCGTAAGGAAGTGAAGAAGCCGCCGTTGGTCTCTGCGTAAGTATTCTGTCTTCAAAGTTCGTTCTTTCTTCGTGCTTTGTCTGAGTCTCTGCTCGCCCCTCTTTCTTCAGGGCTCCCCTCTCTCTGGAGCAGGTTGCCACCGCCTCCGTCATGGGGTCAGCGGAGACGCCCGCCACCACTCGGCGGATAGACCCTACTGCCGACCTCCGGGAGGCGACGGAGCGGAATGCGCAGGAGAAGCGCAATGAAGAAGAAGCCCTCCGCCTGGAGAAGGAGGAGGCCGACAGGGCGGAGGCCTCCGCCAAGAAAAAACTAGCGGAGGCCGAAGCCGCCGCCGTGGCAAAGCAGCAGGCTGAGGAAGCTGCATGCCGTCAGGCGGCCTTGCTTGTTACCCCGCTGAACTCTGCTCCACCGCCGCCGGAGTTCACGGGGCAGACTGGAGGAGCCGGCGGGGAGAACCTTGTCGAGGAGAAGGAAGGCGGCGAGCCCTCTACTCCGGGCGCGAACGTTCCGCCGCCGCCTCCGCCACTGTCTAAAGGCGTGCGAGGCGAGCGGCCAGCGGACCCTCCGGTGCTGCTGACCGAAGACGAGGCCGTGGCGAGGCTACTCCTCCAGGTCGGCTCGCCAGTGCGCCGTCTTCGGGAGAAGGCGACTTCGGCACCCCGCCCCCAGGAAGCCGGCACCGCCAGCTCGGCGGCTCCAGACGGCGAGGCGACGAGCGCCGCACCCGTTGGGTGGGTGCGGGGAGGCGGCACAGGGCCGCTGAACCGGGCGCTCTTGGACGTCCAGGCGAAACTCCGCGCTGAGGGCGACGCCCTCCAGAGCTGCACCAAGGCGTTCCTAGCGTCGCGGGTGGCCGTCCGGGTAAGTTTTTTCTTTGAGCTTTGTTTTCTTGTTCTTCTCTGTGGGGGCGCGCCAGCGCACCCACTAGGTGTAGTCCCCAAGTTTCGGACCGGCTGCTGAGCAGGCGGCCCGGAACTCCAATTTGATGAACTTCTGGGCACTAATTTTGTCTGAAATGCTTGTTGCAGGACTACCACAACCTCCGCGTCACCGCCTTCAACCGTAATGTTGAAGAGTTGGGTAAGCGGACCGCCGACTTGGCGGAGAGCCGGAGTAAGTCCTTCTCCTTTTTCTCTTCTCTGCGGGGGCACGCTAGTGCACCCGCGGGCTGTAGTCCCCGAGATTCGGGCCGACTGCTGAGCAGTCGGGCCGGATCTCCCCGGCGACCTACTTTATTGACGACTGTTGTCTTTCTTTCTTTCCTTCAGGGGCCAACGCTGCTCTTCAACAGCAGCTGAGCGAAGCCAACTCCGCCCTGCTCACCAAAGGGGAGGAGTGCAGCAAGCTCGCCGCGGAGCGCGATCTGCTGGCCACTCAGTTGGCATAGCAGAAGGGGCTGCTCGCGAAGTCGCAGAGGGAGGCGGAGGAGACGGAGGCCACCCTCCTGGCCGAGTTCGCGAGCGAGCGCTCTTCCTGGTCTGACAAGGAGGCGTTGCTATCCTCCGGCTTCCACGAGATCGAAGACATCATTGATGGTGAGTCTCTTTGCTTTCTTTCTTTGAGCTGCCGACTTAGGTCGCGCTGACTCCTGGTTTTTTGACTCGCTTTTTTGTTTCTTCGTGTCCTTTGCAGACTTCTTCCCTGGGCAGTCGCAGGCCGCTATCCAAGCCATCGAGGCCGACCGTGCAAGTCGGAGGCTGGAGGGCGTGGAGATTGCCGCCGATGCCCCCCGGACTATTGATGAACACATCTTGAGCATAGAGGCTCGCCTCCGGCCGGCTCACCGGATGCTGCGCCGGCTTCAGCGCGTCGGCGCCCAGGCGATCTCCTCCCTTTGGCCGGATATGTAGGCTCCGCGCACCCCCAGTCTGACGGCCAACTGGTTGGAGGTCGCGGCTGGTCGCCTCGAGGCCTGGAAGGGCTCTTTGGCCCGGGCTGGAGTGCGTCGGGCCTTGGAGTTCGTCAAGGCGTGGTACCCGGGGCTAGATCTAGACCGGTTGGCCACGCTTCGGTCGGAGGCCCAGCCGGAGATGGCGGCTGTGGAAGATGCCCTCGTTAAGCATGCCGCGGTGATCGCCGAGTACACCGACATGAGCATCTTCATCCCCGAGCGGTCTGAAGACAGCGAGGAGGTCCCGCCAGAGTGGTTTGGGATGAACCCAGACTACGGCGAAGACTCGGCGGAGGTGATTGGCTCCAGCGTCGAGGAGGAGGACGAGGCGGAGGATGAGGGCGAGGCGGAGGCACCAGACGACGGAGCGGACGGCCAGCCTCAGCCCGACCGCGCCTCCAGCAACGAGCCGCGTGCGACCGATCCGACTGCTGCCGGAGGCGATCAAGCCGAGACTAGCCGGCCGACCGCCCCGACGACTGACACTGGCGCCTTCGTCGACCCCCCGACTCTGTCTGCCGCCTCCTAAGCTGCCGCTATGTCTTTTGTTTTATCTGCTTTAGTAGTCTTTTGAAGAACTTGTTAATTCACACAATTCCACCCGCGGGGTGTATTTTGAACCTCTGCTTGACAATTCGGCCAAGGGCCTATGGTATGTAAATTTATGTATCTATCCTTTCGTGCTCATTGTTCTTTTGGCTGTTTTCCTTTGCCGCTTTCCCCTAGTTGCCTGCCTTGCCAATCGGATAGCCGCTCTGCAGACTGCTGCTGGATCAAGTGCTAGGCTACTTTGGGAAAGCAAGTACTTAGCCGATTTCAAGATTCTTTGGGCAAGTTGGATAAAAAACAACAATCTGACTCTCCGAGAGTCAGTTTTGCGAGAAAGGCTTGGGAGCCGCCTTGAGTTATGTTTTATGCTTTGGGTCCTTAGACATTTTTCATGTGAATGCCCATTCTACCTTACTGCTGCCCACCGTACAGTCGCTCTGCGAGCTGCGGCTTCTGGCAGGAGACAGCTTAGACATTTACACACTACTTGTCCGACTGCAGGAAGCATTTCATAGTGCAAGGCGGCGAGTCCCCGGGCCGACTTGTCGAGCCCAGTGCCAAGCGGCATGATAAAAATTAACATACTTGTAGGCATAATTTTTATCATACAGACAAAAGAGGGCAGTCCCCGAGCTCGTCTCGGGGGGCCCGAAGTCTTGGTACTTTAATACAAAAGGTAGCGTGGTACATACTGCATCAACTGTAAAATCTTCGGAGAAGAATTGCATTCCTTGGCTGCTCTGTCTCCTTGCCGGAGTCGTCCCTCTTGCGTGCTTGGGGCTTCTGAGCGTCGATCAGGTAGTAGGGGTCGTTGCCTAGTACTTTGCTGATGATGAAAGGGCCCTCCCAAGGCGGCGACAGCTTGTGCTGGCCGGCTGTTCGCTGGATCAGCCGGAGCACAAGGTCGCCTTCTTGGAAAGATCTTGGCCTGACCTTCCTCTGCTGGTAGATGCTGGACCGGCTGAGTGCCAGCAGCCGGCCCTCTTCCAGCAGATCAACACCGTCTTGTCGTGCTTCTTCTGCTTCCTCCTCGGTGTACATGGTGACTCGTGGGGAGTCAAACTCTATGTCCGTTGGGATGATGGCTTCGGCACCATAGACGAGGAAGAAGGGCGTGAAGCCGGTTGACTTGTTTGGAGTCGTGCGCAGACTCTAGAGGACGGCTGGCAACTCGTCGAGCCAGCAGCCAGCCGAGCGCTCCAGAGGCTCGATCAACCGAGGCTTGATGCCGGACAGGATGAGGCCGTTTGCTCGCTCCACCTGGCCATTTGACTGCGGGTGGGCGACGGACGCTAGGTCCAGTCGGATGCCCTGTGTTGCGCAGAAACGGGCCAAGGCGCCTTTGGAAAAATTTGTGCCGTTGTCGGTGATGATGATGTGTGGTATGCCGTACTGAATTGTGATATCGGTGATGAAGGTCACGGCAGTCGGACCGTTCAGTTTCTTAATTGGCTTTACTTCCACCCACTTGGTGAACTTGTCCACTGCGACAAGTAGGTGAGTTAAACCACCTCGTGTTGTTTTGAATGGTCCCACCATGTCTAGACCACAAACTGCGAAAGGCCAAGCAATGGGGATGGTCTTGAGCGCGGAAGCCGGCTGGTGTGGCTTGGATCTGAACTTCTGGCACCCTTTGCATTTTTGGACCAGCTCCTTGGCCTCTTCCAAGGCAGTCGGCCAAAAGAAACCATGCCGAAAAGCCTTGGCGACGAGTGCTCTTGAAGCCGCATGGTGGCCACATTCGCCTTGATGGATGTCTTTGAGGATCGCCTAGCCTTGCTCTGGCTCTACGCAGCGTTGGTAGATACCAGTGACGCTGCGCCTGACCACCTCTCTGTTGATTATGGTATAAGCTTCTGCCCGACGTTGTACTTGCCGAGCTGAGGTCTCATCAGTTGGTAGCTCTTTGTTCACCAGAAATTTGAGGATGGGCTGGGCCCATGAGGGTGCTGATATTTCGTCGACTATCAGAACTGCGACTTGGACAAGGGCGGCTGGGCTGGGAGGCGGCGGGCTGGAGTCAACAGCCGCTTGTTGGGCTGATGAAGTCCCCAGGCCGACTGGCTCGGTCCTTGGGCCGAGTTCTAGAATCTTCGAGTCCGTCACCGCAGTCCCCGGGCCGGGCTCGACTGTGGCAGCTTTGGAGTCGCCCGCCAAAGTCCCCGTTCCGACTGCCGGAGCTCTGGAGTTGGATCCGCCGTCTTCGGGAGGAGTCGGCACAAAGATGGAGTCTGATTCTGGTGAAGGCTTGACAGATGGCTTGAGGAGGCGTTGAAGGGCGACGCCAGATGGTATTGCTTGGCGGGTAGAGCCGATTCGTGCCAAGGCGTCTGCTTGGTCGTTGTCGTTTCTTGGCACATGGAGGAACTCACACCCTTCGAAATACCCGCTGAGTTGCTGCACGAGGAAACGATAGCTCACCATGTTTGCATCTTTTGCGTCCCAATCGCCAGACGATTGCTGGACCACTAAGTCCGAGTCGCCGTAACACAAGATCCGGCGGATGCCAAGTTCTTTGGCAAGCCGGAGCCCGTGAGTGAGCGCCTCGTACTCGGCCACGTTGTTGGAGGTGGCAAAATGGATTTGCAGTGCATATTTGAGCTTGTCGCCTTTGGGAGAGGTGAGGACGACGCCGGCTCCCAAGCCGGTGTGCATCTTGGAGCCGTCGAAGTGCATTCACTAATGGGTGGAGTCAGGTGCTGGAGGCAGGTACTGGGTCTCGGCCCAGTCGACGAGGAAGTCGGCCAGTGCTTGTGACTTGATAGCGGTGCAGGGCTGGTAGTAGATGGTGTAAGGAGCCAGCTCTATGGCCCACTTGGCCACTCGACCAGAGGCATCTCGGCTACCGATGATCTCGGCAAGTGGAGTCGTGCAGACCACCGTGATTGGATGTTCTTGAAAGTAAGGCTTCGATTTCTTGGCGGCAAAGTGCACGCCATAGCACATCTTCTGGTAGTGGGGGTAGTTCTGCTTGGAGGTCGACAGTACCTCGCTCAGGTAATATACTGGTCTTTGGACAGGTAGCACCTTGCCTTCCTCCTTGCGCTCTACTACAATGACTGTGCTGACTACTCGGCTGGTGGCGGTGATGTATAGGAGCATAGGTTCCTTGGGAGTCGGAGCCGCCAGGACGGGTGGAGTAGTCAGCATCTTCTTCAACTGGTGGAAAGCTTCGTCCGCCTTATGGTTCCACTCGAAAAAGGTGGTCTTCTTCATGAGTTGGTATAAGGGGAGAGCTTTCTCACCCAGCCGACTGATGAATCGGCTGATGGACGCCAAGCAGCCGGTGAACTTCTGCACATCCAGCAGTCGGCTAGGTACCTCCATTCTCTCGATGGCCTTGATTTTTACTGGGTTGCATTCTATGCCGCGTTTAGAGACCAGGAAGCCTAGCAGCTGGCCGGCTGGTACTCCGAAGACGCACTTCTCGGGGTTGAGCTTGATCTGGAATCGGCGCAGTTCTCAAAGGTCTCCTTGAGGTCTTCCAGCAGTGTTCCACGCTTCTCCGTCTTCACCACCACATCATCCACGTAGACGTGGGCGTTCCTGCCGAGCTGCTTGAGGAGACATTTCTGCATGCAACGCTGAAAGGTGGCGCCAGCATTCCTCAAGCCGAAAGTCATGGTGAGGTAGCAGAATGCTCCAAACGGTGTGATGAAGGCGGTCTTCAATCTGTCAGCCGGGTTCAGCTTGATCTGGTGATATCCTGAGTACGCATCCAAGAAACTCAACAGCTCGCATCCGGCTGTGGAGTCTATCACCTGATCAATTATTGGCAGAGCAAACGGGTCCTTGGGGCAGGCCTTGTTGAGGCTCGTGTAGTCAATACACATTCGCCATTGCTTGTTCTTCTTTAGCACCAGGACTAGATTTGCCAGCCACTCCAGGAAGAAAACTTCCATAATGAAGCCGGCTGCTAGGAGTCAGGATATCTCTTCTCCGACAACTCTTCTCTTCTGATAAGTGGCGTAGGGGCTGCCTGACCGGCTTTGCATCAGTTCGGACGTGTAACTTGTGCTCGACAAATTCCGTCGGCACACCTGGCATGTCTTTGGGAGACCATGCGAAGATGTCCCGATTCTCACGGAGGAAATCGACGAGCTCGCCTTCCTATTTGCTGTCGAGGTTTGCACCTACGACAGCGTACCTCTCTGGGTGCTCCGGATCCAAGGGTATCTTCTTTGTCTCTTTGGCCGGCTTGAACGAACCTTCGGCTTCCAACTCCTTCGGGTCGAGCGATATCTCCGGCTGCTTGCCGGCCATCGCCACAACTCGCTCAAGGAGTCGCTTCTCGGCCGCAATCACCAGGGACTCGGCCAGCCGACTGCTCTCGGCCACGCAGGCGGACGACTTCCGGTAGTCGCCAGCCACAGTCAGAATTCCCCTGGAACTGGGCATCTTCATCTTGAGGTAGGCGTAGTGGGGGACCGCCATGAACTTGGCCAAGGCGGGCCGGCCAAGCAGCGCATGGTATGGGCTCTCGAGGTCCACCACCTCAAACCAAACAAACTCTCTTCGGAAGTGATCTTTGTCCCCAGAAAGGACGTCAATCAGGATCTTGCCGATTGGCGAACAGGAAAGCCCAGGAACAATGCCGTGGAACACAGTTCGGCTGTTCTAAAGCTGTCTCTGCTTGATTCCTAACTTCTCCATGGTGTCCTTGTACAGAATGTTGATGCTGCTGCCCCTATCTATCAGGACTCGCGAGAAACGCGCGGCCCATTTGTCCATGGCAAAGGTGGCATCCAGGACCAAGGAGTAGGAGCCCGGACTCGGCATCACTTTTGGGTGGTCAGCCCTGCTCCAGCTGATGGGCCTCTCTGACCAGTGCATGAACTATGGCGTCTTTGAGGCTACTGCGTTCACCTCCTGTCGCTGCAGCCGCCTGCTGTGTCGATCATCAGCCACACTGGTGAACACTACATAGGCCACGTGCTCTTCAGGGTACTCGTCTTGTACTGCGCCGACTGGCCTGACTGCCGGCTGCTGGGGAGGAGGCGGAGGCGGCTGCCCAGCAGGCGGGGGTGGCAGGAGGCCGTCTCCCTTGGCGATCCTGGTGAGCCAGTGGCACTTCCGGGTGGTGTGATTCGATGGCTTCGTGCCGCTGTGGAACTTGCAAGGTCTATCCAAGGTCTGCTCATAGGAGAAGGCCGGCAACCAGTTCGGCTTGCCGCCTTTCTGTCGCTTGGGCGGAGGCTGCTCCTCTGGCTGCTGGGCTTTGAGGGTCACGACCTGTCGGCTGCTGGAAGCCGGCAGCGGGGCCTTGCGCTTGTGGTCGCCCTGCTGTTGTCACCGGCCGGCGTCTGCTGCCGGAGTTCTTGGAGCCTGAGGAGCTACTTTGCCAGTCGTGCTGATTTGAATTTCCGTCTTCATGGAGGAGTCGGCCGTAGCGTACTTGTCCGCTATGATCAGCAGCTCGTCGAGGGTTTCTGGCTCGTCGCAGAGGAGCTTGTGCTTGAGGAGGGTGCCTTCTCGGCACCCGGCTGTGAAGTACTCGATGGCCTGCACCTCGTGCACGCCCTCGCAGGAGTTCCGGAGCTCGGCCCAACGCGTGAGGTAGTCGCGAGTCGACTCGTCAGGACCTTGCACGCACAAGGAGAGCTGACGAGGCTTGGGAGGACGCTTGTATGTGCTGGTGAAGTTGCGGACGAATGCTTCGGTGAAGTCGACCCAGCTGTTGATGCTGTGGGGCTTCAGGCTGTTCAGCCACGTCCGGGCCATGCCCTGGAGCATGAGCGGAACGTACTTTACGGCGACATGCTTGTTGCCATTTGCTATGCTGGCAGTCGTGGAGTAGTCGACTAGCCACTCTTCCGGCTTCACGGAGCCGGTATACTTGGGCGTGTCCCTTGGGAGCGTGAACCCTCTGGGAAAGGGCTCGTCCCGAATGCGGGGCCCGAAACAAGGCGGACCCAGCTCGTCTTCTTCTTACAGTGCCAGGGACCGGTGAAGTCGGTCGATCCGGTGGCGGGCGTCGTTCTCCCCAACTCCCTCTCGGCGGCCAAGGCGATCACCGAGAGTCGGATGGTCAATAGGCGGCGGGGAGACTCGCCTCTTCCTGCGGGGAGGGGGAGGCAGACAGTCGTCCCGTCGTTCCACCGATCTTGGGCGGCCGTCTCGGTCGCGCTCTATGGTAATCCGAGTCCGACTAAGGTTGACAGCCGGCTCCTTGTCCTTTCTTCCTCGGGCACCGCCAGTCGGCGTCCGAGACGTCGCGCCTTGATCTCAGTGCGGGTCATCGTTTGGCCGCAGCGGCGCCTCCGTGCGGCAGCCGGCCTCGTTCTGCGCGGCGGCCGCGTCGAGGAGCCGCTGGACTCGCTCCATCATGAGGAGGCGCTCTTCGCCCTCGAAATTGTCCAGCTCATCCGCCACTGCCTGGGCGGCTCGGATGTTCTCCGCTGGCGTGGCATACACGGGGCGGCCAGCCCCAAATAGGCTGGCGATGGCTACGCCGCGCTGCTGAACCGCGCCAAGGCGGCTGGGCCCTGCCGGAGCCGGCGAGCCACCAACAGCGTGATCCATCTCCCGCTGGTAAGCTTTTGACAAGCGTCTCATGCTGGCTAGCTTCTTCGCGCCTTCAACAAGCTGAAGGCGGCGCGCTTCTAACGTCTCTGTGTCAGCATCTTCCGGGATGGGCGCAGCTAGGTCTTGCAGCGCCGTGCCGAGTGAGTCAGGTGCCCTTCCACCAGGGAACTCGTCATGACTGATGACGAGCACCTCAGTGACGGTGCTCCCGTCGCTCTCCGCGTGGGGGAGAGGTTCGTCGTAGACCACCACGTTGGAGGGGAACGCGTCGACTGATGCGGTGTCGAAGTCGAGCAGCATCGGGTCGGTGGAGCCTACGGACTCCAAGTCTACGGCAGGCTCGCCGGAAATGTGGAGTTGATCGAGGAGGCCCGCGAGGAGGTTTTCGGGGCCGCCTACGCCTGCGTCGGACGTAGGCTCGTCGGAGAGGCGGACCTCGCCGACAAGTTCGGCCAAGGAGCTGGCTGCGCAGGCGATCTCCACGCCGCGCAGCGCATCGATGCAAACTTCGTCTGGCGTGCCTGGCTGGCTGCGCTCGCCAGGGAGGAAAAGGGTTCCCGTCCAGAACAGATCTCCGGACGGCGGTGCACCATGCCCCACGGTGGGCGCCAAATGTCGGGGGTTTGGTGCGACATATGCCAACGGATGGCTTATCATGGTGGGGGCGAGTAGAACGTCGCCGGTGCCTGGAAACGGGATGAGGCGAAGACATGCACGCCGGCGAATCTTACCCAGCTTCGGGGCTCTCCGGGGAAATAATACCCCTACTGCTGCTCTGCGGGGTCTCCGCATGATCACTGTAGTCAAGGGTTTACACGGTTGCTCCTTGAGCTGTGTATGGTGGTAGGAGAGGGCAGAGCTCTCTCCCTCTATCTGGTGAGGTATAGAACTTCTGGGATCCAACCCTTTGCATGGGTGCCCTAGGGGGTTTATATAGGCCTACCCCCCAGGGGTACAATGGTAATGTGACTGGGCGCGGGCCCAGCCGTTAGTGTCTCCGACCTTCGACTTCTCCGCCGGCTGCTGGGGTCCGCCGACTGGTAGGCCCCGCCGACTGGTCTGGTACGGAGCCGACAGGCCGCGTCCGCCACGGGCGGGTCTTGCCGGCTGCTGATTACTGTAGCCGTGCTCCTGATGATGCAAGCTTGGTCATGGGGTCATGGCAGCAGCCCCGCCGCCCGGCGGGCGATCACTGTGGCCACTCCCCATCTCTTCTTGATTAATGGCGTGTGGGCCTCGGGGGAGGGCTCGGCCGACTCCCCCGGGCCGACTCCCATTGGGTCCGGCTGGCAGTGCTCCTGCCATCTCCCGAGGTCTCGCTGGCTGGTGGGCCCTGCTGCCCCCAGGTCATACAGACAAGCCGTCATGGGCGCAGGACTAGGTACAGTGGTGCTGATGTTAGGGCCGGCTGGGCAACAGTGCCACGCCGCGGGGAGATCCTCCCAAGTACGGCGCGCTGTAGCCATGCCTGCCCTTGGTAAGGGGCGGGGAGTGGGCTTCATTGTAGCCATGCCCCTGCCCCGTCCCCCTTGATGAGGTCACGGTTTGTTGGAGTCGCCGGTCGACTCCCCAAAGCCGGCTTCACTGGAAGTCATCCCTGGGACTCGGCCGTGAGCGGGCAGTCGGCCGCCTTGCCGCAGACTCCCCGGGAGGCGGCTCTTCGCCCTGTGATCTTGAGGGGCGCAGCCTGCCCCGATGTCTTGAAAGGTCATGGGGCTCGGGTTGGCCTACCCGTGGCCCATTACTCCGACAGAAGTGGGTGCCAACCATTCAGTGACTGACTGAACCTTGGTAGGATCTACTGCTACACCTTCTCCTGATATAACATGTCCAAGGAATCCAACTTCCTTCAGCCAAAACTCGCATTTGCTGAACTTGGCATACAACTGATGTTCCCTGAGTTTCTCAAGAACTAAGCGCAAATGCTCTTCATGCTCCTCCTCGTTCTTCGAGTATACCATTATATCATCAATGAACACCACAACAAAGTTATCCAAATATTCCATGAACACTTTGTTCATCATGCTCATGAAGTAGGCAGGGGCGTTAGTCAGTCCAAACGACATGACTGTATATTCATACGACCCGTACCATGTGGTGAATGATGTCTTTGGTATGTCCTTCTCTTGTATCTTCAGCTGGTGATATCCAGATCGCAGGTCGATCTTTGAAAACACCTTAGCTCCTTGCAGCTGGTCGAACAAATCATTGGTCATCAGCAGTGGGTATTTGTTCTTGATCATCACCTCATTTAACGCACGATAATCAACAACCATTCTTAGAGACTTATCCTTCTTCTCGACCAAAAGCACTAGGGCTCCCCATGGTGATGAGCTCCGTCGAATGTAACCTTTCTCCAATAACTCCTTGATATGTTTCTTAATCTCCTCCAGATCATTTGCGGGCATCTGGTATGGTCTCTTCGATATAGGCCCGATGCCTGGCAATAGCTCTATCAAAAACTCAATGTCTCGATCCGGTGGCATGCCCGGTAACTCTTCTGGAAAAACATCCGGGTAATCCTTCACTACAGGCACTTCCTCCTGAACAACTCCTGTGCGGGTATTCACTTAACTACTTCTTGGCGCATGCCTAGATACATACTTGATCCTTTTTTCCCTCAGGGCTGGTGAGACAAATTGACTTACTAACACAGTCAATGCTTCCTCCATACTTTGACATCCAGTCCATGCCTAATATCACATCCAATCCTTGTGACTCCAAGATTATTAGGTCAGACGGAAAAACATGGCTACCAATGGTTAAGGGTATCTAGTCGCACCATCGACTAGCCATATACTTTGCTCCAGGTGAACTCACTAATAGATGGGTCCTAAGGGTTTGGGTCGGTAGTTTAAACTTATCCACGAATTCCCTTGATATGTATGAATGTGATGCATCAGTATCAAAAAGAACAAGGGCGGTAAAAGACTTAACCAAAAACTTACCAATAACCGCGTCTGGCTGCTCTTCAACCTCCTCCACATTGACGTGGTTCACTTGTCCTTTGTTGAATGGATTGGGCTTCTTTCCAGTGCTCCCATTGCCGTTTCCATTCTTCACTTCAGGGCACTCAGTGGCATAGTGTCCACTCTTCCCGCACTTGAAACAAGTAACGTGGCTTATGTCTCTCTTCGCGGGTGTGGCTGGATTGGAACGGTTCTGATTGTTGCTTGTTCCATTCCCATTCCCATTCCTTGGGCCAGTATGATTATGGTTACTTCCTCCATTGTGGGTGTGGCCTCCATGGTTATGAATAATTCCTCCTGAGTTCGGGGTTAGGCGAGGCTTCTGCTGAGCTCCTGAATTATACCTTCCTTGTCCATACTTCCTCTTACGGTTCTCAATTTGTTGCTGCTTCCCTTCAATCATAAGAGCTTTATCTACCAACTCCTGGTAGTTGTTGAATGTTGCCACCATCAACTGCATGCTCATCTCATCATTCAGCCCTTCCATAAACTTCTCCTATTTTGCGACATCTGTGGCCACATCATCCAGGGCATAGCGAGATAACTTGCTAAACTCATCCTTGTACTGAGCCACAGTATAGTTCCCCTGGCGTAAGTTGCGAAACTAACACTTCTTCATACTCATAGCTCCAGTTGAGACATGGGCTGTACGGAAAGCTTGCTGAAATTGATCCCATGTAACAGTGGCTATAGGGTAGGTGACTATATAATTATCCCACCATGAGGCTGGTGGTCCATCCAACTGATGTGCGGAAAAACGCACCTTCTCAGCATTGGTACATCCTGAAGTGATTAACTCTCTTCGAATCCTGCGAAGCCAATCATCTGCTACTATGGGCTCGGTGCTACTGGAAAACACCGGCGGCTACAACCTCAGGAAACGGGCTAAGTTGTCAACTGGTGGCGGTGGTGGTGGATTGTTGTTGTTGTTATTGTTGTTGCCTTGGTTCTGAACTAACAACTGCATCAGGGTATTCTGCTGCTGGATCAACTGAGTGAGCTCCGGTGGGAAAGTAAATCCGGGGTCACGTCTCGGAGGCATCTGATGGGTTTAGAGGGGAGAGATTAGAATAGAAAAGGGGTCTAACGAGAAAGCACTACCCATATGCACATGAGACAAACACAAACATTTCACTCCATCAATCAAGCAAGGGCATACAATCGATCTAACTATCGTTACAAAAGTGCTCGGACTATACTATTTACATGGTGGAATACTACTACCGATGTGGTGGTCTACTAAAAATATTCTTCAGTTGAAGACTCCATGATATCTGCTCTAGCTTCGTCTTCATAGTCATCATCGCTATTGTCGGGGTCCGAGTCGGTGTCGTCGATCATAATGTAGTCCTCCGGGCGAATCTCCTTGGGTTCTTCATCTTCTCCTCCTGGTGCGGGGTCTCCCAGAAATACTCCTAGCTTCCTCTCTAGATCGTCATTCTTCTCCACTAGTACGATGATTTCCTCCTCATAATCTTCACGAGTAGCCTTAAGTTCTTCCTCCAATTCCGTGATCCTAGTTATTGCCTTCTTCAGATCTATCATGCCTGCGCACATCTGGTTCTCCTGGCGACGAATGTGTTGGTTTAGCTCCTGGATAAAAGCTGCAATTGATCTATCCTTCCTGGTGCTGATCATCTCCCATTGCTCATCTTGGCGCCCACAAATCTGATAGATAGTATCCTTAAGCTCCTTATGATAAACTTCTCCAATGCATCCCATGGTGATGTGAGCGGCCATACTCTTTCCTAGACTCCAGGTTGGTGCATCGAAGGAAAACTCTATGGGCTTAGTGACTGGCGTGAATGTCCTTCCTGGAACTTGAAATTGGATCATCCATCGTTCCTCTTCTGGTAAAGTGGCGTTGTAAGTACCGGTGAAGCTTGGTATTCCAATGTTTAGGTACCTAGTGACTTCTTTCAAGTGTCATCCAAAAGGTGCTTCTTCATCCGGTTGTGCAAACTTGTTCCTTGTGTCCACCATCCTAAAGAGTAGAAAATGGAGAGGAGTCAGAAATAAGAAGGGAATAGTGATCAAGGGCTTTAGCTTAGTGGTCATGTCCTACACTCAGCGTGTGCTCTGATACCATCTTGTAGCGACCCGACCTCAAACGGTCAAGTCTCTGTGCTTCAGTGTCATCCTTGGATCGGTAATGCTGACACACAAAATACTCAAGGATTTATAATAGAGTAGCAATCACACACTCATTACATCGAATGTCTCAAAAGAGAACTTATTACAATAAATATGGCTTAAGGCCATCTAATACGATAACAGTAGAAGGCTTGGAAGATAAAGTGAGTCCATCAACTCCAACGGCATAGCTGAGCTGCACGGCAACGACCTAACGAACCTTACTCCTTGTCTGAAAAGTCTGCAACATAATATGTTGCAGCCCGAAAACGGGTCAGCACATGGAATATGCTGGCAAAGTAACACAGTAGAGCAAGAACAGAATAATGCTATCACTACATGCATATTTGGCTCATGGAAAGCTCTATGGTTACAGTTTTTGCGAAAAGCCAATTTTTCCCTACAACAAAGGAATAGATTTTATTTAACTATCATGGTCATTGAAACATCATCGAGAAGGTTCCTCCAACTCAATCTCAATTAAAGTAATTAACAACCCAACAATATTAGTTTAGAGTGATGCGATACTTAGGACACTCCAAGTACTAGATACTCAGCATGTCCATAACTGGGGACACGGCTAACCATGATTAGTTTATACACTCTGTAGAGGTTTGCGCACTTTTCCCCACAAGACCCAATCTCCTTCGTTGGATTTCTCGCACTATAGGGTGTTTGAGAAACGAATGACCGAGACACAGTCTTTCAAAAGCATTAACCCCTTACTCCAGGCAGACCATACCAAACCTACATCCCACTACCTGCTGATCCACATCTTCGGGAGCTTCACGCAACCTACTCAACTATGCTAGAGCCCATAATAGCTTGTGGCTGCACACGGAAGTTTCTAGCATGAAAATATCTCAGTTCCCTTTGAGCCTGGGTGGTGCACCAAAGGATTATCACACGGGTACTCCGGGATATCCTAGGACAACACTATATTCCCCAGGTGCCCAACAAACAATCCACCCAGATGTGTATTCAAGTTGCCACCTTAAGTTGAACCATTAATTGACAATCTCACATCTGTCATGGATTTCACTCTCCCAAACCACGTCTAGGAGCATAGCATAGCGATATAAGCAACACGTAGAAGTAACTCCCAAGGGTTTGAATATAACAGGGCAATAGGTTCTACCTCATCAACTACTTCCCAACCCACATGTTAATCACAACCTAACCATGCAATGTTTGAGGATTGGACCTAATGCATAAAAACTGGGTGATAAAGGGGTATGATCAAAGTGTTACTTGCCTTGCTCATGATCCGCAAAACCTAGGGATTCGTAGTAGCACACTTCGCACTCCGGGTGTTCTATCGCAAACAAACAATAGCATACATAAGCAATCAAGCAAATAAGCACGGGTAAAACTCAAATAAGAAGATCTAACCAGAAAGTTCAAATTAAGAACTCCGGTTTGCAAAAAGAATCAAATCAAACGGAGCAACGAAACTCAAACTGCGAAAGAAATAAGATCCGTTTACTAATCTGGACTAAGGTCAAATTTTATAGTACCAAAAGCTTGTTCAAGTTGGTTAAACGGAAAGAGGGTCTCGAGACGAAGATCTAAGCGCTTGAATCGCCTGATTCCGACAAACGAACGAAAAGATAAACTAAAACGAAAATCGGATCAGAAATCGCGATTGAAAATAATCACGGAAAATCCGAGAAAAAGAAAACTGATGAACAGGCTAACGAACGAGCGTTCGTTGTCTGTTACTAACGAGTGAACTCCATTCGTTAAAATGAACATACGGACGAACGTTCGCAAAGTAACTAAACCGTGAAAAACCGGCGAACCGATCAAAAAAATGAACTAGGGTTTCTAAAAAAACCGGATCAGTTTTTTTTCAAAAACCGGCGGCGTTACCTCCGGCGAGGCGGGGCGGCGGCGGCGGCGGTGCTGCAGCGGCGGTGGCGAGGCGCGACAAGAGCGGCGGCGGCGGGGTTGGGTGGTGGTGGCGGCGGGGTTAGGGGGTATTTAAGGAGGGGGTGGCGGCTTGGAGGAGGGGCAAGGGAGTCTCGGCCGGACTCCTTGTCCGAGGCGGCGGTGGCGGCGGTCTCCTGGCGGGAGACGGTGGCGCGGGGGAGGCGGGCCGGTGGCTGGGCTTCGGCCTGTTAGCCACTGCGCACTTTTTAAAAAAAATTCGCCGAAACTAAAAAAACCTAGAAAATAAAATAAAATTCTAAAAATGCCAAAATAAATTTTCACCATCTAAATAAAATATTTAGAACAAGATGAACATTTTCTTGGCCCTAAAATGCAACTTTGAAAAACGTGCAATTTTTCTAATTCAAATAAAATAGCAATAAACTCCGGATAAAAATCAAATATTTGATTTTAATCTCTTTCCTCCAACATTTCATTTATTTTGGAGAAGTCATATTATCTCCTCTCATGTATTTTAATATGAAATATTTTCGGAGAGAAAAATAATTAAAACCAAAAATCCTCGTTTCAATATTTGATAAAACTCAAATATGAAAACAGGGAAATCCCCAACTCTCTCCGAGGGTCCTTGAGTTGCTTAGGATTTCGAGGATTCGCGAAACGAAATGCAATAAAATATGATATGCATGAATGATCTATGTATAACGTTCCAAATTGAAAATTTGGGATGTTACAGTTTTCATGAGCATGAACACAAGTGTTCAAGGTCGACCCACACATCTCCAATGCATAATCTTCCAATCACTTCTCTTTTTGAAAAAGTTTTTAGGCATAAGAGGCAAGTATTGTTTTTGTATTTTGCATTATTTTAATAATTTTTATTGTTTGTTTCACCCACAACTAAATAAAACAAAAACAAAAAGGAAAACAAAAATCTACTTAGTGAAGAAAGCAAACAAGAACACACGAGAATATCAACCCCGCGTTATTGCTCCCCGACAATGGCGCCGGAAAAGAGCTTGATAATCTCCAAGTGCAAGGAATCATCGTAGCAATTTTCAAAGGTGGAAGTGATAAGTATGGAGTGTCGAACCCACAAGGAGCTAAAGATAAGATCAATATTCTCTCAAGTCCTATATGTCACTGATACGACTCTACGTACACCGAACGTTTGCTTCCATCTAGAAACGAGAAATAAAACTATGATGAGTATGAAGAGGATAGCTTTGTATGACATCGGACAACTAAAATATAAAAATAGGTGTTGTTAACATAAAGTTAGAATATATTACTATATATTATAAATAGCGAGTGTGGAATAATGATGGATCGGTGTGTGGAATTGTCCTAGGCAATTGTTAACAAGATTGGTAATCATTATTTCAATTTTATATGAGGTAGAGGCATAAGCTAACATACTTTATCTACTTGGATCATATGCACTTATGATTGGAACTCTAGCAAGCATCCGTAACTACTAAAGATCATTAAGGTAAAACCCAACCATATCATTAAAGTATCAAGCCCCTTTATCCCATACGCAACAACCCCCTTGCTCGGGTTTAAACTTTTTTCACTCTAGCAACCCACTATAAGCGAATCATGAACCTATTGCAACACCCTACAACAGGAATCCTTCACATGTGTGTGGCACAGAAGGCACCATAGGACAGCAGCAGAATAAAACATACAACTCAAACCAATCTGGATCATCAATCAACCCAAACGATAAAAGAAATCTATTCAAAACATCATAGGATGGCAACACATCACTTGATCATAATATGTGGCATAAAGCACCATGTTAAAGTAGGGGATTACAGCGGGGTGCGGGAGAGTGGACCGCATAAAAGAGATGAGGAAGGTGATGAAGATGGTGATGTTGATGAAGACGATCACCGCGGCGATGGTTCCCTCGGCGGCACTCCGGCGCCACTGAGAGAGAGGGGGAGAGAGTCTTGCTACCTCTTGAGCACTGCATTGGTTTTCCCTTGAAGAGGAAGGGTGATGCAGCAAAGTAGCGTAAGTATTTCCCTCAGTTTTTGAGAACCAATGTATCAATCCAATAGGAGACTACACGCAAGTCCCTCGTACCTACACAAACAAATAAGAACCTCGCAACCAACGCGATAAAGGGGTTGTCAAGCCCTTCACGGTCACTTACAAGAATGAGATCTGATAAGATAATAATAATAATAATAATAATAATAAGATAAATATTTTTGGTATTTTTATGATATAGATTGAAAGTAAAGATTGCAAAATAAAATAGATTGAAAACTTATATGATGGAAAATAGACCCAGGGGCCATAGGTTCCACTAGTGTATTCTCTCAAGATAGCATAAGTATTACGGTGGATGAACAAATTACTGTCGAGCAATTGATAGAAAAGTTCATAATTATGAGAATATCTAGGCATGATCATGTATATAGGCATCACATCCGTGACAAGTAGACCGAAATGATTCTGCATCTACTACTATTACTCCACACATCGACCGCTATCCAGCATGCATCTAGAGTATTAAGTTCATAAGAACAGAGTAATGCATTAGGCAAGATGACATGATGTAGAGGGATAAACTCAAGTAATATGATATAAACCCCATTTTTTATCCTCGATGGCAACGATACAATACGTGCTTTGCTGCCCCTGCTGTCACTGGGAAAGGACAACACAAGATTGAACCCAAAGCTAAGCACTTCTCCCATTGCAAGAAAGATCAATCTAGTAGGCCAAACCAAACTGATAATTCGAAGATACTTGCAAAGATAACCAATCATACATAAAAGATTTCAGAGAAGAATCAAATATTGTTCATAGATAAACTTGATCATAAACCCACAATTCATCGGATCTCGACAAACACACAGCAAAAAGAGTTACAATGAATAGATCTCCAAGAAGATCGACGAGAACATTATATTGAGATCCAAAGAGAGAGAAGAAGCCATCTAGCTAATAAATATGGACCTGAAGGTCTGAAATAAACTACTCACACATCATCGGAGAGGCCATGGTGTTGATGTAGAAGCCCTCCGTGATTGATTCCCCCTCTAGCGGAGCTCCAAAAAAGGCCCCAAGATGGGATCTCTTGGGTACAGAAGGTTGCAACGGTGGAAATAGGGTTTTGTGGTGCTCCTGGATGTTTTTGGGGTATATGGATATATATAGGAGGAAGAAGTGGGTCGTGGAGCCACGAGGGTGGAGGGTGCGCCCAGGGGGTAGGCGCGCCCCCTGCCTCATGGCCTCCTCGTTGGTTTCTTGACGTCCACTCCAAGTCCTCTGGATCACGTTTGTTCCAAAAATAACTCTCCCGAAGGTTTGATTCCGTTTGGATTCCGTTTGATATTCCTTTTCTGCGAAACACTGAAATAGGAAAAAAAACAACAATTTGCACTGGGCCTTGGGTTAGTAGGTTAGTCCCAAAAATAATATAAAAGTGTATAAATAAGCCCATTAACATCCAAAACAGACAATATAATAGCATGGAATAATCAAAAATTATAGATACGTTGGAGACGTATCAAGCATCCTCAAGCTTAATTCCTGCTCGTCCTTGAGTAGGTAAATGATAAAAACAGAATTTTTGATGTGGAATGCTACCTAGCATAATTCTCAATGTAATTTTGTTTATTGTGGCATGAATGTTCAAATCCGAAAGATTCAACACAAAATTTTAATATTGACATAAAAATAGTAATACTTCAAGCATACTAACAAAGCAATTATGTCTTCTCAAAATAACATGGCCAAAGAAAGTTACGCCTACAAAATCATATAGTCTTGCTATGCCCCATCTTCACCACACAAAATATTTAGATCATGCACAACCCCGATGACAAGCCAAGCAATTGTTTCATACTTTTGATGTTCTCAAACTTTTTCAATCTTCACGCAATACATGAGCGTGAGCCATGGACATAGCACTATAGGTGGAATGGAATGGTGGTTGTGGAGAAGACAAAAAGGAGAAGATAGTCTCACATCAACTAGGCATATCAACGGGCTATGGAGATGCCCGTCAAGTGATATCAATGTGAGTGAGTAGGGATTGCCATGCAACGGATGCACTAGAGCTATAAGTGTATGAAAGCTCAAAAAGAAACTAAGTGGGTGTGCATCCAACTAGCTTGCTCACGAAGACCTAGGGCATTTTGAGGAAGCCCATCATTGGAATATACAAGCCAAGTTCTTTAATGTAAAATTCCCACTAGTATATGAAAGTGATAACATAGGAGACTCTCTATCATGAAGATCATGGTGCAACTTTGAAGCACAAGTATGGTAAAAGGATAGTAACATTGTCCCTTCTCTCTTTTCTCTCATTTTTCATTTTTTTTTATTTGGGTCTTTCCTCTTTTTATGGCCTCTTTTTTTTCTTTTTTTTCGTCTGGAGTCTCATCCCGACTTGTGGGGGAATCATAGTCTCCATCATCCTTTCCTCACATGGGACAATGCTCTAATAATGATGATCATCACACTTTATTTACTTACAACTCAATTCTTAGAACAAAATATGGCTCTATGTGAATGCCTCCGGCGGTGTACCGGGATGTGCAATGACTCATGAGTGACATGTATGAAAGAATTATGAATGGTGGCTTTGCCACAAATACTATGTCAACTACATGATCATGCGAAGCAATATGACAGTGATGAAGCGTGTCATAACAAACGGAACAGTGGAAAGTTGCATGGCAATATATCTCGGAATGGCTATGGTAATGCCATAGTAGGTAGGTATGGTGGTTGTTTTGAGGAAGGTATATGGTGGGTTTATGGTACCGGCGAAAGTTGCGCGGTACTAGAGAGGCTAGCAATGGTGGAAGTGAGAGTGCGTATAACCCATGGACTCAACATTAGTCATAAAAAACTCACATACTTATTGAAAAAATTTATTAGTTATTGAAACAAAGTACTACGGGCATGCTCCTAGGGGGGTAGATTGGTAGGAAAAGACCATCGCTCGTCCCCGACCGCCACTCATAAGGAAGACAATCAATAAATAAATCATGCTCCGACTTCATCACATAACGGTTCACCATACGTGCATGCTACGGGAATCACAAACTTTAGAACAAGTATTTCTAAAATTCACAACTACTCAACTAGCATGATTCTAATATCACCATCTTCATATCTCAAAACAATCATCAAGTATCAAACTTCTCATAGTATTCAATGCACTTTTTATGATAGTTTTTATTATACCCTTCTTGGATGCCTATCATATTAGGACTAATTTTATAACCAAAGCAAATTGACATGCTGTTCTAAAGGACTCTCAAAATAATATAAGTGAAGCATGAGAGATCAATAATTTCTATAAAATAAAACCACAACGGTGCTCTAAAGGAAATATAAATGAAGCACTAGAGCAAAATTATCTAGCTCAAAAGATATAAGTGAAGCACATAGAGTATTCTAATAAATTCCAATTCATGTGTGTGTCTCCCAAAAGGTGTGTACAGCAAGGATTATTGTGGTAAACTAAAAAGCAAAGACTCAAATCATACAAGATGCTCCAAGCAAAACACATATCATGTGATGAATAAAAATATAGCCTCAAGTAAAGTTACCGATAGAAGAAGACGAAAGAGGCGATGCCTTCCGGGGCATCCCCAAGATTAGGCTTTTGGTTGTCCTTGAATTTTACCTTGGGGTGCCTTGGGAATCCCCAAGCTTAGGCTCTTTTCACTCCTTATTCCATAATACATCAAATCTTTACCCAAAACTTGAAAACTTCACAACACAAAACTTAAACAGAAAATTTCATGAGCTCCGTTAGTATAAGAAAACAAACCACCACTTAAGGTACTGTAATGAACTCATTCTTTATTTATTTTTGTGTTAAACCTACTGTATTCCAACTTCTCTATGGTTCATAACCTCCGATACTAGCCATAGATTCATCAAAATAAGAAACAACACGCGAAAAACAGAATCTGTCAAAAACAGAACAGTATGTAGTAATCTGTAGGTTTCGAATACTTATGTAACCCCAAAAATTATAAAATAAATTTCTGGACGTGAGGAATTTATCTATTAATCATCTGCAAAAAGAATCAACCTAATCGCACTCTCCAGTAAAAAATGGCAGCAAATGTCGTGAGCGCTAAAGTTTCTGTTTTTTACAGCAAGATCGCAAAGACTTTCCCCAAGTCTTCCCAAAGGTTCTACTTGGCACAAACACTAATTTAAAAGCATGAAACCACATCTAAACAACAGCTAGATGAATTATCACTAGAGATACTAAGATCCCTGGAAATAGTGAGCCGTGAGCGATCCAGGCTTTGGCCTCATGGTGGACCCCACTAGTCAGTGGGAGTAAGCGTTGGTTTAAACTAAATTTTTTTAAGGGTGCAAGCTGGATCAGAAGTGTGTTTTGCGGTACAAGATTTGTTACTATGTATTTCATTTTGAGTCTAAAGGTGAAGCCACCAAGATCCAAGCACAAGTTGGTTGGCTCAAATCGTTGCCTTCAAACCTAACTCGCACATGTACATAACCACACACACACATCTGGCATTCGCCCAAGTGTCGCAGCTTGTGTCTTGTCGGTGCCGACTACCACCCAGTATAAGGTGGTTTTTGCATTTATGGCCCCACATGTCAGAAAGTGGATCGATTTTGGGCTATGGTTGGATTTCTATTCACACACTGACGTGGCACTACTATATTGATGGATAAACAAAATTTTAAATTCATGAATATTTTAAAATTTATGAACAGTTTTGAATTTAGGGGAACTTCTTTTGCAATCCGAGAACATTTTCCGGATTCATGAATATTTTTTAATTCAAGATTGTATAGCGAGGAACATTTCCTGAAATTCAAAACATTTTCTAAATTTAAAAACGTTTTAAGAATTCCCGAGTCATTTTTTTCAAATTCGTAAACATATTTAAATTAATGATCATTTTCAAAATTTGTGAATATTTTTTATTTTTGAAACATTTGGAATATCTTGACTACATTTTTTGCTTTTTCTTCTCTTTGTTTTTTTCCTATGCTTCTTTGGGTGGGTTGAGGCCTAATAGGGGGACTAGTAGCCAACTGAAGCGAACATCCTGGTCGTCCTTCAAAGCGTTGCATGTTGAATAGTACCTCCTGTGCATGCGGGTTATTTAGCTATCGGTGGAGGGACAAACCAGTTTTCTGCTTTGTGCGTTTGTGAGGGGGTGGTGCCAGCTTGTTGGTTCTGCGGTGAGCGACTGGGTCGCTGCTTTCTCCGTCTTCCCCGTTGGGCTCTTCGGGCGGTGGATTCATGGTGAAAGACTGACATTGTGCTAACGCTGGGAGAGCTAGAACAGAAAGATCAAACATCAAAGAGCCAACACAACATGGGCACATGTCGGAGAGCCATTGTAGATAGGCCTCATGGCACTAAACCTAACCTCATTACCTCAAGTTTGGGAGGCAACTAAGTTGCAAGATTAGAGTCCTTTTGGGGATGAAAACCAGTGTAACGGGAGTGATTCTAAGAGCAGAGGCACGAGTGAACTGGGGTGCATGGGGTGTGCGACGTACATGGGTCTAGGGCTATGTCTGCACGTGCGCAAAGTATGGAAGTTAGAGAAAAGAGAGGTCTATTTCTGTGTAAATGGTTCGATAATAAATTTAGTTTATGTAGAATGAAAACTGGCAATATACCAAGACACAAACAACTAGCGATCAAAACATCAATCTGAACACCATAAACCAAGTAAACCAGAATCATGCTCAAATCAGTTGAGTTTGGTTCTCCATTTTTCGGTGTCAAAGTGCTCATCTTTAACCATAATAGCCACAAAAAATTAACTCACGACCGAAAAACGGCGCGGCAAAGCGCGCGTCACCATCTAGTTTATTACTAAACAGAACCAAAAAGCAAGGAACAAAAATAAAATTGGGTTGCCTCCCAACAAGCGCTATCGTTTAACGCCCCTAGCTAGGCATAAAAGCAAGAATAGATCTAAGTATTATCATCTTTGGTATGCAATCCATAGGTAGCTCTCATAATAGATTCATAAGGTAATTTAATTTTCTTTCTAGGAAAGTGTTCCATGCCTTTCCTTAATGGAAATCGGAATCTAATATTCCCTTCCTTCATATCAATAATTGCACCAATCGTTCTAAGGAAAGGTCTGCCAAGAATAATAGGACATGTAGGATTGCAATCTATATCAAGAAGAATGAAAACTATGGGCACATAACTCCTATTTGCAACAATAAGAACATCATTAATCCTTCCCATAGGTTTCTTAATAGTGGAATCCGCAAGATGCAAATTTAAACAACAATCATCAAATTCATGGAAATCTAACACATCACACAAAGTTTTTGGAATCGTGGAAATGCTAGCACCCAAATCACACAAGGCATAGCATTCATGATCTTTAATCATAATTTTAATAGTAGGTTCCCCCTCATCATAAAGTTTTCTAGGGATAGAAACTTCCAATTCAGGCTTTTCTTCATAAGATTGCATTAAAGCATCAACGATATGTTTAGTAAAAGCTTTATTTCGATTATAAGCATGCGGAGAATTTAGCACGGATTGCAACAAGGAAATACGATCTATTAAAGAATAATTATCATAATTAAATTTCTTGAAATCCAAAATAGTGGGTTCATTGCTATGTAAAGTTTTGACCTCATCAATCCCACCTTTACAAATTTTTGCATCAAGATCTAAAAACTCCGAATCATTGGGATGCCTTTTAATTAAACTTAACTCATCTCTAGTCCCATCATTATCAAGATTCATATTGAAAAACAAAGATTTAATAGGAGACACATCAATCACTTTTAGATCTTCATCCTTATTATCATCAAAACTAGAAGAACATGATTTTATGAAGCAATCTTTTTAGCACGCATCCTAGCGGTTCTTTCTTTGCACTCATTAATAGAAATTCTCATATCTTTGAGAGACTCATTGATTTCATGCTTAGGTGGAATAGATCTAAGTTTCAAAGAATCAACATCAAGATAAATTCTATCCACGTTCCTAGCCAACTCATCAATTTTAGACAATTTTTCTTTAATCAAAGTATTGAAACTCTTTTGCAAACTAATAAATTATTTAATATTAGATTCAAAATCAGAGGGCATCTTATTATATTTCCATAAGAATTATTGTAGGAATTATCATAATTATTAGAGGAATTACTAGGAAACGGCCTAGGATTAAAATTACCTCTATACGCGTTATTACCAAAATTGTTCCTACCAACAAAATTCACATCCATAGATTCATTATTATTCTCAATCAAAGTAGACAAAGGCATATCATTAGGATCAGAAAAAACACTCTTATTAGCAAACAATTTCATAAGTTCATCCATCTTTCCACTCAAAATATTAATTTCTTCTATAGCATGAACCTTTTTACTAGTAGATCTTTCAGTGTGCCATTGAGAATAATTAACCATAATATTATCTAGGAGTTTGGTAGCTTCTCCTAAAGTGATTTTCATAAAAGTGCCTCCCGCGGCCGAATCTAAAAGATTTCTAAAAGAAAATTTCAATCCGGCATAGAAAATTTGTATAATCATCCAAAGATTTAAACCATGTGTAGGGCAATTACGTATCATTAATTTCATCCTCTCCAAGCTTGTGCAACATGTTCATGATCAAGTTGCTTAAAATTCATAATATCGTTTCTAAGAGAGATGATCTTAGCGGGAGGAAAATACTTAGAGATAAAAGCATCTTTGCACTTATTCCATAAATCAATACTATTTTTAGGCAAAGATGAAAACCAAGTTTTAGCACGATCTCTAAGCGAAAACGGAAATAGCTTCAATTTAACAATATCATTATCCACATCTTTCTTCTTTTGCACATCACACAAATTAACAAAGGTGTTCAGATGGGTAGCGGCATCTTCACTAGGAAGGCCAGAAAACGGATCTTTCGTGACAAGATTCAGCAAAGAGGCATTAATTTCACAAGATTCAGCATCGGTAGGAGGAGCAATTGGAGTGCTAATAAAAACATTATTGTTGGTATTGGAAAAATCACACAATTTAGTATTTTATTGAGCTATCGTGACAAACAATCCAACACACAAGCACACAAGAAGCAAGCGAAAAGAGGCGAACTAGAAAAGAGAAGGGGAACGGAAAAAGAGGGCAAATAAAATGGCAAGGGTGAAGTAGGGGAGAGGAAAACGAGAGGCAAATGACAAATAATATAATGCGAGGGATAAGAGTTTGTGATTGGTACTTGGTATGTCTTGACTTGTGCGTAGATCTCCCCGGCAACGGCGCTAGAAATCCTTCTTGCTACCTCTTGAGCACAGCGTTGGTTTTCCCTTGAAGAGGAAAGGGTGATGCAGCAAAGTAGCGTAAGTATTTCCCTCAGTTTTTGAGAACCAAGGTATCAATCCAGTATGAGACTACACGCAAGTCTCTCGTACCTGCACAAACAAATAAGAACCTCGCAACCAACGCGATAAAGGGGTTGTCAAGCCCTTCACGGTCAGTTACAAGAATGAGATCTGATAGAGATAATAATAATAAGATAAATATTTTTGGTATTTTTATGATATAGATTGAAAGTAAAGATTGCAAAGTAAAATAGATTGAAAACTTATATGATGGAAAATAGACCCGGGGCCATAGGTTTCACTAGTGGCTTCTCTCAAGATAGCATAAGTATAACGGTGGGTGAACAAATTACTGTTGGGCAATTGATAGAAAATTACATAATTATGAGAATATCTAGGCATGATCATGTATATAGGCATCACGTCCGCGACATGTAGACCAAAACGATTCTGCATCTACTACTATTACTCCACACATCGACCGCTATCCAACATGCATCTAGAGTATTAAGTTCATAAGAACAGAGTAATGCATTAGGCAAGATGACATGATGTAGAGGGATAAACTCAAGCAATATGATATAAACCCCATCTTTTTATCCTCGATGGCAACAATACAATACGTGCCTTGCTGCCCCTGTTATCACTGGGAAAGGACACCGCAAGATTGAACCCAAAGCTAAGTGCTTCTCCCATTGCAAGAAACATCAATCTAGTAGGCCAAACCAAACTGATAATTCGAAGAGACTTGCAAAGATAACCAATCATACATAAAAGATTTCAGAGAAGAATCAGATATTGTTCATAGATAAACTTGATCATAAACCCACAATTCATCGGATCTCGACAAACACACCGCAAAAACAGTTACATCAAATAGATCTCCAAGAAGATTGAGGAGAACATTGTATTGAGATCCAAAGAGAGAGAAGAAGCCATCTAGATAATAACTATGGACCCGAAGGTCTGAAGTAAACTACTCACACATCATCGGAGAGGCCATGGTGTTGATGTAGAAGCCCTCCGTGATTGATTCCCCCTCCAGCGGAGCTCCGAAAAAGGCCCCAAGATGGGATCTCTTGGGTACAGAAGGTTGCGGCGGTGGAAATAGGGTTTCGTGGTGCTCCTGGATGTTTTCGGGGTATATGGATATATATATATATATATATATAGGAGGAAGAAGTAGGTCGGTGGAGCCATGAGGGTGGAGGGCGCGCCCAGGGGGTAGGCGCGCCCCCTGCCTCGTGGCCTCCTCGTTGGTTTCTTGACGTCCACTCCAAGTCCTCTGGATCACGTTTGTTTCAAAAATAACTCTCCCGAAGGTTTGATTCCGTTTGGATTCCGTTTGATATTCCTTTTCTGCGAAACACTGAAATGGGCAAAAAAACAGCAATTTGCACTGGGCCTTGGATTAGTAGGTTAGTCCCAAAAATAATATAAAAGTGTATAAATAAGCCCATTAACATCCAAAACAGATAATATAATAGCATGGAACAATCAAAAATTATAGATATGTTGGAGACGTATCAAGTCTACTCGTTGTGCTTCCTCCTCCATGGCCTCCCCCCCCCTAGGTGGGGAGAGGTTCTCCCTCTAGTCCTTGGCCCCCTCCGGCTTCCTCCTCCATGGCCTCCGGTGATGATGGCCCCCTCCAGCAGGGTGCCGGAGAGGGCCTAGATTGATTTTTCAGGGCTACAGAGGCTTGCGGCGGCGAAACTTTTGATCTAGGTTTCTTTCTTGTGGTTTTGGTATTTACGAGGGGATCCACGAGGCAGCGGCAAGATAGGAGCACCCTCCCGAGGGGGTAGGGCGCGCCCCCTACCTTGCCATCACCTCGGGACTCTTCTGGCCCAACTCCGATGCCTCGGGGGTAGTCCTGGCCATCTCAGGCCCGGCCCTGTCGGCCCACCCAGGCCCGGCCCTAAAATCCAGGGCCTAGGCCCGATGGGCTTGTCCGTGGGTTGGGCTTGGGCCTGAGTTTTGAGCCCATCAATAGGGCCTGGACGGGCTTGGGCTTGACATATTGGCATTTTAAGGAAGAGGCCCGGCCCACGGCCCTAAGCCCAAAGGCTTTTCAGGGCTTTTTACGAGATGGGCCGGGCTTGGGCTTAAAAAGTAGGCCCGGTGGTAGGGCCTGGGAGGGTCTGGGCCTCAGTTTTCTGCCATGGGCTTTTTTAGGCCCGGCCCAAGCCCGGCCCGGCCCGGCCCATGGCCAGATATACTCGGGGGTCTCTTTTGGTCCATAAAAAATCACCGTAAATATTCAGCCCATTCCGAGAACTTTTATTTCTGCACTGCACAAAAAACGACACCGCGGTAGTTCTGCTGAAAACAACGTCACTCCTGGTTAGTTCAATCAAATCATATCAAAATCATATAAAATTATTGTAAACATTGCATGAATACTTCATAAATTATAGATACGTTGGAGACGTATCACGCCCCCTGAGCTTGTTTCTTCCTCGTGACTCCTCGGGTCTTCTCCCGAACCTTCGTGGGTCCCTTCTGGTTCAGAAAAAATTATTCCAAAGTTTTTTCTCCGTTTGAACTCTGTTGATACTGATTTTCTGAAAAGCCAAAAACAAGCAAAAAACAGCAACTGACACTGGCACTAGGTTAATAGGTTAGTCCCAAAAAATGATATAAAGTTGCATATAATTATATATAAAACATCCAAGATTGATACTATAATAGCATGGAACAATAAAAAATTATAGATACATTGGAGACGTATCAGCATCCCACGAGTAGTAAGAATAGTTCACCGACATAAAAGGCGGCTGGGTGGCCCGCCGAGCCCGTCAAATACAAGCGACGCAGCTTGCTGCTTCACCTCCCTCGGCTAGCCTGATGGAGCAAGTTGCCGCCCCAAGCCGATGTGTGGTTCAGCTACTCGCCGCTCCAAGCTAGTTCGTGAAGGAGTGGTGAGTTGCTCCAGGCCGGCACGGCAAGGAACATGGCAGCACGGGCATCGTCGCTACCGTCGATGCCGCTGCATCGTATCGCGCCTCCAATGCCTACGACCGCGCCATTTGCTGTCGGCGCGCTCGTAGCCGCACCATGCAGGCAGAGAAAGAAGCCGGCTTTGCGGATATCGACGAGGTGGCGGCCAGCATGTCCGTGCCCGTCCCCATCATCAAGGAGAAGTAGAACACAGGTGGCCGCGTCGCTTGGGTCCCATGAAGGCCACCGCCGAGGCACTGCCGGCGTACACAGCGGTGTCTTGCCCTCTCGCCAGTCACCGTTGTCCCCTTACCTAAGAACCAACCTTGGTCCGTGCAGCGTAGGGACCCTCCCCCTCCGGCTGAAGCATCAGGCGGCGATTCCACTCCGGTGAGCGGTGCGAAAGTGAGTCGTCTTTTGCGCTGAAGCATATATCTCTGGGGCTCATCGCTGCCGCTCATGGGGACAGCGTTGGAGACCCGCCGCGGCCGGCAATAGATAGTTGAGGGTATCATGTCGTCAGAATGGATACCTGCCCGCGCCGGCCGTAGACTAGTCCGGTTTTGTCCGGTTTGTATGAAATTCGTCGTGTTTATATGAAATACAGCCCAGTTTGCATGAATTTCATCCGCTTTGTTGAAAAAGAGTTTGAAATATATGCAGTTGGATAGCGGCCTCCCGCATCCGTGTTCATGGGCGGATGCGGGAAGAAATTTGCGGGTCACCGTTAGAGACGCCCTAAAGTTGCATAAACCGTGACATGACAATAAAATCTAGTAATAACGTTGCATAAACAAGGAAATGGCAATAAAATCTAGCTATTACACCACCAGGCATGCAATACATACACAGAAAAACCAAAAAAAAAAACTGAGCATTACAGCACGGAAATGAACAAGAAAATACCATTATCAATCTCAGGGGCACAAATATTTCCTCAAAATAAATAAAGAATAATTCAGGTAGACGCATCGGCCACGACCTTGCTCTCTTCAACACTTTCAGTAGAATCAACAACAGTAACCTGAACTGAATCAGGATCCACACGTTTCTCTTCTTCCACCACCTGTGCATGTGTCTGGGGATCCTCTGCAGCCTCAGGCTCCAGGATTTCGGCCGTGTGATTTGGCTCGGTCGTCGCAACGGAGGGCTCAACTGCTAGCGGCTCCTCTGTCACTTCATTTTCATCAGCGGTAGCTGCTGCTGGTTCTTCAGCCTTCTTCTCTGGCTCAGCCTCAGGAGCTTCGTCGTCGGTCTCGTCGTTCTGTCAAAAGGAGCAGATTCAGTAGAGCTTCTTGACTCATCAAGTGCAAATCGCATAAAGATAAATTGCAACCTGAACTGAATCAGGATCCACACGTTTCTCTTCTTCCACCACCTGCGCGTCATGTGCATCCTCTGGCTCCAGGATTTCGGCCGTGTGATTTGGCTCGGTCATCGCAGTGGAGGGCTCAACTGCTAGCTGCTCCTCTGTCGCTCCATTTTCATCAGCGGTAGCTGCTGCAGGTTCTTCAGCCTTCTTCTCTGCCTCCGTAGCCTCGACGTCACTCTCGTCGTTCTGTCAAAAGGAGCAGAATCAGTAGGGCTTCTCGATTCATGAAGTGCAAATCGCATAAAATTGCAGGATACACCATCCAGATAAAAGGGGATGTTAGAAATCCCCTGCTGCTATCCATGGAACTTGTTGACACCCTACCAAACCAAGTTTTATCATGTGACTAATGGACTAATGAAACATGACCGCAACTGCTAAATCAAAACCTGCTCTTCTGTCACTGTATTAAAGTAGCGAGTGAAGAGGAAATCAAAGCTGTGTACCTCTTTGAGCAGGTCGCTGAGAGACCTCCGGCGAATCCCGTCGGCGGCCGGTTCAGTTTCAGCCACAGCCACACCGGCGACGTTCTTCTCCGCGGCGTCCTCCAGAACCTCCGGCGCCTCACCTTCTACCTTGAGGTCAGCAGGCTTCGTCGCACACGCCCCCATCTCCACTGCAGCGCCGCCGCTAGAGCGAGGGTTTGACGGAGGCAAGAACCAGATAGCCAGGAACACACCCACACACACACGCAGCAGGAAGCGGTATTCGTTATATGCAGCGGCGGATGTGCTCCAGCTGACCAGCCGGTACCCGGTAGGTTAGGCACTCCGCTACCTGCCATTGAGGCCGGCCAAGACAGTTCTATATTCTATGCTGCAATGCAAGGAGACTCCGGTCAACGTCCTGCTGGGGCGCAGGACCCGGCAACTCCTGAATAACAAACTCGCTGCGTGGTGCTGTCATTGCGCATATCATATGCGGCTGCCCATCCCATCATCGATGTTAGTAGTACTACCTGCTGCCCATTGGACTTTGGGACGGCGGCGGCCGGTTGTGCTGCTGCCTGCCGGTGTGTTGGGCGTCCCAGGGCAGGCTCCGGAATTTCCTAACCACCGCAACTAGCGCCCACTAGGCGCGGTGCGGTGCGGTGCCCTTTCCCGTTCATGCTCATCACACTACGTCCGTCCGTGCATAATGATGCAGTGGCCCTTCTGGCAGAATGGCAATCATCCTACAGAAACAGCTGGTTCTCGTTGTTAATTTGGCCCTCGGGAAATTAGGAAAGCCTCCTGTTTGTTTCCCTGGCCATGATTGCTCGTCAGAATCATTGTTCTTGGAATTTGGAATCTCGTATATACGCAGCATCCAACCTCGGTTGATAAGATAAACTCTCAACCGGTAGTTGAGTATCAGGCACACTACATGGCTTTTATTTTAACTAACGCTTTTATTTTAATCTGGACAGGGACAGGCAAGACCTTCTGCTACGGCCAAAATGGAGAGATGAAGATTGAAACCAGCACGCAGAAACACGGCTTGCTCGTTGACACATTCAGAGGCATTCTGACAGCAACATTGAAAGGCAAATCAGCAGCACCAGCAGCTCCGTTGAATTAGTGTCAGTAACATTTCCCGAGTTCCATGGACATACGCCATACGGCAACATCCTTGTTTGCCGGGGAAAAGCAGTAGCCGGGCCTGAAAGACAGCAACCCTTCTGTCAGTGCGAAACCGATTGTCATATGCAGGGAGCTGCTATGTCACGCTCGCCGCGAGTAATAGGCTCATGTCGCTCACGTTTTTCTTCTTCTGAGGCTACTCGAGTCGCTCACGTGGTCAGCTCGCGTCCCTAACTGTTACATGGGTCTCCTGGCGTGCGTCTCCCACCTAGCGTTGCGCCAAAGAGGACAGGAGATGAGCCTAAACCTTAAACTCTAAACCCCAACCCTAAACAGGCAAGCCCGTCAGTCACAGCTGCGGGTTGCAGGAGGCCTACCTCATCCCTTTGTATTGTCTGGCCGTGTACTCTATTTGATTGGTGTTTTATATATATAACGGGGCGAAAGTCTGTTTCAAAAGATGTGGGATGGGGTTGGGGCAGAAGCATTCTCCCTCAACTGGCGGTCGTGGCGACCACGACCCGGCCCACGTAGGTTGACGTGTTGGGGATTCCGTCACTAATGGTCTAGTAGGTTGTTAGAGTTTCAGGAAAGGAAGATGTGCATTTGAAAAAAGTTTTACCACTATGTTTTTTTTAAATAAGTCCTTTTAAAGCATCGTGTGATCTGAGGAGGAGATTTGTAAAAAGGATTTCCAATTAATCAGTAGAGGCCGGGCCAGTGAATACTGGTTTGACGACCCGGAGTAGCTCGCAGAAAAGCTGGTGATGCTGGTAAGGCGCCGAAGCTCGTTTATTCTGCCATGCGGAAAGTAGGGTTCTCGACAGAGCACGGTTATAAAGTAAGTCCTATTTGGCGCCCTAAGCGCCGCTTAAAGGCAATTTCGTCCGAGGCGCACACGCCTGGTGCACTAGTTGGAGTAGCGGGCCGACCCACATCCTCCAGTTCCATTTTTTTCTACGTTTCACCTGGTTTTGTCTCGATTTCCAGTTCGGCATTTTCTTCGCGTTTCTTTATCTATTTTGTTTATGTTACATTTATGTTCTTTTTTTTTCTCCTTTTTGGTTCACTTTCTGTGAACATATTTTTGAATACATGAATCTTTTCAAATCTGCAATTTTGTTTCAAATTCGTGATTTTTTTTGTGCATTATTTTTTTCAAATTTGTGCAATTTTGAAAGTGATTGAACTTTTAGCTCTGAGCTTTTTAACAAATTCCATGAACTTTTTTCCAAACTTCATGATTATTTTTCAATTTCAACATATTATTGAAAAAATTGGTGAAATTTTTTTAAATCATGTTTTTTAAAATTCAACGAACTTTTAGCTTTGACATTTTCCTTATATTAAAGATTATTTTTAAATCCGTAATTTTTTTTCAAAATCATGACATTTTTCATATTTATAACCTTTTCAAATCTTGAAAGCTTTCCAAGTTCGTGAACTTTAAAAAAATTGAACTTCATTTTAAATTCGTGATTTTCTTATCAAATTCATGAGCTATTTTTAAACTAGTAACCGTTTTCAACTTCATGAAGTATTTTCAATAACGGTCAACGAGCCATTTTGCTGATTTCTTTTCCAAATGCACGAAGTTTTCCAAAAAAAAATATTTTCAATTTCTAAACTTTTTAATTAAATTTTTGAACCTTTTAAAAATATCACAAATTTTGAAAAAAAATCACAAAAATATTCAATTCTGGAAATCCATGAATTTTTTCTATTTTTCTAGTGAACCTTTTTAATTAGATTTGCTATTTTTCTAGTGAACTTTTTCCAAATTAAATGAACTTTTTGAAATCCATGAATTTTCAAATTTTTACAGCTTTATAGATGAACCTTTTTTTCAAAATCTAAGAACATTTTTCAAATCCGTGTGCTATTTTTCAAAACTATTTACCATTGAAAAAAGTTCACGAAATTGAAAAGAGTTCCTCGGTTTTAAAAAGTTCAAAAAATTTCTCTGTTATTTTGCAAATTTCTGAGCTATTTTTAAAATTTCAAGAACATCTTTCAAACTTTTAAAGTTTTAAATTTGGAATTTATTTTCTGAAATTTTGCAAAATCCGCTAACTTCTTCAAACTTAGATTCTTTTTGCAAAATCATGAAAATTATTTACTCAAATTAATTATTTTTAAAATGTTATGTACTCTTTGAATTCGTGAACTTTTTTTAATACATGAATTATTTTTTATTTTGTGCACTTTTTATTGAAAGTGGAAGTTTTTTGCATGTTTCTGAACTTTTCATGAAATATGTGAACTTTCAAATTTTGTTCGAATTTTTCAACAAATATCATGTTTTCCCAAAAAAATATTAAATAATTCAAATATATGGGCGATAAAGTAAATCGTACAGAATGTTGTGCAATAAATAGTGCGGTACATTTATTCTTAACCAATTCACGATGGAATTAGTTACTATCGCTAAGTGGCTCTAGTGGTTACGTAAATACGTACTCCCTCTGTTCCTTCATATAAGGTTTATTTGTTTCTTTCAAAAGCCAAACAAGTGTATATTTGACCAAGATATTAGAAGAATATATCAATATCCACAATACCAAATTTATATCATTTGATCCATAATGAAAAGTAGTTTCATATTGTTTTATATTAGGTATTGCAGATATTGTTATTTTATTCTATAATCTTGGTCAAAGATTCAAATAGTTGACTTGCACGGAAATCAATACACCTTATATTCTGAAACGGAGGGGGTACATGAGTGTAACGGCACCAATTCAATTCCTCAAGGAGGGCCACCTTTTTGCGCTATTTTTGCGCAATAAAATACAATTAGTTGCGTTGCGCGTTCGAGGGCCAGCGCACCAAGCGGTGCAGTCAGTTCCAATTCCCTTTCTCGGCGCTAAAGGTGTGGAATAGGAGGTCTCTAGCATCGCTCACACGGGGTGCCCTATGTCTCGCGTTCAGCGAGATGGTACCAACTATCGTTGAAGGGTGCGCGGGAACAAGTGCCTCGTTTTTTAACATTTGATTTTGTTTTTTGCTTTATTTTATAATATTTGCTTATACTTCCAAATATTCTAATTAAATATATTACAAAAATCACTCCACATAAAACATTTGAACAATGTCGACCAAGCAATTGAAATTGTTAAATGTGTATAGAGAAAATGTTTATCACGTATACAAAAAATGTATATAAAAATAAAATATATATGAGACAACTTGATCATGTATTTTTTGAAACAAGCATTTGAAAAAATATAGAACAAGTGTTTGAAAAATGTTAAATCGAGCATTTGGAAATCGTAATATGTGCATAGAAAAAATGCTAACCATGTATTAAAAAATGATGAGAAAAATTAATCATGTATTTAAAAATGTTAATCAGGCATTTGAAGAAATGTTGAACAAAATATTTGAAAACTGATAATCAAGCATATAAAAAATATTAAATGTGTATAGAAAAATGCTGACAATGTACTAAAAAATGATGGGAAAATGATCATGTATATAAAATTGTTAATCAAGCATTTTATAAAATGTAGAAAACATATTTAAAAAATGTGAATCAAGCATTTGAAAAAAATTAAATGTTTGTAAAAAATGTTGACCATGTATTAAAAACATGACAATATTTTAATTCAACAATGTTAATCAAGAATTTGAAAATGTTAAAATCTGTTTAAGAAATTGATGACAATGCATTAAAACATGGTAATCTTGTATTTAAGAAATATAATCGAAACAGTTGAAAAATATGTATAGAAAAAAGTTTGATCATGTATTAAAAAATGTTAATTTAGCATTTGAAAAATGTTGAATATGTATAGAAAAAAGTTGACCATGTATTATAAAATGTTATACTTGTATTTGGAAAAAAATTTAATCAAGCATTTGAAAATGTTAAATGTGTCAAGAAAAAATGTTGACGAACTATATGAAAAAATGTTGAAGTTCTATTTGAAAAATGTTAACAAAGCAATTGGAAAATGTTAAATGCGTATAAAAATGCTGACAATATATTCAAAACTTAATTACAAAAATGTATCAGATATATACCAAAATATGTATAAAATAAGGAAAAACCGAGAGAAAACATATAACATTCGATGAAAACAAAAAAGAAACCAAAAAAACAGCGGAAAAGCGGTGAAAACCGAAGAAACTGAAGAAATGAATAAAAGAATCACCTCAGAAACAAAGAACAATGAAAATCCGAAGAAAACCGTACAAATCAATGAAGAGATGAAGAGAAGCGAAGAAAAATAGAAAAGAATATAAGAAATGCCAAAGAAAACAAGTGCAAACAAAGAAAAAGAAACAATAAAAACCAAAGAAAAATGATAAAGAAATAAAAAACTGAAATAATAAAAGAAGAAAGAAAAAGGAAGTTGTAAAAAACCAAGAAATAACGGAAGAAAATTGAGGGAAAACAACGAAAACCATGAAAAAGCAAAGAAAACCAATAAGAACCATATACAAAAAGTGAAGAACAAACTGATGCAAAAAGAAAGAAAACTGCAAAGATAAACCAGAGAAAACGAAAAAGAAAAAAGGACCAAACCAGCGGGCGACGATAGAATGATCCGCGTGTGCGAGGGAGGAGAAGAAAATGGGCCAACCCGATTCGTACACGAGAGCAAAGTTCCTTCAGCGAGAACAAGCTATCGTCTCGCTAGAAGGAAGAAATAGCTCTCGCGTGCTCACATGGCCTCACGCGAGTTGGAACGGCCGCTCGCTATAAAATATTATAAATATATGTAGGATTGTTGCGAAGGATTATCTTTTTGTAAGTATTATAAATATGGGTATTTGAAAACACAAAAGTCATTAAACCGAATTATCATAAACAAATAGCTATAGTTTACATGCAAAAAAGAAGCCAAGTCCGATTTGATGATTACCTTCATTTTTTCTTATCTTAAAAAGTTTGTGACAATTGAAAAATGTTCGGTTGTTTCAAAAAATACATGTAACATTATAAAAAGGGAACAATACAATTGAAAGAATTTAAAACATACATAAATAATGATTCAAATATATATGAAAAATGTTGATAGCAGGCAAAAACAATGTTTGTGACATATTAATAATTTTCACATGTTTCAAAAAAATGTATGTGATAACATAGAAGAAATGTTGAAAAATGTTAAACATATATAAAATAAATGTTTCAAATGTATATGAAAAATGTACAATGTTCGTGAGAAAAATACAAACAATACATAGAAAAAAAAGGTCAATCAAAAGGTTGTAAAACCTATGAAAACCATAAATAAAAACACGTAAGAAGAAATAAAGAACCCAAATAAAACCAATGAAAAAGAAAGAGAAATGAAGAAAAAACCGAGAAAATCAATGAGAACCGAAGTAAGAACATAAGAAAAAAAAGATAAAACTGGAGCATAGCGAACGTACAGCTAGTGAATCTCTACGCTAAAGGACCGCCGCACTAGCGCAGAGCCTGCTACGAGGGCCCCTTCCATTCTTATTCAGTTTTCTTCTATTTCAGTTTTCATAAATAAGCGAGATAGCTCTCGCACCTAGCGTACGGTGAATTTCAATCCTTCTTCAGTTTTCTTCCAGTTTGTTTTTTATTCCGAGTGCTTTTATTTAAGTTGAGAATTGTGTTCATTGTTTCAAAAATTACTAAAAAAATGTAAAGTGTTCGCGGATTATAAAATGCTCATGAATTTGAAAAACTGTTCATTATTTGAACAAGTGTTTGAAGTTCAAAAAATTTCTTAAATTTTAAAAATGTTGATGAATTCGAAACAATTTTCATAAACTCGGGAAAATCACATTTTATATAATGGTCAAGAAATTGTAAAAATGTTAACCTATTTCATGAATTACAAAAAAATGTTCACAAGTACAAAAAATATTCAGAAGTTTACAAAAGTATTCTTGAATTCATAAAATATATGCAATACAAAAATGTTCACGGATTTTAAAATTAGTCCATGAATTCAATTTTTTGTGAATTATATAAAGCGCTAGTGGATTTCTCACAAATTCAAAAAATGTTCACGAAAAGTAAAACAATTTGCATATTCAAAAAATGTTCGCTAGTTCAAAAAATGTATGCGGATTGAGAACAAACTTACCGGATTAGAAAGATGTTCATGAATTTAAAAGGTATTCAATTTAAAAAATAACCACCAATAAATATAATGTTCGCGGATTTGAATGGTGTTAACGAATTTATAAATGTGTTCGCGAATTTGTGAAATGTTAGCCTATTTCGAAAAATGTCCATGAGTTCTAAATTTAGAAAATGTTGTTGAAGTTCATTAAAGTTCACCAATGTAATAAGATATTATTAAAAAGAAAAACCTAAAAAGAAAGGAAAACGAAATAAAAATGGAAAAAGGAGAAAAGCAGAAAGACCAGTCAAATCCGGGCAAAGAAAGAAAAAGAAGGAGAAAACATTCGAAAGCTTTCAAAAACCAGATGGAAGCTTCTGAAAACTCGTAACAGAGCTTCCTAAAACTTCCTCTTAGTGGGCCAGCCCGCTTGGCACACTTGTAGGCAATCAGCGTGATAACGCTAGGTAAGAAAGAAAATATACCATTTGCGGTTATATCCATCGCATCAGAATCAAGAATCACCTTATTACACGCAAAGAGAGTTTTGATACCCCCATTAACATGTCAAAATAAAAAACCACATCTGAAACAAAACGGTTTTGCTAAATTTCAGTCAACTAAGATTTAGTTATGTCTCAGTCATGTTCACAATAGTTAGATATGGGAGATACTTGTTGGGGAACGTAGTAATTTTTAAAAAATTCCTACGCACACGCAAGATCATGGTGATGCATAGCAACGAGAGGGGAGAGTGTTGTCTACGTACCCTCGTAGACCGGAAGCGGGAGCGTTAGCACAACGCGGTTGATGTAGTCGTACGTCTTCACGGCCCGACCGATCAAGCACCGAAACTACGGCACCTCCGAGTTCTAGCACACGTTCAGCTCGATGACGATCCCCAGACTCCGATCCAGCAAAGTGTCGGGGAAGAGTTCCGTCAGCACGATGGCGTGGTGACGATCTTGATGTTCTACCGTCGCAGGGCTTCGCCTAAGCACCGCTACAATATTATCGAGGATTATGGTGGAGGGAGGCACCGCACACGGCTAAGAGAACGATCACGAAGATTAACTTCTGTGTCTAGAGGTGCCCCCTACCCCCGTATATAAAGGAGCAAGGGGGAGAGGCCGGCCGGCCCTTGGGGCGCGCCAAGGAGGGGGGAGTCCTCCTCCTAGTAGGAGTAGGACTCCCCTTTCCTAGTCCAACTAGGAAGAGAGAAGGGGGAAGGAAAGAGAGGGAGAGGGAGAGGGAAAGAGGGGCCGCGCCCCCTTCCCCTAGTCCAATTCGGACTCCCCATGGGAGGGGGCGCGCCACCTCCTGGGCTGCTGCCCTCTCTCTCCCCTCAGGCCCACTAAGGCCCAATACTTCCCCGGGGGTTCTGGTAACCCTTCCGGCACTCTGGTTTTCTCCGAAATCACCCGAAACACTTCCGGTGTCCGAATATAGCCATCCAATATATCGATCTTTATGTCTCGACCATTTCGAGACTCCTCGTCATGTCTGTGATCATATCCGGGACTCCGAACAACCTTCGGTACATCAAAATATATAAACTCATAATGAAACTGTAATCGTAACGTTAAGCGTGCGGACCCTACGGGTTCGAGAACAATGTAGACATGACCGAGACACGTCTCCGGTCAATAACCAATAGCAGAACCTGGATGCTCATATTGGCTCCTACATATTCTACGAAGATCTTTATCGGTCAGACCGCATAACAACATACGTTGTTCCCTTTGTCATCGGTATGTTACTTGCCCGAGATTCGATCGTCGGTATCTCAATACCTAGTTCAATCTCGTTATCGACAGGTCTCTTTACTCGTTCCGTAATACATCATCTCGCAACTAACTCATTATTTGCATTGCTTGCAAGGCTTAAGTGATGTGCATTACCGAGAGGGCCCAGAGATACCTCTCTGACAATCGGAGTGACAAATCCTAATCTCGAAATACGCCAACCCAACATGTACCTTTGGAGACACCTGTAGAGCACCTTTATAATCACCCAGTTACGTTGTGACGTTTGGTAGCACACAAAGTGTTCCTCCGAAAAACGGGAGTTGCATAATCTCATAGTCACAGGAACATGTATAAGTCATGAAGAAAGCAATAGCAATATACTAAATGATCGGGTGCTAAGCTAATGGAATGGGTCATGTCAATCACATCATTCTCCTAATGATGTGATCCCGTTAATCAAATGACAACACATGTCTATGGCTAGGAAGCATAACCATCTTCGATTAACGAGCTAGTCAAGTAGAGGCATACTACTGACGTTTAGTTTGGCTATGTATTCACACAAGTATTATGTTTCCGGTTAATACAATTCTAGCATGAATAATAAATATTTATCATGATATAAGGAAATAAATAATAACTTTATTATTGCCTCTAGGGCATATTTCCTTCAATACTATTGTAGTTTCATGCATCGGACTTTCCAAGACACAAAAATAACAACTAGTAACACCAACGAGTTGTCACTGACGAGAACCACCACACCAAGAAGAGCATTGTTGTAGCAAGCAACCATCTGCATTCTGATGGTATCCTACATAGGGGTGTGCTAACCAGGTCGGCTCACACACATGGGCTGGGTCGAGGACCCCCAACAACCAACCAGCGGGGCACATTCGTCAGGCCCCATAAAGTACTCCTTCAGTTCGGAAATACTTGTCCTAGATATGGATGTATCTAGACTTATTTTAGTTATAGATACATCCATTTTTAAGACAAGTATTTCCGTACGGAGTGTGTCGGGGGTTTGGTGTGACATATGCCAACGGATGGCTTATCATGGTGGGGCGAGTAGGACGTCGCCGGTGCCTGGAAATGGGATGAGGCGAAGACATGCACGTCGGTGAATCTCACCCAGCCTCGGGGCTCTCCGGGGAGATAATACCCCTACTGCTGCTCTACGGGGTCTCCGCATGATCACTATAGTCAAGGGTTTACACGGTTGCTCCTTGAGCTGTGTATGGTGGTAGGAGAGGGCAGGGCTAGCTCTCTCCCTCTATCTGGTGAGGTATAAAACTTCTGGGATCCAACCCTTTGCATGGGTGCCCTGGGGGGTTTATATAGACCTACCCCCCAGGGGTACAATGGTAATGTGACTGGGCGCGGGGCCAGCCGTCAGTGTCTCCGACCTCTGGCTTCTCCGCCGGCTGCTGGGGCCCGCCGACTGGTGGGCCCCGCCGACTGGTCTGGTACGGAGTCGACAGGCCGCGTCTGCCGCGGGCGGGTCTTGCCGGCTGCTGATACTGTAGCCGTGCTCCTGATGATGCAAGCTTGGTCATGGGGTCATGGCAACAGCCCCGCCGCCTGGCGGGCGATCACTGTGGCCACTCCCCATCTCTTCTTGATTAATGGCGCGTGGGCCCCGGGGGAGGGCTCGGCCGACTCCCCCGGGCCGACTCCCGTTGGGTCCGACTAGCGGTGCTCCCGCTGTCTCCCGAGGTCTCGCTGGCTGGTGGGCCCTGCTGCCTCCAGGCCGTACAGACAAGCCGTCGTGGGCGCAGGACCAGGTACAGTGGTGCTGATGTCGGGGCCGGCTGGGCAACAGTGCCACGCCGCGGGGAGATCCTCCCAAGTACGGTGCGCTGTAGCCATGCCTACCCTTGGTAAGGGGCGGGGAGTGGGCTTCATTGTAGCCACGCCCCTCCCCCGTCCCCCTTGATGAGGTCACGGTTTGTTGGAGTCGCCGGCCGACTCCCCAAAGCCGGCTTCTCTGAAAGTCGTCCCTGGGACTCGGCCGTGAGCGGGCAGTCGGCCGCCTTGCCGTAGACTCCCCAGGAGGCGGCTCTTCGCCCTGTGGTCTTGAGGGGCGCAGCCTGCCCCGATGTCTTGAAAGGTCATGGGGCTCGAGTTGGCCTACCCATGGCCCATTACTCCGACAGTAGTCCTCGAAGCTGGTGAGGCGCCGCGGACGATCGGCCGAGAAGCCTCAACAGTTTCTTTCTCCGGATGCTCGACACATGGTCTTGATTGACTTCCGCCGGGCCGACTAGACGGAGTCGGACTCGCCCGACTCGGGCTCACTCTATTCCGACTTGCTCAGTAGTTCGAACGTCGCGGCGGGATTTCAAGTGGCGTGCTAGCTAAGCTTCCAGGCCGCCACCCGTTCTTGGCCTGCCACGCGGGGGCACGTGGCTAGGCCGTCCCGCCAGCCCACGCACGCGACGGGACAGGCCCGTAGGCGGGGCCCGCCACTACCGCGCCTCAGCGCCCGAGCGGATCCGCTGTGGCCCCGGTGGATGGTTAGGATTCCTGTGGAGTTACTGCGCGCAGTAACTTTGCAGGGATCGTGGGGGGCGTGGGGTTGTGGGCGCAGTAAATCCCCACGCCCGCCCCCTCGGCTTCGCAGCCCTGAGGGCTATAAGTAGGGGCAAGAGGGGAGCACGAGCGCCCCTCCTTCCTACTGCCCCTTGCTTTCTTCCTCCTCGCAGCTCCTTCGCTCTCCTGCTTCCTCCTTCTTCTCTCTCTCGCTCGCTCCGCCGCACGCCCAAGCTCCGGTGCACGCTGCGGTGATAGCTCGCGATGATGAGCTCTTCCTTTGCTGCCGCGCCTCCCCCGGTACGCTCCGGTACCTGGGACGGCTCCGAAGTCCACGAATACCATATCGAGTTCCTCCGCCGGACCCGTCTTCTTCCCGGCGAGGATCGCGTGTAGGTGCGCCTTGCGCCGGAGGGGGAGATTTCCCCCGCCCCGCAGGAGGGCGAGCGGGTCATCTTCCGCTCGCACTGCCTGCGCGGGCTAGGGCTGCCGGCGAGCAGCTTCTTCCGGTCTTTCATGGAGTTCTACGGACTCCAACCGCACCACCTCACCCCCAACACAGTGGTGCTGCTGTCCGCCTTCGTGGCTCTGTGCGAGGGCTTCCTGGGAGTCCTCCCCACCCTCGAGCTCTGGGGGGAGTTCTTCTTCTCCAAGCTCGGCACCCAGGCCGCGGGCGTGCCGGCTCAGTGCGGCGCCTTCATCGCCGTGCGAAGGACAGGAGCCGACAATCACTTCCCCTCCATCGCGCTGCTGAAGTCGGTGAAGATGTGGCAGCGGTCCTACTTCTACGTCAGGAATGTCGCCACGCGGGGCGACTGGGTCAATCTGCCGGCTTTCGAAGCTGGCCCGCCGGCTGGCAGACTGCCCAACTGGTCGTACCGGGCCAGGTCGCTGACGCCTGCGGGAGCCGGCACCATCACGCGACTCCGAGTGCTGACGCAGTCGGAGGGTCTGACTGGCCCGGACCTGCTGGCCGCCTTCGTCTCGCGCCAAGTTCTCCCACTCCAAGGCCGCCCTCACCTGATATGCCAGATGAGCGGGGGCCGCGACCCGAGTCGGATGTGCACCAAGTGAAGGAAATATGCCCTAGAGGCAATAATAATGTTATTATTTTATTTCCTTATATCATGATAAATGTTTATTATTCATGCTACAATTGTATTATCCGGAAACATAATACTTGTGTGAATACATAGACAAACCAAACGTCACTAGTATGGCTCTACTTGACTAGCTTGTTAATCGAAGATGGTTATGTTTCCTAACCATAGACATGTGTTGTCATTTGATTAATGGGATCACATCATTAGGAGAATGATGTGATTGACATGACCCATTCCATTAGCTTATCACCCGATCGTTTAGTATGTTGCTATTGCTTTCTTCATGACTTATACATGTTCCTATGACTATGAGATTATGCAACTCCCGTTTACCGGAGGAACACTTTGTGTGCTACCAAACGTCACAACGTAACTGGGTGATTATAAAGGATCTCTACAGGTGTCTCCAAAGGTGAATGTTGGGTTGGCGTATTTCGAGATTAGGATTTGTCACTCCGATTATCGGAGAGGTATCTCTGGGCCCTCTCGGTAATGCACATCACATAAGCCTTGCAAGCATTACAACTAATGAGTTAGTTGCGAGATGATGTATTACGAAACGAGTAAAGAGACTTGCCGGTAATGAGATTGAACTAGGTATTGAGATACCGACGATCGAATCTCGGGCAAGTAACATACCGATGACAAAGGGAACAACGTATGTTGTTATGCGGTCTGACCGATAAAGATCTTCGTAGAATATGTAGGAGCCAATATGAGCATCCAGGTTCTGCTATTGGTTATTGACCGAAGACGTGTCTCGGTCATGTCTACATTGTTCTCGAACCCGTAGGGTCCGCACGCTTAAGGTTTCGATGATAGTTATATTATGAGTTTATGAGTTTTGATGTACCGAAGTTAGTTCGGAGTCCCGGATGTGATCACGGACATGACGAGGAGTCTCGAAATGGTCGAGACATAAAGATTGATATATTGGACGGCTATATTCGGACACCAGAAGTGTTCCGGGTGATTTCGGAGAAAACCGGAGAACCAGAGGGTTACCGGAACCCCCCCGGGAGAAGTAATGGGCCATATGGGCCTTAGTGGAGAGAGAGAGGGGCAGCCAAAGGTGGGCCGCACGCCTCCTCCCCCCTTGGTCCGAATTGGACTAGGAGAGGGGGGCGGCGCCCCCCTTTCCTTCTCCCTCCCCATTTCTTTCCCCCTCCTAGTAGGAGTCCTACTCCTACTAGGAGGAGGACTCCTCCTTGGCGCGCCATAGGGGCCAGCCGGCCTCCTCCCCTTGCTCCTTTATATACGGGGGCAGGGGGCACCCCTAGACACTCAAGTTGATCCACGTGATCATATTCTTAGCCGTGTGCGGTGCCCCCTTCCACCATAATCCTCGATAATATTGTAGCGGTGCTTAGGCGAAGCCCTGCGACGGTAGTACATCAAGATCGTCACCATGCCGTCGTGCTGACGGAACTCTTCCCCGACACTTTGCTGGACCGGAGTCCGGGGATCATCATCGAGCTGAACGTGTGCTAGAACTCGGAGGTGCCGTAGTTTCGGTGCTTGATCGGTCGGGCCGTGAAGACGTACGACTACATCAACCGCGTTGTCATAACGCTTCCGCTGTCGGTCTACAAGGGTACATAGATCGCACTCTCCCCTCGTTGCTATGCATCACCATGATCTTGCGTGTGCGTAGGAATTTTTTTTGAAATTACTACGTTCCCCAACAGTGGCATCCGAGCCTAGGTTTTATGTGTTGATGTTATATGCATGAGTAGAACACAAGTGAGTTGTGGGCGATATAAGTCATACTGCTTACCAGCATGTCATACTTTGGTTCGGCGGTATTGTTGGACGAAGCGGCCCGGACCGACATTACGCGTACGCTTACGCGAGACCGGTTCTCCCGACGTGCTTTGCACAAAGGTGGCTAGCGGGTGACAGTTTCTCCAACTTTAGTTGAACCGAGTGTGGCTACGCCCGGTCCTTGCGAAGGTTAAAACAACACCAACTTGACAAACTATCGTTGTGGTTTTGATGCGTAGGTAAGATTGGTTCTTGCTTAAGCCCGTAGCAGCCACGTAAAACTTGCAACAACAAAGTAGAGGACGTCTAACTTGTTTTTGCAGGGCATGTTGTGATGTGATATGGTCAAGACATGATTCTAAATTTTATTGTATGAGATGATCATGTTTTGTAACCAAGTTATCGGCAACTGGCAGGAGCCATATGGTTGTCGCTTTATTGTATGCAATGCAATTGCGCTGTAATGCTTTACTTTATCACTAAGCGGTAGCGATAGTCGTGGAAGCATAAGATTGGCGAGACGACAACGATGCTACGATGGTGATCAAGGTGTCACGCCGATGACGATGGTGATCGCGACAGTGCTTCGAAGATGGAGATCACAAGCACAAGATGATGATGGTCATATCATATCACTTATATTGATTGCATGTGATGTTTATCTTTTATGCATCTTATCTTGCTTTGATTGACGGTAGCATTTTAAGATGATCTCTCACTAATTATCAAGAAGTGTTCTCCCTGAGTATGCACCGTTGCGAAAGTTCTTTGTGCTGAGACACCACGTGATGATCGGGTGTGATAGGCTCTACGTTCAAATACAACGGGTGCAAAACAGTTGCACACGTGGAATACTCAGGTTATACTTGACGAGCCAAGCATATACAGATATGGCCTCGGAACACAAAGACCGAAAGGTCGAGCGTGAATCATATAGTAGATATGATCAACATAGCGATGTTCACCAATGAAACTACTCCATCTCACGTGATGATCGGATATGGTTTAGTTGATTTGGATCACGTAATCACTTAGAGGATTAGAGGGATGCCTATCTAAGTGGGAGTTCTTTAGTAATATGATTAATTGAACCTAAATTTATCATGAACTTAGTACCTGATAGTATCTTGCTTGTTTATGTTTGATTGTAGATAGATGGCCCGTGCTGTTGTTCCGTTGAATTTTAATGCGTTCCTTGAGAAAGCAAAGTTGAAAGATGATGGTAGCAATTACATGGACTGGGTCCGTAACTTGAGGATTATCCTCATTGCTTCACAGAAGAATTACGTCCTGGAAGCACCGCTGGGTGCCAGGCCTGCTGCTGGAGCAACACCAGATGTTATGAACGTCTGGCAGAGCAAAGCTGATGACTACTCGATAGTTCAGTGTGCCATGCTTTACGGCTTAGAATCGAGACTTCAACGACGTTTTTGAACGTCATGGAGCATATGAGATGTTCCAGGAGTTGAAGTTAATATTTCAAGAAAATGCCCGGATTGAGAGATATGAAATCTCCAATAAGTTCTATAGCTGCAAGATGGAGGAGAACAGTTCTGTCAGTGAGCATATACTCAAAATGTCTGGGTATAATAATCACTTGATTCAATTGGGAGTTAATCTTCTAGATGATTGCGTCATTGACAGAATTCTCCAATCACTGCCACCTAGCTACAAGAGCTTCGTGATGAACTATAATATGCAAGGGATGAATAAGACTATTCCCGAGCTCTTCGCAATGCTGAAAGCTGCGGAGGTAGAAATCAAGGAGCATCAAGTGTTGATGGTCAACAAGACCACTAGTTTCAAGAAAAAGGGCAAAGGGAAGAAGAAGGGGAACTTCAAAAAGAACAGCAAGCAAGTTGCTACTCAAGAGAAGAAACCCAAACCTGGACCTAAGCCTGAAACTGAGTGCTTCTACTGCAAGCAGACTGGTCACTGGAAGCGGAACTGCCCCAAGTATTTGGCGGATAAGAAGGATGGCAAGGTGAACAAAGGTATATGTGATATACATGTTATTGATGTGTACCTTACTAATGCTCGCAGTAGCACCTGGGTATTTGATACTGGTTCTGTTGCTAATATTTGCAACTCGAAACAGGGACTACGGATTAAGCGAAGATTAGCTAAGGACGAGGTGACGATGCATGTGGGAAATGGTTCCAAAGTCGATGTGATCGCAGTCGGCACGCTACCTCTACATCTACCTTCGGGGTTAGTATTAGACCTAAATAATTGTTATTTGGTGCCAGCGTTAAGCATGAACATTATATCTGGATCTTGTTTGATGCGAGACGGTTATTCATTTAAATCAGAGAATAATGGTTGTTCTATTTATATGAGTAATATCTTTTATGGTCATGCACCCTTAAAGAGTGGTCTATTCTTATTAAATCTCGATAGTAGTGACACACATATTCATAATGTTAAAGCCAAAAGATGCAGAGTTGATAATGATAGTGCAACTTATTTGTGGCACTGCCGTTTGGGTCATATCGGTGTAAAGCGCATGAAGAAACTCCATACTGATGGGCTTTTGGAACCACTTGATTATGAATCACTTGGTACTTGCGAACCGTGCCTTATGGGTAAGATGACAAAAAACACCGTTCTCCGGTACTATGGAGAGAGCAACAGATTTGTTGGAAATCATACATACAGATGTATGTTGTCCGATGAATGTTGAAGCTCGTGGCGGATATCGTTATTTTCTCACCTTCACAGATGACTTAAGCAGATATGGGTATATCTACTTAATGAAACATAAGTCTGAAACATTTGAAAAGTTCAAAGAATTTCAGAGTGAAGTTGAAAAACATCGTAACAAGAAAATAAAATTCCTACGACCTGATCGTGGAGGAGAATATTTGAGTTACGAGTTTGGTGTACATTTGAAACAATGTGGAATAGTTTCGCAACTCACTCCACCCGGAACACCATAGCGTAATGGTGTGTCCGAATGTCGTAATCGTACTTTACTAGATATGGTGCGATCTATGATGTCTCTTACTGATTTGCCGCTATCGTTTTGGGGATATGCTCTAGAGACGGCTGCATTCACGTTAAATAGGGCACCATCAAAATCCGTTGAGACGACGCCTTATGAACTGTGGTTTGGCAAGAAACCAAAGTTGTCGTTTCTGAAAGTTTGGGGCTGCAATGCTTATGTGAAAAAACTTCAACCTGATAAGCTCGAACCCAAATCGGAGAAATGTGTCTTCATAGGATATCCAAAGGAAACTATTGGATACACCTTCTATCACAGATCCGAAGGCAAGACTTTTGTTGCTAAATTCGGAAACTTTCTAGAGAAGGAGTTTCTCTTGAAAGAAGTGAGTGGGAGGAAAGTAGAACTTGACGAGGTAACTGTACCTGCTCCCTTATTGGAAAGTAGTACATCACAGAAACCAGTTTCTGTGACACCTATACCAATTAGTGAGGAAGCTAATGATAATGATCATGAAACTTCAGAACAAGATACTACTAAACCTCGTAGATCAACCAGAGTAAGATCCACACCAGAGTGGTACGGTAATCCTGTTCTGGAAGTCATGCTACTAGATCATGATGAACCAACGAACTATGAAGAAGCGATGGTGAGCCCAGATTCCGCAAAATGGCTTGAAGCCACGAAATCTGAGATGGGATCTATGTATGAGAACAAAGTATGGACTTTGGTTGACTTGCCCAATGATCGGCAAGCAATTGAGATAAATGGATCTTTAAGAAGAAGACTGACGCTGACGGTAATGTTACTGTCTACAAAGCTCGACTTGTCGCAAAATGTTTTCGGCAAGTTCAAGGGATTGACTACGATGAGACCTTCTCACCCGTAGCGATGCTTAAGTCTGTCCGAATCATGTTAGCAATTCCCCATTTTATGATTATGAAATTTGGCAAATGGATGTCAAAACTGCATTCCTAAATGGATTTCTGCAAGAAGAGTTGTATATGATGCAGCCAGAAGGTTTTGTCGATCCAAAGGGAGCTAACAAAGTGTGCAAGCTCCAGCGATCCATTTATGGACTGGTGCAAGCCTCTCGGAGTTGGAATAAACGCTTTGATAGTGTGATCAAACCATTTGGTTTTATACAGACTTTTGGAGAAGCCTGTATTTACAAGAAAGTGAGTGGGAGCTCTGTAGCATTTCTGATATTATATGTAGATGACATATTACTAATCGGAAATGATATAGAATTTCTGGATAGCATAAAGGGATACTTGAATAAAAGTTTTTCAATGAATGACCTCGGTGAAGCTGCCTACATATTGGGCATCAAGATCTATAGAGACAGATCGAGACGCTTAATTGTACTTTCACAAAGCACATACCTTGACAAAGTTTTGAAAAAGTTCAAAATGGATCAAGCAAAGAAAGGATTCTTGCCTGTGTTACAAGGTGTGAAATTGAGTAAGACTCAAAGTCCGACCAATGCAGAAGATAGAGAGAAAATGAAAGATGTTCCCTATGCTTCAACCATAGGCTCTATCATGTATGCAATGCTGTGTACCAGACCTGATGTGTGTCTTGCTATAAGTCTAGCAGGGAGGTACCAAAGTAATCCAGGAGTGGATCACTGGACAGCGGTCAAGAACATCCTGAAATACCTGAAAAGGACTAAGGATATGTTTCTCATATATGGAGGTGACAAAGAGCTCATTGTAAATGGTTACATTGATGCAAGCTTTGACACTGATCCGGACGATTCTAAATCACAAACCGGATACGTGTTTACATTAAACGGTGGAGCTGTCAGTTGATGCAGTTCTAAAAAAAGCGTTGTGGCGGGATCTACATGTGAAGCGGAGTACATAGCTGCTTCGGAAGCAGCAAACGAAGGAGTCTGGATGAAGGAGTTCATATCCGATCTAGGTGTCATACCTAGTGCATCGGGTCCAATGAAAATCTTTTGTGATAATACTGGTGCAATTGCCTTGGCAAAGGAATCCAGATTTCGCAAGAGAACCAAGCACATCAAGAGACGCTTCAATTCCATCCGGGATCTAGTCCAGGTGGGAGACATAGAGATTTGCAAGATACATACGGATCTGAATGTTGCAGACCCGTTGACTAAGCCTCTTCCACGAGCAAAACATGATCAGCACCAAAGCTCCATGGGTGTTAGAATCATTACTGTGTAATCTAGATTATTGACTCTAGTACAAGTGGGAGACTGAAGGAAATATGCCCTAGAGGCAATAATAATGTTATTATTTTATTTCCTTATATCATGATAAATGTTTATTATTCATGCTAGAATTGTATTATCCGGAAACATAATACTTGTGTGAATACATAGACAAACCAAACGTCACTAGTATGCCTCTACTTGACTAGCTCGTTAATCGAAGATGGTTATGTTTCCTAACCATAGACATGTATTGTCATTTGATTAATGGGATCACATCATTAGGAGAATGATGTGATTGACATGACCCATTCCATTAGCTTAGCACCCGATCGTTTAGTATGTTGCTATTGCTTTCTTCAGGACTTATACATGTTCCTATGACTATGAGATTATGCAACTCCCATTTACCGGAGGAACACTTTGTGTGCTACCAAACGTCACAATGTAACTGGGTGATTATAAAGGAGCTCTACAGGTGTCTCCAAAGGTGAATGTTGGGTTGGCGTATTTCGAGATTAGGATTTGTCACTCCGATTGTCGGAGAGGTATCTCTGGGCCCTCTCGGTAATGCACATCACATAAGCCTTGCAAGCATTACAACTAATGAGTTAGTTGCGAGATGATGCATTACGAAACGAGTAAAGAGACTTGCCGGTAACGAGATTGAACTAGGTATTGAGATACCGACGATCGAATCTCGGGCAAGTAACATACCGATGACAAAGGGAACAACGTATGTTGTTATGCGGTCTGACCGATAAAGATCTTCGTAGAATATGTAGGAGCCAATATGAGCATCCAGGTTCCGCTATTGGTTATTGACCGGAGACGTGTCTCGGTCATGTCTACATTGTTCTCGAACCCGTAGGGTCCGCACGCTTAAGGTTTCGATGACAGTTATATTATGAGTTTATGAGTTTTTATGTACCGAAGTTAGTTCGGAGTTCCGGATGTGATCACGGACATGACGAGGAGTCTCGAAATGGTCGAGACATAAAGATTGATATATTGGACGGCTATATTCGGACACCGGAAGTGTTCCGGGTGATTTCAGAGAAAACCGGAGAACCGGAGGGTTACCGGAACCCCCCCGGGAGAAGTAATGGGCCATATGGGCCTTAGTGGAGAGAGAGAGGGGCAGCCAAAGGTGGGCCACGCGCCTCCTCCCCCCTGGTCCGAATTGGACTAGGAGAGGGGGGGCGGCGCCCCCCTTTCCTTCTCCCTCCCCACTTCTTTCCCCCTCCTAGTAGGAGTCTCCTCCTTGGCGCGCCATAGGGGCCGGCCGGCCTCCTCCCCTTGCTCCTTTATATACGGGGGCAGGGGGCACCCCTAGACACACAAGTTGATCCACGTGATCATATTCTTAGCCGTGTGCGGTGCCCCCTTCCACCATAATCCTCGATAATATTGTAGCGGTGCTTAGGCGAAGCCCTGCGACGGTAGTACATCAAGATCATCACCACGCCGTCGTGCTGACGGAACTCTTCCCCGACACTTTGCTGGATCAGAGTCCGGGGATCGTCATCGAGCTGAACGTGTGCTAGAACTCGGAGGTGCCGTAGTTTCGGTGCTTGATCGGTCGGGCCGTGAAGACGTACGACTACATCAACCGCGTTGTCATAACGCTTCCGCTGTCGGTCTACAAGGGTACGTAGATCACACTCTCCCCTCGTTGCTATGCATCACCATGATCTTGCGTGTGCGTAGGAATTTTTTTTGAAATTACTACGTTCCCCAACACCACGGACATGCCTCACGAAGAGGTGGCCTTGATGGTGAACTACCTCTCGGACAGCAGGCTCCCGGAGGACTGGCGATTCGGCAAGGAGCCATACTCCCGCGCTAACCCCCCTCCTGTGGTGAGTCGCCTTTCTTTTCTTTAGATTGTCTTCTTCTTGCCGAGTCTTGTTCTAATCAGTCTGCTTTTTGGTTAGAATCCCCTTCTTCACCCACCAGCCGGCACCTCGGGGCCGGCCCGTGAGTTCGCCGCCGATCGGGCGGAGAGTGACGTCGACGACCCTGATCTGGGGGCGGTGGCTCTGGAGGACGATGCCGAGGGAGGAGGAGGCACGACAGGCGACTTCAGGCCCTCGGCCACCTTTGCCGACTGGCCTGAAGACGATGCCGAGGAAGGAGTCGCCCCTCGCCATCGGCCAGGAGCCAGCCAGCCGGGCGCGGGCTCCTCTGCCACGTCGGGCGCTCCAGGCGGCGGGAAGAAGCACCGGGCTGCGCCGACTTTGTTCGGCAGCCGGCCGAAGAAGCCCAAGGGCTCGGCTGCGGCGACCCGGCGGGACGAGGCGGCCGCGAAGGCCATCCGCTTCCATAAGGAAGTGAAGAAGCCTCCGTTGGTCTCTGCTTAAGTATTCTGTCTTCAAAGTTCGTTCTTTCTTCGTGCTTTGTCTGAGTCTCTGCTCACCCCTCTTTCTTCAGGGCTCCCCTCTCTCTGGAGCGGGTTGCCGCCGCCTCCGTCATGGGGTCAGCGGAGACGCCCGCCACCACTCGGCGGATTGACCCCGCTGCCGACCTCCGGGAGGCGACGGAGCGGAATGTGCAGGAGAAGCGCAATGAAGAAGACGCCCTCCGTTTGGAGAAGGCGGAGGCCGACAGGGCGGAGGCCTCCACCAAGAAAAAACTAGCGGAGGCCGAAGCCGCCGCCGCGGCGAAGCAGCAGGCTGAGGAAGCCGCACACCGCCAGGCGGCCTTGCTTGTTACCCCGCTGAACTCTGCGCCGCCGCCGCCGGAGTTCACGGGGCAGACTGGAGGAGCCGGCGGGGAGAACCTCGTCGAGGAGAGGGAAGGCAGCGAGCCCTCTACTCCGAGCGTGAACGTTCCGCCGCCGCCTCCGCCGCCGTCTGAAGGCGTGCGAGGTGAGCGGCCAGCGGACCCTCTGGTGCCGCCGACCGAAGACGAGGCCGTGGCGAGGCTACTGTTGGGGAACGTTGCAGAAAACAAAAATTTTCCTACGGTTTCACCAAGATCCATCTATGAGTTCATCTAGCAACGAGTGATCGGATGCATCTACATACCTTTGTAGATCGCGAGCGGAAGCGTTCAAAGAACAGGGATGATGTAGTCGAACACGACGTGATCCAAATCACCGGAGATCCTAGCACCGAACGGACGGCACCTCCGCGTTCAACACACGTACGGTTAGCGTAACGTCTCCTTATTCTTGATCCAGCAAGGGGAAAGGAGAGGTTGAGGAAGATGGCTCCAGCAACAGCACGACGGCGTGGTGATGGTGAAGCTGCAGTACTCCGTCAGGGCTTCGCCGAGCACTATGGAGGAGGAGGAGGTGTTGGAGAGGGAGAAGGAGGCAACCAAAGGCGTGTCTCAAAGAGCCCTCCTTCCCCCACTATATATAGGAGGACCAAGGGGGGGGGGCGGCCCTAGGAGATCCAATCTCCTAGGGGGGGCGGCTGCCAGGGAGGTTTCCCTCCCCCCAAGGCACCTAAGGGGTGCCTTCCACTAGTGGGACTCCTCCCCTATGGAAACCCTAGGCGCATGGGCCTATTGGGGCTGGTGCCCTTGGCCCATGTAGGCCAAGGCGCACCCCCTACAGCCCATGTGGCCCCCCGGGGCAGGTGGCCCCACCCGGTGGGCCCCCGGGACCCTTCCGGTGGTCCCGGTACAATACCGGTGACTCCGAAACTTGTCCCGATGGCCGAAACAGCACTTCCTATATATAATTCTTTACCTCCGGACCATTCCGGAACTCCTCGTGATGTCCGGGATCTCATCCGGGACTCCGAACAACATTCGGGTTACTGCATATACATATCCCTACAACCCTAGCGTCACCTAACCTTAAGTGTGTGGACCCTACGAGTTCGGGAGACAGGCAGACATGACCGAGACGACTCTCCGGTCAATAACCAACAGCGGGATCTGGATACCCATGTTGGCTCCCACATGCTCCACGATGATCTCATTGGATGAACCACGATGTCGAGGATTCAATCATCCCCGTATACAATTCCCTTTGTCAATCGGTATGTTACTTGCCCGAGATTCGATCGTCGGTATCCCAATACCTCGTTCAATCTCGTTACCGGCAAGTCACTTTACTCGTACCGCAATGCATGATCCCGTGACCAGACACTTGGTCACTTTGAGCTCATTTTGATGATGCATTACCGAGTGGGCCCAGTGATACCTCTCCGTCATACGGAGTGACAAATCCCAGTCTCGATCCGTGTCAACCCAACAGACACTTTCGGATATACCTGTAGTGCACCTTTATAGTCACCCAGTTACGTTGTGACGTTTGGTACACCCAAAGCACTCCTACGGTATCCGGGAGTTACACGATCTCATGGTCAAAGGAAAAGATACTTGACATTGGAAAAGCTCTAGAAAACGAACTACACGATCTTGTGCTATGCTTAGGATTGGGTCTTGTCCACCACATCATTCTCCTAATGATGTGATCCCATTATCAATGACATCCCATGTCCATAGCCAGGAAACCATGACTATCTGTTGATCAACGAGCTAGTCAACTAGAGGCTTACTAGGGACATGTTGGTGTCTATTATTCACACATGTATTACGATTTCCGGATAACACAATTATAGCATGAATAAAGACAATTATCATGAACAAGGAAATATAATAATAATGCTTTTATTATTGCCTCTAGGGCATATTTCCAACAGTCTCCCACTTGCACTAGAGTCAATAATCTAGTTACATCGTGATGAATCGAACACCCATGGAATTCTGGTGTTGATCATGTTTTGCCCTAGGGAGAGGTTTAGTCAACGGATCTGCTACATTCAGGTCCGTATGTACTTTACAAATTTCTATGTCTCCATCTTGAACGTTTTCACGAATGGAGTTGAAGCGACGCTTGATGTGCCTTGTCTTCTTGTGAAACCTGGGCTCCTTGGCAAGTGCAATAGCTCCAGTGTTGTCACAGAAGAGTTTGATTGGCCCCGACGCATTGGGTATGACTCCTAGGTCGATGATGAACTCCTTCACCCATATTGCTTCATGTGCTGCCTCCGAGGCTGCCATGTACTCCGCTTCACATGTAGATCCCACCACGACGCTCTGCTTGCAGCTGCACCAGCTCACTGCTCCACCATTCAACATATACACGTATCCGGTTTGTGACTTAGAGTCATCCAGATCTGTGTCGAAGCTAGCGTCGACGTAACCCTTTACGACGAGATCTTCGTCACCTCCATAAACGAGAAACATTTCCTTAGTCCTTTTCAGGTACTTCAGGATATTCTTGACCGCTGTCCAGTGTTCCTTGCCGGGATTACTTTGGTACCTTCCTACCAAACTTACGGCAAGGTTTACATCAGGTCTGGTACACAGCATGGCATACATAATAGATCCTATGGCTGAAGCATAGGGGATGACACTCATCTCTTCTTTATCTTTTGCCGTGGTCGGGCATTGAGCCGAGCTCAATCTCACACCTTGCAAAACAGGCAAGAACCCTTTCTTGGACTGATCCATTTTGAACTTCTTCAAAATCTTATCAAGGTATGTGCTTTGTGAAAGACCTATGAGGCGTCTCGATCTATCCCTATAGATCTTGATGCCTAATATATAAGCAGCTTATCCAAGGTCCTTCATTGAAAAACTCTTATTCAAGTAGGCCTTTATGCTGTCCAAGAGTTCTATCATTTCCCATCAAAAGTATGTCATCTACATATAATATGAGAAATGCTACAGAGCTCCCACTCACTTTCTTGTAAACACAGGCTTCTCCATAAGTCTGCGTAAACCCAAACGCTTTGATCATCTCATCAAAGCGAATGTTCCAACTCCGAGATGCTTGCACCAGCCCATAAATCGAGCGTTGGAGCTTGCACACCTTGTCAGCACTCTTAGGATCGACAAAACCTTCCGACTGCATCATATACAATTCTTCCTTAAGGAAACCATTAAGGAATGCCGTTTTGACGTCCATTTGCCATATCTCATAATCGTAGAATGCGGCAATTGCTAACATGATTTGGACGGACTTTAGCTTCACTACCGGTGAGAAAGTCTTATCGTAGTCAACCCCTTGAACTTGTCGATAACCCTTAGCGACAAGCCGAGCTTTATAGATGGTCACATTACCATCCGCGTCTGTCTTCTTCTTAAAGATCCATTTACTTTCTATGGCTCGCCGTTCGACGGGCAAGTCAGTCAAAGTCCATACTTCGTTTTCATACATGGATCCTATCTCGGATTTCATGGCTTCTAGCCATTTGTCGGAATCCGGGCCCGCCATCGCTTCTTCATAGTTCGAAGGTTCACCGTTGTCTAACAACATGATTTCCAAGACAGGGTTGCCGTACCACTCTGGTGCGGAATGTGTCCTTGTGGACCTTCAAATTTCAGTAGGAGCTTGATCAGAAGTATCTTGATCATTATCATTAACTTCCTCTCTAGTCGGTGCAGGCACCTCAGGAACATTTTCTTGAGTTGCGCCATTTTCCGGTTCAAGAGGTAATACTTCATCAAGTTCTACTTTCCTCCCACTTACTTCTTTCGAGAGAAACTCCTTCTCTAGAAAGGATCCATCCTTGGCAACAAAGATCTTGCCTTCGGATCTGAGGTAGAAGGTATACCCAACAGTTTCTTTAGGGTATCCTATGAAGACGCATTTTTCCGACTTGGGTTCGAGCTTTTCAGGTTGAAGTTTCTTGACATAAGCATCGCATCCCCAAACTTTTAGAAACGACAGCTTAGGTTTCTTCCCAAACCATAATTCAAATGGTGTCGTCTCAACGGATTTCGACGGAGCCCTATTTAAAGTGAATGCGGCAGTCTCTAAAGCATAGCCCCAAAAAGATAACGGTAAATCGGCAAGAGACATCATAGATCGCACCATATCCAATAGAGTGCGATTACGACATTTGGACACACCATTACGCTGAGGTGTTCCAGGCGGCGTGAGTTGTGAAACTATTCCACATTTTCTTAAGTGTGTGCCAAACTCGTGACTCAAGTATTCTCCTCCACGATCTGATCGTAGGAACTTGATTTTCCTGTCACGTTGATTCTCAACCTCACTCTGAAATTCCTTGAACTTTTCAAAGGTCTCAGACTTGTGTTTCATTAAGTAGACATACCCATATCTACTCAAGTCATCAGTGAGAGTGAGAACATAACGATAGCCACCGCGAGCCTCAACGCTCATTGGTCCGCACACATCAGTATGTATGATTTCCAATAAGTTGGTTGCTCGCTCCATTGTTCCTGAGAACGGAGTCTTGGTCATTTTACCCATGAGGCATGGTTCGCACGTGTCAAATGATTCGTAATAAAAAGACTCTAAAAGTCCATCTGCATGGAGCTTCTTCATGCGTTTGACACCTATGTGACCAAGGCGGCAGTGCCACAAGTATGTGGGACTATCATTATCAATCTTACATCTTTTGGTATTCACACTATGAATATGTGTAGCATTACGCTCGAGATCCATTAAGAATAAACCATTCACCATCGGAGCATGACCATAAAACATATCTCTCATATAAATAGAACAACCATTATTCTTGGATTTAAATGAGTAGCCATCTCGTATTAAACGAGATCCTGATACAATGTTCATGCTCAAACTTGGCACTAAATAACAATTATTGAGGTTCAAAACTAATCCCGTAGGTAAATGTAGAGGTAGCGTGCCGACGGCGATCAGATCGACCTTGGAACCATTCCCGACGCGCATCGTCACCTTGTCCTTCGCCAGTCTCCGCTTATTCCGCAGCTCCTGCTTTGAGTTACAATTGTGAGCAACTGCACCGGTATCAAATACCCAGGAGCTACTACGAGTACTGGTAAGGTACACATCAATTACATGTATATCACATATACCTTTTGTTTTGCCGGCCTTCTTGTCCACTAAGTATTTGGGGCAGTTCCGCTTCCAGTGACCACTTTCCTTGCAATAAAAGCACTCAGTCTCGGGCTTGGGTCCATTCTTTGGCTTCTTCCCGGCAGCTTGCTTGCCGGGCGCGACAACTCCCTTGTCGTCCTTCTTGAAGGCTTTCTTACCCTTGCCCTTCTTGAACTTAGTGGTTTTATTCACCATCAACACTTGATGTTCCTTTTTGACTTCTACCTCTGCTGATTTCAGCATTGCAAATACTTCAAGAATGGTCTTTTCCATCCCCTGCATATTGAAGTTCATCACAAAGCTCTTGTAGCTCGGTGGAAGCGACTGAAGGATTCTGTCAATGACCGCGTCATCCGGGAGATTAACTCCCAGCTGAGTCAAGCGGTTATGCAACCCAGACATAGTGAGTATGTGCTCACTGACAGAACTGTTTTCCTCCATCTTACAGCTGAAGAATTTGTCGGAGACTTCATATCTCTCGACCCGGGCATGAGCTTGGAAAACCATTTTCAGCTCTTCGAACATATCATATGCTCCGTGTCTCTCAAAACACTTTTGGAGCCCCGGCTCTAAGCTGTAAAGCATGCCGCACTGAACGAGGGAGTAGTCATCGGTACGTGCCTGCCAAGCGTTCATAACGTCTTGTTCTGCAGGGAGAACAGGTGCATCACCTAGCGGTGCTTGTAGGACATAATATTTCTTGGCAGCTATGAGGATGATCCTCAGGTTCCGGACCCAGTCCGTGTAGTTGTTGCCATCGTCTTTCAGCTTGGTTTTCTCTAGGAATGCGTTGAAGTTGAGGACTACGTTGGCCATTTGATCTACAAGACATATTGTAAAGATTTTAGACTAAGTTCATGATAATTAAGTTCATCTAATCAAATTATTCAATGAACTCCCACTTAGATAGACATCCCTCTTCTAGTCATCTAAGTATAACATGATCCGAGTCAACTAGGCCGTGTCCGATCATCACGTGAGACGGACTAGTCAACGTCGGTGAACATCTTCATGTTGATCGTATCTTCTATACGACTCATGCTCGACCTTTCGGTCTTCTGTGTTCCGAGGCCATGTCTATACACATGCTAGGCTCGTCAAGTTAACCCTAAGTGTTTTGCATGTGTAAAACTGTCTTACACCCGTTGTATGTGAACGTAAGGATCTATCACACCCGATCATCACGTGGTGCTTCGAAACGACGAACTTTAGCAATGGTGCACAGTTAGGGGAGAACACTTCTTGAAATTGTTGTAAGGGATCATCTTATTTACTACCGTCGTTCTAAGTAAACAAGAAGCAAAACATGATAAACATCTCATGCAATCAAATAATAATAGTGACATGATATGGCCAATATCACATAGCTCCTTTGATCTCCATCTTGGGGCTCCATGATCATCTTGTCACCGGCATGACACCATGATCTCCATCATCATGATCTCCATCATCGTGTCTCCGTGAAGTTGCTCGCCAACTATTACTTCTACTACTATGGCTAACGCGTATAGCAATAAAGTAAAGTAATTTACATGGCGTTTCTCAATGACACGCAGGTCATACAAAAATAAAGACAACTCCTATGGCTCCTGCCGGTTGTCATACTCATCGACATGCAAGTCGTGATTCCTATTACAATAGCATGAACAACTCATACATTATATATAGATCATTCATCATTCATCACAACTTTGGCCATATCATATCACAAAGCACTTGCTGCAAAAACAAGTTAGACGTCCTCTAATTGTTGTTGCAAGTTTGACGTGGCTGAATTAGGGTTCTAGAAAGAACGTTTTCTTACCTATGTGAAAGCCACAATGTGATTTGTCAACTTCTATTTACCCTTCATAAGGACCCTTTTCATCGAATCCGCTCCAACTAAAGTAGGAGAGACAGACACCCGCCAGCCACCTTATGCAACTAGTGCATGTTAGTCGGTGGAACCGGTCTCACGTAAGCATACGTGTAAGGTTGGTCCAGGCCGCTTCATCCCACAATACCGTTGAAGCAAGATAAGACTAGTAGCGGCAAGAAAGTTGACAACATCTACGCCCACAACTAATTGTGTTCTACTCGCGCAAGAAGAACTACGCATAGACCTAGCTCATGATGCCACTGTTGGGGAACGTTGCAGAAAACAAAAATTTTCCTACGGTTTCACCAAGATCCATCTATGAGTTCATCTAGCAAGGAGTGATCGGATGCATCTACATACCTTTGTAGATCGCGAGCGGAAGCGTTCAAAGAACGGGGATGATGTAGTCGAACACGACGTGATCCAAATCATCGGAGATCCTAGCACCGAACGGACGGCACCTCCGCGTTCAACACACGTACGGTTAGCGTAATGTCTCCTTCTTCTTGATCCAGCAAGGGGAAAGGAGAGGTTGAGGAAGATGGCTCCAGCAACAGCACGACGGCGTGGTGATGGTGAAGCTGCAGTACTCCGTCAGGGCTTCGCCGAGCACTATGGAGGAGGAGGAGGTGTTGGAGAGGGAGAAGGAGGCAACCAAAGGCGTGTCTCAAAGAGCCCTCCTTCCCCCACTATATATAGGAGGGCCAAGGGGGGGGGGGCGCCGGCCCTAGGAGATCCAATCTCCTAGGGGGGGCGGCGGCCAGGGAGGTTTCCCTCCCCCCCAAGGCACCTAAGGGGTGCCTTCCACTAGTGGGACTCCTCCCCTATGGAAACCCTAGGCGCATGGGCCTATTGGGGCTGGTGCCCTTGGCCCATGTAGGCCAAGGCGCACCCCCTACAGCCCATGTGCCCCCCGGGGCAGGTGGCCCCACCCGGTGGGCCCCCGGGACCCTTCCGGTGGTCCCGGTACAATACCGGTGACTCCGAAACTTGTCCCGATGGCCGAAACAGCACTTCCTATATATAATTCTTTACCTCCGGACCATTCCGGAACTCCTCGTGACGTCCGGGATCTCATCCGGGACTCCGAACAACATTCGGGTTACTGCATATACATATCCCTACAACCCTAGCGTCACCTAACCTTAAGTGTGTGGACCCTACGGGTTCGGGAGACAGGCAGACATGACCGAGACGACTCTCCGGTCAATAACCAACAGCGGGATCTGGATACCCATGTTGGCTCCCACATGCTCCACGATGATCTCATTGGATGAACCACGATGTCGAGGATTCAATCATCCCCGTATACAATTCCCTTTGTCAATCGGTATGTTACTTGCCCGAGATTCGATCGTCGGTATCCCAATACCTCGTTCAATCTCGTTACCGGCAAGTCACTTTACTCGTACCGCAATGCATGATCCCGTGACCAGACACTTGGTCACTTTGAGCTCATTTTGATGATGCATTACCGAGTGGGCCCAGTGATACCTCTCCTTCATACGGAGTGACAAATCCCAGTCTCGATCCGTGTCAACCCAACAGACACTTTCGGAGATACCTGTAGTGCACCTTTATAGTCACCCAGTTACGTTGTGACGTTTGGTACACCCAAAGCACTCCTACGGTATCCGGGAGTCCAGGCGAAGCTCCGCGCTGAGGGCGACGCCCTCCAGAGCTGCACCAAGGCGTTCCTGGCGTCGCGGGCGGCCGTCCGGGTATGTTTTTTTCTTTGGGCCTTTATTTTTCTTGTTCCTCTCTGTGGGGGCGCGTCAGCGCACCTACTGGGTGTAGTCCCCGAGTTTCAGGTCGGCTGCTGAGCAGGCGGCCCAGAACTCCAATTTGATGGACTTCTGGGTACTAACTTTGTCTGAAATGCTTGTTGCAGGACTACCACAACCTCCGCGTCACCGCCTTCAACCGTAATGTTGAAGAGTTGGGCAAGCGGACCGCCGACTTGGCGGAGAGCCGGAGTAAGTCCTTCTCCTTTTTCTCTTCTCTGCGGGGGCGCGCTAGCGCACCCGCGGGCTGTAGTCCCCGAGATTCGGGCCGACTGCTGAGCAGTCGGGCCGGATCTCCCCGGCGACCTACTTTATTGACGACTGTTGTCTTTCTTTCTTTCCTTCAGGGGCCAACGCTGCTCTTCAACAGCAGCTGAGCGAAGCCAACTCCGCCCTGCTCGTCAAAGGGGAGGAGTGCAGCAAGCTCGCCGTGGAGCGCGATCTGCTGGCCACTCAGTTGGCAGAGCAGAAGGGGCTGCTCGCGAAGTCGCAGAGGGAGGCGGAGGAGACAGAGGCCGCTCTCCTGGCCGAGTTCGCGAGTGAGCGCTCTTCCTGGTCTAACAAGGAGGCGTTGCTATCCTCCGGCTTCAATGAGATCGAAGACATCGTTGATGGTGAGTCTCTTTGTTTTCTTTCTTTGAGCTGCCGACCTAGGTCGTGCTGACTCCTGGTTTTTGACTCGCTTTTTTGTTTCTTCGTGTCTTTTGCAGACTTCTTCCCTGGGCAGTCTCAGGCCGCTATCCAAGCCATCGAGGCCAATCGTGCAAGTCGGAGGGCGGAGGGCGCAGAGATCGCCGCCGATGCCCCCGAACTCTTGATGAGCACATCTTGAGTATCGAGGCTCGCCTCCGGCCGGCTCACCGGATGCTGCGCCGGCTTCAGCGCGCCGGCGCCCAGGTGATCTCCGCCCTTTGGCCAGATATGCAGGCTCCGCGCACCCCAGCCTGACGGCCAACTGGTTGGAGGTCGCGGCTGGTCGCCTCGAGGCTTGGAAGGGCTCTTCGGCCCGGGCTGGAGCGCGCCGGGCCTTAGAGTTCGTCAAGGCGTGGTACCCGGGTCTAGATCTAGACCGGTTGGCCACGCTTCGGTCGGAGGCCCAACCGGAGCTGGCGGCTGCGAAAGACGCCCTCGTAAAGCGTGCTGCAGCGATCGCCGAGTACACCGATACGAGCATCTTCGTCCCCGAGCGGTCTGAAGACGGCAAGGAGGTCCCGCCGGAGTGGTTTGGGATGAACCCAGACTACGGCGAAGACTCGGCGGAGGTGATCGGCTCCAGCGTCGAGGAGGAGGATGAGGGCGAGGCGGAGGCACCAGAAGACGGAGCAGACGGCCAGCCTCAGCCCGACCGCGCCTCCAGCAATGAGCCGCGTGCGACCGATCCGACTGCTGCCGGAGGCGATCAAGCCGAGACTAGCCGGCCGACCGCCCCGACGACTGACGCTGGCACCTCCTCCGACCCCCCGACTCCGTCTGCCACCTCCTAAACTATCACTATGTCTTTTGTTTTATCTGCTTCAGTAGTCTTTTGAAGAACTTGTTAATTCGCACAATTCCACCCGCGGGGTGTATTTTGAACCTCTGCTTGACAATTCGGCCAAGGGCCTATGTTATGTAAATTTATATATCTATCCTTTCTTGCTCATTGTTCTTTTGGCTGTTTTCCTTTGCCGCTTTCCCCTAGTTGCCTGCCTTGCCAATCGAACAGCCGCTCTGCAGACTGTTGCTGGATCAAGTGCTAGGCTACTTTGGGAAAGCAAGTACTTAGCCGATTTCAAGATTCTTTGAGCAAGTTGGATAGAAAACAACAATCTGACTATCCGAGAATCGGTTTGCGAGAAAGGCTGGAAGCCGTCTTGAGCTATGTTTTATGCTTTGAGTCCTTAGCCATTTTTCGTGCGAGCACCCATTCTACCTTACCTCTGCCCACCGTACAGTCGCTTTGCGAGCTGCGGCTTCTGACAGAAGACGGCTTAGATGCTACACACTACTTGTGCGGCTGCAGGAAGCATTTCATAGTGCAAGGCGGCAAGTCCCCGGGCCGACTTGTCGAGCCCGGTGCCAAACGGTATAACAAAGAGTAATCATACTTGTAGGCATAATTGTTATCATACAGACAAAAGAGGGCAGTCCCCGAGCTCGTCTCGGGGGGCCTGAAGTCTTGGTACTTTAATATAAAAGGTAGCGTGGTACATACTGCATCAACTGTAAAATCTTCGGAGAAGATTTGCATTCCATGGCCGCTCTGTCTCCTTTCCAGAGTCATCCCTCTTGCGTGCTCGGGGCTTCTGAGCGTCGATCAGGTAGTAGGAGTCGTTGCCTAGTACTTTGCTGATGATGAAAGGGCCCTCCCAAGGCGGCGACAGCTTGTGCTGGCCGGCTGTTCGCTGGATCAGCTGGAGCACAAGGTCGCCTTCTTGGAAAGATCTTGGCCTGACCTTCCTGTTGTGGTATCGGCGCAGACTCTGCTGGTAGATGCTGGACCGGCTGAGTGCCAGCAGCCGGCCCTCTTCTAGCAGATCAACGCCGTCTTGTCGTGCTTCTTCTGCTTCCTCCTTGGTGTACATGGTGACTCATGGGGAGTCGAACTCTATGTCTGTTGGGATGACAGCTTCGGCACCATAGACGAGGAAGAAGGGCGTGAAGCCGGTTGACTCATTTGGAGTCGTGTGCAGACTCCAGAGGATGGCTGGCAGCTCGTCGAGCCAGCAGCCAGCCAAGCGCTCCAGAGGCTCGATCAACCGAGGCTTGATGCCGGACAGGATGAGGCCGTTTGCTCGCTCCACTTGGCCGTTTGACTGCGGGTGGGCGACGGACACTAGGTCTAGTCGGATGCCCTATGTTGCGCAGAAACGGGCCAAGGCGCCTTTGGCAAAATTTGTGCCGTTGTCGGTGATGATGCTGTGTGGTATGCCGTACCGAATTGTGATATCGGTGATCAAGGTCACGGCAGTCGGACCGTTCAGTTTCTTAATTGGCTTTACTTCCACCCACTTGGTGAACTTGTCCACTGCGACAAGTAGGTGAGTTAAACCACCTCGTGCTGTTTTGAATGGCCCCACCATGTCTAGACCCCAAACTGCGAAAGGCCAAGCAATGGGGATGGTCTTGAGCGCGGAAGCCGGCTGGTGTGGCTTGGAGCTGAACTTCTGGCACCCTTTGCATTTTTGGACCAACTCCTTGGCCTCTTCCAAGGCAGTCGGCCAAAAGAAACCGTGCCGAAAAGCTTTGGTGACGAGTGCTCTTGAAGACGCATGGTGGCCACATTCGCCTTGATGGATGTCTTTGAGGATCGCCTGGCCTTGCTCTGGCTCTACGCAGCGCTGGTAGACACCAGTGACGCTGCGCCTAACCAGCTCTCTGTTGATTATGGTATAGGCTACTGCCCGGCGTTGTACTTGCCGAGCTGAGGTCTCATCAGTTGGTAGCTCTTTGTTCACCAGAAATTTGAGGATGGGCTGGGCCCATGAGGGTGCTGCTATTTCATCGACTATCAGAACTGTGACTTGGACGAGGGCGGCTGGGCTGGGAGGCGGTGGGCTGGAGTCAACGGCCGCTTGTTGGGCTGATGAAGTCCCCAGGCCGACTGGCTCGGTCCTTGGGCCGAGTTCTGGAATCTTCGAGTCCGTCACCGCAGTCCCCGGGCCGGGCTCGACTGTGGCAGCTTTGGAGTCGCCCGCCAAAGTCCCCGTTCCGACTGCCGGAGCTCTGGAGTCGGATCCGCTGTCTTCGGGAGGAGCCGGCACAAAGATGGAGTCTGATTCTGGTGAAGGCTTGACAGACGGCTTGAGGAGGCGTTGAAGGGCGACGCCAGATGGTATTGCTTGGCGGGTAGAGCCGATTCGTGCCAAGGCGTCTGCTTGGTCGTTGTCGTTTCTTGGCACATGGAGGAACTCGCACCCTTCGAAATACCCGCTGAGTTGCTGCACGAGGAAACGGTAGCTCGCCATGTTTGCATCTTTTGCGTCCCAATCGCCAGACGACTGCTGGACCACTAAGTCCGAGTCGCCATAACACAAGATCCGGCGGATGCCAAATTCTTTGGCAAGCCGGAGCTCGTGAATGAGAGCCTCGTACTCGGCCACGTTGTTGGAGGCGGCAAAATGGATTTGCAGTGTATATTTGAGCTTGTCGCCTTTGGGAGAGGTGAGGACGATGCCGGCTCCCAAGACGGTGCGCATCTTGGAGCCATCGAAGTGCATCCGCCAATGGGTGGAGTCAGGCGCTGGAGGCAGGTACTGGGTCTCGGCCCAGTCGACGAGGAAGTCGACCAGTGCTTGTGATTTGACAGCGGTGCGAGGCTGGTAGTAGATGGTGTAAGGAGCCAGCTCTATGGCCCACTTAGCCACTCGACCAGAGGCATCTCGGCTACCAATGATCTCGGCAAGTGGAGCCGTGCAGACCACCGTGATTGGATGTTCTTGAAAGTAAGGCTTCAATTTCTTGGCGGCAAAGTGCACGCCATAGCACATCTTCTGGTAGTGGGGGTAGTTCTGCTTGGAGGTCGACAGTACCTCGCGCAGGTAATATACTGGTCTCTGGACAGGTAGCGCCTTGCCTTCCTCCTTGCGCTCTACTACAATGAATGTGCTGACTACTCGGCTGGTGGCGGCGATGTACAGGAGCATAGGTTCCTTGGGAGTCGGAGCCGCCAGGACGGGTGGAGTAGTCAGCATCTTCTTCAACTGGTGGAAAGCTTCGTCCGCCTTGTGGTTCCACTCGAAAAAAGTGGTCTTCTTCATGAGTTGGTATAAGGGGAGAGCTTTCTCGCCCAGCCGACTGATGAATCGGCTGATGGACGCCAAGCAGCCGGTGAACTTCTGCACATCCAGCAGTCGGCTAGGTACCTCCATTCTCTCGATGGCCTTGATTTTTATTGGGTTGCATTCTATGCCGCGTTCAGAGACCAGGAAACCTAGCAGCTGGCCGGCTGGTACTCCGAAGACACACTTCTCGGGGTTGAGCTTGATCTGGAACCGGTGCAGGTTCTCAAAGGTCTCCTTGAGGTCTTCCAGCATGTTCCTCGCTTTTCCGTCTTCACCACCACGTCGTCCACGTAAACGTGGGCGTTCCTGCCGAGCTACTTGAGGAGGCACTTCTGCATGCAACGCTGAAAGGTGGCGCCGGCATTCCTCAAGCCGAACGTCATGGTGAGGTAGCAGAATGCTCCAAACAGCGTGATGAAGGCGGTCTTCAATCTGCCGGCCGGGCTCAGCTTGATCTGGTGATATCCTGAGTACGCATCCAAGAAACTCAACAGCTCGCATCCGGCTGTGGAGTCTATCACCTGATCAATTCTTGGCAGAGCAAACGGGTCCTTGGGGCAGGCCTTGTTGAGGCTCGTGTAGTCAATACACATTCGCCATTGCTTGTTCTTCTTTAGCACCAGGACCGGGTTTGCCAGCCACTCCGGGAAGAAAACTTCCATAATGAAGCCGGCCGCTAGGAGTCGGGCTATCTCTTCTCCGACAACTCTTCTCTTCTCTTCTGATAAGCGGCACAGGGGCTGCCTGACCGGCTTTGCATCAGACCGGATGTGTAACTTGTGCTCGGCGAATTCCGTCGGCACACCTGGCATGTCTTTGGGAGACCATGCGAAGATGTCCCGATTCTCACGGAGGAAATCGACGAGCTCGCCTTCCTATTTGCTGTCGAGGTTTGCACCTACGACAGCGTACCTCTCTAGGTGCTCCGGATCCAAGGGTATCTTCTTTGTCTCTTTGGTCGGCTTGAACGAACCTTCGGCTTCCGACTCCTTCGGGTCGGGTGATATCTCCGGCTGCTTGCCGGCCATCGCCACAACTCGCTCAAGGAGTCGCTTCTCGGCCGCAATCACCACGGACTCGGCCAGCCGACTGCTCTCGGCCGCGCAGGCGGATGACTTCCGGTAGTCGCCGGCCACAGTCAGAATTCCCCTGGAACTGGGCATCTTCATCTTGAGGTAGGCGTAGTGGGGGACCGCCATGAACTTGGCCAAGGCGGGCCGGCCAAGCAACGCATGGTATGGACTCTCAAGGTCCACCACCTCAAACCAAACAGACTCTCTTCGGAAGTGGTCTTTGTCCCCAAAGAGGACGTCAATCAGGATCTTGCCGATTGGTGAACAGGAAAGCCCGGGAACAATGCCGTGGAACACGGTCCGGCTGTTCTGAAGCTATCTCTACTTGATTCCTAACTTCTCCATGGTGTCCTTGTACAGGATGTTGATGCTGCTGCCCCCATCTATCAGGACTCGCGAGAAACGCGCGACCCATTTATCCGTGGCAAAGGTGGCGTCCAGGACCAAGGCGTAGGAGCCCGGACACGGCATCACTTCTGGGTGGTCAGCCCTGCTCCAGCTGATGGGCCTCTCTGACCAGTGCATGAACTCTGGCGTCTCTGAGGCTACTGCGTTCACCTCCTGTCGCTGCAGCCGCCTGCTGCGTCGATCATCAGCCACGCTAGTGAACACCACGTAGGCTCCGTGCTCTTCAGGGTACTCGTCTTGTACTACGCCGACTGGCCTGACTGCCGGCTGCTGGGGCGGAGGCGGCTGCCCAGCAGGCGGGGGTGGCAGGAGGCCGTCTCCCTTAGCGATCCTGGTGAGCCAGTGGCACTTCTGGGTGGTGTGATTTGATGGCTTCGCGCAGCTGTGGAACTTGCAAGGTCCATCCAAGGTCTGCTCGTAGGAGAAGGCCGGCAACCAGTTCGGCTTGCCGCCTTTCTGTCGCTTGGGTGGAGGCTGCTCTTCTGGCTGCTGGGCTTCGGGGGTCGCGACCTGCCGGCTGCTGGAAGCCGGCTGCGGAGCCTTGCGCTTGTTGTCGCCCTGCTATTGTCACCGGCCGGCGTCTGCTGCCGGAGTTCTTGGAGCCTGAGGAGCTACTTTGCCAGTCGTGCTGATTTGAATTTCCGTCTTCATGAAGGAGTCGGCCGTAGCGTACTTGTCCGCTATGATCAGCAGCTCGTCGAGGGTTTCTGACTCATCGCAGAGGAGCTTGTGCTTGAGGAGGGTGCCTTCTCGGCACCCGGCTGTGAAGTACTCGATGGCCTGCACCTCGTGCACGCCCTCGCAGGAGTTCCGGAGCTCGGCCCAACGCGTGAGGTAGTCGCGAGTTGACTCGTCAGGACCTTGCATGCACAAGGAGAGCTGACGAGGCTTGGGAGGACGCTTGTACGTGCTGGTGAAGTTGCGGACGAATGCTTCGGTGAAGTCGACCCAGCTATTGATGCTGCGGGGCTTCAGGCTGTTCAACCACGTCCGGGCCATGCCCTGGAGCATGAGCGGAACGTACTTTACGGCGACACACTTGTTGCCGTTTGCTATGCTGACAGCCGTGGAGTAGTCGACTAGCCAGTCTTCCGGCTTCACGGAGCCGGTATACTTGGGCGTGTCTCTTGGGAGCGTGAACCCTCTGGGAAAGGGTTCGTCCCGAATGTGGGGCCCGAAACAAGGCGGACCCAGCTCGTCTTCTTCTTCCAGCGCCAGGGATCGGTGAAGTCGGTCGATCCGGTGGCGGGCGCCATTCTTCCCAACTCCCTCTCGGCGGCCAAGGCGGTCTCCGAGAGTCGGATGGCCTACAGGCGGCGGGGAGACTCGCCTCTCCTTGCGGGGAGGGGGAGGCGGACAGTCGTCCCGTCGTTCCACTGCTCGTGGGCGGCCGTCTCGGTCGCGCTCTATGGTAATCCGAGTCCGACTGAGGCTGACAGCCGGCTCCTTGTCCTTTCTTCCTCGGGCACCGCCAGTCGGCGTCCGTGACGTCACGCCTTGATCTCGGTGCGGGTCATCGTTTGGCCGCTGTGGCGCCTCCGTGCGGCAGCCGGCCTCGTTCTGCGTGGCGGCCGCATCGAGGAGCCGCTGGACTCGCTCCATCATGAGGCGGCGCTCTTCGCCCTCGAAATTGTCCAGCTCATCTGCTGCTGCCTGGGCGGCTCGGATGTTCTCCGCTGGCGTGGCATACACGGGGCGACTAGCCCCAAACAGGCTGGCGATGGCTACGCCGCACTGCTGAACCGCGCCAAGGCGGCTGGGCCCTACCGGAGCCGGCGAGCCGCCAACAGCGCAATCCATCTCCCGCTGGTAAGCTTCTGACAAGCGTCTCATGCTGGCTAGCTTCTTCGCGCCTTCAACAAGCTGAAGGCGGCGCGCTTCTAACGTCTCTGCGTCAGCATCTTCCGGGATGGGCGCAGCTAGGTCTTGCAGCACCGCGCCGAGTGAGTCGGGCGCCCTTCCACCAGGGAACTCGTCATGACTGATGACCAGCACCTCAGTGACGGTGCTCCCGTCGCTCTCCGCGTGGGGGAGAGGTTCGTCGTAGACCACCACATTGGAGGGGAACGCGTCGACCGACGCGGTGTCGGAGTCGACCAGCATTGGGTCGGTGGAGCCTACGGACTCCAAGTCTACGGCAGGCTCGCCGGAAATGTGGAGTTGATCAAGGAGGCCCGCGAGGAGGTTTTCGGGGCCGCCTACGCCTGCGTCGGACGCAGGCTCGTCGGAGAGGCGGACCTCGCCGACAAGTTCGGCCAAGGAGCTGGCTGCGCAGGCGATCTTCACGCCGCGCAGCGCGTCGATGCAAACTTCGTCTGGCGTGCCTGGCTGGCTGCGCTCGCCAGGGAGGAAAAGGGTTCCCGTCTAGAACAGATCTCCGGACGGCGGTGCACCATGCCCCATGATGGGCGCCAAATGTCGGGGGTTTGGTGCGACATATGCCAACGGATGGCTTATCATGGTGGGGGCGAGTAGGACGTCGCCGGTGCCTGGAAACGGGATGAGGCGAAGACATGCACGCCGGTGAATCTTACCCAGCTTCGGGGCTCTCCGGAGAGATAATACCCCTACTGCTGCTCTGCGGGGTCTCCGCATGATCACTATAGTCAAGGGTTTACACGGTTGCTCCTTGAGCTGTGTATGGTGGTAGGAGAGGGCAGGGCTAGCTCTCTCCCTCTATTTGGTGAGGTATAGAACTTCTGGGATCCAACCCTTTGCATGGGTGCCCTGGGGGGTTTATATAGGCCTACCCCCCAGGGGTACAATGGTAATGTGACTGGGCGCGGGCCCAGCCATCAGGGTCTCCGACCTCCAGCTTCTCCGTCGACTGCTGGGGCCCGCCGACTGGTGGGCCCCGCCGACTGGTCTGGTACGGAGTCGACAGGCCGCGTCCGCCGTGGACGGGTCTTGCCGGCTGCTGATTACTGTAGCCGTGCTCCTGATGATGCAAGCTTGGTCATGGGGTCATGGCAACAGCCCCGCCGCCTGGCGGGCGATCACTGTGGCCACTCCCCATCTCTTCTTGATTAATGGCGTGTGGGCCCCGGGGGAGGGCTCAGCCGACTCTCCCGAGCCGACTCCCGTTGGGTCCGACTGGCGGTGCTCCCGCCGTCTCCCGAGGTCTCGCTGGCTGGTGGGCCCTGCTGCCTCCAGGCCGTACAGACAAGCCGTCATGGGCGCAGGACCAGGTACAGTGGTGCTGATGTCAGAGCCGGCTGGGCAACAGTGCCACGCCGCGGGGAGATCCTCCCAAGTACAGCGCGCTGTAGCCATGCCTGCCCTTGGTAAGGGGCGGGGAGTGGGCTTCATTGTAGCCACGCCCCTCCCCCGTCCCCCTTGATGAGGTTACGGTTTGTTGGAGTCACCGGCCGACTCCCCAAAGCCGGCTTCTCTGGAAGTCGTCCCCGGGACTCGGCTGTGAGCGGGCAGTCGGCCGCCTTGCCGTAGACTCCCCAGGAGGCGGCTCTTCGCCCTGTGGTCTTGAGGGACGCAGCCTGCCCCAATGTCTTGAAAGGTCATGGGGCTCGGGTTGGCCTACCCGTGGCCCATTACTCCGACAGAGTGAGTACTCAAGATGGAATCTTTTGAAGACTTGACGCATACTCCAAGGCACAAATGCAATCTACAACATGTTTATCTCCCGATGTAACCGACATATATGTAACCCTAGGTATCCCTGACATCTATGTAACCCTATGGAACCGATCTGCTCTGCTGTACACTTGGTGGCTAATTATTCTTGTATGTGCATTTCGCTGCAGCGGCCACGGGTGCAACCTATGCGGGGTAGATGGGCCTTATTTTGGGAGCAACTAGTTAGAGGGTGCCCCTCGCGGAGTGCGCTTTTCCTATCGCAGGAGTGGCATAAGTTTCAAATTCAAAAATATTGTATTTTTTAAAAAATGTTAGGGGTTTTCAAAAATGCTCTTCTAAATATTGTTAAAATTTTCAAAAATTGTTTCTATTTTCAAACTTTATTCAAAAATTAAAAAATGCTTGGAATTTCAAACATTTTTCACATTTTTAAAATCAGCCTGAGAATTCCAAACAATGCTCGTACTTTCAACTATTGTTTGCAACTATAGAAGAAGTTCCTATTTTGAAAATTTGCTCACAAAATTTTGAAATATTCAAGTTTTCAGAGAATGTTCATTTTGAAATAATGTTTGGAACTTAAAAAAATATTCACATATTTAGAAAATATTTAGGACTTTCAAAATATGTCAGCGTTTTAAAAAATTGTTCTGAATTTCAAAAAAATGTCCCCATCTTCAAAATTTGTTCAGAAATTAAACATGTTCCCATTTTCAGAAAATGTTCATGTTTTGCAAAAAATATATTTGTTTATTTCAAAATATCATGACTAAACAAAAGTTGGTTTATTTCTCTAAACTTCTAAGCACCTCCCCTAAACACCATGAAAATTAGCCCGATATTCTAAAAGTTTTTTAGTGGTTTTTTTTGGGAATCCCAGACGAGAATGGGATGGTTTTGTACTATTCAAGAACTGCATGCATTAAGTTTTTTTTTAAAAGGAACTGCATGCATTTTGAGGCATGGATTGCCAGCTTTGTACAGTCACAATATTTTTTAGTTAGCTTTGATTGCTTTTTCCTGTACATATGTATCGTATAAAAAAACTGAAAATATGAATATATACGTACGGTACAAGAGTACTGTTGTTCGTCAGAAAACAAATATGGAGGCCATGTGCATCGATCTTCGACAGGCCATGTGCATGCGATGCTCGACTGGCCATCCATGCACGGGCGTGGCATTGACACGCGCGGCGTTGGCAGCTTAATTATTTGAGCAAGCGCGATCTCGCTATTCCTTTTTCTTCGGAGGGAATCGCGCGATTGCCTCAAGCAGGGTCAGATCGGCCGAGTAGCTGTTCATGCGTGGCCTCCTTGTCCTCATCTTCCTACCCAATCCAGTAGGCCATTACTTACTTAATTGATGTGCCCTCCTATACTACAGAAAAGCACGGCAGTTCATCAGCTCACTTCGCTACTGCTTCTTGCCAAGTTCCACCTCCTTGTCCCCTCGCTAGTGTTGACTGCCTACTAGTCCTTCTCCTTACTCTTGGATCCAAGAACCAGCCAGCCAGCGTTTGCATCTCCTGCCGCTGCAACTGCAAGTGTAATGGCGTCCCTCGTGGAGGTCTTCCTGGGCTCCTATTCTTCCTCGGCACCGGTGGACTGGGATGCGGAGGCCTACCCGGCGTACAGTGACTTCGCCGTGCTCCCCCTGCTCGTCGCCTTCTTCCCCACCTTGCGCTTCCTCCTCGATCAATTCGCCTTTGAGGTAAGTTTTGTCTGGCTGTTTCGCTCTTCGGGTTTAGGACGCGTTTCGTTCGTGGGCAGTCAGGGATATCTTTATTTTCTATACTCCCACCGCTGCATAACTCTTATCTTGGTTTTAGTTAAAAAGTTTGTTGTGGTTTTTAGTTTAAACTAGCAAAACGGCTCGTGCATTAGAACGGGAGAAAAAAAAGATGTCATAATCTTCAATGGCAATGACCATATTTTGCTATATCACTGAGATACACTATCACTCTTATTTTGCTGGAATTGTGAACAATTTTTCAAAATCATAAACATTTTTTAAAACTCGTGAACATATCTGAAATCATGATCTTTTTTCAGATTCTGAACATTTACACAGATTTTCAAACATTTTCTGAACTCATGAATATTTTATACTATTTGCAAAAAAATTAAAAATTATGAACATTTTAAAAATATTTTCCTTGAATAGGCAACATTTCTAGAATCGATGAACATTTTTTGAAAATTGGTGGAACAATTTTTGAAATTCACGAATATTTTTTTGATTTAACAAACATTTTTTGAAATGCATGATCATTTTTTGAATCAGTGAATATTTTATGAATCAATAAACTATTTTGTAAGTAGCAAACAGTTATAAATTTTTAGAATATTTTTTAATTCATGAACATTTTTTGAATTGGCATAATTTTGATCACTTTCCTTAACATTTTTTTAATACACAAACTTATTTTTAAAAATCATGAATATTTTCTGAATCCACAAATATTTATGAATTATTAAATAAAATATTTTAGAATTCTCATTTTTTTAACTTTCGAAACTATTTTGTTGTCCCAAATTATGTAAGGTAGAAAAAAAGGGAAGATGAAAAGGAAAACGAAATTAAAACTAAATTTTAAACATAGGCCTCCTGAACATGGGTCGGCCCAAACAGGCACGATGTGTCTTCTCCCATCGTGCAGAGCGCACTATAGAAGGTTTCTACTGCATGGGCCGCCTCAGGCGAGGATTCCCTGTGTGAAATGTTTTTTATCACTAGGTGTCATCGGTAAGTAATATTTTGTAACTTTGGAAGTAATTTCATAATGTACCGCCAGAAGCAATAGCGCATTTATTATTAGGTGGAGAATTGTGGAACGGAGGAGTATCCTCGAATGAGATGAGCCAGTTTTTGTGTAGGCTCAAGGTGTCACAAGTCTCAACGTTGACCCAGAAGAGATTCTTGAAAGATTTCAAATCACGTAGGTGGCTGATTCACCAAATAAAGCTACATCTTGTTGTCATGTCATCTGTAACATGGTTTTAGTCGTAGTTACGGTGTACTCGTCTTGTTACATAAATTGGCGGCGTGCCATACTAAATTATGCCATATCACTGTTGTACGCCATGAGCAACATTATTTCAAGAATGGTGCAAATCACGACTACATGCACATGTTATAGCTTTCGTCTCGCTCTCTTCGCAGGTGTTAGCAAGACGACTTATATTTGGAAAGGGACATGATAAGCTTGGTGAAACAGATGAAACGAGAAAGAAAATCAATAAATTCAAGGAGTCAGCGTGGAAATTTGTCTATTTTCTTTCTGCGGAATTCTTTTCATTGTCCGTAACATACAACGAGCCATGGTTTACAAATACAAGATACTTTTGGGCAGGGCCTGGCGAGCAGCTCTGGCCTGATCAAAAGATGAAGTAAGAGCGAGAAACTATCTCTTATGTTCCTCATTGCAACTTTGCTTTTCACCCAAGAGGCTTCAACATCGTCTTTTTTTCTTATACTTTCTCCAGGCTGAAGCTTAAGGCTGTATACATGTATGCCGCCGGATTTTACATATATTCTGTCTTCGCTCTTCTGTTCTGGGAAACAAGACGCAAGGACTTCGCCATCTCGATCTCTCACCATGTGGCAACTGTTGTTCTGATTGTTATGTCCTATATTTGTAGGTATGTAGATGAGTGTAATTGCATGCCCTTCCATACCATAATGATACTACATCATAGCCAAACTTGAAGTTACTGCCACTTCCAAACAGAATAACTCGTGCTGGCTCGGTCATTTTAGCCATCCATGATGCAAGTGATATATTTCTAGAGATTGGAAAGATGGCCAAGTACAGTAGCTGTGAGTGGCTAGCTATTGTAGCATTTCTACTATTTGTGGCTTCGTGGATCCTTCTTCGGCTAATTGTTTTTCCTTTCTGGGTCCTAAGAAGCACAAGGTAAACATATACTACTACAGTTTGTAGGTTGCTCTGGCATGTGGTGCTACTTTACCTGTTTAGGAAGCAGCATTACTCAACTACATTTTGTCGCGCATTTTGTTGATCAAGTCAATGATCTCGTGTCCTTTTCAGTTATGAAGTACCTATGATCCTGGACAAGGACAACAAAATAATGTCCTTGTACTACTATGTTTGCAACAGTCTCTGTTTCACACTTCTAGTATTTCACATATATTGGTGGGTACTGATTTACCGGATGCTAATTAAACAAATCCAATGCAGAGGACATGTTGGTGACGATGTCCGATCCGGTCAGTGATTCTTTTCTTCCTCATTTCTTTGTTAAATTTATTTTCTTTCCCAGCAGCATAATCTTCTGGATTTCTCACAAGACACCCTTCTATCAAACAGATTCCGATGGCGAAAACAATCATGAAGATTAATCTATAAGTTACTAGAAGCTTAACTGAAGAATTTATTGGTTGTCTGCTGTTGGGAATGCGAATTAGAATGGTACAAACGGCTGTTATATAAATAATGGGAATGACAAGAACTAGTTACCATATCAATTAGGAGAAAATGAAGGCCAAAAATTTAGAAAAGGCAAGAATTTCAATGTCAGTGGAACAACCTCCTTGATGTATCTTTTTGGTAAATCGAATGTATGAGGTTATGCTATCATTCAGAGTCTTGAGGCATCAATCTTGGATCTAATATTTATCACCATATATATGTCAAGACGTCTTTTCAGAAATATTGAGTTTCCAAGTTGTAAAGACTCTTTTTTGTGTGAATAGTAAAGACTCTTTTATGTGGCTTGGTTGAAATTAAGTGGTGCTTCTGGAGTCTAAAACCTCTCGTTTGAGAATTTTTGCGGTACCCTGAAATTAGTATGAGCTGTCCATTCATCCACAAAATTTGGACTTCATCGCTCTCATGGAGATGGGTCGTTCGAATCTCACCATGCCTTTTCTAGACTTCTTATGTGGTGGTCTGGATTACTCGTGGTTTTGCTTACCCCCAAGGGGAAGGTCCGCGGGGGGGGGGGGGGGGGGGGGGGGGGGGGGGGGATGATAAAATTGAGGTTTTGAATATGGAGGTTTGGAACTTTGTGGTCACATTTCATGTTCCCTCGAAAAGTGATGGCTTCTTGTGGGTTCTAGTGGAACCAGTAAAACCTTAGTATGAAAACCAGCCGAGGATATTTCTTTTCATTTTACTAGAGCCCATAAACAACCACTAGATCCTTAGTATGAAACCCAGCTGATGATCTTCTACTATTTATTTATCTCTTTCATACTAAGCACATTCATACTATTTATTTCTTTATCTTTTTCATTTCACTAGAGCCCATAAACAACCACAACATTTTGGGGGTGCTTCTCGAGTACCAAGCCGCAATCTCTAGGGTGAAAGCCCAAGATATGGCCTTCATTGGTTGTACCTGACAATGGTCTTGCGAAGGCATTGTTTTTGGGGTCTTGAACTCTCTCTAGCGTGAAAACTCAAGATCCTTGATCGGCCGACAACAACACTTGTGCATTGTTTCCTTCTCCGAGGCGTCGCTTTTGGAGAACCTCTTCTGTAGTTCAGGTGTTGTGTTTGGTGGTGGTTAGAGTGTTGCTGTTGCGAGTGTTTCATCACGGCGACAGGGTCTTAGTTTGTATATTTCTCTCATTTTTATTTTTGGTTTCGGTTTTGTGCATCCTTGATGTCTTTCGATATCTTGTGGTGCAGAGGCTGGGTGTAGTTAGTATCTTCACGATATTAATATATTTCTCTTTTTAGAAAAAAAAACTTAGTACCCAAGTCATCCTTCCTGTAACACTTCTCTTCATATGTATTGAGTTTCCTAGCCATTCACAAAAAAACTAAACTTCATCTGAATGTCATGCACTTTTTTTTGGAATTTTCGGGGGGGGGGGGGGCACTCCCCCACCTGAATTGTATTCATTTGCCTATAAGGCTACGCAGCCTTTCACAGGATGGGTTCAAGTGAACCAGAATTATAGGGGGCATAGGAGAATAGATAAAGCAAAAACAACACACACCACAACATATAAACAAGGGAGAACAAAGAGAGGAGACACACCCCGACACAACACAAAGCATCACCAGTGAGATTGAACGACATTGGCCAGCCGAGCCCAAGCCATGGCACTACACCATCGGCGCAATCGGAGACTTTACGCTACCGAGACTGCACAACGCCACAACACCACCTGCGTCAGGGGTGCATTCGAAAGGTCACGTGAGGCCGACACGGCATCACGGCGCCTGTGTACGAGGCAAAGTCGGCATCGCCAAGCAGACAAGCCGATGACACTGTACCGTCGACGCAACTGAAAGGCTCCACGTATCGGAGACTGCACAATGCCGCAACACCACCGGTGCTGCGGGACACATTTGAAAGGCTGTGCGAGGCCGAGGCGACACCACGACACTTGTGTGTCACCGGCGAAGTCGTTTGACATCGCCAAGCAGAGACACACCGAAGAGTGCAGGAGCATGAACATGAGAAGAACACTGCCAAAGAGGGGCTCCAACCACCATGGACCCCAAACCGGCCGCACCATCACCACCTCAAACTCATCAGCATAGCCAGCACGAAGGAGGGCGCCAACTTTCATCATCATCTTACCAAGCAAGGTGAAGCGCCTTGAACATTGGCCGTCTAGTCGCCACCCAACAACCCCCTGAAAAGGGAGAGGTGGGAACGAGGAAATCCAATATAGGACCACACCTCGCTAACCCAACTTCTGATGAAAGAATAAACCCCACTTCATGTTGGGGAACGCAGTATTTCAAAAAAATTCCTACAATCACGCAAGGTCTATCTAGGAGATGCATAGCAATGAGAGGGGGGGAGTATGTCTACATACCCTCGTAGACCGAAAGCGGAAGCGTTTTAAAACGCAGTTGATGTAGTCGAACGTCTTCGCGATCCAACCGGTCAAGTACCGAACGCACGACACCTCCGCGATCTGCACACGTTCAACTCGGTGACATCCCTCGTACTCTTGATCTAGCTAAGGCTGAGGGAGACTTTCGTCAGCACGACCGCGTGATGACGGTGATGATGAAGTTACCGACGCAGGGCTTCGCCTAAGCACTACAACGATATGACCGAGGTGGAATTCTATGGAGGGGGGTACCGCACACGGCTAAATAGTCAACTTGTGTGTCTATGGGGTGCCCCCTCCCCCGTATATAAGGGAGTGGAGGAGGGAGGGTCGACCCTCCTAGGGCGCGCCCAAGGGGGGGAGTCCTACTCCCAGTAGGAGTAGGTTTCCCCCCTTCCTAGTAGGAGTAGGAGAAGAAGGAAGAGGGAGAGAGAGGGAAGGAAAAGGGGGGGGGGCCCACCCAATTCAGATTGTGCTTGGGTGGCGCACCCTCCACCTGGCCGCCTCCTCCTCTCTCCCACTAAGGCCCAATAAGGCCCATTGACTCCCCGGGGGGTTCCGGTAACCTCCCGGTACTCCGGTAAATGCCCGAACTCATCCGGGACCATTCTGATGTCCAAATATAGCCTTCCAATATATCGATCTTTATGTCTCGACCATTTTGAGACTCCTTGTCATGTCCGTGATCACATCCGGAACTCCGAACTACCTTCGGTACATCAAAACACATAAACTCATAATACCGATCGTCATCGAACGTTAAGCGTGGGGACCCTATGGGTTCGAGAACTATGTAGACATGACCGAAACTCACTTCTGGTCAATAACCAATAGTGGAACCTGGATACTGATATTGGTTCCTACATATTCTACGAAGATCTTTATCGGTCAAACCGCATAACAACATACGTTGTTTCCCTTTGTCATCGGTATGTTACTTGTCCGAGATTCGATCGTCGGTATCTCAATACCTAGTTCAATCTCGTTATCGACAAGTCTATTTACTCGTTCCGTAATGCAACATCCCGCAACTAACTTATTATTCACATTTCTTGCAAGTCTTATAGTGATGTGCATTACCAAGAGGGCCCAGAGATACCTCTCCGACAATCGGAGTGACAAATCCTAATCTTGATCTATGCCAACTCAACAAACACCATCGAAGACACCTGTAGAGCATCTTTATAGTCACCCAGTTACGTTGTGATGTTTAATAGCACACTAAGTGTTCCTCCGGTATTCGGGAGTTGCATAATCTCATAGCCATAGGAACATGTAGAAGTAGTGGAGAAAGCAATAGCAATAAACTAAATGATCATAGTGCTAAGCTAACGGATGGGTCAAGTCAATCACATCATTCTCTAATGATGTGATCCCGTTCATAAAATGACAACTCATGTCTATGGTTAATAAACTTAACCATCTTTGATAAACGAGCTAGTCAAGTAGAGGCATACTAGTGACACTTTGTTTGTCTATGTATTCACACATGTACTAAGTTTCCGGTTAATACAATTCTAGCATGAATAATAAACATTTATCATGATATAAGGAAATATAAATAACAACTTTATTATTGCCTCTAGGGCATATTTCCTTCAGTCTCCCACTTGCACTGGAGTCAATAATCTAGATTACATTGTAATGATTCTAACACCCATGGAGTCTTAGTGCTGGTCATGTTTTGCTTGTGAGAGAGGCTTAGTCAACGGGTCTGCAACATTCAGATCCGTATGTATCTTGCAAATCTCTATGTCTTCCTCCTTGACTTGATCGCGGATGGAATTGAAGCGTCTCTTGATGTGTTTGGTTCTCTTGTGAAATCTGGATTCCTTTGCCAAAGCAATTGCACCAGTATTGTCACAAAAGATTTTCATTGGACTCGGTGCACTAGTTATGACACCTAGATCGGATATGAACTCTTTCATCCAGACTCCTTCATTTGCTTCTTCCGAAGCAGCTATGTACTCCGCTTCACACGTAGATCCCGCCACGACGCTCTGCTTGGAACTGCACCAACTGACAGCTCCACCATTCAATAAAAATATGTATCCGGTTTGTGACTTAGAGTCATCCGGATCAGTGTCAAAGCTTGCATCGACGTAACTGTTTATGACGAACTCTTTTTCACCTCCATAAACGAGAAACATATCCTTAGTCCTTTTCAGGTATTTCAGGATGTTCTTGACTGCTGTCGAGTGATCCACTCCTGGATTACTTTGGTACCTCCCCGCTAAACTAATAGCAAGGCACACATCAGGTCTGGTACACAGCATTGCATACATGATAGAAACTATGGTTGAAGCATAGAGAGTGACTTTCATTTTCTCTCTATCTTCTGTAGTGGTCGGGCAATGAGTCTGACTCAACTTCACACCTTGTAACACAGGCGAGAACCCTTTCTTTGCTTGATCCGTTTTGAACTTCTTCAAAACTTTATCAAGGTATGTGCTTTGTGAAAGTCCAATTAAGCGTCTTGATCTATCTCTATAGATCTTGATGCCCAATATATAAGCAGCTTCACTGAGGTCTTTCATTGAAAAAATCTTATTCAAGTATCCTTTTACGCTATTTAGAAATTCAGTATCATTTTCGATCAGCAATATGTCATCCACATATAATATCAGAAATGCTACAGAGCTCCCACTCACTTTCTTGTAAATACATGCTTCTCCAAAAGTCTATATAAAACCATATGCTTTGATCATACTATCAAAGCGTATATTCCAACTCCGAGAGGCTTGCACCAGTCCATAAATGGATCGCTGGATCTTGCACACTTTGTTAGCACCTTTTGGATCGACAAAACCTTCCGGTTGCATCATATACAACTCTTCTTTAAGATATCCATTAAGGAATGCAGCGTTGACATCCATTTGCCAAATTTCATAATCATAAAATGTGGCAATTGCTAACATGATTCGGACGGACTTAAGCATCGCTACGGGTGAGAAGGTCTCATCATAGTCAACTCATTGAACTTGTCAAAAACCTTCCGCAACAAGTCAAGCTTTGTAGACAGTAATATTACCGTCAGCGTCAGTCTTCTTTTTGAAGATCCATTTATTCTCTATGGCTTGCTGATCATCGGCAAGTCAACCAAAGTCCACACTTTGTTCTCATACATGGATCCCATCTCAGATTTCATGGCCTCAAGCCATTTTGCGGAATCTGGGCTCATCATCGCTTCCTCATAGTTCGTAGGTTCGTCATGGTCAAGTAACATGACCTCCAGAATAGGATTACCGTACCACTCTGGTGCAGATCTTACTCTGGTTGACCTACGAGGTTTGGTAGTAACTTGATTTGAAGATTCATGATCATCATCATTAGCTTCCTCACTAATTGGTGTAGGAATCACTGGAACTGATTTCTGTGATGAACTACTTTCCAATAAGGGAGCAGGTACAATTACCTCATCAAGTTCTACTTTCCTCCCACTCACTTTTTCGAGAGAAACTCCTTCTCTAGAAAGGATCCATTCTTAGAAACGAATATCTTGCCTTCGGATCTGTGACAGAAGGTGTACCCAACAATCTCTTTTGGGTATCCTATGAAGACACATTTCTACGATTTGGGTTCAAGCTTATCAGATTGAAGCTTTTTTCACATAAGCATCGCAGCCCCAAACTTTAAGAAACGACAACTTGGGTTTCTTGCCAAACCACAGTTCATAAGGTGTCGTCTCAACGGATTTCGATGGTGCCCTATTTAACGTGAATGCAGCCGTCTCTAAAGCATAACCCCAAAACGATAGCGGTAAATCAGTAAGAGACATCATAGATTGCACCATATCTAATAAAGTGCGGTTACGATGTTCGGACACACCATTATGCTGTAGTGTTCCAGGTGGCGTGAGTTGAGAAACTATTCCACATTGTTTCAAATGAAAACCAAACTCATAACTCAAATATTCTCCTCCACGATCAGATTGTAGAAACTTTATTTTCTTGTTACGATGATTTTCCACTTCACTCTGAAATTCTTTGAACTTTTTAAATGTTTCAGACTTATGTTCATCAAGTAGATATACCTATATCTGCTCAAATCATCTGTGAAGGTCAGAAAATAAAGATACCCGCCGTGAGCATCAACACTCATCAGACCGCATATATCAGTATGTATTATTTCCATAAGTCCGTTGCTCACTCCATTGTTTCGGAGAATGGAGTCTTAGTCATCTTGCCCATGAGGCATGGTTCACAAGCATCAAGTGATTCATAATCAAGTGATTCCAAAAGTCCATCAGCATGGAGTTTCTTCATGCGCTTTATACCAATATGACCTAAACGGCAGTGCCACAAATAAGTTGCACTATCATTATTAAACCTACATCTTTCGGCTTCAATACTATGAATATGTGTATCACTACTATCAAGATTTAGTAAAAACAGACCACTCATCAAGGGTGCATGACCATAAAAGATATTACTCATATAAATAGAACAACCATTATTCTTCGATTTAAATGAATAACCGTCTCGCATCAAACAAGATCCAGATATAATGTTCATGCTTAACGCTGGCACTAAATAACAATTATTCAGGTCTAAAACTAATCCCGAAGGTAGATGTAGAGGTAGCGTGCCGACGGCGATCACATTGACTTTGGAACCATTTCCCACGCGCATCATCACCTCGTCCTTAGCCAATTTTTGCTTAATCCGTAGCCCCTGTTTCGAGTTGCAAATATTAGCAACAACACACAATATCAAATACCCAGGCGCTACTGCGAGCATTAGTAAGGTACACATCAATAACATGTATATCAAATATACCTTTCACTTTGCCATCCTTCTTCTCCGCCAAATACTTGGGGCAGTTCCGCTTCCAGTGATCAGTCCCTTTGCAGTAGAAGCACTCAGTCTCAGGCTTAGGTCCAGACTTGGGCTTCTTCACTTGAGAACCAACTTGTTTTCCGTTCTTCTTGAAGTTCCCCTTCTTCCCTTTACCCTTTTTATTGAAACTAGTGGTCTTGTTGACCATCAACACTTGATGCTCCTTCTTGATTTCTACCTCTGCGGCCTTTAGCATTGCGAAGAGCTCGAGAATCGTCTTATCCATCCCTTGCATATTATAATTCATCACGAAGCTTTTGTAGCTTGGTGGTAGTGATTGAAGAACTCTGTCAATGACACTATCAACTGGAAGATTAACTCCCAGCTGAGTCAAGTGATTGTGGTACCCAGACGTTCTGAGTATATGCTCACTGATAGGACTATTCTCCTCCATTTTGCAGCTGTAGAACTTATTGGAGACTTCATATCTCTCAATCCGGGCATTTGCTTGAAATATTAACTTCAACTCCTGGAACATCTCATATGCTCCATGACGTTCAAAACGTCATTGAAGTCCCGGTTCTAAGCCGTAAAGCATGGCACACTGAACTATCTAGTAGTCATCAGCTTTGCTCTGTCAGGTGTTCATAACATTTTTCGTTGCTCCTGCAGCAAGTTTGGCACCTAGCGGTGCTTCCAGGACGTAATTCTTCTGTGCAACAATGAGGATAATCCTCAAGTTACGGACACAATCCGTGTAACTGCTACCATCATCTTTCAACTTAGCTTTCTCTAGGAACGCATTAAAATTCAACGGAACAACAACACGGGCCATTTATCTACAACAACATAGACATGCAAAATTCTATCAGGTACTAAGTTCATGATAAATTAAAGTTCAATTAATCATATTACTTAAGAAATCCCACTTAGATACACTAGTAGAAAAAGGCCCATTTGTCCCAGTTCATAAGGCCCATTTGTCCCGGATCGGCAACCGGGACTAAAGGGTCGGTACTAAAGCCCAACACCTTTAGTCCCAGTTCTTACACGAACCAGGACAGATGGGCCTCCACGTGGCCGATGCGGCTTGCCCAGGAAGGGGGCCTTTTGTCCCGGTTGGTAGCACCAACCGGGACCAATAAGATTCCACGCATCAGCAGTTCAGGGGCTAGGGTTTATGTTTTTTTTCTGAAGGGGGGGGGGTTGGGGGGTTTTGGGGGGTTTTGAGGGGTTTTGTAGGGTTAATTTAGGGGTTTCATATATTGTGTTAGCTAGCTAATAGAGAGAAGTGTCCTCTCTTATCTCCGTGCTTGGTCAACGGTACATACTATACGTATAGAGAGGACTCGACACACTAGCTAGTAAGCAAATGAAGGAAACAATTAAGTACAGAAGATCGTCATGAACATATACAGAGAGAAGTGATCGACCTCTCCTTCTCCGAGAGATTGGTCGAACAACAAGTTTTCTTATATCTATCCGATGCTAGTGGCTACATATATATATATATATAGAATGTAAGATCTCTTACAATCCCCTAGCATATAAACTCAAGTTCCACATGGTATTCTCCGGCTTTATTGATGACATGGTCAAGAAAGAATCCCGCCAATTCCTCTTGAATTGCTTTGATGCGATCTTGTAGTAGGAGTTCATCCCACATCTGCCACATCTAATTTGAAGAAGGGGGTCAATATACCTGGACGGACTCCGTTCGGTCACTGGAGCCGTCATCACGGTGTCCTTATTCCACTGGCATTTGGTCACCGGAGCCATCATAGTCATGTCCTTCCTCCTCCATTGTTCGATAACCGTAGTCTGCCTCTTCACCCTGTCCTTCCAGACCATCAGTGTCGTTGAGATATGACAAGACATCAGCTCCGGCTGCGATTATGTCCCCCAACACCTGTTCTGCTTCCTCGTCTCGGCCGTGCTCCATAGTTTCTGTAAATATTACAACATGGCAATTATTATACAAACATGACAGATGGATATATTAGTGGCAAACATAGACCTAGCTAGCTTAATCACAACAAGGAATCATATTAGTGGCCTCGACGCTTCTCTATGGTTTGGGGTGGCCTCAGCAACGCTTCAAGGGTTTAGGGTGGCCTCGACGACAACGCTCTTTTAACTTGGTAAATTTGGGTGGCCTCGGCAGCGCTTCTAGGGTTTGGATCAACTTGTGCACATCCGTAATGGGGGCATTCTTGATAAATCTGGACCCTCGACCCTCGACCGCTCGACGATCCACGACCCTCTACCCTATTTCCCGACCCTCGATCCCCTCATGTCATGTTTGTCTAGTGTCAAAGGATTCAACAAAACCATGTCTTCATCATTAGGCGAAAGTAACAGGCGCATGATGGTATGAAGTTCTGCAAAGTTGTTCTAGAATGGAGTGCTAGATAGGATAATTCGCTTTTTTGTACAAAGTTCAGCAAGAGCCTTCCGAATATCGCTATTTGGAAGGACTTTGCATAACTTTGTACAAAAAGGCGAATTATCCTATCCGGGACTCCATTCCAAAATAACTTTGCACAACTTCATACCATCATGCCCCGGTTACTTCCGGCTAATGATGAAGCCATGGATTTCTTCAATACTTTGACACTAGGCAACCTCTCGACCCCTGGACGAACCTCGACCGCTCGGACGATCCACGACCCTCTACCCTATTTCCCGACCCTCGACCCCCTCATGTCACGTTTGTCTAGTGTCAAAGGATTCAACAAAACCATGTCTTCATCATTAGGTGAAAGTAACAGGCGCATGATGGTATGAAGTTCTGCAAAGTTGTTCTGGAACGGAGTCCCAGATAGGATAATTCGCTTTTTCGTACAAAGTTCAGCAAGAGCCTTCCGAATATCGCTATTTGGAAGGCCTTTGCATAACTTCGTACAAAAAGGCGAATTATCCTATCCGAGACTCCGTTCCAAAATAACTTTGCACAACTTCATACCATCATGCCCCGGTTACTTCCGGCTAATGGTGAAGCCATGGATTTCTTCAATACTTTGACACTAGGCAACCTCTCGACCCCTCGGCGATCCTCGACCCTCGACCGCTCGGACGATCCACGACCCTCTACCCTATTTCCTGACCCTCGACCCCCTCATGTCACATTTTTCTAGTGTCAAAGGATTCAACAAAACCATGCCTTCATCATTAGGCGAAAGTAACAGGCGCATGATGGTACGAAGTCCTGCAAAGTTGTTCTAGAACGGAGTGCCAGATAGGAAATTCGCTTTTTCTTACAAAGTTCAGCAAGAGCCTTCCGAATATCGCTATTTGTAAGGCCTTTGCGTAACTTCGTACAAAAAGGCGAATTATCCTATCCGGGACTCCGTTCCAAAATAACTTTGCACAACTTCATACCATCATGCCCCGGTTACTTCTGGCTAATGATGAAGCCATGGATTTCTTTAATACCTTGACACTAGGCAACCTCTCGACCCCTCAGCGATCCTCGACCCTTGACCGCTCGGATGATCCATGACCCTCTACCCTATTTCCCGAACCTCAAACCCTAGGGCCCTCGACGACCCTCGAACCCTCGGTGACCCTCGAACCTCTACCCTAGTTCCCGCCCCTCGCCCCTCGAACCCTCGGCGACCCCCCCTCTCATGTCGAAGTTATCCGAGAGGGGGTATATCGACCCCCCTCATGTAAGAAGAGGAAAAAAGATCGAAGAAGAAAAAAGAGGAGAAGAATAAAGGAATAGAGGAGAAGATCGAAGAAAAAAAAGAAAAAATAAAGAGGAGAAGAAGAAAGGAATAGAGGAGAAGAGTCTTCTCCTCTATTCCTTTCTTCTTCTCCTCTTTTTTTCCTTTTTCCCTTCTTATTTATTTCTCCTCTTCTTCCTCTCCTCTTCTTCTCCTTTCTTCTTCTCCCTCTTCCTCTTCTTATTTCCCTTTTTCCTTTCCTTCTTTTTCTTCTTCTTCTTCCTTCTTCCTTCTTCCTCTTTTCTTCCTTTTCCTTATTTTACTTTTTCCTCTACACTAACCTAAAATGCACTAACCTAAAATCGATATCTACTAATTAACAACCTAAATAAAAAAAATTAATACATATATGAAAAAAACATCATATGAAAAAAAACATCATATGCACAAAAAAATCATATGAACAAAAAATATCATATGATCATCACATATGAACAAAAAAACATCGGAAGGCCACCAGACCGTGGGGCAGCGCGGCGACGGCGTCGGGGCAGGGGTGGCGCGGGGCGGCAACGGCGTTAGGGCGGCACGGGCGGCGACGGCGTCGGGGCGACGCGGGGCGGCGCGGGGAGGTGACGGCGACGGCGTCGGGGCGGTGACGACGTGGGGTGGGGTGGCGCGGGGCGGTGATGGCGCGGGGCGCGGGCGGCGACGGGGGCGGCGACGGCGACAAAGAGCGGGTGGCGTCGGGACTGCGATGAAACTGAAAAATTTCACAAGTGTTGCTTATATAGACAGAGCATTGGTCCCAGTTCATGGCACAAACTGGGACCAATGCCCCTCTTTAGTCCCAGTTGGTGCCACCAACTGGGACCAAAGGTCTCTTTTCAGCAACCCAAAGGGCGGGAAGCAGAGGCCTTTGGTCCCGGTTGGTGGCACCAACCAGGACCAAAGGCCTTGTGCTGTCTGCGTCAAAAGTTTAGTCCCACCTCGCGGTGTGTGCGGTCCAATGAGTGTTGAGGCTCGCGGTGGCTATCGTTATGTTCTCACCCTCACTGATGACTTGAGTAGATATGGGTATGTCTACTTAATGAAACACAAGTCTGAAACCTTTGAAAAGTTCAAGGAATTTCAGAGTGAGGTTGAGAATCAACGTGACAGGAAAATCAAGTTCCTGCGATCAGATCGCGGAGGAGAATACTTGAGTCACGAGTTTGGCACGCACTTAAGAAAATGTGGAATAGTTTCACAACTCACGCCGCCTGGAACACCTCAGCGTAATGGTGTGTCCGAACGTCGTAATCGCACTCTATTAGATATGGTGCGATCTATGATGTCTCTTGCCGATTTACCGCTTTCTTTTTGGGGCTATGCTTTAGAGACTGCCGCATTCACTTTAAATAGGGCTCCGTCGAAATCCGTTGAGACGACACCGTATGAATTATGGTTTGGGAAGAAACCTAAGATGTCGTTTATAAAAGTTTGGGGATGCGATGCTTATGTCAAGAAACTTCAACCTGAAAAGCTCGAACCCAAGTCGGAAAAATGCGTCTTCATAGGATACCCTAAAGAAACTATTGGGTATACCTTCTACCTCAGATCCGAAGGCAAGATCTTTGTTGCCAAGAATGGATCCTTTCTAGAGAAGGAGTTTCTCTCGAAAGAAGTAAGTGGGAGGAAAGTAGACCTTGATGAAGTATTACCTCTTGAACTGGAAAATGGCGCAACTCAAGAAAATGTTCCCGAGGTGCCTGCACCGACTAGAGAGGAAGTTAATGATAATGATCAAGATACTTCTCATCAAGCTTCTACTGAAATTCGAAGGTCCACAAGGACACGTTCCGCACCAGAGTGGTACGGCAACCCTGTCTTGGAAATCATGTTGTTGGACAACAGTGAACCTTCGAACTATGAAGAAGCGATGGCGGGCCCGGATTCCGACAGATGGCTGGAAGCCATGAAATCCGAGATAGGATCCATGTATGAAAACGAAGTATGGACTTTGACTGACTTGCCTGTTGAGCGGCGAGCCATAGAAAATAAATGGATCTTTAAGAAGAAGACATACGCGGATGGTAATGTGACCATCTATAAAGCTCGGCTTGTCGCTAAGGGTTATCGACAAGTTCAAGGGGTTGACTCCGATGAGACTTTCTCACCGGTAGTGAAGCTAAAGTCCGTCCGAATCATGTTAGCTATTGCCGCATTCTACGATTATGAGATATGGCAAATGGACGTCAAAACGGCATTCCATAATGGTTTCCTTAAGGAAGAATTGTATATGATGCAGCCGAAAGGTTTTGTCGATCCTAAGAATGCTGACAAGGTGTGCAAGCTCCAACGCTCGATTTATGGGCTGGTGCAAGCATCTCGGAGTTGGAACATTCGCTTTGATGAGATGATCAAAGCGTTTGTGTTTACGCAGACTTATGGAGAAGCCTGTGTTTACAAGAAAGTGAGTGGGAGCTCTGTAGCATTTCTCATATTATATGTAGATGACATACTTTTGATGGGAAATGATATAGAAATCTTGGACAGCATTAAGGCCTACTTGAATAAGAGTTTTTCAATGAAGGACCTTGGAGAAGCTGCATATATATTAGGCATCAAGATCTATAGAGATAGATCAAGACGCCTCATAGGTCTTTCACAAAGCACCTACCTTGATAAGATATTGAAGAAGTTCAATATGGATCAGTCTAAGAAGGGGTTCTTGCCTGTGTTACAAGGTGTGAAATTGAGCTCGGCTCAATGTCCGACCACGGCAGAAGATATAGAAGAGATGAGTGTCATCCCCTATGCCTCAGCCATAGGTTCTATTATGTATGCCATGCTGTGTACCAGACCTGATGTAAACCTTGCCGTAAGTTTGGTAGGAAGGTACCAAAGTAATCCCGGCAAGGAACACTGGACAGCGGTCAAGAATATCCTGAAGTACCTGAAAAGGACTAAGGAAATGTTTCTCGTTTATGGAGGTGACGAAGAGCTCGTCGTAAAAGGTTACGTCGACGCTAGCTTCGACACAGATCTGGATGACTCTAAGTCACAAACCGGATACGTGTATATATTGAATGGTGGGGCAGTAAGCTAGTGCAGTTGCAAGCAGAGCGTCGTGGCGGGATCTACATGTGAAGCGGAGTACATGGCAGCCTCGGAGGCAGCGCATGAAGCAATTTGGGTGAAGGAGTTCATCACCGACCTAGGAGTCATACCCAATGCGTCGGGGCCGATCAAGCTTTTCTGTGACAACACTGGAGCTATTGCTCTTGCCAAGGAGCCCAGGTTTCACAAGAAGACAAGGCACATCAAGCGTCGCTTCAACTCCATTCGTGAAAATGTTCAAGATGGAGACATAGAAATTTGTAAAGTCCATACAGATCTGAATATAGCAGATCCGTTGACTAAACCTCTCCCTAGAGCAAAACATGATCAACACCAGAATTCCATGGGTGTTTGATTCATCACAATGTAACTAGATTATTGACTCTAGTGCAAGTGGGAGACTGTTGGAAATATGCCCTAGAGGCAATAATAAAAGCATTATTATTATATTTCCTTATTCATGATAATTGTCTTTATTCATGCTATAATTGTGTTATCCGGAAATCGTAATACATGTGTGAATAATAGACACCAACATGTCCCTAGTAAGCCTCTAGTTGACTAGCTCGTTGATCAACAGATAGTCATGGTTTCCTGACTATGGACATTGGATGTCATTGATAACGAGATCACATCATTAGGAGAATGATGTGATGGACAAGACCCAATCCTAAACATAGCACAAGATCGTATAGTTCGTTTGCTAGAGTTTTCCAATGTCAAGTATCTTTTCCTTAGACCATGAGATCGTGTAACTCCCGGATACCGTAGGAGTGCTTTGGGTGTACCAAACGTCACAACGTAACTGGGTGACTATAAAGGTATACTACGGGTATCTCCGAATGTGTCTGTTGGGTTGACACGGATCAAGACTGGGATTTTGTCACTCCGTATGACGGAGAGGTATCACTGGGCCCACTCGGTAATGCATCATCATAATGAGCTCAAAGTGACCAAGTGTCTGGTCACGGGATCATGCATTACGGTACGAGTAAAGTGACTTGCCGGTAACAAGATTGAACGAGGTATTGGGATATCGACGATCAAATCTCGGGCAAGTAACATACCGATTGACAAAGGGAATTGTATACGGGATTGATTGAATCCTCGACATCGTGGTTCATCCGATGAGATCATCGAGGAGCATGTGGGAGCCAACATGGGTATCCAAATCCCGCTGTTGGTTATTGACCGGAGAGCGATCTCGGTCATGTCTACATGTCTCCCGAACCCGTAGGGTCTACACACTTAAGGTTCGGTGACGCTAGGGTTGTAGGGATATGTATATGCAGTAATCCGAATGTTGTTCAGAGTCCTGGATGAGATCCCGGACGTCACGAGGAGTTCCGGAATGGTCCGAAGGTAAAGAATTATATATAGGAAGTGCTATTTCGGGCATCGGGACAAGTTTCGGGGTCACCGGTATTGTACCGGGACCACCGGAAGGGTCCCGGGGGTCCACCGGGTGGGGCCACCTGCCCCGGGGGGCCACATGGGCTGTAGGGGTGTGCGCCTTGGCCTACATGGGCCAAGGGCACCAGCCCCAAGAGGCCCATGCGCCTAGGGTTCAAGAAGGGAAGAGTCCCAAAAGGGGAAGGCACCTCCTAGGTGCCTTGGGGAGGAGGGATTCCTCCCTTGGCCGCCGCCCCCCTAGGAGATTGGATTTCCTAGGGCCGGCGCCCCCCCCTTTGGCCCTCCTATATATAGTGGGGAGATGGAGGACTTCTTACCCCACGCCTTTGGTGCCTCCCTCTCCCTCTCCAACACACCCTCCTCCTCCATAGTGCTTGGCGAAGCCCTGCCGGAGTACTGCAGCTCCACCACCACCACGCCGTCGTGCTGCTGCTGGAGCCATCTTCCTCAACCTCTCCTTCCTCCTTGCGGGATCAAGAAGAAGGAGACGTCACGCTGACCGTACGTGTGTTGAACGCGGAGGTGCCGTCCGTTCGGCGCTAGGATCTCCGGTGATTTGGATCACGTCGAGTACGCCTTCCTCATCCCCGTTCTTTGAACGCTTCCGCGCGTGATCTACAAAGGTATGTAGATGCAATTCGATCACTCGTTGCTAGATGAACTCCTAGATGGATCTTGGTGAAACCGTAGGAAAATTTTTGTTTTCTGCAACGTTCCCCAACAATAGCATGTGCTAAAAATTTGAGAGGGTTACGGCAAAAACTAGATGCACTCCGTGTACAAAATGGACAATCTCTTTCGAAGTATCAGGGTTTCGGACGAAAGCTCATATGTTACAAAGGGATTTCATTTTTTAACTTATTTGAACTCCAGACTTTTTGTGTGTTCAAAATGCACCATTCAAAGCCACATCATCAATTTTCAACCCTTTCTGACTTCATTTGTTATTTTTCATGCATTTACTGATTTTTTGAGCTATATGACCCTCAAAATGAAAAGCACTACAAATGAACTCTGAAAAAGTTAAAAGTTGGCATGGTATCATCATTTCACCCACATAGCATGTGCTAAAAAGTTGAGAGGGTTACGGCAAAAACTGGATGCACTTCGTGTACAAAACGGACAATCTCTTTCGAAGTATCAGGGTTTCATACGGAAACTCGTCTGTTACATGGATTTTCTAGATCAAAGGCATCATCATAATAGTTGTGAATAGAAAAGTATTCACTTTTTCTTCGCTTGTGTCCTTTTCTTATTGCGCTGTAACCATGGATAATCTTCATCGTTTAACAAGGTGCTTGGGTCAGCCTTGACTTTGAAGGGAGGAATTTCATGAAACTTTTCATAATCTTCAGACACGTCTGTCTTTCCCTCCACTCCCACGATGTCTCTTTTTCCTGAAAGAACTATGTGGCGCTTTGGCTCATCGTATGATGTGTTCGCTTCCTTATCTTTTCTTTTTCTCGGTTTGGTAGACATGTCCTTCACATAGAAAACCCGCGCCACATCATAGGCTAGGACGAATGGTTCGTCTATGTACCCAAGATTGTTCAGATCCACTGTTGTCATTCTGTACTGTGGGTCTACCTGTACCCCGCCTCCTGACAGATTGACCCATTTGCACTTAAACAAATGGACCTTAAAATCATGTTCGTAGTCAAGTTCCCATATGTCCACTATGTAACCATAATATGTGTCCTTTCCCTCTTGGTTGCTGCATCAAAGCGGACACCGCTATTTTGGTTGGTGCTCTTTTGATCTTGTGCGATCGTGTAAATTGTATTCCCATTTATCTCGTATCCTTTGTAAGCCAATACAGTCGAAGATGGTCCCCTGGACAACGAGTACAGCTCATCAAAAACAGTGTTGTCACCTCTGAGACGTGTTTTCAACCAACTGCCGAAAGTCCTGATGTGTTCACATGTAATCCAGTCGTCACACTGCTCCGGGTGTTTGGAGCGCAGACTGTTCTTGTGTTCATCGACATACGGGGTCACCAAGGTAGAGTTCTGTAGAACTATGTAGTGTGCTTGAGACCAAGAATGCCCGTCCCTGCATATTGTTGAGTCCCCTCCTAGCGTGCCTTTTCCAGACAGTCTCCTCTCATACCGCGATTTAGGGAGACCAATCTTCTTAAGGCCAGGAATGAAGTCAACACAAAACCCAATGACATGCTCTGTTTGATGGCCCATGGAGATGCTCCCTTCTGGCCTAGCGCGGTTACGGACATATTTCTTTAGGACTCCCATGAACCTCTCAAAGGGGAACATATTGTGTAGAAATACGGGGCCCAGAACGACAATCTCGTCGACTAGATGAACTAGGACGTGTGTCATGATATTGAAGAAGGATGGTGGGAACACCAGCCCAAAACTAACAAGACATTGCGCCACATCACTCCTTAGCCTTGGTATTATTTCCAGATCGATCACCTTCTGAGAGATTGCATTGAGGAATGCACATAGCTTCACAATGGCTAATCAGACATTTTCCGGTAGAAGCCCCCTCAATGCAACCGGAAGAAGTTGTGTCATAATCATGTGGCAGTCATGAGACCTTAGGTTCTGAAACTTTTTCTCGGCCATATTTATTATTCCCTTTATATTCGACGAGAAGCCAGACGGGACCTTCATACTGAGCAGGCATTCAAAGAAAATTTCCTTCTCTTCTTTGGTAAGAGCGTAGCTGGCAGGACCTTCATACTTCTTTGGAGGCATGCCGCCTTTTTCATGCAAACGTTGCAGGTCCTCCCGTGCCTCCGGTGTATCTTTTGTCTTCCCATACACGCCCAAGAAGCCTAGCAAGTTCACGCAAAGGTTCTTCGTCACGTGCATCACGTCGATTGAAGAGCGAACCTCTAGCTCTTTCCAGTAGGGTAGGTCCCCAAATTTAGGTTTCTTCTTCCACATGGGTGCGCATCCCTCAGCGTCATTCGAAACAGATAGTTCGCCAGGACCCTTTCCAAAGATTACGTGTAAATCATTGACCATAGCAAGTATGTGATCACCGGTACACATGGCGGGCTTCTTCTGGTGATCTGCCTCGCCTTTGAAATGCTTGCCTTTCTTTCGACATTGATGGTTGGTCAGAAGAAATCGACGATGGCCCAAGTACGCATTCTTCCTACATTTGTCCAGGTATATACTTTCGGTGTCAGCTAAACAGTGCGTGCATGCGTGGTATCCCTTGTTTGTCTATCCTGAAAGGTTACCGAGAGCGGGCCAATCGTTGATGGTTACAAATAGCAACATGTGCAGGTTAAATTCCTCCTCTTTGTGTTCATCCCATACATGTACACCGTTTCCATTCACAGCTGTAAAAGTTCTTCAACTAATGGCCTTAGGTACACATCAATGTCGTTGCCGGGTTGCTTAGGGTCTTGGATGAGAACTGGCATCATAATGAACTTTCGCTTCATGCACAATCCAAGGAGGAAGGTTATACATACATAGAGTCATGGGCCAGGTGCTGTGATTGCCGCTCTGCTCCCCGACAGGATTAATGCCATCCACGCTTAAACCAAACCATACGTTCCTTGGGTCACCTGCAAACTCGGCCCAGTACTTTCTCTCGATTTTTCTCCACTGTGACCCGTCAGCGGGTGCTCTCAACTTCCCGTCTTTCTTACGGTCCTCTTTGTGCCATCGCATCAACTTGGCATGCTCTTCATTTCTGAACAAACGTTTCAACCGTGGTATTATAGGAGCATACCACATCACCTTCGCAGGAACCCTCTTCCTGGGGGGCTCGCCGTCAACATCACCAGGGTCATCTCGTCTGATTTTATACTGCAATGCACCGCATACCAGGCATGCGTTCAAATCCTCGTACGCACCGCGCTAGAGGATGCAGTCATTAGGGCATGCATGTATCTTCAGCACCTCCAATCCTAGAGGGCATACAACCTTCTTTGATGTGTACGTATTGTCGGGCAATTCGTTATCCTTTGGAAGCTTCTTCTTCAATATTTTCAGTAGCTTTTCAAATCCTTTGTCAGGCACAACATTCTCTGCCTTCCACTGCAGTAATTCCAGTACGGTACCGAGCTCTGTGTTGCCATCTTCGCAATTGGGGTACAACCCTTTTTGTGATACTCTAACATGCGATCGAACTTCAGCTTCTCCTTTTTGACTTTCGCACTGTGTCCTTGCATCAACAATGACCCGGCGGAGATCATCATCATCGGGCACACCGTCTGGTTCCTCTTGATCTTCAGCAGCTTCCCCCATTGTAGCATCACCGTATTCAGGGGGCACATAGTTGTCATCGTCCTCTTCTTCTTCGCTGTCTTCCATCATAACCCCTAATTCTCCGTGCTTGGTCCAAACATTATAGTGTGGCATGAAACCCTTATAAAGCATGTGGGTGTGAAGGATTTTTTTGGTCAGAGTAAGACTTCATATTCCCACATATAGGGCTTGGACAACACATACAACCATTCTGCTTGTTTGCCTCAGCCACTTCGAGAAAATTATGCAGGCCCTTAATGTACTCGGAGGTGTGTCTGTCACCGTACATCCATTGTCGGTTCATCTGCGTGCATTATATATAATTATGTGTGTCAAAACCATTACAGATTCACATGGATAGATAAGTGACCAAATTAATAGAAGTTCATCATCACATTAAAACCAAAGTACATACATAGTTCTCATTGAACAACATATAGCTCTCCAGAGCATCTAATTAAACCATACATTGAAACTATGTAAAACCTTTCAATGCAACAACAAATGCGATCATAATCACAACCAAGGTAACAATTGATCCAATGGCATAATGATATCAAGCCTCGGTATGAATGACATATTTTCTAATCTTTCTAAACTTCAACCGCATTGCATCCATCTTGATCTTGTGATCATCGACGACATCTGCAACATGCAACTCCAATATCATCTTCTCCTCCTCAATTTTTTTATTTTTTCCTTCAAGTAATTGTTTTCTTCTTCAACTAAATTTAACCCTCAACAATAGGGTCGGTTGAAATTTCCAGTTCAACTACCTCCTAGATAAATAAAATCTTTGTCACGTTGGTCAACATAATTGTCATAAACAATAAATGAACCAAATAGTTATAAAAGATAATATATACCACATCCGAATCATAGCCAGGACAAGGGCCGACGGGGGCAGATACCAAAACCATTGCACTATATAATAACAAGCAATAATAAAAGTAATAAAATTAGACAAGTATCTATCTAAAGTAAGAATTTTTTTCTTTTAGAAAGAAGATAAGAACAAGAGGGGAACCACGATGGTGTCAGCGACGAGATCGGCGCCGACGATCGACGGCGGTGAAGACGGGGACGGGACGTGACGGACCGCTAAACCTAGAAAAATCTCGGGAAAAATGGAGCTTGGAGGTCGAGCTTCGAGAGGAGAAAGGTTAACCAGTGTGGCTTGGGCATTTCATCGAACACCTCATGTGCATAGGAGGTGAGCTAGAGCACCACAAAGCTCTCCCCTCGTCGGCCAGAAAAAACAGAGCACTGTGGAGTGCTCTGCCACGGCGATGGGGTATATATAGCCACCTCATTGGCCCCGGTTCATGGCTGGAACCGGGACTAAAGGCCCCCCTTCTGTCCCGGTTCTAGGCACGAACCGGGACCAATGGCTGTGGGCCAAGAGCGAGGACCATTGGTCCCGGTTCGTGCCTAGAACCGGGACAAATGGGTCCACACGAACCGGGACAAATGCCTCCCGAGGCCCGGCCGGGCCCCTGGGCGCACGAACCAGGACGTATGCCCCCCATGGTCCCGGTTCGTGACTGAACTGGGACTAATGGGCTGGCCAGGCCCCAAACAAAGCCCTGTTTTCTACTAGTGATAGATATCCCTCTAATCATCTAACTGATCATGTGATCCATATCAACTAAACCATGTCCGATCATCACGTGAGATGGAGTAGTTTTCAATGGTGAACATCACTATGTTGATCATATCTACTATATGATTCACGCTCGACCTTTCGGTCTCAGTGTTCCGAGGCCATATCTGCATATGCTAGGCTCGTCAAGTTTAACCCGAGTATTCTGCTTGTGCAAAACTGGCTTGCACCCGTTGTATGTGAACGTAGAGCTTATCACACCCGATCATCATGTGGCGTCTCGGCACGGCGAACTGTAGCAACGGTGCATACTCAGGGAGAACACTTATACCTTGAAATTTAGTGAGAGATCATCTTATAATGCTACCGCCGTACTAAGAAAAATGATATGCATAAAGGATAAACATCACATGCAATCAATATAAGTGATATGATATGGCCATCGTCATCTTGTGTCTTTGATCTCCATCTCCAAAGCACCGTCATGATCACCATCGTCACCGGCTTGACACCTTGATCTCCATCGTAGCATCGTTGTCGTCTTGCCAACTATTGCTTCTACGACTATCGCTACCGCTTAGTGATAAAGTAAAGCAATTACATGGCGATTGCATTTCATATAATAAAGCAACAACCATATGGCTCTTGCTAGTTGCTGATAACTGTGTTACAAAACATGATCATCTCATACAACAATTTATATAATCACGTCTTGACCATATCACATCACAACATGCCCTGCAAAAACAAGTTAGACGTCCTCTACTTTGTTGTTGCAAGTTTTACGTGGCTGCTACGGGCTTAGCAAGAACCGTTCTTACCTACGCATCAAAAAACCACAATGCGGTATAGTGATTGTTTTTTGATCTTCAGAAAGAACCATGTTCATTGAATCCGATTCAACTAAAGTTGGAGAAACAGACACCCACTAGCCACCTATGTGCGAAGCACATCGGTAGAACCAGTCTCGAGTAAGCGTACGCGTAATGTCGGTCTGAGCCGCTTCATCCAACAATACCGATGAATCAAGAAGCAACTAGTGACGACTAGCAATATATATATACCCACGCCCACAACTCCTTTGTGTTCTATTCGTGCATATAATATCTACGCATAGACCTGGCTCGGATGCCACTGTTGGGGAACACAGTATTTCAAAAAATTTCCTACGATCACGCAAGATCTATCTAGGAGATGCATAGCAACGAGAGGGGGGGAGTATGTCTACGTACCCTCGTAGACTGAAAGCGGAACCGTTATGAAACGCGATTGATGTAGTCGAATGTCTTCGCGATCCAACCGATCAAGTACCGAACGCACGACACCTCCGCAATCTGCACACGTTCAGCTCGGTGACGTCCCTCGTACTCTTGATCCAACTGAGGCCGAGGGAGAGTTTCGTCAGCACGATGGCGTGATGACTATGATGATGAAGTTACTGACGCAGAGCTTCGCCTAAGCACTACAACGATATGACCGAGGTGGAATTCTGTGGAGGGGGCACCGCACACAGCTAAACAATCAACTTGTGTGTCTATGGGGTGCCCCCTCCCCCGTATATAAAGGAGTGGAGGAGGGGAGGGCCGGCCCTCATAGGGCGCGCCCAAGGGGGGGAGTCCTACTCCCAGTAGGAGTAGGTTTCCCCCCTTCCTAGTAGGAGTAGAAGAAGGAAGAGGGAGAGAGAGGGAAGGAAAAGCGGGGGACGGCCCCCACCCAATTCGGATTGGGCTTGGGGGGGCGCCCTCCACTTGGCCGCCTCCTCCTCTCTCCCACTAAGGCCCAATAAGGCCCATTGACACCCTGGGGGGTTCCGGTAACCTCCTGGTACTCCCGTAAATGCCTGAACTCATCCGGAACCATTCCGATGTCCAAACATAGCCTTCCAATATATCGATCTTTGTGTATCGACCATTTCGAGACTCCTCGTCATGTCTGTGATCACATCCGGAACTCCAAACTGTTGGGGAACGTAGTAATTTCAAAAAAATTCCTACGCACACACAAGATCATGGTGATGCATAGCAACGAGAGGGGAGAGTGTTGTCTATGTACCCTCGTAGACCGGAAGCGGAAGCGTTAGCATAACGCGATTAACGTAGTCGTACTTCTTCACGGCCCGGCCGATCAAGCACCGAAACTACGGCACCTCCGAGTTTTAGCACACGTTCAGCTCGATGACGATCCCCGGACTCCGATCCAGCAAAGTGTCGGGGATGAGTTCCGTCAGCACGACGGCGTGGTGACGATCTTGATGTTTTACCGTCACAGGGCTTCGCCTAAGCACCGCTACAACATTATCGAGGACTATGGTGGAGGGGGGCACCGCACACGGCTAAGAGATCAATGATCAACTGTTGTCTATGGGGTGCCCCCCTGCCCCCGTATATAAAGGAGTGGAGGAGGGGCCGACCAAGGAGGGTGGCGCGCCCTAGGGGGGAGTCCAACTCCCACCGGGAGTAGGACTCCCCTTTTTTCTATTAGGAGTAGGAGAGGGAAGAAAGAGGAAGAAGGGAGGAAGGACAGGGGGGCGGCCCCCTTCCCAATTAGGATTGGGCTTGGGGGGGGGGGGCTCCCTTGCTCCTTTCCCCTCCTTTCCACTAAGGCCCATATACCTCCCGGGGGATTCCGATAACCTCCCGGTGATCTGGTATTGTCCCAATCTCACCCGGAACCTTTCCGGTGTCCAAATATAGTCGTCCAATATATCAATCTTTATGTCTCGACCATTTCGAGACTCCTCGTCAAGTCTGTGATCACATCCAGGACTCCGAACAACCTTCGGTACATCAAAATATATAAACTCATAATGAAACTGTCATCGTAATGTTAAGCGTGCGGACCCTACGGGTTCGAGAACAATGTAGACATGACCGAGACATGTCTCCGGTCAATAACCAATAGCGGAGCCTGGATGCTCATATTGGCTCCTACATATTCTACGAAGATCTTTATCGGTCAGACCGCATAACAACATACGGTTGTTCCCTTTGTCATCGGTATGTTACTTGCCCGAGATTCGATCGTCGGTATCTCAATACCTAGTTCAATATCGTTACCGGCAAGTCTCTTTACTCGTTCTGTAATACATCATCTTGCAACTAACTTATTAGTTGCATTGCTTGCAAGGCTTAAGTGATGTGCATTACCGAGAGGGCCCAGAGATACCTCTCCGACAATCGGTGTGACAAATCCTAATCTCGAAATACGCCAACCCAACATGTACCTTTGGAGACACCTGTAGAGCACCTTTATAATCGCATAGTTACGTTGTGACGTTTGGTAGCACACAAAGTGCTCCTCCGGTAAATGGGTGTTGCATAATCTCATAGTCATAGGAACACGTATAAGTCATGAAGAAAGCAATAGCAACATACTAAACAATCGGGTGCTAAGCTAATGGAATGGGTCATGTCAATCACATCATTCTCCTAATGATGTGATCCCATTAATCAAATGACAACTCATGTCTATGGTTAGGAAACATAACCATCTTCGATTAACGAGCTAGTCAAGTAGAGGCATACTAGTGACACTTTGTTTGTCTATGTATTCACACAAGTATAATGTTTCCGGTTAATACAATTCTAGCATGAATAATAAACATTTATCATGATATAAGGAAATAAATAATAAGTTTATTATTGCCTCTAGGGCATATTTCCTTTAGTCTCCTACTTGCACTAGAGTCAATAACCTAGTTCACATCGCCATGTGATTTAACATCAATAGTTCACATCACCATGTGATTAACACCCATAGTTCACATCGACATGTGACCAACACCCAAAGGGTTTACTAGAGTCAATAATCTAGTTCACATCGCTATGTGATTAACACCCAAAAGAGTACTGAGGTGTGATCATGTTTTGCTTGTGAGAGAAGTTTAGTCAACGGGTCTGCCACATTCAGATCCGTAAGTATTTTGCAAATTTCTATGTCAACAATGCTCTGCATGGAGCTACTCTAGCTAATTGCTCCCACTTTCAATATGTATCCAGATTGAGACTTAGAGTCATCTGGATCAGTGTCAAAACTTGCATCGACGTAACCCTTTACGACCAACCTTTTGTCACCTCCATAATCGAGAAACATATCCTTATTCCACTAAGGATAATTTTGACCAATGTCCAGTGATCTACTCCTAGATCACTATTGTACTCCCTTGCCAAACTCAGGGCAGGGTATACAATAGGTCTGTTACACAGCATGGCATACTTTATAGAACCTATGTCTGAGGCATAGGGAATGACTTTAATTCCCTCTCTATCTTCTGCCGTGGTCGGGTTTTGAGTCTTACTCAACTTCACACCTTTGTAACACAGGCAAGAACTCCTTCTTTGACTGTTCCATTTTGAACTACTTCAAAATCTTGTCAAGGTATGTACTCATTGAAAAACTTATCAAGCGTCTTGATCTATCTCTATAGATCTTGATGCTCAATATGTAAGCAGCTTCACCGAGGTCTTTCTTTGAAAAAACTCCTTTCAAACATTCCTTTATGCTTTGCAGAATAATTCTACATTATCTTCGATCAACAATATGTCTTTCACATATACTTATCAGAAATGCTGTAGTGCTCCCACTCACTTTCTTCTAAATACAGGCTTCACCGCAAGTCTGTATAAAACTATATGCTTTGATCAACTTATCAAAGCGTATATTCCAACTCCGAGATGCTTGCACCAGTCCATAGATGGATCGCTGGAGCTTGCATATTTTGTTAGTACCTTTAGGATTGACAAAACCTTTTGGTTGCATCATATACAACTCTTCTTTAATAAATCCATTAAGGAATGCAGTTTTGTTTATCCATTTGCCAAATTTCATAAAATGCGGCAATTGCTAACATGATTCGGACAGACTTAAGCATAGATACGAGTGAGAAACTCTCATCGTAGTCAACACCTTGAACTTGTCGAAAACCTTTTTGCGACAATTCTAGCTTTGTAGATAGTAACACTACTATCAGCGCCCGTCTTCCTATTGAAGATCCATTTAATCTCAATGGCTCGCCAATCATTGGGCAAGTCAATCAAAGTCCATACTTTGTTCTCATACATGGATCTCATCTCAGATTTCACAGCCTCAAGCCATTTCACAGAATCTGGGCTCATCATTGCTTCCTCATAGTTCGTAGGCTCGTCATGGTCAAGTAACATGACCTCCAGAACAGGATTACCGTACCACTCTGGTGCGTATCTCATTCTGGTTTACCTACGAGGTTCGGTAGTAACTTGATCTGAAGTTACATGATCATCATCATTAGCTTCCTCACTAATCGGTGTAGTAGTCACAGGAACAGATTTTTGTGATGAACTACTTTCCAATAAGGGAGAAGGTACAGTTACCTCATCAAGTTCTACTTTCCTCCCATTCACTTCTTTCGAGAGAAACTCCTTTTCTAGAAAGGATCCATTCAAAGCAACGAATATATTGCCTTCGGATCTGTGATAGAAGGTGTACCCAACATTTTCTTTTGGGTATCCTATGAAGACGCACTTCTCCGATTTGGGTTAGAGCTTATCAGGTTGAAACTTTTTCACATAAGCATTGCAACCTCAAACTTTAAGAAACGACAACTTAGGTTTCTTGCCAAACCATAGTTCATACGGTGTCGTCTCAACGGATTTAGATGGTGCCCTTTTCAACATGAATGCAGCTGTCTCTAATGCATAACCCCAAAACTATAGTGATTAATCGGTAAGAAACATCATAGATTGCACTATATCCAATAATAGTATGGTTATGACGTTCGGACACACCATTATGCTGTGGTGTTCTAGGTGGCATGATTTTGTGAAACTATTCCACATTGTTTTAATTGAAGACCAAACTCGTAACTCAAATATTTGTCTCTGCGATCAGATTGTAGAAACTTTATTTTCTTGTCACGATGATTTTCCACTTCACTCTGAAGTTCTTTGAACTTTTCAAATGTTTCAGACTTATGTTTCATCAAGTAGATATACTCATATCTGCTCAAATCATCTGTGAAGATAAGAAAATAATGATACCTCCCGCGAGCCTCAATATTCATCGGACCACATACATCAGTATGTATGATTTCCAACAAATCTGTTGCTCACTCCATTGTTCCGGAGAACGGAGTCTTAGTCATCTTGCCCATGAGGCATGGTTCGCAAGCATCAACTGATTCATAATCAAGTGATTCCAAAAGCCCATCGGCATGGATTTTCTTCATGCGCTTTACACCAATATGACCTAAACGGCAGTGCCACAAATAAGTTGCACTATCATTATTAACTTTGCATCTTTTGGTTTCAATATTATGAATATGTGTATCACTATGATCGAGATCCAACGAACCATTTTCATTGGGTGTGTAACCATATAAGGTTTTATTCATGTAAACAGAACAACAATTTATTCTCTTACTTAAATGAATAACCGTATTGCAATAAACATGATCAAATCATATTCACGCTCAACGCAAACACCAAATAGCACTTATTTAGGTTCAACACTAATCCCGAAAGTATAGGGAGTGTGCGATGATGATCATATCAATCTTGGAACCATTTCCAATACACATCGTCACTTCACCCTTAACTAGTCTCTGTTCATTTTGCAACTCCCGTTTTGAGTTACTATTCTTACCAACTGAACTAGTACCAAATACTGAGGGGTTGCTATAAACACTAGTAAAATATACATCAATAACATGTATATCAAATATACCTATGTTCACTTTGCCATCCTTCTTATCCACCAATTACTTGGGGTAGTTCCGCTTCTAGTGACCAGTCCCTTTGCAGTAGAAGCACTCAGTTTCAGACTTAGGTCCAGACTTGGGTTTTTCACTTGAGCAGCAACTTGTTTGCCGTTCTTCTTGAAGTGCCCCTTTCTTCCCTTTGTCCCTTTACTTGAAACTAGTGGTTTTACCATCAACACTTGATGCTTTTCTTGATTTCTACCTTCGTCGATTTCAGCATCACGAAGAGCTTGGGAATCGTTTCCGTTATCCCTTGCATATTATAGTTCATCACGAAGTTCTACTAACTTGGTGATGGTGACTAGAGAATTCTGTCAATCACTATTTTATCTGGAAGATTAACTCCCACTTGATTCAAGCGATTGTAGTACCCAGACAATCTGAGCACATGCTCACTGCTTGAGCTATTCTCCTCCATCTTTTAGCTATAGAACTTGTTGGAGACTTCATATCTCTCAACTCGGGTATTTGCTTGAAATATTAACTTCAACTCCTGGAACATCTCATATGGTCCATGACGTTCAAAACGTCTTTGAAATCCCGATTCAAAGTTGTTAAGCATGGTGCACTAAACTATCAAGTAGTCATCATATTAAGCTAGCCAAACGTTCATAACGTCTGCATCTGCTCCTGCAATAGGTCAGTCACCTAGCGGTGCATCAAGGACATAATTCTTCTATGCAGCAATGAGGATAATCCTTAGATCACGGATCCAATCTGCATCATTGCTACTAACATTTTTCAACTTAGTTTTCTCTAGGAACATATCAAAAATAAAACAGGAGAGCTAAACGCGAGCTATTGATCTACAACATAGAAATGCTAATACTACCAGGACTAAGTTCATGATAAATTAAAGTTCAATTAATCATATTACTTAAGAACTCCCACTTAGAAAGACATCCCTCTAATCTTCTAAGTGATCACGTGATCCAAATCAACTAAACCATAACCGATCATCACGTGAAATGGAGTAGTTTCTAATGGTGAACATCACTATGTTGATCATATCTACTATATGATTCACGCTCGACCTTTCGGTCTCAGTGTTCCGAGGCCATATCTGCATATTCTAGGCTCGTCAAGTTTAACCTGAGTATTCTACGTGTGCAAAACTGGCTTGCACCCGTTGTAGATGGACGTAGAGATTATCACACCCGATCATCACGTGGTGTCTGGGCACGACGAACTTTGGCAACGGTGCATACTCAGGGAGAACACTTTTATCTTGAAATTTAGTGAGAGATCATCTTATAATGCTACCGTCAATCAAAGCAAGATAAGATGCATAAAAGATAAACATCACATGCAATCAATATAAGTGATATGATATGGCCATCATCATCTTGTGCTTGTGATCTCCATCTCCGAAGCATCGTCATGATCACCATCGTCACCGGCACGACACCTTGATCTCCATCGTAGCATCATTGTCGTCTCGCCAATCTTATGCTTCCACGACTATCGCTACCGCTTAGTGATAAAGTAAAGCATTACAGCGCGATTGCATTGCATACAATAAAGCGACAACCATATGGCTCCTGCCAGTTGCCGATAACTCGGTTACAAAACATGATCATCTCATACAATAAAATTTAGTATCATGTCTTGACCATATCACATCACAACATGCCCTACAAAAACAAGTTAGACGTCCTCTACTTTGTTGTTGCAAGTTTTACGTGGCTGCTACGGGCTTAGCAACAACCGTTCTTACCTATGCATCAAAAACCACAACGATAGTTTGTCAAGTTGGTGTTGTTTTAACCTTCGCAAGGACCGGGCGTAGCCACACTCGGTTCAACTAAAGTTGGAGAAACTGACACCCGCCAGCCACCTGTGTGCAAAGCACGTCGGTAGAACCAGTCTCACGTAAGCGTACACGTAATGTCGGTCTGGGCCGCTTCATCCAACAATACCACCGAACCAAAGTATGACATGGTGGTAAGCAGTATGACTTATATCGCCCACAACTCACTTGTGTTCTACTCGTGCATATAACATCAACGCATAAAACCTAGGCTTGGATGCCACTGTTGGGGAACGTAGTAATTTCAAAAAAATTCCTACGCACACACAAGATCATGGTGATGCATAGCAACGAGAGGGGAGAGTGTTGTCTACGTACCCTCGTAGACCGAAAGTGGAAGCGTTAGCACAACGCGGTTGATGTAGTCGTACGTCTTCATGGCCCAACCGATCAAGCACCGAAACTACGGCACCTCTGAGTTTTAGCACACGTTCAGCTCGATGACGATCTCCGGACTCTGATCCAGCAAAGTGTCGGGGATGAGTTCCGTCAGCACGACGGCGTGGTGACGATCTTGATGTTTTACCGTCGCAGGGCTTCGCCTAAGCACCGCTACAATATTATCGAGGACTATGGTGGAGGGGGGCACCTCACACGGCTAAGAGATCAATGATCAGCTGTTGTCTATGGGGTGCCCCCTGCCCCCGTATATAAAGGAGTGGAGGGGGCCGGCCAAGGAGGGTGGCGCGCCCTAGGGGGGAGTCCAACTCCCACCGGGAGTAGGACTCCCCTTTTTCCTATTAGGAGTAGGAGAGGGAAGGAAGAGGAAGGAGGGAGGAAGGAAAGGGGGGCCGGCCCCCTTCCCAATTCGGATTGGGCTTGGGGGGGGGGCCCTCCCTTGCTCCTTTCCCATCCTTTCCACTAAGGCCCAATAAGGCCCATATACCTCCCGAGGGGTTCCGATAACCTCCCGGTGATCCAGTATTGTCCCAATCTCACCCGGAACCTTTTCGGTGTCCAAATATAGTCATCCAATATATCGATCTTTATGTCTGGACCATTTCGAGACTCCTCGTCAAGTCCGTGATCACATCCGGGACTCCGAACAACCTTCGGTACATCAAAATATATAAACTCATAATGAAACTGTCATCGTAATGTTAAGCGTGCGGACCCTACGGGTTCGAGAACAATGTAGACATGACCGAGACATGTCTCCGGTCAATAACCAATAGCGGAACCTGGATGCTCATATTGGCTCCTACATATTCTACGAAGATCTTTATCGGTCAGACCGCATAACAACATACATTTGTTCCCTTTGTCATCGATATGTTACTTGCCCGAGATTCGATCATCGGTATCTCAATACCTAGTTCAATCTCGTTACCGGCAAGTCTCTTTACTCGTTCTGTAATACATCATCTTGCAACTAACTTATTAGTTGCATTGCTTGCAAGGCTTAAGTGATGTGCATTACCGAGAGGGCCCAGAGATACCTCTCCGACAATCGGAGTGACAAATCCTAATCTCGAAATACGCCAACCCAACATGTACCTTTGGAGACACCTGTAGAGCACCTTTATAATCACCCAGTTACGTTGTGACATTTGGTAGCACACAAAGTGTTCCTCCGGTAAACGGGAGTTGCATAATCTCATAGTCATAGGAACATGTATAAGTCATGAAGAAAGCAATAGCAACATACTAAACGACCGGGTGCTAAGCTAATGGAATGGGTCATGTCAATCACATCATTCTCCTAATGATGTGGTCCCGTTAATCAAATGACAACTCATGTCTATGGTTAGGAAACATAACCATCTTCGATTAACGAGCTAGTCAAGTAGAGGCATACTAGTGACACTTTGTTTGTCTATGTATTCACACAAGTATTATGTTTCCGGTTAATACAATTCTAGCATGAATAATAAACATTTATCATGATATAAGGAAATAAATAATAACTTTATTATTGCCTCTAGGGCATATTTCCTTCACGAACTACCTTCGGTACATCAAAACACATAAACTCATAATACCGATCGTCATCGAACGTTAAGCGTGCGGACCCTACGGGTTCGAGAACTATGTAGACATGACCGAAACTCACTTCCGGTCAATTACCAATAGCGGAACCTGGATGCTCATATTGGTTCCTACATATTCTACGAACATCTTTATCGGTCAAACCCGATAAGAACATATGTTGTTTCCCATTGTCATCGGTATGTTACTTTCCCGAGATTCGATCGTCAGTATCTCAATACCTAGTTCAATCTCGTGACCGGCAAGTCTCTTTACTCGTTCTGTAATGCAACATCCCACAACTAACTTATTAGTCACATTGCTTGCAAGGCTTATAGTGATGTGCATTACCGAGAGGGCCTAGAGATACCTCTTCGACAATCGGAGTGACAAATCCTAATCTTGATCTGTGCCAACTCAATAAACACCATCAGAGACACCTGTAGAGCATCTTTATAGTCACCCAGTTATGTTGTGACGTTTGATAGCACACTAAGTGTTCCTCCGATATTCGGGAGTTGCATAATCTCATAGTCATAGGAACATGTATAAGTTATGGAGAAAGCAATGTCAATAAACTAAACAATCATAGTGCTAAGCTAAGGGATGGGTCAAGTCAATCACATCATTCTCTAATGATGTGATCCCATTCATCAAATGACAACCCATGTCTATGGTTAGGAAACTTAACCATCTTTGATTAACAAGCTAGTCAAGTAGAGGCATACTAGTGACACTCTGTTTGTCTATGTATTCACACATGCACTAAGTTTCCGGTTAATACAATTCTAGCATGAATAATAAACATTTATCATGATATAAGGACATATAAATAACAACTTTATTATTGCCTCTAGGGCATATTTCCTTCACTTCAGGGCATGGCCGAGCCAAGATCACGTAGACATAGCACCACTTCTCCACCACCATCGCCCCCATGAACCACCAACGGAACCACCTCGAGCCACTAGTCACCCTAGCCAAGGCAAGCTCAAAGACGAAGCCCATGCAGGGAATGTGACGTTGAGCGCCACCATCGCCTGATCCGGGAGACTGGGATCCAAAGTTTCCACCGGAGTAGACAGGAGGGAAGACGAGCACCGCATCACGACGCCTTCAACAAGGATACGGTGCCCACAGGCACCGCCGTCGTTGGCTTCAACCGAAATCGAAGCCCGGCATTACGCCAGCAGTGTGTGCGCCCCCAAAACCTATAGCCTGCTAGTCCACCTAGAGCCAAACCCACAAAGTAGAGGAAGCACTCGCTGCCAGCCCACGAACAGAGACCGGTGCGCCATGCGAAGCCTCCAGATCGGGAGAGGAAACCGGGGACGAGCGAGAACCGCACCTGCTTCACACCTAGCCCCCATGCACTTTTAATCCGTCTCCTATCTGACTAAATAGTATCTACTGTTTGTTGAAATCTCACAAATAAGAAAAGATGTTGAATGTTTGCTACTCCAGGGCACGCTTGATTGTGGGCTTTTTATATTAGCCTCGGATAAATTTGTGGCAGATCTGAATTTATATGATGGTAATAACTTACTTGGCCAATGATTGTTCACCGATTTATTCTTTTTTGGAATGTTAGGTGAGGCCCCTCCTAATGCTCCACCTTGTACAGGTGCTAAGCCTGTTATGTAGGCAAAAAATCTGATGTGGCAAGATAATTAAGAGGAGAGAGATGGGTTTGGTGACCCCATGAAGAACCAATGCCAAGCGCGTAAACCTAGGCCAAACATTTAAATGAAGCAAGCTCACCAATGCATGAAAGAGTTTAATAGTTAAGTTATTAAATGAATGGAGCTTAGCAACAACAACTTGCATCAATGCATTAGGGACTATAGTTGCTAAACTATTTAATGTGCTCAGCACCTCATCTAAGCAACTATCCATTGGAAGAAATCTAACACTTGTTGGTGAGCTTACCATTCCATCACATCAAGACAAATATGTATTGTGGATAATGCCCGATATTAATGCAACATCCAACACCTTTTCCAATTTCTGGTAAGTAGCTCCAGGGCTCCAGCCTCCATGCCATCTATAATGCTCCTGCTTCAAAGGATTGATGGGGAGGTCACACGAGTAGGAATGGTAATGGTGTTTCATTCCCGGCTAAGATCTGTCAAGAATTTTAGTTCTTGGACTTCATTTCATGGGTTTCCTGCTGGTGCTACAAGCTTTCATCAAGGTCAATGCTCATGTAGGTAACGTCAATGTTGTCTTGCTCCATGTAATATCCGGATTATATATCGGTATCACCCTTCACAAACCCATTATATTAGAAATTGATTGTTCTTTTGTGGTTGGTGTTCTAGGAAAAGACAGTTTTAACAGATCTCTCCTTGTTGATCTCAAGAAAGAAGCATTAAGTATTTCGAAGATGTTTGCGGATGTAAAGATTTCCAAGATTAGCAGGGAAGCTAATACGGTGGCGCACGAGCTAGCTAAATTTAGTTTTAATAATAGGCCTGACGGTGTTCTTATTAATAGTGTTTCGGCCTGTGTGGTAGATGCTGTAATGAATGATTGTATGAACATTCTAAATTAATTAATATATGAGTGGGGTTTTCAAAAAAAATATTGAACCATGCAGGAAGACTGCATGTTTTTTCTGAAAACGTGGTACTGCATGTAATCCTTATAAAGACTAGTAAGAATGCACGTGCAACGCACGACTGTGAGAAAAACAAACTCCTATGTAAACATATAGCACATCAGAGCCATCATCTCGTCTCAAGGAACCTCTGGAACTTTTAAATATTTAAATATTTATATATGACCATAACAAAATATCATTTGAAAATTGTATTATTTGCAGGCAATACAGAAACTACAAGGAGTAGGATGATACTGGGTTTATAAAACCAACAGACACTCCTACCTAATTATTATGCTCCGTTAGCATAAACACCTTTTACTTTTGTTTCATCCTTCATATCTCTCACATGAATGATAAACCTGCATATATTGCCTTTAAGAGTACTGTTGCTTGGAAACGAAGGAAACAACAAAGCTTGAATATGCCAGTGCCATGACTCTTGGTGAAGATGTGACATGGTCAATCCAGTTCTGGTATTTATCCATAGTCCACACTTTTCCCTACAATCCCAAGTCTGAATCGACAAAATAAGGAATCCATAGACCACACTTCTACACCAATTTTTGTACAGGACTAACTAAAGCTTGTGCTCGATTCTTTTTGATTGCTACAGTAACAAAGCAAATAAAAGGAATACAACATTGAGAATAGAACATATACCCAAGCATGCAGTTGTTTACCATATATTGAGGTGCTTGAGATTACACTAAAAACTATCCAACAAAATACCATAGAAAGGTTGCTCAAAATAAACAGTATGGCATGATGGCATAGAGGAATGCCACATGAAAATACAGTAAGCCCTGCAATTCTGTTTCTATGCTTCTCTAATACTGAAAGCAATAGCCAAATATCATTGTATAGTTCTTTCAGGGTGTCAGGCTCGCTTCAATGCATCTGTCGGCTGATAGAACTTCAATAGGATACTGAAAGAAAAAGAAATTTATAGCATAAAAATGTACGCACAGATTTGGTAGATATAGATTCAAATCTAGTCCAAACGTCATGATCCATTGAACCTTGCTGCATCCCTCGTAATAAGGATGGCCGGGACTGAGAGAAAATACCTCTCATGCAAGGAAGTTAGAGGACACTCATAGCTTAGGAGTAAATATAGCTTTCATATTCATGGAGTCAGCCACAGCAGCAAAGATGCGCAACACTGCAGCAAGGAAGAATAGCACATAACTGCATGATGGACAGAAACCATGTCAATCCACTTCAGTCCGTTCCCTGGAGAAAACATCACGTCACGTCCATTCAATCAACACGGAACTGAATTGTGCAAACAATTCACTGTGTTAAATGGAAAACACAAACTTTCAGGTTTAACAATTCACTAAGTTGGTCATTATTAGTCTTAGACAAATCTAAACAATTTACTAAGCATATATGCATTATAGCTTCAATGCATTGGACAGCAGAACAATTTACCTTGTTGCCTGGGACACTGCCCTTTTTAGATAACTATGGCTACTATGCTATTGACTCATCCAAGTCATGTTCGCCTAGAAAAACAAGGTGTACATTCTCACTTCTTTAGATATCCTCTGAGGGCCTCGCTGGACAGTAAATAACTGTATAGAAGAGCTGCCATAGTTGTCCATCTACAACTTGTACATTTTCACTTCATATAGTAAAATATTGCCGTGTCTTCTAAAATAGTTTTATTGTCGGAGCCTCCCATAGAGTCTTACCATATAAGTTAATTAGCGCTCACACAAATGGCTTGCGTCAGAGAATTGAAAATTACCTGCGTAAAAATAGCACATCCACAAGCAAACTAATCAGCATCTGAATGAAATAAACATCACTTTCATCAGAACGCTACCAAAGGTTGAGCCAACATAGCAGCATACAATTCTGCCTAAAGAGAAAAATGGTAGAACACATACCGTGAAGAACTCTGTGTTCAGAATCAGATGCACTTAGTGGAGAGGAGGGAGGCCTGATTGGATGCAACTCTCCAATCCAGTCCAGGTGAGATGTCACCGTCCACCACCAGGGGGCTCGGCAGGGAGGGGGCGGCGGGGCTGGCTGGGAGAGGTGGGGCGGATGAGTGGTGCGGCTAGGCGAGGCGGAAACGGAGGGGACTGTCGGGGGTTTGGTGCGACATATGCCAACGGATGGCTTATCATGGTGGGGGCGAGTAGAATGTCGCCGGTGCCTGGAAACAGGATGAGGCGAAGACATGCACGCCGGCGAATCTTACCCAGCTTCAGGGCTCTCCGGGGAGATAACACCCCTACTGCTGCTCTGCGGGGTCTCCGCATGATCACTATGGCCAAGTGTTTACACGGTTGCTCCTTGAGCTGTTTCTGGTGGTAGAAGAGGGCCAGGCTAGCTCTCTCCTTCTATCTGGTATGGTCTAGAACTACTGGGATCCAACCCTTTGCATGGGTGCCCTGGGGGGTTTATATAGGCCTACCCCCCAGGGGTACAATGGTAATTCGTCTGGGCACGGGCCCATCCGTCAGTGCCTCTGACCTCCGACTTCTCCGCCGACTACTAGGGCCCGCCGACTGGTGGGCCCCGCCGACTGGTCTGGTACGGAGCCGACAGGCCGCGTCCGCCGCGGGCGGGTCTTGCCGGCTGCTGATTACTGTAGCCGTGCTTCTGATGACGCAGGCTTGGTCAAGGGGTCGTGGCAACAGCCCCGCCGCCTGGCGGGCGATCACTGTGGCCACTCCCCACCTTATCTTGATTAATGGCGCGTGGGCCCCGGGGGAGGGCACGGCCGACTCCCCCGGGCCGACTCCCGACGGGTCCGACTGGCGGTTCTCCCGCCGTCTCCCGAGGTCTCGCTGGCTGGTGGGCCCCGCTGCTTCCAGGCCGTACAGACAAGCCGTCGTGGGCATAGGACTCGGTATTGTGGTGCTGATGTCAGGGTTGGCCGGGCAACAGTGCCACGCCGCATGGAGATCTTCCTGAATACGGCGTGCTGTGGCCATGCCTGCCCTTGGTTAGGGGCGGGGAGTGGGCTTCACTGTAGCCACGCCCCTGCCCCGTCCCCTTCCCCTTCGATGAGGTCATGATTTGTTGGAGTCGCCGGCTGACTCCCCAAAGCCGGCTTCTCTGGAAGTCGTCCCGGGGACTCGGCCGTGAGCGGGCAGTCGGCCACCCTGCCGTCGACTCCTCAGGAGGCGGCTCTTCGTCCCGGAGTCTTGAGGGGCGCAACCTGCCCCGATGTCTTGAAAGGTTATGGGACTCGGGTTGGCCTACCCGTGGCCCATTACTCCGACAGTAGTCCCCGAAGCTGGTGAGGCGCCGCGGACGATCGGCCGGGAAGCCTCAGCAGTTTCTCTCTCCGGGTGCTCGACACATGGTCTTGATTGACTTCTGCCGGGCCGTCTAGAAGGAGTCGGACTTGCTCAACTCGGACTTCACTCAATTTCGACTTGCTCAGTATTTCGAACGTCGCGGCGGGATTTCAAGTGGCGTGCTAGCTAAGCCTCCAGGCCGCCGCCCGTTCTTGGCCTGTCACACGAGGGCACGTGGCCAGGCCATCCTATCAGCCTACGCGCACGACGGGACAGGCCCATAGGCGGGGCCCGCCACTACCGCGCCTCGGTGCCCGAGCGGATCCGCTGTGGCCCCGGTGGACGGTTGGGATTCCTGTGGAGTTATTGTGCGCAGTAACTTTACGGGGATCGTGGGGGTCGTGGGGTTGTGGGCGCAGTAAATCCCCACGTCCGCCCCCTCGGCTTCGCAGCCCACGGGGCTATAAGTAGGGGGAAGAGGGGGGCACGCGTGCCCCTCCTTCCCACTACCCCTCGTTCTCTTCTTCCTCGCTCTCCTCCTTCCTCTTCTCTTCTTCGCTCCGCCGCACGCCCAAGCTCCGGCGAACACCGCGGCGACAGCTCGCGATGAGTTCCTCCTCCACTGCCGTGCCTCCCCCAGTGCGCTCCGGCACCTGGGACGGTTCCGAAGTCCATGAAGACCACATCGAGTTCCTCCGCCGGACCCGTCGGCTTCTCGGCGAGGATCGCGTGCAGGTGCGTCTTGCGCCGGAGGGGGAGATTTCCCCCGCCCCGCAGGAGGGCGAGCGGGTCATCTTCCGCTCGCACTGCCTGTGCGGGCTGGGGCTGCCGGCGAGCAGCTTTTTCCGGTCTTCCATGGAGTTCTACGGACTCCAGCCGCACCACCTCACCCCCAACACCGTGGTGCTGCTGTCCGCCTTCGTGGCCTTGTGCGAAGGCTTCCTCGAAGTCCTCCCCACCCTCGAGCTCTGGGGGGAGTTCTTCTCCAAGCTCGGCACCCAGGCCGCGGGCGTGCCGGCTCAATGCGGCGCCTTCATCGCCGTGCGAAGGTCAGGAGCCGACAACCCCTTCCCCTCCATCTCGCTGATAAAGTCGATGAAGATGTGGCAGAGGTCCTACTTCTACGTCAGGAACGTCGCCACGAGGGGCGACTGGGTCAATCTGCCGGCTTTCGAAGCCGGCCCGCCGGTTGGCAGACTGCCCAACTGGTCGTACTGAGCCAGGTCGCTGACGCCTGCGGGAGCCAGCGCCATCACGCGACTCCGAGAGCTGACGCAGTCGGAGGGTCTGACTGGTCCGGACCTGCTGGCCGCCTTCGTGTCACGCCGAGTTCTTCCACTCCAAGGCCGCCCTCACATGATATGCCAGATGAGCGGGCGCCGTGACCCGAGTCGGATGTGCACCAAGGACATGCCTCATGAAGAGGTGGCCCTCATGGTGAACTACCTTTCGGACAGCAGGCTCCCGGAGGACTGGCGATTCGGCAAGGTGCCGTACTCCCGCGCCGACCCCCCGCCCGTGGTGAGTCGCCTTTCTTTTCTTTCTTTAGATTGTCTTCTTCTTGCCGAGTTTTGTTCTGACCAGTCGGCTTTGGTTAGGATCCCCTTCTTCACCCACCAGTCGGCACCTCGGGGCCGGCCCGTGAGTTCGTCGCCGACCGGGCGGAGAGCGACGTCGACGACCCCGATCTGGGGGCGGCGGCTCTGGAAGACGACGCGAAGGGAGGAGGAGGGACAACAGGCGACTTCAGGCCCTCGGCTACCTCCGCCGACTGGCCTGAAGACAACGCCGAGGGAGAAGTCGCCCCTCGCCATCGGCCAGGAGCCAGCCAGCCCGGCGCGGGCTCTTCTGCCGCGCCGGGCGCTCCAGGCGGCAGGAAGAAGCGCAGGGCCGCGCCGACTTTGTTCGGTAGTCGGCCGAAGAAGCCCAAGGGCTTGGCTGCGGCGACCCGGCGGGACGAGGCAGCGGCGAAGGCCATCCGCTTCCGTAAAGAAGTGAAGAAGCCGCCATTGGTCTCCGCGTAAGTATTCTATCTTCAAAGTTTTATTCTTTCTTCGTGGTTTGTCTGAGTCTCTGCTTGCCCCTCTTTCTTCAGGGCTCCCCTCTCTCTTGAGCGGGTCGCCGCCGCCTCCGTCATGGGGTCAGCGTAGATGTCCGCCACCACTCGGCGGATTGACCCTGCTGCTGACCTCCGGCAGGCGACGGAGCGGAATGCGCAGGAGAGGCGCAACGAAGAAGAGGCCCTTCGCCTGGAGAAGGCGGAGGCCGACAGGGCAGAGGCCTCCGCTAAGAAAAAACTAGCTGAGGCCGAAGTCGCCGCCGTGGCGAAGCAGCAGGCTGAGGAAGCCGCACGCCGCCAGTCGGCCTTGCTCGTTACCCCGCTGAACTCTGCGCCGCCGCCTCCGGAGCTCACGGGGCCAACTGGAGAAGCCGGCGGGGAGAACCTCGTCGCGGAGAGGGAAGGCGGTGACCCCTCTGCTCCGGACGCGAACGTTCCGCCGCCGCCTCCGCCGCCGTCTGAAGGCGCGCAAGGCGAGCAGCCAGCGGACCCTCTAGTGCCGCCGACCGAAGAAGAGGCCGTGGCGAGGCTACTCCTCCAAGTCGTCTCGCCAATGCGCCGTCGTCTGGAGAAGGCGACTTCGGCACCCCGCCCCCTGGAAGCCGGCACCGCCAGCTCGGCGGCCCCAGATGCCGAAGCGACGAGCGCCGCACCTGTTGGGTGGGTGCGAGGAGGCGACACAGGGCCGCTGAACCGGGCGCTCCTGGACGTCCAGGCGAAGCTCCGTGCTGAGGGCGATGCTCTCCAGAGTTGCACCAAGGCGTTCCTAGCGTCGCGGGCAGCCGTCCAGGTATGTTGTTTTTTTCTTTGGTCTTTGATTTCTTGCTCCTCTCTGTGGGGGCGCGCCAGCGCACCCACTGGGTGTAGTCCTCGAGTTTCAGGCCGGCTGTTGAGCAGGCGGCCCGGAACTCCAATTGATGAACTTTTGGGTACTAACTTTGTCTGAAATGCTTGTCGCAGGATTACCACAACCTCCGCGTCACTGCCTTCAACCGTAACGTTGAAGAGCTGGGAAAGCGGACCGCCGACTTGGCGGAGAGCCGGAGTAAGTCCTTTTTTCTTCTCTGCGGGGGCGCGCTAGCGCACCCGCAGGCTGTAGTCCCCGAGATTCGGGCCGGCTGCTGAGCAGCCGGGCCGGATCTCCCCGGCGACCTACTTTATTGACGACTGTTGTCTTTCTTCCTTTCCTTCAAGAGCCAACGCTGCTCTTCAGCAGCAGCTGAGCGAAGCCAACTCCGCCCTGCGCGCCAAAGGGGAGGAGTGCAGCAAGCTCGCCACAGAGCACGATCTGCTGGCCACTCAGTTGGCAGAGCAGAAGGAGCTGCTTGTGAAGTTGCAGAGGGAGGCGGAGGATACGGAAACCGCCCTCTTGGCCGAGTTCGCGAGCGAGCGCTCCTCCTAGTCTGACAAGGAGGCGCTGCTGTCCTCCGGCTTCCACGAGATTGAAGACATCGTTGATGGTGAGTCTCTTTATTTTCTTTCTTCGAGCTGCCGACTTAGATCGTGCCGACGCCTGGTTTTTGACTTGCTTCTTCGTTTCTTCGTGTCTTTGCAGACTTCTTCCCTGGGCAATCGCAGGCCGCTATCCAAGCCATCGAGGCTGACCGTGAAAGTCGGAGGGCGGAGGGCGTAGAGATCGCCGCCAATGCCCCCCGAACTCTTGACGAGCACATCTTGAGCATCGAGGCTCGCCTCCGGCCGGCTCACCGGATGCTGCGCCGGCTTCAGCGCATCGGTGCCCAAGCGATTTCCGCCCTTTGGCCGGATATGCAGACTCCGCGCACCGCCAGCCTGACGGCCAACGGGCTGGAGGTCGCGGCTGGTCGTCTTGAGGACTGGAAGGGCTCTTCGGCCCGGGCTGGAGCGCGCCGGGCCTTGGAGTTCATCAAGGCGTGGTACCCGGGGCTGGATCTAGACCGGTTGGCCACGCTTCGGTCGGAGGCCCAGCCGGAGCTGGCGGCTGCGGAGGATGCCCTTGTCAAACGTGCTGCGGCGATCGCCAAGTACACCGACACCAGCATCTTCGTCCCCGAGCGGTCTAAAGACGGCGAGGAGGTACCGCCGGAGTGGTTTGGGATGAACCCAGACTACGGCGAAGACTCGGCGGAGGTGATTGGCTCTAGCGTCGAGGAGGAGGACGAGGCGTAGGATGGGGGCGAGGCGGAGGCACCAGAAGACGGAGCAGACGGCCAGCCTCAGCCCGACCGCGCCTCCAGCAACGAGCCGCGTGCGACCGACCCGACTGCTGCCGGAGGCGATCAAGCCGAGACTAGCCAGCCGGCCTCCCCGACGCTTGACGCTGGCGCCTCCTCCGACCCTCCGACTCCGTCTGCGGCCTCCTGAGCTGCTGCTGTGTCTTTTATTTTATCTGCTTCAGTAGTCTTTGAAGAACTTGTTAATTCGCACAATTCCACCCGCGGGGTGTATTTTGGACCTCTACTCGACAATTCGGCCAAGGGCCTATGTTATGTAAATATATATATCTATCTTTTCTTGCTCATTGTTCTTTTGGCTGTTTTCCTTTGCCACTTTCTCTTAGTTGCCTGCCTTGCCAATCGGACAGCCGCTTTGCGGACTGTCGTTGGATCAAGTGCCAGGCTACTTTGGGAAAGCAAGTACTTAGCCGTTTTCAATATTGTTTGAGCAAGTTGGATAGAAGACGGCAATCCGACTATCCGAGAGTCGGTTTGTGAGAAAGGTTGGAAGCCATCTTGAGCTATGTTTTATGCTTTGAGTCCTTAGCCATTTTTCATGCGAATGCCCATTCTACCTTACTGCTGCCCACCGTACAGTCGCTCTGCGAGCTGCGGCTTCTGACAGGAGACGGCTTAGGCGTTTACACACTACTTGTCCGACTGCAGGAAGCATTTCATAGTGCAAGGCGGCAAGTCCCCGGGCCGACTTGTCGAGCCCGGTGCCAAGCGGCATGACAAAGAGTAACATACTTGTAGGCATACTTTTTATCATACAGACAAAAGAGGGCAGTCCCCGAGCTCGTCTCGGGGGGGGGGGGGGGGCGAAGTCTTGATACTTAAATACAAAAGGTAGCATGGTACATACTGCATCAACTGTAAAATCTTCGGAGGAGATTTGCATTCCAAGGCCGCTCTGTCTCCTTGCCAGAATCGTCCCTCTTGCGTGCTCGGGGCTTCTGAGCGTCGATCAGGTAGTAGGAATCGTTGCCCAGTACTTTGCTGATGATGAAAGGGCCTTCCCAAGGCGCCGACAGCTTGTGCTGGCCGGCTGTTCGCTGGATCAGCCGGAGCACAAGGTCGCCTTCTTGGAAAGATCTTGGCTTGACCTTCCTGTTGTGGTATCGGCGCAGGCTCTGCTGGTAGATGCTGGACCGGCTGAGTGCCAACAGCCGGCCCTCTTCCAGCAGATCGACGCCGTCTTGTCATGCTTCTTCTGCTTCCTCCTCGGTGTACATGGTGACTCGTGGGGAGTCAAACTCTATGTCTGTTGTGATGACGACTTCAGCACCATAGACGAGGAAGAAGGGCGTGAAGCCGGTTGACTTGTTTGGAGTCGTGCGCAGACTCCAGAGGACGGCTGGCAGCTCATCGAGCCAGCAGCCAGCCGAGCGCTCCAGATGCTCAATCAACCGAGGCTTGATGCCGGACAGGATGAGGCCGTTTGCTCGCTCCACTTGGCCGTTTGACTGCGGATGGGTGACGGACGCTAGGTCCAGTCGGATGCCCTGTGTTGCGCAGAAATGGGCCAAGGCGCCTTTGGCAAAATTTGTGCTGTTGTCGGTGATGATGCTGTGTGGTATGCCGTACCGAATTGTGATATCGGTGATGAAGGTCACGGCAGTCGGACCGTTCAGTTTCTTAATTGGCTTCACTTCCACCCACTTGGTGAACTTGTCCACTACGACAAGTAGGTGAGTTAAACCACCTCGTGCTGTCTTGAATGGTCCCACCATGTCTAGGCCCCAAACTGCGAAAGGCCAGGCAATGGGGATGGTCTTGAGCGCAGAAGCCGGCTGGTGCGGCTTGGAGCTGAACTTCTGGCACCCTTTGCATTTTTGGACCAACTCCTTGGCCTCTTCCAAGGCAGTCGGCCAGAAGAAACCGTGCCGAAAGGCTTTGGCGACGAGTGCTCTTGAAGCCGCATGGTGGCCGCATTCGCCTTGGTGGATGTCTTTGAGAATCGCCTGGCCTTGCTCTGGCTCTACGCAGCGCTGGTAGACACCAGTGACGTTGCGCCTGACCAGCTCTTTGTTGATTATGCTATAGGCTGCCGCCCGGCGTTGTACTTGCCGAGCTGAGGTCTCATCAGTTGGTAGCTCTTTGTTCACCAGAAATTTCAGGATGGGCTGGGCCCATGAGGGTGCTGCTATTTCGTCGACTATCAGAACTGTGACTTGGACGAGGGCGGCTGGGCTGGGAGGCGGCGGGTTGGAGTCAACAGCCGCTTGCTGGGTTGATGAAGTCCCCAGGCCGACCGGCGCGGTCCTTGGGCCGAGTTCTGGAATCTTTGAGTCCGCCACCGCAGTCCCTGGGTCGGGCTCGACTGTGGCGGCTTTGGAGTCACCCGCGAAAGTCCCCGTTCCGACTGCCGGAGCTCTGGAGTTGGATCCGCCGTCTTCGGGAGGAGCCGGCACAAAAATGGTGTCTGATTCTGGTGAAGGTTTGACAGACAGCTTGAGGAGGCATTGAAGGGCGACGCCAGAGGGTATTGCTTGGCGGGTAGAGCCGATTCGTGCCAAGGCGTCTGCTTGGTCATTGTCGTTTCTTGGCACATAGAGGAACTCGCACCCTTCGAAATACCCGCTGAGTTGCTGCACGAGGAAACGGTAGCTTGCCATGTTTGCGTCTTGCGCGTCCCAGTCGCCAGATGACTGCTGGACCACTAAGTCTGAGTCGCCATAACACAAGATCCGGCGGATGCTAAGTTCTTTGGCAAGCCTGAACCCGTGAATGAGCGCCTCGTACTCGGCAACATTGTTGGAGGCGGCAAAATGGATTTGCAGTGCATATTTGAGCTTGTCGCCTTTAGGAGAGGTGAGGACGACGCCGGCTCCCAAGCCGGTGCGCATCTTGGAGCCGTCGAAGTGCATCCGCCAATGGGTGGAGTCAGGTGCTGGAGGCAGGTACTGGGTCTCGGCCCAGTCGACGAGGAAGTCGACCAGTGCTTGTGATTTGATAGCGGTGCGGGGCTGGTAGTAGATGGTGTAAGGAGCCAGCTCTATGGCCCACTTGGCCACTCAACCAGAGGCATCTCGGCTACCGATGATCTCGGCAAGTGGAGCCGTGCAGACCACTGTGATTGGATGCTCTTGAAAGGAAGGCTTCAATTTCTTGGCAGCAAAGTGCACGCCATAGCACATCTTCTGGTAGTGGGGGTAGTTCTGCTTGGAGGTCGACAGTACCTCGCGCAGGTAATATACTGGTCTCTGGACCGGTAGCGCCTTGCCTTCCTCCTTGTGCTCTACTACAATGACTGTGCTGACTACTCGGCTGGTGGCGGCGATGTACAGGAGCATAGGTTCCTTGGGAGTCGGAGCCGCCAGGACGGGTGGAGTAGTCAGCATCTTCTTCAACTGGTGAAAAGTTTCGTCCGCCTTATGGTTCCACTCGAAAAAAGTGGTCTTCTTCATGAGTTGGTATAAGGGGAGATCTTTCTCGCCCGGCCGACTGATGAATCTGCTGATGGACGCTAAGCAGCCGGTGAACTTCTGCACATCTAGCAGTCAGCTGGGTACCTCCATTCTCTCGATGGCCTTGATTTTTACTGGGTTGCATTCTATGCCGCGTTCAGAGACCAGGAAACCTAGCAGCTGGCCGGCTGGTACTCCAAAAACACACTTCTCGGGGTTGAGCTTGATCTGGAACCGGCGCAGGTTCTCAAAGGTCTCCTTGAGGTCTTCCAGCAGTGTTCCACGCTTTTCCGTCTTCACCACCACGTTGTCCACGTAAACGTGGGCGTTCCTGCCGAGCTGCTTGAGGAGGCACTTCTGCATGCAACGCTGAAAGGTGGCGCTGGCATTCCTCAAGCCGAACGTCATGGTGAGGTAGCAGAATGCTCCAAACGGCGTGATGAAGGCGGTCTTCAATCTGTCAGCCGGGTTCAGCTTGATCTGGTGATATCCTGAGTATGCATCCAAGAAACTCAACAACTCGCATCTGGCTGTGGAGTCTATCACCTGATCGATTCTTGGTAGAGCAAATGGGTCCTTGGGGCAGGCCTTGTTGAGGCTCGTGTAGTCAATACACATTCGCCACTGCTTGTTCTTCTTTAGCACCAGGACCGGATTTGCCAGCCACTCCGGAAAGAAAACTTCCATGATGAAGCCGACTGCTAGGAGTCGGGCTATCTCTTCTCCGACGACTCTTCTCTTCTCTTCTGATAAGCAGCGCAGGGGCTGCCTGGCCGGCTTTGCATCAGATCGGACATGTAACTTGTGCTCGACGAAATCCGTCGGTACACCTGGCATGTCTTTGGGAGACCATGCGAAGATGTCCCGATTCTCACGGAGAAAATCGACGAGCTCGCCTTCCTATTTGCCGTCGAGGTTTGCACCTACGACGGCGTACCTCTCTGGGTGCTCCGGATCCAAGGGTATCTTCTTTGTCTCTTTGGCCGGCTTGAACGAACCTTCGGCTTCCGACTCCTTTGGGTCGGGCGATATCTCTGGCTGCTTGCCGGCCATCGCCACAACTCATTCAAGGAGTCGCTTCTCGGCTACGATTACCAGGGACTCGGCCAGCCGACTGCTCTCGGCCGCGCAAGCGGACGACTTCCGGTAGTCGTCGGCCACAGTTAGAATTCCCCTGGAACTGGGCATCTTCATCTTGAGGTAGGCGTAGTGGGGGACCGCCATGAACTTGGCCAAGGCAGGTCGGCCAAGAAGCGCATGGTATGGGCTCTCAAGGTCCACCACCTCAAACCAAACAGGCTCTCTTCGGAAGTGATCTTTGTCCCCAAAGAGGACGTCAATCAGGATCTTGCCGATTGGTGAGCAAGAAAGCCCAGGAACAATGTCGTGGAACACAGTCCGGCTGTTCTGAAGCTGTCTTTGCTTGATTCCTAACTTCTCCATGGTGTCCTTGTACAGGATATTGATGTTGCTGCCCCCGTCTATCAGAACTCGCAAGAAACGCGCGGCCCGTTTGTCCGTGGCAAAGGTGGCGTCCAGGACCAAGGCGTAGGAGCCCGGACTCGGCATCACTTCTGGGTGGTTAGCCCTGCTCCAGCTGATGGGCTTCTCAGACCAGTGCATGAACTCTGGCGTCTCTGAGACTACTGCGTTCACCTCTTGTCGCTACAGCCGCCTGCTGCGTCGATCATCAGCCACACTGGTGAACACCACATAGGCTCCATGCTCTTCAGGGTATTCGTCTTGTACTGCGCCGACTGGCCTGACTGTCGGCTGCTGGGGCGGAGGCGGCTGCCCAGCAGGCGGGGGTGGCAGGAGGCCGTCTTCCTTGGCAATCCTGGTGAGCCAGTGGCACTTCCGAGTGGTGTGATTTGACGGCTTCGCGCCGCTGTGGAACTTGCAAGGTCCATCCAAGGTCTGCTCATAGGAGAAGGCCGGCAACCAGTTCGGCTTGCCGCCTTTCTGTCGCTTGGGCGGAGGCTGCTCTTCTGGCTGGTGGGCTTCAACGGTCGCGGCCTGCCGGCTGCCGGAAGCCGGCTACGGGGCCTTGCGCTTGTTGTCGCCCTGCTGTTGTCGCCGGCCGGCGTCTGCCGCCGGAGTTCTTGTAGCTTGAGGAGCCACTTTGCCAGTCGTGCTGATTTGAATTTCCGCCTTCATGGAGGAGTCGGCCGTGGCGTACTTGTCCGCTATGATCAGCAGCTCGTCGAGGGTTTCTGGCTTGTCGCAGAGGAGCTTGTGCTTGAGGAGGGTGCCTTCTCGGCACCCGGCTGTGAAGTACTCGATGGCCTGCACCTCGTGCACGCCCTCGCATGAGTTCCGGAGCTCAGCCCAACGCATGAGGTAGTCGCGGGTCGACTCGTCAGGACCTTGCACGCATAAGGACAGATGACGAGGCTTGGGAGGACGCTTGTACGTGCTGGTGAAGTTGCGGACGAACGCTTCGGTGAAGTCGACCCAGCTGTTGATGTTGCGGGGCTTTAGGCTGTTCAGCCATGTCCGGGCCGTGCCCTGGAGCATGAGCGGAACGTACTTTACGGCGACACGCTTGTTGCCGTTTGCTATGCTGACAGCCGTGGAGTAGTCGACTAGCCAGTCTTCCGGCTTCACGGAGCCGGTATACTTGGGCGTGTCTATTGGGAGCGTGAACCCTCTGGGAAAGGGCTCGTCCCAAATGCGGGGCCCGAAACAAGGCGGACCCAGCTCGTCTTCTTCTTCCAGCGCCAGGGACCGGTGAAGTCGGTCGATCCGGTGGCAGGCGTCATTCTCTCCAACTCCCTCTCGGCGGCCAAGGCGGTCACCGAGAGTCGGATGGTCAACAGGCGGCGGGGAGACTCGCCTCTCCTTGCGGGGAGGGGGAGGCGGACAGTCGTCCCGTCGTTCCACTGCTCTCGGGCGGCCATCTCGGTCGCGCTCTATGGTAATGCGAGTCCGACTGTGGCTGACAGCCGGCTCCTTGTCCTTTCTTCCTCGGGCGCTGCCAGTCGGCGTCCGAGACGTCGCGCCTTGATCTCGGTGCAGGTCGTCGTTTGGCCGCTGCGGCGCCTCCGTGCGGCAGCCGGCCTCATTCTGCGCGGCGGCCGTGTCGAGGAGCCGCTGGACTTGCTCCATCATGAGGCGGCGTTCTTCACCCTCGAAATTGTCCAGCTCATCCGCCGCTGCCTGGGCGGCTCGGATGTTCTCCGCCAGTGTAGCGTACACGGGGCGGCTAGCCCCAAAAAGGCTGGCGATGGCTACGCCGCGCTGCTGGACTGCGCCAAGGCGGCTAGGCCCTGCCGGGGCCGGCGAGCCACCGACGGCGCGATCCATCTCCCGCTGGTAAGCTTCTGACAAGCGTCTCATGCTGGCCAGCTTCTTCGTGCCTTCAACAAGCTGAAGGCGGCGCACTTCTAACATCTCCGCGTCAGCATCTTCCGGAATGGGCGCAGTCAGGTCTTGCAGCGCCGTGCCGAGTGAGTCAGGCGCTCCTCCGCCAGGGAACTCATCATGACTGATGACTAGCACCTCAGTGACAGTGCTTCCATCTCTCTCTGCGTGGGGGAGAGGTTCTCCGTAGACCACCACGTTGGTGGGGAACGCGCCGACCGACGCGGTGTCGGAGTCGACCAGCATCGGGTTGGTGGAGCCTACGAACTCCAAGTCTACGGCAGGCTCGCCGGAAACGTGGAGTTGATCGAGGAGGCCCGCGAGGAGGTTCTCGGGGCCGCCCGCACCTGCGTCGGACGTAGGTTCGTCGGAGAGGTGGACCTCGCCGACAAGTTCGGCCAAGGAGCTGGCGGCGCAGGCGATCTCAACGCCGCGCAGCGCGTCGATGCAAACTTCGCCTGGCGTGCCTGGCTGGCTGCGCTCGCCAGGGAGGAAAAGGGTTCCCGTCCAGAACAGATCTCCGGACGGCGGTGCACCATGCCCCACGGTGGGCGCCAAATGTCGGGGGTTTGGTGCAACATATGCCAACGGATGGCTTATTATGGTGGGGGCGAGTAGAACGTCACCGGTGCCTGGAAACGGGATGAGGCGAAGACATGCACGCCGGCGAATCTTACCCAGCTTCAGGGCTCTCCGGGGAGATGTACTTGAGACTCTTGTGATCAGTGAAAATGTCCACTTTTCTTCCCAATAGAAGATGTCTCCAAGTCAAAAGAGCATGCACAACTGCCGCCAACTCGAGATCATGAGTGGGGTAGTTCTTCTCATTAGGCTTCAACTGGCGAGATGTATAAGCAACAACTTTCTTCTCTTGCATCAATACTGCGCCAAGACCTTGGAGAGAGGCATCACAAAAGACCTCGTACGGCTTGGATTCATCAGGCGGAGTGAGAACTGGAGCAGTGATCAACTTCTCTTTCAAAGTGTTGAAAGCAATATCACACTCCGGAGACCAAACGTACTTGACGTGCTTCTGAAGAAGATTTGAGAGAGGCTTCGCGATCTTAGAAAAGTTTTCAACGAATCTTCGGCAATAGCTTGCGAGACCGAGGAAGCTACGGAGTTGCTTCACGTTCTGAGGAGGTTCCCAATTCACAATTGCAGACACCTTCTCAGGATTCACGGCAATTCCCCTGGCAGAGATGATATGACCAAGATTAAGAACCTCATCGATCCAAAATTCACACTTGGTGAACTTGGCGTAGAACTAATGTTCCCTTAGCTTATTGAGTACCAAACGCAAGTGCTTGGAATGATCTTCCTTGTTCTTGGAGAAAACCAGAATGTCGTCGAGATAGACCAAAATGAAGCCATTTGTGTAGGCGTTGAAGATGAAGTTCATCATGCGAGAGAACGTCGGAGGAGCGTTGACGAGGCCAAAAGACATGACAGTGTATTCGTATGAACCAAAGCTTGTCCTGAAAGCCGTCTTGGGAATATCTTGCTCACGAATTCGAATCTGATGATAACCCATACGGAGATCAAGCTTGGAGAATACTTGAGCACCTTTGAGTTGTTCGAATAGCTCGTTGATGTTGGGAAGTGGGTATTTGTTCTTGATGGTCTTCTTGTTCACTGGACGGTAATCAACACAAAGTCGGTCCGTTCCATCCTTCTTCTTCACAAAAAGAACACCACAACCCCACGGAGAAGAACTAGGCCGGATAAGACCCATTTTCTCTTGAATATCGAGTTGCTTCTTCAGCTCCTTCAACTCTTCAGGTCCGAGCTTGTAAGGACGTTTGCACACAGGTTCCGTGCCAGGCTCAAGATCAATAACGAATTCAACTGGCCGGTGCGGAGGCATTCCTGGAAGCTCTTCTGGAAAGACGTCTTGATATTCGCAAACGACTGGAATTTGCGAGATGGCATCCAATTCACCCTTCTCATTGAGAGAAAACAGACGGATGGTATTATCCCGAGCGGCAAGACAATTACATCCTCAGAAGAATGAGTCAATTGAATCTGCCTGGCTGCACAATCAAGCTGAGCCTTGTGCTTAGAAAGCCAATCCATCCCGAGAATAAGATCAATATCCGAGTTACCAAGAACCATTGGAGAAGCCAGAAACTTGAAATCACCCATCAAGATAGAAATATCCGGAACCATCATACTAGAACTCAGACGCTTAGCCGGAGAGACGACTTGCATAGCTCTAGGTAAAGCCTTAGTACTAAAATTGTTCTCCGATGCAAATGGGAATGACATGAAGGAATGCGATGCAATAGAGTCAAAAAGTACTTTTGCGGGAATATCATTAACAGGAAGGTTACCCATGATCACATCTGACGCGTCCTCTGCCTGAGCTGCATTCATCAAATTGACCTTGGCATGCTTGGGGTTATGCTTGACCACAGCTGTACTTGTCGATCTCACAGGAGGAGGAGGAGGAGGAAGACGCCTCTGGTTGAAACACTTGTTGGCATAGTGACCCTTATGTTGGCACTTGTTGCACGTGACCTCTGAAAGCGGACGGTGATACGGAGCACTCGATCTTGGAGCTTGAGACGAAGTCTTGTTCTGAAAGCCAGTGTTGGGTGGGTGGGAAGAACCACTGCCACTTTTGCTCTTCTGCTGATACGGCTGACGGAACGGAGGAGGAGGAAGCCAAAACTTCTGCTGCTTGGCCACTTTAGTAGAGGAAGAAGGAGTAACATCTCTGACTCGCTTCTTGGAAGCATCACACCTCAACTGAGCAGCCTCTTGCTTCAGTGCCATGTTGTAGAACTCATCGTATCTCAAGGGCTCAAAGAGAACAAGAGCTAGCTGAATTTCTTCTCTGAGACCACCCCTGAACTGATATATCATGCTCTTCTCATCAGGGACGTCCTGCTTGGCAAAGCGGGCGAGCTTCTGAAACAACTTGTTGTAGTCAGAGACAGACAAAGAGCCTTGCTTCAGATTGCGGAATTCCTCACACTTGCTTTCAACCACGCTTTGGGGAATATGATGAGCTCGGAAATCTCGACGGAAATCATCCCAAGTGATAACACGTCCACCTCTGGAACCCTTGTACTGCTGGAACCATTCTGCAGCTTGATCTTTGAGTTGGAAGGAAGCGAACTTGACAAAGTCCTCAGGCCTGACGTTACTGCACTTGAAATGCTTGCACAGATCCACAAGCCAATCGTCAGCATCGGTTGCCTCAACACAATTGCTGAAAGTCTTTGGCCCGTTAGCAAGGAACTGGTTGAGTGTAGCAAAGTGACTCTGATTGCTGCCTTAATTCCCTTGGTTGCCTTGATTGCGCTCTTGAAGAATTTGCATGATCAACTGTGTGTTTGCATTGGTTGCGGCCATCACAGCTTGCCATGCCTCTGGAGGAGGTGGAGGTGGTGGCGGATCAGGATTCGGAGTCGCGCGCGTTGGAGGAGCCATCCTGAAGAGGTTGACCACCATTAGCACATTGATAGACAAATACTGAAGTTGAACCCAACAGAATGAAAATTGCAACATATAGTCTTCACATCCGAACAAAATGAACGAATGCATTCCTCTTGAAATGGTCACATATCCATAAATTGAGAAGCCACGTAGAATTAAGGTAGAGAAATAAATCAACAAGGTACGGATCAAGAACGAATAATCGGTAAGAAATCCCAATCTCAAACCAATATCCGTGGAAGAAGAACTAGAGCTACTAGAATTCCCACCTATGAAACTCCCGAACCTTTCCGGTTATGCAATCAGGTGTTGGGGATACAGGGGAAGCATAATATCTCACCCAAACTAGCAATTCCTACATCCAGCTGTATCCATCCTTCAACACATAACCAAGAAACCTTCGGAAACCATCTACCTCAACCTTCGAAAAGCATCCTTTATACAAGTTATGGCGATACTCCCGAACTCCCGCCCCAGTACTGGGTGGCATCGAGGTTATCTCACCAACGAACTGCATTAAAGAGATTTTCGATGTCGGCGTACTAAACTCAGGTATTCCAGAATTCCAACAATAAAATTATGATGACAACACCTCAGAGCTCAACTCCCCGGGACACTTCCACTAAACCCCTGACAGGAGGCACCAAGACAATGTTCTCATCATAAAACCATCGGAACGATTCCAAGATACCCGCGTGATCCTAAAAAAAAATTTAGTGAAATTTGAGAAGAGAAGAGTCAAAACTCTACGTCAGGATGCCTTACCAGAGCGATGAGGAGACTGGGAAGTAAAAAGAATTCCTAATCTCTCCTATATATAATTCCTAAATGACTCAAAACATTTTTCTAGACACAACTCGGCCGCTAAAAACGATCAAGCAATGGGGCTCCTAAGGTCGGGGAAGGCTCTGAATACCAACTTGTAACACCCTCGATGCGACTATAGCTCCCACGTGTCGAGGCACGACTTAGAGACATAATCGCATTGAAGGCATATGTCGCAAGTTAGGCAATCTTCACAACATCCCATGTAATGTAAATAATAAAGGGGAGATAACATAGTTGGCTTACACTCGCCACGTCAATCAAGTACATAAATAACATTACATCAACCAAACACTCATGGCCCGACTACGGCGCCAAAATAAAAGAGAAACCCAACAAGCAACAATGGTCCCGTTCACCCCCAACTGGGCACCACTACTGATCATCGGGAAAGGAAACATAGTAACGTTGAGAGTCTTCGTCGAACTCCCACTTGAGCTCATACGCGTCTCCTGGAGCGGAATCATCAGGCCCTGCATCTGGTGTAATAGTAATCTGTGAGCCACAGGGACTCAGCAATCTCGCACCCTCGCGATCAAGACTATTTAAGCTTGAAGGTAAGGCAAGGTAAAATATAGGTGGAGCTGCAGCAAGCGACTAGCAAGTATGGTGGCTAACTTATTTGCAAAAGAGAGCGAGAAGAGGAGGCAAAGCGCGAGCGAGAAACTAGAGAGCAACCTGCGCAAACATTACTCCAACACCGTGTCCACTTCTCGGACTCCGCCGAGAAGGGGCCATCACGGTAACACACTCAGTTGATTCTTTTTAATTAAGTTAAGGTTCAAGTTATCTACAACCAAACATTAACAAATTCCCATCTGCCCATAACTGCGGGCACGGCTTTCGAAAGTTCAAATCCCTGCAGGGGAGTCCCAACTTAGCCCATGACAAGTTCTCACGGTCAACGAAGGAATATACCTCCTCCCAAGACGTTCCGATCAGACTCGGTATCTCGGTAACTCAAGACACTTCGACAGGTTAAAACAAGACCAGCAACACCGCCCGAATGTGCCGACAAATCCCGATAGGAGCTGCACATATCTCGTTCTCAGGGCACACTCAGATGAGACTAGCTACGAGTAAAACTAACCCTCAAGTTTCCCCGAGGTGGCCCCGCAGGCAGCTCGGTTCGGACCAACACTCAGAGGAGCACTGCCCCGGGGGGGTTAAAATAAGATGACCCTTGGGCTCCGGTAACCCAAGGGAAAAAGAGGCTAGGTGGCGAATGGTAAAACCAAGGTTGGGCATTGCTGGAAAAGCTTTAATCAAGGCGAACTATCAAGGGGTTCCCATTATAACCCAACCGCGTAAGGAACGCAAAATCCGGGAACATAACACCGATATGACGGAAACTAGGGCGGCAAGAGTGGAACAAAACACTAGGCGAGAGGCCGAGCCTTCCACCCTTTACCAAGTGTATAGATGCATTAAGATAACAAGATAATATAATGATATCCCAACAAGTAAATAAATGTTCCAATGAGGAACGGCCTCCAATCTTCACCTGCAACTAGCAACGCTATAAGAGGGGCTGAGCAAAGCGGTAACATATCCAATCAACGGTTTGCTAGGACAAAGGTAGGTTAGAGGTTTGACATGGCAATTTGGGAGGCTTGCAAGCAAGTGGTAGGCATCGTAGCAATGGCATAGCAAAAGAGCGAGCAAACTAGCATAGCAAAGATAGTAGTGATTTCGAGGGTATGATCATCTTGCCTGCACAGTTGTCAGAGTTGACTGGATCCTCGAAAGAAAACTCAACGGGCTCCTCGTTAGCAAACTCGTCTCCCGGCTCTACCCAAACAAGACAAACAAGCAACAAGGATACAATCAACAACGTGCAAGGACAAGCAATATGATGAAATGATGATATGCTATGCGGGATGCGATGCGGGATGCCAAATGCAAGATATGACAGGAAATGCATGAACCTGGCCTCAACTTGGAAAACCAAGTGTGCCACTGGAAAGATGAGATGAAATCTCTTGAAAACGGTATAAAGAACGCCGGAATCGGAGTTACGGTTTGGAAATGGCAAGCGATTCAAAAATGACACCGGTCTGCGATTTACAGCAAGTAGGCATCTAAATGCAATGAGATGAACATGCTACAGCAACCAAACATGACAAAAAAATACCTGGCAGGGATGCATATAACATGCTTAACAAAAGTCTAGCACTGAGCTACGGCCAATTCATCCATTAACAGGTTCAAACAAGCATGGCAAAAATGCATATGGAAAACAGATTTCAGACTTAGTGAAATTAACACTTGTCTGGAATTTCAGATCAGATAGCCCTCTTCGGAGCAACAAAACTACAAACTACAGGACCTGAACATGGCCAAGTAAAGCATGGCATGGAGCTACTCAAAGAGCTTAACAAAAGTCCCTTCGTGACCTTGAGCCAAAAGGGATCAGAAAATACAATTGCAAGCATGTGAACATAGCAAAAACATAATCAGTTTTCAGACTTAGTGAAAACTGGCACATGCTGAAACATAACTCAAGTAGTCTTGTTTACGAGCTCGATGCACTCACTACGGTGCAAGTCATGGCAAGACAAGCATACATCCATCAAGAAGGCACAAAATGCAAGCTAGACATGGCAAGAACAATAGCATAGCATGCATGGATCAACTACAACATCATCGGCAAAATTGCAAACAAGTTGACAATCTTCCCAGATTCACAAAGTAGCGAAAGTAGAGCTCGATTGACTCAAGCTAGGGTGCTCCATAATTGCAAACAAAGACATGGATGGATAGAGCACTACAATATTAACAAAACATCCTTACTGATCATCCTCAAAAGAGGCACGGATCACTAGGAAACAACATGAACATATGGCAACATGAGATAAACAGCTCCAGGACTTAGTGAAATTACTAAGTCCCTGAAAACAGAATTAGCAAGTGCACCACTTTGCAAGCTTGCACAAGTCACCACACACATCACAAAAATACATGGGTTGCACCTCTGGAAAGATGACAAAACCCTTAACAAAACACATGTAGGGCATCAGGGCATATCATGCACACATTAATCATGGCAAAAATGACAAAAGTGCTAAACGGAGTAGCAGATCTGACCATTAACTCAAGTAGCCCTCTTCTAACAGCATTTCGGGCATCAAGATGAGTTCAAATGAAAATGATGCAATGGAATGAAACGATGTACTCTCTGAGATGAACATTTTGATATGCTATATGCATGAATCGGAGCTACGGATGCAAAGTTACGAGGCCAAGAACACGGACACTTGGACTGAAAATATCTGGGACTTAGAGAAAATTCAACCTCCGGATTAGGGTTTATTGTTCACGCCAGATCTGGATCGGGGCACGGAAATCGAAGAACGCCGGAAACTTCGCCAGAGCTCGTCGGAGAGGAAGAAGACGGTCGGGGGCGGCCGGATCCGTACGGGAGGCAAGGCCGGGAGGAGGCGGAGGAGCTGGCCGGCCTCGGCGGAGCTCGGCTCCGGCCAGCTAGGCGCGAGGCGGCGGGGAGGCGTGCGGTGGCTGGCTTCGGTCGCCGGCGAGGTGGCGGCGCCGGCGTGGAGGCGGCTCGAGGCGGCGGGGCGGAGAAGAGGCGGGGAGGCGGCGTCCGGTGGCGGCCGAGCACGCGGGTGGCGGCGGGCGACGCGCGGGCCGCGCGGGCTGGCTGCGGGCCTCGTTGGCCGGCGGCGGGGTGCAGAGGAGAGAGAGGGAGGATGGCGCTGAGGTGGCGGGCTCCTATTGTTGGAAATATGCCCTAGAGGCAATAATAAATTAGTTATTATTATATTTCCTTGTTCATGATAATCGTTTATTATCCATGCTATAATTGTATTGATAGGAAACTCAGATACATGTGTGGATACATAGACAACACCATGTCCCTAGTAAGCCTCTAGTTGACTAGCTCGTTGATCAATAGATGGTTACGGTTTCCTAACCATGGACATTGGATGTCGTTGATAACGGGATCACATCATTAGGAGAATGATGTGATGGACAAGACCCAATCCTAAGCATAGCACTAGATCGTGTAGTTCATATGCTATAGCTTTTCTAATGTCAAGTATCATTTCCTTAGACCATGAGATTGTGCAACTCCCGGATACCGTAGGAATGCTTTGGGTGTATCAAACGTCACAACGTAACTGGGTGACTATAAAGGTGCATTACAGGTATCTCCGAAAGTGTCTGTTGGGTTCGCACGAATCGAGACTGGGATTTGTCACTCCGTGTAAGCGGAGAGGTATCTCTGGGCCCACTCGGTAGGACATCATCATATGCGCAATGTGACCAAAGAGTTGATCACGGGATGATGTGTTACGGAACGAGTAAAGAGACTTGCCGGTAACGAGATTGAACAAGGTATAGGGATACCGACGATCGAATCTCGGGCAAGTACAATACCGCTAGACAAAGGGAATTGTATACGGGATCGATTAAGTCCTTGACATCGTGGTTCATCCGATGAGATCATCGTGGAACATGTGGGAGCCAACATGGGTATCCAGATCCCGCTGTTGGTTATTGACCGGAGAACGTCTCGGTCATGTCTGCATGTCTCCCGAACCCGTAGGGTCTACACACTTAAGGTTCGATGACGCTAGGGTTATAAAGGAAGCTTGTATGTGGTTACCGAATGTTGTTCGGAGTCCCGGATGAGATCCCGGACATCACGAGGAGTTCCGAATGGTCCGGAGGTAAAGATTTATATATAGGAAGTCCTGTTTCGGCCATCGGGACAAGTTTCGGAGTCATCGGTATTGTACCGGGACCACCGGAAGGGTCCCGGGGGCCCACCGGGTGGGACCACCTACCCCGGGGGGCCACATGGGCTGTAGGGGGTGCGCCTTGGCCTACATGGGCCAAGGGCACCAGCCCCAAGAGGCCCATGCACCTGGGGAAACCCTAAAGGAAGAGTCCCAGCAGGGGAAGGCACCTCCTAGGTGCCTTGGGGGGAGAGGACTCCTCCCCTGGCCGCCGCCCCCTAGGAGATTGGATCTCCTAGGGCTGGCGCACCCCCCCCTTGGGATCCCTATATATAGTGGGGTAGGAGGGCCTCTCAAACACACCTTTTGCCTTTGGTGCAGCCCCTCCCTCTCTCCCAAGTTCTTCTCCTCTTCTGCGGTGCTTGGCGAAGCCCTGCAGGATTGCCACGCTCCTCCATCACCACCACGCCGTTGTGCTGCTGCTGGATGGAGTCTTCCTCAACCTCTCCCTCTCTCCTTGCTGGATCAAGGCATGGGAGACGTCACCGGGCTGTACGTGTGTTGAACGCGGAGGTGCTGTCCGTTCGGCACTAGGATCATCGGTGATTTGAATCACGACGAGTACGACTCCATCAACCCCGTTCACTTGAACGCTTCCGCTTAGCGATCTACAAGGGTATGTAGATGCACTCTCCTTCCCCTCGTTGCTAGTCTCTCCATAGATAGATCTTGGTGACACGTAGGAAAATTTTGAATTTCTGCTACGTTCCCCAACAGTGGCATCATGAGCTAGGTCTATTGCGTAGATTCTATGCACGAGTAGAACACAAAGTAGTTGTGGGCGTTGATTTTGTTCAATATGCTTGCCGTTACTAGTCTTATCTTGATTCGGCGGCATCGTGGGATGAAGCGGCCTGGACCAACCTTACACGTACTCTTACGTGAGACCGGTTCCACTGACAAACATGCACTAGATGCATAAGGTGGCTGGCGGGTGTCTGTCTCTCCTACTTTAGTTGGATCGGATTCGATGAAAAGGGTCCTTATGAAGGGTAAATAGCAATTGGCATATCACGTTGTGGTTTTGCGTAGGTAAGAAACGTTCTTGCTAGAAACCCATAGCAGCCACATAAAACATGCAAACAACAATTAGAGGACGTCTAACTTGTTTTTGCAGGGTATGCTATGTGATGTGATATGGCCAAAAGGATGTGATGAATGATATATGTGATGTATGAGATTGATCATGTTCTTGTCAAGGGAATCACGACTTGCATGTCAATGACGAGACAACTTCAAGAAGACACGATGATGGAGATCATGATGATGGAGATCATGGTGTCGTGCCGGTGACGATGATGATCATGGAGCCCCGAAGATGGAAATCAAAAGGAGCTATATGATATTGGCCATATCATGTCACTATTTGATTGCATGTGATGTTTATCATGTTTATACATCTTATTTGCTTAGAACGACGGTAGTAAATAAGATGATCCCTTACAACAATTTCAAGAAGTGTTCTCCCCTAACTGTGCACCGTTGCTACAGTTCGTCGTTTCGAAGCACGCCGTGATGATCGGGTGTGATAGATCCTTACGTTCACATACAACGGGTGTAAGACAGTTTTACACATGCAAAACACTTAGGGTTAACTTGACGAGCCTAGCATGTACAGACATGGCCTCGGAACACAGAAGACCGAAAGGTCGAGCATGAGTCGTATAGAAGATACGATCAACATGAAGATGTTCACCGACGTTGACTAGTCCGTCTCACGTGATGATCGGACACGGCCTAGTTGACTCGGATCATGTAATCACTTAGATGACTAGAGGGATGTCTATCTAAGTGGGAGTTCATAAGATGAACTTAATTATCCTGAACATAGTCAAAAGGATTTTGCAAATTATGTCGTATCTCACGCTTTAGTTCTACTATTTAGATATGTTCCTAGAGAAAAATTAGTTGAAAGTTGATAGTAGCAATTATGCGGACTAGGTCCATAAACTGAGGATTGTCCTCATTGCTTCTTAGAAGGCTTATGTCCTTAATGCACCGCTCAGTGTGCTAAACCTCGAACGTTGTCTATGGATGTTATGAACATCTGACATACACGTTTTGATAACTACGTGATAGTTCAGTTAAACGGTTTAGAGTTGAGGCACCGAAGACGTTTTTGAAACGTCGCGAAACATATAAGATGTTTTGAGGGCTGAAATTGGGATTTCAGGCTCGTGCCCACGTCAAGAGGTATAAGACCTCCGACGATTTTCTTAGCCTGCAAACTAAGGGAGAAAAGCTCAATTGTTGAGCTTGTGCTCGGATTGTCTGAGTACAACAATCATTTGAATCAAGTGGGAGTTGATCTTCCAGATAAGATAGTGATGTTTCTCCGAAGTCATTACCACCAAGCTGCTAGAGCTTCGTGATGAACTATAATATATCGGGGACATGTATGATGATCCTTGAGATGTTCGTGATGTTTGACACCACAAAAGTAGAAATCAAGAAGGAGCATCAATTGTTGATGGTTGGTGAAACCACTAGTTTCAAGAAGGGCAAGGGCACGAAGGGATACTTCATAAAACGGCAATTCAGCTGCTGCTCTAGTGAAGAAACCCAAGGTTGAACCCAAACCCGAGACTAAGTGCTTCTGTAATAAAGGGAACAGCCACTGGAGCAGAATTACCCTAGATACTTGGTAGATTAGAAGGCTGGCAAGGTCGATAGAAGTATATTGGATATACATTATGTTAATGTGTACTTTACTAGTACTCCTAGTAGCACCAGGGTATTAGATACCGGTTCGGTTGCTATGTGTTAGTAACTCGAAATAAAAGCTACGGAATAAACGGAGACTAGCTAAAGGTGAGCTGACGATATGTGTTGGAAGTGTTCTCAGTGTTGATATGATCAAGCATCGCACGCTCCCTCTACCATTGAGATTGGTGTTTGCGTTGAGCATAGACATGATTGGATTATGTCTATCGCAATACGGTTATTCATTTAAGGAGAATAATGGTTACTCTGTTTATTTGAATAATACCTTCAATGGTCTTACACCTAAAATGAATGGTTTATTGAATCTCGATCGTAGTGATACACATGTTCATGCCAAAAGATAGTAATGATAGTACCACCTACTTCTGGCACTGCCACGTAAGTCATATCGGTATAAAATGCATGAAGAAGCTCCATGTTGATGGATCTTTGGGCTCACTCGTTTTTGAAAAGTTTGGGACATGCGAACCATGTCTATTGGTATATATGCATGAAGAAACTCCATGCAAATGGACCGTTTTGTACTCGCTTGATTTTGAATCACTTGAGGCATGCAAATCATACCACATGGGCAAGATGACTGAAAGCCTCGGTTTCAGTAAAATGGAACTAGAAAGCAAATTGTTGGAAGTAATACATTTTGATGTGTGCAGTCCAATGAGTGCTGAGGCATGTAGTGGATATCGTTATGTTCTTACTTCACAGATGACTTGAGTAGATGTTGAGTATATTTACTTGATGAATCACGAGTCTGAATTATTGAAAGGTTCAAGTAATTTCAGGGTGAAGTTGAAAGATCGTCGTAACAAGAGGATAAAATATCTATGATATGATCATAGAGATGAATATCTGAATTACGAGTTTGGCACAGAATTAAGACATTGTGGAAATTGTTTCACAACTGATACAACCTGGAACACCATAGTGTGATGGTGTGTCCGAACATCATAACTGCACCCTATTGGATATGATGCATACCATGATGTCTCTTATCAAATTACCACAGTAGTTTATGGGTTAGGCATTAGAGACAACCACATTCACTTTAAATAGGGCACCACGTAATTCCGATGAGATGACACCGTATGAACTATGGTTTAGAGAAACCTAAGCTGTCATTTATTAAAAGTTTGGGACTGCGACGCTTATGTGAAAAAGTTTCAGGCTGATAAGCTCGAACCTAAAGCGGATAAATGCATCTTCATAGGACACCCGAAACAGTTGGGTATACCTCCTGTCTCAGATTCGAAAGCAATAAGGGATTGTTTCTAGAATCAGGTCCTTTCTCGAGGAAAAGTTTCTCTCGAAAGAATTGAGTGGGAGGATGGTGGAGACTTGATGAGGTTATTGAACCGTCACTTCAACTAGTGTATAGCAGGGCACAAAGAGTTGTTCCTGTGGCACCTACACCAATTGAAGTGGAAGCTTATGATATTGATCATGAGACTTCGGATCAAGTCACTCCCAAACCTCGTGGGATGACAAGGATGCGTACTACTTCAGAGTGGTACGTAATCCTGTCTTGGAAGTCATGTTGCTAGACAACAATGAACCTACGAGCTATGGAGAAGCGATGGTGGGCCCGGATTCCGATAAATGGCTCGAGGCCATATAATCCGAGAGAGGATCCATATATGAAAACAAAGTGTAGACTTTGGAAGAACTACTTGATGGTCGTAAGGCTGTTAGGTACATATGGATTTTAAAAGGAAGACGGACAATGATGGTAAGTATCACCGTTAAGAAAGCTCGACTTGTCGTTAAGATGTTTTCCGACAAGTTCAAGGAGTTGACTACGGTGAGACTTTCTCACTCGTAGCGATGCTAAGAGTCTGTTGGAATTATATTAGCGATTACTGCATTATTTATGAAATCTTGCAGATAGGATGTCAAAACATTGTTTCCTCGACAATTTTCTTGAGGAAAGGTTGTATGTGATACAACCGGAAGGTTTTGTCAATCCTGAAAGATGCTAATAAGTATGCAAAGCTCCAGCTATCCTTCTGAGGACTGGAGTAAGCATCTCGGAGTTGGAATGTATGCTTTGATGAGATGATCAAAGATTTTGGGTGTATACAAAGTTTATGAGAAACTGGTATTTCCAAAGAAGTGAGTGGGAGCACTATAGAATTTCTGATGAATATATGTTGTTGATCGGAAATGACGTAGAATTTCTGGAAAGCATATAGGGTTATTTGGAAAGTGTTTTTCAATGGAAAGCCTGGATTAAGCTACTTGAACATTGAGCATCAAGATCTATAAGGATAGATCAAAATGCTTAATGGTACTTTCAAATGAGCACATACCTTGACATGATCTTGAAGGTGTTCAAGATGGATTAGTCAAAGAAGGAATTCTTGCCTGAGTTGTAAGGTATGAAGTTAAGACTTAAAGCTCGACCACGGCAGAATAGAGAGAAAAGGACGAAGGTCATCCCCTATGCTTAAGACATAGGCTCTACAGTATGCTATGCTGTGTACCGCACCTAAAGTGTGCCTTGCCATGAGTCAGTCAAGGGGTACAAGAGTGATCCAAGAATGGATCACAGGACAGCGGTCAAAGTTATCCTTAGTAACTAGTGGACTAAGGAACTTTTCTCGATTATGGAGGTGGTAAAAGAGTTCGTCGTAAAGGGTTACGTCGATGCAAGCTTAACACCTATCCGGATAGCTCTGAGTAGAGATACCGGATACATATAATGGAGCAACAATTTAGAATAGCTCCAAGTAGAACAGTTATTTGAAATGGCTCCAAATAGAGCGTAGTAGGAGATGACATAGAGATTTGTAAAGCACACACGGATCTGAAAGGTTCAGACCCGTAGACTAAAACCTCTCTCACAAGCAACATGATCAAACCTAGAACTCATTGAGTGTTAATCACATAGTGATGTGAACTAGACTACTGACTCTAGTAAACTCTTGGGTGTTAGTCACATGGCGATGTGACCTGTGAGTGTTAATTACATGGCGATGTGAACTAGATTATTGACTCTAGTGCAAGTGGGAGACTGTTGGAAATATGCCCTAGAGGCAATAATAAATTAGTTATTATTATATTTCCTTGTTCATGATAATCGTTTATTATCCATGCTATAATTGTATTGATAGGAAACTCAGATACATGTGTGGATACATAGACAACACCATGTCCCTAGTAAGCCTCTAGTTGACTAGCTCGTTGATCAATAGATGGTTACGGTTTCCTAACCATGGACATTGGATGTCGTTGATAACGGGATCACATCATTAGGAGAATGATGTGATGGACAAGACCCAATCCTAAGCATAGCACTAGATCGTGTAGTTCATATGCTATAGTTTTTCTAATGTCAAGTATCATTTCCTTAGACCATGAGATTGTGCAACTCCCGGATACCGTAGGAATGCTTTGGGTGTATCAAACGTCACAATGTAACTGGGTGACTATAAAGGTGCATTACAGGTATCTCCGAAAGTGTCTGTTGGGTTGGCACGAGGGATTTGTCACTCCGTGTAAGCGGAGAGGTATCTCTGGGCCCACTCGGTAGGACATCATCATATGCGCAATGTGACCAAAGAGTTGATCACGGGATGATGTGTTACGGAACGAGTAAAGAGACTTGCCGGTAACGAGATTGAACAAGGGATAGGGATACCGACGATCGAATCTCGGGCAAGTACAATACCGCTAGACAAAGGGAATTGTATACGAGATTGATTAAGTCCTTGACATCGTGGTTCATCCGATGAGATCATCATGGAACATGTGGGAGCCAACATGGGTATCCAGATCCCGCTGTTGGTTATTGACCGGAGAACGTCTCGGTCATGTCTGCATGTCTCCCGAACCCGTAGGGTCTACACACTTAAGGTTCGATGACGCTAGGGTTATAAAGGAAGCTTGTATGTGGTTACCGAATGTTGTTCGGAGTCCCGGATGAGATCCCAGATGTCACGAGGAGTTCCGGAATGGTCCGGAGGTAAAGATTTATATATAGGAAGTCCTGTTTCGGCCATCAGGACAAGTTTCGGGGTCATCGGTATTGTACCGGGACCACCGAAAGGGTCCCGGGGGCCCACTGGGTGGGACCACCTACCCCGGGGGGCCACATGGGCTGTAGGGGGTGCGCCTTGGCCTACATGGGCCAAGGGCACCAGCCCCAAGAGGCCCATGCGCCTGGGGAAACCCTAAAGGAAGAGTCCCAGCAGGGGAAGGCACCTCCTAGGTGCCTTGGGGGGGAGGACTCCTCCCCTGGCCGCCGCCCCCTAGGAGATTGGATCTCCTAGGGCTGGCGCACCCCCCCCCTTGGGATCCCTATATATAGTGGGGTAGGAGGGCCTCTCAAACACACCTTTTGCCTTTGGTGCAGCCCCTCCCTCTCTCCCAAGTTCTTCTCCTCTTCTGCGGTGCTTGGCGAAGCCCTGCAGGATTGCCACGCTCCTCCATCACCACCACGCCGTTGTGCTGCTGCTGGATGGAGTCTTCCTCAACCTCTCCCTCTCTCCTTGCTGGATCAAGACATGGGAGACGTCACCGGGCTGTACGTGTGTTGAACGCGGAGGTGCTGTCCGTTCGGCACTAGGATCATCGGTGATTTGAATCACGACGAGTATGACTCCATCAACCCCGTTCACTTGAACGCTTCCGCTTAGCTATCTACAAGGGTATGTAGATGCACTCTCCTTCCCCTCGTTGCTAGTCTCTCCATAGATAGATCTTGGTGACACGTAGGAAAATTTTGAATTTCTGCTACGTTCCCCAACACCTATTGGGGGGAGTGAGGTGGCCGGCGAGATGGACACGTCCGGCGCGGCGTGGACGCGTCCGGCGGCGCGAGAGGAGTTTTAGGGTTTCAACCGCAAATATTTCGGGGATGGCCACATATTTATAGGTAGAGGGAGCTAGGAGAGTCCAATTGAGGTGTGGTTTTCGGCCACGCGATCGTGATCGAACGCTCTAGATGATGGAGCAGAGTTTGGTGGGTTTTGGACCAAATTGGAGGGGTGTTGGGCTGCAACACACGAGGCCTTTTCGGTCCCTCGGTTAACCGTTGGAGTATCAAACGAAGTCCAAATAATACGAAACTTGACAGACGGTCTACCGGTAGTAAACCAAGGCCGCTTGGCAAGTCTCGGTCCAATTCGGAAATGTTTAATCCCCACACACGAAAGAAAGCTAGAAATGACCACCGGAGCAGAACGAAGCGCCGGAATGCAAAACGGACAACGGGGAAAATGCTCGAATGCATGAGATGAACACGTATGCGAATGCAATGCACATGATGACATGATATGAGATGCATGACAATGACAACAACACACGGAGACAAAGACCCGAACCCGAGAAAATAAATATAACTTAACGCCGGAAACGGCAAGAGTTGGAGTACAAACTGGGAAAGTTACATCCGGGGTGTTACAAGAGATTAGTGAGGAGAGGGAGAGAGAAGGGAGGAGGAGGATGCTGGGTGCGGCTGACCGGCAAAGGACGTCGGCGGCGGCTTGCAGGTGCGTGGGCGGCGACCGGAGGCGCGGTCGGCTCGGGGCGATCGGGAGGAGCGGCGGCGCTTGCTACGATCTGTTTTTTTTTGAACTGACCAATTCTTCCTGATAAGGCGTGGCTCGGGTGGAATCTTTCCGGAAATCACGGGCGGGGCCGCGGGTTCGGGATCCGGCTTGCCTGCTCCCTCCCCATGCTCCCATCCGTGCACCCACTCCATCCTACGGCTGTATTTTTCTCTTTTTTCTTTCTAATCTAATCATCTCCCCCCTAATTTTAAGGGGGTGGGGCCGGGCCTTATTTTGTTCCAATCAAACCATGCCTCGTATGCGGGAGCACGGATGGGCGCACGCCGGGAGAGCAGGCAAGTCTCGTCCGCGGGATCGAGGACGCGGAGCGCTGGAGGATTGACAGACGATAGCGTCTGTTTAGCAGAACATTTAATCTGAGATGTTAATCTAAGTGATAAACCGTTGGCGCAATATGAGCAGTAGGATATGTGTAAATTGTTCTGATCGGAGGGTCATGGTTATCCCGTGTACAATTTGCTGTGTGGCATTAAGAGAATTTACGTTTGCTCTTTTAATAGTAATATAGAAAAGGGAAGCCCATGTCCAGAAAACTTAGCACAACAACGACGATGAAGATAAAGCTCCATGTTGATGTTAGCCTACTTCAGCCCCATTGCACACCGAGTAACAAGAACGCAAGAAAAAAAATTAGTGAAAGTATAATAAAACTAATTGGTTAATTTTTCTTCTGAAAAGGAGGTTAAAACCCCTGGCCTCTGCATCAATCGATGCATACGACCATCTTTATTTATTATTCAACCAAGGTCTAATAAGAAAATACATCAAGCCACCCGAAGTCACCATTCATACCTACAAAACTCGATAATGTGGAGTGCTCTTACTTTCATATCTAAACCAGTGTCATCGCGATCCATCCACATAATGTATCGGAACGAACAACCGGTGCAGCAGACCTAAAGTGTACACCACATGCACACATTTTAGACGCCGCCATCATCATCGGACGGTTGACCCATCTTCCGGAGAGAGATCCGCATCATCCTTGCCAGTCCGTCCAACCGTTGACGCCACCATGGCGCCCAACGGCGCCACTGCCCCGCGCTTGTCCATCCAGACACGTAGATTCTGGAAGATCTGTCGTGCATAGCACCTACCAACCAGGCATGACACAGCGTAGCACCTGTCGGTCAGGCATGACTTGACATCTTCATCGAAGCTCCGTGCAAGACGAAGCCGCTCCACCTCCTGCCTCTGTCTTCCAACGCTGCTCCACAGACGATGCTCCCAAGAGAGAAACGACACTGCAGTACCACCATCGTTCGATCTGAAAGACCAGATCCTAGGGTTTTCCCTGGAGCAGCACGAGTGGGTTGACAGTCATTGCACGACGATGCTTTCATCAAGGTAACGACGCAGAACGCCGCCATCGCCTGCCATCGGCTCAGTTTTCACCGGCAACTATGTCTTCCCGACTGGCAGCCGGAACTAGATGACGGATCCCGAGATCTGACCATCCAGCCTCAGGCCGACCACCTCCGACGGAGGAGATGGCCACCACCGCCGGCTGCATCGGCCAGATCAGATCTGACCAGAGGTGCCGCCAAGCCGTCCACCAGGCCCTCCACGCAGCCGCCGATCTGAAGCCGAATGATGCGCCGCCGTAGCATAAGTCACCGCCGCCCGGGCCAGGCAAGCCACTGCCCGTGACCGGGCTGCCCGACACGCCGCAACCTTGAATTTTTATGGGAAATGGTAAGGATACACTTGTAGTAGATTATGTGTGTCTATAATTTCAAACCTCTGTGATGCTCCCTTGGGTTAGAGGTTTGAGCTGAAGATAATCAAGTTACTTGATTTATGTGCTGGAAAGTGTTCCATCATTCCCTTAGCCTGATGACACATTATCTTGCTGAAGTTTTTTCTATGGTTTCCAATGGGGGAATACCCAGATTTGAAATAGCCAATGTTTTCAACGAGTGAATGCCACATTCTCAGTGTGGTGCTGAATCTATGTATTCACATCTTTCTTGAAGTAGCTTGGGTCTATTATTATTATTATTATTATTATTATTATTATTATTATTATTATTATTATTATTATCACTAAGCATGGTATAGACGAAAAATATCTTACATGTTTGCTGCTCCAATATAGTATTTGTAGAACCTTTTTCATATTTATTATAAAATATTAAAAGAAAGGGTGCGGTAACGCGCACCATCAATGATCTAATCAGTTATTATGGCGATCAACTCCTTCTAGCATGGTAGTTAGATTTCACATCTAGTACACATTACTACTAATTCTCTCAGATACGTCATGGCTGACATCAGAGCTAGTGTAGTTTTTTCCTATGTAATGTTTGTCTCCTGGCAACTAAGTTGAGCTTATTAGTTTAGTTTGCTGCTAGATGGAGTTAGAGTATCATGTAGTATTTATATATTTCTTATAAGCACTTAACTTCGTCCAACGCGACCATCATTGTAAGCGCTCCGGATAGAAAACTAGACCACCCTTCTGGTCCTTGCTCATGTATCGGTCATGCAGGGACACATGTCATTAAGAACAACGTCTGATTGGCAAGGGCCTTAATTGCCACAGCTTTGATGTTTAGGCTGGTCACAATGCAAAGGAATTTAGGAGTAACATCACACACTTCAATACAACTTTGCTTATGTGGCACATATTTAATAAGGAGAGAGGTGTTTGTGGTGACTAGCTAAGTTATCGGAACATCACACACTCCAAGAAACAATGAGTCTATAACCTAATAAATACATCGTTGCATGACACTATATAGATGTTCCTACCCATTATGGAGATAGTAACATAGTCTAGGAAAGTGTGTAAGTTACTAACTTATGTTCTTGCTCATTGTGACCAGCCTTAGTAGTATATGAGGCAAAGTCGAAGCATATTCATATTAGGTTCGTGGCATATCCATTGTACGGAATAGTCAACGGGGTTCATGACGTGCCTTGATACTGGCATGCTACTTTCCCATACGTATGTGCTCCAGCGCTTCGTTCTCGCATGATGTATGTGGGATTCATGTGATGCAGACCCACGATGTATATACTATCATGTACAGTATGTGGTGTCTTCGATGCATGATTTCCTTGGCAAAACTTGGAGATGCATGTGTGTATGTCTCTACGGTGTGCCGGTGTTTGGTCTTTGTTGCGCAGTTTGGAATGAGAATGCAAGGCGAGCTCAAAGTTCAAACCTAAGCAATGCCGGGCTGCTCGTGAGGAGCAGGTCTAGTCAACATGATCCATCCATCCATCCAGAGTCCAGCTAGCTTAGCTAGCCCCGAGATAAAGGTGCCCGGAATATCCCTCCACACGGGCCCGCCTGCCAGAGAAGCGACCGTCTTCCAACTGCTTCCGATCGGCGTTGTCCTTGTCTCTCTTGTCTCCTCTTCCTCCCGCAGCTACCCTTTGGCTTTTAGGTGCAGGCAGCAAGTAACTACTCCTACCACCAGTCGCACTCCAGGAAGACGTAGAAACTAGCCTACCTCCGTGTCACCGCTCCCGCCCAGCCTCCTCGCTGTAGATCAAGGGAAGGAAGATCGATCAAGTGAGCAGCTCATCGACCGGTCAAGCAAGGAGGATCATTATGGCGGAGGCAGGCGGCGTTGGGCGCAGCGGCGAGGATGATCAGGGCGGGGAGGAGGAGCGCGGAGGGGGAGCGGCCGCGGCGGAGGTGCAAGTGTACTGCGCGGTGGGGAAGGAGGCGGGGAGGGAGTGGAGGGCCAACCTGCGGTGGGTGCTGGCCAACTTCCCCCGGAGCCGCCACCGCCTCGTCCTCGCCCACGTCCACCGCCCGCCGCACCGCATCAACATGAGTAAGCATACTACCACTACTGCTTACCTCTGCTCTGAAAATACTCCTATATTAACTCTTCCTTCCGCCAAGCGCAACGCGCTCAAGCTCCAACCAAAACTCCCTGCACTGCGAAATTACACGTACAGTTTCTCTGGGAGGTTAATTTCTGTTATGTCCATTTTTGAGATGTCACTTTGTAAGCACAGTACCTTTTTGGTTTTTACGCTTTTTGTGTGTCGACGAGGAATCTCGTGTGTGGCATCGCCGGGCGCACGTACGGGCTGACGACGACCTTGCCGCTTGTTTGTGCAGTGGGGGCGTGGGTCCCAGTGAGCCAACTTGCGGAGCACGAGGTGGCCGCGTACAGCAAGCTGGAGGAGGAGAGGGCCACCAAAGCCCTCGACGTCCTCATCGACATCTGCGCAAGTCAACGGGTTCGTTCCTTCCTTCGTCCACACCAACCCCTCCTCCCTCCCTTCGTTTCCTCTCATGATCAGGCGATCCTCATTTTGATCCCCACCACCGAGATGCTCGACTGAACAGTCGCGTTCGATCGGAGCAGGTCCACGCGCGCAAGGTCATTGTGTCGGGGGACGACGCCGCGAGGGGCCTGGTCCAGCTCGTCGACGACCATGGCGTTGCCGAGCTCGTCATGGGCGCCGCCGCTGACCGGGGATACACCAGGTACCCACCTACCAACCACTCTGCTACCTCTAGACTCTAGTGTCAGTGTGCGTGCGCGTGTGGATTTAGAGATGATCGATATTAGTTACTGGAGTATTCCCTAGTCAGATATGAAGATACTTTTGTGATTGCGATTGTGATGGATATGGTGTGTGTGGTTGTTAGGAAGTTGCGGGCGCCCAAGTGTAAGAAGGCGGTGACGGTGCAGCGGAAGGCCAACCCCTCTTGCAGGATCTGGTTCGTCTGCAAAGGAAACCTCATCTGCACTAGGTATATGTATATGTCTGGACATTTTGACACCTTTCAGCTCACTTCGTTTCATATAGATATTGCCTAGAAAAACAAGCTGTTTCACCTAGAGAGTGCCGAGTAACAGAAAGAGACCAAAATCAGTAATAATACCACAAATCATCGGATGGGTTCTAATAGAAAGTTTACTTAGTAAATTAACTGGCACATTTCATGTTGTTAATGCCATCTACCTGACCTTTGCTCAGGGAGGTCAGCCAGGAGCTGAACAGAGCAGAGCCATCCACGGCTAGCTCCAGCCCCAGATCGGTCGCTTCTGACTACTCGAGATCGAAATCGTCCCCGCCGCGCCTGACCATCCACGGGGACGGTGACGGCGAGCTGTTGGGGATGCACCACGACTCGCCCGATCCGATGATGGCGGCGTCGCTCCGCCGGACTCCGAGCAGGGACGACAGCGACAATGCCACGGATCACAGCATCGAGGATTTCGCTCATGAGGGAGCCGCTGAAGGTGGGTCGTCGGCTGTCGTGCAGTTACTGCAAGATGTCGAAGAAGACCCGCCGACGCCTTCGCACGATGGTTCGGCTTCGGTATGTGCAGGCATTTCAAACTAAGATTTTTTTATCTGAACAACAATGTGGTGAAATTTCCTCCAAAAAAACAAAAACAATGTGCTGAAATTTAAAAAAACCATGGGCTACGATCGTGTGATCATGTCGGCGTGGTATAAAATATTCTTGTGTGATGGTATTGTCAGGAGGAGGCTGGCGACATGGAAGATGCTTTGTACGAGAAGCTCAAAGACGCGATTATGGAGGCCGGGAGCCTCAGGCACGAGGCGTACGAAGAGACTCGCCGGCGGCAGAAGGCCGACCGGGACCTGGCCGACGCGTCCATGATGGTAAGTTTCTGAATATAATAAATGAGATAGCTTTGCTTCGATCAACGAGTCAGATTCTCGCCCATCATCTGATTTTGATTGGGTGCAGGCGAGGGACGCAGAGAGCTCCTACCATGGCGAGGCGAGGCGCCGGAAGGAGATGGAGGAGAGTCTGGCGAGGGAGCGCGCGGCCATGGAGCAGGAAAGGCGGGACCTGGACGCCCTTCTCGAGAAGATACGGGAGGTTGATGACCGCAGCGCCGAGCTCGAGCTCCAGATCACCGACTCAGGGCGCGTGATGAGCGAGCTCGATGTCAGGATGTCGGAGTCGTGCTCTGTCCTCGACGCGCTCAGGCGGGAGCGCCGAGGAGAAGGGCCTGCGGCTGACGAAGAATCCATGCCTGCGGTGGACGGTGGTGATCAAAGTGTGAGTTTCTTGCGGCTTGGTTTGTCGGAGCTGGAGGAGGCGACCGATCGTTTCGACGAGTCTGCCGTGATAGGAGGCGCCCGTGCCGGCAGCCGCGGCCGCGTGTACAGAGGGAGCCTCCGCGGCATGAGCGTCGCCGTCAAGATGATTTGCCCCGACGTCGCCGTCGACGAGGCGCCGTTCGGTCGTGCAGTGGACGCCATCGCCAGGGCGAGGCACCCAAACATCGTCGCGCTCGTCGGCGCGTGCCCGGGGGCGCGCGCCGTAGTGCACGAGCTCGTGCCGGGCGGGAGCTTGGAGGACCGTCTTGGAAGAGAGGCGCCGCCACTGCCATGGCACGCGCGGTGCGGCACCGCGTACCGAACCTGCTCCGCCCTGGCCTACCTCCACTCGACGGCAACAGTGCATGGCGACGTCCGGCCAGAGAATATCCTCCTGGAGGACGAGCGGTGCTCCTCCAGCAAGCTCGCCGGCCTCGGCATGCCTGGTCTCGTGGCGTCGCCACAGCTCCCGACCGGCGTGGCGCTGCCGTATGTGGAGCCGCGGTACCTGGCGACGGGGGAGCTGACCCCGCAGTGCGACGTGCATGCGCTGGGCGTGGTCCTCCTCCGCCTGGTGACGGGCATGCCGGCGTTCGCGGCGAAGAAGGCGGCGCAGAAGGCCGCCGACGGGAGCACGCCCTGGCACGAGGTGGTGGACGCGACTGCCGGAGGGTGGCCGATGGAGCGCGCCACGGAGGTCGCGCTCCTCGGGTTGAAATGCTGCGACGCGGTCGAAGCCGGAGGACCACGCCGCGCGGCCGAGCTTCTGGATGAGGCGCTGAGCGTGCTGGAGGCCGCGACGGACGCCACGCCGGGGAGGACGTGGTCGTCGCTCTCGGCGTCGACGGCGTCCGACAGCGGCGGCGCTCCGTCCTACTTCCTCTGCCCGATACTCAAGGTATGCACATGTGCATTCGATCATTCACATGCGCGCGGCTTTCCGAAACGATGCAGTGATGAATAACTGATGTGATTTCGCAGGAGGTGATGAGGGATCCGCAGATCGCCGGCGACGGGTTCACCTACGAGGCGGAGGCGATGAAGGAGTGGCTCGGGAGCGGACACGACACGTCGCCGATGACCAACATCAAGCTTCCCACCGAGGAGCTCATGCCCAACCACGCACTCCGGGCCGCCATACAAGAGTGGCGACACACGAGGCCTATCACCTTCCATCGGTACCAATTATAGATGTGAAATTCAGATTGTTCAAACCATGATTAGCATTTAGCAGGAAAAACGTTCATGCGTTTGAAAAGCTAGAAACGATCACATGGTTTTGCTTCCAAACGTGTTCTTTGTGTCCTTATAGAGAGCAATGTACAAAGAAAGGCGCAATTTTCATGATGAACATGCAATTGACCAATAGAGGATTGCACCGTCGATTTTGCGTATATGAGCAATTGTAGCAGATTCGACAAAATTTGGATTGCCAAAACTGACAAAAGGACGATCGCCAAAAACTATGTAGTCTGACGCATAATCCCGATAACTGGTGCTTACCGCTTGAAATAAGCGGGTAACTACCTAAAAAACTATCAACAACTCAAAAGTAAAAAAAATGGGTGCTTAAAATTTTAGCCCATTTGTGGGACTCAGACGTCTGTGAGACACCTTTTTCCCCTCTTTTCTTCATCGCATCTCTCCATTGCATCGAAGTGCCCGCTGCGTCGTGTACATACGCATCACACACACAACATACTTAGAGCAACTTTAGCGGTTCCCCTAAAAGCTATGTTTGAGGAGATTTTTTTTTCTGGTTTGACGAATTAAGGCATATCTAGCAGATCCCCTAAACCAATAATCTCTCAAAAATGTAGATCTGTATTCCTTAAAAATAATCTTGCCTCGGTTGGCCGAGATCATCTCGACAAACCAAAGCATGTTCATCGTAGGCTGTTGTGTCCATGATAACAACTTTCTTGTCCACCAAACGAGACGTCTTCTGCACAATCTTAAATCCCCACGAGTGCTTCTCAATCTTGACAACACGCGTGCTTTTGATTCGGTGTCATGGACAGTTCTTCTCAAAATCCTGCAGCACTTGGGATTTGGTTGACGATGGTGTGAGTGGGTGTACATCCTCATCTCCACCGCTTCTACTCGCATCCTTGTAAACGACAGTCTACCCCCCCCCCCCCCCCCCAGTGTCACATGCTCGTGGCATGTGTCAGGGAGACCATCTCCCGCTGATGCTCTTCGCCATCGTCATCGACACATTTAATTCCTTGCTGCATCATACTTTGCACACCAGGTCCTACGCCGCCTTACCACCGCCACGCGATATCTAGCATCTCGCGCTTCACCAATGATGTTGTCATTTTGACCATCCGAATCCGTTCGAGTTGATGATCATTTATGAGCTTTTGAGCGTGTTCGGAGATGATTCGGGCCTCCGCACAAACTTCATCAAATGTTTAGCCATGCCAATCTAGTGCGTCCCGGCAATCTCTCCAGTGCCATTGGAGTGTTGCTTAATTTCCCGGTCACCGTCTTTCCCATTCAACACATTGGGTTGCCCCTCTCGATGGCAAGGTTCCTTCCACGGGCACTCATGCCACTTGTTGACAGAATGATCCGTAAGTTGACCACCTAGAAGGCATCCCATCTCTCGTGCGGTGAGCACCTTGCTCTAGTCCACCATGTCCTAAGTGATATCTTGGTTCACATCCTCCTTGCGATGGAGATTAACCCAACACTTGTCAAGCTGGTAACCAGGGTCATCCATGACTTTCTATGGCATGGCCGCAATGATGCGGGGGATGGTAACTACCTTGTTAGGGCAACTCCAACGCCGACCCGTAAATTTCCCCCCAGATCCTTCGGCGGACAAGGGGGCCAATCCACAGACACAGATGCGGGGGGCGGTCATCCAATGCTGCCTGTATACATTTCAACAAATTTTTGAACCAACCAGATAAAATTCGTGCAAACACGTCGGGTTTCCTACAAACCGGACAAAAACATTTACATTTTGGACATATTTTAATTAAAACGGTAAAACTTGTGCACACATGGTCGCGCGGAGCTCCATTCCAATGACACACATACACTACACTAGTCTACGGCCGGCCACGGCGGATCCCTTTGTCTTTCCCATGTCTGGCAGCCTGCTCATCAGACTGTCGAGAGCCTTGGAGGTATATTCCTCCCCCATATCTTCCCTATGTCCAGTGCGCCGCTCATCGTAGTAGTAAAGGAGATGCTTCAGCCGGAGGGGAAGGGTGCCTACTCTGCTTCCGTGAAGCCGAGGCGGGGGTCGATGATGGTCTGCGATGAACCGGGCAAGTCACCGGTTGTGCATGCCGGCGACACGTCGATGGTGGCCTTTCTAGGACCCAAGCAATGGCGGTCTCTCATGTTCTACTTTCCCTCGATGTTGGTGGCAGCGGCCACCCGTGTTCTACTTTTTCTCGATGTTGCCGGCGGCAGCGGGCGTGGACGCGCTGGCCACCGACTGCTACTTCTTGAGCTTGCATTGGTTTTTCCCTTGAAGAGAAAAGGGTGATGCAGCAAAGTAGAGATTAGTATTTCCCTCAGTTAGAGAACCAAGGTATCATTCCAGTAGGAGGTACAAGCAAGTCCCCAATTTATGCACCTGCACAAACAATCAAACACTTGCATCCAACGTGATAATCGGGTTGTTAATCCATTCACGGTCAATTGCAAAGGTGAGATCTGATCGAGATAGGTATAAAAGATTGCTAAAAAATAAAAGGTAAATAAATTGCAGCAAGATATATTTGGTATTTTTGGTTTATAGATCTGAAAATATAGAATGGAAAATAGACCCGGGGCCATATGTTTCACTAGAGGCTTCTCTCTTGAAGGCAAATAATATGGTGGGTGAAGAAATTACTGTCGAGCAATTGATAGAAAAGCGCAAAGTTATGACGATATCCAAGGCAATGATTATGCATATAGGCATCACGTCCGTGTCAAGTAGACCGACTCCTGCCTGCATCTACTACTATTACTCCACACATCGACCGCTATCCAGCATGCATCTAGAGTATTAAGTTCATAAAGAATGGAGTAACTCCTTAAGTAAGATGACATGATGTAGAGGGATAAACTCAAGCAATATTATGAAAACCCCATATTTTTATCCTTGGTGGCAACAATAAAAAACTAAACACCTCTCCCATTGCAAGAAATACCAATCTAGTTGGCCAAACCAAACCAATAATTTGAAGAGAAATACAAATATATCAAATCATGCATATAAGAATTCAGAGAAGATTCAAATAATATCCATAGATAATCTGGTCATAAATCCACAATTCATCGGATCTCGACAAACACACCGCAAAAGAAGATTACATCGGATAGAACTCCAAGAACATCAAGGAGAACATGGTATTGAAGAACACACGCAGAGAGAGAAGAAGCCATCTAGCTAGCTTCTAGCTATCGACCCATAGGTCTGAGGTAAACTACTCACACTTCATCGGAAGGGCAATAGGGTTGATGTAGACGCCCTCCGTGATCGAATCCCGCTCAGGCAGATTGCCGGAAAAGGCCCCAGGATGGGATCTCACGGGAACATAAGGTTGTGGCGGCGAAAAAGTATTTTCATGGCTTGTTCTGATGGTTTGGGAATATTTGTGAATTGATAGGACGAAGAGGTAGGTCGGTGGACTCCCGAGAGGGCCACAAGCCAGGGGGCACGCCCCTACGGCTTGTCGCCGCCTCGTGGGTCTTTGGTACGTCTCCAATGTATCTATAATTTATGAATTACTCATGCTGATATATTATCATTCTTGGATGTTTTACAATCATTTTATAGCAACTTTATATCATTTTTTGGGACTAACCTATTGACCTAGTGCCCAGTGCCAGTTGATGTTTTTGCTTGTTTTTTACATCACAGGAAATCAATATCAAACAGAGTCCAAACACCGCGAAACTTTTTGGAGATTTATTATGGACCAGAACACCCAGGATGGGCCAGAGAAGCACCTGGGGGGTGCCCCGAGGGGGGCACTGTTGGGGAACACAGTAATTTCAAAAAAATTCCTACGCACACGCAAGATCATGGTGATGCATAGCAACGAGAGGGGAGAGTGTCGTCCACGTACCCTCGTACACCGTTAAGCGGAAGCGTTATGACAACGCGGTTGATGTAGTCGTACGTCCTCAGTACCGAATGTAGGCACCTCCGCGTTCAGCACACGTTCATCTCGGTGACGTCCCGCGAACTCACGATCCAGTAGAGCTCGAGGGAGAGTTTCATTAGCACAACGGCATGGTGATGATGTTGATGAAGCTACCGTTGCAGGGCTTCACCTAAGCACCGCTATAGTATGACCGAGGTGGATTATGGTGGAGGGGGGCACCGCACACGGCTGGGAGAGATCAATGATCAACTTGTGTGTCTTTGGGGTGCCCCTTGCCCCAGTATATAAAGGAGCTAGGGGGAGGTGGCCGGCCAAGAGGAGGGCGCGCCAAGGGGGGAGTCCTACTCCCATCGGGAGTAGGACTCCTCCTTTCCTAGTAGGAGTAGGATAAGGGGAAAGGGAAGGAGAGAGGAGGAAGGAAGGGGGGCGCCCCCCTCCTTGTCCAATTCGGACTAGAGGGGGAGGGGGCGCGCGGCCTGCCCTGGCCGCCCCTCCTCTTCTCCACTAAGGCCCAATAGGCCAATTACATCCCCCGGGGGGTTCCGGTAATCCCCCGGTACTCCGGTATATGTCCGAAACCTCCCGAAACACTTCCGGTGTCCGAACATAATCATCCAATATATCGATCTTTACGTCTCGACCATTTCAAGACTCCTCGTCATGTCCGTGATCATATCCGGGACTCCTAACTACCTTCGGTACATCAAAACACAAAAACTCATAATACCGATCGTCACAGAACTTTAAGCGTGCGGACCCTACGGGTTCGAGAACTATGTAGACATGACCGAGACACGTCTGCGGTCAATAACCAATAGTGGAACCTGGATGCTCATATTGGTTCCTACATATTCTACGAAGATCTTTATCGGTCAAACCGCATAAGAACATATGTTGTTCCCTTTGTCATCGGTATGTTACTTGCCCGAGATTCAATCGTCGTTATCTCAATACCTAGCTCAATATCGTTACCGGCAAGTCTCTTTACTCGTTCTATAATGCATTATCCCGTAACTAACTCATTAATCACATTGCTTGCAAGGCTTATAGTGACGTGCATTACTGAAAGGGCCCAGAGATACCTCTCCGATAATCGGAGTGACAAATCCTAATCTTGATCTATGCCAACTCAACAAGTACCATTGGAGACACCTGTAGAGCACCTTTATAATCACCCAGTTACGTTGTGACGTTTGGTAGCACACAAAGTGTTCCTCCGGTATTCGGGAGTTTCATAATCTCATAGTCATAGGAACATGTATAAGTCATGAAGAAAGCAATAGCAACAAACTAAACGATCACCCTGCTAAGCTAACGGATGGGTCAAGTCAATCACACCATTCTACTAATGATGTGATCCCGTTAATCAAATGACAACTCATGTCTATGGCTAGGAAACTCAACCATCTTTGATCAACGAGCTAGTCAAGTAGAGGCATACTAGTGACACTATGTTTGTTTATGTATTCACACATGTATTATGTTTCCGGTTAATACAATTCTAGCATGAATAATAAACATTTATCATGATATGAGGAAATAAATAATAACTTTATTATTGCCTCTAGGGCATATTTCCTTCAGTCTCCCACTTGCACTAGAGTCAATAATCTAGATTACACAGTAATGATTCTAACACCCATGGAGTCTTGGTGATGATCATGTTTTGCTCGTGGAAGAGGCTTAGTCAGCGGGTCTGCAACATTCAAATCCGTATGTATCTTGCATATCTCTATGTCTCCCACCTGGACTTGATCCCGGATGAAATTGAAGCGTCTCTTGATGTGCTTGGTTCTCTTGTGAAATCTGGATTCCTTTGCCAAGGCAATTGCACTAGTATTGTCACAAAAGATTTTCATTGGACCCGATGCACTAGGTATGACACCTAGATCGGATATGAACTCCTTCATCCAGACTCCTTCATTTGTTCCTTCCGAAGCAGCTATGTTTTCTGCTTCACACGTAGATCCTGCCACGACGCTTTGTTTAGAACTGCTCCAACTGCAGCTCCACCGTTCAATATAAACACGTATCCGGTTTGCGATTTAGAATCGTCCGGATCAGTGTCAAAGCTTGCATCGACGTAACCATTTACGACGAGCTCTTTGTCACCTCCATATATGAGAAACATATCCTTGTACTTTTCAGGTATTTTAGGATGTTCTTGACCGTTGTCCAGTGATCCACTCCTGGATTACTTTGGTACCTCCCTGCTAAACTAATAGCAAGGCACACATCAGGTCTGGTACACAGCATTGCATACATGATAGAGCCTATGGCTGAAGCATATGGAGCATTTTTCATTTTCTCTCTATCTTCTGCAGTGGTCGGGCATTGAGTCTTACTCAACTTCACACCTTGTAACACAGGCAAGAACCCTTTATTTGCTTGATCCATTTTGAACTTTTTCAAAACTTTATCAAGGTATGTGCTTTGTGAAAGTCCAATTAAGCATCTTGATCTATCTCTATAGATCTTGATGCCCAATATATAAGCAGCTTCTCCGAGGTCTTTCATTGAAAAACTCTGATTCAAGTATCCTTTTATGCTATCCAGAAATTCTATGTCATTTCCAATCAGCAATATGTCATCCAGATATAATATTAGAAATGCTACAGAGCTCCCACTCACTTTCTTGTAAATATAGGCTTCTCCAAAAGTCTGTATAAAACCATATGCTTTGATCACACTATCAAAATGTTTATTCCAACTCGGAGAGGCTTGCACTAGTGCGTAAATGGATCGCTGGAGCTTGCATACTTTGTTAGCTCCCTTTGGATCGATAAACCTTCTGGTTGCATCATATACAACTCTTCTTCCAGAAATCCATTCAGGAATGCAGTTTTTACATCCATTTGCCAAATTTCATAATCATAAAATGCGGCAATTGCTTAACATGATTCGGACAGACTTAAGCATCGCTACGGTTGAGAAAGTCTCATCGTAGTCAACTCCTTGAACTTGTCGAAAACCTTTCGCAACAAGTCGAGCTTTGTAGACAATAACATTACCGTCAGCGGCAGTCTTCTTCTTGAAGACCCATTTATTCTCGATGGCTTGCCGATCATCGGGCAAGTCAACCAAAGTCCATACTTTGTTCTCATACATGGATACCATCTCAGATTTCATGGCCTCAAGCCATTTTGCGGAATCTGGGCTCACCATCGCTTCTTCATAGTTCGTAGGTTCAACATGGTCAAGTAACATGACTTCCAGAACATGATTACCATACCACTCTGGTGCGGATCTTACTCTGCTTGACCTATGAGGTTCGGTAGTAACTTGATCTGAATTTTCATGATCATTATCATTAGCTTCCTCACTTATTGGTGTAGGTGTCACAGGAACCGGTTTCTGTGATGAACTACTTTCCAATAAGGGAGCAGGTACAGTTACCTCATGAAGTTCTACTTTCCTCCCACTCACTTCTTTCGAGAGAAACTCCTTCTCTAGAAAGGATCCATTCTTAGCAACGAATGTCTTGCCTTCGGATCTGTGATAGAAGTTGTACCCAAGAGTCTCCTTTGGGTATCCTATGAAGACACATTTCTATGATTTGGGTTCGAGCTTATCAGGTTGAAGCTTTTTCACATAAGCATCGCAGCCCCAAACTTTAAGAAACGACAACTTTGGTTTCTTGCCAAACCACAGTTCATAAGGCGTCATCTCAACGGATTTTGATGGTGCCCTGTTTAACGTGAATGCATCCGTCTCTAAAGCATAACCCCAAAATGATAGCGGTAAATCAGTAAGAGACATCATAGATCGCATCATATCCAGTAAAGTACGATTACGACGTTCGGACACACCTTTACGCTGGGGTGTTCCGGGTGGCGTGAGTTGCGAAACTATTCCGCATTGTTTCAAATGTAGACCAAACTCGTAACTCAAATATTCTCCTCCACGATCAGATCGTAGAAACTTCATTTTCTTGTTACGATGATTTTCCACTTCACTCTGAAATTCTTTGAACTTATCAAATGTTTCAGACTTATGTTTCATTAAGTAGATATACCCATATCTGCTCAAATCATCTGTGAAGGTGAGAAAATAATGATACCCGCCGCGAGCCTCAATATTCATCGGACCACATACATCAGTATGTATGCTTTCCTATAAATCTGTTGCTCGCTCCATTGTTTCGGAGAACAGCGTTTTAGTCATCTTGCCCATGAGGCATGGTTCCCAAGTACCAAGTGATTCATAATCAAGTGATTCCAGCAGTCCATCAGTATGGCATTTCTTCATGCGCTTTACACCAATATGACCCAAACGGCAATGCCACAAATAAGTTGCACTATCATTATCAACTCTGCATCTTTTGGCTTCAACATTATGAATATGTGTATCACTACTATCGAGATTTAACACAAATAGACCACTCTTCAAGGGTGCATGACCATAAAAGATATTACTCATATAAATAGAACAACCATTATTCTCAGATTTAAATGAATAACCGTCTCGCATCAAACAAGATCCAGATATAATGTTCATGCTTAACGCTGGCACCAAATAACAATTATTCAGGTCTAAAATTAATCCCAAAGGTAGATGTAGAGGTAGCGTGCCGACTGAGGGAGTCCTGGACTAAGGGGTCCTCAGGCGTCCGGCCTGTTATCCATGGGCCGGACTGATGGGCTGTGAAGACATGAAGACCGAAGACTGTACCTGTGTCCGAATTGGACTCTCCTTGGCGTGGAAGGCAAGATTGGCGACCGACTATGAAGATTCCTTCCTATGTAACTGACTCTAGGTAAACCCTAGATCCCCTCGGTGTCTATATAAACCGGAGGGGATAGTTCGGAAAGGACACATTCATTACCATAGTCATATAGGCTAAGCTTCTAGGGTTTAGCCATCATGATCTCGTGGTAGATCAACTCTTGTAACACCCATATTCATCAATATCAATCAAGCAGGACGTTGGGTATTACCTCCGTAGAGAGGGCCCGAACCTGGGTAAACATTGTGTCCCCTGTCTCCTGTTACCATCGATCCTAGACGCACAGTTCGGGACCCCCTACCCGAGATCCGCCGGTTTTGACACCGACATTGGTGCTTTCATTGAGAGTTCCACTATGCCGTCGACGAAGTGTTCGATGGCCCCTTCAATCGTCTATAGCGATGCTATCCAAGGAGAAACCTTCCTCCCCGGACAGATTTTCGTGTTTGGCGGCTTCGTATTGCGGGCCAAATCGCTCGGCCATCTAGAGCAGATCGATAGCTACGCCCCTGGCCACCAGGTCAGATTTGGAAGCTTGAACTATGTCGCGGATATCCCTAGAGACTTGATCTTCAATGGATTTGAGACCGCAGCGATCGTTCCCCCTCGCTCCGAGGAACATGACTTAAATCTGTCATCGGATCACATCCAGGAGATGGTCCCTGTTGTTGCGACGGCCTTAGAACCAGAGCAGATCGTGCCACCCGAAGCCACAGAGTCCACGGCGTTGGAGCCACACACAGACTCGGCACCCCGCGATATCTGCGTCAATGGAACTCTGGATTCGTCTCGGGCTATAAATTCCGGACCATATACGCTTGCGAACACCGAGCTAGATCGGTTATCGATCTTAGAATTCAGTGTCGCAGACGTCTTTTAGCACTCACGTTTGGGCGATGTGCTAAACTCTTTAAAGAACCAGTCATTCACGGGAGACTCGCAGCCAAACTATGTTTGGTTCGAACTAGGGGCTGACGATGGAGAATTTTGCTTCCCGCCCGCCACCCACTTCATAGCCACTGTCGAGGACTTAACCGACATGCCCACTCCTGGCTCCGCAAACATTGACGGTCCAGACGATGATGGAGATAAGGAGCAAGGTCAAGATCCGCCAGTCATCAGGCGCAAGACGACCACCCTTTCACATGACGTGTACATGATCGATACACTTAAAAAGCCTCGCGGCAAAGACAAGGGAGATCCAGTTAAAACTCCTGAGTCACAGTCTAAGTTCCAACGCCCCAAGTCACATCGCAGCAACAATGGCACTGGAGAACATAGTACTCCGGACGGCGCCGAAAGCAATGAAGACCCTGTGGGAGCAACATTCGAGAAGGAGGAACAGGAAAATAGGCAAGCCAGCCCTGACGAACAGGCCCTGCCCAGCGGCGGATTGGAGGACGACAACTACCTTCCACTCTCCGAAGATGAGGAAAGCCTCGGCAACGAAGACTTCATCGTACCCGAAGAGCCCCTCGAACAGGAGTGCTTCAAGCGCAGGCTGATAGCTACGGCAAGGAGTCTGAAAAAGAAGCAGCAGCAGTTTCAAGCTGACCAAGACCTACTCAATGACAGATGGACCAAAGTCCTGGTCGCCGAAGAATATGGCCTTAGTGGCCTAGCTAAAAGCTACCCAAAGCACAGATCGCTCTACCAGTCCGATGACGGGGCGTTGGAGCCCATACCATCGTCACACAACACAGCAGGTCACCGGCAACTCTATCCGGATAAAACGGCAACTCAAGCCGAACACCAGACCGCCCCATCTCGCCGTAAAGGCAAGAACAACGCAGACCACGATTACCCAGACAACATGCAGAGGGACTGGGACAATAGAGCAGGAAGCGCAAGACCGATCTACGGATCACGAAAACATGCTTCGACACGCGACGATGGCTACCTATTCGGACGTGTCACACCTCACCGCGACCAGGCTGAAAATCGCAATGGGACTCCTTCGGAGTTACGCCGCAGTGTGGCCCAACATAGAGGCGCCACACACCCGCTTTGCTTCACTGATGAAGTAATGGATCATGAATTCCCCGAAGGATTCAAACCCGTCAATATTGAATCATACGACGGGACAACCGATCCCGCAGTGTGGATAAAAGATTTCATCCTCCACATCCATATGGCCTGTGGAGACGACCTCCACACCATTAAATACCTCCCACTAAAACTAAAGGGACCAGCTCGGTACTGGTTAAACAGCCTGCCTGAAAATTCCATAGGCAGCTGGAAGGACTTGGAGGAGGCCTTCGTCGATAACTTCCGAGGAACACATGTCCGGCCACCGGATGCCGATGACCTAAGTCACATTGTCCAATAGACTGGCGAATCAGCCAGGGAGCTCTGGACCCAGTTCTTAGTCAAAAAGAACCAAATCGTCGACTGTCCGGACACGGAAGCCCTCGCGGCTTTCAGACACAGCGTCCGGGACGAATGGCTTGCATGCCACCTTGGCCAAGAAGGACCTAAATCCATGACATCTCTCACTGCTCTGATGACTCGCTTTTGCGCGGGAGAAGATAGCTGGCTCACTTGTAGGAGCAATAGCGCCAGCAACTAGGGCACCTCCGAAATCCGAGACACCAACGGCAAGCCACGGGGAAGCAAAAACAACAGTCGCAATGACAATGAAAAATCAGGCGACACAACGGTCAACGCCGGATTCAGCAACCCCAAGCCCGGTCAGCGGAGGAAGCCATCCAAGGCGAATCGAGATGAACCATCCAACCTGGACAGGATTTTGGACCGACCCTGCCAGATTCACGGCCACCCCGATAAACCAGCTAATCATACCAACAGAAACTGCTGGGTCTTTAAACAGGCCGGCAAGCTCAACGCCGAACACAGGGGAAGGAAGCCGCCAAGCGACAGGGACGACGGAATGGTTCACCAACGAGAAACCGGGGGTCTGAAGCAGTCTCCACTCGAGGATCAACTACCCCTAGAACGGAAATAGCAACCCAGCTCCTGCCGCCCACTCCGTACATCTGCAAAGTTCGTACCACGCGTACATCATTACGCACTCAAGATACCATGGGCATCGGCGGAAGCACAATACGGACAAGCCTACAAGCACTCCAGTAACTTTTTCTATATATAGTTATTTTTTTCCTCTTTCGATATCCTTTAAAAACAAGTGACGAACAGTTTAAAAATCGGAAACTGGCTCTATCGGAGTCCGGATCCGTACACTCACCTAAGGGGCTATGTCCAGCAAGGATTCCCCACCGAGGACTGGCGGTGCAGACGTGCGACAGGAGGTCCAAAATAACTTTTTGTAGACCTCACTCCCTATTTTTCGAGCCTATACTATGCATGTTCCTCTGCCTCCAATCCCGAGCATGTCAAATAGCCGGGGGTGGGATGGATTTTATATAATCATAAGTAATCATCAGCATATCGCTCAGTTACCAGTAAACAATATCCAGACTAATCATCCATATGGTTTTCCCGACAAATATGGCTACTACGGTTATTTCACAGAAATACCTTGGCCTAATCTACCAGGGGCTCGGTGTGGGAACAAATGAGTTGCCAGTAAAAGTCCGAACAACTCTATAGCATACTTCGTCGCAAGTTTGGCCTTATATGCATAAGCTCCGAATCTTTGTCTTGGGTCAATAGTTGGGTTGCCCGGCTCCTGTGCTTGCTACCCTACGTTCCGCTCTATCGGCTAGGGTAGTAAAGGGAGAACTACTGCGATTGGGCCCTGGTCTAAACCGGACGAGCACCTCAGTAGAGAAAGCTGAAAACTGACTGTCATGATGCGGCGTGAGCTAGTCAACCACTTGACGACTTATCAGAATCTTTAGCGATTCTCTGTGTCACACGAGGGATCTTTTCAGATCAAATATGTAAGGCACCATACGCCGCATACATACCAGGGGCTATGTCGTAGCCCCACTGTCGTGGAATTAACACGTCAGATGTCCTTAGCGTGAGGACTTAGTCGTGAGGCCAACGCATCTATGTGGTAGCTTGAGAGGGGTTGAGCGGAATCGAGAGACGCAACACAAGACAAGGGTTTAGACAGCTTCGGGCCTCGGGAAACATCATCCGGTAACAACCCTACATGCTGTTTGAGGCTAGATCTCATTATCATCATGAGGGAGTCGCCGTAAACCGGCTCTCCTCTTTGTGTCCAGCCCTAAGATTGTTTCTTCTTGCCCGTCCCCCTTTGGGGAGCCCTGCCCCTCCTTATATATGTTGAAGGGGCGGGTTACATGTGGAGTCCAACTCGGACTTTAACTTAAACTATTTTGACTTCCCTTCCTGGGCTTCTTAATGTCTGCCGGTTTAACATTGTCTGCCGGTTTAACATTGTCTATCGGCTTAACATTGTCTGCCGGTTTTAACATTGTCTGCCGGTTTAACATTGTCTACCGGTTTAACATTGTCCGCCGGTTTAACATTGTTTGCCGGTTTAACACCAGCCGGTTTACCGTCTGTCTTAACCATCTGTCTTGACTCTCTGTCTTAACTCTCCGCCGGTTTACCATCCGCCGGTTTACAACTCCAGCCGGGTCATACCGCGGGGTATATCCCCGACATTAGCCCCCAGTTTAATTTGGATTTATCCATGTTAAACTGGTCTTGATTATCCTTAAGTCCTTGTCACTTCCTTCTTCTATAAAATCCGAGTCAATAGACTAGCTTCATAATCAATTTGCTGACATCGGTTTGTCAGAGTGAAATATTGTGAAGAATAACTCCTTTGACTTCAGCTCCCCATGCTTAACAAAAATATTGGCCTTTGAAATACTCATTTGATCTTCAGCTCCCAATGCTTAACAAAAATATTGGCCTTTGAAATACTCATTTGATCTTCAGCCGGTTTAAGAATGTAGAACTTGCCGGTTTGAGAATGTAGAACTGTGCCGGTTTAAGACTTGAACTTGCCGGTTTATCATTTCCGATTTACAAATATTAATGGCACCAGGTCATAATTGTAGTTAACATGAAGCTTGAAAATATACCTCTTATATGCCTATCACTTGTAGCCCCCAAGTCTTAAGAAGGTAGCATAGCAACAGCTTAAGATTTGCTTCAATATGAATATCACAATCTTGAAGAAATCCATGTTGTTCATCAATCACTATTCAGAATTGAGTATTCTACATATGTAGCCCCCAAGTGTCGGGTTGTCATGCTTGCAGCAACCTGGGACTTAAAATTGCCTTATTCTCATAAAAACTTCAACCAGTGTAGCCCCCAAGGGCCGGGTCATTATGCAATAATGAGCAGGGACTTTGTAAATATAATCTTGTAAACTTTGATCATCAACGTGTAGCCCCCAAGGGTCGGCTCAGTAAGATAATATTGGGCTGGGACTTTGATATATTCTTCAATGAAAATAACATCATATGATGTAACCCCCGTCATGGGGCTTGAACCCACGTCCACAAGGTTAAGAGCCTTGTGCTTTACCAACTGAGCAGTGGATCCTTCAATAATAGATGAAAATTTCTGTACCTTGAATTGTTGACACGAGCAATTGGTAGCCCCCAAGGGCCGGCTCATTACAATGTGATGAGTCGGGTCTTCAATAAGGTGAGCAAAAAATGACTTTATTAGCCCCCAAGTGTCATGGTGCATGCTTGCATCGACATGAGACTTGTGTATTTGATGTAATTTCAACTGAAATAATGTAGCTCCCAAGTGCCGGGTCATAATCCTGTAGCAACTCGGGACTATTCCTTCAATTGTAGAATAAATCATATCTATTGATAATATGATAGCCATTGCGCTAAAGCGACTTTGAAAACCTTAATCATAATACTGGTTATTGATAACCATAATAAAAATCCAGCCATGTTGGCTATTTGAATAATATACCCAATGATTTATAAGCGCATAATTCCAATGGCGCAATCCAAATATATACTGGCGATTTATAGTCCAAAGCCAGGCCGGGTCAATAAACACCGGTGATTTGTAATTATGCTTTATTCAACCTGTTTCTGCACACCGGTGATTTGTAAACCGCCGGACGGGTCATAATGCCCAACATATAACCCGGGTTTATAACCAAGGCTGCACTTAAGAATAATCAAATATGAAATAGATCATACCTGTGACATTGAATCACATCGTTGGTTTACCGACTTTTTTTAGTAAGGGTGATAACCCAAATCTTGATAACTCCCGTCATATTTTGCTGGTTTGTAATAAAATCGTGTCGGGTTGTAATAAACACCGGATAATCATCCTGTCAACTTATAGTCAACGCCAGACCAGGCTAAGAAAACTCTGATTTATAATTGAGTTTGTACTAACAACCGATAGTTGAAAGCTTGTGTCGGGTTAAGAAACACCAGACTGATGAAATGACTTATAGTCTGGCCGGGTCAATGGACGCCAGTTTATCTTAAAACCTTATCAAAGAAGAAGAAACTTGACAAAGGCAAATAAAATCGTGTAGTCGAGGCTTTTCAAGGGCTGCCAGGCCCATATTCGAGGCTTTTCATGGGCTGCCAGGCCGCTGAGTTAAACCATTTGACAAAGCCTTTTAAGATGGGCCTCCAACTAACCAATCGTCGTTTTAACTTTGACAAGTTCAGGGTCTCAGTGAGAGTAACTGTCAAACGTTTGGCGGGTCATGCCAGGATTACCTGGATAGGAGTGGCTTACTTGATGAAGGCGGGTTAACCCGGGGTTTTAGGTGAATACACCAGGCTTCCAAGCCATGGGTCGATACCGGGTTACAAGGGTCCTTTCAAACTCTTTGGTTTTTGACACAAAGAGCCCCAAAGTAACTTTGTGAGCTGTGCTTAATGGGTGCCTATGTTTGAGTTGTGCGTAGCAACAAGACTCTCTTTGCCCCCTTGGGTGGGAAACTCCGTAGCTTTGTTGTGGCGTGATAGCCAAATTAATGGACAAAATTCCGCTTTGTAAGTTGAAGCCCCCATGTAACCAATAATATGATAAGCCAATAAGGCAGGATACCCATGTTTGAACCGCGCATCATGGTAATAGGTCCTCTTCGGCAACCTTTAACTTTTTGCAAGAGATAAATTCTTCTTGATCCGGGATTTTGAACCAGATATTGAGAGCTTCAAAGCTTTATGGGAGACATCTTTCCCTTGAACCGGATTTTAAACCGGAATCTTAATTTTCAGCCGGAAATTTTCTGACAGCCTTTAAACTCGAACTTGCGAGAAGTTAATTCCTTTTTGAACCAGAAATTCTTAAACCGGATTTGAGAACTTCAGAGCTTTGTGGGAGAATAGATTTCTCTTGAACCGGTTTGTAAAACGGACATTTGAGAGCTTCAGCGAGACTGACTTCCCTTGAGCCAGATTGTAAACCGGAATCCTTTCTGATGACCCAGAACTTCTTCATTGAGCCGGGATTTTGTAACTGTCATATATTTTTTAAGCCGGAAATTTTCTAACGGCCTTTAAATTTTCATAAATATAACAGTAGCCTCCGGGACCGGGTTATCTTCCCTCCAATGATCCAGAGTTCTTGAGCCTGCTGAAACTGACAAGAGTTGTTGAGTCATGTAACTGTAGCCCCCGAGTCTTAAGACGACTCGAGGAGTTGTCTTGAGATTCTCCGTTCTTGACCATAGTAGAAGGTGTATATCGTTTGGTGTTGATAACACGATGTAAATCCACAGAAGGTTGAGGTGACTGCGGCGGGTTATAAATGATCCCGTATGAGCCGTGTCAACAACTCGGCCAACGGTTCCTTCCAACTGGCTATTTGAAGTGTACCAAACTGTAGTGGCAGCGATTTGTGCGCATGTCCATTGATCCATCCAGTGTAGACGGCGGCTGAATGATAACTTGCCTCCAACTTGCTGGAAGAAAACCGGGCTACCCAAGCAGTGACTGGCTTTTTACTCAATAAAATAGCTCATGCAAACAGATGCGGCCTGATGTGTTGATGTAAACCAGGCCTCGGGGGTGGCGATTTACGCACGTCCATTGACAACGGGCAGACGCGATCCCAGCAAGCTGATGTGAACCGGTCCACAAGGGCAGCAGTTTGTGTGCGTCCATTCATCATGTGATATGTCCCGGATTATTCCTAGGCGAAAATATTATCAATCCGTGCGCCATATCCATGGAATAAACCATATTTGTAGTGAATAATGGTCCTGTATATAAAAATATACAAATCAAGGTAATTTGTCCTTTGATAAAAATAAGATATGTTAATAAAACAAATTGTAGATAGATATCACCTGATGTTTGCAGATGGCAAACGACTTTGGATGACAAATAATTCGTTCACCGCATCAGAGGCGATGGTTTAAAGCGCTGCACCGGTTGGCTTAGACGGACACTCCGGGTCATATTTGACCCACTTGTTTTAGGCAACCTTTGACCTTTCTTTTCATACAGGTGGCCGGCTCCACCCTTTTATCTGGTACCCAAACCTGCCAAGGCAACTTGCCAGTGACAGTAGTTGAAGCGGGGGCAGCTCACGGCCACACCGGCGAAGGGCGGAGGCAAGGGCATTGCGGCGCGAGAGGCCAGCGGGCGGAGGGCGCAGGGCCAGCCCCGGACGGGTGCAGGGGCGAGGCAGTTCGTCCGCAACAGCGGAGGCGATGTGGACGCGGCTGTAAAGACGAATACGAGGCCGCGGGCGACGCTCGGAGCAGAGGCGAGCGTCAACCCGGAGGCGACTCGCAGACAGGACAGACGGCGGGTCGGGACGGCCGCACGGTGGAGAGGCGCCGCAGGGTGCTTGATGCCACGGCAACAGGGGCCCGCGAATACGCAGCCGTGGAGGCGGGCGAGCGGCCGCCGGCGCGGGCGCGACAGAGCCAGGCGCGGCGCCCTCACGCTTGTGCAGGGGCGCTTCGGTTGCAGGAGGTGACCCGGCGACGCGGCGGTTTAGAAGCGGGGCGGAGTTGAGGCCACGACGACTCAGGGAGAAGCAGCACAGGGGCGGCACTCGAAATGGCGCGAGGCTGCGGCGGTTCAAGACCGCAGTGGCGCGTGAAGGCGAGGGCACCCAAGGCCAGGCGGCGGGTTGATACGGTGCTTTGGAGACGGCGGGTCTTGTGCGGTGCACCTGAGGTAAACCAGATTTTGACGGACGCAGTACAAACGGCCGCGAAGCATACAGGCGGCGGCTCGGCCCTGCCGCGGCTAAGAAGAAGCTGCTTGCAGTGCAGTCGCAGAAGCACCGGCGAGTCGAGCGACGACAGCGCAACGGCGATGCCCATACCGGAGGCGATGGGAGACCTGAGCCAGTCAGCAGAGGCGGGCGTCTCAAGGTGAGGACGCGGGCGTAGACGAGTCCGGGTCATTGCCGGCTCTGTTTCCGGGTCATGGCTCTACTCATATCCATGTCGTGGTCGTAACCAATTAAGAAAAGTCAAACGCTCGTGCACCAGTCAGGCTCATTGTGTGCTCCGTGGGATTCGATCCCTGATCTTTTTTTTGAGTCTTGGGTATGAACAGGAATAGAGCAAGCACTCATGGAACGACCATGCAGCAGCTGATCGGATGCGTCTTCCTCAGAACCTTGCAAGAACCAACGACTCGAATAATGAGATATTCAGATGTTTGTATGACGGTGACGGTAGGCAACTCCCTGATAGTGCCGGCTCACTGGGAGACCACGAGCTAATGGCAGCGTGCGGCGAAGGCGGTTCAGATAGCAGCGTGCAGCGACCTCCTGTGCGGCCGTTTTGATATAGTCTGAAAGTTTTCCAGTCGTCGGCTTCAGCCCCCTCGTAGGAAGTACGGGGGTGTTCGGAAAAGTATTTAATCACTCTTTATCCAACATCTTGGTCCATGAAGGAGGTGATAATGCGGCGAACCAGGCAATCGGACTATAAGGCGTTAACACTTTCACTTAGCCATAGGAGTTTTATGGTGGGGCTACGACATAGCCCCTGGTATGTATGCGGCGTATGGTGCCTTACATATTTGATTTGAAAAAGATCCCTCGTGTGACACGGAGAATCGCTAAAGATTCCGATAAGTCGTCAAGTGGTTGACCAGCTTACCTCACCTATCGAACCTCCTCACGGGCCGCTTTGCATTCCGACCGCGCTCCCCTTGCCTCTTGCAAGGCCTTCTCCAGATTAGCCGTTAAAGCTTCACTCTCCTTCTCTAAAAATTCACAGCGGCCGGTAGCATTCTTCAGCTCGAGCGTCATCGTGGATATCTTCTCCTCATCTTGGCAACGTGCAGCTCGTTCGGCTTCTAATTCAGCCGATGCCTTTTCGGCAGCAGCATTGCTATGCCGGGCCTGTTCCTTGGCCCGGGCTAGCTCTGCTCGAAGAACTTCAACGGCGGCAGCACCATCTGCAGCCAAATTTCAGCGTCATGCTTATACCACAAAAATGTAAGAGGATTGCACCGAATACATACCTTGCGACTCGTCAAGACGTATATTGATTAAAGCAAGATCATCCCCTGCCACATCAAGCTTCCGCTTCAAATCGGCGATTTCCATAGTCCGGGAAGCGGCCAAGGGAGAAGAAGCTTGTGTTAAAAGTCAATCAAGTTAGTCCTCAAAGGGTCCTTTTCGATCCTCCGTTTTGCTTCCCAGCGGAAGCCAACCTGAGTATCAGGGGCTACTACCTATACACAGGCGCATCATTGCAAATGAAACATAGCCAAAAACATTAGGTTACAAACCTCGAAGCCCTTCAGTAGGCTCATGAAGGCTTCATTCAATCCGCTCTTTGCGGACGAAATCTTCTCAATCACTGTACCCATCAAGGTACGTTGTTCCCCCGAGACAGATGCTTTCTGCAACATGTCCCGCAATATATCCGGAGTCTCTGGGTCTCTGAAAGCTGCTCCAAAAGCACAATCATCCTTTGAAGGAATCTGCTCGCCTGTGTCCAAAATCGCTGTCGACTGTGAACCAGACAGTCCGGGGCCTTTATTACCATCAGCCCCGGAATCCTGGATGGTCGGAGGTCCACCTTTGGGTACTGCCCCTTCCGTCCCCTGGTCTAAAGGGACCCTCCGCGATGACACTTCAGATTCATCCGCCTTATTGGGCGAGGAGGTCGGAGGAGGCGTCTCGCTCTCCATCATCTCTGGAAGAAGACTCCCCGAAGAAGAGGATCGCCTAGAAAAACTCTGTGCCGACCTATAAAAATGCATGAATGCGTTACGTATATCTTCGGTAATAGCAACGGAGTGGGACGCTGTCAAAGTACTCCAGATTCTCTTACGGTTTGGCCGAAGGCTTGCCCCCTTGTAGGAGCTGCTCAACGGCATCACTTTCCAAACCCAAGCCGGTCGACGGCGGCATCTTGCCATTTTTGAAAGACTGCCCCTCCCAATCTTCAGAGGCGGCCCTTTTCCTCCTGTTGGGAGAAGGGATACTGGGTCCTTTTCCGCCTCCGTCTTCGGGCGAGGAAAGGTCGATTTCTCCGGACTCAGTGTCCGACTTACCTTCGGAACCAAGGTCATCTTGGGTCTTTTCGGGCTCCCCTGCTGATGCCTGGTATGGCGCCGAGGCCAGCATCCTTGTTAACACAAGAGTAGCTGAGTCTTTGGGAAGGGGAGTCGGACACCTAATCAATTCCACCTTCTTTATCCAGCCCTGAAAAAGGATGATACTGTTGGTATCTTGCCACTAGGTATCTGATTATGAGGTATTCGGTGAACGGGTACTTACCGGGGTGTCCGGATGGTTACAATCTAAGCCGACATCTTCGGTGGTGTCCGGCCATTGCCTTCGTTTCCCGAAGACTAATCTCCACATTCCTTCGTGCATTGTGCCGAAGAAGTTCTGAAGAGTCCGCGGCCCTTCTGGATTGAACTCCCATAGGCGGAGAGGTCGTCACTGGCACGTCAGGGTCCGGTGAACTAGCATTATATGAACGACGCTGGCTATGTCGATGTCCCTCTCAATGAGGCTTCGGATGCGACTTTGCAGAGTTCGCACATCATTCGTTGATCCCCAATCTAGCCCCTTATTAATCCACGATGCAAGTTGAGTTGGAGGGCTGGGTCAGAACGCGGGCGCCGTTGCCCACTTGGAGCTACAGGGCTCGGTGATATAGAACCACCCCTGCTGCCACAGATCGGAAGATTTGGCGAAGGATCCTTTCAGCCAAACGGCGTTAGCAAGCTTGCTCACAGTAGCGCCGCTGCACTCAGCCTGCTCCCCCTCTACCACTCATGGCTTTACATCAAAGGTCTTGAGCCACCGACCGAAGTGCTGAGGAGTTCGGAGGAGGGCTTCACATGTGACGATAAATGTCGAGATAAGAAGAATAGAGTCCGGGGCCAAATTGTGGAAGTCTAGCCCGTAATAGAACATGAGCCCTCGGGCGAAGGGGTTAAGTGTGAACCCCAACCCGCGGAGGAAGTGGGACACGAACACGACCCTCTCGCCGAATCTAGGGGTGGGAATAACCTGCCCCTCGGTAGGAAGCCGATGATGGATTTCAGCGGTCAGGTACCTCGCCGCCCGAAGCTTCGCAATGTCTTCCTCCGTAACAGAAGAAGCTACCCACCGGCCTTGACGGCTGGATCTGGACATGATTGGGGCTAGTGGCGACCGGAGCCTGGGTTTTGGAACTCAGGGTAGCAGGGGTTGAGGAAGAGGCTAGCGTGGAAGAAAAAGACGGGTCTATACCCCTATATAAAGGCTGCAAATATCAAGTGCCTCCTCCCGGGTCTCAAAAACTTGCTTGTTTCCAAGGAGTTGTACCCAAGCGACGGTTGGGTTACCCACGTTCGGGTCGACAGGAATCCCTTAAAAAGGGAGGCATGATCTCCGCTTGGATAAGATGCGCCAATAAGGCCACATCCTGGGACGTGGGGCGACGGGCCAGCTAAAACGGTTCGCAAGCAAGGGCCGGGCGGGCGTGGTGTTATATTACCAAAAAGTGGTCAGTGGGTTGAACCCTTGAAATATTATATCCTCTACGGTTGTGCATACAAGTCCGGATACAATCATTACATCTGAAGATCAACTAGGAGTTTGGAAGGGGGAACCCGCCTTGCAATGCTGAAAACAATCTGCGCGCCAGACTCTTCGTCATTGAAGCCAGGTTCAGGGGCTACTGAGGGAGTCCTGGACTAAGGGGTCCTCGGGCGTCCGGCCTGTTATGCATGGGCCGGACTGATGGGCTGTGAAGACATGAAGACCGAAGACTGTACCTGTGTCCGGATTGGACTCTCCTTGGCATGGAAGGCAAAATTGGCGACCGACTATGAAGATTCCTTCTTATGTAACCGACTCTATGTAAACCCTAGATCCCCTCGGTGTCTATATAAACCAGAGGGGATAGTCTGGAAAGGACACATTCATTACCATAGTCATATAGGCTAAGCTTCTAGGGTTTAGCCATCACGATCTCGTGGTAGATCAACTCTTGTAACGCACATATTCATCAATATCAATCAAGCAAGACGTAGGGTATTGCCTCTGTAGAGAGGGACCGAATCTAGGTAAACATTGTGTCCCCTGTCACGTGTTAGCATCGATCCTAGACGCACAGTTCGGGACCCCCCTACCCGAGATCCGCCGGTTTTGACACCGACACCGACGGCGATCACATCGACTTTAGAACCATTTCCCACGCACATCGTCACCTCCTCCTTAGCCAGTCTTCGCTTAATCCGTAGTCCCTGTTTCGAGTTGCAAATATTAGCAACAGAACCAATATCAAATACCCAGGTGCTACTGCGAGCTCTAGTAAGGTACACATCAATAACATGTATATCACATATACCTTTGTTCACCTTGCCATCCTTCTTATCCGCCAAAATACTTAGGGCAGTTCCGCTTCCAGTGACTAGTCTGTTTGCAGTAGAAGCACTCAGTCTCAGGATTAGGTCCAGACTTAGGTTTCTTCTCCTGAGCAGCAACTTGTTTGCCATTCTTTTTGAAGTTCCCCTTCTTCTTCCCTTTACCCTTTTTCTTGAAACTGGTGGTCTTGTTGACCATCAACACTTGATGCTCCTTCTTGATTTCTATCTCCGCCGCCTTTAGCATTGCGAAGAGCTCGGGAATTGTCTTATTCATCCCTTGCATATTATAGTTCATCACGAAGCTCTTGTAGCTTGGTGGCAGTGATTGAAGAACTCTGTCAATGACACTATCAACAGGAAGATTAACTCCCAGTTGAGTCAAGTGGTTATGATACCCAGACATTCTGAGTATATGTTCACAGACAGAACTATTCTCCTCCATCTTGCAGCTGTAGAACTTATTGGAGACTTCATATCTCTCAATCCAGGCATTTGCTTGAAATATGAACTTCAACTCATGGAACATCTCATATGCTCCATGACGTTCAAAACGTCGTTGAAGTCCCAGTTCTAAGCCGTAAAGCATGGCACACTGAATTGTCGAGTAGTCATCAGCTTTACTCTGCCAGACGTTCTTAACGTCATAAGCAGCATCTGCAACAGGCCTGGCACCTAGCGGTGCTTCCAGGATGTAATTCTTCTGTGCAGCAATGAGGATAATCCTCAAGTTACGGACCCAGTCCATGTAATTACTACCATCATCTTTCAACTTAGCTTTCTCAAGGGACGCATTAAAATTCAACGGAACAACAGCACGGGCCATCTATGTACAATAACATAGACAACCAAAATACTATCAGGTACTAAGTTCATGATAAATTAAAGTTCAATTAATCATATTACTTAAGAACTCCCACTTAGATAGACATCCCTCTAATCATCTAAGTGATCACGTGATCCATATCAACTAAACCATGTCCGATCATCACGTGAGATGGAGTAGTTTTCAATGGTGAACATTTCTATGTTGATCATATCTACTATATGATTTGATCTTAGTGTTCCGAGGTCATATCTGCATATGCTAGGCTCGTCAAGTTTAACCCGAGTATTCTGCGTGTGCAAAACTGTCTTGCACCCGTTGTAGATGAACATTGAGCTTATCACACCCGATCATCACGTGGTGTCTCGGCATGTCGAACTTTGGCAACGGTGCATACTCAGGGAGAACACTTTTACCTTGAAATTTAGTGAGAGAACATCTCATAATGCTACCGTCAAACAAAGCAAAATAAGATGCATAAAGGATAAACATCACATGCAATCAATATAAGTGATATGATATGGCCATCATCATCTTGTGCCTTTGATCTCCATCTCCAAAGCACCATTATGATCACCATCGTCACCGGCGCGACACCTTGATCTCCATCATAGCATCATTGTCGTCTCGCCAACTATTGCTTCTATGACTATCGCTACCGCTTAGTGATAAAGTAAAGCAATTACAGGGCGATTGCATTGCATACAATAAAGCGACAACCATATGGCTCCTGCCAGTTGCCGATAACTCCGTTACAAAACATGATCATCTCATACAATAAATATAGCATCATGTCTTGACAATATCACATCACAACATGCCCTGCAAAAACAAGTTAGAAGTCCTCTACTTTGTTGTTGCAAGTTTTATGTGGCTGCTACGGGCTGAGCAAGAATCGTTCTTACCTACGCATCAAAACCACAACGATAGTTAGTCAAGTTAGTGCTGTTTTAACCTTCTTAAGGACCGGGCGTAGCCACTCTCGGTTCAACTAAAGTTGGAGAAACTGACAGCCGCCAGCCACCTGTGTGCAAAGCACGTCGGTAGAACCAATCTCCTGTAAGCGTACGCGTAATGTCGGTCCGGGCCGCTTCATCCAACAATACCGCCGAACCAAAGTGTGACATGCTGGTAAGCAGTATGACTTGTATCGCCCAAAACTCACTTGTGTTCTACTCGTGCATATAACATCTATGCATAAACCTGGCTCGGATGCCACTGTTGGGGAACGCAGTAATTTCAAAAAAAATCCCACGCACACGCAAGATCATGGTGATGCATAGCAACGAGAGGGGAGAGTGTCATCCACGTACCCTCGTACACCGTTAAGCGAAAGCGTTATGACAACGCGGTTGATGTAGTCGTACATCTTCACGATCGACCGATCCCCAGTACCGAGCGTACGACACCTCCGCGTTCAGCACACGTTCAGCTCGGTGACATCCCGCGAACTCACGATCCAATAGAGCTCGAGGGAGAGTTTCGTTAGCACGATGTCATGGTGACGATGTTGATGAAGCTACAGTATGACCGAGGTGGATTATGGTGGAGGGGGGCACCACACACGGCTGGGACAGATCAATGATCAACTTGTGTGTCTTTGGGATGCCCCCTTGCCCCCGTATATAAAGGAGCTAGGGGGAGGCGGCCGACCAGGAGGAGGGCGCGCCAAGGGGGGAGTCCTACTCCCACAGGGAGTAGGACTCCTCCTTTCCTAGGAGGAGTAGGAGAAGGGGAAAGGGAAGGAGAGAGGAGGAAGGAAAGGGGGGGGGCGCCGCCCCCGTCCTTGTCCAATTCGGACTAGAGGGGGAGGGGCGCGTGGCCTGCCCTGGCTGCCCCTCCTCTTCTCCACTAAGGCCCAATAGGCCCATTACATCCCCCGAGGGGTTCCGGTAATCCCCCGGTACTCTGGTATATGTCCGCAACCTCCCGAAACACTTTTGGTATCCGATCATAGTCATCCAATATATCGACCTTTACGTCTCGACCATTTCGAGACTACTCGTCATGTCCGTGATCATATCAGGGACTCCGAACTACCTTCGGTACATCAAAACACAAAAACTCATAATACCAATCATCACAGAACTTAAGCGTGTGGACCCTACGGGTTCGAGAACTGATACGTCTCCAACGTATCTATAATTTTTGATTGCTCCATGCTATATTATCTACTGTTTTGGACATTACTGGGCTTTATTATCCACTTTTATATTATTTTTGGGACTAACCTATTAACCGGAGGCCCAGCCCAGAATTGCTGTTTTTTTTTTGCCTATTTTAGGGTTTCGAAGAAAAGGAATATCAAACGGAGTCCAAACGGAATGAAACCTTCGGGAACACGATTTTCTCATCGAATACAACTCAGGAGACTTGGACCCTAAGTCAAGACACGTAACAGGAGGCCACGAGGTAGGGGGGCGCGCCCTCCACCCTCGTGGGCCCCATGTTGCTCCACCGACGTACTTCTTCCTCCCATATATACCCACGTACCCCCAAACGATCAGAGACGAAGCCAAATCCCTAATTCCACCGCCGAAACTTTCTGTATCCACGAGATCCCATCTTGGGGCCTGTTCCGGAGCTCCGCCGGAGGGGGCATCGATCATGGAGGGCTTCTTCATCAACACCATAGCCCCTCCGATGAAGTGTGAGTAGTTTACCTCAGACCTACGGGTCCATAGTTAGTATCTAGCTTCTCTCTTTTTGGATCTCAATACAATGTTCTCCCCCTCTATTGTGGAGATCTATTTGATGTAATCTTCTTTTTGCGGTGCGTTTGTTGAGACCGATGAATTATGGGTTTATGATCAAGTCTATCTATGAATAATATCTGAATCTTCTCTAAATTCTTTTATGTATGATTGGTTATCTTTGCAAGTCTCTTCGAATTATCAGTTTGGTTTGGCCTACTAGATTGATCTTTCTTGCAATGGGAGAAGTGCTTAGCTTTGGGTTCAATCTTGCGGTGTCCTTTCCCGGTGACAGTAAGGGCATCAAGGCACGTATTGTATTGTTGCCATCGAGGATAACAAGATGGGGTTTTCTTCATATTGCATGAGTCTATCCCTCTACATCATGCCATCTTGCTTAAGGTGTTACTCTGTTTTTAACTTAATACTCTAGATGCATGCTGGATAGCGGTCGATGAGTGGAGTAATAGTAGTAGATGCATGCAGAAGTCGGTCTACTTGTCTCGGACGTGATGCCTATATACATGATCATACCTAGATATTCTCATAACTATGCTCAATTCTGTCAATTGCTCAACAGTAATTTGTTCACCCACCGTAGAATACTTATGCTCTCGAGAGAAGCCACTAGTGAAACCTATGGCCCCCGGGTCTATCTTTATCTTATCAATCTCCTACTACTTAGTTATTTACTTTGCCTTTATTTTACTTTGCATCTTTATCATAAAAATACCAAAAATCTTATCTTATCATATCTATCAGATCTCACTCTCGTAAGTGGCCCTATAGGGATTGACAACCCCTATTTGCGTTGGTTGCGAGGATTTATTTGTTTTGTGCAGGTGCGAGGGACTCGCGCGTAGCCTCCTACTGGATTGATACCTTGGTTCTCAAAAACTGAGGGAAATACTTACGCTACTTTTGTGATGGCCTGGCTTATTAGGGATGATAGACTACTCATATCAATAAGGAATTCCTTCTTTTCCGGTATCCCATTCGGACAGAACTCCAAAGTTAAGCGTGCTCAGCTTGGAGTAGTGTCAGGATGTGTGACCGACCGGGAAGTTGCTCCCGGGTGCGCATGAGTGAGGACAAAGTGCGCAGAAAAGACTAGTATTGATCTGTGGGGCCAGTCTAGATCCCGCTAGGAGTAACGACCACCGGCGGGTGTGTCCGGGGCGTTACAACTTTGCTGCATCATCCCTTCCTCTTCGGGGAAAACCAACGTAGTGCTAAAAGAGGTAGCAAGAAGGATTTCTGGCGCCGTTGCTGGGGAGGTCTACCCAAAAGTCAACATACCAAGTACCCATCACATACCCTTATCTCCCGCATTATATTATTTGCCATTTGCCTCTCGTTTTCCTCTCCCACACTTCACCCTTGCCGTTTTATTTGCCCTCTCTCTCTATTCTCCCTCTATTTGCCTCTTTTTGTCCGCTTGCTTTTTGTTTGCTTGTGTGTTAGTGTGCTTGCTTGTCGTTATGGCTAGTTCTTTACCTTCTGCCTCTATGTCTGAAATAGGGGATACTATTGTTGATAATAATTTTGATGCTCCTACTAAAGAACCCACTATCTCACATATAAAAAGATTCCGTGTTGGTAGTGGTAATATTATTGGAAAAGGAGTTACTCAAGATTTCTTTACTTGTGCCGGCGCTTTACCCTCTATGGGTAGTTCTATCCTTCATAGAACTAGTAGTCTTGCGGACGCTATTGCCATGCTTATAGTTGAACTTTAAAGGCAATTCATGCACATGCATCCTTCCATACAAAGGATTTTCCTAGAATTTTCTAGTATTGAGCATTCTTCTGTTAAGCGTGTCGTTACTATCTTTTTGGCTCATGAGTTTTGATTCATAATAAAATAGGCCAAAGAAATCTTTGCGCATTATAGGGTGGACGCTTGCCGTCCTCCCATAGAGGCCATCCTCTTTGATCAAGAAGAAATAATGTGTTTTCAATCTCTAGACTATGTTGCTTTCAATGAAAATCTTAGAAAAAGGGTGCCTACCAATGTTTTAGTTGATAGAATTTCTGAACTTAATGATGATTTGGCTATTCGAAATAATGAATTGGGATATTCTCTTGAATATAGGCTCACAAAGTTCTGTCAAAAGAATGCTTATAATGATGAATTGGTTGTGCAATATGAAGGACCGAAGGAGGAACCTATACCTCCCAAGGTTGATCTTGGAGACTTTTGTCCCAATAAATTTAGCCCTTTTGATTACTTTTGCTTGCCTCAAAGAAAAATTGCTGCTGAACATAGAGAATATGAAATGAGTTTTAATAATCTATCTTACTATTATGGCAATACCTAGATCTATTCTTGCTTGTTATGCCTAGCTAGGGGCGTTAAACGATAGCGCTTGTTGGGAGGCAACCCAATTTTATTTTTATTCCTTGCTTTTTGCTCATTTTAGTAATAAATAAATTATCTAGCCTCTGTTTTGGTTGTGTTTTTTTGTGTGTAATTAGTGTTTGTGCCAAATAGAACCATTGCGAAGACTTGGGGAAAGTCTTGTTGAACTTGCTGTAAAAAACAGAAACTTTAGCGCTCACGAGAACTGCTGTCATTTTTATTTGGAAAGTTCTATTTAGTTAATTATTTTTGAAGATGATTAATAGATAAATTCCTCACGTCCAGAAATATAGAATTTTTGGGGTTCCAGATCTTGCGCTAGCTACAGATTACTACAGACTGTTCTGTTTTTGACAGATTCTGTTTTTCGTGTGTTGTTTGCTTATTTTGATGAATCTATGGCTAGTAAAATAGTTTATAAACCATAGAGAAGTTGTAATACAGTAGGTATAACACCCATATAAATAAAGAATGAGTTCATTACAGTACCTTGAAGTGGTCTTTTGTTTTCTTTCACTAACGGAGCTCACGAGATTTTCTACTTTAAGTTTTGTGTTGTGAAGTTTTCAAGTTTTGGGTAAAGATTTGATGCATTATGGAACAAGGAGTGGCAAGAGCCTAAGCTTGGGGATGCCCATGGCACCCCCAAGATAATCTAAGGACACCTAAAATCCAAAGCTTGGGATGCCCCGGAAGGCATCGCCTCTTTCGTCTACTTCTATCGGTAACTTCACTTGGAGCTATATTTTTATTCGCCACATGATATGTGTTTTGCTTGGAGTGTCTTGTATGATTTGATTCTTTGCTTGTTAGTTTACCACAATCATCCTTGCTGTACACACCTTTTGAGAGAGCCATACATGATTTGGAATTTGTTAGAATACTCTATGTGCTTCGCTTATATCTTTTGAGTTATATAATTTTGCTCTAGTGCTTCACTTATATCTTTTAGAGCACGGTGGTGGATTCGTTTTATAGAAACTATTGATATCTCATGCTTCACTCAGATTATTTTGAGAGTCTTAATAGCATGGTAATTTGCTTAAAATCCTAATATGCTTGGTATGCAAGATTAATAATAAACTTTCTTATGAGTGTGTTGAATACTTAGAGAAGTTTGATGCTTGATGATTGTTTTGAGACATGGAGGTAATAATATCAAAGTCATGCTAGTTTAGTAGTCGTGAAATTGAGAAATACTTGTGTTGAGGTTTGCAAGTCCCGTAGCATGCACGTATGGTAAACATTATGCAACAAATTTGAAACATGAGGTGTTATTTGATTGTCTTCCTTATGAGTGGTGGTCGGGGACGAGCGATGGTCTTTTCCTACCAATCTATCCCCCTAGGAGCATGCGCGTATTACCGAGGTTTTTAATGACTTGTAGATTTTTTGCAATAAGTATGTGAGTTCTTTATGACTAATGTTGAGTCCATGGGTTATACGCACTCTCACCCTTCCATCCTTGCTAGCCTCTTCGGTACCGTGCATTGCCCTTTCTCACATTGAGAGTTGGCGCAAACTTCGCCGGTGCATCCAAACCCCGTGATATGATACGCTCTTTCACACATAAACCTCCTTATATCTTCCTCAAAACAGCCACCATACCTACCTATTATGGCATTTCCATAGCCATTCCGAGATATATTGCCATGCAAATTTCCATCATTCCATTCATCATGACACATTCATCATTGTCATATTGCTTAGCATGGTCATGTAGTTGACATAGTATTTGTGGCAAAGCCACCGTTCATAATTCTTTCATACATGTCACTCTTGGTCCATTGCATATCCCGGTACACCGCTGGAGGCATTCATATAGAGTCATCTTTGTTCTAGTATTGAGTTGTAAATAAATAGAAGTGTGATGATCATCATTTTCTAGAGCATTGTCCCAAGTGAGGAATATAAAAAAAGAAAAAGAAAGGCCATAAAAAAAGAGAAAAGGCCCAAAAAATGAGAGAAAAGGAGAGAAGGGACAATGTTACTATCCTTTGCCACACTTGTGCTTCAAAGTAGCAGCATGATCTTCATAGTAGAGAGTCTCTCATGTTATCACTTTCATATACTAGTGGGAATTTTTCATTATAGAACTTGGCTTGTATATTCCAACAATGGGCCTCCTCAAGTGCCCTAGGTCTTCGTGAACAAGCAAGTTGGATGCACACCCACTAGTTTCTTTTGTTGAGCTTTCATACATTTATAGCTCTAGTGCATCCGTTGCATGGCAATCCCTACTCCTTGCATTAACATCAATCGGTGGGCATCTCCATAGCCCATTGATTAGCCTCGTTGATGTGAGACTTCCTCCTTTTTTGTCTTCTCCACATAACCCCCTCATTATATTCTATTCCACCTATAGTGCTATGTCCATGGTTCGCGCTCATATATTCCGTGAAAGTTTATAGGTTTGAGATTACTAAAGTATGAAACAATTGCTTGGCTTGTCATCGGGGTTGTGGATGATGATTGCATTCTTGTGTGACGAAAATGAAACATGACTAAACCATATGATTTTGTAGGGATGAACTTTCTTTGGCCATGTTATTTTGAGAAGACATAATTGCTTAGTTAGTATGCTTGAAGTATTATCATTTTTATGTCAATATGAACTTTTGTCTTGAATCTTTTGGATATGAATATTCATACCACAATTCAGAAGAATTACATTAAAATTATGCCAAGTAGCACTCCGCATCAAAAATTCTGTTTTTATCATTTACCTACTCGAGGACGAGCAGGAATTAAGCTTGGGGATGCTTGACACGTCTCCAACGTATCTATAATTTTTGATTGCTCCATGCTATATTATCTACTGTTTTGGACATTATTGGGCTTTATTATCCACATTTATATTATTTTTGGGACTAACCTATTAACCGGAGGCCCAGCCCAGAATTGCTGTTTTTTTTCCTATTTTAGGGTTTTGAAGAAAAGGAATATCAAACGGAGTCCAAACGGAATGAAACCTTTGGGAACGTGATTTTCTCATCGAATACAACTCAGGAGACTATGACCCTACGTCAAGACACGTAACAGGAGGCCACGAGGTAGGGGGGCGCGCCTACCCCCCCAGGCACGCCCTCCACCCTCGTGGGCCCCCTGTTGCTCCACCGACGTACTTCTTCCTCCCATATATACCCACATACCCCCAAACGATCAGAGACGGAGCCAAAACCCTAATTCCACCGCCGTAACTTTCTGTATCCACGAGATCCCATCTTGGGGCCTGTTCCGGAGCTCCACTGGAGGGGGCATCGATCACGGAGGGCTTCTTCATCAAAACTATATCCCCTCCGATGAAGTGTGAGTAGTTTACCTCAGACCTACGGGTCCATAGTTAGTAGCTAGATGGCTTCTTCTCTCTTTTTGGATCTCAATACAATGTTCTCCCCCTCTCTTGTGGAGATCTATTCGGTGTAATCTTCTTTTTGCGGTGTGTTTGTTGAGACCGATGAATTATGGGTTTATGATCAAGTCTATGTATGAATAATATTTGAATCTTCTCTGAATTCTTTTATGTATGATTGGTTATCTTTGCAAGTCTCTTCGAATTATCAGTTTGGTTTGGCCTACTAGATTGATCTTTCTTGCAATGGTAGAAGTGCTTAGCTTTGGGTTCAATCTTGCAATGTCCTTTCCCGGTGACAGTAAGGGCAGCAAGGCACGTATTGTATTGTTGCCTTCGAGGATAACAATATGGGGTTTTCTTCATATTGCATGAGTGTATCCCTCTACATCATGTCATCTTGCTTAAGGCGTTACTCTATTTTTAACTTAATACTCTAGATGCATGCTGGATAGCGGTCGATGAGTGGAGTAATAGTAGTAGATGCAGGCAGGAGTCGGTCTACTTGTCTCGGACGTGATGCCTATATACATGATCATACCTAGATATTCTCATAACTATGCTCAATTCTGTCAATTGCTCAACAGTAATTTGTTCACCCACCGTAGAATACTTATGCTCTCGAGAGAAGCCACTAGTGCAACCTATGGCCCCTGGGTCTATCTTTATCATATCAATCTCCTACTACTTAGTTATTTACTTTACCTTTATTTTACTTTGCATCTTTATCATAAAAATACCAAAAATCTTATCTTATCATATCTATCAGATCTCACTCTCGTAAGTGGCCCTATAGGGATTGACAACCCCTATTTGTGTTGGTTGCGAGGATTTATTTGTTTTGTGCAGGTGCGAGGGACTCGCGCGTAGCCTCCTACTGGATTGATACCTTGGTTCTAAAAAACTGAGGGAAATACTTACGCTACTTTGCTGCATCATCCCTTCCTCTTCGGGGAAAACCAACACAGTGCTAAAAGAGGTAGCAAGAACTATGTTGACATGACCGAGGCACGTCTCCGGTCAATAACCAATAGCGGAACCTGGATGCTCATATTGGTTCCTACATATTCTACGAAGATCTTTATCGGTCAAACCGCATAACAACATACGTTGTTCCCTTTGTCATCGGTATGTTACTTGCCCGAGATTCGATCGTCGGTATCTCAATACCTAGCTCAATCTCGTTACCGGCAAGTCTATTTACTCGTTCTGTAATGCATTATCTCGTAACTAACTCATTAGTCACATTGCTTGCAAGGTTTATAGTGATGTGCATTACTGAGAGGGCCCAGAGAGACCTCTTCGACAATCGGAGTGACAAATCCTAATCTTGATCTATGCCAACTCAAAAATTACCATTGGAGACACCTGTAGAGCACCTTTATAATCACCCAGTTATGTTGTGACGTTTGGTAGCACACAAAGTGTTCCTTCGGTATTCGGGAGTTGCATAATCTCATAGTCATAGGAACATGTATAAGTCACAAAGAAAGCAATAGCAACAAACTAAACGATCATCGTGCTAAGCTAACGGATGGGTCAAGTCAATCGCACCATTCTACTAATAATGTGATCCCGTTAATCAAATGACAACTCATGTCTATTGATACGTCTCCGTCGTATCTACTTTTCCAAACACTTTTGCCCTTGTTTTGGACTCTAACTTGCATGATTTGAATGGAACTAACCCGGACTGACGCTGTTTTCAGCAGAATTGCCATGGTGTTATTTATGTGCAGAAAAAAAAGTTATCGGAAGACATGAAACTCCATGGAGATTATTTTTGGAAATAATAAAAAATACTGGCAAAGAATCAAGGCCAGGGGGCCCACACCCTAGCCACGAGGGTGGGGGGGCGCCTGCCCCCCTGGGCGTGCCCCCTGCCTCGTGGGCCTGCTGGAGCTCCACCGACCTCAACTCCAACTCCATATATTCATGTTTGGGGAGAAAAAAAATAAAGAAGAAGGATTCATCGCGTTTTACGATACGGAGCCGCCGCCAAGCCCTAAACTCTCTCGGGAGGGCTGATCTGGTGTCCGTTCGGGGCTTCGAAGAGGGGAATCCGTCGTCGTCGTCATCATCATCAACCATCCTCCATCACCAATTTCATGATGCTCACCGCCGTGCGTGAGTAGTTCCATCGTAGGCTTGCTGGACGGTGATGAATTGGATGAGATTTATCATGTAATCGAGTTAGTTTTGTTAGGGTTTGATCCCTAGTATCCACTATGTTCTGAGATTGATGTTGCTATGACTTTGCTATGCTTAATGCTTGTCACTAGGGCCCGAGTGCCATGATTTCAGATCTGAACCTATTATGTTTCCATGAATATATGTGAGTTCTTGATCCTATCTTGCAAGTCTATAGTCACCTACTATTGTTAAGATCCGGCAACCCCGAAGTGACAATAATAGGGACCACTCCCGGTGATGACCGTAGTTTGAGGAGTTCATATATTCACTATGTGTTAATGCTTTGGTCCGGTACTCTATTAAAAGGAGGCCTTAATATCCCTTAGTTTCCGTTAGGACCCCGCTGCCACGGGAGGGTAGGACAAAAGATGTCATGCAAGTTCTTTTCCATAAGCCCGTATGACTATATTCGGAATACATGCCTACATTACATTGATGAATTGGAGCTAGTTCTGTGTCACCCTATGTTATGACTGTTACATGATGAACCACATCCGGCATAATTCTCCATCACCGATCCAATGCCTACGAGCTTTCCATATATTGTTCTTCGCGTATTTACTCTTCCGTTGCTATTGTTATCATCACTATAAAACACCAAAAATATTACTTTTGCTACAGTTACCTTTTGCTACCGTTACCACTACTATCATATTACTTTGCTACTAAACACTTTGCTGCAGATATTAAGTTTCTAGGTGTGGTTGAATTGACAACCCAGCTGCTAATACTTGAGAATATTCTTTGGCTCCCCTTGTGTCGAATCAATAAATTTGGGTTGAATACTCTACCCTCGGAAACGGTTGCGATCCCCTATACTTGTGGGTTATCAAGACTATGTTCTGGCACCGTTGCCGGGGAGCATAGCTCTATTATTTGAATCACTTGGGATTTATATCTACTGGTCATTATGAAGAACATGAAAGACGCGAAAACAAAAATTTATCCCTCAACTACGAGGGGAGGTAAGGAACTGTCATCTAGCACTGCACTTGATTCACCTTCTGTTTTGAGTAAGCTTGCGACACCTAAACCTGCTTCTGCTATTAATTCTGATATGTCGCATATTATCGATGATGCCACTTCTGCTATGCATGATACTTATGATGAAACTACTTCTATGCTTGATACTACTGTGCCACTTGGTGAATTTCTTGACGAAAAACTTGCTAGGGCTAGAGAGAATGAAATTATTGAAACTGATAATATTGATGAAAGTGATGATGAAGGCTCTCCTAATAAATATGAATTGCCTGTTGTGCCTGAGGGCTATGTTATGGATGAAGAAACTAAAAGAGACTTTCTTGCATGCAATGGTAGAAGTGATCTTAAGAAATTGTTAGCTAAGCTTAAACAAAAAACTCTGAATGCTAGAATGAAATATGATCCTGCTTGTGCTACTTCACCTATTTTTGTTACTGATAAGGATTATGAATTCTCTATTGATCCTGATATAATTACTTTGGTTGAATTTGATCCTTTTTATGGCTATGAATCTGAAACTGTTGTGGCACATCTTACTAAATTAAATGATATAGCCACCCTGTTCACTAAAGATGAGAGAACTTGGTACTTTTATATCCTTAAAATATTTCCGTTCTCGTTAAAGTGTGATGCTAAGATATGGTTTAATTCTCTTGATCCTGGTTGTGTGCGTAGTCCCCAGGATATGATTTATTACTTCTCTGCTAAATATTTCCCTGCTCAGAAGAAACAAGCTGCCTTAAGGGATATATATAATTTTGTGCAAATTGAAGAAGAGAGTCTCCCACAAGCTTGGGGGAGGCTTCTCCAATTACTTAATGCTTTGCCTGATCATCCTCTTAAGAAAAATGAAATACTTGATATCTTTTATAATGGACTAACCGATGCTTCCAGAGACCACCTGGATAGTTGTGCTGGTTCTGTTTTCAGGGAAAGAAGACCAAATGAAGTTGAAATTCTATTGAATAATATGTTGACAAATGAAAATAATTGGACACTTCCTGAGCCAGCTCCTGAGCCAACTCCTGAGCCTATTCCTAAACCAACTCCGAAGAAAAGGGGTGTTCTATTTCTCAGTCCTGAAGATATGCAAGAGGCAAAGAAATCCATGAAAGAAAAGGGTATTAAAGCTGAAGATGTTAAGAATTTACCTCCCATTGAAGAAATACATGGTCTTAATTTACCGCCCATTGAAGAAATATATGGTTTTAATCCATCACCCATTGAAGAAACACATGGTCTTGATAACCTGACACATGTAGTAAAGGTAAATTCTCTCTATAGATATGATAAAGCTGAAATCCCTCCTACTAAGTTTGCTAGCCGATGTTTGGATGAGTTTGATAGCTTTATGGTTAGGAAAGAAGACTTCAATGCTTACTTTGGTAGACAATTGAAACAAAATGCTTATATGATTGAACACTTCAGTGATTATATGTCTAGAGTTAAAGGTGAACTTAAACTCATTAGTAAACATGCTTCTATGGTTACCACTCAAGTAGAACAAGTACTTAAAGCTCAGAATGATTTGCTCAATGAATTAAATAGTAAGAAAAATGATAATGATGTTAGAGTTATGACTAGAGATGGTAAAATGACCCAGGAACCTTTGTATCCTGAGGGCCATCCTAAGAGAATTGAGCAAGATTCTCAGAGAAATGATATTGATGCACCTAGTCCTTCCAAGAGGAAGAAAAAGAAAAATGATAGGGCTTTGCATGCTTCTAGTGAACCTGTTATTGACACCCCTGAGAATCCCAATGATATCTCTATTTCTGATGCTGAAACACAATCTGGTAATGAGCATGAACCTAGTGATAATGTAAATAATGATGTTCATGTTGATGCTCAACCTAGCAATGATAATGATATAGAAGCTGAACCTGCTGTTGATCTTGATAACCCACAATCAAAGAATCAATGTTATGATAAAAGAGACTTTGTTGCTAGGAAACAGGGTAAGGAAAGAGAGCCTTCGGTTCAGAAACCCATGCCTTTTCCTCCTAAGCCATCCAAGAAAAAGGATAATGAGGATTTTGAGCGCTTTGCTGAAATGATTAGACCTATCTTTTTGCGTATGCGTTTGACTGATATGCTTAAAATGAATCCTTATGCTAAGTACATGAAAGATATTGTTACTAATAAAAGAAAGATACCGGAAGCTGAAATTTCCACCATGCTTGCTAATTACACTTTTAAGGGTGGAATACCAAAGAAACTTGGAGATCCAAGAGTACCCACTATACCATGCTCCATTAAAAGAAATTATGTTAGAACTGCTTTATGTGATCTTGGAGCCGGTGTTAGTGTTATGCCTCTCTCTTTATATCGTAGACTTGATTTGAATAAGTTGACACCTACTGAAATATCTTTGCAAATGGCTGATAAATCAACTGCTATACATGTCGGTATTTGTGAGGATGTGCCTATTGTGGTTGCAAACGTTACTATTTTAATGGACTTTGTTATTCTTGATATTCCCGAGGACGATAGTATATCTATTTTCTTGGAAGACCCTTTTTGAATACTGCAGGGGCTGTTATTGATTGCACCAAAGGCAATGTCACTTTTCATGTAATGGTAATGAGCATACGGTACATTTTCCGAGGAAACAACCTCAAGTCCACAGTATCAATTCTATTGGAAAAATTTCAACAATTACTATTGGAGGTTTTGAATTTCCTCTTGCTACTGTCAAGAAGAAATATGATATTCTTATTGTTGGGGATGTGCATATCCCCGTTGAGGTAACCTAGTGTTATTCGAAAATTCTCCGGTTCCATGTTACTCAGAATGAGTTTGTTAACAAGACCTGATCAACCTTGTTAGTGGATTCCTTTTGATGAGCATGAGATGGATGAATTTAGAAAACACAACTCTTTGTATCCTCTTTTTATTTTCTGTTATTTAGTTTAAATAAAGCAAAAATAGTAATTTCTGTCTGTTTTCTGATTATCCGTGCAATATAAAAATACCCTGAAAATAAAAGTTCTCCAAATGTATTGAAATTTAAATATGATTTTTTTCTGGAATATTTGAGAATATTTGGCACTGAGAACACAGCAGGGGGAGCTGGCACCTGGCCACGAGGGTCCAGGGCGCGCCCACCCCCCTGGGCGTGCCCCCTGCCTCGTGGGCCCATGGTGGCTCCCCTCCACTTATTCCTGCACCCACACACTTCTTCTTCCTCCCAAAAAAATCACCATCCAGCTCAAGCACGAGTTCTAGCTCATTTTGCTGTGATTTTCGATCTCCTTGCTCATAGCACCTCTCACAAAACTGCTTTGGGGGATTGTTCCCTAGCATGTGACTCCTTCATTGGTCCAATTAGTTTTTTGTTCTAGTGCTTTATTCATTGCAAATTTGTGCTTCCTAGGTGACCATGTTCTTGAGATTGCATGTCAAATTTATATGGTTCCAAGTAGTTCTAATGCATGATATAGGCTCAAGACACTTGTAGGAGTAGTTGATATCAATTTAATTGAGTTTGGTTTACTTTTATTTGAAGTTACTAAAAATTTCAGAAGAATAAATATGTTTAGGAAAATGTACCAAGGTGGTCCTTCAAGGAAGCAAGGACCCAGCCTTGCAATGTGTGATGCTGATGATGAGCCACCAAGGGACGCTGTAGTGCGGCCTTGTGAATGGCCTTCAGAGGACTTCATGGATCGAGCAAGAATTAAGGAAGAATTTAACGCATATTTGTGTAACGCTGATCTTGTGAACTTCGAGGCAGAAAAGTGCCGTCAGTACCACTATCTCACTAGTTCCTTTGTGAGGAGGTTTAAATTTTCATCTTCACGCAATTCTCAAACTATCCTGTTTGATCTTTATGAAAATTCTTATACTATGGACTTAGATGATTTTACCACTGCTTGCAAACTTCCACAATGGGGTAGTACTAGTGAACCTCGTAAATCTGAGTTTAGAGATTTTCTTGCTAGTATAACTGTGGGGGAATCTAGAGATATAGCACAAGCTACCATAGGGAGCATTCATTTTCCTGCTATACATTATTTCGCTCTCTTCATAGGTAGGTGCATAAATGGTAAATATGAAGCATGTCATATGTGTGTCCCTGACCTCAGTATTCTTAGGAGTGCTGTGTTAGATAGATCTTATAAATTGGGAGCCATTGTTGCACATAGGTTGCATCATAATAGATTTAATGGAGATTTCTTTGGTGGAATTTATGCAACCCGTATAGCTAATTTTCTTGGTATAACCATACGTGAGGATGATATTGAGTTGGCTCCTGCTTATTTGGATTATGAGGCTATGGTTCATCATAATTTTGTTGAGAGGAACGACCAATTCCTCCAGTACCGACTAATCTTTGACAGACTATGCACCTATCACGTCGCTCTCCCTGCTTCTACTTTCTTTGACTTTCAGGCAAAAGGGAGATAGTTTATTACCACAGAGGCGGAAGAGTATAAGAGGAGGGCTGAGATAGCTCGCCTCCAAGCTGCAGCCCACGATGCAATGACTGCTGCATCTCAGTACGACCCCAACTACAACTTTGGATATCCGTCAGGCCATCCGTGGCAATAGACCAACTTAGGCCAAAAGCCTAAGCTTGGGGGAGTATGTATTTCTCACTGACATTACATTTATGTTCACACACTCATTGCTAGATGTCGGTGCTCATACTTTTTCATTGTAATATCCATGCTAGTTTATTTCCTTTTTATGCTTTCTTCTTGTGTGTTTCATAAACCTTAAGAGAGAAAAAACCAAAAAAAAAATTAGTTGTAGCTTTTAGCTAGTTTCAATTTCTATGCTTGTAGTAGTAATTAAAAAGAAAACCCAAAAAGATTTCCTGTTCTTCTTTTGCTTGTTGGGAGCTTTCCCGTGTAAATATTTTTATTTCTTTTCTCTTCTTTGGGGGTCGATAGGAGAAGACCATAATTAAATTGTTGAAGTGACTCCTACATGCATTATTGTTGATTTAAGCAAGAGTCCATATTGCCTTGTCTTCTCCTGTTTATTGAATGCTTGCAGATTCCAGCTTAGTCCAATGCACGTGCACTGTTATTATTATTCACATCATTCGGTCATGCAAGTGAAAGGAAATTATGAAGATATATGATGGATTGATTGAGATGGGAGAAGCTTGTATAAACTCGACCTCTCTTGTTTTTGTAAATATGATTAGTTCATCATTCCTGATTCAGCCTATTATGAATAAACATGTTTACAATGACAATTAGAGATTATAGTTGCCTATGCCATGCTTAATTAGCTAGGAGGTTATAATGGTTTACCTTGCGTGCCAACATGTTATTAAAATGGTTGTGATGTGGTATGATAGGGTGGTATCCTCTTTTGAACGATTCGAGTGGCTTGACTTGGCACACGTTCACGCATGTAGTTGAAACAAAATCAACATAGCCTCTACGATATTTATGTTCATGGTTCATTATATCCTACTCATGCTTGCATTCGGTGTTGATTAATTTTAATGCATGTTCATGACTGTTGTCGCTCTCTAGCTGGTCGCTCCCCAGTCTTTTTCTAGCCTTCACCTGTACTAAGCGGGAATACTGCTTGTGCATCCAATCCCATAAACCCCAAAGTTGTTCCATATGAGTCCACCATACCTACCTATATACGGTATCTACCTGGCGTTCCAAGTAAATTTGTATGTGCAAAACTCTAAACCTTCAAATAAACATTCTGTTTTGTATGCTCGAATAGCTCATGTATCAACTAGGGCTGTCTGTATCTTCCATGTTAGGTGGGTTATTCTCAAGAGGAGTGGACTCCGCTCCTCACTCACGAGAAAATGGCTGGTCACCGGGATGCCCAGTCCCATGCTTTATGCAAATCAAATCAAAATAATTGCAAACAAAACTCCCCTGGGACTGTTGTTAGTTGGAGGCACTCGTTGTTTCGAGCAAGCCATGGATTGATGCTTGTTGGTGGAGGGGGAGTATAAACTTTACCATTCTGTTAGGGAACCGCCTATAATGTGTGTAGCATGGAAGATATCGCCATCTCTTGGTTATTATGTTGACAATGAAAGTATACCGGTCAAAATATTATTCATATATATTTCTAAATCGAGCTCTGGCAAATCTACAAATCCCTGCTTCCCTCTGCGAAGGGCCTATCTATTTACTTTTATGTTGAGTCATCATCCTCTTATTAAAAAGCACCAGTTGGAGAGCACCACTGTCATTTGCATTCATTACTGTTAGTTTACATTGAGTATGACTTGACTGGATCTCTTTTACCATGAATTACAATGTCTAGTCAGTCCTTGATCTTTAAAGGTTCTCTGCATTTATGTTTTGCGGTCTCAGAAAGGGCTAGCAAGATACCATGTTGTTATATCATATCATGATTGTTTTGAGAAAGTGTTGTCATCCGAGATTTATTATTATTGCTCTCTAGTTGATTATGCCATTGATATGAGTAAACATGAGACCTACGAGTTATTGTGAATATGGTTAGTTCATAATCTTTGCTAAAAACTTGAATGCTGGCTTTACATATTTACAATAACAAGAGCAAACAGAGTTTGTAAAAGTTTTTCTTTATCACTTTCAGTTTGTCAACTTAATTGCTTGAGAACAAGCAAAGGTTTAAGCTTGGGGGAGTTGATACATCTTCGTCGTATCTACTTTTCCAAACACTTTTGCCCTTGTTTTGGACTCTAACTTGCATGATTTGAATGGAACTAACCCGGACTGACGCTGTTTTCAGCAGAATTGCCATGGTGTTATTTATGTGCAGAAACAAAAGTTCTCGGAATTACCTGAAACTCCACGGAGTTTATTTTTGGAAATAATAAAAAATATTGGCAAAGAATCAAGGCCAGGGGGCCCACACCCTAGCCACGAGGGTGGGGGGCGCGCCTGCCCCCCTGGGCGCACCCCCTGCCTCATGGGCCCCCTGGAGCTCCACCGACCTCAACTCTAACTCCATATATTCGTGTTCGGGGAGAAAAAATAAAGAAGAAGGATTCATCGCGTTTTATGATATGGAGCCGCCGCCAAGCCATAAACTCTCTCGGGAGGGCTGATCTGGAGTCCGTTCGGGGCTCCGGAGAGGGGAATCCGTCGTCGTCCTCATCATCAACCATCCTCCATCACCAATTTCATGATGCTCACTGCCGTGCGTGAGTAATTCCATCGTAGGCTTGCTGGACGGTGATGGGTTGGATGAGATTTATCATGTAATCGAGTTAGTTTTGTTAGGGTTTGATCCCTAGTATCCACTATGTTCTGAGATTGATGTTGCTATGACTTTGCTATGCTTAATGCTTGTCACTAGGGCCCGAGTGCCATGATTTCAGATCTGAACCTATTATGTTTTCATGAATATATGTGAGTTCTTGCTCCTATCTTGCAAGTCTATAGTCACCTACTATGTGTTATGATCCGGCAACCCCAAAGTGACAATAATTGGGACCACTCCCGGTGATGACTATAGTTTGAGGAGTTCATGTATTCACTATGTGTTAATGCTTTGGTCCGGTACTCTATTAAAAGGAGGCCTTAATATCCCTTAGTTTCTGTTAGGACCCCGCTGCCACGGGAGGGTAGGACAAAATATGTCATGCAAGTTCTTTTCCATAAGCACGTATGACTATATTCAGAATACATGCCTACATTACATTGATGAATTGGAGCTAGTTCTGTGTCACCCTATGTTATGAATGTTACATGATGAACCACATCCGGCATAATTCTCCATCACTGGTCCAATGCCTACGAGCTTTCCATATATTGTTCTTCGCTTATTTACTTTTCCGTTGCTATTGTTATCATCACTATAAAACACCAAAAATATTACTTTTGCTATAGTTACCTTTTGCTACTGTTACCACTACTATCATATTAATTTGCTACTAAACACTTCGCTGCAGATATTAAGTTTCCAGGTGTGGTTGAATTGACAACTCAGCTGCTAATACTTGAGAATATTCTTTGGCCCCCCTTGTGTCGAATCAATAAATTTGGGTTGAATACTCTACCCTTGAAAACTGTTGCGAACCCCTATACTTGTGGGTTATCAAGACTATTTTCTATGGCTAGCAAAACTCAACCATCTTTGATCAACGAGCTAGTCAAGTATAGGCATACTAGTGACACTATGTTTGTCTATGTATTCACACATGTATTATGTTTCCGGTTAATACAATTCTAGAATGAATAATAAACATTTATCATGATATGAGGAAATAAATAATAACTTTATTATTGCCTCTAGGGCATATTTCCTTCAGGCACAACCCACCAGGGCACGCCCAGGTGGGTTGGGACTTCTATGGCTAGGAAACTCAACCATCTTTGATCAACGAGCTAGTCAAGTAGAGGCATACTAGTGATACTATGTTTGTCTATGTATTCACACATGTATTATGTTTCTGGTTAATACAATTCTAGCATGAATAATAAACATTTATCATGATATGAGGAAATAAATAATAACTTTATTATTGCCTCTAGGGCATATTTCCTTCAGGCACAACCCACCAGGGCGCACCAAGGTGGGTTGTGACCACCTCGGTGGCCTCTCGCGCCCCCTGTTTGCCCTATAAATTCCGAAATATTCCAAAAACCCTCGAGGTTAACCTAGATCAAAAGTTCCGCTGCTGCAAGGCTCTATAGCCACCAAAAACCAATCTAGACCCTTTCCGGCACCCTGTTGGAGGGGGGAATTGTGTCCGGTGGCCATCTTCATCATCCCGACGACCACCACAATGAGGAGGGAGTAGTCCACCCTCGGGGCTGAGGGTTTGTACCAGTAGCTACGTGTTTAACCTCTCTCTCTCTCTCTCTCGTGTTCTTGAGATGTTACGATCTTGATGTATCACGGCCTTTGTTAATATAGTTGGATCATATGGTGTTTTCTCATCTCTATCTTGTTGTGATGAATTGAGTTTTTCCCTTTGAGATTTTGTGGTTATCAGATTGAATACTTTTATGGATTTGAGAACACTCAATATATGTCTTGCAATTGAATACTCGTGGCGACAATGGGGTATCGTATTGATTCACTTGATATATGTTTTGGCACTCAACTCACGGATTCCCGAGGTGACATTGGGGTAATATATGCATAGGGGTTGATGCACGTTCTTGTCTTTGTTTCTCCGGTAGAAATCTTGGGGCACTCTTTGAAGTTCTTTGTGTTGGATTGAATATTATGAACCTGAATTTGCTTTGGTGTTATTTTAGTACGAACTCTTGGTTAGATCAATCGGAAAGAATAGCTTTGTGTTATTTTAGTACGAACTCTAGGATAGATTGATTGGAAAGAATAGCTTTGAGGTGATTTCGTACCCTACAAACAATTCTGTATTATGTTCTCCGCTAGATAGGAACTTTGGAGTGATTCTTCGTTGCACGTTGAGGGGCGGTTATTTGATCGAATTATATTAGCATTGTTGAGAGATTGCACTAGCGAAAGTACGGACCCTATGAGGGAGTCCTGGACTAAGGGGTCCTCGGGCGTCCGGCCTATTATCCATGGGCCGGACTGATGGGTTGTGATAACATGAAGGCCGAAGACTGTACCTGTGTCCGGATTGGACTCTCCTTGGCGTGGAAGGCAAGCTTGGAGACCGACTATGAAGACTCCTTCTTATGTAACCAACTCTATGTAAACCCTAGTTCCCCTCGATGTCTATATAAACCGGAGGGGTTAGTCCAGAAAGGATACATTCATAACCATAGTCAAATAGGCTAGGCTTCTAGGGTTTTAGCCATTACGATCTCGCGGTAGATCAACTCTTGTAAACACTCATATTCATCAAGATCAATCAAGCAGGACGTAGGGTATTACCTGCATAGAGAGGGCCCGAACCTGGGTAAACATCGTGTCCCCCGTCTCCTGTTACCATCGACCCTAGACGCACAGTTCGGGACCCCCTACCTGAGATCTGCCGGTTTTGACACCGACATTGGTGCTTTCATTGAGAGTTGCATTGTGCCATCGACGAAAGGTTCGATGGCCCCTTCAATCGTCTATAGCAACACTGTCCAAGGAGAAACCTTCCTCCCCGGACAGATTTTCGTGTTCGGCGGCTTCATACTGCGGGCCAACTCGCTTGGCCATCTGGAGCAGATCAATAGCTACGCCCCTGGCCACCAGGTCAGATTTGGAAGCTTGAACTACGTCGCGGATATCCGTGAGACTTGATCTTCAATGGATTTGAAACCGCAGCAATCGCTCCCCCTTGCCCCGATGAACATGAGTTAAATCTGTCATCAGATCACATCCATGAGATGGTCCCTGTTGCTGCAACGGCCTTAGAACTGGATGAGAGACTCAGCAATGAGGACTTCATCGTGCCCGAGGCACCCCTCGAGCAGGAGCGGTTCAAGAGCCAACTAATAGCCACTGCAAAAAGCCTGAAGAAGAAGCAGCAGCAGCTCCAAGCTGATCAAGACCTGCTCATTTACAGGTGGACTGATGTCCTGGCAGCCGAGGAATACGGCCTCGAGCGCCCAGCCAAGAGTTACCCAACGCGCAGACTGCTACCTCAGTTTGATGAGGAGGTACCAGACCCCATACCTCCCTCACGCAATGCGGACCGACCACCACATGGTCGGGACAGTGCGGCGGACCGACCACTCCGTGGTCGGGATAAAACGACAACTCAGGCCGAACAACATCCCACCCCACCGCCTCGCAAAAACAGGGACATAACAGCTCGGGACCATCCATACGACCTTCGGCAGGAGATGGACAGTAGAGAAGGACACACCAGATCAATCTACGGATCGCGAGGACGCTTCCCGACTCGGGATGACAGCTACCTATTTGGATGTGACAAACCTAGTCACACCCGGGCCGATAACCACAGACAGACTTCATCGGAGGTGCACCATGACGCGGCCCGATATAGAGGCGCCGCACACCCTCTCTGCTTCATAGATGAGGTGCTGGATCACGAATTCCCCGAGGGGTTCAAGCCCGTCAATATTGAATCATACAACGGAACAACCGATCCCGCAGTATGGATTGAGGACTTTATTCTCCACATCCACATGGCCCGTGGAAACAACCTCCACGCCATCAAATACCTCCCACTAAACCTCAAAGGGCCAGCTAGACACTAGCTAAATAGCCTGCCCGAGAATTCCATTGGTAGCTGGGAGGACTTGGAAGAAGCCTTCCTTTACAACTTCCAAGGTACATATGTCCAGCCGCCCGATGCTGATGACTTAAGCCACATAGTTCGGCAACCTGGAGAATCAACCAGAAAATTCTGGACTAGGTTCCTAACCAAAAAGAACCAGATCGTTGACTGTCCGGATGCCGAAGCCCTAGCGGCCTTTAAGCATAGCATCCGTGATGAATGGCTCGCTCGCCACCTCGGACAAGAAAAGCCGAGGTCCATGGCACACCTCACAACACTTCTGACCCGCTTTTGCGTGGGAGAGGATAGTTGGCTAGCTCGCAGTACAAACACAGCCAACGAAGCAGGCGCCTCCAAGGCCAAAAACAGCACCAGCAAGCTCTGGCGCAACAGACACAAATGCCGAAGCAATGGCAATAACACCGATGACACTACAGTTCACGCCGGATCAGCGGTTCCAGGTCCGGCCAGCGAAAGAAGCCCTATAAAAGGAATGGCGGAGGACCATCCAGCTTGGACCGCATACTCGATCGTCCGTGCCAGATACATGGCACCCCAGACAAACCGGCCAACCATACTAACAGAGATTGCCGGGTCTTTAAGCAAGCCAGCAAGGTAAATAGCGGAAACAAGGAAGGGGAATCGCAGAGCGAGGATGAAGACGAGGAGCCCCGACAGCCAAACACTGGGAGGCAGAAGAAATTCCCGCCTCAAGTCAAAACGGTGAACATGATATATGCTACACACATCCCCAAAAGGGAGTGCACGCGCGCACTCAGGGACGTTTATGCGGTAGAGCCAGTCGCCCCAAAATTCAACCCATGGTCGTCATTCCCAATCACCTTTGACCGTCGTGATCATCCAACTAGCATCCATCATGGCGGTTCGGCCGCATGGGTACCCGTCCGAATCATCGACGGATTTCACATGACACGAGTCCTAATGGACGGTGGTAGCAGCCTCAACCTGCTCTATCAGGATACAATACGCAAAATGGGCATTAATCCCTCACGAATCAAGCCCACGATAACTACCTTAAAAGGAGTTATACCAGGCGTAGAGGCCCGTCGTACGGGCTCGATCATGCTGGAGGTGGTCTTCGGTTCCCCGGATAACTTCCGGAGTGAAGAGCTAATCTTCGATATCGTCCCCTTCCGCAGCGACTACCACACACTGCTTGGATGAACCACGTTCACTAGATTCAACGCGGTGCCACATTATGCTTATCTCAAGCTCAAGATGCCCGGTCCATGCGGCGTCATTATGGTAAATGGAAACACGAAACATTCCCTCTGTACGGCGGAGCAAACCGCCACCCTAGCAGCAGAAGTACAGAGCAGCTTTCTCAAGCGGCACCATAATCCAGCCGTCGATCCCCTGGACATCGTTAAGAAGGTCCGGACTACACTACAACAGGGCAGCTTGGTTCGTCAAGAGCTGAATTAGTAAATTCGGCCTCCGTCCTAGCCCCGATGAGGAAATGGCATCTGTACTGCGCGTACATAACTACGCACTCAAAACCCCACGGGTACTGGCGGAGGCATAACTCGCTCGCGATCCACAATACGGCTCGACCGACCTTGGGATTCTCACGCCTTTATTTTCTCTTTTTATTACGGTTTTTTCTCTTTTCGAGGTCTATGCGGATGATCCGTTTGCAGAACACACCAAGGAGGCAAGGAGCTCTGGCATACAAGGGAATCCCCAGGTGGTCTCTATTAAACGATTTCCATACTTGTTTCACATACCCACACGTAGCTCGCCCTTGGTTGCGGCATGTTAAATAGCTTTACTTGCTTATCGCATTACTTGCACAAAGTACACCTCGACGTACTAATTACATCACAATGGTGAATTATTGGTGGCGTCAGCTTATTACTTAATTTTCCTGTTTCCTCACCTTTGTATATATTACTTATTGCACACATACACCATGGTACGTATTACTGCGCCAGGGGCTTCATTACACCCTGCATTACGGCAATAAAAGTTCAAACACTTTTTCAGTATAGTTCGGCACCCCGAACTTATAGCATTATGTGCATCGACTCCGAATCATGTCTTTGGTCAATAGTTTGGTTGCCCGGCTCCTGTGCTTACTACCTTACGTTCCGCTATATCGGCTAGGGTAGTAAAGGGAGAACTACTGCGATTGTGCCCCAGTTCTTTTGGACGAGCACCTCAGTAAAGAAAGCCGAAAACTGACTGTCATGATGCAGCGAGAGCTGGTCAGTTGTTCGAGAGGTTCCAAATCGTTAGAGATTTTTTCCGCTACTTGTGAAGAATCGGTTCCGCCGATTAGGCGTGTATAACGCCCCTAGTTCGGCCTTCCGAATACCAGGGGCTTCGCCAACTTTCTTAATTGTCAAACTCCTATGGCTAAGTGAGGGCGGTAAAGGCCTCATAGTCTGATTGCCTTGTTCGTTGCGCTAAACACCTCCTTTAAGGACCAGAATTTGGAGTAAAGAGTGTTTAGATTTATCCCGAACACCCCCGTACTATCTACGTGGGGGCAGAAGCCGATGACTGGTCAACCCTCAGATTTCATAAAACGGCCGCATAGGAGGTAAAATGTAAATCGCAAGCATTATAATACATAACATCATTGTTCCATATTACAGGACAGGATAATACAAAAGTACTCATGGGAATATGACATCCTTCGAACATTGCTCCGCCACAAGGCGGGACCCCTCCAGGATGCCATCAAAATAGTGCTCGGGTCGACGATGCTCCTTGCTCTCCGGCCGCCCCTCGGTCATCAGCTTCTTGGCATCCAGCTTTGCCCAATGCGTCTTGACACGGGCAAATGCCATACGAGCACCTTCAATACAGACCGACCACTTCACGGCTTCGAGCCGCGGACATGCACTTACAAGCCGCTTAACAAGTCCGAAGTAGCTGCTAGGTATAGGCTCGACAGGCCACAACTAGACTATCAAATCCTTCATGGCTAGCTCTGTCGACCTGTGTAGCTCGACCAACTGCTTCAGCTGGTCGCTGAAGGACAATGGATGTTCGGGTCCAAGATATTGGGACCATAATAGCTTCTCCGTAGACATTCCTTCTTCGGCTCTATAATGCTTGACAACATCTCATATACTGCTCGGTAGATCCGTAAACGCCCCTGGAAAACCCAAATTCGGATAAGTACAAGGAACGTTTCTTCTACATACTTGCTTTGCATGGTGAAAGAATTACCCGCCGCAATCTCCTTGGCCGCCTGAATTTCCTGGAGGGTGTTCTGGGCTTCGGCCCGTGCATCCTGTTCGCTCTGGCGGGCCTTCGCCAGTTCGGATTCTTGTGCCTTACAATCGTGCTCCAAGGACTCACATCTCTTGACCGCGCCCTGGAGCTGTCACTGCGCCTTGACAATCCGGGCCTCGTGCTTCTCGCACGCGGCGCGTTCCTTGGCCGCTTTGTCCTCGGCCTCGGCTAACGCCTTCTTGCGGGCTGCCACCTCGGTCCTGGCCCCTAATAAAGTTCATGACACCTCAGTCCGGACGGACTATTCATTTTTTCTTAAAAATACCCACAGGTTACTGCATACCTTGGCTATCCTCCAGCTGCTTCTTCATGAGGCCGAGCTCCTCCTCGGCCCGCTCCAGTTTCTGCTTTAGTCCGGAGACCTGTGCAGCATGAGCAGTGGCAACCTACAGCTATACCTTCTTGATCCTCTGTTCGGTTTTTTTCTTTCAGAACACCAAACAGAGCATCAGGGGCTACTGTCTATACTGTGATATTTTTCCTACAAATGCATTACATACCTCAAAGCCCGATAGAAGGCTAGTGCAGGCTTCGGCCAGTCCGCTTTTGACAAACTGAACCTTCTCTATTACCATGCCCATAAGGGTGTGGTGTTCATCCACAATAGAGGCGCCTCGTAGCGCCTCCAGCAGATTATCCGGTGCCTCTGGTTGGATAGAGGTCACCGGCGGAACAGGCACATTCCCTCCTTTTAGGGAATGCCATTCGCTGGACTCTGGAGCCGCATAGATCTCCAGAATGGTATCCGGCTCAGGTCCGAAGGGAACTCGGCCCCCGTCTCCAGTCCCCATAGGGGCTTTTCCCCCATGTGGCTAGCGACTGAGGAATCATCCTGGGGCTCCACCCCGACGATCTCCGGAAGCTCCCCCCGGTCGGGGAAGGTCTTCTACGACACCACCTCGTCGTCACCCTTGGGAGAGACGGAATGAGCAGGTGGCGGAGACATGCTAGCTATCTCCTTTGAGTCTAGCGATCCCTCCGTCGAGGATCGCGGGGAGCCATCGCGTGCTGGACAGCAAGGTTTAAGACATATCACTATTACAAACCGGGAAGGCCAGACGTTTTCGGATTCTCGCACTTACGAGGCGACCCGAGGCTTGGTCCGGTGAGGTCGCTCCAGACTGCTATCAACATCCCACGCGGAGTTATCTGTGAGGGAGCCTCTAACCCTCTTAGGTGCTTTCGCCTCCGGATTCGTGGGGGCCGCTCTCTTCATCCTCCCCACTTCAGGTGGGGAGTCGTTTTCTTCTTCCTCTTCGTCGTCGTCGTCATCAGACAAAGAGAAAGTATCTGCTACCTCTTGAGCACTGCGTTGGTTTTCCCCGAAGAGGAAGGGATGATGCAACAAAGTAGCGTAAGTATTTCCCTCAGTTTTTGAGAACCAAGGTATCAATCCAGTAGGAGGCTACGCGCGAGTCCCTCGCACCTGCACAAAACAAATAAATCCTCGCAATCAACGCAAATAGGGGTTGTCAATCCCAATAAGGCCACTTACGATCTGATAGATATGATAAGATAATATTTTTGGTATTTTTATGATAAAGATGCAAAGTAAAATAAAGGCAAAGTAAATAGCAAAAGAAATAACGAAGTAATAGGAGATCAATATGATAAAGATAGACCCGGGGGCCATAGGTTTCACTAGTGGCTTCTCTCGAGAGCATAAGTATTCTACGGTGGGTGAAAAAATTACTGTTGAGCAATTAACAGAATTGAGCATAGTTATGAGAATATCTAGGTATGATCATCTATATAGGCATCACGTCTGAGACAAGTAGACCGACTCCTGCCTGCGTCTACTACTATTACTCCACTCATTGACCGCTATCCAGCATGCATCTAGAGTATTAAGTTAAAAATAGAGTAACGCCTTAAGCAAGATGACATGATGTAGAGGGATAGACTCATGCAATATGAAGAAAACCCCATCTTGTTATGCTCGATGGCAACAATACAATACGTGCCTTGCTGCCCTTACTATCACCGGGAAAGGACACCGCAAGATTGAACCCAAAGCTAAGCACTTATCCCATTGCAAGAAAGATCAATCTAGTAGGCCAAACCAAACTGATAATTCAAAGAGACTTGCAAAGATAACCAATCATACATAAAAGAATTCAGATAAGATTCAAATATTATTCATAGATAGACTTGGTCATAAACCCACAATTCATCGATCTCAACAAACACATCACAAAAAGAAGATTACATCAAATAGTTCTCCACAAGAGAGGGGGAGAACGTTGTATTGACATCCAAAAAGAGAGAAGAAGCCATCTAGCTACTAACTATGGACCCGTAGGTCTGAGGTAAACTACTCACACTTCATCGGAGAGGCTATGGTGTTGATGTAGAAGCCCTCCGGGATCGATGCCCCCTCCGGCGGAGCTCCGGAACAGGCCCCAAGATGGGATCTCATGGATACAGAAAGTTGCGGCGGTGGAATTAGGGTTTTGGCTCCGTCTCCGGTCGTTTGGGGGTACATGGATATATATAGGAGGAAGGAGTACGTCGGTGGAGCAACTAGGGGCCCACGAGGGTGGAGGGCACGCCTGGTGGGGGTGGGCGCCCCCTCCCTCGTGGCCTCCTGTTTCTTTTCTTGACGTAGGGTCCAAGTCTCTCTGGTCTTATTTGTTGAGAAAATCACGTTCCCGAAGGTTTCATTCCGTTTGGACTCCGTTTGATATTCCTTTTCTTCGAAACCCTAAAACAGGTAAAAAAACAACAATTCTGGGCTGGGCCTCCGGTTAATAGGTTAGTCCCAAAAATAATATAAAAGTGGATAATAAAGCCCAATAATGTCCAAAACAGTAGATAATATAGCATGGAGCAATCAAAAATTATAGATACGTTGGAGACGTATCAAGCATCCCCAAGCTTAATTCCTGCTCGTCCTCGAGTAGGTAAATGATAAAAACGGAATTTTTGATGCGGAGTGCTACTTGGCATAATTTTAATGTAATTATTCTTAATTATGGTATGAATATTCAGATCCAAAAGATTCAAGACAAAAGTTCATATTGACATAAAAATAATAATACTTCAAGCATACTAACAAAGCAATTATGTCTTGTCAAAATAACATGGCTAAAGAAAGTTATCCCTACAAAATCATATAGTCTGGCTATGCTCTATCTTCACCACACAAAATATTTAAATCATGCATAACCCCGATGACAAGACAAGCAATTGTTTCATACTTTTGACATTCTCAAAACTTTTTCAATTTTCACGCAATACATGAGCGTGAGCCATGGATATAGAACTATAGGTGGAATAGAGTGGTGGTTGTGGAGAAGACAAAAAGGGAGAAGATAGTCTCACATCAACTAGGCGTATCAACGGGCTATGGAGATGCCCATCAATAGATATCAATGTGAGTGAGTAGGGATTGCCATGCAATGGATGCACTCGAGCTATAAGTATATGAAAGCTCAAAAAAAGAACTAAGTGGGTCTGCATCTAACTTGCTTGCTCATGAAGACCTAGGGCATTTTGAGGAAGCCCATCATTGGAATATACAAGCCAAGTTCTATCATGAAAGATTCCCACTAGTATATGAAAGTGATAACATGAGAGACTCTCTACTATGAAGATCATGGTGCTACTTTGAAGCACAAGTGTGGTAAAAGGATAGTAACATTGTCCCTTCTCTCCTTTTCTCTCATTTTTTCTTTTTCTTTCTTTTTTTATTTGGGCCTTTTCTCTTTTTTATGGCCTCTTTTCTTTCTCTTTTTTTATTTTTCATTTTTTGTCCGGAGTCTCATCCCGACTTGTGGGGGAATCATAGTCTCCATCATCCTTTCCTCACTGGGACAATGCTTTAATAATGATGATCATCACACTTCTATTTTTCTTACAACTCAACAATTACAACTCGATACTTAGAACAAAATATGACTCTATATGAATGCCTCCAGCAGTGTACCGGGATATGCAATGATACATGAGTGACATGTATGAAAGAATTATGAATGGTGGCTTTGCCACAAATATGATGTCAACTACATGATCATGCTAAGCAATATGGCAATGATGGGGTGTGTCATAATAAACAGAATGGTGGAAAGTTGCATGGCAATATATCTCGGAATGGCTATGGAAATTACATAATAGGTAGGTATGGTGGTTGTTTTGAGGAAGGTATATGGTGGGTGTATGATACCGGCGAAAGGTGCGTGGTATTAGAGAGGCTAGCAAAGGTGGAAGGGTGAGAGTGCATATAATCCATGGACTCAACATTAATCATAAAGAACTCGTATACTTATTGCAAAAATCTACAAGTTATCAAAGCAAAGTATTACGCGCATGCTCCTAGGGGGATAGATTGGTAGGAAAAGACCATCGCTCGTCCCCGACCGCCACTCATAAGGAAGGCAATCAAAAAATAAATCATGCTCCGACTACATCACATAACGGTTCACCATACGTGCATGATACAGGAATCACAAACTTCAACGCAAGTATTTCTCAAATTCACAACTACTCAGCTAGCACAACTTTAATATCACCATCTTTATATCTCAAAACAATTATCAAGTATCAAACTTATCATAGTATTCAACACACTCATAAGAAAGTTTTATTATTAATCTTGTATACCAAGCATATTAGGATTCTAAGCAAATTACCATGCTATTAAGACTCTCAAAATAATCTAAGTGAAGCAGGAGAGATCAATAGTTTCTATAAAACAAATCCACCACCGTGCTCTACAAGATATAAGTGAAGTACTAGAGCAAAATTATATAACTCAAAAGATATAAGCAAAGCACATAGAGTATTCTAACAAATTCTAAATCATGTATGGCTCTGTCAAAAGGTGTGTACAGCAAGGATGATTGTGGTAAACTAGCAAGCAAAGACTCAAATCATACAAGACGCTCCAAGCAAAACACATATCATGTGGCGAATAAAAATATAGCTCCAAGTAAAGTTACCGATAGAAGTACACGAAAGAGGGGATGCCTTCCGGGGCATCCCCAAGCTCTGGCTTTTAGGTGTCCTTAGATTATCTTGGGGGTGCCATGGGCATCCCCAAGCTTAGGCTCTTGCCACTCCTTTGTAACATCCCAAATTTTCAGTTTGCAATGTTATACATAGGTCATTCTTGCATACCACATTTTATTGCATTTTCGTTCAGCAATCCTCGAAATCCTAAGCAACTCAAGGACCCATGGAGAGAGTTGGGGATTTCTCGGTTTCCTTATTTGATTTTTTTATCAAATAGTGAAACGAGGATTTTGGTTTTAATTATTTTTCTCTCCGAAAATATTTCATAATTAAAAATATATGAGAGGAGATAATATGACTTCTCCAAAATAAATGAAATATTGGAGGAAAATATTAAAATCATTTATTTGATTTTATTTGGATTTTATTGCAATTTTGTTTGCATTAGAAAAATTGCACGTTTTTCAAAACTGCATTTAGGGCCAAGAAAATGTTCATCTTTTTCTAAATATTTTATTTAGATGGTGAAAATTTATTTTGGCATTTTTAGATTTTATTTTCTAGGAACTCCCAAGCGCCGACTGGGCCAAACCCAGCCGGGCCGGCCCAACCGCCGCCGCCGCCGTCTCCCGCGCGGAGTCGCGCGCGCCGCTGCCCCGACTCGGACCAGAGTCCGAGCCGGACTCCTCCACCGCCGCCGCCTTGCCCCCTCCTCCAAGCCACCTCTCTCCCCCTTATATACCGCGCCATCCCGCTGCCACCACCACCAAACCCCGCCGCCCGAGCCGAGCAGCCGCCGCCGCCCCTAGCCGCGCCGCCTCGCCCCACCGCCCCGCAAGCCCGCTGCCCCGCCGCCCGAGCCCCGCCTCGCCGGAGCCTCGCTGGAGAGGTAACACGCCGTTCGCCGCCGCCTGGTTTTTTCCTAAGAAAACCGATTCGGTTTCTTTTGAAAAACCCCTAGTTCGTTTTTTAGATCGGTTCGCCGGTTTTTCCCGGTTCTTCTTTCTAGCGGACGTTCGTCTGTACGTTTGTTTTAACGAACAGTTTTCGCCCGTTAGTTACAGCTAACGAATGCTCGTTCGTTAGTCTGTTCATCAGTTTTCTTTTATCAGATTTTTTCTGCGATTATTCTCGTTCGCGATTTCTGATCCGATTTTCGTTTCAGTTTATCTTTTTGCTCGTTAGTCGGAATCAGGCGATTCAAACGCCTAGATCTTCATCTCGAGACCCTCTTTCCGCTTAGCCAACTTGAACAAGATTTTGGTACTGTAAATTTTGACCTTAGTTCAGATTAGTAAACGGATCTTGTTTCTTTCGCCGTTTGAGTTTGGTTGCTCCGTTTGGTTTGATTCTTTTTGCAAACCAGAGTTCTTAAGTTGAACTTTCTGGTTAGATCTTCTTATTTGAGTGTTACCTGTGCTTCTTTGTTAGTTGCTTATGTATTCTATTGTTTGTTTGCGATAGAATTCCCGGAGTGCGAAGCGTGTTATTTGGAGTCCCTAGGTTACACGGATCGTCAGCAAAGCAAGTAACACTTTGATCATATCCCTTTATCACCCAGTTTTTATGCATTAGCTCCAATCCTCAAACATTGCATGGTTAGGATGACATTAAATTGTGGGTTGGGAAGTAGTTGATGAGGTAGAACCTATTGCCCTGTTACATTCAAACCCTGGGGAGTTACTTCTACGCGTTGCTTATATTGCTATGCTATGCTCGTAGACGTGGTTTGGGTGAGTGAAATCCATGACCGATGTGATATTGTTAATTAATGGTTGAACTTAAGGTGGCAACTTAAATATACATCTGGGTGGACTGAGGCACCTAGAGTACCCAGTGTTGCCTGTATTTTTTTGGAAATCCCGGAGTACCCGTGTGATCTTCCTATGGACCGCCACCCAGGCTCAAAGGGAACTGAGATTTTTCATGCTAGAAACTTCCGTGTGCAGCCACAAGCTATTATGGGCTCTAGCATAGTTGAGTAAGTTGCGTGAAGCTCTAGAAGAGGTAGATCAGCAGGTAGTGGGTTTGTAGGTTTGGTATGGTCTACCCGGAGTAGAGAGTTAATGTTTCTGAAAGACTGTGTCTCGGTCATCTGTTTCTCAAACATAATGTAGTGCGAGAAATCCACCGGACGCGATCGAGTCTTGTGGGGAAAAGTGCGCAAACCTCTGCAGAGTGTATAAACTAATCATGGTTAGCCGTGTCCCCGGTTATGGACAATCTTGAGTATCTAGTACTTGGAGTATCTTAAGTATCTCACCACTCTTAATTAATATTGTTGGGTTGTTAATCACTTTAATTGGGATTGAGTTGGAGGAACCTTCTCAATGATGTTTCAACTATCATGATAGTTAAATTAAAATCTATTCCTTTGTTGTAGGGAAAAATTGGCTTTTCGCAAAAACTGTAACCATAGAGCTTTCCACCAGCCATATATGCATGTAGTGATCGCATTATTCTGTTCTTGTTCTACTGTGTTACTTTGCCAGCATATTCCATGTGCTGACCCGTTTTCGGGCTGCAACGTATTATGTTGCAGACTTTTCAGACGAGGAGTAAGGTTCATTAGGTCGTTGCCGTGCAGCTCAGCTATGCCGTTGGAGTTGAGACTCACTTTATCTTCCAAGCCTTCCGCTGTTATCGTATTAGATGGCCTTAAGCCATATTATTGTAATAAGTTCTCTTTTGAGACTTTCGATGTAATAAGTGTGTGATTGCTACTCTGTTATAAATCCTTCAAGTACTGTGTGTGTGTCAGCATTACCGATTCAGAGATGACACTGAAGCACAGAGACTTGACCGTTTGAGGTCGGGTCGCTACAAAGATGGTATCAGAGCACACACTGAGTGTAGGACACGACCACTAAGCTAAAGCCCTAGATCACTATTCTCTTCTCATTTCTGACTCCTCTCCATTTTCTACTCTTTAGGATGGCAGAGATGAAGAACAAGTTTGCACAACCGAATGAAGATGCACCTTTTGGACGACACTTGAAGGAAATCACTAGGTACTTGAATATAGGAATACCAAGCTTCACCGGGACATACAGCGCCACTTACCAGAAGAGGAGCGATGGATGATTCAAGTTCAAGTTCCAGGAAGGACATTCACGCCAGTCACTAAGCCCATAGAATTTTCCTTTGACGCACCAACCTGGAGTTTAGGAAAGAGTATGGCAGCTCACATCACCATGGGACGCATTGGAGAAGTATATCACGAGGATCTTAAGGACACTATCTACCAGATATGTGGGCGCCAAGACGAGCAATGGGAAATGATCAGCACCAGGAAGGATAGATCAATTGCAGCTTTCATCCAGGAACTAAACCAACACATTCGACGCCAGGAGAATCAGATGTGCGTAGACATGATATATTTGAAGAAGGCGAAGACAAGGATCATCGAGCTGGAAGAAGAACTTAAGTCTACACGCGATGGATATGAGGAGGAAATTGCAACACTATTGGAGAAGAATGATGACCAGATTAAGAAGATCAGGATATTCATGGGAGACCCCACTCCAGTAGAAGAAGATGAAGAACCCAAGGAGATTCGACCGGAGGACTACATCATCATCAACGACACTGACTCCGACCTTAGCGATGATGACTTTGAAGACGAAGCTGGAGCAGATATCATGGAGTCTGCAACCGAGGAATATTTTTAGTAGACCACCATATCAGTAGTAGTATTCCACCATGTAAATAAAGTAGTCCAAGAACTTTTGCGATAGTTAGATCGATTGTATGCCTTGCTTGATTGATTGAGTGAAATGATTGTGTTTGACTCATGTGCATATGGGTAGTGCCTTCTCATTAGACCTCATTCTATTCTAATCTCTTCCATCTAAACCCATCAGATTCCTCCGAGACGTGACCCCGAATTTGCCTTCCCACCTGAGCTCACTCAGTTGATCCAGCAGCAGAATACCCTGATGCAATTGTTAGTTCAGAATCAGGGCAACAACAACAACAACAACAACAACAATCGACCACCACCACCACCAGTTGACAACTTAGCCCGTTTTCTGAGGTTGCAGCCGCCGGTGTTTTCCAGTAGCACCGAGCCTATAGTAGCAGATGATTGGCTCCGCAAGATTGGAAGGGAGTTGACCAATGCAGGATGTACTGATGCTGAGAAGGTGCATTTTGCCGCACATCAGTTGGATGGACCAATAGCATCATGGTGGGAGAATTACACTGTCACCTACCCTATAGCCACCGTGACATGGGACCAGTTTCAGCAAGCTTTCCGCACAACCGATGTCTCAACCGGAGCCATGAATTTGAAGAAGCGCGAGTTTCGCAACTTACGCCAGGGGAACCGTACCGTGGCTTAGTATGTGGATGAGTTTAGCAAGCTATCGCGCTATGCCCCTGACGATGTGGCCATAGATGCCGCGAAGCAGGAGAAGTTTATGGAAGGGCTGAATGATGAGATGAGTATGCAGTTGATGGTAGCCACCTTCAACAACTACCAGGAGTTGGTAGATAAGGCTCTTATGGTTGAAGGGAAGCAACAACAGATTGAGAGTCGTAAGGGGAAGTATGGACAAGGGAGTTATAACTCAGAAGCTCAGCAGAAGCCTCGCCTAACCCCGAACTCAGGAGGACTTGTTCATAACCATGGAGGTCATAACCACACTGGAGGAGGATCGCATAATCACAATGGTACTAAGCATGGGAATGGGAACGGAGCCAATAACAATCAGAACCGCCCCAATCCAGCCACACCCGCCAAAAGAGATCTAAGTCACGTTACTTGTTTCAAGTGCTGGAAGACTGGACACTATGCCACGGAGTGCCCTGAAGGAAAGAATGGAAACGGAAGTGGGAGCGCTGGGAAGAAGCCTAATCCATTCAACAAAGGACAAGTGAACCACGTTAACGTGGAGGAGGTTGAAGAGCAGTCGGACGCGGTAATAGGTAAGTTTTTGGTTAAGTCATTTACCGCTCTTGTTCTATTTGATACTGGTGCATCGCATTCATACATATCAAGGGGATTTGTGGATAAGTTTAAACTACCAAACCAAACCCTTAGGACCCCTCTCTTAGTGAGTTCACCTGGAGCAGAGTATATGGCTAGTCGATGGTGCTACCAGATACCCCTGACCATTGGCACCCATGTTTTTCTGTCTGACCTAATTATCTTGGAGTCACAAGGATTGGATGTGATATTAGGTATGGACTGGATGTCAAAGTATGCAGGAAGCATTGACTGTGCTAGTAAGTCGATTTATCTCACCACCCCAGAGGGAAAAAGGATTAAGTATGTATCTAGGCATGTGCCTAGGAGGAGTCAAGTGAATACTCTCATGGGAGTTGTTCAGGAGGAAGTGCCTGTAGTGAAGGATTACCCGAATGTTTTTCCAGAGGATTTACCACGCATGCCACCGGATCGGGATATCGAGTTTCGGATAGAGCTACTGCCAGGTACCGGGCCAATATCCAAGAGACCCTATCGGCTGCCCGCGAATGATCTGGAGGAAATTAAGAAACAGATCAAGGAGTTGTTGGAGAAAGGATACATTCGAAGGAGTTCATCACCTTGGGGAGCCCCAGTGCTTTTGGTGGAGAAGAAGGATAAATCCCTAAGAATGGTTGTTGATTATCGGGCCTTGAATGAAGCGATGATCAAGAATAAGTACCCGCTGCCGATGATCAATGATCTATTTGATTAGCTGCAAGGAGCTAAGGTGTTTTCGAAGATCGATTTGCGACCGGGATACCATCAGTTGAAGATTCGAGAGAAAGATATACCCAAGACAGCATTCACCACGCGTTACGGATTATACGAATATATGCTCATGTCGTTTGGACTGACTAACACCCCTGCCTATTTCATGAGCATGATGAACAAGGTGTTCATGGAGTATTTGGACAAGTTTGTTGTGGTTTTCATTGATGACATTATGGTATACTCGAAGAATGAAGAGGAGCACAAGGAGCATTTGTGACTAGTTCTCGAGAAACTCAGGGAACACCAGTTGTATGCCAAGTTCAGCAAATGCGAGTTTTGGTTGAAGGAAGTCAGATTCCTTGGACATGTTATATCAGGAGAAGGTATAGCAGTAGACCCCAGCAAGGTTCAGTAAGTCACTGAATGGATAGCACTCACTTAAGTTAGCGAGATCCGTAGTTTTCTTGGACTCGCCGGATACTATCAGAGATTCATTGAGAATTTTTCCAAGATTGCGAAGCCAATGACGGAGTTATTGAAGAAGGATACCAAGTTTAAATGGACAGAAGACTGTGAGGCAAGTTTTCAGGAGTTGAAGAAACGTTTGACTACAGCCCCAGTGCTGACGCTGCCAGATATACATAAGGATTTCCAAGTGTATGGTGACGCCTCTCGCTTAGGACTTGGATGTGTGCTTATGCAGGATGGAAGAGTTGTTTCTTATGCCTCGCGACAACTAAAACCTCACGAGTTGAATTATGCCATGCATGATTTGGAGTTAGCAGCCGTACTGCATGCATTGAAGACTTGGAGACATTATCTTATTGGAAACCATTGTGATGTGTGTACACGGATCATAAGAGTTTGAAGTACATCTTCACACAGAAGGAACTGAACCTTAGGCAAAGGAGATGGTTGGAGCTTATAAAGGATTATGACATGAAGCTGCACTATCATCCAGGAAAGGCCAATGTCGTAGCAGACGCTTTAAGCCGGAAGAGTTATTCTAATATCCTTGTGAGTAACAGAGTGCCAAAGGAGTTAGCAAAGGATATCATGAAACTTCGATTAGAAATTGTTCCTAGAGGTTTTGTTGCAACAATGGAGGTTCAGTCTACATTGTTGGAAAAGATTCGAGAAGCTCAGAAGGATGACAAAGAGATTGCCGAGATAAAGGAGAAGATGAGAAAAGGAAAGGCCAAAGGTTTTCGTGAGGATGAGCACGATACCTTATGGTTTGAGGACCGGATATACGTGCCCAATAACACAGAGATCAGAAAGTTAATACTATAGGAGGCTCATGACTCACCATACTCGATACACCCCGAAAACACCAAAATGTATTTGGATTTGAAGGAACGTTTCTGGTGGACAGGTATGAAGAAGGATATTGCCGAGTATGTAGCTGTATGTGATGTATGTCAGAGAGTGAAGGCAGAGCATCAAAAGCGGGCAGGATTGTTACAGCCTATGCCGACACCCAAATGGAAGTGGGATAAACTTGGCATGGACTTTATCACTAGATTGCCCAGGACCAAATCAGGATATGATTCCATATGGGTAGTAGTTGATCGCTTGACCAAAGTGGCTCACTTTATCCCAGTGAAAACCACTTATACAAGTGCGAAGTTGGCCAAGATATATATGTCCAGGATCGTATGTCTGCATGGAGTTCTGAGGACCATCGTATCAGATAGAGGAACACAGTTTACCTCAAAGTTTTGGCATCAGCTACATCAGACCTTAGGAGCAAGACTGGAGTTCAGTATAGCGTTTCACCGGCAGACGGATGGACAAACCAAGAGAGTCAATCAGATTCTGGAGGACATGTTGAGAGCCTGTGCGCTAGATTATGGATCTAGTTGGGATGACAATTTGCCTTACGCAGAGTTCTCATACAACAATAGCTACCAAGCCAGTTTGAAGATGGCACCGTTCGAAGCCCTGTACGGACGAAGGTGCAGAACACCGTTAATATGGGATGAAGTAGGAGACCGATAGTTGTTTGGACCAGACTTGATCAAGGAGTCTGAAGAGAAGGTTAAGCTGATTCGTGATATACTGAAGATTGCTCAGTCCAGGCAGAAGAGTTATGCAGACTCGAAGCACAAGGAGGTAACCTATGAAATTGGAGATAGAGCATATCTGCGAGTATCGCCCTTGCGAGGAGTAAAACGTTTTGGAGTTAAAGGAAAGTTAGCCCCGAGATTTGTAGGACCGTATCTTGTTTTGGAACGGAAGGGAGAAGTTGCCTACAAATTGGAATTACTCGAGGGACTGTCAGGAGTTCATGATGTGTTCCACGTTTCACAGTTGAAGAAGTGTCATGCTGAGACGGCCGATATACCATTAAGAGATACAGTACCCTTTGAGGCGATTCAATTGGACAGTGATTTAACTTATGAGGAGAAGCCAGTCAAGATTTTGGAGTTTGCCAGTCGAGTCACCCACAGCAAGGTCATCAAGTTTTGCAAAGTTCAGTGGAGCCACCATACCGAGGATAAAGCCACCTGGGAACGAGAGGATGATCTATGCAAAGACCACCCACACCTATTTTTCTAGCCAACCCGAATCTCGAGGGCGAGATTCATCTTAAGGGGGGTAGGTTTGTAACATCCCAAATTTTCAATTTGGAATGTTATACATAGGTCATTCTTGCATTTCATATTTTATTACATTTTAATTCAGAAATCCTCGAAATCCTAAGCAACTCAAGGACCCACGGAGAGAGTTGGGGATTTCCCGGTTTCCTTATTTGATTTTTTATCAAACAGTGAAACGAGGATTTTGGTTTTAATTATTTTTCTCTCCGAAAATATTTCATAATTAAAAATATATGAGAGGAGATAATATGACTTCTCCAAAATAAATGAAATATTGGAGGAAAAATATTAAAAACATTTATTTGATTTTATTTAGATTTTATTGAAATTTTGTTTGCATTAAAAAAATTGCACGTTTTTTCAAAACTGCATTTAGGGCTAAGAAAATGTTCATCTTGTTCTAAATATTTTATTTATATGGTGAAAATTTATTTTGGCATTTTTAGATTTTTATTTTATTTTCTAGGATTTATTTTCTGTTTGGCGGAGTTATTTAAAAAAATAGAACTCCCAAGCGCCGACTAGGCCAAACCCAGCCGGGTCGGCCCAACCGCCGCTGTCTCCCACGCGGAGTTGCGCGCGCCGCTGCCCCGACTCGGACCGGAGTCCGAGCCGGACTCCTCCACCGCCGCCGCATTGCCTCCTCCTCCAAGCCACCTCTCTCCCCCCTTATATACCGCGCCACCCCGCCGCCACCACCACCAAACCCCGCCGCCCCGCAGCCAGGGCCGAGCCGCCGCCGCCGCCCCTCGCCGTGCCGCCTCGCCACGCTGCTCCGCAAGCCCGCCGCCCCACCGCCCGAGCCCCGCCTCGCCGGAGAGGTAACGCGCCGTTCGCCGCCGCCTGGTTTTTTTCTAAGAAAACCGATTCGGTTTTTTTAAACCCCTAGTTCGTTTTTAGATCGGTTCACCGGTTTTTCCCGGTTCTTCTTTTTAGCGGACGTTCGTCCGTACGTTCATTTTAACGAACGGTTTTCGCCCGTTAGTTACAGCTAACGAACGCTCGTTCGTTAGTCTGATCGTCAGTTTTCTTTTATCGGATTTTTTCCGTGATTATTCTCGATCACGATTTCTGATCCGATTTTCATTTCAGTTTATCTTTTCACTCGTTAGTCGGAATCAGGTGATTCAAACGCCTAGATCTTCGTCTCAAGACCCTCTTTCCGCTTAGCCAACTTGAACAAGATTTTGGTACTATAAAATTTGACCTTAGTTCAGATTAGTAAACGGATCTTGTTTCTTTCGCCGTTTGAATTTCGTTGCTCCATTTGGTTTGACTCTTTTTGCAAATCGGAGTTCTTAAGTTGAACTTTCTGGTTAGATCTTCTTATTTGAGTTTTACCCGTGCTTCTTTGTTAGTTGCTTATGTATGCTATTGTTTGTTTGTGATAGAATTCCCGGAGTGCGAAGCGTGTTATTTGGAGTCCCTAGGTTACGCGGATCGTTAGCAAGGCAAGTAACACTTTGATCATATCCCTTCATCACCCAGTTTTTATGCATTAGCTCCAATCCTCAAACATTGCATGGTTAGGATGCATGTAGTGATTGCATTATTCTGTTCTTGCTCTATTGTGTTACTTTGCCAACATATTCCATGTGTTGACCCGTTTTCGGGATGCAACGTATTATGTTGCAGACTTTTCAGACGAGGAGTAAGGTTCGTTAGGTCGTTGCCGTGCAGCTCAGTTATGCCGTTGGAGTTGATGGACTCACTTTATCTTCCAAGCCTTCCGCTGTTATCGTATTAGATGGCCTTAAGCCATATTATTCTAATAAGTTCTCTTTTGAGACTTTCGATGTAATAAGTGTGTGATTGCTACTCTGTTATAAATCCTTTGAGTACTGTGTGTGTCAGCATTACCGATCCAGAGATGACACTGAAGCACAGTGACTTGACCGTTTGAGGTCGGGTCGCTACATCCTTGTTCCATAATCCATCAAATCTTTACCCAAAACTTGAAAACTTCACAACACAAAGCTTAAAGCAGAAAATCTCGTGAGCTCCGTTAGCGAAAGAAAATAAAAGACCACTTCAAGGTACTGTAATGAACTCATTCTTTATTTATATAGGTGTTATACCTACTGTATTCCAACTTCTCTATGGTTTATAAACTATTTTACTAGCCATAGATTCATCAAAATAATCAAACAACACACGAAAAACAGAATCTGACAAAAACAGAACAGTCTGTAGTAATCTGTAGCTAGCGCAAGATCAGGAGCCCCAAAAATTCTAAAATAACTTTTTGGACGTGAGAAATTTATCTATTAATCATATGCAAAAAGAATTAACTAAATACCACTTTCCAAATAAAAATGGCAGTAGTTCTCGTGAGCGCTAAAGTTTCTGTTTTTACAGCAAGTTCAACAAGACTTTCCCCAAGTGTTCCCAACGGTTGTACTTGGCACAAACACTAATTAAACACAAAAAACACAACCAAAACAGAGGCTAGATAAATTATTTATTAAATAACATCAAAGAATAATATTGGGTTGTCTCCCAACATGCGCTTTTCTTTAAAGCCTTATAGCTAGGCATTGATAATTTTAATGATGCTCACATGAAAGACAAGAATTGAAGCACAAAAGGAGCATCATAAAGCATGTGACAAACACATATAAGTCTAACATACTTCCTATGATCTTATAGGAAAACAAATTATCAAGGCAACCAAAAACTAGCATATGCAAGGAAGCGGAAAGAAACAATAGCAATCTCAACATAACGAGAGGTAATTTAGTAACATGAAAATTTCTACCACCATATTTTCCTCTCTCATAACAATTACATGTAGGATCATAAGCGAATTCAACAATATAGCTATCACATAAAATATTCTCAGCATGATCCACATGCATGCAAAGTTGACACTCTTTCGAAATAGTGGGATCAATATTTACTAAAGTCATGACCTTTCCAAACCCACTTTTATCAAAAATTCATGAGATTGAACATTCTCCAAATATGTGGGATCTAAAGTTGACATTCTTCCAAACCCACTTTCAATATTATTGCAAACATTATAATCAATCTCATATTCATCATGGGGTATAAATAAATTTTCAAGATCAAAAGAAGAATCACCCCAATCATGATCATTGCAACAAGTAGAGGACATATCAAAACTAGAATCCCCAAGCTTAGGGTTTTGCATATTATTAGCACAATTGACATTAATAGATTTTATAATAGCATCATTGCAATCATGCTTTTTATTCAAAGATCTATCGTGAATTACTTCATAAAATACTTCATCGCAATTTTTAGATTCACGAATTTCAAGCAAAACTTCAGAAAGATAATCTAGTGCACAAAACTCACTAGCAATTGGTTCATCATAATTGGATCTCTTAAAAAGATTAGCAAGCGCATGAGGATCCATAGATCTTAGGTTCTCTGTTTAGTAATAAATAAACAACTATTCCAACCATACGAGCAAACAAGAAACAAAAAGAAGCAAATAGAGAAAGAGAGGGAGGATAGAGAGAGAGAGAGAGCGAATAAAACGGCAAGGGTGAAGTGGGGGAGAGAAAAACGAGAGGCAAATGGCAAATAATGTAATGCGGGAGATAAGGGTATGTGATGGGTACTTGATATGTTGACTTTTGCGTAGACCTCCCCGGCAACGGCGCCAGAAATCCTTCTTGCTACCTCTTGAGCACTGCATTGGTTTTCCCAAAAGAGGAAGGGATGATGCAGCAAAGTAGCATAAGTATTTCCCTCAGTTTTTGAGAACCAAGGTATCAATCCAGTAGGAGGCTACGCGCGAGTCCCTCGCACCTGCACAAAACAAATAAATCCTCGCAACCAACGCAAATAGGGGTTGTCAATCCCTATAAGGCCACTTACGAGAGTGAGATCTGATAGATATGATAAGATAATATTTTTGGTATTTTTATGATAAAGATACATAGTAAAATAAAGGCAAAGTAAATAGCAAAGGAAATAACTAAGTAATAGGAGATCAATATGATAAAGATAGACCCGGGGGCCATAGGTTTCACTAGTGGCTTCTCTCGAGAGCATAAGTATTCTACGGTGGGTGAACAAATTACTGTTGAGCAATTGACAGAATTGAGCATAGTTATGAGAATATCTAGGTGTATGATCATGTATATAGGCATCACGTCCGAGACAAGTAGACCGACTCCTGCCTGCATCTACTACTATTACTCCACTCATCGACCGCTATCCAGCATGCATCTAGAGTATTAAGTTAAAAACAGGGTAACACCTTAAGCAAGATGACATGATGTAGAGGGATAGACTCATGCAATATGAAGAAAACCCCATCTTGTTATCCTCGATGGCAACAATACAATACGTGCCTTGCTGCCCTTACTGTCATCGGGATAGGACACCGCAAGATTGAACCCAAAGCTAAGCACTTATCCCATTGCAAGAAAGATCAATCTAGTAGGCCAAACCAAACTGACAATTCGAAGAGACTTGCAAAGATAACCAATCATACATAAAAGAATTCATAGAAGATTCAAATATTATTCATATATAGACTTGATCATAAACCCACAATTCATCGGTCTCAACAAACACACCGCAAAAAGAAGTTACATCGAATAGTTCTCCACAAGAGAGGGGGAGAACGTTGTATTGAGATCCAAAAAGAGAGAAGAAGCCATCTAGCTAATAACTATGGACCCGTAGGTCTGAGGTAAACTACTCACACTTCATCGGAGAGGCTATGGTGTTGATGTATAAGCCCTCCGTGATCGATGCCCCCTCCTGCGGAGCTCCGGAACAAGCCTCGAGATGGGATCTCGTGGATACAAAAAGTTACAGCGGTGGAATTAGGGTTTTGGCTCCGTCTCTAATCGTTTGGGGGTACGTGGATATATATAGGAGGAAGGAGTACGTCGGTGGAGCAACAGGGGGCCCACGAGGGTGGAGGGCGCGCCTGGTGGGGGTGGGCGTGCCCTCCTACCTCGTGGCCTCTTGTTTCTTTTCTTGACGTAGGGTCCAAGTCTCTCTGGTCTTATTCGTTGAGAAAATCACGTTCCCGAAGGTTTCATTACGTTTGGACTCCGTTTGATATTCCTTTTCTTCGAAACCCTAAAACAGGCAAAAAATAGCAATTCTGGGCTGGGCCTCCGGTTAATAGGTTAGTCCCAAAAATAATATAAAAGTGGATAATAAAGACCAATAATGTCCAAAACAATAGATAATATAGCAAGGAGCAATAAAAAATTATAGATACGTTGGAGACATATCAGTCTCGTCTTCGGATGTCACGTCCGGAGCGCCTTTCTGGCGAGGGCCCTTCTTGGCCCCTTTGGCCGCTTTCTTGGATGTCTTCTCTCGTGCCTCATAAGGTGCCGGAAAAAGCATTTTCGTCAATAATGGGAATTCTTGGTCTTCGGGCAACGGAGCTGGACAGTTAATCCCCTCTGCTATCTTGATCCAGGCCTGAAAACATGGGTAGGAAAGCTTAGGCTTTCTCTCGAAATATGCTAGTAAAGGGTACGCCTTGAAAACATTAAAAGAACTTTTTTTTGATAGAAAGGCTGTAAGGGAACCCCCTACAGTATGATTGGTGCGACAAACCCAAATTGCAAGTACCATGCCTTGAACCTAGGTGGGTGGGAAGGCATCAACCCCTTCCCACCACTAGGCTATGCCTTAGTCTGCAACATTAAAAGAACTTACCGGGTTAGCCTGGCGTTTTAAGCTAAGCTCGCGATCTTCGGTCGTGGGCGGTGGCGTCTCGCCGGCCTTGAAGAGCACTCTCCAGATTTCTTCGTGCGCCATGTCGAAGAGCTCTATTAGCGTTTGGTGCTTGGCCGGATCGTACTCCGACAGATAGAAAGTCCGGCGTTGGCACGGAAGGACCTGACGAATGAGCATGACCTGGACCATGTTGATAAGCTTGATCTTCCTATCTATCATGTTCTGGGCGCACGCCTGGAGCCCAGTCGGCTCGTCCGAGGGACCCAGGTTAGGCCCCTCTCTTTCCAGGAGGTGAGCCGCATCGGGATTCCGCATCGAAATTCGGGGCCGCCACCCAGTTGGCGTCACGTGGCTCGGTGATATAGAACCACCCCGATTGCCACCCTTTCACCGTCTCCATGAACGAGCCTTCAGGCCAGGTAACGTTGGACATCTTGCCCACCATGGCACCTCCGCACTCTGCTTGTTGGCCGCTCACCACCTTCGGCTTCACATTGAAGGTCTTCAGCCATAGGCTGAAATGTGGCGGGATGCAGAGAAAGGTCTCGCACATGACAATGAATGCCGTGATGTTGACGATGAAGTTGGGAGCTAGGTCATGGAAGTCTAGCTGTAGTAAAACATTAGTCCACAAATGAAGGGGTGAACAGGGAAGCCCAGCCCACGAACGAAATGTGTGAGAAACACAACCCTCTCGTGGGGCTCTGGAGTGGGGACGATCTGTCCCTTGGCCGAGAGTCGGCAAACGATCTCCTTGGCCAGATATCCGGCCTCCCGGAGCGCCTTGATATCCTTCTTCTTTACGGAGGAGGCCATCCACTTACCCCCAACTCCGTATACGGACATCTTTGGAGTGCTTTCTCGGTCGAGGGAAAAGCAAAAAACTTGGGCACTGGAGCTCAGGGACAGAAGGACTGAGGAGGAGCTGAGGTGTGGGTGAAGGAAGGGAATCCTTATTGTAGTGACCAGACCTCAAACGGTCCAATCTCTGTGCTCCGGTGTCATCCCTGGATCAGTAATGCTGACACCACACAATACTTGAAGGATTTATAACAGAGTAGCAATCACACACTTATTACATCGAGTATCTCAATAGAGATCTTATTACAATAAATATGGCTTAAGGCCATCTAATAACGATAACAGCGGAAAGCTTGGAAGATAAGTGAGTCCATCAACTCCAACGGCATCACTGAGTATAGAACCACGACCTAAAACTCCTTAATCGTCGTCTGAAAAGTCTGCAACATTAACGTTGCAGCCTGAAACGGGTCAGCACATGGAATATGCTAGCAATGTAACACATAGAGAGTAATGGAATGAAACAGCTATTCTATATGCATATTTGGCTGGTGGAAAGCTCTATGGTTACAGTTTTGCGTAAAACCAATTTTTCCCTACTTCAAAGGAATAAATTTATTTAACTATCATGGTGGTTGTTAAACATTGAGAATGGTTGACAGCATTCTCAATCCCAATTAAGCATCATCATTAAACAAACCCATCAAATTAATTTTATAGTAACATGTTGAGATTCACATGATAATCCAGGTACTAGATACTCAAGATGTTCATAACCGGGGACACGGCTAACCATGATTAGTTTATACACTCTGTAGAGGTTTGCGCACTTTTCCCCACAAGACTCATCTCCTCCGTTGGATTTCTCGCACTACATGGTGTTTGAGAAACGGATGACCGAGACATAGTCTTTCAGAAGTGCTAGCACCTTATAATGGGTAGACCGTACCACCTACATCCCCTACATCTGCTAGTCTACCACTATAAGAGTTCGCACGACTTAGTCAACTATGCTAGAGCCCATAATAGCTTGTGGCTGCACACGGAAGTTTCTAGCATGAGTAATCTCATGATTCCTTTGAGCCTGGGTGGCGGTCCATAAAAAAAACAGGTAATCCTGGAATAACCAGGTACCTCAATCCACCCAGATGTGTGTTTAATTTGCCACCTTAAATAAACCATTAATTAACAATCTCACATCTGTCATGGATACACTCACCCAATCCACGTCTACTAGCATAGCATGGCATAATAAGCAAACGTAGAAGTAACTCCCAAAGGTTTGATAATAAACAGGTAATAGGTACTACCTCAACTACTTCCCAAACCCACAATTTAATTAGATCCTAATCATGCAATGTGTAAGGATTGATCTAATGCAATAAAACTGGGTAGAGGGAAAAACATGATCAAAGTGTTACTTGCCTTGCTGATGATCCGGGAAACCTAGCGATTCGAAGTAGCAAGCGGCACACTCCGGGTACTCTATCGCAAACAAATAAGCATACAATAAGTACTCAACTAATGCACGGATAAAACTGAAATAAGAGATCTAACCAGAAATTTCAACTTAAGAACTCTGGTTGGCAAAAAAAGTCAAATCGAACGAAGCAACAAAAGACAAAAGGCAAAAGAAACAGGCTTCGTTTACTATTATGGATCTAAGGCAATTTTTACAGTGGCAAAAACTGTTTTAAGTTGGTTAAACGGAAAGAGGGTTTCGAAACGAAACTCCAGGCGCTTGAATCGCCAGATTCCGATAAACGGGCGAAAAGTTAGACTAAAACGAAAATTGGATCAGAAATCGCGATCAGAAAAAATCGCAGATTTAATCCGAGAAAAAGAAAAACTATGAACATTTTAACGAACGAACGTTCATTAACTGAATCTAAACGAAGAACGCGTTCGTTAAAACGAACGAACGAATGATCGCTCGCTAATTAGCCTAAACCAGAAAAAACCGATCTAAAGAAAAAATGAAACTAAAAAAACCGAACGAAAACCGGCGGGTCAACCTCGGCGACTCGGTGGCGAGACGGGTGGCGGCGGCTCCGGCGGGGCGGCGGCGTCGGCGGCGGTGGGCGGCGGCATCGGGCGCGAGGCGGCGGCGTCGAGCGCGGCGGCGGTGGCGGCGAAAGGCGGCTGCGGCGGCGCGAGGTTCGAGGCAGGCGGCGGCTAGGGTTTCGGCCCGGGGTGGGCCGGCGGCTTATAAAGGCTGAGGCCTGGAGGAGTCCGGGCCTAGCACGACCCGTAGGTCGGTTCGAATGTTTTTTTTTTGTTTTTTTAACTTACGCTCAGGAAAAAACAAAAAGACTACTAAACGGACTCCAAAAATCCCGAAATAAATTTTCCCCGGCTTCTAAAATCAAGCCGCACAGGATGAACATTTATTTGGGGCCTAAATGCAATTTTGAAAAACACGCATTTTTTTCCTAAATTCAAATACAATAGCAAATAAAACCAAATAAAATCTTATTTGATTTTTTTATTAAATCCTCAATATTTCTTTATTTTGGGAAAGTCATTTTATTCCCTCTCTCATATTTTTCGTAATAGAAATAATTGAAGATAAAATAAATAAAATCAAAAGATCCTATTTTCAAAATTTGAGACAACTCAAATATGAAAATAACGAAATCCCCAACTCTCTCCGAGGGTCTTTGAGTTGCGAAAAATTTCTAGGATCAACCAAAAATGCAATAAATATGATATGCAATGATGATCTAGTGTATAACATTCCAAATTGAAAATTTAGGATGTTACAAACCTACCCCCCATTAAGATGAATCTCGCCCTCGAGATTCGGGTTGGCTAGAAAATAGGTGAGGGTGGTCTTTCAGCAATTCTTCCTCTCGTTCCCAGGTGGCTTCATCCTCCGTGTGGTGGCTCCACTAAACCTTGTAAAACTTGATAACCTTGCCGCGGGTGACTCGACTGGCATACTCTAGAATCTTAACTGGTTTCTCCTCATAGGTCAAATCACTGTCCAACTGAATCGCTTCCAGTGGTACCGTATCTCTCAGCGGTATGTCAGCCATCTCTGCGTGGCACTTCTTCAACTGGGATACATGGAACACGTTGTGAACTCCCGACAATCCTTCGGGCAATTCCAACTTGTAGGCTACCTCTCCCATACGCTCCAAAACTTTGTATGGGCCTACAAAATGTGGCGCTAATTTTCCCTTAACTCCAAAGCGCTTAACTCCTCGAAGTGGTGATACTCGAAGATAAACTCGGTCTCCGACTTCGTAAACTGTCTCCTTGCGTTTAGAATCTGCATAACTCTTCTGCCTGGATTGAGCTACCTTCAGCCTGTCGCAAATTAATTTCACTTTCTGTTCAGATTCCTTTATCAGATCCGGTCCAAACAACTGGCGGTCTCCAACTTCATCCCAGGACAATGGGGTCCTGCACCTCCTTCCGTACAAGGCTTCGAAAGGGGCCATCTTCAAACTGGATTGATAGCTGTTGTTGTAAGAGAACTCTGCATACGGAAAATTCTCGTCTCGGCTAGATCCGTAGTCTAGCGCACAAGCTCTTAGCATATCCTCCAAAATCTGATTGACTCTCTCAGTCTGTCCATCTGTCTGTGGGTGAAAAGTTGTGCTAAACTCCAGTCTGGTTCCCAAAGTCTCATGCAACTAATTCCAGAACTTTGAGGTAAACTGGGTTCCTCTATCTGATACAATGCTCCTTGGAACTCCATGCAGACATACGATCCTGGTCATGTATATCTTTGCCAACTTTGCACTGGTATAGGTAGTCTTCACTGGAATGAAATGAGCTACCTTTGTCAAACGATCGACTACAACCCATATCAAGTCATAGCCTGAATGTGTTCTGGGAAATCCTATAATAAAATCCATGCCTAGCTTATCTCACTTCCATTCGGGTATCGACAATGGTTGTAGCAATCCTGCTGGCTTCTGATGCTCTGCCTTCACTCTCTCACATACATCACAAACTGCTACATACTCCGCAATATCCTTCTTCATTCCGGTCCACCAGAAAATATCCTTCAAATCCAAATACATCTTGGTATTTCTTGGGTGAATCGAATATGGTGAATCATGGGCCTCTTGTAAAATTAACTTCCTGATCTCCGGATCATTTGGCACATAAACACGGTCTTAAAACCATAGGGTATCGTGCTCATCCTCACAAAATCCCTTAGCTTTTCCTTTGCTCATTTTCTCCTTAATAGAAGCAATCTCCTTGTCAGTCCTTTGAGCTTCTCTGATCTTATCCATCAAAGTAGACTGAATCTCCAATGCTGCTACATAGCCTCTCGGGACTATTTCCAAACATAGCTCTCGAAGATTTTCGGCTAACTCCCTTGGTAAATCTCCCGTCATTAAGGTGTTGACGTGGCTCTTATGGCTCAACACGTCAGCTACTATGTTAGCCTTTCCAGGGTGATAATGCAATTTCATATCATAATCCTTGATGAGCTCCAACCATCTCCTTTGTCTGAGGTTCAACTCCTTCTGTGTGAAAATATACTTCAAACTCTTATGATCCGTGTACACCTCTCAATGGTTTCCAATAAAAAAATGTCTCCAAGTCTTCAGTGCATCCACTACGGCTGCTAACTCCAAATCATGCATAGCATAATTCAACTCATGAGGCTTAAGCTGTCGTGAGGCATATGAAACAACTCTTCCTTCCTGCATAAGCACTGCTCCAAGTCCTCGACGTGAAGCGTCACAATACACCTCATAATCCTTGGTCAGATCCGGTAAAATCAACACTGGTGATGTAACCAAACGTTTCTTCAACTCCTGAAAAGTAGCCTCACATTCCTCAGTCCATATGAACTTGGTATCCTTCTTCAACAACTCCGTCATAGGCTTTGCAATCTTTGAGAAATTCTCAATAAACCTCCGGTAGTATCCTGCGAGTCCAAGAAAACTCCGGATCTCTCCAACTGTGGTTGGTGCTTCCCACTTGGTCACGGTATCAACTTTAGTGGGATCTATTGTTATACCTTCTCTGGATATAACGTGTCCGAGAAATCCAACTTCTTTCAACCAAAACTCACATTTGCTAAACTTGGCATATAACTGATGTTCTCTGAGCTTTCCAAGAACCAAACACAAATGCTCCTTATGCTCCTCTTCATTCTTCGAGTAAACCAGGATATCATCAATGAACACTACGACGAACTTATCCAAGAACTCCATAAACACTTTGTTCATCATGTTCATAAAATATGCAGGTGCGTTAGTCAGACCAAATGACATAACGGTATACTCGTACAGCCCATACCTCGTGGTAAAAGTCGTCTTGGGTATATCCTGTTCCCGAATCTTCAACTGGTGGTATCCTGATCGCAGATCGATCTTGGAAAATACCTTAGCTCCTTGCAATCGATCAAATAGATCATTGATCATCGGTAGTGGGTATTTGTTCTTGATGGTTACTTCATTCAATCCTCGATAATCAACAACCATCCTTAACGATCCATCCTTCTTTTCTACTAGAAGTACTGGCGATCCCCAAGGTGAAGAACTTGGGCGAATGTATCCTTTATCCAGTAACTCCTTAATTTGCTTCTTAATTTCCACCAAATCCTTTGCAGGCATCCTATATGGTCTCTTTGATATTGGCCCTGTGCCTGGCAAAAGCTCAATCAGAAACTCAATATCTCTATCCGGTGGCTTGCCTGGCAATTCTTCTGGAAATACATCAGGGAAATCCTTCACTACTGGTACTTCCTCCTGCACAACTCCTGTTAAACAATTTGCTTGAGTCCTCTTTGGCACATGTCGGGATACATACTTGATCCTTCTCCCTTCTGGGGTGGTAAGCAAAATTGACTTATTGGCACATTCAATATTCCCTTCATACTTTGACAACCAATCCATGCCTAATATCACATCCAATCCTTGAGATTCTAACACTATTAGGTCTGATGGAAATACGTAGTTACCAATCCTTAATGGTAACCGATCACACCATAGACTAGCCATATATTCTGCTCCAGGCGAGCTTACTAACATGGGTGACCTAAGGGCTTGGGTTGGCAATTTATACTTATCCACAAATCCCCTTGATATGTATGAATGCGATGCACCAGTATCAAAAAGAACGAGTGCAGTAAATGACTTAACCAAAAACTTACCGATTATTGCATCCGGCTGCTCTTCAACCTCCTCCACGTTAACGTGGTTCACCTGTCCCCTGTTGAAAGGGTTCGGCTTCTTCCCAGAGCTTCCATTGCCATTTCCATTCTGTGACTCAGGACATTCGTTGGCATAATGTCCGGTCTTCTAGCACTTAAAGCAAGTGACTTGGCTCAAGTCCTTCTTGGCTGGGGTTGATGGGTTGGTGCGGTTCTCGTCGTTGCTTCCTCCATTCCCATTACTAGTCTTGGGGCCATTGTGATTGTGCGAGCTACCTCCTCCATGGGTATCCTGGAAATGTCCTCCCGGTCTAGGGGTAAAACGTGGCTTCTGCTGAGCTCCAGAATTGTACTTTCCTTGTCCATACTTCCTCTTGCGATTCTCAATTTGCTGCTGCTTCCCTTCAATCATAAGAGCACGATCTACCAACTCCTGGTAGTTGTTGAAGGTTGCTACCATCAACTGCATGCTCAACTCATCATTCAGTCCTCCCAGAAACTTCTCTTGCTTTGTTGCATCCGTAGCAACGTCATCTGGGGCATAACGTGCTAATTTACTAAAGTCCTCCACATACTAGCCAACTGTCCGTCCTCCTTGGCGCAAGTTGCGAAACTCTCGCTTCTTCATGGCCATAGCTCCTGCTGAAACATGGGCAGTTCGAAAAGCCTGCTGAAACTGGTCCCATGTGATTGTATCAACAGGGAAAGTGGATGTGAAATTCTCCCACCATGATGCTACGGGTCCTTCAAGCTGATGTGCGGCAAACTTCACCTTCTCCGCATCCGTGCATCCTGCTGTGGTCAACTCTCTAGCTGTCTTGCGGAGCCAATCATCTGCTACTATCGGCTCGGTGCTACTGGAAAACACCGGCAGATTCAGCCTAAGAAAACGGGCTAAGTGATCAACAGGTGGTGGTGGTGGTGGGTTCTTGTTGTTGTTCCCTTGATTCTGATTCTGGACTAGTAATTGCATCAATGTGTTCTGCTGCTAGATCAACTGGGTGAGCTCCGGTGGGAAGGTAAATCTGGGGTCACTTCTCAGAGGCATCTGAGGTTTTTTTTAGAAAAGATGAGATTTAAGAATAGATGGAGTCTAAAGAGAAAACACTACCCATATGCACATGAGGCAAAAGCAAACAATTCACTTCATTAATTCAATGAAACAAGGGCATACAATCGATCTAACTATCGCAAAAGTTCTCAGACTATAATATTTACATGGTGGACTACTACTACTGATGAGGTGGTCTACTAGAAATATTCTTTGGTTGCAGACTCCATGATATCTACTCCAGCTTCATCAACATAGTCATCATCTCTATCATCTGGATCCGAGTCAGTGTCGTCGATGATGATGTAGTCTTCCGAGCGAATCTCCTTGGGTTCTTCGTCTTCTTCTGCCGGTGTAGGGCCTCCCATAAATATTCCGATCTTCTTGACAGATCACCATTCTTCTCCACTAATACTTCAATTTCCTCTTCATAATCTTCACGTGTAGCCTTGAGTTCTTCATCCAGTTCCTTGATTCTTGTCTTTGCCTTCTTCAGGTCTATCATGTCAGCGCACATCTGGTTCTCCTGACGTCGATTGTGCTGGTTTAACTCCTGGATAAAAGCTGCAATTGATCTATCCTTTCTGGTGTTGATCATCTCCTAGTGCTCATCTCGGCGCCCGCAAATCTAGTAGATAGTATCCTTGAGATCATTTCGGTAGACTTCCCCAATGCGTCCCATGGCGATGTGAGCTGCCATGCTCTTTCCTAGACTCCAAGTTGGTGCATCAAAAGAAAACTCTATGGGCTCAATGACTGGCATGAACGTCCTTCCTGGAACTTGAACTTGAATCATCCAGCGCTCTTCTTCAGGTAAAGTGGCGTTGTAGGTGCCGGTGAAGCTTGGTACTCCTATGTTCAGATATCTAGTGACTTCCTTCAAATGACGTCCAAAGGGTGTATCTTCATCCGGTTGAGTGAACTTGTTCCTTGCATCCGCCATCCTAAAAGAGTAGAAAAGATGAGGAGTCAGAAAGAGAAGAGAGTGAGTAGTGATCTAGGTCTTTAGCTTAGTGGTCATGTCCTACAGTCAGCGTGTGCTCTGATATCATCTTGTAGCGACCTGACCTGAAACGGTCCAATCTCTGTGCTCCGGTGTCATCCCTGGATCAGTAATGCTGACACCACACAGTACTTGAAGGATTTATAACAGAGTAGCAATCACACACTTATTACATCGAGTATCTCAATAGAGATCTTATTACAATAAATATGGCTTAAGGCCATCTAATAACGATAACAGCGGAAGGCTTGGAAGATAAGTGAGTCCATCAACTCCAACAGCATCACTGAGTATAGAACCACGACCTAAAACTCCTTAATCGTCGTCTGAAAAGTCTGCAACATTAACGTTGCAGCCCGAAACGGGTCAGCACATGGAATATGCTGGCAATGTAACACATAGAGAGTAATGGAATGAAACAGCTATTCTATATGCATATTTGGCTGGTGGAAAGCTCTATGGTTACAGTTTTGCGTAAAGCCAATTTTTCCCTACTGCAAAGGAATAAATTTATTTAACTATCATGGTGGTTGTTAAACATTGAGAATGGTTGACAGCATTCTCAATCCCAATTAAGCATCATCATTAAAAAAACCCATCAAATTAATTTTATAGTAACATGTTGAGCTTCACATGATAATCCAGGTACTAGATACTCAAGATGTCCATAACCGGGGACACGGCTAACCATGATTAGTTTATACACTCTGTAGAGGTTTGCGCACTTTTCCCCACAAGACTCGATCTCCTCCGTTGGATTTCTCGCACTACATGGTGTTTGAGAAACGGATGACCGAGACATAGTCTTTCAGAAGTGCTAGCACCTTATGATGGGTAGACCGTACCACCTACATCCCCTACATCTGCTAGTCTACCATTGTAAGAGTTCGCACGACTTCGTCAACAATGCTAGAGCCCATAATAGCTTGTGGCTGCACACGGAAGTTTCTAGCATGAATAATCTCATGATCCCTTTGAGCCTGGGTGGCGGTCCATAAAGAAAAACAGGCAATCCTGGAATACCCAGGTACCTCAATCCACCCAGATGTGTGTTTAAGTTCCCACCTTAAATAAACCATTAATTAACAATCTCACATCTGTCATGGATACACTCACCCAATCCACGTCTACTAGCATAGCATGGCATAATAAGCAAACGTAGAAGTAACTCCCAAAGGTTTGATAATAAACAGGTAATAGGTACTACCTCAACTACTTCCCAAAACCACAATTTAATTAGATCCTAATCATGCAATGTGTAAGGATTGATCTAATGCAATAAAACTGGGTAGAGGCAAAAACATGATCAAAGTGTTACTTGCCTTGCTGATGATCCGGGAAACCTAGCGATTCGAAGTACCAAGCGGCGCACTCCGGGTACTCTATCGCAAACAAACAAGCATATAATAAGTACTCAACTAATGCACGGGTAAAACTCAAATAAGAGATCTAACCAGAAATTTCAACTTAAGAACTCTGGTTGGCAAAAAAAGTCAAATCGAACGAAGCAACGAAAGACAAAAGGCAAAAGAAACAGGCTTCGTTTACCATTCTGGATCTAAGGCAGTTTTTACAGTGGCAAAAACTGTTTTAAGTTGGTTAAGTAGAAAGAGGGTTTCGAAACGAAACTCCAGGCGCTTGAATTGCCTGATTCCGATAAACGAGCGAAAAGTTAGACTAAAACGAAAATCGGATCAGAAATCGCGATCAGAAAACATCGCGGATTTAATCCGAGAAAAAGAAAAACGACGAACAGTTTAACGAACGAACGTTCGTTAACTGAATCTAAACGAAGAACGCGTTCGTTAAAACGACCGAACGAACGAGCGAACGCTCACTAATTAGCCTAAACCGGAAAAAAACCGATCTAAAGAAAAAAACGAAACTAAAAAAAATGAACGAAAACCGGCGAAAACCGGCGGGTCAACCTCGGCGACTCAGCGGCGAGACGGGCGGCGGCGGGGTCCGGTGGGGCGGCAGCGTCGGCGGCGGCGAGGGCGCGGGGCGGCGGCGTCGGGCGCGGCGGCGAAAGGCGGCGGCGGCGCGGGGTTCGAGGTGGGCGATGGCTAGGGTTTCGGCCTGGGGTGGGCCGGCGGCTTATAAAGGCTGAGGCCTGGAGGAGTCCGGGCCTAGCACGGCCCGTAGGTCGGTTCGGACGTTTTTTATTTTTATTTTTTAAAAAATACTTACGCTCGGGAAAAAAACAAAAGGACTACTAAACGGACTCCAAAAATCCTGAAATAAATTTTCCCCGGCTTCTAAAATCAAGCCGCACAGGATGAACATTTATTTGGGGGCCTAAATGCAATTTTGAAAAACTCGCATTTTTTTCCTAAATTCAAATAAAATAGCAAACAAAACCAAATAAAATATTATTTGATTTTTTTATTAAATCCTCAATATTTCTTTATTTTGGGAAACTCATTTTATTCCCTCTCTTATATTTTTTGTAATAGAAATAATTGAAGATAAAATAAATAAAATCAAAAGATACTATTTTCAAAATTTGAGACAACTCAAATATGAAAATAGCGAAGTCCCCAACTCTCTCTGAGGGTCCTTGAGTTGCGAAAAATTTCTAGGATCAACCAAAAATGCAATAAATATGATATGCAATGATGATCTAGTGTATAACATTCCAAATTGAAAATTTGGGATGTTACACTTATCCCCTTATAAAGGCCACGAATATCAAGCATCTCCCCACTCGCCTTAAACTCGCCTATTCCCAAGGGCCGTGCAAACGGCATGGTTGGGTCACCCACGCCCGTATTGATGAGAATCTCGTAATAAGGAGGTACGATCTCTGCTTCGACAAGACGTGCCAATGGCAACCGCGTCTTGAAACGTGGAGCGGCAGACGAAAATGGTTCAAAATTATGACCGGACAGACGTGATGTCATATTATAAAAGCTGTCAGTGGATTAGACTCGTGTAAAAATATATTCTCTCTACCATTATGTATGGTGTGTGTGACAGGTCCGGATATTATTATCGCATCTGAAGACTATCTTGAAGTTCGGGTAGAAGGGAACCCGCCTTGCAATATCGAATACAATCTGCGTGCCGGACTCCTCGTTATTGAAGCCAGGTTCAGGGGCTACTGAGGGAGTCCTATACTAAGTGGTCCTTGGGCGTCCAGCCTGTTTTCCATGGGCCGGACAGATGGGCTGTGAAGACATGAAGGCCGAAGACTGTACCTGTGTCCGGATTGGACTCTCCTTGGCATGGAAGGCAAGCTTAGCGACCGACTATGAAGACTCCTTCTTATGTAACCGACTCTATGTAAACCCTAGATCCCCTCGGTGTCTATATAAACCGGAGGGGTTAGTCCGGAAAGGATACATTCATTACCATAGTCATACAGGCTAGGCTTCTAGGGTTTTAGCCATTACGATCTCGCAGTAGATCAACTCTTGTAAACACTCAAATTTATCAAGATCAATCAAGCAGGACGTAGGGTATTACCTCCATAGAGAGGGCCTAAGCCTGGGTAAACATCATGTCCCCCGTCTCCTGTTACCATCGATCCTAGACGCACAGTTCGGGACCCCCTACGTGAGATCCGCCGGTTTTGACACCGACACCCTAGGCCTCATTTTCAAGCATTGCAATACCGTTTTTGTGCCCGTTTACTATTTGCTACCTTGCTGTTTTTATTTATTCACATTATAAAAATATATTTCTACCATCCATATTACACTTTTATCACCATCTCTTCGCCGAACTAGTGCACCTATACAATTTGCCATTGTATTGGGTGTGTTGGGGACACAAGAGATTTCTTGTATTAGGTTGCAGGGTCGTTTGAGAGAGACCATCTTCATCCTACACCTCTCACGGATTGATAAATCTTAGGTCGTCCACTTTAGGGAAAATTGCTACTGTCCTACAAAACTCTGCGCTTGGAGGCCCAACACGTGTCTACAAGAATAAAGTTGTGTAGTAGGCATCAAGCTCTTTTCTGGCGCCGTTGCCGGGGAGGTGAGTGCTTGAAGGTATATCTTTACATCTTGCAATTGAATCTTTTAGTTTCTTGTTTTATCACTAGTTTGGTTTATAAAAGAAAACTACAAAAAATGGAATTGAGGTTGCATCATATTATCGATCATCTTTATAATATCTTTCTTGAAAATGATGGTTCGAAAAACTGTGCTCAATTGTTAGAAGAAGTCCATAAAATGTTTGGCACAAAATATTTGAATGATGAGCATGATTGCAATGTTGTTAGTATGAATTCTTTGAATATTCCATGATGCTAATGATATGCAAAGCTACAAGCTTGGGGATGCTATGTTTGATGAAGATGATATTTTTTGTCCCCCAAGTTTTGATGTGCAAATTTATTATGATGAAAGCATGCCTCATATTTATGATGATTATATTGATGAGAGTGGGTTTGGAAGAGTGTCAACTCTAGGAAGTAATGATCCCACTATTTTGGAGGGTGTTGAATCTTAGTGTGGTAATTATGAAAGTGGATTTGGAGAGGTCATGACTTTATTTAGTGATGAATCCACTATTTTGGAAGAGGTTTGAATTGATTGTGACAACAAAGTTGCTACCTATGATGATTTCGGTGATGACATATATGTTATAGAGAATAATTATAAGCATGAAAATTGTCGTCATGATTCTTATTTTCAATCCCATGATAGTTATTTTGTTGAGTTTGCTCCCACTACTACATGCGAATAATTTTGCTTACGTGGAGAGTAATAAAATTTCTATGCTTATGCATCATGAAAAGAATGCTTTATGTGATAGCTATATTGTTGAATTCATTCATGATGCCACTGAAAATTATTACGAGGGAGGAACACATGCTTCTACGTATTTCAATAATATCAAGTTTCCTCTCTATATGTTAAAAGTTTTGAAGTTATGCTTGTTTTGCCTTCCTATGCTAGTTAATTCTTGTTCACATAAATTGTTTGCTCACAAAATCCCTATGCATAGGAAGTGGGATAGGCTTAAATGTGGTATTAATATGCTTGATGATGCTCTCTTTGTGTTTCAATTCTTATCTTTTATGTGAGCATCATTGAAATCATCTTGTCTAGCTAGAAAGGCATTGAAGAAAAGCGCTTGTTGGAAAACAACCCAACACTTTTACCAACTGTTTTTGTGTGTCCACATGATTATGCTACTGTAGTAATCATGTTTTATTTCTTTCGTTTCAATAAAGTGCCAAGTAAGACCTTTGGGATGGCTTACGGTGATAGTTAATTTGATCTTGCTGAAAAACAGAAACTTTTGCGCTCAGGAAAACAATTCTCATTTTTAACAGAAGTGTGATAAAATTCTGATTCTTTTTGAATAAGATTAATATACAAATTTCCTAGGTTTTCCTAATTTTTCAGAATTTTTGGAGTAACATAAGTATGGTTGTAATACAGATTACTACAGACTGTTCTGTTTTTGACAGATTCTGTTTTCAATGCATAGTTTGTTTGTTTTCTAGTTTCTATGGCTTATACTGCTCAATATAAATTGTGGAAATGATATTCTACAGTAGGAATTGTGTGGAAACAATTATGAATCTTGTCTTTGACATTACCAAAGTGAAATGGTTTTGCTCTTTATCACACTAACCTATCTCACGAAGTTCTGTGAAGTTTTGTGTGATTGAAGTTTTCAAGTTTTGGGTAAGATGTCGATATGAGGAGAATAAGGAGTGACAAGACCCTAAGATTGGGGATTACCAAGGCACCCCAAGGCGATATTCAAGGAAGATCCAAGCAACTAAGCTTGGGGATGCCCCGGAAAGCATCCCCTCTTTCGTCTCCAACATTATCGATAACCTCACTTGGAGCTATGTTTTCATTCGTCACATGATATGTGTTTTGCTTGGAGTGTCAATTTATTTTGTTAGGATTTGCTTTATGTTATTTATAATAATATTTTGCATATTTATTTTCAATAAAAATGCCAAGGATAGCCTTTACCATGCTTATTTTGCAAGTCTATATGTTGCTGTTTCATAACAGAAAATTTATCGATGTTGCAAAAATTCCCTAGAAAAGTAAGAATGTGATAAAATGTTGAATTTTTTTTAAAAATAATCTCTGATAAATTTTATACAGTGTGGTAATTTTTCATAACTTTTGGAGTTAGGGAAGTATTGATACTCTTGCATTCTTTACAGACTGTACTGGTTTGGCAGATTGCTGTTATGTTTGCATTGCTTGCATATGTTTGCTTGTTTAATGATTCTATTTGAGGATAGGAGTATTAAATATGCAGAGGAATTTAGTGTGTAATGTTGAGTAATTTTAGTGATTTGCTACAGTAGAGAATTATAATGTTTTTGCATTGGTTTATACTAACTTATCTCACGAGTCCTTGTTGAGTTTTGTGTGGATGAAGCTTTTGAGATTTAGGAAAACCGTGATATGAGAAGAATTAAGAAGACACAAAAGGTCAAGCTTGGGGATGCCCAACGCATCCCAATATAATATTTCAAGAAGTCTCAAGCATCTAAGCTTGGGGATGCCCCGGTAGGCATCCCACCTTTCTTCTTCAACAATTATCGGTTAGTATCCGTTGAGCCTAAGTTTTTGCTTCTTCACATGATGTGTGCTATTCTTGGAATGTCATTTTATTTTGTTTCGCTTGCTGTTTTAATAAAATACTTAGATCTGAAAGTTTTTAAATAAAATAGAGTCCTCAAATAGTTGCTAGGGAGGCTAGGTAAGCGGCATTCACATCCCGTCAACGAAGCTCCTTTCTATGGAATTGATCTAGTGCTTCACTTATATCTTTTTGAGCACGGTGTGCTTTAGTATTTTTGAAGAAATTCTCTCTTGCTTCACTTAAACTAATTTGAGATAAATAAATATTGTGCTCATGATCTTCATTTATATCTTTTTGGAGTAGCTTGTCATTTACTCTTGTGCTTCACTTATATCCTATGAGTAAATTGTTGAATGAATTGAATATCATGAACTTGAAATTATATCATGTGACTATGCTAGCCAAAAATTGCGCACCAAGTAGAGATACTACTTGTGCATCCAAAAACCCTTAAACCCAAATCTCATTTTCAAGAGTCCACCATACCTACCTAAGGATTGAGCAAGATCCTTCAAGTAAGTTGTCATCGGTGCAATAAGGCAATAAAAATTGCTTCTAAAAGTGTTAGATCATTTAGTGTAAGAGAAAATTGAGCGTTGTACGAACTTGTGATGGCAAAGAATAAAAGCAACAGATTGCATAATAAAGGTTGCTATCATAAGGGGCAATACAACGTGATGTTCTTTTGCACTAAGGGGTTGAGCATACAAACAAATAAGCGCATGGCAACCTCTGCTTCCTTCCGCGAAGGGCCTATCTTTTACTTCTATGCAAAGAGCCAAAGTTTTTCTCTCTATTCCTTTTTATTTTTCTCTTTTGGCAAGCATCATGTGGTGAGGAAAGATCTAGGAACATATATCCAGTTGGATATGGGTAGCATGAGTTATTATTGTTGACATCACCCTTGATGTGAATACGTTGGGAGGAGAAATTATAAGCCCCTATCTTTCTATGTGTCCGGCTGAAACGTTTTGCTCATGTGTATGCGGTGAGTGTTAGAAATCATAGAAGACTATATGATGGTTGAGTATGTAGAGCTCTTACTTAAAACTCTGTTGAATAAGTTGAATTGCAATTGCTTGGTGACTCATAACATAGGTTGTTGACTTTCAAGAGAATTCATCGTTTGAACATTAACATGTGAATTGGTTGCTACTTTAGCATGAGAAGTTTTATAAGAAAGAATTGTTGTTATGATGCTAGGAAAAATGATTGAAATTGTCATTGATCAAATTTGTGCACTTTGCTAGCATTCAAACTTCATAAATTATTTCTTTTATCATTTGCCTACTCGAGGACGAGTAGGAATTAAGCTTGGGGATGTTGATACGTCTCCAACGTATCTACAATTTATGAAGTATTCATGCTGATATATTATCATTCTTGGATGTTTTACAATCATTTTATAGAGACTTTATATCATTTTTTGGGACTAACCTATTTACCCAGTGCCTAGTGCCAGTTGCTGTTTTTTGCTTGTTTTTTACATCGCAGGAAATCAATATCAAACGGAGTCCAAACACCGTGAAACTTTTTGGAGATTTTTTATGGACCAGAACACCTAGGATGGGCCAGATAAGCACCTAGGGGTGCCCCGAGGGGGGCACAACCTCAGTGGCCTCCCGCAGACCCTCTTTGCCCTATAAATTCCCAAATATTCCAAAAACCCTCGGGGTTAACCTAGATCAGAAGTTCCGCCGCTGCAAGGCTCTGTAACCACCGAAAACCAATCTAGACCCTTTCTGACACCCTGTCGGAGGGGGGAATCATCTCTGGTGTCCATCTTCATCATCCCGGCGGCCACCACGTTGAGGAGGGAGTAGTCCACCCTCGGGGCTAAGGGTTTGTACCAGTAGCTATGTGTTTAATCTCTCTCTCTCTCTCGTGTACTTGAGATGTTACGGTCTTGATGTATCGTGGGCTTTGTTAATATAGTCAGATCATATGGTGTTTCCCCCTCTCTATCTTGTTGTGATGAATTGAGTTTTTCCCTTTGAGATTTCGTGGTTATCATATTTAATACTTTTATGGATTTGAGAACACTCGATATATGTCTTGCACTTGAATACGCATGGTGACAATGGGGTATTGTATTGATTCACTTGATATATGTTTTGCCACTCAACTCGTGGATTCCCGAGGTGACATTGGGGTAATATATGCATAGGGGTTCATGCACGTTCTTGTCTTTGTTTCTCCGGTAGAAATCTTGGGGCACTCTTTGAAGTTATTTGTGTTGGATTGGATATTATGAATCTGAATTTGCTTTGGTGTTTGATAACCCACAAGTATAGGGGATCGCAACAATTTTCGAGGGTAGAGTATTCAACCCAAATTTATTGATTCGACACAAGGGGAGCCAAAGAATATTCTCAAGTATTAACAGTTGAGTTGTCAATTCAACCGCACCTGAAAGACTTAATATCTGCAGCAAAGTATTTAGTAGCAAAGTAATATGATAGTAGTGGTAACGGTGGCAAAGGTAACAGTAGCAGTTTTGTAGTAATTGTAACAGTGGCAACAGAAAAGTAACTAAGCAGAGATCAATATGTGAAAGCTAGTAGGCAATGGATTAGTGATGGATAATTATGTTGGATGCGATTCCTCATGCAACAATTATAACATAGGGTGACATAGAACTAGCTCTAGTTCATCAATGTAATGTAGGCATGTATTCCGAATATAGTCATAAGTGCTTATGGAAAAGAACTTGCATCACATCTTTTGTCCTGCCCTCCCGTGGCAGTGGGGTCCTATTGGAAACTAAGGGTGCCTCCTTTTAATAGAGTACCGAACCAAAGCATTAGCACTTAGTGAATACATAAACTCCTCAAACTACAGTCATCACCAGTAAGTATCCCGATTATTGTCACTTCGGGGTTAACGGATCACAACACATAATAGGTGACTATAGACTTGTAAGATAGGATCAAGAACTCACATATATTCATGAAAACATAATAGGTTCAGATCTGAAATCATGGCACCCGGGCCCTAGTGACAAGCATTAAGCATAGCAAAGTCATAGCAACATAAATCTCAGAACATAATGGATACTAGGGATCAAACCCTAACAAAACTAACTCGATTACATGATAAACCAACCCATCATCGTCCAGCAAGCCTACAATGGAATTACTCACGCACGGCTGTGAGCATCATGAAATTGGTGATGGAGGAAGGTTGATGATGACGATGGCAACGGATTCCCCTCTCCGGAGCCCCGAAAGGACTCCATATCAGCCCTCCCGAGAGAGATTAGGGCTTGGTGGCGGCTCCATATCATAAAATGTGATGAATCCTTCTCTCTGATTTTTCCTCCCCGAACATGAATATATAGAGTTGGAGTTGAGGTCGGTGGAGCACTAGGGGGCCCACAGGCAGGGGGCGCGCCCAGGGGGTGTAGGCGTGCCCCCACCCTCGTGGATAGGGTGTGGGCCCCCTGGCCTTGATTCTTTTGCCAGTATTTTTTATATATTCCAAAAAATATTCTTCGTTGATTTTCAGGTCATTCCGAGAACTTTTATTTCTGCACAAAAATAACACCATGGCAACTCTGCTGAAAACAACGTCAGTCCGGGTTAGTTCCATTCAAATCATGCAAGTTAGAGTCCAAAACAAGGGCAAAAGTGTTTGGAAAAGTAGATACGATGGAGACGTATCAACTCCCCCAAGCTTAAACCTTTGATTGTCCTCAAGCAATTCAGTTGATAAACTGAAAGTGATAAAGAAAAACTTTTACAAACTCTGTTTGCTCTTGTTGTTGTAAATATGTAAAGCCAACATTCAAGTTTTCAACAAAGATTATGAACTAACCATATTCACAATAACATTTAGGTCTCATGTTTACTCATATCAATGACAAAATCAACTAGCGAGCAATAATAGTAAATCTCGGATGACAACACTTTCTTAAAACAATAATAATATGATATCACAAGATGGTATCTCGCTAGCCCTTTCTGAGACCGGAAAACATGAATGCAGAGCACCTCTGAAGATCAAGGGCTGACTGGAAATTTTTAATTCATGGTAAAAGAGATCCAGTCATACTCGATGTAAACTAATAATAATACACGCAAATGATAGCGGTGCTCGCCAACTGGTGCTTTTTAATAAGAGGATGATGGCTCAACATAAAAGGAAATAGATAGGCCCTTCGCAGAGGGAAGCAGGAATTTGTAGAGGTGCCAGAGCTCGAGTTTGAAATAGAGATAAATAACATTTTGAGTGGTATACTTTCATTGTCAACATAACAACCAAGAGATCTTGATATCTTCCATGCTAAATCCATGGCTTGTACAAAACAACGGGTGCCTCCAACTAACAACAATCCTGGGGGAGTTTTGTTTGCAATTATTTTGATTTGATTTGAGCATGGGACTGGGCATCCCGGTTACCAGCCATTTTCTCGTGAATGAGGAGCGGAGTCCACTCCTCTTGAGAATAAACGGCCTAGCATGAAAGATATAGACAACTCTATTTGATACATGAGCTATTCGAGCATACAAAACAGAATTTCATTTGAAGGTTTAGAGTTTGGCATATACAAATTTACTTGGAACGACAGGTAGATACCGCATATAGGAAGGTATGGTGGACTCATATGGAATAACTTTGGGGTTTATGGAATTGGATGCACAAGTAGTATTCCCGCTTAGTAGAAGTGAAGGCTAGAAAGAGACTGGGAAGCAACCAGCTAGAGAGCGACAACAGTCATGAACATGCATTAAAATTAATCAACACTGAATGCAAGCATGAGTAGGATATAATTCACCATGAACATAAATATCGTGGAGGCTATGTTGATTTTGTTTCAACTACATGCGTGAACATGTGCCAAGTCAAGCCACTCAAATCATTCAAAGGAGAATACCACCCTATCATACCGCATCACAACCATTTTAATAACATGTTGGCATGCAAGGTAAACCATTATAAAATCCTAGCAAATTAAGCAAGGCATGAGAAACTATAATCTCTAATTGTCATTGCAAACATGTTTCATTCATAATAGGCTGAATCAGGAACGATGAACTAACCAAAACAAGATAGGTCGAGTTCATACTAGCTTCTCTCATCTCAATCAGTTCATCATATATCATCATTATTGCCTTTCACTTGCACAACCGAATGGTGTGGATAATAATAATAGTGTGTGTGCATTGGACTAAGCTGGAATATGCAAGCATTCAATTCAAGGGAGAAGACAAGGTAATATGGGCTCTTTGTTAGATCAACAATAATTCAAATGAGAGCCACTCAACATTTTAATTATGCTATTCTCCTCTCGACCCCCATAGAAAAGAAATAAAACTATTTACACGGGAAATCTCCCAACAAACAAAAGAAGAACAAGAAATCTTTTTGGGTTTTCTTTTAATTATTACTACTACATGCATGGAAAGTAAACTAGCTAAAAGCTACAACTAATTATTTTTTGTTTTTCTTAAGGTTTTTCAAACACACAAGAAGAAAGCTTAAAACAGAAAAACTAGCATGGATGATACAATGAAAAAGTATGAGCACCGACAACTGGCATGAGTGTGTTAACATGAATGTAATGTAGGTGAGGAATACATACTCCCCCAAGCATAGGCTTTTGGCCTAAGTTGGTCTATGCCCATGGATGGCCTGGTGGATATCCAAAGTTGAAGCTGGGATCGTACTGAGATGCAGCAGCTACTACTTGAAGAGCTGCAGCCTGGAGGCGGGCTGCGTCCGTTGTCCTCTCGTACTCGTTCTCCTCCTCCCTGGTTATAACATATCTCCCTTTTGTCTGAAATTCAAAGAAAGCAGGAGCAGGGAGGGAAACATGGACAGTACGCCATCTGTCAAAGATTAGTCGGTACTGGAGGAACCGTTCATTCCTCTCAACAAACTTATGATGAACCATAGCATTATAATCTAGATAAGTAGGAGGCAATTCAATATCATTCTCATGTATGGGTATCTCAAGAAAATTAGCTACACGAGTTGCATAAATTCCACCAAACAAGTCTCCACTTAAACTATTAAGATGCAACCTACGTGCAACAATAGCCCCCAAGTTATATTGTTTATCACCCAATACCGCACTCTTGAGGACACTGAGATCTGGAACGCACATGTGGCAAGCCTCATCTTTACCTTTAAGGCATCTACTCACGAAGAGAGCAAAATAATGTATGGCGGGAAAATGAATGCTCCCTATGTTAGCTTGTGTGATTTCCCAAGATTCCCCCACAGTGATACTAGCAAGAAATTCTTTAAATTCATATTTGTGAGGTTCACTAGAAGCATGCAAAGTCCTATCATTTTTCTTTTTCTTCTTCTTAGAAGAACTAGGTGCATCAGCATTAGTTCTTTGAGAATCTTGCTCAATTCTCTTAGGGTGGCCCTCAGGATACAAAGGTTCCTGAGTCATTTTCCCCCTCTAGTCACAACTCTAACAACATTATCATTTTTCTTATTATTTAATTCATTGAGAAAATCATTCTGAGCTTTAAGTACTTGTTCTACTTGAGTCGTAACCATAGAAGCATGTTTACTAATAAGTTTAAGTTCACCTTTAACTCTAGACATATAATCACTCAAGTGTTCAAGAATATCAGCATTGCGTTTCAATTGTCTACCAACATAAGCATTGAAGTTTTCTTGTTTAACAATAAAATTAACAAACTCATCTAAGCATTGGCTAGCAGATTTATAACGAGGGATATCACCTTCATCAAAACTATAGAGAGAATTTACATTTACTACCTGTGTCGGGTTATCAAGACCATGTATTTCTTCAATAGGTGGTAAATTCTTAACATCTTCAACTTTAATACCTTTTTCTTTCATAGATTTCTTTGCCTCTTGCATATCTTCAGGACTGAGAAATAGAATACCCCTTTTCTTTAGAGTTGGCTTAGGAGTTGGTTCAGGAAGTGTCCAATCATTTTCATTACTCAACATATTATTCAATAGCAATTCAGCTTGATCAATAGTTCTTTCCCTGAAAACACAACCAGCACAACTATCCAGGTGGTCTTTGGAAGCATCAGTTAGTCCATTATAAAAGATATCAAGTATTTCATTTTTCTAGAGAGGATGACCGAGAAAGGCATTAAGTAATTGGAGAAGCCTCCCCCAAGCTTGTGGAAGACTCTCTTCTTCAATTTGCACAAAATTATATATTTCTCTTAAGGCAGCTTGTTTCTTATGAGCGGGGAAATATTTAGCAAAGAAGTAATAAATCATATCCTGGGGACTACGCACACAACCAGGATCAAGAGAATTAAACCATGTTTTAGCATCACCCTTTAATGAGAACGGAAACAACTTAAGAATAAAGTAATAGCGAGTTTTCTCATCATTAGTGAACAGGGTGGCTACATCATTTAATTTAGTAAGATGTGCCATAACAGTTTCAGATTCATAGCCATAAAAAGGATCAGATTCAACCAAAGTGATTAACTCAGGAACGACAGAGAAATCATAATCCTTATCAGAAATACAGATAGGTGAAGTAGCAAAAGCAGGGTCATATTTCATTCTGGCATTCAAAGTTTTTTCTTTAAGCTTAGCTAATAATTTTTTAAGATCATATCTATCATTGAAAGCTAAAAAGTCTCTAGCAGTTTATTCATCCATAACATAACCCTCAGGCACAACAGGCAATTCATATCGAGGGGGAGAATCTTCATCATCACTTTCACAAATATTATCAGTTTCAATAATTTCATTCTCTCTAACCCTAGCAAGTTGTTCATCAAGAAATTCACCTAGTGGCACAGTATTATCAAGCATAGAAGTAGTTTCATCATAAGTATCATGCAAATCAGAAGTGGCATCATAGAAAACATGTGACATATCAGAATGAATAGCAGGAGTAGGTGTCGCAAGTTTACTCAAAATAGAAGGTGAATCAAGTGCAGAGCTAGATGGCAGTTCCTTACCTCCCCTCGTAGTCGAGGGGAAAATCTTGGTTCTTTTATCTTTCAAGTTATTCATAGTGATCAGTACATATAAATCAAAAGTGACTCAAAGAATAGAGTTATGCTCCCCGGAAACAGCGCCAGAAAATACTCTTGATAACCCACAAGTATAGGGGATCGCAACCATTTTCGAGGGTAGAGTATTCAACCCAAATTTATTGATTCGACAGAAGGGGAGCCAAAGAATAGTCTCCAGTATTAACAGTTGAGTTGTCAATTCACCCGCACCTAAAAGACTTAATATCTGCAACAAAGTATTTAGTAGCAAAGTAATATGATAGTAGTGGTAACGGTGGCAAAGGTAACAGTAGCAGTTTTGCAGTAATTGTAACAGTGGCAACAGAAAAGTAACTAAGCAGAGATAAATATGTGAAAATCTCGTAGGCAATGGATCAGTGATGGATAATTATATCGGATGCGATTCCTCATCCAACAATTATAACATAGGGTGACACAGAACTAGCTCCAGTTCATCAATGTAATGTAGGGATGTATTCCAAATATAGTCATATGTGCTTATGGAACGAACTTGCATGACATCTTTTGTCCTACCCTCCCGTGGAAGCGGGGTCCTATTGGACACTAAGGGATATTAAGGCCTCCTTTTAATAGAGTACTAGACCAAAGCATTAACACTTAGTGAACATATGAACTCCTCAAACTACGGTCATCACCGGTAAGTAGCCTGATTATTGTCACTTTGGGGTTAACGGATCACAACACATAATAGGTGACTATAGACTTGCAAGATAGGATCAAGAACTCACATATATTCATGAAAACATAATAGGTTTAGATCTGAAATCATGGCACTCCGGCCCTAGTGACAAGCATTAAGCATAGCAAAGTCATAGCAACATCAATCTCAGAACATAATGGATAATAGGGATCAAAACCTAACAAAACTAACTCGATTACATGACAAATCTCATCCAACCTGTCGGTGTCAAAACCGGCGGATCTCGAGTAGGGGGTCCCGAACTGTGCGTCTAAGGCGGATGGTAACAGGAGGCAGGGGACACGATGTTTACCCAGGTTCGGGCCCTCTTGATGGAGGTAATACCCTACGTCCTGCTTGATTGTTCTTGATGATATGAGTATTACAAGAGTTGATCTACCACGAGATCAAAGAGGCTAAACCCTAGAAGCTAGCCTATGGTATGATTGTATGTTGTCCTACGGACTAAAACCCTCCGGTTTATATAGGCACCGGAGGGGGCTAGGGTTACATAATGTCGGTTACAAAGGAGGAGATATACATATCTGTATCGCCTAGCTTGCCTTCCACGCCAAGTAGAGTCCCATCCGAACACGGGACGAAGTCTTCAATCTCGTATCTTCATAGTCCAACAGTCCGGCCAAAGGATATAGTCCGGCTGTCCGGAGACCCCCTAGTCCAGGACTCCCTCAGTAGCCCCTGAACCAGGCTTCAATGCCGATGAGTCCGGCGCGCAGTATTGTCTTCAGCATTGCAAGGCGGGTTCCTCCTCCGAATACACCATGGAAGAGTTTGAATATGAGGATAGTGTCCGAACCTGCAAAATAAGTTCCACATACCATCGTAGAGAGAATAATATTTCCACAAATCTAATCTGCTGACACGTTTTGACAGCATGACATCACGCCACGGCCCTGTCATTATTTGGACCATTTTTCTTTAACCAGCCCCGCACATAACGCGAGGCGGTTTCCTTGACACGTCTTGTCAAAGCAGAGATCGTGTTCCCCTTATCACGGGATTCTCATCAATACAGACATGGGTAACCCAACCGTGCCTGTTGGTATGACTCCTTGATCTTAGGTAAGTCTCAAACGGCCATGAGGAGGACGCCTGATATTCACCCTCTTTATAAAGGGGACAACGCTTTTTCTTTTTTCCCTCCCGCGTTCAATCGAATCGTTCCCCCGCCTCGAGTTCTAACACCCAAAGCTCGGGTCAGGTGCTTCGGACCTTCAACTATGTCCGGATCCAACCTTCACGGTCAGTGGATGCCTTCCTCCGTCACAGAGGAGGACATCAAGAAGTTGAGAGAGGCCAGATATCTGACCGCCAAAATTTCGCACAGGCTGCCTGCCCGAGGGCAGGTCGTCCCTACTCCCGAACCCAACGAGAGAGTTGTGTTCATCTCCCACTTCCTCCGAGGACTAGGCCTCGCTCTGGATCCCTTTGTTAGGGGTCTTATGCTCTATTACGGGCTGGATTTTCATGATCTGGCCCCGGATTCCCTACTTCACATCTCGTCATTTATTGTCGTATGTGAGGCCTTCCTCCGCATTACCCCTCACTTCGGCCTGTGGCTCAAGACCTTTGATATGAAGCCGAAGATGATCGAGGGGCAGCACGCATCGTGCAGAGGTGCTTTGATAAGCAAAATCGCTGACGCTCCATGGCCAAAGGGTTCCTTCCCAGAGGTGTCTGGATTGTGGCAGCGGGAGTGGTTCTACATCACAGCTCCCCGAAGTGCCAAATGGGTAGCTGCCCCTACCTTTCGCTCGGGCCCCCCACCACAACTGATGTCATGGATCAGCAGGGGGCTAAGCTGGGGTCCAGCCATGGACGTGCCAATGCTGCAGAGCCGTATCCGAGATCCCTTCGAGGGAGATTTCAGTCTGGTTATGGTAATGCAAGTTATGCTGGTTCATCGAGTCCAACCTTGCAAACACCGGCTCCTCCGCATGTGGGAATTCAACCCGGAAGGACCGCGTACTATTCAGCATTTCCTCGGCATGATGCACGAGGAGGTGTACAAATCATTCTTCGGTCCCCAAATAGAGTGTCCGGACACCACCGAGGACGTGGGCCTGAGCTGTAACCGCCCCGTTGCCCAAGTAAGTAATCTCGTGGCCGAACACACTATCCTTTTATTTATCATGACATCATTCTGAAGAATCGCTCTTTGACCAGGACTGGATAACAAAGGCAAAGATGATCCGGTGTTCGGCCCCCCTTCCTGAGGGCTTGGACAATCCGGTGCTGGAAAATATGCTTGAGCCAGCACCTTATCTGGTGCCCTTAAAGGAAGATGAAGGGGGGAAAAGAGGGGGAAAGCGGACCTCCTTCGCTATTTATTCCAACCGAGGGAATGAGCGCCTCCGCGAGGGAGGATAACCAAGGGGAATAATCTGACATTCTCTCTCCCCGGGGAAGGAAGAGGACTACCTCTGAAGATCCAGAAACTAAGGTTTCCAAACGGGAGAAGAAATCTCCGGCAAAGGGTCCTTCCTCGGAGGGTATTCTTGCTGCACAATGTCCGCGCGGGGATCAGCCCTCTACCGAGATGTAAGTAATCGAAAAGTACTTAATAGTGAAAACATCCTACCTTACTTCCGAAGACAATAACTGATGCTTATAAATTGTAGTCCGGATTGCAGCCCTTCTCAACAGAGCTCATCTTCGGGGGATCTTCTTCCGGAGATGATGGAGAGAGAAATGCCTCCCCCGGACACCCCGGCTCAAGAAGCGGGCGACCTTGAAGTGTCGTCGTGAAGGGTATCTCCAGATCCACTAGGGCCAGAGGATAACCCTTTGGCTGCCTGGAGTCCCCAGTATCCGGCTCCTAATGAGAGCAAGGGTCTGTGCAGTGTGCGGTCGGACGCGTTGAAGGATCTTCTGGGGCAAGCTGCCGTCTCAGAAGCGCATCGTACGCTAATGGGTATGGTAATTGAAAGGATTTCATCCGCTGAAAGCGGTTTGCATGAAACCTTTATGAGTCTGCTGAAAGGCTTCGAGGTACGTGAACTAGTGTATGTTTTTAACAATACTGCATACGTTAGGTATGCCCTATGCAGATAGTAGCCCCTAAGACTCTGGTTGTCGTCGAAAACGGCGGCAACAGAGGATCATAGTCCCAGGTAACAACCAGACCGCCTTTATGTGCAGGTGCTTGAAGCTCCGGTGGCTAGCCGGACTGATGGGTTTGCCGAACTAAAGAGGCAACTGGATGCGGCAGATGCCGACATCGTGCTTGTCAACAAGCGGCTTGACGAGGCACAGGGTGAGTGATTTTTCTGGTGGTCGTCACATAATAAGAGTAGCATGATGCCAGTATCTTTAATGTGTTGTGACTGTAGATGGAGCTGCCACCGTGGAGATCCTTCGGGCGGAGCTTGCCTGAGCCAATTAGCAAGCAAGGAGTAGCAATGCGACCGCTTTAAAGGCAGCCGAGGAATTAAGGGCCGAACAGGCCGCGCATTGCAAGAGCAAGGAAAAAATAGCCAAGATGGTTGTAGAGTTAAAAGATGCCGCTGACCGTTACCAGCTTCTTGAAGAAGAGAACCGGGCGAAGGCGACGGACCTGGAGAAGGCCCGGGTGGCTGCCAAGGAAGCCCGCTCCAAAATTAGAGCGACGAAGGAGGAGCTGAACCAAGCTGCAGATATCGTGTCTGTGAAGCCCTTCTTGTTGCGGACTAAGTTCAGAGATCTGAAGTATGCTCCTCTGGACCGGCTATGGAGTTCTGCGGACGAGTACATGGATTTGGCTGCAAGTGTTGCTGATGCGGCAGAGTACTTCAAGGATCAGAAAGTTCCTGAAGTGGAAAAGCTGTTCTGGTCACAGTTCCACGCTCCAGTCCGTCCGCTGTTGTTGAATGAGCGATTGGCCGAGTGGGCCGAGCTCCATAGGTTGTCCGGACTTTCCATGAGGTCCGTTGTGGATCACCTGCGGCCGGGAGGGCTGAGGGAGTCCTGGATTAGGGGGTCTCCGCACAGCCGGACTATATCTTTCGGCCAGACTGTTGGATTATGAAGATACAAGATTAAAGACTTCATCTCGTGTCCGTATGGGACTCTACTTGGCGTGGAAGGCAACCTAGGAAATACGGATATGTATATCTCCTCCTTTGTAACCGACCTTATGTAACCCTAGCCCCTCCGGTGTCTATATAAACCGGAGGGTTTTAGTCCGTAGGACAACATACAATCATACCATAGGGTAGCTTCTAGGGTTTAGCCTCTCCGATATCGTGGTAGATCTACTCTTGTGCTACCCATATCATCAATATTAATCAAGCAGGACATAGGTTTTACCTCCATCAAGAGGGCCCGAACCTGGATAAAACATTGTGTCCCCTACCCGAGATCCGCCGGTTTTGACAGCGACATTGGTGCTTTCATTGAGAGTTCCTCTGTGCCGTTGCCAGAAGGAAGGATGTCTCATCTCGTCTTTAAAGATGGTACTACTGTTGGGGGAGCTTTGGCTGTCGGCCAAACTCTCCGGCTAGGCGGGTTCATTATGACCGCCTGTTCGGCCGCCGCGCCGACGATGAATTCTCGGGTCATCGAAAACAGCCTCCACGTCAAATCGGCACTCGCCGAACAGATGGATCCAATGGAGCTCTCCTCCTTAAACGAGCTCTTGGATCACATCGCCGCCTTGGGAGTCGCTACGGACTATGATCGGATTGGGCTTAATCCCGATCAAAGGGAGATTAACTCTCCCCCGGTCACCCATCATATTGCAGTGGTGGAGGAACAATGCGGCGACCTTTCCTCTATCATGAGGACCAACTATGTCCGGATTCCCGAGCTCTCCGAGCCGGACGCCCGTTCGCGGGAGGACAACATCCAATCCCTGAACTTAGAGTCAGACAGCGGACCAGGATTAGCGGGTAACATCCCGGAACCGGAACTTCCAAAATTGGAAACTCCTCGGCCCCTGGATCCTAGATCGGGTAGGGGTCTGGATTCAATTCCACCCACCCACCCAAACACAAGCGACCTTTCCCATATCAGGAAAGAGCCCCAGGAAACAGTACATCATTACTGGGCCTGATTCCTCCTTGCGATGAACAAGGTTAAGGACTGTCGCGAGGAAGACGCAATCTTATTTTTCTGCAATAATTGCATGGACAAGGGAATCCTTAACGCCATAAATCGTTGTGAGATAACACGCTTCACTGACTTGGCGTCCATAGTATGAAAGTACTGTGCGATGGAAAGTGCCTGGAAAACCAAAACAAACTTTTGGGATAATCCGGCCCTGAACACAAACCCGGTCCGAAATAAAAGGGTGCATTATCACAATACACCCGGGTTAACTACCAAAAAGCAAAAACCCTCTACAGGGCAAGGAACCGTACTGGAGGGATGGCTCAACGGACCCTGCAAAATTCATAGCATGGCGGATATAATACCAACGTACAACCTTAGAGCATGTTGGATACTCCGGCAGGTGGCCAAAAGTGGTGAGGATCTTCTTATCCCACATACCACAGAGCACCATCCAGTGGATAACAATACAGTGTTAACAGTGTTTGAGACCTTTGCGTCAAATAATAGGCGCAAGCGAACACTCCGCAGCATGGACGAAATCTACCACATAGCAGCAACAAATCCGTGGAGTGACACGGCTATTACCTTCAATGCTAGTGATGAACCCAAATTCCGAATAGCCCGAGCACCAGCCGCACTGGTCCTCAGTCCAATCGTGGACGGCTTTCGACTCACCAAAGTACTCATGGACGGCGGCAGCGGACTAAACCTCATCTATGAGGAAACCCTTCAAAAGATGGAAATAGACTGGAACCGCATCGAGAAAAGTAGCACAACCTTCAGAGGAATTATCCCCAGTCGGGAAGCACGCTGCGCTAGGAAAATCACACTAAATGTGGTATTCGGCACGCCGGACAATTACAGGTCTGAAGAAGTTACATTCCAAGTGGCCCCGTTCAGCAGTGGCTATTACGCTCTTTTAGGACGGGAGGCGTTCACAATCTTCCAAGCCGTACCCCATTATGGGTACATGAAGCTTAAAATTTCCGGACCCAACGGAATCATCACTCTCGCCAGTGATCCGGACACAGCACTCCGCACCGAAAACAAAACAACAACATTGGCCCTCGAGGCATTATCCGAAGCCCTCTCGACCGAGGAGTTAACCACGCTACGCTCCACAGTGGACAGGGACGACGTGATACTCGACAAGAGATCCAAGTCCACCTCTTTTAAACCAGCGGATGAAATAGTCAAATTCCAAGTCCACCCAACGGACCCTACCAAAATAGCCTCCATCGGGGCACAGTTAAACCCCGCTGTGGACGCCGCACTACGAGAGTTCCTGCGCGAGAATTGCGACATATTCGCCTGGCATCCTTTAGACATGCTAGGAATCCCACACAGGCTGGCCGAGCATAGCCTCAATATCCTAAAGGGATTCAAGCCGGTCAAGCAAGCTCTTCGGCGTTTCTCCGAACCTAAGAGACAGACCATGGGAGAAGAACTAGCCAAGTTATTGGAGGCCGGATTCATCAGAGAAATAAAACATCCGGACTGGCTAGCAAACCTGGTGATGGTACCAAAGAAGGACAGATCCTGGCGCGTTTGCGTCGATTTCAAAGACCTCAATAAAGCTTGCCCAAAGGATCCCTTCCCCCTCCCATGCATCGATCAAATCATTGACGCTACCACAGGACATGAGTCATTGTGATTCCTCGACGCATACTCCGGTTACCACGAAATCAAGATGGCGGAGTCCGACCAAGCCGCAACGGCATTCATCACACCATACGGTCCCTTCTGTTTCAACACAATGCCTTTTGGGCTCAAAAACGCCGGCGCAACATATCAGCGCATGATTCAGACATGCCTGGAGAAACAAATTGGCAAAACAGTAGAGGCATACGTAGACGATGTGGTCGTTAAAACCAAACGCGTCGACTCTTTGATAGACGACTTGAGGCTCACATTCGACAACCTCCGAACATATGACATCAAGCTCAATCCGGAAAAATGCGTTTTCGGCGTACCAGCCGAAAAGCTCCTAGGTTTCATTGTCTCCAGTAGAGGTATTGAAGCTAATCCGGCCAAAATCCGAGCGTTGTCACAGTTGGCTACCCCAATAGACCTCAAACAAATCCAGAAGCTAACGAGATGCGTGGCAGCTCTAAGCCGCTTTATCTCCCGCTTGGGAGAAAAGGCTTTACCCCTTTATCGCCTCCTTCGGCGCACCGAACACTTCGAGTGGATGAACGTGGCCACAGCCGGATTGGAGGAAATAAAGGTCATTCTGGCAACCAACCCGATCCTGGCGGCGCCAAACATCGGCGAACCAATGCTGTTGTACATTGCGGCAACTCATCAAGTTGTAAGCGCGGTGCTCGTTGTCGAAAGGGAAGCGGACGGACACAAATTCCCTCTTCAAAAGCCGGTATACTATGTATCCACTGTCCTCACTCCATGCAAATCACGGTACCCGCATTACCAAAAAATAGCATATGCGGTATTCATGGCATCGCGGAAACTGTGACACTACTTTCAAGAGTGTTCGATTACAGTAGCCTCGGAAGTGCCACTTAATGATATTGAGCTCCTCCCATTCGACATAACATACAAACCGCGACACTATAGGCCGGATTGCCAAATGGGCCATTGAGCTCCTCCCATTCGACATAACATACAAACCTCGCCGAGCCATTAAATCGCAAGTACTGGCCGACTTCGTCGCTGAATGGACGGAGGCCGAACTCCCTAAAGAGTACGGCGCATACTCCAATTGGATCATGCACTTCGACGGTTCTAAAATGCTGGGCGGTCTAGGGGCTGGCGTCGTCCTGACGTCCCCAACCGAAGATACCGTTCGGTACATACTGCAAATATTGTATACAGATTCCAACAATGCACCCGAATACGAAGCTCTGTTGCATGGTCTTCGGATGGCAGTCTCCATGGGCATTCAATGCCTGGAGGTGCGTGGGGATTCAAACCTCGCAATATCCCAAATAAACGGAGATTTCGACGCCAAGGATCCGAAAATGGCGGCCTATCGAAATGCTGTCCTAAAATGTCAGCTCGGTTCGAGGGACTCGAATTTCACCATGTGGCTCGGGAAAACAATCAGGCGGCGGATATCCTCGCTCGCATCGGCGCAAAACGCGATGCGGTCCCCCCAACATATTTCTGGAAAGGCTTTTCAAGCCATCCGTAGCATGGGAAGGGGACACCGGTAACTACAGTCTGGACCCGGCCAAAATACCCGATACCAAACTCTCTGACACAATCGGAGGCTCCGCCACCGAAATAACACCTTCAGCCCACGAAATAATGGCCATTATTGCCCCATGGACAGAACCATTCCTGGCCTACCTAACTAGATAGGAACTTCCGGAGGACCAAAATGAGGCACGCTGCATAGTGCGGCGATCCAAGGCCTACAGGGTCCATGAGGGAGAATTGTACAAGAAAAGCACTACCGGAGTCCTTCAAAGGTGCATCTCCGAAGAGGAAGGGCGGAATCTTTTGGCAGAAATTCACGCCGGACTCGGCGGTCATCACGCCGCAGCCCGGGCTCTTGTAAGCAAGGCCTTCCGTACAGGATTCTATTGGCCAACGGCCCGGGCAGATGCACAGGACTTGGTCCAACGTTGCGCCGGTTGCTAGCTCTTTGCAAATCAAAGCCACATGCCACCCACTGCCCTCCAAACAGTCCCCATTACATGGCCCTTTGCGGTCTGGGGGCTTGACATGGTTGGACCCCTTAAAGGAGGAACCCACAGGAAAAAATACTTATTGGTCATGGTGGATAAATTCACCAAATGGATAGAGGCCAAACCGGTTAAAACAACCGAATCCGGACCGGTGATAGATTTCATATCCGGGGTTGTACACCGTTACAGCGTCCCCCATAGCATCATCACTGATAACGGCACGAACTTCACGGCCGACGAGGTAAAACTCTGGTGCAGCAACATGGGCATCAAGCTTGATTATGCCTCAGTCTATCACCCACAAACCAACAATCAAGCCGAGCGAGCAAACGGTCTTATAATGAGCGGCATTAAACCTAGATTAGTGCGTTCCTTAACGGAGTCTAACACGCACTGGATAGAGGAGCTCGACTCCGTACTCTGGGGGCTGCGGACCATGCCGAATCGTAGTACCGGATATACACCCTTTTTTATGGTGTACGGCGCAGAGGCAGTCTTGCCCTGTGACATAATTCATGACTCACCTAGAGTGCGCATGTACGAAGAAAGAGAAGTCGAGCTCGATCGGCAGGACAGTCTGGACACCTTGGAGGAGGAGCGCGATGTAGCCAAAGCCCATTCCGCATTTTATCAGCAACAGGCTCATAGATACCAAAGCAGAGAAGTACGGGCCAAAACTTATAACATTGGCGAACTAGTTCTACGCCTGCCCGATAAGAAAAAGAACAAGCTCGAGCCCAAATGGGAAGGTCCCTTCATTATCGACCAAGTTCTGACCGGTGGAGCATACCGACTGCGGGATGCATTGACTAGTCGACTCAAGCCGAACCCATGGAACGCGGCCAGGCTCCGAAGATTCTTCGCCTAGCACCGGACTCTATGTTAGTCCCCTCCTTTTGTCCATTTTTCACAAATACATCATCTGTCTTGTTTTCCTTTCTTTCTTTCTTTTCTTATTTCTCTAGGCCTTCAAGGGTCACCTTGTGCCTTGTTTGCACATTACAGATGCGCTAGCCGCACTCTTCATACCTGGGGGCTTCTTTCACAGAAGCTTAAATTATTTATCCTGGCTTCATGCCCAACACATGTGTTATACTTCCGCATGTACCTTTTTTCACCATTATATGCATCGATATGACTTAAGTTTTGGCCAAGCTGGGTTGCCTGGCTCTTGTATTTATGCCCTACGTTCTCGTTAATTCGGCTAGGGCATAAGGGGAGCACCTCTGCGATTGTTACCGCCGGGTCAGCCAGATGTGAACCTCAGACTGGGTGAAGCCGAAAGCTAGCGTTCTTAAGGGAATATTCGGTCGGTGAACAAAAGATGACTTTTATCTTTCATATCTGCCCCCAGATGTTTTTCCTGCGTTTCCTATCACAGTCCGAACATGCACTTTAGGGCATGCTTGCCCAGGGAAAGGAACCCTTAATGGAACTATTCTCCCTGGAAGATGTTTCTTACTACCCGTGTAATATAATATAACTAGTTGGGCACTTGTCTGGTAAAGCACTAATGACCCCTACGCCTAGTCTCCACGCATACCCTAGTTCTTATATAACTGAGCATGTATTCGGATACACTCCGGACTATTTGGCCTGGAGGCTGAAGCGAAAAGGTCCGCAGCGACAAATGATCTACAATCCGGCTAGAAGGCATTATACATGTCACTTCAATTACATAGTCATGTAGACTAACTAAATTCTTCTTCTATACCATCCAACAGGCGGTCTAGCTTACAATCCTGTTGGGAATACTTTGCGGCTAATTCTACTTTCCCATAAACTAAGCTAACGGGAATCTCTTTTCCGTCGGACCCCACAGGTCCGACCTCGGCCATGTGATTTGGGTCTGCTTTGGTATACCGCGTCTTCACCATGGCCCAGGCTTCTCTAGCACCCTGTCGGGCTGATATCTTCCATAATTGGAAGCGCCGCCGCGCTCCTTTGAGCTTCTCTGCAAGCTCCGCAACACCCTCTGGCAGGGAGACAGACGGCCACAAGGCCTGGGCAACACCCTACATCACCTGCCGAACTTGTTCGTGCAGATGTGACAGCTCGGACAGAAGATCACCCGCAGACCCGGGCATTTCCTCCGCGGGACGACCCGTCAGCATACCTACAGACATAACACTGTTAGTCGGCTTCTTCACCGAATACCTTTAAAGGATTCGTTCAAGCACTTACTAAAAATGTCGCGTCGAAGCCTCTTATTCTCCTTCTTGGAGTCTGCAAGCTGGCCCCGAACGTATTTTAGTTCCACGTTCAGCCTTATATTGGCGTCTTGGAGATTGTTTTTCTCCTGCCTAACCTCAGTCAGCACGCGTTTGCCAGCTTCTAGCTGCCGCATAACATGCTGGTCCCCCGGATTTTCTCTGGATTCATCTGCAAAATCTATTATTAGATCTACAGCCACGCCGCGCACTATATGGTAACCATCATTCTTTAAAATGTTACCAACGGGAGGCTTTTTCTGTTCCTTCAATGCGGCAATGGCGGCCCGCAGTTGGGTCTTGCATTCCTCCAGCTCCTGGGACAGCCTAGTATTCTTCTCTGTAAGAACCTGCACAATAAAGATGATCCTTAAATCAGTTCTGCTAACTGTTTCAAGTCTCAGGGGCTACTGATACATACAAATCGTCAGATTCACTCACCCGTACATCCTTTACATACTGATCCATGGCTCTGGCTAGACCATCTTGAGCGGCACGGAGGTATGCCTCTCCAGAATTAAAGGCATCAAACGCCTCTGGTGAGAAACAAGTGTCACAGAGTACGGCCCGGCGGCGCCTATGATTCATGGCGCTTTCCACTTCTGAGTTTGTAGCAGATAACCTATCCGCATCCTCTATAGGGGGATTATCCGGCGCCGGCCCCATATCGGCTTCTGCCTCCGTGTCCGGTCCTGGTGCCCGACTGGTGGAAGTGTGATCGGCGACATCGCCGGACATATTCCGGCGAGCGTTTTTTCTGTTAAAGAAAACGGGCGTCATTATATTTTGAGAAAGACGACAACCACAGAGCGGGGTTTGTTGTACCTGTGCGCCGGCGTCTCCGTCCTAACCGCCTTCCTTTTTGGCCTACCTGGCCTCGGCGCCTCCTGTTGGCGCGTTGCTGCAGGGCGTCCCGAATGCCTTCCCTGTAAAAAGGCCATGTGAATATGGTGGGGGAAGTGTCTAACAGGGGATCCTGCTTTGTTGAGTTGGGACTTTTCGGTTTTTCTTACGTGCGATGCAGGGAGCAGTCTGGGATAGTCGACCGTAATGGCCACCATGGCATCATCGCAGCTCAACTGATAGAACTGCCGGTTTATCAGCTCCACGAAGATAACCGGATCTTCTTTGAGTCCGGAGTCGAGGGCCCGATCAGGGTCCTCCGGTTGTGGAGAAGGGCTGTAGACCTCCTTTATGGCCTTTCGCAGTTCCTGCCGTAAATTGGCAAGGTGACTACTTACAACGAAAAATGCGGGAAGATGGAAGTAAGGGGATATAGCTTACCCATCTTGGAGGATTGTACATGGAGAATCCATCCCGTGGCTTGATGTGGGTAAACTCCTCCTCTTCTCCCTTGAACAGTTCGGACAGCATTTTGGCTAATGCGGCAGCATCGCCCGGACCCTTACGCCCGTAGCGGGTGGCGTCATCCTCCCCGTTGAAACACCATAAGGGATGCCCACGATATTGAAGTGGTTGCACTCCCCGCATTATGCAAATCGACATAACTTTGGTTATTGTCAAACCTGACTGATCCAGTGACTTAATCCGGTTCATCACATAGAGGACTTCTCTGTCATCTTCCACCTAGGGGCTCCGCGGGCGCCAACTTCGGCGCTTCTTCAGAGGAGCATTGTTGAACTCAGGAAGACCCCACCGAACAGGGTCCGGAAGGGGAACATCCTCCATATAAAACCATTCTGAAGGCCAGTCTTCGGACGGCTTCTTCGGGGTACCGGAAAAATATCCGGTATCGGCGTTGCGCCATACTTCGGCTCTGCCCACTTGATAAAGTGATTCCCTCTGTGTGCGAGGGACAAGGCAAAATAGCCTTTTCCACAACTCGAAGTGAGCCTCTCAGCCCAGGAACAACTCACAGAGAGCAACATAGCCGACGATGTGTAGGATGGAGGCAGGGGTGAGATTGTGTAGTTGGAGGCCGTAGAACTCCAGGAGCTCGCGGAGGAACGGATGAATTGGAAATCCGAGTCCCCTTAGTAAGTAAGGAACAAGGCAAACCCGTTCCCCCATGGAGGGACAGGGAAAGTTCTCCGCTTCCTCCCCGCCATTGTAGGTGGCGAGCCCGGCTCGAAGGGCACAATGTATGCCGGAGGAAGAAATCCTTTGGTCTGTAGTTCGACCAATCGACTATGTGGAACTGAACACCTCTCCCAATCACCAAGCTTAGGGCTACAGGGGCGGGAGGAGGAGCTGCAGAGGTTGGCCATGCTGGAATGGATCTTTCCGAAATGCGCTCTGATGGATTCTCGCTGAGGGGAGGATGGTGTGGATCAGATCTAAGAATCACAATGCCTTTAATAGACAATTTATTTATTTGGCTAGGGGGTGAATATAAAAATTCCCTGGCGCCTCGTATTCGTTCGAGAAATTGCCCTTATTGGGCGCAGAAGGCAAGAGGATCAACATTTATGGGGCCGAATACTATTTACAAACACTTGGAAATTGGAGAAGAACCCGCCTTGCAATGCCGAAGACAATACTGCGCGCCGGACTCGTCGTCATTGAAGCCTGGTTCGGGGGCTATTGATGGAGTCCTGGATTAGGGGGTCTCCAGACAGCCGTACTATATCTTTCGGCCGGACTGTTGGATTATGAAGATACAAGATTAAAGACTTCATCTCGTGTCCGGATGGGTCTCTACTTGGCGTGGAAGGCAAGCTAGGCAATACGGATATGTATATCTCCTCCTTTGTAACCGACCTTGTGTAACCCTAGCCCCTCCGGTGTCTATATAAACCAGAGGGTTTTAGTCCGTAGGACAACATACAATCATACCATAGGCTAGCTTCTAGGGTTTAGCCTCTCTGATCTTGTGGTAGATCTACTCTTGTGCTACTCATATCGTCAATATTAATCAAGTATGACGTAGGGTTTTACCTCCATCAAGAGGGTCCGAACCTGGGTAAAACATTGTGTCTCCTGCCTCCTGTTACCATCTGCCTTAGACGCACAGTTCGGGACCCCCTACCCGAGATCCGCCGGTTTTGACACCGACAAGGGCCAAGGCCGAATAGCTACTTTAGCTTAGTGCAACAATTCCTTGGTGTTGTGCCACGCATCGATGTTGTAAAGAGATCGGCATGCATAGAGAGTGCGCGGATGGCCTTTGCCCATGTCAAGACATACTGGGCGGAGATGGAGGCCACCACTGTTGCGACACAGGGTTCGGCCGTAGGCCGAGTGGCTGCCGAGCACTACTTTGAAGAAGTTCTTGAAGGCGCTCGTTCGATAGAGGCTCAGTGCTCGAAGAATGTTATTTTCAAGTGACATGTATTCCCATTATAAAAACAATGTTTTATTGAATTGTCAAGGCTGTATTTATACTTTTGCCTGAAAGTACTATGGTGCCTCCTATGCGGCCGTTTATGTATATATGTGTATAACCTGAAAGTTTGCAGTCGTCGGCTTCCGCCCCCATGCATATAATGCGGGGGTGTTCGCAAAAGATGCATATTCACACTTGATCCAATGTCTTGGTCCGTTAAGGAGGTGATAGCATAGCGAACTAGGCAATCGGACTATATTTCTCTAACACTTTCACTTAGCCATAGGAGTTTGACAGTAGGGCTACTATGTAGCCCTGGTACTTCTGCGCTCGTCCGAATACGGGGCGCGTACATACGTGACCAGGAAACGGCCCTTCGTTAATGCGGAGGAATCCTGAAGATTCCGATGAGTCATCGAGTGGTTGACCAGTCTCTCGCTATATCATGACAGTCAGTTTTCGGCTTTCTCTACTGAGGTGCTCATCCGGATGAACCAGGGCACAATCGCAGTAGTTCTCCCAGTGCTACCTTAGCCGATATAGCGGAACGTAAGGTACCAAAACGTGGGAGCCGGGCAAACCCAACATTTGACCAAAGACATGATTCGGAGCTGATGCATATAGGTCCAAACTCGCGACGCCGAGCACTCCCTAAGGTGTTCGGTCTTTATAACATATACCGGGCTAAACAATGCCCTTAATAAGAAACCCCATGTGTCCAGGTACGTGCAAAATCCTGGTGTGGCCACATGCCAATAACTCCAGCATCCTTCTCGGTTGTGTGGAGTATCCGGAGGATGTGAGCAACAAGAGACAGTAAAAAAGGCAGGGTCTTAATCTAATAAGAAACCTTTGGGCGGGTCCCTGCTAAACGTCTGCGCCTGTGTCTCCATTGTGCCGTGTCCTGGACGGGTGCAACACGATTGTCATCTGCAAAAGGAAAGAACTTAGGTGAAGGTTTCCGTGTCAAAAAAGAGAAGAGTTGGTTATTATCAATGAACTATCGAAATTCAAGAGAAACCAAGTTGAGCCGGGTTGGCCCTGATTACACGCGGGAAGCCCCTGGTGTCATTTTATGAGGGTTTGAAAACCAATCTCATGTATATATGATGGAACGCCGGATTCGTCTAACCGTGTCCGTGGTCTTGGCGACCTGCCATTTTTCTGGTTGGTGAGGCCGTCTTAGTTTGCGGCTGCTAGAGCCGCCACATCCTCTTCTGTTCGTAAAAAACGTTCGGTATTTCCGCTAACTGTGATGATGCCACGTGGACCGGGCATCTTGAGCTTGAGAAAAGCATAATGCGGTACTGCGTTAAAACGAGTGAAAGCCACCCTTCCGAGTAGTGCTTGATAAACACTTCGGAATGGAGCAATGTGAAAAGTTAACATTTTGCTTCAGAAATTATCGGGAGAACCGAATACCACCTCTAGTGGTAGAGAGCCCGTACAGCGGGTCTCTTGGCCTGGTATTACTCCCTTGAAGGTAGCATTACTATGGCTTATTTGTGTCGGGTCTATCCCCATTTTGCGGATTGTGTCCTGATATATCAGATTTAGGTCACTGCCGCCGTCCATGAGGACCCGTGTGAAATGGTACCCATTTAGTATTGGGTCTAGCACCAAGGCCGTCTGGCGAGGTTCATCCTCATCTTCGCTTGGTGTCTCTTCCCCTTTGTATTCAGCGTTTAGCTTACCGGCCTGCTTGAAGACCCAACATTCTCTGTGGGTACGATTTGCAGGTTTGTCTTGGGTGCCATGAATCTGACAGATTTTGTCAAGAATTTTGTTTAGGCTAGATTGTCCTTCTCTGCTGCCTTTGAAAGGCTTTTTCCACTGACCTGGTCAGGAGCCCCTGAATCCGGCGTTTACCGCCGTGTTATCTGGGCTACCTTCTTTATTTCGACGCTTGTTTTTGTTGCGTCATGGTTTAACATTGCCATCCCTGACTTCGGACGTGCTTGGGTCGCTGGTGCTGCTACGGGCCAACCAGCTGTCCTCGCCCGCCCAAAAGCGGGTCATGAGGCTTGTTAGGGCTGCCATTGTTCTTGGTTTTTCTTGACCGAGGTGTCTGGCGAGACATTCGTCTTGGACGCTGTGTTTAAAAGCTGCTAAGGCTTCGGCGTCCGGACAGTCGACGATTTGGTTATTCTTGGTGAGGAACATGTTCCAAAGCTTTCGTGCGGACTCTCCGGACTGTTGGATTATATGACTTAAATCGTCTGCATCCGAAGGTCGGACATAAGTTCCTTGAAAATTGGCCCGGAAAGCGTCCTCGAGCTCCTCCCAACTTCCAATTGAGTTTTCGGGGAGGCTTTTCAGCCAGTGCCTAGCTGGACCTTTAAGCTTGAGGGGCAAGTATTAAATGGCATGGAGATTGTCTGCACGAGCCATATAAATATGGAGGATGAAGTCCACTATCCAGACTCCAGGGTATGTGGTTCCGTCATATGCCTCTATGTTCACTGGTTTGAATCCCTCTGGGAATTCATGATCCAGTACCTCATTAGTGAAACATAAGGGGTGTGCCGCACCCCTGTATTGGGATGCGCCATGGTGTTCGGACGGTTGTCATATTCGGCGTTGGTTGTGTACCATAGCGCGCTTCCTAGATCCATAGATAGATCTGGTCACGCTGGATTTTTGACGCAAGTTCTCACGTGAATCGTGTGTTGACTTATGGGTGACTTTGTTAGCCGCTCTATCGCGTTCACAGGGTGGTGGATCCGGCCGGTTGGCGTATCACCTTTCGGTTGTATGGGCTCTAAGCTATTCTAGAAATGCAAAAAATAGAATAATAGATGAATTAGTCTCATCATCGAATTCCGGTAATAGCTTGTGCTTTGGATAGCTATTTTGATGGTAACTTCCACCATACTTTGTTACTTTGTTACACTTGCTGTTGAGCGTATCTTGTGCGACCTTGAGCCTTTGCTTATGTTTCTTTAGGCTCCTCGCTGTGGCAATAAGCCTTCTGCGGAGGTTTTCTTGCTCCAAGTCCGTTTCCGGGGTGATGTGTGCATCTTCATTCGGACTGTTTTTTTTCCCTAGACGGGGAATGATGAGGCTTATCTTTGGCGTCATCGTGTTCGGACGTCGGATCCAGACTATGTGTGCAGTTTGCATCTTGATCGTGTTCTGCCACCGGGGTGGTGCAGTTGTCGTTTCTTCCAGAGTCACGTGGAATATTATTATCGTTGTTTTTGCTATGGCGGAACTTAGAGCGGCGTCGTTGACGTCGGCGCTTGGGTTGCTTGGAGGGTGCATCCTCCGCTGTCTCTTCGCCATTGCCCTCTCTGGGTGCATCCACCATGATTACGTCATGTGATGAAGTAGCGGTCTAGCGTCCCGTGGGCGGTGGTTCTGGTTTGTCTCATGCATCGTCATCCATACCATTGATGTCTTCAGAGTCGAAGATGGGCATGTCGGTTAAGTCGTCGATAGTGACTACTAAGTGGGTGGTGGGTGGGCCGCGAATTTCTTCGTCGTCCGCATCCCATTCTAGCCGGACATAGTTCAACCAAGGTTCTTGAAAGGATCGATATGGTTGACTAGAGGGGGGGTGAATAGGCAACTACCAATTTTTACTTTTCTTTACCAAATTAAACTTTGCATCAAAGTAGGTTGTCTAGATGTGCAACTAGGTGAGCAACCTATATGACGCAATAACAACAAGCATACAAGCAAGCAAGAGAAGTAACACTAAAGAGCTTGCACAAGTAAAGGTAAGAGATAACCAAGAGTGGATCCGGTGAAGACGAGGATGTGTTACCGAAGTTCCTTCCTTTTGAGGGGAAGTACGTCTCCGTTAGAGCGGTGTGGAGGCACAATGCTCCCCAAGAAGCCACCAGGGCCACCGTATTCTCCTCACGCCCTCACACAATGCGAGATGCCGTGATTCCACTATTGGTGCCCTTGAAGGTGGCAACCGAACCTTTACAAACAAGGTTGGGGCAATCTCCAGAACTTAATCGGAGGCTCCCAACAAAACCACGAAGCTTCACCACAATGGACTATGGCTCCATGGTGACCTCAACCGTCTAGGGTGCTCAAACACCCAAGAGTAACAAGATCCGCTAGGGATGAGTGGGGGAATCGAAAATCCCTTGGTGGAAGTGTAGATCCGGGCCTTCTCAACCACTCCCAAGCAAATCAACAAGTTTGATTGGCTAGAGAGATAGATCGGGCGAAAATGGAGCTTGGAGCATTTAATGGAGCTTGAGCAATAAATGAAGCTTGAGGGGGAAGAGGTAGGTCAAAGGGAAGAAGGGGACCCCTTTTTATAGTGGGGGCAACAATCTAACCGTTGCCCCTCACCAACCAGCCCCGCACAGGGCGGTACTACCGCTAAGAGGGGGCGGTACTACCGCTAGGTCAGCAGTACTGCCGCACCAGCCAGCGGCACTGCCGCACAGAGGAGACTAGTAGGGAATAGGACCCAACGCGGTACTACCGCGGTGGTAGGGGCGGTACTACCGCTCCTGAAATGGTACTACCGCCTCTACAACCGCAACTAGTGCCGCAAAACCCGACACGAGAAAAAGACCCCTCGAGTCGAGGCGGTAGGAGCCCGACAGCCCAGTGGTACTACGGCAGCGGGGTCACGGGCGGTACTACCGCTGTGGAGCGGAACTGCCGCTTGTGACCCTTCGGCCGTACTACCGCTGGTAGTGTGGTACTACCGCTGGGACACAGAAGAGAGAGAGAGAGAGAGAGAGAGAGAGAGAGAGAGAGAATCTCTCCAAAGAGGCTAAGGACGAGGCGGTGGTGCCAGGCACCCCAGCGGTACTACTGCTGTGGAGTCACGGGCGGTACTACCGCTGTGGAGCGGTACTGCCGCTTGTGGCTCCTCAGCGATACTACGGCTGGGTTGCGCGGTACTACCGCTGGGACCCAGACAGGATAAAGAAAAGCGGAGAGATCTCTTCAATGGAATGGAAAAGCTCGGAGGGTGAGAAGCTGATGTGTACGTGTTGATTCCACCCATGCAATACCCCAGCGGACCCCCTCTTGATAGTATGGTGCCCTCTACGCAATAGTCCACCGAGAGAGAAACGAAAGTGCTACACCGTCTTGAAAGACACTCCGAAGGGAAGAAAACGTCTCGTGCCAGGGGTGAATCTGTGAACTATTTAAAGCACATGATTAGTCCGCAAACATGTTGTCATCAATCACCAAAACTACCTTGAGAGAGATATGCCGTAACAATCTCCCCCTTTTTGGTGGATTGATGACAACTAAGGATTTGCGCAAGGAAAAGAAATAAATGTAAGAAAACTAAGAACTACAAAATATAGACGGGGTCCCCCAGAATGTGTGCACCTAGTTAGAGGAGCATTCGGAAAGCAAGGCACACACATCCGAATCAACACTCCCCCTATATTTTATAGTCCAACAATTCTAAGCACAAGATATACGAGAGAAGAGTATAAAACAGGACAAGCATGCAACTCATAATAAACTACAGTACTGAATAGACATAAGTAATAAGGTAGCGATAGGGATCATATGTCTCACACCATATGTCTAGAACTTAGGTCTCACAGGCACCAAACCAAACCAAACAAAGACACCGAGAGAACACACATGAAAACACAAGACGACACACACACTCAAAGCACGGCAACAACACAAATCCCTACACTCTCTCCCCCTTTGGCAGCGAGACACCAAAAAGGGCAAAGAGTGATGCTACGACTCCAGGTGATGGGAAGATGAGGATCTCGAACATCACATCTCAGCGTGATCGTCTGCATCTTCATCGTGGGTCGAAAACTGCTCGGCATCGGAGTCGGTCCAAGGGCAATGTTGATGAATCCATTCCTCCTCTTCAGTGATCTGACCCTCAGAACCACTGGCAACTGTCGCTCCCATCTGACGCATGAGCTCCTTGTGGCGTATCCTGGCATGCTTCTCCGCCACATGAGTCATGTACTGACCATGAGACTCCATGCAGAAAAGCTTCTTCATCTTGCGTTTAAGCTTCTGTGCCCACGACGGTTCTGTACTAGAGGGCCCAAAGTCCTCCTCGTGATCATCAGTGGCAGCCCCACCCTCGGTCCCCATGGCAACAGCAGCAGCAGACGGACCCCCTGGTTGAGGTGCTGGGGTGACCCAATTGTCCTTCTTCCTCAGACGCTTGATCTCATGAGAAACCAAGTCTCCAGTTTCTAGCGACACTCTGGGATAGATCTGTGCCCAGGCCCTCTCAATGAGCCTCATGATGAATGGACCATATATCAGGCACTTGCGCTCAGACACGGCAGAGAGAAGTTCAGACCACATGACATGAGAAATATCCAGGCTCTCTCTAGTGTTTGCGTCCTTCTCATGCTGACAGAACAGAAGCATGTCCACGAGATAAGAGTGGACCATATCCAGATTCCCGATGCGAGGAAAGAGAGTCTCACGGAAGATACGATGAAGAATGTCCAGATACAGAGACAGCTCATAGGTTTTCTTCTTAGTCACTGGGTGAACTTTCACAGTGCAGTAGGGCCAAAGGGCTTGCTTGTGGGTGGACGTATCATTGCGGTGACGGCGGAAACCAACTGGAGTCTCAAGCCCGTGATCCACCACATCAAGTAAGTCCATGAAAGCATTCCACTTGGCGGAAAGCAGCTTGCCATTGGTCATCCATGTCAGAGTTCTGTCGGCATCTGTCCCAAGATGAACAGTGGCAAAGAATTGAGCCACCAAATCTGCATCGAAATCCTTGTTGAATTGCATGATCCTGAGAATGTTCAGCTGAGTGCACATCTGAAGGGCTTCGCCAAAGTACTCCGGGTCCTTCTCCATAGCATCAGTGTCAATGGAGCGAACATCAACAAAGAGATTCTTCTTGGCCTTGATCACATCAAAATAGATGGCAAACTGAAATCGGTTCCAGAACGGGCGGTTGACCAAAGTGGGTTCTTGGTCCACCTCATAGGGATTGCGGCGACGCTTTTCCCAAAACTCCTTGTTGGTCATGTCATTCACAGTCTTCCCCTTTGGCTTGTTGGCGGATCTCTTTGATTGCTGAGGAGGTGGAGGAACACTTGCGGATGCACTTGCTGGAGGCGGTTGGGTGCTCGAGGAACCACCGGCTGGCTCAGAGGTGCGGTAGCGTTTTGATGTTGCACGCCCGGGGTTGATACGGCGAGCTTGATGCTCAGAATGGTCATCACCTGGAGCCAAACACAAGAACACGCAAAACAACCAGAAAGAACGAGCATAAGCCAACAAACACAACAAAAAGGATCAAGGTAAGGCAGGAATATGATGGAATTTGGCAATGCAGCGGTAGTACCGTGACATGCCCGGGTACTACTGCCCAAGCGGTAGTACCGCCCCAAAGAGAGCGGTAGTACCGCTCGAGGTCAAGCGGTAGTACCGCTCCAACGAGAGCGGTAGTACTGCTCGAGGCGGACAAACAGCATTTTCCTACAGCACGAGGCGGAGAAACAGCGATTTCCTACTACCGTGGTCAGATCCGGCACTACCGGCCTGCCAAATTCAAAAATATTCCTACCAAACTCTAATCGAGATAGTCTAGTTGCCTTCTCCAACCAACTCAAGCCTAGATTTAGCCAAAAATCTAGAGATGCTACCACCATTGCCCTTAAGAAACAAGATCTGAAAACGAGACAAAAGGAGAGAAGGAACGGGGGCAATACCGGCATCCATGGCAAGAGAACGGGGTGGGGATCGACTCCACCAAAGGAAATGGAGAGGGACACCCCGGAGACGGAGATCCGCCAGAGCCCTCCCGCGGCGAGTTGAGGCTGGAGAGAGGAAGAGGAAAGAGGGGGCAAAGCGAATGGGTATGGGGGAGAAGAAACCTCCCCCTGCCCCGATATAACCCCCTGGTCCTGTCCCTCAGCGGTAGTACCGTGCTGGGGGCGGTAGTACCGCGCACCACCAGCGGTAGTACCACCCAGCACGCTGCGGCAACCAAACAATATGGCTTTTGCTTGAAGGAAAGACAAGAACGGCAAGAAAAGAGAGCACACCAGCAAACGACCAAGACACACCTCTTCAAAAGAGGGCGGTGGCCGAGGCCACCTATGTTTGAGTCAAGAGGTATGGCGCCGTGAAGATTTTAACCTTGGGCCCATGACCAAAACTCGTCTTTGAAACACAAGTACCATCAACAATGGCTAAAGTGAAAGACTTGATCAATTTATGCATAATGGGGGGAGGGAGAGTTCATTGAGAGAACAACACTCCCCCTATGTCCATGCCTACACCTAAACTAGACAGCAAATTGAGCGTGGTGGGGTGTGCAAGGGTTCAAGCCACATAGCTCGAATCAATGATATTTAGCTCATGCCTTAACTCGCGAAATCTTGCTTCATACAAGGGCTTCGTGAAAATATCTGCAAGGTTGTCATGGGTGTTGACATAGTTGAGCTCGATCTCTCCTCACCTCATGTGATCCTGGATGAAGTGATACCGAATCTCAATATGCTTCGTCTTGAAGTGTTGCACCGGGTCGAGAGAGATCTTGATGGCACTTTCATTGTCACACCAAAGAGGCACTTTGTCACAAGTGACACCATAATCCTTTAAAGTTTGCCTCATCCATAGGAGTTGTGCACAACAACTACCGGCGGCAACATACTCCGCCTCAGTGGACGAGAGAGACACACAACTTTGCTTTTTGGAAGACCAACTTACCAAAGAGCAACCAAGGAATTGGCACCCTCCGGAAGTGGACTTCCTATCCACTTTGTCTCCCGCCCAATCGGAATCCGAGTACCCTACAAGCTTGAAGTTTGATCCTCTTGGGTACCATAAGCCAAAGTTTGGGGTATGAGCCAAATATCGAAAGATTCGTTTGACCGCCACATAGTGACTTTCCTTAGGTGCGGCTTGAAACCGTGCACAAATTCCCACACTCAACATGATGTCCGGTCTAGATGCACAAAGGTAAAGCAAGGATCCAATCATGGAACGATATACCTTTTGATCCACCACTTTACCATTGGGATCTAAGTCAAGTTGGCACTTGGTGGGCATTGGAGTGGAAGCCGGCTTGACGTCACTTAGCTTGAATCTCTTGAGCATGTCTTGAGTGTATTTGGATTGATTGATGAAGGTTCCTTCTCTTCTTTGCTTCACTTCGAACCCTAGAAAGAACTTCAACTCTCCCATGGAGGACATCTCGAACTTTGAGGTCATGAGAGCGGCAAATTCCTCATTGAAAGCTTTGTTAGGAGAACCAAAGATAATATCATCAACGTATAATTGGCACACAAACAACTCCCCTTTGACCTTCTTAGTAAAAAGAGTGGGGTCGATTAGCCCAACTTCAAAACCACGGTCTTATAACAACTCGGTAAGGTGGTCATACCACGCACGTGGGGCTTGTTTAAGGCCTTAGAGTGCCTTATCGAGTTGATACACATGATCGGGAAAGTAGGGATCCTCGAACCCGGGGGCTTGCTTGACATAAACCAACTCATTAATAGGACCATTAAGAAAAGCACTCTTCACATCCATTTGTTGTAACTTAAAGTTATGATGAGAAGCATATGCAATCAACATGCGAATGGATTCAAGACGAGCAACGGGAGCAAAGGTTTCACCGTAGTCGATACCCTCGACTTGGGAGTAGCCTTGTGCTACCAAACGAGCCTTGTTGCGAATGATAATCCCATGGGCATCTTTCTTGTTCTTAAATATCCACTTGGTTCCTATGACATTGTGATTCCCGGTCGGTCTTGGCACCAATCTCCACACTTTGTTGCGCTCGAAGTTGTTGAGTTCTTCATGCATGGCATTGAGCCAATCCGGATCTTCTAGCGCTTCATGGACCTTGTGGGGTTCCACACAAGAGACAAACGCGTGATGCTCACAATAATTTGCTAATTGTCTACGAGTGCTTACCCCCTTTCTTAAGCTTCCAAGCACATTTGTCATGAGATGATCCTTGGTGGAGAGCTTGGAAGCAACCTTGGCGGCACGGCGCTCTAATTCCTCCTCGGGGGTGAGACGAGGAGTGGTCACTTGATCATCTTGAGCGTCGTCTTGGGCTTGTTCTTGTTCTTGAACTTGCTCGGAGGAGAGAACTTGACCTTGGGCATCACTTGATGTGTCAACACCGTCTTGAGCATGATCTTGCCCTTGGTCATGTTCTTGAGGATGAGGGCCTTCATGTTGTTCTTCGGAAGCATGTGGGCCTTGGGTTGGTGATGGCTCCACTTGAGTGGAGCTTTGTCCTTCTCCTTCGGCCACAAGGGGTTCCTCAATGGGTAGGATAAATCCAACACCCATTCTTCTTATGGCTTGGGGAGGAATTTCATCACCTACATCACAAGTGCCACTTTGCTCCACTTGGGAGCCGTTATTCTCATCAAACTCCACGTTACACGTCTCCTCAATAAGTCCCGTGGATTTATTGAGGACACGGTAAGCATGAGAGTTTGTAGCATAACCAACAAATATGCCCTCATAAGCTCTAGCCTCAAATTTAGACAACCGGACACCTTTCTTGAGAATGAAACACTTACACCCGAATACCCAGAAGTACTTGAGATTGGGCTTGTTACCGGTGAGTATCTCATATGGAGTCTTGTTCAAGCCCTTGCGGAGGTAGAGCCGATTGGATGCATGACACGCGGTGTTGATGGCTTCAGCCCAAAAGTTGTACGGAGACTTGAACTCCGCCATCATGGTCCTTGCCGCATCCATCAACGTCCGGTTCTTCCTCTCCGCAACACCATTTTGTTGAGGGGTGTAGGGTGCAGAATATTGATGCTTGATTCCCTCATCACTAAGAAATTCATCCAAGGTGTAGTTCTTGAACTCTGTGCCGTTGTCACTTCTTATTGTCAAGATCTTTGCATTGTGTTGACGTTGTGCTTCATTTGCAAAGTCAATGATGGTTTGTTGGGTCTCGCTCTTCCTCTTGAAGAAATACACCCACGTGTACCTTGAGTAGTCATACACAATCACCAAGCAATACTTCCTACCTCCAAGACTATTGAAGGATGGAGGCCCAAAGAGATCCATGTGAAGGAGCTCCAAAGGCCTCTTCGAATAAATGATAGTCGTGGGAGGGTGAGCCTTATCATGTAGCTTTCCTTCGATATAGGCACTGCAAGCACGATCTTTAGCAAAACTAACATTCGTTAGTCCATGGACATGGTCCCCCTTGAGGAGACTTTGCAAAGATCTCATATTGACATGGGCTAAACGGCGATGCCAAAGCCATCCCACATCAACTTTAGCCATTAGGCACGTCGCGGTCTTAGTGGGTCGCTCCAAAAAGTTAATCACGTATAGACCGTTCTCGACATGCCCAACAAAAGCTACTTTAAGAGTCTTGCTCCACAAGAGGGCCACGATATCAATATCAAAGAAAGTGGCAAAGCCCATGATTGCAAGTTGACGAACCGAAAGTAAATTGTATGCAAGGGACTCAACAAGCATGACCTTCTCGATCGTGAGATCATGAGAGATGACCACCTTGCCAAGTCCCAATACCTTAGAAGATGAGGCGTCACCCCACTCGACATTGGTGGGCATAGATGGAACCTTGTGCACGTCCACCACCAAGTCCTTGCTTCCGGTCATATGATTTTTAGCTCCGCTATCGAGCAACCATGATCCACCACCGGAAGCAAACACCTACAAGAGATCAATGCTTGGTTTTAGGTACCCATTTTGTAATGGGTCCTTTGATGTTAGTAACAAGGGTCTTTGGAACCCAAATAGACCATTCAATGTACTCATGAAGAGAACCAACAAATTTGGCATAAACATGCCCATCACTAGCACGGCATAACACATAAGAAGGGTTAAAATCGCCGGCTTTGTTGGGAGGGGTGGCATTTCCCTTCTTGACATTGCCGCCCTTTGCAGTGCTCTTTTTCTTCTCCTCGGAGGCACTCTCTCCCTCCTTCACAAAGGTTTGCATGAGAGGAGGAGGTCTTTTGGTCTTGTCATTCTTCTTCTTGTTCTTGGAGTCGGGCATGTACCCAACCCCTTCCTTGTCCACAACTCCCCTTTGGTTGATCAAGAGATCATTGAGGTTCTTCTTGCCTTGTATGCAAGTCGCAAGACCTGTCTCAAGTTGCTCCTTCAACTTAGCATTTTTCTCAACAAGATGTATATGCTCACAACACGGGTTAGTAGCATTTGCATTGTCAATTAAAATCATATGAGGAAAAGTCGCTTTCTCCTTAGTTAGCTTCACTTGGAGTTGATCATGAGACTCCTTGAGACTAGCGTGAATACCCTTCAAGGCCTTGTGGGCCTTGTAAAGTATATCAAACTCCTCTTTGAGTCTAGCAAGATCAACCCCAAGTTTGGCCTTCTCAGAATTTAGCACACGAGAAACAATGAGGACATGATCATAATCTTTCTTTAACTTAGCATGATCAACGCTGTGTGACTCCTCAAGAGCCAAACGAAGACCACACTCTTCCTCAAGAGCATTGGAAAGATCTGAAATCTCATCGGCATAGTCACGACTATGCCCTTCCATCTTAGTGATGGTGTTTTCGTGAGCCTCGATCATGTCATTGGCTTCACCAAGTTGTTCCAAGAGAGCAACAAAGTGCTTCTTGGATTTTCCCTTGAGTTTGCCCATAAAGGCCTCAAACTCATTAGCCTCCACATTATCTTCATCAAGTTCATTAATGCTATCCGCCGAAGAAGGATGATTAATGATGGTAGTTTTGATGTTGGAGGTTACCTTGTTGGTGGCTTTAGCCATGAGGCACTTGGCGGTGATGCTCTCATTGGGTGAGTCAAAGAGAGATACCCGTGGAGTCGTTGCAATGGCAACGGAGGCCAATGGAAACCGACTCATCACTTTCATCATCATCATCATCCTCATTGTACTCTTCTTGTACCACCAATGCCTTGGGAGGAGTCTTCTTGGTGAAGTTGCTCTTGTTGGGGAACGACTTGGCCTTGTCCTTTCGGATGAGCTTGCCACCATTGTCTTCCCTCTTCTCATATGGGCATTCCGCAACAAAATGACTCACGTTGCCGCAATTGTAGCAAGTCCTTACACATTGCTTGCTCTTTGTGCCACTTGAGTTGTTTTTGCTAAAGTTTGGCCTCGAGTTTTTTCTGCTCCAAAATTGCCTTGAAGCAAGTGCCATGTGTTCATGATATGCATACTTTGTATCTTCAGGGTTGCTCTCCTCTTCTTCCTCTTCTTCTTCTTCTTCAATGGTGAGCTTGGCCTTTAGTGCAAGGTTAGGCCTCTTTTCCCTTTGAGAACGAAGCACCGCATTGTCGGCGGTCTTGTCCAAAATGTTCATGGCCACAAACTCATCCAACACTTCGCTTGAGGTCAAAGTGTGGAAGTCCGGTCTTTGACGAATGACAGAGGACATGGCCTTGTGATAGGGCATCATTGCCTTGAGGAATTTTCGCTTGATCCAATTGTCATCCGTGTCCTTGCTCCCGTGATCTCGTAGTGAGACCGTGAGTTTGGTTTCTCTCCGATAAAGCTCACGAGGTTCTTCATCTTCTTTCATTGCAAACTCATCGGCCTCATCTTGTACCACTTCATAGTTGGAGCGTTGAATGCTTGCACTTCCCCGGTAGAGAGAGACAACACAATGCCATGCATCTTTGGCCAAGGCTAAGGGACGAAGATGAGGTAGGTCTTCGGGTGGAATTGCATCTTGAATGATGAAGAGAGCATTCTCATTGAATTGATTGTCCGTGGCTTCTCGAGGAGTGAAGTTGCTTGGATCATGTGGATAGAAACCTTCTTCAATGATTCTCCAAAGGTTAGTGTTCACATGATTTAAATGACGTTTAAAGCGGTAAACCCAAGAATCAAAGTCCTCATTTTTCACAATCTTAGGGGGAGGACCGGCATGATTCAAATGAGTGGAAGGAACCGGTCCACCATAAACAAGTGGTGGTTCCACATGGGCAAAGATGCCGGTGCCATTCTTACCACTAGAAGAAGGAGCCTTTTCACTACTAGCTTCCCCCTTGTCGGGGATAGCATCCGTCACCTTGTTGGCGGGGTCACCCACTTTCAACGATGCGGTGGATAGTTTAAGCCCCTCAAGAAATTTAGTAAACATGCTTTCAACTTCGGTCGTCATGGAGGTTTTCAATGTCTCCAAGGCCACATTGAACTCCTCACGAGAGACCGAGGTTCCCCCATCGCCCGTAGACGAGATCAGATTCACATCGGAGTGTTCCTCCACACCGTCTACGGTATCAGCCATACTCTTTGGACGGTAAAGTCCTTAATAAAGAGACGAGGCTCTGATACCAATTAAAAGGATCGATATGGTTGACTAGAGGGGGGGTGAATAGGCAACTACCAATTTTTACTTTTCTTTACCAAATTAAACTTTGCATCAAAGTAGGTTGTCTAGATGTGCAACTAGGTGAGCAACCTATATGATACAATAACAACAAGCATACAAGCAAGCAAGAGAAGTAACACTAAAGAGCTTGCACAAGTAAAGGTAAGAGATAACCAAGAGTGGATCCGGTGAAGACGAGGATGTGTTATCGAAGTTCCTTCCTTTTGAGGGGAAGTACGTCTCCGTTAGAGCGGTGTGGAGGCACAATGCTCCCCAAGAAGCCACTAGGGCCACCGTATTCTCCTCACGCCCTCACACAATGCGAGATGCCGTGATTCCACTATTGGTGCCCTTGAAGGCAGCAACCGAACCTTTACAAACAAGGTTGGGCAATCTCCAGAACTTAATCAGAGGCTCCCAACAAAACCACGAAGCTTCACCACAACGGACTATGGCTCCGTGGTGACCTCAACCGTCTAGGGTGCTCAAACACCCAAGAGTAACAAGATCCGCTAGGGATGAGTGGGGGAATCGAAAATCCCTTGGTGGAAGTGTAGATCGGGGCCTTCTCAACCACTCCCGAGCAAATCAACAAGTTTGATTGGCTAGAGAGATAGATCAGGCGAAAATGGAGCTTGCAGCATTTAATGGAGCTTGAGCAATAAATGGAGCTTGAGGGGGAAGAGGTAGGTCAAAGGGAAGAAGGGGACCCCTTTTTATAGTGGCGGCAACAATCCAACCGTTGCCCCTCACCAACTAGCCCCGCACAGGGCGGTACTACCACTAGGTCAGCGGTACTGCCGCACCAGCCAGCGGCACTGCCGCGCAGAGGAGACTAGTAGGGAATAGGACCCACCGCGGTACTACCGCGGTGGTAGGGCAGTACTACCGCTCCTGAAACGGTACTACCACCTCTACAACCGCAACTAGTGCCGCAAAACCCGACACGAGAAAAAGACCCCTCGAGTCGAGGCAGTAGGAGCCAGACAGCCCAGCGGTACTATGGCAGTGGGGTCACGGGCGGTACTACCGCTGTGGAGCGGAACTGCCGCTTGTGACCCTTCGGCCATACTACCGCTAGTACTGCAGTACTACCACTGGGACACAGAAGAGAGAGAGAGAGAGAGAGAGAGAGAGAGAGAGAGAGAATCTCTCCAAAGAGGCTGAGGACGAGGCGGTGGTGCCAGGCACCCCAGCGGTACTACTGCTGTGGAGTCACGGGCGGTACTACCGCTGTGGAGCGGTACTGCCGCTTGTGGCTCCTCAGCGGTACTACGGCTGGGTTGCGCGGTACTACCGCTGGGACCCAGACAGGATAAAGAAAAGCGGAGAGATCTCTTCAATGGAATGGAAAAGCTCGGAGGGTGAGAAGCTGATTTGTACGTGTTGATTCCACCCATGCAATACCCCAGCGGACCCCCTCTTGATAGTACGGTGCCCTCTATGCAACTAGTCCACCGAGAGAGAAATGAAAGAGCTACACCGTCTTGAAAGACACTCCGAAGGGAAGAAAACGTCTCGTGCCAGGGGTGAATCTGTGAACTATTCAAAGCACATGATTAGTCCGCAAACATGTTGTCATCAATCACCAAAACTACCTTGAGAGAGATATGCCGTAACAGTTCTCCTGACAGGGAGAGATACCTTAATGAATTTAGCACATCTCCGAAAGGTGAGTGCTGAAAGATATCCACGGAGGTGAACTCCATTGTTGGTGCCCCGTCGGATTCGACAGGCACGGATGTAGGCGGCTCGGAGTCCGTGGCCCGGGATAAATCCAGTGGTTCGGCGACACGGTTCTCGTAAGGAGTGAAGTCAGTATCCGGCTCTAACGCCACTGAGAGTGCGACCTCCATGGCAGGGTCCATCCCTCCGCTCTCAGATGGCGCGACTTGCCTCGGATTGATGGACGGAGTAGTTGCGGATGCGATCTCCCGAACATTGTCCGACGGCAGAGTTACGACCTGCTCGTCACGACTGTACGGCGCGTCCGACATGGGCCCGAATCCATCGAAGATCAAGTCTCCGCGGATGTCGGCCGTGTAGTTCAAGTTTCCGAATCTGACCCGATGGCCAGGGGCGTAGCTCCCAATCTGCTCCAGAAGGCCAAGCGAATTGGCCCGCAGTGCAAAGCCGCCGAATATGAAGATCTGTCCGGGGAGGAAAGCCTCACCCTGGACCACATCACTAGCGATGATCGAAGGAGCCATCAAGCCTTATGGTGACGACACAGTGGAACTCTCAATGAAAGCACCAATGTCGGTGTCAAAACCGGCGGATCTCGGGTAGGGGCTCCCGAACTGTGCGTCTAAGGCGGATGGTAATAGGAGGCAGGGGACACGATGTTTACCCAGGTTCGGGCCCTCTTGATGGAGGTAATACCCTACGTCCTGCTTGATTGTTCTTGATGATATGAGTATTACAAGAGTTGATCTACCATGAGATCGAAGAGGCTAAACCCTAGAAGCTAGCCTATGGTATGATTGTATGTTGTCCTACGGACTAAAACCCTCCGGTTTATATAGGCACCGGAGGGGGCTAGGGTTACACAAGGTTGGTTACAAAGGAGGAGATATACATATCCGTATTGCCTAGCTTGCCTTCCACGCCAAGTAGAGTCCCATCCGGACACGGGACGAAGTCTTCAATCTCGTATCTTCATAGTCCAACAGTCCGGTCAAAGGATATAGTCCGGCTGTCCGGAGACCCCCTAATCCAAGACTCCCTCACAACCCATCACCGTACAGCAAGCCTACGATGGAATTACTCACGCACGGCGGTGAACATCATGAAATTGGTGATGGAGGAAGGTTGATGATGATGACGGGGACGGATTCCCCTCTCTGGAGCCCCGAACGGACTCCAGATCAGCCCTCCCGAGAGAGATTAGGGCTTGGCGGCGGCTCCATATCATAAAACGTGATGAATCCTTCTCTTTGATTTTTTCCTCCCCGAACGTGAATATATAGAGTTGGAGTTAAGGTCGGTGGAGCACCAGGGGGCCCACGAGGCAGGGGGCATGCCCAGGGGGGTAGGCGCGCCCCCACCCTCGTGGACAGGGTGTGGGCCCCTGTCCTTGATTCTTTCGCCAGTATTTTTATATATTCCAAAAATATTCTCCGTTGATTTTTAGGTCATTCCGAGAACTTTTATTTCTGCACAAAAATAACACCATGGCAATTCTGCTGAAAACAGCGTCGGTCCGGGTTAGTTCCATTCAAATCATGCAAGTTAGAGTCCAAAACAAGGGCAAAAGTGTTTGGAAAAGTAGATACGATGGAGACATATCTGTGTTATTTTAGTACGAACTCTTGGTTAGATCGATCGGAAAGAATAGCTTTGTGTTACTTTAGTACGAACTCTAGGATAGATTGATCGGAAAGAATAGCTTTGAGGTGGTTTCGTACCCTAAAAACAATTCCGTCTTATGTTCTCCGCTAGATAGGAACTTTGGAGTGATTCTTCGTTGCACGTTGAGGGACGGTTATATGATCCAATTATATTAGCATTGTTGAGAGATTGCACTAGCGGAAGTATGGACCCTAGGCCTCGTTTTCAAGCATTGCAATACCGTTTTTGTGCCCGTTTCCTATTTGCTACCTTGTTGGTTTTATTTATTCAGATTGTAAAAATATATTTCTACCATCCATATTACACTTTTATCACCATCTCTTCGCCGAACTAGTGCACCTATACAATTTTCCATTGTATTGTGTGTGTTGGGGACACAAGAGATTTCTTGTATTTGGTTGCAGGGTCGCTTGAGAGAGACCATCTTCATCCTACACCTCTCACGGATTGATAAATCTTAGGTCATCCACTTGAGGAAAAATTGCTACTGTCCTACAAAACTCTGCGCTTGGCCCAACACGTGTCTACAAGAATAAAATTGCGTAGTAGACATCAATCTTCTGACTTGGACTCCAAGTCCTACGTGTGCCTTCTGGTCCAAGAAAAATCATCGCAAAAGTTTTATTCCGTTTAGACTCCGTTTGATATTCCTTTTTCGCGAAACTCAAAAACAAGGAAAAACAGATACTGGCACTGGGCTCTAGGTTAATAAGTTAGTCCCAATAATAATATAAAATAGCATAATAATGCATATAAAACATCCAAAACAGATAATATAATAGCATGGAACAATAAAAAATTATAGATACGTTGGAGACGTATCACCGACCCGTTGATCTCCGCGCCTTTCTCCGTGGACCAGGCAAGGTGCCGACAAAGTTTTCTATGGATGGCACGGCGGTTGGCCTCGTCCATGGCAGCCACGATGCCCGTTCCGTCGTGCTGCCCTGCGTGCCTACCTGGAGCATCTCGCCCTTCTTCATGAGCTAGCTTTGAGCCGCAAGTTGCCGAACCACACGTAGGCTTGAAGCGGCAACTTGCTCCGTTGGGCTAGGCAAGGGAGGTGGAGCAGTGAGCTGCCTGGCTCGTATCTGGTAGGCTCGGCGGGCCACACAACCGGCTTTTATACCGGAGAACTGCTCTTCCTACTCGTCGAATGCCATCGAAAGGTGGAGAAAGTGGTGGAAGGAGGAGATGGGGAGTGGTTCCTTTAAATAGCCGGTTGATGGGAGGAGCTTGCCCGTCGTTGTGGTTAATGTCAACCCGCTCGTGGATGGATGTGTGACCGAAGGAGGTTTCTCGGCACACGTGCGGGGGTAATGGAGACGTTTGAATGCGGCGGGGAGGCATGTTCAGCCAGACGTGCAGTGGACGGCGTCCTTGGTTAGCGCACCGCTTCAATGGCGGGGGCAGTGAGAGGCTGCGTCCGCTCTGGGTTGGCTTCAATGTGGAGCGGACGCTCACCATCGGCATGAATGCAGGCAGCTGGCGCCGGGCGGGAACACGCGAGGGCGAGGGAGGAGGGTTTTAAATGGGCTAGGGTGGTAAGAAGCGGGCGTGGTTGCTGTCTGGACATCCGCAAAGCCCCCCGACGTTGTCTCCGGTTTGCGGGAGAAAGTGCTTCTGGACTGCCCTGCAGACGATGCAGGACCACGTTAGATGGCACAACACATCCGAACCGTGCGGTCCAGACGTTTGCGGACGGTTTGAGGGTCGACATCGGAGATGCCCTTAGCTGGCCCAAAGTATGTCGTCCTCTCTTATTTTGTGGCCTAGCTATCTGCAATCTTCATCGCTCCTCGCACACGCTGGCTCTGGCTTCAATTGATGACCCGTCTCGGCCTTAGTGCCACCTACAACTTCCCTACGAACCCGAGGTCCGCGGGTTCTTCTGCGCCTCCATGGTCTGGACTTTAGGGGGTGGACGGTTGTGTCGCTCTGGAAGGAACCTTAGCCGGAGGGCCATTCCATCACCGAGCTCGCTCCCACGCTCACCACGCTCATGCCCCTCCGATGCCGATGCACTCTCCTGTTATGTGATGCTTTCGCGCACCTAACCTAGAGCCATGACATCATTCTCACGGCTTAGTTTACATGGAAACAATGCAACGCAACCATCATCGATGGCGTGCACCCCTCCACGGCCAAGCTCATCCACGACATCCAAGAGAAGGTGCATTGTTGGGTTAGGGCCGGTGGCAAAGGGCTAGACAAAATTATCCATGTAACATGATTTGCTTTGTTGGGATGAGCAACCCCTCTTTCTCTGGTCATCGTGAACCGTAACGCCAACTTGTATACGTGGCTAGAAGCTGCACTTTGTACTTCCTTCCACCCTATCAATGAAATGGTACATTATCAGCATATTTAAAAAAATGAAATTTCCGAATCACATGTGATGAAAAAGATATCCACCGACTATAATAGTGCTCAGATTGATCACCTCTCTACCATCGAATAGATTTCATCCCCATCTCCAAACCAATATCACAATAGCTAAACGTGAGTCGCCTGAAATCCGATTTGGGCCAGTCGATTTTCGCTAGAAAAAAGGAGGTGCCGGAGGTAAGGAAGAAACAGTTGCAGCTGGGGGAGGGGGGGGGGGTGGCCGGAGAACCTTCCCCATGATCTATTCTAGGGTAGGGGTGGGACGATGGTGCAAGTTCGCCGGAGAAAAAAACAGCGAGGCTCGGAGCTAGAGGGATGGCCGCGGAGGCGATGGCAAGAGTGGCGAGGCGGTTGCAGGAGCGCCGCTGGCCGTGGGCGTCGGCGGCAGGCGGTCGCTCGGCGGTTCGAAGGAAGAAGAGGGTGGCTGGAGGTTGAAGACGCACATCCAGCCGTCAGGTTTTCATCAGACGGCTGAGAACCTTGTGGTCGAAAGAAACCCTGAACGCCTTTCCAAGAGAAGGCCTGAATATTCATTTGCTTTTTATAGGTAACATTCGAGAACGGAACATGGCCAGAACAAACAACACACGAAGCAATTATTTCACCTGAAAATCTGGAAATGCACACACCAACCCATGGAAATAACAACACCACAAATCACGACCTCACGTGGCCGGTGACCGCCGAGCGTCTACGTATCGGAGCACTAAGCGGCGGCGCCCAGCTGGCTGCCGGCAACGTCGATGACGAAGCGGTACCTCACGTTGTTCCTCTCCAGCCGCTCGATCGCCGTGTTGACGTAGTCCATCTTGACGACCTCGACGTCCGCGGTGATGCCGTGCTTCCCCGCGAAGTCCAGCATGGCCTGGCAGCTGCTGACGCTGCCCACGCCGTTTCCGGCCACGCGCTTGCCGCCTCCGATGATGGCGTAGGCCGGGAGCGCCAGCGGCTCGCTCGGCGCGCCGACCACCACCATCTGCCCCATCGGCTTCAGCAGCTCCAGCAGTGGCACCAGCGGGTGCCCCGCCGACACCGTGTCGATGATGCCGTCCATCGTGCCCGCCGCCGCCTGCGCCCAACGACGTACCCTTGTCAATCGCCACCGTGCCAAGAATCAATGGAGGGGGCAAAAAAAGGTTACCTTCATTTGCTCGGCGTCCTGGCTGACCAAGAACGCGTCGGCGCCGAGGCGCTCGAGCGCCTCCTCGCGCTTCCTCGGCGACGAGCTGATTACGGTGACGGTCATCCCGAACGCCTTGCCGAACTTGACGGCCATGTGGCCGAGGCCCCCGAGGCCGACGACGCCGAGGTGCTTCCCCGGCGCGTTCAGGCCGTACTGCATCATCGGGCTGTACATCGTGACGCCGGCGCAGAGCAGCGGCGCGGCCCCGGCGAGAGACAGGTTCTCCGGGACGCGGAGGACGTAATCCTGGTTGACGACGAGCACGTCGGAGAAACCGCCCTGGGTGGTGGCGCCGTCGTAGTCCACGCCGTTGGAGGTGAGCACGATGGTGGGGCAGTAGTTCTCGTACCCCTTGCTGCAAGTGTGGCAGGAGCGGCAGGAGTCGAGGAAGTAGCCCACGCCCACCGTGTCCCCGGCCTTGAAGCTCTTGACGCCAGGGCCGACGTCGGTGACGACGCCGACAATCTCATGCCTGCGCCGGCAAGACGGTAACAATCAATCCACCATTACAGTCGTAGACCATCGATAATATGTTTTGGTTGGTTTTACCCACCCTGGAACGACGGGGTAGAGGGCGTTGCCCCACTCGTTCTTGGCGATGTGGAGGTCGGTGTGGCAGATCCCGCAGAAGAGCACCTTGATCGTCACATCCTCGTCCTTCTGAACCCTGTGGTGCATCACGGGAATTCATCAGCACAGCGCAAGAAGCAGAGTACCGCCATGTCAGGGAGGGACTGGATAGAGGAAGACCTTCGCGAGAAGCTGTACGGGGAGAGGAGACCGGAGTCGTCTCTCGCGGCCCAACCGAGCGCAGGCGTGCCTTTCTCCATTGATGAATGATGATCGCTCGCTCTGCTTCTTGGCCTAGGCTCTAGCTGGGGTACTTCGATTTCCTGCTCACGAAACTGGGTGTTGATCACTGCCCCGGAGATGGGAATAAATAGGCATGCCGACGAGCCGGACTGGACGTCAGACACTACGTGTCCACAGCATGGGCAACGTCAGACACTACGTATCTCCACTCTTCACCTACTCCTGGTCGACTCCTGGCCGAAACACATGTATCCCCGAGTTCAATGCTCACACACACACACATGGGACCTTGCTGCTGCAGCTCTGCGGCCAGGCAGCGGCGGCTCTGTCTGCTTTCTTTCTTCGATGGGAACTGAAATGTTAATCAATGGAAGGGATTCTTCAGTGACTTCAGTCAGGCCATATTTGTCGCAGGGTCGGCATATTAAAAAGAACCGCGAAGCGATGGACACTACGGGCACTGGGTCATTTGACCAAAGCTGCCCATTCAATGCGGGGTTGGGGGAGCGGATAAAAGAATCGAGGCCAGTGTAGTGTGCAGTGACGGTGACCGGCCGGGCAAATTATTGGATACGTTTGAGGTTGGAAATACCAACGATTCGCGAACTGGACTCGAGATGGTTAGTTTTTTTTTTTTTGGTAAAACTGCACTCGTGCTCACATTTTTTCTTCAGATATTTCTTCGATGTTGGTTTCGTGGGAGAAGACGTATCCGTTGACTACGAAGACACTGGGATGGCCTCATCAATCTTAAAATATTGTGTTAACTCGGTATTCCGGAGGTGCTCATAGAGGTAGGGATGCGAGCATATGCGTATATATGGGCATCTCCATTGTACTATGTTCAAAATAACAAACGATTTGGTGGATGGGCCATAGATTAAAACTCGTCTCTTAGGCCAACTCCAACGCACGACTCATCGTCCGTTTTGTCCGAATTCTGTCCTTTTAAGTAGGGCAAAGGGTTGTTGTCTGGCCATGCGGGAACAACCGTTGCGCCCAACCGACGGACACATTTGTTCCGGCGCCATGTGTTCTTTTGCAAGAAAAATAAAGTAAAAACTGAAATAGCCACGGCCATAGCCATGCCAGCGGCCATAGTTCATGCCGGCCTGAGCACCAACAGTCGGTACACATGCCAGCCTACAAAATGATCACCCCACGGTTCACGCCGGCACACTAGCCAGTGGCCAACACACTCGCCAACGCACAAAAACGGCTGAAGTTCATGTCTCGCGGCCCTAGTTCATGCCGACATACAAAATGCCACTCTTGGGCATAGCTCAATCATCTAGCTCGAGCATCGCCTTTTGCTTCTTATGCAACCAAATCCTTCTTCTTGGTGATACCTTGCTCAAGTCCACCGTCATAATCTTCACCTCCTTCGCTAGGAAAATGAACGCACCTCTTTTGCTTTGGTGTTTGCATTAGTCACCTCAATCTCGAGCTTCTTCGTTTGGATGGCCTCCTCAATCTCGAGCTTCCTCCTTTTGACGGCCTCCTCCATCTCAAGCTTCTTCGTTTTGAACTCGATGTAGACCTTCATTTGCTCCTCTTTTTCTTGGCGCTTCGTCTCGTCCCTTACTTCCTTTTGGGTCATCATTTCTTGTAAAGTTTCTTGCAAGGCGAATGATGCCACATCACGCTTCTCGTCCACCTTGGAGTTGGTCTTGCTGCTTGGTCGCTTCTCTCCTCCTTCACGCTCAACGACGGCTGCTGGCCTTCATTCTTCTTTTGGGCGTCATATTGTTTTTTAAACTTGGGGCAATCTTTGATGATCGTCCAACAATGGGTGAAGGTGAATGGCTTGTTCCCATTTTGGGCTTTGAAGGCTTCCAAAGTTTGGAATGCCTACAAAATGAAAGTGAAGGCCGCAATGTAATATCGAAGGACACAGAATGCAACAAACATGAAAATGGCATGTGAGCAAAAGAGAACAAGTTGCGTACCATGTTGCTCACGCCCAGGCCACTCACGGGACGCCCAAAACTTGTTGCATTCGTGTTGGATAAACCCCCCGCCTCTTTTGGATTGAGCCGGCACCATGAGTGCTCAAAAACATGTTGGGCGGGAACTTCCTACTTTCATGGAAGTTTGCATGAACTCTCCCCCAAAAAGAGCTCCTTTTGCTTGGTGCCGGTCTTGCGATCTTGCCCTATTTCCTTCCAACCTTCACAAATCAACTTGCCCTCATCTTTGGTGTATGCCCCCATCCCAATGCTTTGCCTCCTCTTTTGCGCATTGGCTTTTAGGGTGCGCTCATCGATAATCAATGGCTCCTCCTCAATGTCTACGCCATCTTCTTCGTCTTCGCAATACATGTCTCCACGTCGTGCATCGCCTTGGCCATCGGTCTCTTCTTGGTTGTCGTGGCCGCCCTGACCATGATCTTGGCCGCGGATTGATACGTCTCCAACGTATCTATAATTTTTGATTGTTTCATGCTGTTATATTATCATTCTTGGATGTTTTATATTCATTTTATAGCAACTTTATATCATTTTTGGGACTAACCTAATGACATAGTGCCCAGTGCCAGTTGTTGTTTTTCACTTGTTTTTTACTCCATATAAAACAGAGTCAAATGCAGCGAAACTTTTTGGACATTTTTTTCTGCCCAGAAGACAACTTGGGAGCCAAGAAAGTGTAGGAGGGGATGCATGTGGGGCCTAAAAGGCACCAGGGCGCGCCTGAGGCCCCTAGCGCGCCCTGATGGGTAGTGGGGCCGACAAGAGTCCTTTCCACCGCCTCTCAGCTCTATAAATACCAAAATATTCCAGAAACCCTAGGGGAGTCGACGAAACACAATTCCATCCGAATCGGAAGTTCCAGAACCACGAGATCCAACCTAGAGCCCTATTCCGGCACCTTGCCGGAGGGGAACACGATCACGGAGGGGTTCGTCATCCTCATTGGTGCTCCTCCGATGATGTGTGAGTAGTTTACCACAGACCTACGGGTCTGTAGGCAGTAGCTAGATGACTTCTTCTCTCTTTTTGATTCTCAATACAATGTTCTTCTCGATGTTCTTGGAGATCTATTTGATGTAATGACTTTTTGCGGTGTGTTTGTTTGGATCCGATGAATTGTGAGTTTGTGATCAGATCTATCTATGAATATTACTTGAGTCTTCTTTGATCTCTTATCTGCATGATTATTATAGCCTCGTATTTCTTCTCTGAAACTTTGGTTTGGTTTGGCCAACTAGATTGTTTTTTCTTACAATGGGAAGAGGTGCTTTGCGATGGGTTCGATTTTGACGTGCTCAATCTCAGTGACAAAAGAAGAAGTGACACGCATGTCTCGGTTCCATTAAGGATTAAAAGGTGGGGTCTATTCCTACATGAATAGGTCTTGTCTACATCATGTCATCGTTCTTATTGCATTACTCCGTTTCTCCATGAACTTAATACACTAGATGCATGCTGGATAGCAGTCGATGTGTGGAGTAATAGTAGTAGATGCAGAATCGCTTCGGTCTACTAATCTTGGACGTGATGCCTATATACATGATCATTGCCTTGGATATCCTCATAATTATTTGGTCTTCTATCAATTGCCCAACAGTAATTTGTTTACCCATCGTATGCTATTTTCTCGAGGGAAGCCACTAGTGAAATTTATGGGCCCCGGGTCTATTTCCTATCATATTATTTTCAGATCTATTATTCCAAAACCCCAAAAAATACCTTGCTGCACTTTTTCTTTACTTATTTATTTCCTGTTTTTGCTAGATCTATTTATCAAATCTCATACAATTTAATCTATCTCAATACCGAGGAGGGATTGACAACCTCTCTTACACGTTGGGTTGCAAGTATTTGTTATTTGTGTGCAGGTATTGTTTACATAGTATTTCTTGGTTCTCCTACTAGATTGATAACCTTGGTTTCATAACTGAGGGAAATACTTGTTGTTGCTGTGTCGCATCATCCTCTCCTCTTCCAGGAAATACCAACACAGATACAAGCAATCAGGAAGAATTTCTGGCGCCGTTGCCGGACAGACATCATCAACATCTATCAGGTACCCAATCACAAATCTCATCTCCTTGTAATTTACTTTATTTGCCATTTGCCTCTTGTTTTTATCTCCCCCACTTCTAAAATATTTTTACAAAAACACAAAAATATTTGCCTTTTTATTTGCCTTCTTTCGTTCACCTTTTCATTTGCCTTTATGTCTTACTTGGTTTGTTTGCTTGTTCGTTTGGTATAATTGTATGTTTATTAAAAATCAGAAAACAAAAAGCTTATGGATCCTCATCACTTGCTAATCTTTTTAAAAGATCCAACTATTATGAACCAATTGTAGTGAGTTGAGTGCACTAGATTATCTTTATGAAGTTCTGCTTGAAATTCGTGAATTTAAAAATTGTGATGAAGTGTTAAAAGAAGGAAATTATGAAGTGATTCATGATAGCCCCTTGAAAGAAAAGCATGATTGCAATAGTGTTATTATAAATTCTATTAATGTCAATTGTGCTAATGATATGCAAAACCCCAAGCTTGGGGATGCTAATTTTGATATGTCCACTAGTTATTGCAATGATCATGATTGGAGCTTATGATCTTGAAAATTTATTTAAGCCTTATGATGAATATGAAATTGATAATAATGTTTGCAATATTATTGAAAGTGAGTTTGGAGGAGTGTCAACTCTAGGAAAAAAGAATCCCACATATTTAGAGAATGATCAATCTTATGGTTTTTTTTGATAAAAGTGGGATTGGAGAGGTCATGACTTTATTTGATGATATTCCCACTATTTTGGAAGAGTGTCAACTTTGCATGCATGTGGATCATGAAGAGAAAATTTTATATGATAGCTATATTCTTGAATTTGGTTATGATCCTACATGTAGTTATTATGAGAGAGGAAAATATGGTTGTAGAAATTTTCATGTCACCAAATTACCTCTCATTATGTTGAGTTTGCCATTGTTTCTTTCTTCTTCCTTGCATGCGCTAGTTTTTGCTTGTCTTGATAATTTATTTGTTTATAAAATGCCTATGAATAGGAAGTATGTTAGACTTAAACTCATTTTTCACATGCTACATGATGCTATCTTCGTGTTTCAATTTCCATCTTTCATGTGAGCATCATTAAAATTATCAATGCCTAGCTAGGGGCATAAAACAATAGCGCTTGTTGGGAGGCAACCCAATGAATAAAATATTATTTTCTCTTTTTCTTTCTGTTTTCGTGTGTTCACACAATTGTGCTATTGTTATGATTGTGCTTTTATGTTTCAATTAGTGTTTGTGCCAAGTAAAGACTTTAGGATCATGTTGGGTGATAGTTGATTTGATCTTGTTGGAAAATAGAAACTTTTGTGTCCAGTAGCAGAATTTTTAAAAATAACAGAAGCGACAAAAAATTCTGAAGCTTTTACACAATATTTATATACAAATTGCCTGCGTTGTCCTAAGTTTTCAGAATTTTTGGAGTTATGAAAATATGTCAAAGTTCAGATAACTACTAACTGTTCTGTTTTTGACAGATTCTACTTTCATTGCATTGTGTGCCTATTTTCATGAATCTATGGACTATATCAGGGGGGATAAGCCATGGTAAAGTTATAATATAGTAGGTATAATGCAATAATAGAGTACGAATGGGTTTGCAACAGTACTTAAAGTGGTGATTTGCTTTATTATACTAACGAATCTCACAAAGGTTTTGTTGAGTTTTGTGTGATTGAAGTTTTCAAGTTTTGGGTGAGATCACGATGGATGAAGGAATAAGGAGTGAAAAGATCTTAAGCTTGGGGATGCCCATGGCACCCCAAGGTAATATTCAAGGACAACCAGGCAACTAAGCTTGGGGATGCCCCGGAAGGCATCCCCTCTTTCTTCTAACAACCATCGGTAATTTTACTTGGAGCTATATTTTTATTCGTCACATATCATGAGTTTTGCTTGGAGCATCTTGTATTATATGAGTCTTTGCTTATTTTGCTTTTTAGTTTGTCACAATCATCCTTGCGACACACCTATTTGAGAGAGCCATAATGATGCTATGATTTGTTAGAATTGCTCTATGTGCTTCACTTAAACTTTTTGAGCTATGGAATTGCTCTAGTGCCTCACTTATATCTTTTTAGCACGGTGGTGCTTTAATTTTTGAAGAAATACTCTCATGATTCACTTATATTATTTTGAGAGATGATGAATAAATTATTTATGCTCATGTTCTTCACTTAAATTTATTTGAGAGCTTGTTATAAGCAATGGTAATATATGAAATTAGTCCCAAAGTGATAGATGTCCAAGGGGGATACAATAAAAATTATTTATGCTCATGTTCTTCATGTATCTCATGCATTTTGCCAATGTGGATTCTAAGAAAGGCCTACACGACATCGCGACTTACCAGCACAAGACCATTGTTGATAGTCCTCAGAAGAAGGAAAACTTTATCGTGTCTTATGTTGAAGCATAAGTTGTTCATTCTTTTATGCTTTCACATATACCTGAGTAATTCAGTGTCAATCACATCACTTTACATTTTTCAATTGTTTTTGTGCAACAATGAACACTGGATCATGATCGCATTGATGCCCCAAGACGGTCGAGCTTATTTCTTTGATTCCAGGAGAGACCCTAACAAGACGTGGACCAGTCTAACTCTTATAACCTCTACTCTTGACTCCCTAGCCACTGTGTTCGTGCCCATCTTCCGTCTGTCCAAGAAAATTGTCAAAAAATTAGATGCCATCCCTCGATCCTTCTTCTTGGCTGCTAAAGAGTTCTTCTCATAGGCAAAATGCCTCATTGCCTGGAAAGATGTCTGCCAACCAAAAGAGTCGGGTGGCCTAGGCAACAAAAACCCGTAGCTTTAGAACAATTGTCTCATCATGAAATTCGCTTGCAAACTTCTCCACATGCCTGACCTCCCTTGGTCCAGTGGTTCTTTTGAAAATATTCCCTCGGCCATACCCCAAAACCTAGCTCTCCTTCTTTCCTTTGGAAGGTCGTGCATGATCAACTAAACCCCCTTCAAAACATCTCTTCTTTCCTTCTAAACAATGGTACATCAACTTTCTTCTCGCACAACTTGTGGCTCATCCCCAAACCTTTTGCGTTAGCTTATCCCCACCTACACTCTCACTCCACCTCACCACACATCCTGGTTGCCAAAGTCTTGCATGACGGATTACTAGCTACCTTGCGGGATTACATAACCCATTGATGACCCACAAGTATAGGGGATCTATCGTAGCCCTTTAGATAAGTAAGAGTGCCGAACCCAACGAGGAGCACAAGGAAATGATAAGCGGTTTCCAGCAAGGTATTCTCTGCAAATACTGAAATAAGTGGTAACAGATAGTTTTGTGATAAGATAATTTGTAATGAGCAACAAGTAACAAAAGTAAATAAGGTGCTGCAAGGTGGCCCAATCCTTTTTGTAGCAAAGGACAAGCCTGGACAAACTCTTATATAGAGAAAATCGCTCCCGAGGACACATGGGAATATCGTCAAGCTAGTTTTCATCACGTTCGTATGATTCGCGTTCGGTACTTTGATAATTTGGTATGTGGGTGGACCGGTTCTTGGGTGCTGCCCTTACTTGGACAAGCATCCGACTTATGATTAACCTCTATTGCAAGCGTCCGCAAATACAACAAAAGTATTAAGGTAAACCTAACCATAGCATGAAACATATGGATCCAAATCAGCCCCTTACGAAGCAACACATAAACTAGGGTTTAAGCTTCTGTCACTCTAGCAACCCATCATCTACTTATTACTTCCCAATGCCTTCCTCTAGGCCCAAATAATGGTGAAGTGTCATGTAGTCGACGTTCACATAACACCACTAGAGGAGAGACAACATACGTCTCATCAAAATATCGAACGAATACCAAATTCACATGACTACTAATAGCAAGACTTCTCCCATGTCCTCAGGAACAAAAGTAACTACTCACAAAGCATAAACATGTTCATAATCAGAGGGGTATTAATGTGCATATAGGATCTGAACATATGATCTTCCACCAATTAAACCAACTAGCATCAACTACAAGGAGTAATTAACACTACTAGCAACCTACTAGCACCAATCCCGGACTTGAAGACAAGAATTGGATACAAGAGATGAACTAGGGTTTTGAGATGGTGCTGATGAAGATGTTGATGGAGATTGCCCTCCCCCGATGAGAGGAGCGTTGGTAATGACGATGGCGATGATTTCCCCCTCTGGGAGGGAAGTTTCCCCAGCAGAACAGCCCCGCCAGAACCCTAGATTGGTTCCGCCAAGGTTCTGCCTCGTGGCGGCGGAGTTTCGTCCGAGAAGATGGCTTGTAATTATTTTTCCATCGAAAGAGCCCATATAGCAGAAGATGGTCCCTGGAGGGCCACCAGGGGGCCCACGAGGTAGGGGGCGCGCCCAGGGGGTAGGGCGCGCCCCCCACCCTCGTGGGCAGGGTGTGGCCCCCTGGTGAAGTTCTTGCGCTCACTGTTTTTTTATATATTTGGAAAACATCATCCGTGAAGTTTTAGGACTTTTGGAGCTATGCAAAATAGGTCTCTAATATTTGCTCCTTTTCCAGCTAGAATCCCAGCTGCCGGCATTCTCCCTCTTTATGTAAACCTTGTAAAATAAGAGAGAATAGGCATAAGTATTGTGACATAATGTGTAATAACAGCCCATAATGCAATAAATATCGATATAAAAGCATGATGCAAAATGGACGTATCAACTCCCCCAAGCTTAGACCTCGCTTGTCCTCAAGTGAAAATCCAAAATCGAAAAATATGTCCACATGTTTAGAGATAGAGGTGTCGATAAAAATAAAATACGGACATGAGGGCATCATGATCATTCTTAGAACAGCAACTTATATAATTCTTGTCATATGATTTCTTATGCTAGAGTAATAATTCAATCACAATATCAAGTATGAATCGTAAACTTCATTGAAAACTAACAAACTATAATCTTAGTCATTGAAGCAATTGCAATTTATCATAACATAGGAAAGAGTCAATGTATAAGAGCTTTTCAGCAAGTCCACATACTCAACTATCATATAGTCTTTCACAATTGCTGACACTCATGCAATACTTATGGGTATGGAGTTTTAATCGGACACGGAGAAAGATAGGGGCTTATAGTTTCGCCTCCCAACGTCTTACCTCAAGGGTAATGTCAACAGTAATAGTTCACGAGAACTCACATCCAATTAGCCATATATACCAGGATCTTTCCAACATATTGTGCTTGCCAAAGGATAAAATGTAAAAAGGAAAGGGTGAAGATCACCATGACTCTTATACAATGTAGGAGATAAAAGTAAAAGATAGGCCCTTCGTAGAGGGAAGCAGAGGTTGTCATGCGCTTTTATGGTTGGATGCACAAAATCCTAATGCGAAAGAACATCACTTTATATTGCCACTTGTGATATGGACCTTTATTATGCAGTCTGTCGCTTTTATTACTTCCATATCACACGATCGTATAAAGCTTATTTCTTCCACGCCAATTAATCATACATATTTAGAGAGCAATTTTTATTGGTTGCACCGATGACAACTTACTTGATGGATCTTACTCAATCCATAGGTAGGTATGGTGGACTCTCATGGAAAAACTGGTTTAAGGTTATTTGGAAGCACAAGTAGTATTTCTACTTGGTGCAATGAATTGGCTAGCATGAGGGAGAAAGGCAAGCTCAACATGTTGGAGGATCCAAGACAATATAATTTGTCTCAGATGTAAGAAAACAGAACCCATTATGTTGTCTTGCTTGTCCAATGTCAACTCTTTAGCATGTCATATTTTAATGAGTGCTCACAATATAAAAGATGTCCAAGATAGTGTATTTATATGTGAAGACCTCTCTTTCTTTATTACTTCCTATTAATTGCAACGATGACCAAAACTATGTTTGTCAACTCTCAACAACTTTTTTTCGTCATACTCTTTCTATGTGAGCTCATTACTCTCCATAAGAGTCACATGATCTCTTTGTTCCTTTTTATTTCTTTCTCTTTTCTTTTATTCCCTTAGGATCATGGAAAAATAATCAAGCCCTTGACTCAACACTAATCTTTATTATATAGCTCACGGACTCGATTACATAGAGGGATCATAAAGCAAAACTCACAACTAGATCATACTAAGAACTTTTATTCTACTAGATCAAGATATTACCAAAAGGATCGAACTAAGAAAAACGGTAAAGATAAAAGTGATGGTGATACGATACCGGGGCACTCCCCCAAGCTTGGTAGATGCCAAGTGGAGTGCCCATACCCATGTGATTATGTCTCCTTTGCTGGTGAAGAAGGTGGGGTTGTTGATGATGGATAGTCGCACATCAAGCGTAGGAGGTCTTCTAACTTGCGGATAATGCCCTTGAGTGCGATGATATGCTCCTTCAACAAAATATTTTCACGTGTGAGATACTTATTTTGTATACGAGCCAACTCAACCATCTTGAAAGCTTCGATTTCTGTTGGGGTAAGAAGATTGTGATCAAGTTGAAGGGCGTCTTCTGTTGCTGGAACTTGGTCCTCCATGGCCTTCTTGATCCCTTCATCCTTGTTGATCTCCATAGGTTCTTCTCTCTTCAGCTCTATCTTCATTAGCCAAGCATCATTGCCCTCATGGTTGGAGGAGGAGGGAGACGACATAGTTCCTGGCCTTGACAACCCTGACAGAAAATAGCTCGAAACAAAGACAGGAGATTTTTGCGTGATACGGGAGTCAAAACCCCCGGGAGGTTATATAATGATTTTTTTACCGACCAAAATACGTGTCTTGTAAGAAAACGGAGTCTAGAGAGCACACGAGGTGCCCACGAGGTAGGGGGTGCGCCTAGGGGGGTAGGGCGCGCCCTCCACCCTCATGGAGCCCTCGTGTCCTTCCCGGGCTGCTGCTTTTTTTCTATTTTTCCAAATATTCCAAAACGGAGAAAAATTGCCTTAAAAACTGTTTTGGAGTCAGTTTACTTACCGTACCACATACCTATTCCTTTTTGGAGTCTAAAACGTTCCGAAAGTGCCCTTTATGTATTCCTCCGGGGTTACGGTTTCAATAACATTGGTTTCAACATTTATGGGATTACCTGAGATATAATGTTTGATTCTTTGACCGTTCACCACCTTCAGATTTGTGCCTTCGAAGTTGTTGATTTTTATGGCACTGGAACGGTAGACCTCCTCGATAATGTAAGGGCCTTCCCATTTAGAGAGAAGTTTTCCTGCAAAAAATCTTAAACGAGAGTTGTATAGCAATACATAATCACCTACATTAAACTCACGCATTTGTAGTCTTTTATCATGCCACCTTTTAACTTTTTCTTTAAACAACTTGGCATTTTCGTAGGCCTGGGTTCTCCATTCATCAAGTGAGCTAATATCAAATAACCTCTTCTCACCGGCAAGTTTAAAATCATAATTAAGTTCTTTAATAGCCCAATAAGCCTTATGATCTAGTTCGAGAGGTAAGCGACATGCTTTTCCATAGACCATTTTGTACGGAAACATACCCATAGGATTTTTATATGCAGTTCTATAGGCCCATAATGCATCATCTAGTTTCTTGGACCAATTCTTTCTAGACCTATTGACAGTCTTTTGCAAAATTAATTTGAGTTCTCTATTACTCAATTCTACTTGACCACTAGACTGAGGGTGATAAGGGGATGCAATTCTATGATTAACATCATATTTAGCAAGCATTTTACGGAAAGCGCCATGAATAAAATGTGAACCACCATCAGTCATTAAATATCTAGGGACTCCAAACCTTGGAAAGATAACTTCTTCAAGCATTTTAATAGAAGTGTTATGATCAGCACTACTAGTTGGAATAGCTTCTACCCACTTAGTAACGTAATCAACAGCAACTAAAATATGTGTATAACCATTAGAGGAAGGAAAAGGTCCCATATAGTCAAAGCCCCAAACATCAAATGGTTCAATAACAAGTGAATAATTCATAGGAATTTCTTGATGTCTACTAATATTACCAATTCTTTGACATTCATCACAAGATAAGACAAACTTACGGGCATCCTTGAAGAGAGTAGGCCAATAAAAACCAGATTGCAGTACCTTACGTGCAGTTCTATCTCCAGCATGGTGTCCTCCATAAGCTTCGGAGTGACACTTGCGCAGGATCTGTTCCTGTTCATGCTCAGGTACACAACGTCTAATAATACCATCTACTCCTTTATAAAGATGTGGGTCATCCCAAAAGTAATGCCTCAAATCATAAAAGAACTTTTTCTTTTGCTGGTATGTGAAACTAGGTGGTATAAACTTAGCAACAATGTAATTAGCATAATCAGCATACCATGGAACAGTATGAGAAGTATTTATGACATTTAATTGCTCATCGGGAAAGCTATCATCAATAGATAGTGGTTCATCAAGAATATTTTCTAACCTAGACAAGTTGTTTGCAACGGGCTTCTCAGCTCCCTTTTTATCAATAATATGCTAATGAATTTCTCGTAGCAAGAGAACCCATCTAATAAGTCTAGGTTTAGCATCTTTCTTTTCCATAAGATATTTAATAGCAGCATGATCAGTGTGAATAGTTACTTTAGAATCAACAATATAAGGTCTAAACTTATCACAGGCAAATACAATTGCTAAGAATTCTTTTTCAGTAGTAGCATAATTTGTTTGAGCATTGTCTAGAGTTTTACTAGCATATTGAATAACATTTAGTTTCTTATCAATTCTTTGTCCTAGAACAACACCTACAGCATAATCACTAGCATCACACATAATTTCAAAGGGTAAATTCCAATCAGGTGGTTGAACAATAGGTGCAGAAATCAATGCTTTCTTAAGTATTTCAAATGCTTCTACACAATCATCATCAAATACAAATGGTATATCTTTTGTAATAAATTAGTCAGAGGCCGAGACTTTTTTGAGAAGTCCTTGATGAACCTCCTATAAAAACCGGCATGACCAAGGAAACTTCTTATACCTTTGATGTCCTTGGGACATGGCATCTTTTCAATAGCATCAACCTTGGCTTTATCAACTTTAATACCTCTTTCAGAAACTTTATGCCCCAAGACAATACCTTCATTAACCATAAAGTGGCACTTTTCCCAATTCAGAACAAGATTAGTTTCTTCACATCTCTGCAAAACTCGATCAAGGTTGCTCAAGCAATCATCATAAGAAGATCCATAGATGGAAAAGTCGTCAATGAAAACCTCACAAATCTTTTCACAAAAGTCAGAGAATATAGCCGTCATGCATCTTTGAAAGGTAGCAGGTGCATTACATAAACCAAAAGGCATATGTCTATAAGCAAAAGTACCAAAAGGGCACGTAAAAGTAGTCTTTGATTGATCTTTGGCTGACATAGGTATTTGAGAGAAACTAGAATAACCATCTAGAAAGCAAAAATGTGTATGTTTGGATAATCTTTCTAGCATTTGATCGATAAAAGGTAAGGGGTAACGATCTTTTTAGTAGCCTTATTTAATTTGCGGAAATCAATTACCATCCTATAACAAGTAATAATTCTTTGAGGAATCAATTCATCTTTATCATTAGGAACAACAATAATACCTCCCTTCTTAGGGACACAATGGACAGGACTTACCCACTTACTACCAGCAATGGGATAAATTATACTTGCCTCAAGGAGCTTTAGTATCTCCTTTCTTACCACTTCTTTCATTTTAGGATTCAGACAGCGTTGATGATCACGAACTGGTTTAGCATCTTCTTCCAAATTAATTTTATGTTGACATAGAGTGGGATTAATGCCCTTAAGATCATCAAGAGTATACCCAATAGCCGCACGGTGCTTCTTCAGAGTTTTCAATAATCTCTCTTTTTCATATTGTGAAAGGTTAGCACTAATAATAACAGGATATATCTTTTTCTCATCAAGATAAGCATATTTAAGAGTATCAGGCAACGGTTTAAGCTCAAACACGGGATCACCCTTGGGTGGAGGAGGATCCCCTAGGATTTCAACAGGCAAATTATTTTTCAGAATAGGTTCCTATTTAAAGAATACTTCATCTAATTCCCTTCTTTCATTCATAAACATACCATTCTCATGGTCTAGCAGGTATTGTTCTAAAGGATCACTAGGAGGTACGGCAATAGAAGCAAGACCAATAATTTCATCCTTACTAGGTAATTCTTCTTCACGGTGTTGTCTACTAAATTTAGAAAAATTAAATTCATGAGTCATATCATCCAAACCGACAGTAAAAACATCCATTTTGCAATCTATGGTAGCATTAACAGTATTTAAGAAGGGTCTACCAAATATAATGGGATAAAAGCTATCTTGTGGGGAACCAAGAACAAGAAAATTAGCAGGATATTTAGTTTTCCCACACAAGACTTCAACATCTCTAACAATTCCCATTGGTGAAATAGTATCTCTATTGTCAAGTTTAATTGTGACATCAATATCTTCTATCTCAGGAGGTGCAATATCATGCATAACTTCTTGGTATAAAGAATAAGGTATTGCACTAGCACTAGCACCCATATCACATAAGCCATGATAACAATGATCTCCTATTTTAATAGAAATAACAGGCATGCCTACCACAGGTCTAGGTTTATCTTTATCACAGGGTTTCGCAATTCTAGCAGTTTCATTACAGAAATAAATAACATTACATTACTTCAACATCTCTAACAATTCCCATTGGTGAAATAGTATCTCTATTGGAAAGTTTAATTGTGACATCAATATCTTCTAACTCAGCAGGTGCAATTTCATTCTTAATTTCTTCATATAAAGTATGCGGTATAACACTAGCACTAGCACCCATATCACATAAGCCATGATAACAATGATCTCCTATTTTAACAGAAATAACAGGCACGCCTACCACAGGTCTATGTTTATCTTTAGCACAAGGTTTAGCAATTCTAGCAGTTTCACCTTCGAACTGAATAACATGCCCATCAATATTATCAGACAAGAGATCTTTAACAATAGCAATATTAGGTTCAACTTTAACTTGCTCAGGAGGTGTATATGTTTTAATACTGCTTTTACGAACCACAGTTGAAGCTTTAGCATGATCCTTTATCCTAACAGGGAAAGGTGGTTTCTCAACATAAGAAGTAGGAACAATAGGATCATTATAAGTAATAGTCTTTTCTTCAACTTTAATAGGTGCAGTTACTTTTACTTCTATGGGAGGATGATATTTAAAACACTTCTCCTTGGGGAGATCAACATAAGCAGCAAAAGATTCACAGAAAGAAGCTACTATCTCAGAGTCAAGTCCATATTTAGTGCTAAATTTACGAAAAATATCGGTGTCCATAAAAGATTTAACACAATCAAAACTAGGCATCATACCTCACTCCTTACCATTGTCGAGGTCCCAATCTTCGGAGTTTCGTTTAATTCTTTCCAATAAATCCCATTTGAATTCAATAGTATTCATCATAAAAGAGCCATCACAAGAAGTATCAAGCATGGTGCAATTGTTACCAGAAAGCCGAGCATAAAAATTTTGAATAATCATTTATCTTGAGAGCTCATGATTGGGGCATGAATATAACATTGACTTAAGCCTCCCCCAAGCTTGAGCAATGCTTTCTCCTTCGCGAGGCCAAAAATTATATATATAATTGCGATCACGATGAACAAGATGCATAGGATAAAACTTCTGATGAAATTCTAATTTCAATCGTTTGTAGTTCCAAGACTCCATATCATCACATAGCCTATACCATGTCGATGCATCTCCCCTCAAAGATAAAGGGAAGACCTTCTTCTTAACAACATCTCCGGGTACACCTGCAAGCTTAAATAATCCACAAACTTCATCCATATATATTAGATGCTCATTAGGATGTTTTGTTCCATCTCCTAAAAAAGGATTAGCTAGCAGTTTTTCTACCATACCCAAAGGAATTTCAAAGCAAGCATTTTCATTTTCAGTAGGTTCAGTAGGTTGAGGAGCAACTCTTTGCTCTACTGGTCGGGGTGAAGATACCCCGAACAAGCCCCTCAAAGGATTACTTTCCATAGTAACAAGTGACAGTAAATTTCAGCACACTATATAAATTTTTCCTTACCAAATTCCACCTACCAAAGGCGCTGCACTCCCCGGCAACGGTGCCAGAAAAGAGTCTTGATGACCCACAAGTATAGGGGATCTATCGTAGCCCTTTAGATAAGTAAGAGTGTCAAACCCAACGAGGAGCAGAAGGAAATGATAAGCGGTTTCCAGCAAGGTATTCTCTGCAAGTACTGAAATAAGTGGTAACAGATAGTTTTGTGATAAGATAATTTGTAATGAGCAACAAGTAACAATAGTAAATAAGGTGCTGCAAGGTGGCCCAATCCTTTTTGTACCAAAGGACAAGCCTGGACAAACTCTTATATAAATAAAAGCGCTCCCGAGGACACATGGGAATATCGTCAAGCTAGTTTTCATCACGTTCGTATGATTCGCGTTCGGTACTTTGATAATTTGGTATGTGGGTGGACCGGTGCTTGGGTGCTGCCCTTACTTGGACAAGCATCCCACTTATGATTAACCTCTATTGCAAGCATCTGCAAATACAACAAAAGTATTAAGGTAAACCTAACCATAGCATGAAACATATGGATCCAAATCAGCCCCTTACGAAGCAACGCATAAACTAGGGTTTAAGCTTCTGTCACTCTAGCAACCCATCATCTACTTATTACTTCCCAATGCCTTCCTTTAGGCCCAAATAATGGTGAAGTGTCATGTAGTCGACGTTCACATAACACCACTAGAGGATAGACAACATACGTCTCATCAAATTCACATGACTACTAATAGCAAGACTTCTCCCATGTCCTCAGGAACAAAAGTAACTACTCACAAAGCATAAACATGTTCATAATCAGAGGGGTATTAATGTGCATATAGGATATGAACATATGATCTTCCACCAATTAAACCAACTAGCATCAACTACAAGGAGTAATTAACACTACTAGCAACCTACTAGCACCAATCTCGGACTTGAAGACAAGAATTGGATACAAGAGATGAACTAGGGTTTTGAGATGAGATGGTGCTGATGAAGATGTTTATGGAGATTGCCCTCTCCCGATGAGAGGAGCGTTGGTGATGACGATGGCGATGATTTCCCCCTCCGGAGGGAAGTTTCCCCGGCAGAACAGCCCCGCCAGAACCCTAGATTGGTTCCGCCAAGGTTCCGCCTCGTGGCGGCGGAGTTTCATCCGAGAAGATGGCTTATGATTATTTTTCCATTGAAAGAGTCCATATAGTAGAAGATGGTCACCGGAGGGTCACCAGGGGGCCCACGAGGTAGGGGGGCGCGCCCAGGGGGTAGGGCGCGCCCCCACCCTCGTGGGCAGGGTGTGGCCCCCCTGGTGAAGTTCTTGCGCTCAATGTTTTTTATATATTTCAGGACTTTTGGAGCTGTGCAGAATAGGTCTCTAATATTTGCTCCTTTTCCAGCCAGAATCCCAGCTGCCGGCATTCTCCCACTTTATGTAAACCTTGTAAAATAAGAGAGAATAGGCATAAGTATTGTGACATAATGTGTAATAACAGCCCATAATGCAATAAATATCGATATAAAAGCATGATGCAAAATGGACTTATCACCCATGTTGCTTCGATCGAACTTGCTGCTATTTTGTCTTTGCTACAGGATGTTCCAATGATTGACACGCACGATGACGGGTTCCTCAATCAGGGATAAGAGTTCTCCTCTAGGTGTGCCTACTCACTGCTCTACCCTTACACTAAGGTTGATGGCAACACTGACTATATCTGGAGCTCTATGGCCCCAATTAGGGTCAAACTTTTTCATTGGCTGCTTTTCCGTAATAGGTTAAACATGATGGGGAACCTGCAACGAAAAACCATCTCCACCGACTCCTCCCTGCCCGCACTATCATCACCACCTGGAGGACGCCCTCAACCTTGCCATCTTATGCCCCATGGCGGCACATGTCTGGCTTTTGCTTGGTCTCATCGCTCCTACGCCCATCGACGCCATCTGGGATACTACTACAGCGTAGGCCTCGGCATCAACATTTGGCCTACTATCTTTCGCCGTGCTTTGGAAGATTTGGGACTCCCGTAATGCTAGGGTGTTCCGACACGAGATTAACTTCGCAAATGTCACCCTAAAGAACATCATCTCCGACTTCAACCTTTGGACCTTTAGATTTAAGGAGCTTGTTAGAAGGGTCATGGCTCCTTTACCTCTCCTCTCAATGTAATCTCGGATGTAACGCTTGACCTCTCGACCCTTTTGAGTACGCTTGGCCTATCGCCCCTTGAGTAATATATTCAGGTGGGGATCCTCCTCCCTCCCCCCCCCCCCCCACGCGTGATTATTCAAACATTTTTGTAAAGCCTAGGGAACTAAAGAATGATGATGCAATATGAGATGTCAATGGTACTGACTGGAATGTTGCCAGTCGTTGCAAGGATGTGCCAGCTTCAATTTATAAGCCTATTTTTTCGCCCAGAGTTTCAGGTTAAGTAATTTGTATGGACATATATGAGTTTTGGATCTCGGCCTCCATGGAGGCCAAATCTTTGAACAATTCAAATTTTTCGGTTTAAGAAAAATTTGAAAAAAGTTTGTACAAGCAAACAAGGATGCGAGGTGTATGTGTGTAAAATTTCAGGATGAAATGTGACCTGTACAAAAAAGACAAATTCATGGTCTGTGAGGATTAATAGTATCATGTGTTAAAAAGCCCAACCTGCTATGGTAGCCTGGGTCACTGTTTGCAGACCAAAAAAATCAAGGAGGACTTGGAGTCATGAACATCTTTGCGCAAAATCAAGCCCTGCTCCTTAGAACCTGCATAAATTCTACAATAGAGAAAACATTCCATGGGTCCACCTCATTTGGGAATCATACTATGATGATGCTCAATTGCCTAGTACTAATTGGGAGGGGTCATTTTGGTGGAAATGCAACTTGAGACTAGTGGACGGTTTTAAATCCTTGGCAAAATGCACTATGGGAGATGGTAAAAGTGTTTTCTTCTGGTCTAGCCTCTAGTACTCAGCATTCCTGCATCACTTGTTCCCCCATCCTTTTTCCTTTATAAAGGACCAAAACCTCTCTGTTCACAAGGTTTTATAGCATGAATACCTGGAAGATTTATTTCATCTACCTCTCACCGAACAAGCTTTTGAGGAATTTGAAATGATGGAGGAAATCTGTGACATAATAAGGAGATCTAAATACAGGGACCACACTAATACATGGAGCTACATCTGGGTTATGCAAAGTTTTCTGCGGCTAAAGCATACAAAATTCTAATTGGATTAAAAGTGGTACCTCGACAATTTCAATGGAACTGGAAATGTTCTTCCTGGCCATTTGGATCACAAGGAATAATCACATATTCCAAAACATTCAACCCAACATCCTCAGGTGGAGAGACACTTACATGCTAGGATAAATCAAAGCTATGCTAGGGTGTTCAGTAGCTGGTTAAATAGCCTTCAATTGTAAAGTGTTTTTTTCTTTTCTTTATTTTAGTAGTTTCGTTTCTTTTAGTTTCGTTTCTTGCTCTTCTTTCCTTTTCCTGGCTTATCTCAAGCCTTATACTCTACTTTTATAATTAATTAAAAAAAATTGCAGTGGGGAGTTTGCCCTACTGTGTACAGTAAAAAATTGCCTTTTCTTACACAACCCTCATTTCACGTATTTCATCCTGAAAGTTTACACACTTGTATATTATGCCTTCATCTATATCTGTATTTTTTTCAGAATCTTTTGAAATGTAAAAATATGATTTTTCATGAATTTTGATTTTTCTATTTGGAGGCCTTAATGAAGCTCGGCCTCCAAAAGCAATTTCTCGGATGTATATGATGTAGCTAGTTCACATAATTGAAATTTATGGATGTTAATTAATACTGTCTGGCTATGCTACATCTTGAGCTTGCGTTTGTTTTCCCTGAAGAGGAAGGGATGGTGCAGCAGAGTAGCGTAAGTATTTCCCTCAGTTTTTGAGAACCGAGGTATCAATCCAGTAGGAGCCCGCGCTCAAGTCCCTCGTGCCTGCACAAAGAGATAGCTACTCGCAACCAACGCGATTAGGGGTTGTCAATCCCTTCACGGTCACTTACGAGAGTGAGATCTGATAGACATAATATTTTTGGTATAAAGATGCAAAGTAAAAAAGTAAAAGCAAAGTAAAAAAGCAAAGCAAGATTAAAGTGATGGAGATTGATATGATGAGAATAGACCCGGGGGCCATAGGTTTCACTAGTGGCTTCTCTCAAGACCATAAATATTCTATGGTGGGTGAACAAATTACCGTTGAGAAATTGACAGAATTGAGCATAGTTATGTGAATATCTAGGCATGATCATGTATATAGGCATCAGGTCCGTGACAAGTAGATCGAAACGATTCTGCATCTACTACTATTACTCCACTCATCGACCGCTATCCAGCATGCATCTAGAGTATTAAGTTAAAAACAGAGTAACGCCTTAAGCAAGATGACATGATGTAGAGAGATAAATTCATGCAATATGAAATAAAACCCATATTGTTATCCTCGATGGCAACGATACAATACGTGCCTTGCTGCCCCTTCTATCACTGGGTAAGGACACCGCAAGATCGAACCCAAAGCTAAGCACTTCTCCCATGGCAAGAACTACCAATCTAGTTGGCCAAACCAAACGGATAATTCGAAGAGACTTGCAAAGATAACCAATCATACATAAAAGAATTCAGAGAAGATTCAAATATTATTCATAGATAGACTTGATCATAAACCCACAATTCATCGGTCTCAACAAACACACCGCAAAAAGAAGATTACATCGAATAGATCTCCACAAGAGAGGGGGAGAACTTTGTATTGAGATTCAAAGAGAGAGAAGAAGCCATCTAGCTACTAACTATGGACCCGAAGGTCTGAGGTAAACTACTCACACTTCATCGGAGAGGCTAGGATGATGTAGAAGCCCTCCGTGATGATGGCCCTCTTCCGGCGGAGCTCCGGAACAGGCCCCAAGATGGGATCTCGTGGATACAGAAAGTTGCGGTGGTGAAATTAGGTTTTTGGCTCCTATTCTGATCGTTTGGGGGTACGTGTGTATATATAGGAGGAAGAAGTACGCCGGAGGAGCAACGAGGGGCCCACGAGGCAGGGGGTGTGCCCTAGGGGGGCGCCCCCACCCTCGTGACCGCCTCTTTTGTTCCTTGGAGCAGGGTCCAAGTCTCCTGGATCACGTTCGGTGAGAAAATCACGTTCCCAAAGATTTTATTCCGTTTGGACTCCGTTTGATATTCCGTTTATCTGAAGCACTGAAATAGGCAAAAAAACAGCAATTCTAGGCTGGGCCTTCGGTTAATAGGTTAGTCCCAAAAATAATATAAAACTGGAAAATAAAGCCCAATATAGTCCAAAACAGTAGATAATATAGCATGGAGCAATCAAAAATTATAGATACGTTGGAGACGTATCAGGCATCCCCAAGCTTAATTCCTGCTCGTCCTCGAGTAGGTAAATGATAAAAAGAGAATTTTTGATGCGGAGTGCTACTTGGCATAATTTCAATGCAAAACTTCTTAATTGTTGTATGAATATTCAGATTAGAAAGATTCAAGACAAAAGTTTATATTGACATAAAAATAATAATACTTCAAGCATACTAATAAAGCAATTATGTCTTCTCAAAATAACATGGCCAAAGAAAGTTATCCCTACAAAATCATATAGTCTGGCTATGCTCCATCTTCACCACACAAAGTATTCAAATCATGCACAACCCCGATGACAAGCCAAGCAATTGTTTCATACTCTAACTTTTTCAAAACTTTTTCAATCTTCACGCAATACATGAGCGTGAGCCATGGATATAGCACTATAGGTGGAATAGAATGGTGGTTGTGGAGAAGACAAAAAGGAGGGGAAGATAGTCTCACATCAACTAGGCGTCTCAACGGGCTATGGAGATGCCCATCAATAAATATCAATGTGAGTGAGTGGGGATTGCCATGCAACGGATGCACTAGAGCTATAAATGTATGAAAGCTCAACAAAAGAAACTAGTGGGTGTGCATCCAACTTGCTTGCTCAGGAAGACCTAGGGCAATTTTGAGGAAGCCCATTATTGGAATATATAAGCCAAGTTCTATAATGTAAAATTCCCACTAGTATATGAAAGTGACAACATATGAGACTCTCTATATGAAGAACATGGTGCTACTTTGAAGCACAAGTGTGGTAAAAGGATAGTAACATTGCCCCTTTTTATTTATTTTCTCCTTCTTTTTTGGGGGGCCTTCCTTTTTTTTGGCCTTGCTCCTTTTTTTATTGGGACAATGCTCTATTGAATGATGATCATCACACTTTTATTTATTTACAACTCAATGATTACAACTCGATTCTAAAACAAAGTATGACTCTATACGGATGCCTCCGGCGGTGTACCGGGATATGCAATGAATCAAGAGTGACAAGTATGAAGAAATTATGAACGGTGGCTTTGCCATGAATACTATGTCAACTACATGATCATGCTAAGCAATATGACAATGATGAATGTTTCATGATGAACTAGATGGTGGAAAGTTGCATGGCAATATATCTCGGAATGGCTATGGAAATGCCATAATAGGTAGGTATGGTGGCTGTTTTGAGGAAGGTATATGGTAGGTGTATGATACCGGCGAAAGGTGCGCGGTATTAGAGAAGCTAGCAAAGGTGGAAGGGTGAGAGTGCGTATAATCCATGGACTCAATATTAGTCATAAAGAACTCATATACTTATTGCAAAAATCTAGAAGTTATCAAAGCAAAGTACTACGCGCATGCTCCTAGGGGGATAAATTTGTAGGAAAAGACCATCGCCTCGTCCCCGACCGCCACTCATAAGGAAGACAATCAATAAATAAATCATTCTCCGACTTTGTTACATAACGGTTCACCATACGTGCATGCTACGGGAATCACAAACCTTAACACAAGTATTCTTTAAATTCACAACTACTCAACTAGCATGACTTTAATATTATCACCTCCATATCTCAAAACAATTATCATGCTTCAATCTCTTCTTAGTATTCAACACACTCAAAAGAAAGTTCCACAAATCTTGAATACCAAACATATTATTATTAAGCAAATTACCATGCTATTAAGAGACTCTCAAAATAATTTAAGTGAAACATGAGAGATCAATAGTTTCTTTAAAACATATCCACCACCGTGCTCTAAAAGATCTAAGTGAAGCACATGGAGCAAAATTATCTAGCTCAAAAGATATAAGTGAAGCACATAGAGCAAAACTACTTAGCTCAAAAGATATAAGTGAAGCACATAGAGCAAAACTACTTAGCTCAAAAGATATAAGCGAAGCACATAGAGTATTCTATCAGATTTTAATTCATGTAAGGCTTTCTCAAAAGGTGTGTACAGCAAGGATGATTGTGGCATACTAAGACACAAAGACACAAATAATACAAGACGCTCCAAGCAAAACACATATCATGTTGGCGAATAAAAATATAGCTCCAAGTAAATTACCGATGGAAGTGGACGAAAGAGGGGATGCCTTCCGGGGCATCCACAAGCTTTGACTTTTTGGTGTCCTTGGATTATCTTGGGGGTGCCATGGGAATCCCCAAGCTTAGGCTCTTGCCACTCCTTGTTCCATGATCCATCAAAAGAATTCAACCAAAACTTGAAAACTTCACAACACAAAACTCAAAATAGAAAACTCGTGAGCTCCGTTAGCGAAAGAAAACAAAAGACCACTTAAAGGTACTGTAATAAACTCATTCTTTATTTATATTGGTATTAAACCTACTGTATTCCAACTTCTCTATGGATTATAAACTATTTTACTAGCCATAGATTCATCAAAATAAGCAAACAACACACGAAAAACAGAATCTGTCAAAAACAGAACAGTCTGCAGTAATCTGTATCTAGCGCAATATATGGAACCCCAAAAATTCTAAAATAAATTTCTGGACGTGAGGAATTTATCTATTAATCATATGCAAAAATAATTAACTAAATATCACTCTTCAACTAAAAATGACAGCAGTTCTCGTGAGTGCTAAAGTTTCTGTTTTTTACAGCAAGTTCAACAAGACTTTCCCCAAGTATTCCCAACGGTTCTACTTGGCACAAACACTAATTAAACACAAAAAACACAACAAAAACAGAGGCTAATTAATTTATTTATTACTAAACATGAGCAAAAGGCAAGGAATAAAAATAAAATTGGGTTGCCTCCCAACAAGCGCTATCGTTTAACGCCCCTAGCTAGGCATAAAAGCGAGGATAGATCTAGGTATTGTCATCTTTGGTAGGCAATCCATAAGTGGCTCTCATGAAAGTTTCATATGGTAATTTTATTTTCTTTCTAGGAAAGTGTTCCATGCCCTTTTTTAATGGAAATTGAAATCTAATATTCCCTTCCTTCATATCAATAATCGCACCAACCGTTCTAAGGAAAGGTCTACCAAGAATAATAGGGCAAGAAGGATTGCAATCTACATCAAGAACAATGAAATCTACGGGCGCATAATTCCTATTTGCAACAATAAGAACATCATTAATCCTTCCCATAGGTTTCTTAATAGTGTAATCTGCAAGATGCAAGTTTAGAGAGCAATCATCAAAATTACGGAAATCTAGTCAATCACACAAAGTCTTGGGAATAGTAGAGACACTAGCACCCAAATCACACAAAGCATAAAACTCATGATCTTTAATTTTAATTTTAATAGTTGGTTCCCACTCATCATAGAGTTTTCTAGGGATATAAACTTTCAACTCAAGTTTTTCTTCATAAGATTGCATCAAGGCATCAACAATATGTTCGGTGAAGGCTTTATTTTGACTATAAGCATGTGGAGAATTTAGCACGGATTGCAACAAGGAAATACAATCAATTAAAGAGCAACTTTCATAATTAAATTCCTTGAAATCCAATATAGTGGGTTTAACAACATCTAGATTTTTATTTCTTTCAATCCCACTTTCATCAATTTCATCATTAAGATCTAAATACTCCGAATTTTAGAACGCCTTCTGGGTAAAGGAAGATCATATTCAGTTTCATCAAGATTCATATTGCAAAATAAAGATTTAATAGGGGACACATCAATAACTTTTAGATATTCCTCTTGATTTTCATAGGTATTGGAAGAACACGCTTTAATAAAGGCATCTTTGGAAGCACGCATCCTAGCGGTTCTTTCCTTGCACTCATCAATGGAAATTTTCATGGCTGTGAGAGACTCATTGATATCATGCTTAGGAGGAGGAATAGATCTAAGCTTTAAATAATCAATCTCAAGAGAAATTCTATCAACGTTTCTAGCCAAATCATCAACTTTAAGCAATTTCTCCTCAAGCAAAGCATTAAAATTCTTTTGTGAATTCATAAACTCTTTAACACTAGTCTCAAATTCAGAGGGCATCTTATTATAATTTCCATAAGAGTTGTTGCAGGAATTCCCATAATTATTAGAAGGATTACTAGGATATGGCCTAGGATTAAAATTCCCTCTATAAGCGTTGTTACCAAAATTATTCCTACCAACAAAATTCACATCCATAGATTCATTGTTGTTCTCAATCAAATTAGACAAAGGCATATCATTAGGATCAGAAGAAACACTCTTAGTAGCAAATAATTTCATAAGTTCATCCATCTTTCCACTCAACACATTAATTTCTTCTATCGCATGCACTTTTTTATTAGAAGATCTTTCAATATGCCATTGAGAATAATTAACCATAATATTATCTAGGAGTTTAGTAGCATCTCCTAAAGTGATTTCCATAAAAGTGCCTCCCGCAGCCGAATCTAAAAGATTTCTAGAAGCAAAATTCAATCCTGCATAAAATTTTTGTATAATCATCCACAAATTCAAACCATGAGTAGGGCAATTACATATCATTAATTTCATTCTCTCCCAAGCTTATGCAACATGTTCGTGACCAAGTTGTTTAAAGTTCATAATATTGTTTCTAAGAGAGATGATCTTAGCGGGAGGAAAATATTTAGAGATAAAAGCATCTTTGCACTTGTTCCATGAATCAATACTATTCTTAGGCAAAGACGAAAACCAAGCTTTAGCACGATCTCTAAGCAAAAAAGGAAATAGCTTCAATTTAACGACATCATTATTGACATCTTTTTTCTTTTGCATATCACATAAATCAACGAAGCTATTCAGATGAGTAGCGGCATCTTCACTAGGAAGGCCGGTGAATTGATCTTTCATAACAAGATTCAACAAAGAAGTATTAATTTCACAAGATTCAGCATCGGTAAGAGGAGCAATCGGAGTGCTAAGGAAAACATTATTATAGGTATTGGTGAAGTCACACAATTTAGTAGTATCTTGAGCCATCGCGACAAACAAGCAATCTAACACACGAGCAAACAAAAAGGCAAGCGGGCAAAAAGAGGAAAATAGAGAGGGAGGATAGAGAGAGAGAGGGGGCGAATAAAATGGCAAGGGTGAATTGGGGGGAGGAAAACGAGAGGCAAATGGCAAATAATGTAATGCGAGAGATAGGGATTGTGATGGGTACTTGGTATGTTGAATTTTTGCGTAGACTCCCCGGCAACAGCGCCAGAAATCCTTCTTGCTACGTCTTGAGCTTGCGTTGGTTTTTCCCGAAGAGGAAGGGATGATGCAGCAGAGTAGCGTAAGTATTTCCCTCAGTTTTTAAGAACCAAGGTATCAATCCAGTAGGAGCCCGCGCTCAAGTCCCTCGTACCTGCACAAAGCGATAGCTACTCGCAACCAACACGATTAGGGGTTGTCAATCCCTTCACGGTCACTTACGAGAGTGAGATCTGGTAGATATAATATTTTTGGTATTTTTGGTATTTTTGGTATAAAGATGCAAAGTAAAAAGTAAAAGCAAAGTAAAAAGCAAAGCAAGATTAAAGTGATGGATATTGATATGAAGAGAATGGACCCGGGGGCCATAGGTTTCACTAGTGGCTTCTCTCAAGAGCATAAATATTCTACGGTGGGTGAACAAATTACTGTTGAGCAATTGACAGAATTGAGCATAGTTATGAGAATATCTAGGCATGATCATGTATATAGGCATCACGTCCGTGACAGGTAGATCGAAACGATTCTGCATCTACTACTATTACTCCACTCATCGACCGATATCCAGCATGCATCTAGAGTATTACGTTAAAAACAGAGTAACGCCTTAAGCAAGATGACATGATGTAGAGAGATAAATTCATGCAATATGAAATAAACCCCATCTTGTTATCCTCGATGGCAACGATACAATACGTGCCTTGCTGCCCCTTCTGTCACTGGGTAAGGACACCGCAAGATCGAACCCAAAGCTAAGCACTTCTCCCATGGCAAGAACTACCAATCTAGTTGGCCAAACCAAATGGATAATTCGAAGAAACTTGCAAAGATAACCAATCATACATAAAAGAATTCAGAGAAGATTCAAATATTATTCATAGATAGACTTGATCATAAACCCACAATTCCTCGGTCACAACAAACACACCGCAAAAAGAAGATTACATCGAATAGATCTCCACAAGAGAGGGGGAGAACTTTGTATTGAGATTTAAAGAGAGAGAAGAAGCCATCTAGCTACTAACTATGGACCCGAAGGTCTGAGGTAAACTACTCACACTTCATCGGAGAGGCCAGGATGATGTAGAAGCCCTCCGTGATGACGGCCCTCTTCCGGCAGAGCTCCGGAATAGGCCCCAAGATGGGATCTCGTGGATACAGAAAGTTGCGGCCGTGAATTAGGTTCTTGGCTCCTATTCTGATCGTTTGGGGGTACGTGTGTATATATAGGAGGAAGAAGTACACCGGAGGAGCAACGAGGGGCCCACGAGGCAGGGGGCGCGCCCTAGGGGGGGCGCCCCCACCCTCATGACCGCCTCTTTTGTTCCTTGGAACAGGGTCCAAGTCTCCTGGATCACGTTCGGTGAGAAATTCACGTTCCCGAAGATTTTATTCCCTTTGGACTCCGTTTGATATTCCGTTTATGTGAAACACTGAAATAGGCAAAAAACATCAATTCTGGGCTGGGCCTCCGGTTAATAGGTTAGTCCCAAAAATAATATAAAAGTGGAAAATAAAGCCCAATATAGTCCAAAACAGTAGATAATATAGCATGGAGCAATCAAAAGTTATAGATACGTTGGAGACGTATCAGGCTACAACTTGCTGAAAAGTCTCTGGTTTTTCTCTCTACTTTGACCAGAGATAGAAAGCGAGAGAGAGACTAGAATATCAACTCTAAAATAAGTTATCCCTAGCCCATCATGCTCAACCATTGATCCATTCCTGAAACACACTCGAATATTAGCTACACCCAATACTTAAGTACGATCATATTGCCTCCTAGTTGGTGCTTTTATAAGAGAAGATGGAGACTCAAATTCAAAATAAAAATTCCATAAAGTAAAAGAAAGGCCCTTCACAGAGGGAAGTAGGGATTTGTAGAGGTGCCAGAGCTCAAAGCGAAAAACTTAGAGATAAAAACATTTTGGGAGGTGTATCCATCCCACCAACGAAAATGACTTAGAGTTCCCAATACTTTCCATGCTTAGATATATCATAGGCGGTTCCCAAACAGAAAATAAAGTTTATTCCTTTTTCCACCATACTTTCACTTTCCATGGCTAACCGTATCCACGGGTGCCCTCCATATCAACACTTTCCAAGGAATTTATTATTTGACAACATAAAGTAAATTCATTTTTTGGCATTTCGGGACTGGGCATCCCTAATACCTTTGCCTTACTCTCATGCAATGACAAGTGAATGAACACTCATCATGAGAATAACACATCTAGCACGGAAAATATTAGCCATCCCTCACCGCTCCGTGAGTGAAACAAACACACAAAAAAGAAGTTTATTTTGAAAGTTAGAGATGGCACATGCAAATTTGCTTAGAACGGCAAAAGAATACCGCATATATGTAGATATAGTGGACTCATGTGGCAAAACTGGTTTAAAGGATTTTGGATGCACAAGTAGTGATCATACTTGGTGAAAGATGAAGGCTAGCAAAAGATTGAGAAGCGACCAACCAAGAAACGAATAATCTCATAAGCAAGCATTAAGCATAAATAACACCGAATAATGCACCACAAGTAGGATATAATTTCATTGCATGACTATTGACTTTCGTACTTGCATAGGGAATCATAAACCTTAACACCAATATTCTTACTAAAGCATAATTACTCATCAACATAACTCACATATCACATCATCATATCTCAAAACTATTACTAAGAATCAAGTTTATTTTGTCCAATGATCTTCATGAAAGTTTTTATTATATCCTTCTTGGATATCTATCACTTTGGGACTAATTTTCATGTGTTGCTTTTCATAAGCTCAAACAAATATAAGTGAAGATCATGAGCATAATTTTTCTTCTTTCTCTCAAAATAATTTAAGTGAAGCAAGAGAGAATTTCTTGAAAATTTCACTAACTCTCAAATAAATCTAAGTGAAGCAAGGGAGCATTTCTTCAAAAATACTAAGCACACCGTGCTCAAAAAGATATAAGTGAAGCACTAGAGCAAGTCCATTGCTCATAAAAATTTAAGTGAAGCATAGAGAGCAATTTTAACAAGTCATGACATAATTTTGGCTCTCCCAAATAGGTGTGTCCAGCAAGGATTGATGACTTAAAACACAAAATAAAATAAGCAAAGACTCATATCATACAAGACGCTCCAAGAAAAACACATATCATGTGACGAATAAAAATATAGTTTCGAGTAAAATACCGATGATCATTAGAAGAAAGCGGGGATGCCACTCGGGGGCATCCCCAAGCTTAGTTCGTTGCTCATTTTTGGATAATATCTTGGGATGTCAGGGCATACCCAAGCTTAGACTCTTCCATCCTTCCTTCATCCATCATAATATAACCCACAACTTGAAAACTTCAATCACACAAAACTCAACAAAACCTTCGTGAGATCCGTTAGTATAAGAAAGTAAACCACTACTATAAGTACTGTATCAAACCATTTCATATTTTTTTTGTAATATATCTACTGTATTCCAACTTTTCTATGGAAAAAACTCATCAAAGAAAACCATAGAGCCATCAAAATAAGCACACAATACAAAGAAAACAAAATCTGTCAAAACAGAACAGTCTGTAGCAATCTGACTATTTCGAATACTTCTGTAACTCCAAAAATTCTGAAAAATTAGGACGGCGTTAGCAATTTGTATATTGATCTACTGCAAGTTGAATGTGTATTTTATCGTTCTCTGGTAAAAAGTAAAAATTAATTTCGTGAGCGTAAAAGTTTCTGATTTTTCAGCAAGATCAAACAACTATCACCCAAGAAGATCCTAAAGGCTTTGCTTGGCACAAACACTAATTAAAACATAAAAACACAATCATAACAGTAGCATAATTGTGCTAACATTCAAGAACAGGAAGCAAAAAGAAAAAAATAAGTTTTATTCATTGAGTTGCCTCCCAACAAGCACTATAGTTTTACGCCCTTAGCTAGGCATAAAGAATGATCTAACTTTTGTCATCTTTGTCCAACTCTTCAATCAAACATTTAGGATCCTTTAGAGATTTAGCATAAAGATTTTCAATAACAATACTTCTAGGAGATAATTGAAAGAATTTATTCTTGCAAAAAGGATCTCTTATCACTTCAACAAAATCTGGGTGAATACTAATCATCTTAAGATCTCCTTTATTAGTGTTACTAGAAGTTGCACCCTTGTTCTTGGATCTACGACTCTTTACGGGAGTTTTCTCAATAGTTTTAGCGGAAGCAAAGGCCGTGCTTAGATTACTAAAGATTTCCTCTAATTTATCAATCCGAGATGGACTTTCTTCTATTCTTTCATGGATTATCGTACCCTTATCTTTTAACAACTTAAAAATATCTCCCGCTTTTGACCCCATACTAGTGGCAAAATTGTGCAACTTTTTATCAATAATTCCCATATGATCTTCGGTGAGTATTTTCTTCTCAATAGCATCTAGTCTTTCCATGACATGCTCAAGAGTCAAAGTTGTTTCATTAATCATGAGAGGTGGTGATCCCACTAAATTTCCCATAGCATCAAAAGCATCAAGAGAGGGACACGTCAAGAAATTTCCACCGGTAATCGTATCAAGGACGAATCTATACCAAGTGGTCATGCCAACATAAAATCAACAAAGAAGAAGAACAGTAGATTTCTTATGAATAGATCTATTATGAGCGCTGCAAATTCTATACCAAGCATCTTTTAGATTTTCTCCTCCCCTTTGTTTAAAGTTGCGAACCTCGTTCTCGGGAGTGCAAAAAATAGAGGAAGAACTATCCATAATGATAATAATGGCAAGCAAGGTTGCACACAAAGACAGATCCGGCAAGAAAAAGGCGAACGAAAAAGAGAGGCGAATAAAACGGCAATTTTTTTGTGAAGTGGCGGAGAGGAAAACAAGAGGCAAATGGCAAATAATGTAAATTTCAAGGAGATGAGATTTGTGATTAGGAACCTGGTATATGTTGAAGATCCTCCCCGGCAACGACGCCATAAATTGGTGCGTTGACGGGAAACTATCTTGACTTGATCCTCCCCGGCAACGGCGCCAGAAATTGGTGCGTTGACGGGAAACTATCTTGACTTGATCCTCCCCAGCAACAGCGCGAGAAATTCCTTTTGATGTCGCTTGAAGTTACGTCGGTATTTTCCCAAATAGGAAGGGATGATGCAACACAACGGCGGTAGGTATTTTCCTCAGATATGAAACCAAGGTTATCGAACCAGTAGGAGAACCAAGCAACACAACGTAAACATCACCTTCACACAGATAACAAATCCTCGCAACCCGACGTGTTAAAGGGGTTGTCAATCCCTTTCGGGGTACGGCGCCTCAAGATAGGCTAACGGACGTGAGATAAATTTGTAGTGGATTGAATGATAGATCACAAATAAAATAAATAGAAATAAAACACAACAAGGTATTTTTTTTATTTTTGGTTTAATAGATATGAAAATAAATGCAAGAGAAAAGTAGATCGCAAAGGCAAATATATGAGAAGAAAGACCCGGGGGCCGTAGGTTTCACTAGTGGCTTCTTTCGAGAAAAATAGAAAATGGTGGGTGAACAAATTACTGTTGGGCAATTGATAGAACTTCAAATAATTATGACGATATCCAAGCAATGATCATTATATAGGCATCACGTCCAAGATTAGTAGACCGACTCCTGTCTGCATCTACTACTATTACCCCACACATCGACAGTTATCTAGCATGCATCTAGTGTATTAAGTTCATGGAGAAACGGAGTAATGCAATACGAACGATGACATGTTGTAGACAAGATCTATCTATGTAGAGATAGACCCCATCGTTTTATCCTTAGTAGCAACGATACATACGTGTCGGTTCCCCTTCTGTCACTGGGATCAAGCACCGTAAGATCGAACCCACCACAAAGCACCTCTTCCCATTGCAAGATAAATAGATCAAGTTGGCCAAAAAAAACAAATATCGGAGAAATAGGAGGCTATAAGCAATCGTGCATAAAAGAGATCAAAGAAACTCAAATACTTTCATGGATATAAAAAGATAGATCTGATCATAAACTCAAAGTTCATCGGATCCCAACAAACACACCGCAAAAGAGTTACATCATGTGGATCTCCAAGAGACCATTGTATTGAGAATCAAGAGAGAGAGGAAGCCATCTAGCTACTAACTACGGACCCGAAGGTCTACAAAGAACTACTCACGCATCATCGGAGAGGCACTAATGGAGGTGGTGAACCCCATCTGAGATGGTGTCTAGATTGGATCTGGTGGTTCTGGACTCTGCGGCGGCTGGATGAATATTTCATCGACGCCCCTAGGGTTCTGGAAATATTGGGGTATTTATAGAGCAAAGAGGCGGTCCGGGGGGCACCCGAGGTGGGCACAACCCACCAGGGCGCGCCTGGGCCTCCTAGCGTGCCCTGGTGGGTTGTCCCCTCCTCGGGACTCCCCCAGGTGCAACCAGGGCCCAACATGTTCCTTCTGGTCCATAAAAAATCTCCGTAAAGTTTCGTGGCATTTGGACTCCGTCCGATATTGATTTTATGCAATGTAAAAAACAGAAAAAGCAGAAACTGGCACTTGGCACTATGCCAATAGGTTAGTACCAAAAAATGATATAAAATGACTATAAAATGATTATAAAACATCCAATATTGATAATATAACAACATGGAACAATAAAAAATTATAGATACGGTGGAGAAGTATCAGTCTCACATCAACTAGGCGTATCAACGGGCTATGGGGATGCCCATCAATAGATATCAATGTGAGTGAGTAGGGATAGCCATGCAACGAATGCACTAGAGCTATAAGTGAAACTAAGTGGGTGTGCATCCAACTTGCTTGCTCACGAAGACCTAGGGCAATTTGAGGAAGCCCATCATTGAAATATACAAGCCAAGTTCTATAATGAAAAATTCCCACTAGTATATGAAAGTGACAACATAGGAGACTCTCTATCATGAAGATCATGGTGCTACTTTCATGCACAAGTACGGAAAAAGGATAGTAACATTGCCCCTTCTCTCTTTTTTGGCTTCTTTGGCCCCTTTTTTTGTTGGCTTCTTTGGCCTGTTTTATTTTTTTCCTCACATGGGACAATGCTCTAATAATGAAGGTCATCACACTTTTATTTACTTACAGCTCAAGAATTACAACTCGATACTTAGAACAAAAATATGACTATATATATATATATGAATGCCTCTGATGGTGTACCGGGATGTGCAATGACTCAAGGGAGACATGTATAAGAAATTATGGAAGGTGGCTTTGCCACAAATACTATGTCAACTACATGATCATGCAAAACAATATGACAATGATGAAGTGTGTCATAATAAACGGAACGGTGGGAGTTGCATGGAAATATATCTCGGAATGGCTATGGAAATGCCATAATAGGTAGGTATGGCGGCTGTTTTGAGGAAGGTATATGTTGGGTGTAAGTTGTCGGTGTAAAAACCGGCCGATCTTGGGTAGGGGGTCCCGAACTGTGCGTCTGAGGATCGAAGGTAACAAGGAACACAGGGAACACGATGTTTACCCAGGTTTGGGCCCTCTTAATGGAGGTAAAACTCTACGTCCTACTTGATTGTATTTGATGAGTATAGGGGTTACAAGAGTCGATCTACCTCGAGATCGTAATGGCTAAACCCTAGATGTCTACCCTATATGAATTCTGATGATGCCTACGGACTAAACCCTCCAGTTTATATATATACCGGAGGGGCACAGAGTCAGTTTACAAGGGAAGGAAATGGTACATCCAGACTCCAATCTTGCCGTCCACGCATCCAGGAGTCCTATCCGAGCCCGGGGAATGATCTTCCGATTTATCTTCATGGCTCATCAGCCCGGCCCATATCGAGTGGGCCGGACACCCGAGGACCCCTGAATCTAGGTCTCCCTCAGTAGCCCCTGAACTTGCCTTCAATGATGATGTAGTATCCGGCTTATGTCTCCGGCTTTGCAAGGCGGGTTCTTCATTATACTTCGGATGGACGATAGCCCGGTTTTGTCTTCTGTGTTCTACCTTTATGACTCCTTCCTGTTGCCGCCTCGATTTCCACGCATCAAGAGAATGCGAACGATCCACCATTGTTTATTAAAAAGAAAAACGCCCAGCTACGCAGGGATGGCGTCTATATAAAGAGATCGAATCTTCAAAGTGCCATCCACATCGAGCAGAGGAAACACCAACCACTAGAAACCTGCGGAAAATGTTGGTCCTGAATCAAGACCCTGGACTAAGACGTGCTCACACAACAAAGTACTAAATGGAATTATCACAAAGTCAAACTCACAACCAAACTCTTGACCGTTATCTAGAATTGTCACCTTGTACAACACCTTGCGCCATTTCTTCTCCACAACTTGCATTGTACAACTTGTTCTTCTCACCTCCTCCACCTGGTAAGTGCCACACTCATATAAGATATGCCCAAATTATTCGAACATAGCTATCATGTATATCTTGCTTGCATGACACTCAATCGCCCAGTTTGCTCTGACCAACAGTCTCCCCTGCAAGGATTGGCAATCTGTCTCAGTAGCATCATCGTAGCTAAGCAATAAGCAAAAGCTATACCGAATAATTCTCCATGATGTGACTAAGTTAAAAACCACTTACTACAATTATGATCCTCTTCTCTTTGTAGTTTTCCTCCGATTCCCTATCAAACTGTAACATCATGTATTTCTTCACAAACATGTGCATTGGACGTGCAGGAGGAACATAATTCTTCAACATGTGGTGAGCGCTTTCACTCTTCTGGGTACTGGTCATCTTAGCGCAAAACACACCTTTGAAATAAGGATTCGCCCACTTGTGACGTATCTTGTACAATTGAGTCATACAGGGGTGCGTATGTAGCTTGTATGTCTCTACTCATATCTTCAAACACTCTTCAAACTCTTCTATAGTCAGCATGTGATGGACTACCTTAGACCCTGTTCGGTTAATCCCCTCACCAAAGGTATTGAAGGGCATTGGAGAGGTTTGAAAGGGATTTTGACTTGCAAGGGATTTAATCCCTTTCAATCCCTTCCAAACCTCTTCAAACCCTACCTAACCGAACAAGCCCTTATGGAATTCCGCATAGAATTCATTCTTCTTGTACAACAGTTCTAGTATCTCCATTGTCTTGCTCCGAACGTGCCACTAACACCACCTGTGAGTCGTATCTAGCATCATGGTATTAATAGCAAGTTACATGCCTTGGTTTTGGTCTGCAAAACATAAAAAAACACAGATTCAAAACGTGCTACCACCAAGCAAAAAAAACAGACCGACCATTCACAAAAAATCTCTTCATCTTGCAACATACCTATCAGAATTTTTCTTGGGTGGACCCCTCCCATCATCCGTAGGAACTCAGAGAATGCGCAGTAGAACCTTTCTTCTGTTTCATCACGGACAAGAACACCAGCCACAATCACACTCTGAAAATGGTTATTCACCCCCACAAAAAGTCCGAAGGGCATATTGTACAGCTTGGTCCGGTAAGTTGTGTCAAATGTTACAATGTCACCAAAGAAGTTGTATTGTAGCCGGCTGCTCCCGTTCGCCCACATCAGGTTCTTTATACACCCCCCGTTGTCAGACTGCACCCGGTAGGTGAAATGTGTATCTTTCGAACCTAACTCTACAAACACTTCCATTGTCTTCCTCATGTCATTTTCTGCTTGTTCTTTAGTCAATTTCCCACACAAATTCTTCAGTGAACACTTTGTGCACGACACCTTTTCAATTGAACAAAAAAGCTACCTATGATGATGTACACCTTTCCCAGGTTGACATTGTTCTGTCTGAATTGCTTCACAAGGTCCTTACTGTACAGATCAATGTGCTTATGCAACGGCCAATGGTCTCCCCGCAATTCGGTGACAAAGAATGTTTGCACTTCTCCCTGTGTTCTGCAATGTACCACCCATTATATTCTGTCCTCAGCAACCTTATCAAGGCTGGGCATTCACATCTGCATGACCATGTGTTGTCTACTACGGCTTTTCCCTGCAAAAAGCACAACAAACGACGAATGAAATAGCTAAAATAATATTGCGTCCAAATGAATAGGCCAAACAGTGGACATAAAAAAGGTAGCAAGAGTTGCTAACCGCACATCCACACACTATCTCTTGCATGCATTTCGTCGATACATTTAACCTACTCTTCGCGTATCTTATACCAAAATCTTCCTCCCAAGAATATAGGTTGAAGAAATTGTACGCATCTCCTAATAAGTCAAAAATTATTCCTGGGTCAGGCACAAATTGCACTCTCCGAAGGATTCTCAGCAAAACCCCCGATAGCTTTCTCAAGAGCCGTCACCCTAGATGGGCATGGTGCTCTACATGGTCCAACCTTGATCCTGCATGACAAACAGGAATTTTAGCCACACAATGCTCGTCATATTTCTATTGCATAAAAAAATAGTGCCCCCAAACAATACATAATCAAAACAGTAGAGCACTCTGAGCCTACACATACACCTCTGATTACCGCTCACGTGCACACACGTCCTGCTTAAAATCGAAACAGTACACACTTATATTTTTATGCAGTACCCCATGGGTCCCTGAAACATTTGCACGGCATCCTTTGGAGCAAAAAGATTTGGATGCAACCTACCCACTCTATGCCATGCTGAGATAGTGCAAACATCCAGCTATTATCGGTCATTCAGAATTGATCATGAATTCATCTACAATTACATCCTCAAAAATCATCTGCGGTCATTTATTAGTGGATTATTCCTAAAATGTTGCCAATCATGGTGTGCACTGGAGCAAATCATAGTCATGCACAAAACCCTGAACCGCAAAAAGAAAAATCTCCGCTTCACCTATTTGTCTCCAAGAACATTCTGAGCCCATGATTATATACATCTAAACTTGTAATGCACCCCTGCTTACCGCTCATGCGCAGACATGCTCTTCTTAAAATCGAAAAGTAGACACTAATGTTTTTCTGCAGTGGTCCATGGGTCCCTGGATCATTTGTTCGACACCTACTTGCAGCAAAAAGATTTGGAGGCATACATACAACTACCTATATAATTCAGAACAGATCAACAATTCATCTACCAATGTGCCTCAAACATCATATGTAGTAATTTAACCCAGTGGACTATTCATACAATGTTTGCCAACGGTTCGTACAGCAGAAACAAATCATAGTCACATACTAGGCCGAAATGCAAACATATCACTGCTTAAACGATTGTACTAATCTCCAAATTCAGGGTTGAAGGCCAAAACCTCTAACCACAGATGCAGCAGACCAGTAACAATGAACCAAACTCGCAGTCCAGGAACAAACGCTCACGTGGATTCCCCACACCACGTTAAATGAAGTTATATATAAAATAAAGTACGTAAATTGAAGGGACCTCGATTAGTTTTGAACAACAAAAGTAGAACCTAGATAAGCAATCAATAAAGATGGTGTCCTGCATTACAAATTGTTGAACTCATAGGCTTGTGGAGTGGAAACAATAAGTAGCTGCTTATTTGTACACTTTGCTAATTTCTTGCAAATGGAAATATTTTGCAATCTCATTTGTTTTTTGTTTTTTAAATGCAAAGCGGCACTTAATTGGCTTCATGTACATAACATCAAACCTAAGTAAAGAGATATCAGGGGATGAATCGGCTACCTGAACAACCAAGAAACATGTGACCAGTCGAAGTCGTGCACAATGAAAATACAAGGCGGCAATGGACACCAAGATCAGTAACTGCGAAACAGCACATAAACAATACAACGTCAATCAAGTGAAAATCATCCAAAGAAAAATCAAAGAAAAAGGGAAGAAAAAGAAAGTGGACAGCTAAAATCCAAGGGACACACAACAAAAAGCCAAAATACCCATGAAGAAGAAACCAAAAAAGAAATAGGAAATGCAAAAGGAGACAAAAATCTAAGACAAAAAAATTGAGTGGGATCAGATCCACGGATGCAGGTGCTCACCTCAACTAAATCCACACCTGAAAGCCTCCAAGCTCACAAACCTACCACAACCAGGGGCGGCCGCGGGGACGGTGAGGAGTGCACAGTGCTCAGGTAAATATCTGACGGCCCAAGTTGCTCGAAGACACCACTCAGCGCACGTCCAGAAGGCCCACGTACAGAAGGCAAACAGGATGGACCGCGTCCCGCGGTGACCATGCTCCCACGATCGCCAGCCCCTCCGCATGCAGTGTAGTCGCTCCACCTCCTGCGTAGTCACTGGCTTATCTCTTATTCTGTTGTAACAGTATGTGTAATGCGTGGTATATAAACGCACCCATGTAACTCTGAATCATATAGTGAGAATTCTGTTGTCCAACTTGGTATCAGACGTGTTCATCCTTCGCTTCCGCCACGAGCGTTTGACGCCCTCTCCGTCGCACTCGCTCCTTCGGGGACGCCGATGCCGTCTACGACTTGCCCCGAGTCGCCCCCGAGCCCGTCCCGGCCCCGCCTGCCCACGTGCATGCGCCGGTGCCGCCTGTCCCCGTCCGCGCCGCCCCTCCTCGCGCGCGGCCAGGTGCATGCTCGCGCCCCGCTTCCCCTTGCCGGCCGCGGCGCCGGCCACCTCATCCCCGCCCATGTCCGCGCCCTGGCCCTGCGCGATCCGGATCCCCAGGTTCCTCCTCCTCCCATTCCGTCGATGCACTCCGCTAACATCACGAGCTTCATCCCTTTCAAGCTCTCCATCAACGGCGGCAACTACTCGAAATGGAGGCAGATGTTCGCCTTCGTGCTCTCCAAGTTCCAGGCCGAGGATCACGTCACCGAGGATATCGATCCTCTCCACGCCGACGCCGTCTGGAGGAACGATGATGTGACCGTCGTTCTCTGGATCTATGCGACCATCTCCGACAACCTCTACGACGTGGTGCAGTCGCCGAACAACACCGCCTACACCCTCTGGCGCGAGCTGGAGGTGTTCTTCCGTGACAACGCCGCCGGCCGCGCCATCCACATCGGCGCCGAGTTTTGGGCTACCGTGCAGGGCGATCTCTCCATCGCTCAGTACTGCCGTTGCCTTAAGCAGCTTGCCGACTCCCTCACCGACGTTTGGGAGCCCGTCACCGACCGCACCCTGACCCTGCAGCTCGTCCGCGGGCTGAGCCGTCGCTTCCAGATGATGGCGACGCTGCTCCCCATGCAGCAGCCCTTCCCCACGTTCAACCAAGCCCGCTCCCATCTCCTCCTGGAAGAGATCGGGCTGGCCGAGTGTGAACGCGCCGAGGGCGCCTCTACTCTCTCCGTCTAGCACAACGGCAGCGGGATCTCCGGTGACACCACCGACAAGGGGAAGGCCCCTGACTCCCCCACGGACAAGGGCAAAGGGGCGGCCTCGCCCTCCACCGGCGATCGTCAACGTGGCGGGCGCGGTCGCGGCCGTGGCTCCCCCCCCCCCCCCGCCAGTGGCGCTCCTCTGCCGATCGGGCGCGGCGGCCAGCAGCCTTGGCTTGGCTATTTCGCGCCGTGGGGATCGGCGCCTCCCTCTCTCGCTCCGGCGTCGTCTGCCGCCTGTCATGCCCGTACACCTCCTCCCAAAATGGCAAGGCTGAGCGTCTCATTCGCACAACAAACGATATCCTACGCACCCTCCTCGTTCACGCACACATGCCGCCCGAATATTGGGTCGAAGCTCTCCACACAGCAAACCACCTACTCAACCGCCGCCCCTCCTCCGTCGTCGCCAACCTCACCCCCTACTTTCTCCTCCATGGCCTTCATCCTACTTATGATCATATGCGGGTGTTTGGGTGTTTCTGCTACCCCAACCTCACTCATCTCACCACGCACAAACTCTCCCCACGACCTGCCCCCTGTGTCTTCCTTGGGTATCCCCTCGAGCACAAGGGCTACCGCTGCCTCGACCTCCGCACCCGCAAAGTTCACATCTCGCGCAGTGTGATTTTTGATGAGCAGATTTTTCCCTTCGCCACACCACCGGCCACACCTGCACCTACCATACCGGATCCCATGCAGATCCCGCCAGCCCCGCTTCCCGATCCCATGCAGATCCTACCTACCTCGTCCGCCCCGGGATCCACGCGCATCTCTCCCTCGTCGTCGCGCGCGCCGGCCGATTCGCCCCGAGCCAATCATCACCCCAGCTGTCCGCCCCCCACCACCCGACAGCCCGCCCACAACACCTGGTCCCTCCAGCCCTGTCCCACCTCCTGCATCCTGCTCCCCCCTCGTTCCGCGTGCACCCTCTCCCGAGCCGACACCTGCACGACCGCTCCCTCCTCGCGCCGTTCCAGTTCCCCCGCCCAACAACCAGCATCACATGCAGACTAGGGTGAAAACCGGGTTTTCTCAGCCAAAGCAACAATTTGATCTCTCTGTCACTACATCTACCCCTCCCATTAGTCCCATCCCCTCTTCCTACCGAGTAGCTCTTCGAGATCCCAACTGGTACAACGCGATGCTAGAGGAGTTTAATGCGCTGTTACGGAATGACACTTGGTCTTTGGTTTCCCGTCCTGCAGGTACAAACGTGGTGTCGGGCAAGTGGATATTTCGCCACAAGTTCAACCCCGATGGCTTGCTGGCTCGTTACAAGGCTCGTTGGGTCCTTCGTGGTCACGCAACAGGCTTGTGTGGACTACGGTGAGACTTTCAGTCCCGTGGTCAAACCCGCCACCATTCGTGCCGTCCTCAGCATCGCCACCAGCAGCTCGTGGCCCATTCACCAACTCGACGTCAAAAATGCCTTCCTCCATGGGCATCTCGTCGAGACGATGTACAGCGCGCAACCTGCCGGCTTCATCGACTCCTCGCGGCCTTGGGACGTGTGTCGTCTCAACAGGTCACTCTACGGGCTCAAACAGCCCCCCCGGGCTAGGTTTTCTCGGTTCACCGGCTACCTCCGCTCCCTCGGCTTCGCCGCATCCAAGGCCGACTCGTCGCTCTTCACCCTGCATCGCGGGAGTAACCCGCGTACTTGCTATTGTATGTAGATGACATCATTCTCACTACCTCTACACCCGCCTTCCTCCAGTCCATCATCACCATGCTTCATCGCGAGTTCTCCATGACTGACATGGGCTCGCTCCACCACTTCTTAGGGGTCAACGTGCACCACCACTCCACTGGCCTCCACCTCTCCCAAGAATAGTATGCCCTTGAGATCCTCGATCGCGCCAGCATGTTAAACTGCAAACCTGCGCCCACACCCGTCGACACAACCTCCAAACTGCCCGCCACCGCCGGCGCACCATTCCATGATCCTTCCCTTTATCACAGCCTTGCAGGGGCATTGCAGTACCTCACCCTCACCCGGCCCGATCTTTCCTATGCTGTTCAGCAGTGTTGCTTGTTTATGCACGATCCCCACAAAGCCCACTTCCAGCTGGTCAAACGCGTTCTGCGCTACGTTCGCGGCACCACCAGTCTCGGCCTGCAGTTCTACCGATCGTCCGGCGGCGACCTCACGGCGTACTCCGGCGCTGATTGGACGGGATGCCCTGACACCCGCAAGTCGACCTCCGGTTTCGCTGTCTTGCTTGGCCACAATCTGGTCAGCTGGTCCTCGAAGCGCCAGAACACGGTTTCCCGCTCCAGCGCGGAGGCTGAGTATAAGGGCATCGCCAACGCCGTTGCGGAGGCGGTGTGGCTACGTCAACTTCTCACCGAGATCCGGCGGCCGCCGCAACGGTCAACCATCGTCTACTGCGACAATGTCAATGCTATGTATATGTCAAGCAACCCCGTCTAGCACCAGAGGACCAAGCACGTGGAGATCGATCTCCATTTCGTGCATGAACGCGTCTCCATGGGCGAGATCCGCGTTCTCCATGTGCCGACCTCGTCGCAGTTCGCTGATGTGTTCACCAAAGGGCTCCCGACTAGTGTCTTCGCTGCCTTTCGAGCCAGCCTCAACGTCCGCTCTCACCCTGTTTCGGCTGCGGGGGGGGGGGGGGGGGGGGGGTGCTCGAAGACACCACTCAGCGCACGTCCAGAAGGCCCACGTACAGAAGGCAAACAGGATGGACCGCGTCCCGCGGTGACCACGCTCCCACGATCGCCAGCCCCTCCGCATGCAGCGTAGTCGCTCCACCTCCTGCTTAGTCACTGGCTTATCTCTTATTCTGTTGTAATAGTATGTGTAATGCGTGGTATATAAACGCACCCATGTAACTCTGAATCATATAGTGAGAATTCAGTTGTCCAACTCAAGTGCATCGAGCCCGCGATCTGACAGCGAGGATCGTGCTGTAAATCGGATCTGACAGCCCATAAGCTCTAGTAATTGTGAGCGCTTTGTTTTATCCCCCTTGGGATGTTCTAGAAGCATTCTCCATCCCAAGAATCAGATTCTTCGATGTAAAAAATAGAATAATCTAGATTCTAGAGAGTTGAGCCAAGTGTAATATTAATGGAAGGAAATATAATTTCAAGAATGCATATTCTCCCTGCTGTTATATATTTCATTCATGACGTGCAAAGCACATACAATTTACTAATATTGTAGTTATATATAATCAAATGACTTGTATCATATGAATATATATTTCATGATGTGCAAAGCACATACAATTTACAAATATTATAGTTATATATAATCAACTACTGCAGGACCGCTGGATCACGCCCGACGAGAATAGCAACTAGTATCTTGTTCAGAACTCTTGACACAAAGAAAGACCGGTCCTTGGGAATGAATGTACACGAGTCGTAAAGCGGCAAGTGTATGTAGCTCTTCACTCCGTGTACAACGAAGTGTCCGTCACTGTATAAGTCAGGACGAGTAATCTTCACGGAGTTCATGTCAACGACTCTGGTGACATCATCAGTGGAAGGCGACCACACAATCGTAGTCACTGATGTGAGACAAAAGCCAAACGCAGCTGTTCTAAGCCTCAAGGATGGGCGCGAGGAAAGCTTCGAGACGGGATATGACCCAAGGGCCATTTGCTTGAGCAAAAGAGCACGAAGCGGGCCGCCGGAGCAAGCGGCCTCAAAGGGAGCATCTGGGACGGCGAACACGGTGACAGGACCATGCCAGATCGCGAGCACTCTCGAGTCCACCGTAACCGGCAGCGCGGACGCCATGCGCTCGTAGCCGAACAGCCGAAGCACCTTGGCTAGATGCTCCAGCTTCTCATCCATATCCACGGCCGACAATCCTGTCTTCATGACCTCCTCCAAGACAGCAGCCTCTGGCTTGAACTCGCTCTCCGACGAGGACTGCGCTATGCGGCCTGGCGGCTCGTGGCGTGGGGAGAAGGACGTGGTGTGCTTGAGGCCGGAGGGGGAGGGAACGGTGAGCTGCCTGCTAACATGAAGGGCAGCAACGAGGAAAGGGAGGATCATAGCAAGAAAAGTAGGGCAATTCGCCATGATTGGCTAGCTGAACGCAGACGCGGCGGAGCTCGGCGACAACGCGTGTGGGGCGAGGTTTGAGTATGACACCCGGACGCTGGACGAAGGACAGCGTGGTGGCGCGGCGGATCTCCACGGTGGCAAGGCAGCGAAGAGTGAGGAGGGGTTCGACGGTGGAGAGGCTCACCGGAGAGGCGGCGCCGGCGTCAACATGGAGGCGACCGGGGCTCGGTTACCTGGCGGTGGGGAGGTAGGGTTTTCAGTTTTGACGTTCTTAAGGCCCAACTTCCTGGAGGCCCCTTCTCCTGCTTTATAAATTTCGTCAGTACCAGCAACTTGGTTCCGGCCCATATATATCTAGATACATCTCATTTTATTCATTTTGATAACAAGTATTTCTGAATAGAGAAATACATTGTAAAAAAAGGCTTAATTGTACTCTCATCATCATAATACCTTTTAAAAACCAATGACTTAACTGAAGCGGTAATTCAACAATAATGCTAGATGCCTAGATGCCATCCTTAGAGAGAAAAAATGCGACTTGTACTGCTACCTGATTTTACTAGACAATGATGGCTTGCGTTGCTGTGCCCGCCTATTTTTCGATAGAACGATAAAATATCATGTAAATATTTGAAAATATAAAATATAGAATTTAAACTTGCATGATCTAACACGCATATTAGACAATCATAAAAATGCAATATGACATAGTAGTGATTGTCACGGGGAATAGAATTAGCTAGGTGACTGCTCAGATTTTTAAATTAATAGTGCATATGAAAGATGTCTAGGAAACAAAAACATGAATATGCAACTACTTTATTTTAGACAACACACGCAGCTTTTTTGGGGGGAAGCACAGGTACGTACGTCTGTTTTTTACACTCGTCCGCTGAAGCCAGTCCACAGGCCCAATCAACTACAGGCGGCCTAGATGGTTCTGCGGAGCAGCTTCCCAAAGAAAGAAAATAGCTGCCAAAAGAAACGTACATGCAACGCGTGATCAAGGCAATCCGACAGCTAACTACGCCAAAGCGCTGTGGAGGCTCGTAGGTCTCCCAGTCTTACTGTTTCTTAATTCTTCTCTTGATAAATAACTCTCTCAAACCCATTAAAAGAAAATGTATTGGTGCTCTTTCCAAGCAGCACTGAGTCAAACTTGTGTTCAGAGGCACCTTCGAAAGTAACACAACCTCTAGGATCAGTTTTGTACAAGTTCCGTGTACTTTGCACAGGCAAATGGCTACATAAAAGTTGAGTAAAAGAAAATAGTGAACACCAAATTTTAACAGATCTAGAAACTGAGCCGTGGGTAAAACCAAAATAGGATTTTGGTTTCATGGTAGTTCAGTAGTGGGCTCTTTTTGTCACGGTCTTTAATTGACAATGGCTTCAAGAAACATTCACCTTCCGTTTACTCATAGTCGTCAGCTTCCCTACTTATAGTTGCTTGTAAGTCATCATCGGGCACCATCTTCGATCGGACATCATTGAACATTCAACAGAAACGGGTAGCTTGTCTTTTGTTGGCCTCCCTAATACAACAACAACAAAGCCTTTAGTCCCAAATAAATTGGGTTAGATTAGAGGTGATACTCATAAGATCTCGTGACCAACTCATGGTTCTGTCACATGGATAGCAAGCTTCCATGCACTCCTATTCATGGCTAGTTCTTTGGTGATACTCCAGTCCTTCATATCTCTATTTACGGACTCCTCCCATGTCAAGTTCAGTCTACCCCGACCTCTTTTGACATTATCAGCACGCTTTAGCCGTCTGCCATGTACTGGAGCTTCTGGAGGCCTGCGTTGAATATGCGCAAACTATATCAAACGATGTTGGACAAGCTTCTCTCTTAATCGGTGCTACCCCAACTCTATCTCGTATTTCATCATTCTGGACTCGATCCTTCCTTGTGTGGCCACACATCCATCTCAACATGCGCATCTCCGCCATATCTAATTGTTGAACGTGTCGCCTTTTAGTCGGCCAACACTCAGTGCCATACAACGTTGCGGGTTGAATCACCGTCCTATAGAACTTGCCTTTTAGCTTTTGTGACACTCGCTTGTCACAGAGAATGCCAGAAGCTTGGTGCCACTTCATCCATCCGGCTTTGATTCGATGGTTCACATCTTCATCGATATCCCCAAATATCGAAAGGTGTCCTTCAGAGGCACCACCCGCCCATCAAGTCTAACCTTCTCCTCCTCTTGCCTAGTAGTACTGAAACCACACCACATGTACTTGGTTTTAGCTCTACCAAGTCTAAAACCTTTCGATTCCAAGTTTTGTCTCCATAGCTCTAACTTCCTATTGACCCGCGTCCAACTGTCATCGACTAGCACCACATCATCCACAAAGAGCATACACCATGGGATATCTCCTTGTATATCTCTTGTGACCTCATCCATCACCAAAGCTAAAAGATAAGGGCTCAAAGCTGACCCCTAGTGCAATTCTATTCTAATCGAGAAGTCATCAGTGTCGCCATCACTTGTTTGAACACTTGTCACAACATTATCGTACATGTCCTTGATGAGGGTAATGTACTTTGCTACGACTTTGTGTTTCTCCAAGGCCCACCACATGACATTCCACGGTATCTTATCATTGGCCTTCTCCAAGTCAATGAACATCATATGCAGGTCCTTCTTTTGCTCCCTATATCTCTCCATAAGTTGTCGTACCAAGAAAATGGCTTCCATTGTCGACCTCCCAGGCATGAAACCAAACTGAATGACTCTCTCCCAGGCATGACATTTTAGACTTGGTCACACTTGTCATTCTTCTTAAGCGGCGCTCAATGACTCTCTCCCATAGCTTCATTGTACGGCTCATCAGTTTAATTCTACAGTAATTAGTACAACTCTGAACACCCCCCCTTGCTCTTGAAGATTGGTACTAATATACTCCGTCTCCATTATTCTGGCATCTCGTTTGCCCGAAAAATGAGATTGAAAAGCTTGGTTAGCCATACTATCCCTATGTCCCCGAGGCCTCTCCACACCTCAATGGGGATACAATCAGGGCCCATCGCCTTGCCTCCTTTCATCCTTTTTAAAGCCTCGTTGGCCTCAGACTCCTGTATTTTCCGCATAAAACGCCTGCTGGTATCATCAAAGGAGTCGCCCAGTTCAATGGTAGAGCTCTCATTCTCCCCATTGAACAGCTTGTTGAAGCACTCCCGCCATCTATGCTTAATCTCCTCGTCCTTCACCAGGAGCTGGTTTGCTCGGTCCTTGATGCATTTGACTTGGTCAACATCCCTCGTCTTTCTCTCTCACATCTTGGCCATCTTATAGATGTCTCTTTTGCTTTCCTTTGTGTCTAACCGCTGGTAGAGGTCCTCATACACCCAACCCCTTGCTTCACTCACAACTCTCTTTGCGGCCTTCTTCGCCATCTTGTACTTCTCATTGCTATGTTGTCTGCACTCCTATCCAGGTATAGCCTTCTGAAACAATCTTTCTTCTCCTTAATAGTCTTCTAGACATCATCATTCCACCGCTAGGTATCTTTAGCTTTGCTTCTACTAATTCCCCTGGAAACTCCAAACTCCTCTTAGTCCACCTTACGGATGCAAGTCGCCATCTTTACCAACATATTGACTGCCTCCCCTCCTTCCTCCCCAGGGCCCTCCTTAATGACCCTTTCCTTGAACGCCTGAGCTACCTCTCCCTTGAGCTTTCACCACTTTGTTCTAGCGACTTTGGCATGCTTATCTCGCTGGACACGAATCCGAAAGCGGAAGTCTGCAACCACAAGCTTATGCTGAGGGACAACACTCTCCAGGTATCACCTTACAATCTAGGCACCCACGCGTGTCTTCTCTTCTCGAGAGGATGAAATCAATCTGGCTAGAGTGTTGACCACTACTAAAAGTCACTAGATGTGATTCTCTCTTTTTAAAGAGGGTGTTAGTTACAATCATGTCGTAGGCTAGAGCAAAGCTTAAGACATCTTCTCCTTGATTCCTGATGCGATAGCCAAAGCCCCATGCACCCCTTCAAAACATGTTTTAGATGTGCCCACGTGGCCATTGAGGTCTTCTCCTATGATGGGGGGGTGACGGCCCGATCCTTGCCCATTTGACACCACACCCGGGTTTCGATGTGGAACGTTGCTGAGAGGGTTACGCCCCAATGAAAATCTTTTGGGTTTCATATCCATAAGAGTGGTTGAGTTTGACATTGGCTCGTCAATCCTATCACAACCCTCCTCCTTTACTCGGGCTTCTCAACATAGCCGGAGTTCTTGGCCTCCCTAATGGCAAAGAATTTGATTGGGTTCAAGAACAATGCAGTCCCATGTAACTTCTGTTTTGTTTGATTATCCCACATCTTATCAACAATAGCTTGCACTTGACCTAGGAGGTTTTGCTTATGTGTCAAAACTTGCTCTTATGTGTGTCTTTGCAACATCCATGGCTGCCCATATTTCGGTCATAGCCAGAGTCTCGTCACCACTATTAAAAATATCGGCTGATATTTAAGTTAATCGGCCAGTTTATCCTGATTCCGTAGGTCATGGATGCAATAACAACTTATCCTTGGCGTTAACTGGTCAAGCCGATTAACTGGTTGTTAGGCCGATTTATCCCACTGGTCTGATTAACTGGAGAGAGAAAATTGGGCCCAAAATTTTGGCCCATTCTCTCCTTTTTCCAGATCTGGGTGTTTTAGGTCACAGCCCGTTCCCTCTCTCTCTCCCCTCCCTCGTTCCCTCGTTGGAGGAGGCTGGAGAAGCCGCCGCCCTCTCCGTGCTTCCTCCTGCTCAAGCTTGTCGCCCCCTCCCTCTCTCCGAGACTAGCAGTAGCAGCACCGCCACCCCCTCTCTCTCTCTCTCTGAGACCAGCAGCAGCAGCACCGCCACCCCCTCCCTCTTTCCGAGACCAGTAGCAGTAGCACCGCCACCGCTCCCTCTCTCCGAGACTAGCAGAAGCAACGCCGCCACCCCCTCCCTCTCTCCAAGACCACCAGCAGCAGCACCGCCACCCCCTCCCTCTCTCCGAGGCCAACAGCAGCACCGCCACCACTCCCTCTCTCCGAGACCAGCAGCAGCACCCCCCCCCCCCCCGCCCCTCTCTTCGAGACCGGCAGCAGCAAGGCTCCAGGTCGCCGCCCCCTCCCTCTCTCTGTGACCAGTAGCAGCAACACAGCTCCAGGTTACCGCCCCCTCTCCCCCTCCCTCTCTCCGAGACCAGCAGCAACAGCAGCACAATGGCATATTTAGGCATTTAGTACATTGTGTGTTCCTATGTAGTTAAGATATATAGATATGGCCCTACAATTAACCTACAGATAAATTCAGTTAATAGGCCGATTCCCCGATTAATCCCTACTCCTCACCGACCGAGCAGCTACAAGTTACCGATATCCTGAACATTGCTCGTCGCCATCAGCGATCCTCAAAGCTTTAAGAAGTCATTGTGAAGCTCTCATGCAACACTCCACCGATTGGGCACGCAAATAGAGAAAAAATATGACAGGTGGGGCCAATTTGACTCGTTTGACTCAAAAACCACGACTAGTCGAGACTAGCCGATCGAGTCACTCGACTCAACCAACTAGTCGAGTCGACATGTTGAGTCGACCTGCCAGTTGCGACTCGTTGACTAGTCGATGATTAGTCACGACTAGTCATTCGACTAAAAAACAAAGCCTTTAATCTCAAACAAGTTGGTTTAGGCTAGAGCTAAAACCCATAAGATCTTGCAACCAACTCATGGTTCTAGCACATGGATAACAAGCTTCCACTCACCCATGTCATGTCCATGGCTAGTTCTCTGGTGATACTCCAGTTCTTTAGATCTCCCTTTGTGGACTCCTCCTATGTCAAGTTCGGTCCACCCCGTCCTCTCGACATTATTAGCATGCTTTAGCCGTCTGCTATGCACTGGAGCTTCTAGAGGCCTGTGTTGAATATGCCCAAACCATCTCATACTATGTTGGACAGGCTTCTATCCAATTGGTGTTACCCCAACTCTATCTTCTATATCATTTCGGGCCCCATCCTTCCTTGTGTAGCCACACATCCATTTCAACATGTGCATCTCCGCCACACCTAACTGTTGAACATGTCGCCTTTTAGTCGGCCAACACTCGACGCCATACAACATTAGCGGGTCGAATCGCCGTCCTATAGAACCTGCCTTTTAGCTTTTGTGGCACTCAAAGAACGCCAGAAGCTTGGCGCACTTCATCCATCCGTCTTTGATTCAATGGTTCACATCTTCATCGATATCCCCATCCTTCTCCAGAATTGACCCCAAAAATCAAAAATGGGTCCTTCTGAGGCACCACCTGTCCATCAAGGATAACCTCCTCCTCTTCATGCCTAAGAGTATTGAAACCGCACCTCATGTACTCGGTTTTACTTCTACTAAGTCTAAAACCTTTTGATTCCAAGGTTTGTCTCCATAGTTCCAACTTCCTATTAACCCACGTCCGACTATCATTGACTAGCACCACATCATCCGCAAATAGCATACACCATGAGATATCTCCTTGTGTATCCCTTGTGACCTCATCCATCACCAAAGCAAAAAAGATAAGGGCTCAAAGCCGATCCCTGGTGTAGTCCATTTTTCATGCATTCCAAAAGAAATATGTGCAAATATTGCATATTAATCATAATACTTGCATCTGATCTGTCAAGTATTATGATTAATATGCAATATTTGTGGATATTTCTTTGGAATGCATGAAAAATGGACTGCACCAGGGGTCTGCCTTGCCCATTTTATTCTGTGATAAATTGGTATAAAAGCAAACTAATTCACTGTCTTGCTAAGCCATCGTACAGATTAGAGAGAAGTAGTCATATCTGTAGAAGAAGAGGTGGATTGACGAAGTATGGAATCTGTCCAGGGTTATCTTATCAAGCTGAACATGAATGGCAAGCCATCTAACGTGCACCTAATTAGGCACACTAAAGAATAAATATCAGAACTCTATTCACTGGTTGGACACACTCGGACAGACTCACGAGTTCTCAAACAAACAAAACAAAACAAAACAAATGAAGCTAATTAGGTTGTCACACCATAAAAAGAGAAACTGATCTATCCTACCAAACAAAGCCTCAACCTCCCCGCATCTGGCTCTCAATCATATCACTTTTGATCTCTTCAATCTCTCAGCACCCAACACACATCAGACACGTGCCTGCGCAGCCCCAGCATGCGGGTGCGCAGCTGAAACTCCCGCACGATCACCGTGCCGGTCTTCACACCACCGACTCGCCTCTAACCACGCTCCCGCTGGCCACCCCGCCGCCGCCCACAACACATCACCCCCGGTTGTGGCGCCTCCAATGGCGGCCAAGCTTGCCCCTGCCGCCGTATCCCCTCAATTTCTTTGCCTTAAGCTCTTTCGCCTGTGTTTCACACGCACACCTCTCTTTCCCCAACTTTTCTTCTACAGATATGACTACTTCTCTCTAGACCAGGTACATACATCACTTGTAATGGGCCATACGTGTTGGTAAGGAAGGATAACAGTGTGGGCCCCATTGAAGGAAATATGCCCTAGAGGCAATAATAAAGTTATTATTTATTTCCTTATTTCATGATGAATGTTTATTATTCATGCTAGAATTGTATTAACCGGAAACATAATACATGTGTGAATACATAAACAAACAGAGTGTCACTAGTATGCCTCTATTTGACTAGCTCATTAATCAAAGATGGTTATGTTTCCTAACCATAGACAAAGAGTTGTTATTTGATTAACGAGGTCACATCATTAGTTGAATGATCTGATTGACATGACCCATTCCATTAGCTTAGCATCCGATCATTTAGTATGTTGCTATTGCTTTCTTCATGACTTATACATGTTCCTATGACTATGAGATTATGCAACTCCCGTTTGCTGGAGGAACACTTTGGGTGCTACCAAACGTCACAACGTAACTGGGTGATTATAAAGGAGCATTACAGGTGTCTCCAAAGGTAGATGTTGGGTTGGCGTATTTCGAGATTAGGATTTGTCACTCCGATTGTCGGAGAGGTATCTCTGGGCCCTCTCGGTAATGCACATCACATAAGCCTTGCAAGCATTGCAACTAATGAGTTAGTTGCGAGATGATGTATTACGGAACGAGTAAAGAGACTTGCCGGTAACGAGATTGAACTAGGTATTGGATACCGACGATCGAATCTCGGGCAAGTAACATACCGATGACAAAGGGAACAACGTATGTTGTTATGCGGTCTGACCGATAAAGATCTTCGTAGAATATGTAGGAGCCAATATGGGCATCCAGGTCCCGCTATTGGTTATTGACCGAAGACGTGTCTCGGTCATGTCTACATTGTTCTCGAACCGTAGGGTCCGCACGCTTAAGGTTACGATGATAGTTATATTATAAGTTTATGCATTTTGATGTACCGAAGGTTGTTCGGAGTCCCGGATGTGATCACGGACATGACGAGGAGTCTCGAAATGGTCGAGACATAAAGATTGATATATTGTAAGCCTATGTTTGGATATCGGAAGTGTTCCGGGTGAAATCGGGATTTTACCGGAGTACCGGGAGGTTACCGGAACCCCCCCCCCCCCCCGGGAGCTATATGGGCCTTAGTGGGCTTTAGTGGAAAGGATAAAGGAGCATCCCAAGGTGGCCGCGCGCCTCCCCCCTCCCCTAGTCCTATTAGGACTAGGAGAGGTGGCCGGCCCCCCTCTCTCTCTTTCCCCCCTCAAGGAGTCCTATTCCAACTAGGATTGGCGGGGAATCCTACTCCCAGAGGGAGTAGGACTCTCCTGGCGCGCCACCCTTGGCCGGCCAGCCTCCCCCCTCTAGTCCTTTATATACGGAGGCAGCGGCACCCCAGAAACACACAAGTTGATCCACGTGATCTATTCCTTAGCCGTGTGCGGTGCCCCCAACCACCATAGTCCTCGATAATACTGTAGCGGAGTTTAGGCGAAGCCCTGCTGCTGTAGTACATCAAGATCGTCACCACGCCGTCGTGCTGACGGAACTCTTCCCCGACACTTTGCTGGATCGGAGTCCGGGGATCGTCATCGAGCTGAACGTGTGCTAAAACTCGGAGGTGCCGTAGTTTCGGTGCTTGATCGGTTGGATCGTGAAGACGTATGACTACTTCCTCTATGTTGTGTCAACGCTTCCGCAGTCGGTCTACGTGGGTACGTAGACAACACTCTCCCCTCTCGTTGCTATGCATCACCATGATCTTGCGTGTGCGTAGGAAATTTTTTGAAATTACTACGAAACCCAACAGTGGCATCCGAGCCTAGGTTTTATGGTTTGATGTTATATGCACGAGTAGAACACAAGTGAGTTGCGGGCGATATAAGTCATACTGCCTACAAGCATGTCATACTTTGGTTCGGCGGTATTGTTGGACGAGACGACCCGGACCGACATTACGCGTACGCTTACGCGAGACCGGTTCTCCCGACGTGCTTTGCACATAGGTGGCTTGCGGGTGACAGTCTCTCCAACTTTAGTTGAACCAAGTGTGGCTACGCCCGGTCCTTGCGAAGGTTAAAACGGAGTCAAATTGACAAACTATCGTTGTGGTTTTGATGCGGAGGTGAGATTGGTTCTTACTTAAGCCCGTAGCAGCCACGTAAAACTTGCAACAACAAATTAGAGGACGTCTAACTTGTTTTTGCAGGGCATGTTGTGATGTGATATGGCCAAGACATGATGCTAAATTTTATTGTATGAGATGATCATGTTTTGTAACCGAGTTATCGGCAACTGGCAGGAGCCATATGGTTGTCGCTTTATTGTATGCAATGCAATTGCGATGTAATGCTTTACTTTATTAATAAGCGGTAGTGATAGTCGTGGAAGCATAAGATTGGCGAGACGACAACGATGCTACGATGGAGATCAAGGTGTCGCGCCGGTGACGATGGTGATCATGACGGTGCTTCGGAGATGGAGATCACAGCACAAGATGATGATGGCCATATCATATCACTTATATTGATTGCATGTGATGTTTATCTTTTATGCATCTTATCTTGCTTTGATTGACGGTAGCATTATAAGATGATCTCTCACTGAATTATCAAGAAGTGTTCTCCCTGAGTATGCACCGTTGCGAAAGTTCTTCGTGCTGAGACACCACGTGATGATCGGGTGTGATAGGCTCTACGTTCAAATACAACGGGTGAAAAATAGTTGCACATGCGGAATACTCAGGTTATACTTGACGAGCCAAGCATATACAGATATGGCCTCAGAACACGGAGACCGAAAGGTCGAGCGTGAATCATATAGTAGATATGATCAACATAATGATGTTCACCAATGAAACTACTCCATCTCACGTGATGATCGGACATGGTTTAGTTGATTTGGATCACGTAATCACTTAGAGGATTAGAGGGATGTCTATCTAAGTGGGAGTTCTTAAGTAATATGATTAATTGAACTTAAATTTATCATGAACTTAGTCCTGGTAGTATTTTGCAAATTATGTTGTAGATCAATAGCTCGCGTTGTTGCTTCCCTGTGTTTATTTTGATATGTTCCTAAAGAAAATTGTGTTGAAAGATGTTAGTAGCAATGATGCGGATTAGATCCGTGATCTGAGGTTTATCCTCATTGCTGCACAGAAGAATTATGTCCTTGATGCACCGCTAGGTGACGGACCTATTGCAGGAGCAGATGCAGACGTTATGAACGTTTGGCTAGCTCAATATGATGACTACTTGATAGTTTAGTGCACCATGCTTAATAGCTTAGAATCGGGACTTCAAAGACGTTTTGAACGTCATGGAGCATATGAGATGTTCCAGGAGTTGAACTTAATATTTCAAGCAAATACCCGAGTTGGGAGATATGAAGTCTCCAACAAGTTCTATAGCTAAAAAATGGAGGAGAATCGCTCAACTAGTGAGCATATGCTCAGATTGTCTGAGTACTACAATCGCTTGAATCAAGTGGGAGTTAATCTTCCAGATAAGATAGTGATTGACAGAATTCTCTAGTCACCATCACCAAGTTAGTAGAACTTCGTGATGAACTATGATATGCAAGGGATAACAGAAACGATTCCCAAGCTCTTCGTAATGCGGAAATTGATGAAGGTAGAAATCAAGAAAAACATCAAGTGTTGATGGTAGACAAGACCACTAGTTTCAAGAAAAGGGAAGAGGGAAGAAGGGGAACTTCAAGAAGAACAGCAAGCAAGTTGTTGCTCAAGTGAAGAAGCTCAAGTCTGGTCCTAAAGCCTGAGACTAAGTGTTTCTACTGCAAAGGGACTGGTCACTGGAAGCGGAACTACCCCAAGTGATTGGCAGATAAGAAGGATGGCAAAGTGAACATAAGTATATTTGATATACATGTTATTGATGTGTACTTTACTAGTGTTTATAGCAACCCCTCAGTATTTGATACTAGTTCAGTTGCTAAGATTAGTAACTCGAAACGGGAGTTGCAGAATAAACAGAGACTAGTTAAGGGTGAAGTGACGATGTGTGTTGGAAGTGGTTCCAAGATTGATATGATCATCATCGCACACTCCCTATACTTTTGGGATTAGTGTTGAACCTGAATAAGTGTTATTTGGTGTTTGCGTTAAGCATGAATATGATTTGATCATGTTTATTGTAATACGGTTATTCATTTAAGTAAGAGAATAAATTGTTGTTCTGTTTACATGAATAAAACCTTATATGGTTACACACCCAATGAAAATAGTTCATTGGATCTCGATCGTAGTGATACACATAATCATAATATTGAAACCAAAAGATGCAAAGTTAATAATGATAGTGCAACTTATTTGTAGCACTGCCGTTTAGGTCATATTGGTGTAAAGCGCATGAAAAAACTCCATGCTGATGGGATTTTGGAATCACTTGATTATGAATCAGTTGATGCTTGCGAACCATGCCTCATGGGCAAGATGACTAAGACTCCGTTCTTCGGAACAATGGAGCGAGCAACAAATTTGTTGGAAATCATACATACTGATGTATGTGGTCCGATGAATATTGAGGCTCGCGACAAGTATCATTATTTTCTGATCTTCACAGATGATTTGAGCAGATATGAGTATATCTACTTGATGATACATAAGTCTGAAACATTTGAAAAGTTCAAAGAATTTCAGAGTGAAGCGAAAAATCATCGTAACAAGAAAATAAAGTTTCTACGATCTGATCATAGAGAAGAGTATTTGAGTTACGAGTTTGGCCTTCAGTTAAAAACAATGTGAAATAGTTTCACTACTCACGCCACCTGGAACACCACAATGTAATGGTGTGTCCGAACGTCATAACCGTACTTTATTAGATATGGTGCGATCTATGATGTCTCTTACCGATCTACCACTATCATTTTGGGGTTATGCATTAGAGACAGCTGCATTCACGTTAAAAGGGCACCATCTAAATCTGTTGAGACGACACCGTATGAACTATGGTTTGGCAAGAAACCAAAGTTGTCGTTTCTTAAAGTTTGGGGTTGCGATGCTTATATGAAAAAGTTTCATCCTGATAAGCTCAAACTCAAATCGGAGAAGTAAATCTTCATAGGATATCCAAAGGAAACTATTGGATACACCTTCTATCACAGATCCGAAGGCAAGACTTTTGTTGCTAAATTCGGAAACTTTCTGGAGAAGGAGTTTCTCTCGAAAGAAGTGAGTGGGAGGAAAGTAGAACTTGATAAGGTAATTGTACCTTCTCCCTTATTGGAAATTAGTACATCACAGAAACCGGTTTCTGTGACACCTACACCAATTAGTGAGGAAGCTAATGATGATGATCATAAAACTTCAGATCAAGTTACTACTGAATCTCGTAGGTAAACCAGAGTGAGATCCTCACCAGAGTGGTACGGTAATCCTGTTCTGGAAGTCATGCTACTACATCATGATGAACCTACGAACTATGAAGAAGCAATGGTGAGCCCAGATTCCGAAAAGTGGCTTGAAGCCATGAAATCTGAGATGGGATCCATGTATGAGAACAAAGTATGGACTTTGGTTGACTTGCCCGATGATCGGCAAGCGATTGAGAATAAATGGATCTTCAAGAAGAAGACTGACGCTGACGGTAATGTTACTGTCTACAAAGCTCGACTTGTCGCAAAAGGTTTTCGGCAAGTTCAAGGGATTGACTACGATGAGACCTTCTCACCCGTAGCGATGCTTAAGTCTGTCCGAATCATGTTAGCAATTGCCGCATTTTATGATTATGAAATTTGGCAAATGGATGTCAAAACTGCATTCCTGAATGGATTTTTGGAAGAAGAGTTGTATATGATGCAACCAGAAGGTTTTGTCAATCCGAAAGGTGCTAACAAAATGTGCAAACTCCAGCAATCCATCTGTGGACTGGTGCAAGCATCTCGGAGTTGAAATATACGCTTTGATGAGTTGATTAAAGCATATAGTTTTATACAGACTTGCGGAGAAGCCTGTATTTACGAGAAAGTGAGTGGGAGCACTACAGCATTTCTGATAAGTATATGTGAATGACATATTGTTGATCGGAAATAATGTAGAATTATTCTGTAAAGCATAAAAGGAGTGTTTGAAAGGAGTTTTTCAAAGAAAGACTTCGGTGAAGCTGCTTACATATTGAGCATCAAGATCTATAGAGATAGATCAAGACGCTTGATAAGTTTTTTCAATGAGTACATACCTTGACAATATTTTGAAGTAGTTCAAAATAGAACAGTCAAAGAAAGAATTCTTGCCTGTGTTACAAGGTGTGAAGTTGAGTAAGACTCAAAGCCCGACCACGGCAGAAAATAGAATGAGAATGAAAGTCATTCCCTATGCCTTGGCCATAGGTTCTATAAAGTATGCCATGTTGTGTACCATACCTATTGTATACCCTACACTAGTTTTGGCAAGGGAGTACAATAGTGATCTAGGAGTAGATCACTGGACAGCGGTCAGAATTATCCTTAGTGAAATAAGGATATGTTTCTCGATTATGGACGTGACAAAAAGGTTCGTCGTAAAAAGTTACGTCGATACAAGTTTTCACACTGATCTGGATGACTCTAAGTCTCGATCTAGATACATATTGAAAGTGGGAGCAATTAGCTAGAGTAGCTCCGTGCAGAGCATTGTAGACATAGAATTTTGCAAAATACATACGGATCTGAATTTGGCAGGCCCGTTGACTAAATTCCTCTCACAAGCAAAACATGATCACTCTTTGGGTGTTAATCACATAGCGATGTGAACTAGATTATTGAATCTAGTAAACCCTTTGGGTGTTAGTCACATAGAGATGTGAACCAATCACATAAAGATGTGAACTATTGGTGTTAATCACATAGCGATGTGAACTAGATTATTGACTCTAGTGCATGTGGGAGACTGAAGGAAATATGCCCTAGAGGCAATAATAAAGTTATTATTTATTTCCTTATTTCATGATAAATGTTTATTATTCATGCTAGAATTGTATTAACCGGAAACATAATACATGTGTGAATACATAAACAAACAGAGTGTCACTAGTATGCCTCTACTTGACTAGCTCGTTAATCAAAGATGGTTATGTTTCCTAACCATAGACAAAGAGTTGTTATTTGATTAACGAGGTCACATCATTAGTTGAATGATCTGATTGACATGACCCATTCCATTAGCTTAGCACCCGATCGTTTAGTATGTTGCTATTGCTTTCTTCATGACTTATACATGTTCCTATGACTATGAGATTATGCAACTCCCGTTTGCCGGAGGAACACTTTGGGTGCTACCAAACGTCACAACGTAACTGGGTGATTATAAAGGAGCATTACAGGTGTCTCCAAAGGTAGATGTTGGGTTGGCGTATTTCGAGATTAGGATTTGTCACTCCGATTGTCGGAGAGGTATCTCTGGGCCCTCTCGGTAATGCACATCACATAAGCCTTGCAAGCATTGCAACTAATGAGTTAGTTGCGAGATGATGTATTACGGAACGAGTAAAGAGACTTGCCGGTAACGAGATTGAACTAGGTATTGGATACCGACGATCGAATCTCGGGCAAGTAACATGCCGATGACAAAGGGAACAACGTATGTTGTTATGCGGTCTGACCGATAAAGATCTTCGTAGAATATGTAGGAGCCAATATGGGCATCCAGGTCCCGCTATTGGTTATTGACCGGAGACGTGTCTCGGTCATGTCTATATTGTTCTCGAACCGTAGGGTCCGCACGCTTAAGGTTACGATGATAGTTATATTATGAGTTTATGCATTTTGATGTACCGAAGGTTGTTCGGAGTCCCGGATGTGATCACGGACATGACGAGGAGTCTCGAAATGGTCGAGACATAAAGATTGATATATTGGAAGCCTATGTTTGGATATCGGAAGTGTTCCGGGTGAAATCGGGATTTTACCGGAGTACCGGGAGGTTACCGGAAACCCCCCCCCCCCCCCGGGAGCTATATGGGCCTTAGTGGGCTTTAGTGGAAAGGAGAAAGGAGCAGCCCAAGGTGGCCGCGCGCCTCCCCCCTCCCCTAGTCCTATTAGGACTAGGAGAGGTGGCCGGCCCCCCTCTCTCTCTTTCCCCCCTCAAGGAGTCCTATTCCAACTAGGATTGGGGGGAATCCTACTTCCAGAGGGAGTAGGACTCTCCTGGCGCGCCACCCTTGGCCGGCCAGCCTCCCCCCCTCTAGTCCTTTATATACGGAGGCAGGGGCACCCCAGAAACACACAAGTTGATCCACGTGATCTATTCCTTAGCCGTGTGCGGTGCCCCCAACCACCATAGTCCTCGATAATACTGTAGCGGAGTTTAGGCGAAGCCCTGCTGCTGTAGTACATCAAGATCGTCACCATGCCGTCGTGCTGACGGAACTCTTCCCCGACACTTTGCTGGATCAGAGTCCGGGGATCGTCATCGAGCTGAACGTGTGCTCGAACTCGGAGGTGCCGTAGTTTCGGTGCTTGATCGGTTGGATCGTGAAGACGTACGACTACTTCCTCTACGTTGTGTCAACGCTTCCGCAGTCGGCTTGCGTGGGTACGTAGACAACACTCTCCCCTCTCGTTGCTATGCATCACCATGATCTTGCGTGTGCGTAGAATTTTTTTTAAAATTACTACGAAACCCAACACCCATATTCTCCAAAGCCCACGACGAACCAGGGAGCTTAGAGTTTGTAGGGATTTAAGAATAATATGTAGTTTTGTTGTCGTTGTTATATTTTGAAAGTTATGGTTTGAACCAAGCTCCAAAACAGATGGCAGTGGCCTCAAAATTAATGCAAGATTTTTTTTCTCTCTATGCAGGTCGCTGCCTCTGATGTCCCTCGCCTAACTACATCCTAATAGAGGCCAAAAGTATGATGAACACGCCTGTGGCTGTTTCCTTGATAATCCTTCTTATCTTGGGCTCCAACTACGTGAGGATCGTGCCCGGCTTAATGCCTTGATCCAAAATGTAGGTAGGTTTTTCGGTATCACCCTAAAAAGTTGCATTGTATATGGTCTTCAACATATTAGGAAATTGATATGCGGAGCGGAGAGCCCCGGACATGTGGATGGTTTTCCATTGGATATCAACTTAAATGATGAGAACCCGATAATCTTCGACGGAAGTGGTATTGGCAATTGGATAGCTCATCTGGTAATACGAAGGATGAAGGACTACCACAAGTTTTGCAAAGAGAATGTACGGGGTGGCTGTTGTTGTGGTAGTAATGGTCGCAATTGTTGTTGTTATTGTTTTTTTTTTGAACACCACGTTACATTAATTAAACATCTTAAAACTTACAATCGTTCGATACAGAATTCACCACACAGGGCGGGACATCATTAACAAGAATACAATCGGATCTATTGTCAAAACTAAACTTAGCTATTAAATGAGCCACCACATTGGCGGTCCGACTTATCTTAGCCATTTGAAAGTTATTTATCAACTTGGATAAGCTCAAAGCTTCCTTCTTCAAATCAACCAACGTTGATCTATCAAGGTTCTCTGTTGCAAGGGACGCCACAACAAATGCACAATCAGTCTCTAAAATAATAGATTGTGAAGAGGGATACCTATATATAGACCAGCAATGCACGCCCTTAGCTCTGCTTCCTCCACACTCTGACACGACCCAATGAAGTCCCAAGAAGAGACAATGACTTCCCCAGCCGCATTCCTAACCACCACACCCACACTTGCTTCTCTACTGCTCTCCACAAAGCTTGCATCAACATTAACTTTTAAAAAACCAGTGGGTGGGGGAGTCCAATCTGTCTTAGCTCCCGCAATATTAGGTGCCCATCTTAATCCATCCATTGGACAATTTCCTTTATTTTTTGAGTTCACCGGAGGCATGGAGTGACATGCGGCAAAAGACGCCCAATAATTCCCCACAAAGCTAGCAGAAGCTGAAACTGATTCCTTTCCTTTACCAAATATCAAGTCATTTCTTAAGTGCCAGACTCTCCAGAAGATGAAAATGATTTGGTCGCGCATGACCGGCTTCAATTGACTTAGAAGCACAATAAACCAATCATACCATGTATATCTGAAGACGTTCTCCGTAGGTAACTCCCAAATGTCCCTCATGGTCATCCGCAACACAACCGCCTTCGGGCACATAACAAGCGCATGAAAAGTACTTTCATCCTCCATTCCACAAATAGTGCACATCCGAACAGTAGTTTGGTGATGCACCACTCTATTAACCTGGACAGCCAAGCTATTTGTTGCAACCCTCCAAGCAAAAATGCGAATCTTCTGTGGGACATTAGCCTTCCAGATGACATCCCAGATTTTTCTCTCCCCCAACACAGCCTCACTACATTGACCCTCATCCTTATTTTTATCCTTCAAAGTAAGCGCAAGCTTGTACGCACTTTTAACCGAGAACATCCCTGTTTTTTCAAAATGCCAAGCAACAAAATCACCCTCCCCATTTGACTGCATACGCAACCTCAAAATCTCCTCCGCATCATATGGATAAAACAGATGCCTAACCAAATTTTCATCCCACCTCCTAGGGCCACTCAACATCAAGTCTGAAACCCATTTGACTCTTGTCCTATTCTTTCTGGCAGTAATTTTTAGTCCAGAAGATCTTGGGAGCCAGTTATCTCTCCAGATATTAATATTAGCCCCATCACACACTCTCCAAATGACTCCGGATTTAAGCAGATCCAAACCATGCAGAATACCTTACCAAGTAATTGTTGTTGTTATTGTTAGGTGAGTCCGATTAGATGTGCGTGGCAGAAGGGAATATTGTGTGTATTTGGTGCACATGACAAGTAGATGGATTATTAGATGAGCTTTCGGGGCATCAAGAAGTTATGTACTGTATGGACAGTGACCCTCCTTGGTGTTTTCCGTTTTTGCAATGCATGAGTTGATTAATTTGTTCCTGTGATGTGTAAGGTGTTGCCTTGCCTCGTCGTAAGGGCTTATAATAGTTAAGGCAAGTTCAATGAATCACAGCTTTGGTTATAATCAGTTGCATGAGAGCTTTCTGGTAATGGCACTCTTCTGTTATTCCATCTAGGAGGAATCCTGCATATTTTCCATTCTGTCAAACATCTCTTGTTGCCCTTTTTTATATGATATATATGCGCTGGGCAGAACTGTGGCTGGAGGAAATACTATGCTACCCTTCTTATCTTCTTACATATTAGAAGTGGTATTTCCTTCTTGCATATTCTTTTGCTTCTGGACACATAAATCTTAAACGAAGTTGTACAAGAATGTTGTCTTATAGTTCAGTTTTATGTGTTAACTATTCAGTTTTATAAGCGTTCAACTCTTCTACAAACTGACGTTCAGTTTTACAGTCAGTATTGTGCCGCTAATCACCATATGCTTTGGAAATGCCTTTTATATTATTACATTTTCTGTTCCATCATTTTTAGCTTGATGCACAACTGAGAAAACTAAAAAGATATCTGGTGGACAACAAATACATACCATCTCAGTGTTAGGTGTTGTGTAACTTCGGCAGATTTTTGCATGTAGATTCCATTGATGCGAATTTGTTTTTTTTTGTATTTTTGCATAAAAGGTTATAGTGACTGTCTTTAGCTTATAACAATAATAATGTTTTGTCTCTTATCTTTCTATGTGTTCACCAAGGCTAGAATAGTTTTGTATGGATTAGTATAGTTTTTTTCTTTGTCTCTTCTGGGGTTTTTTCAGCAAGGGCTGGGATATTTCTTGTGGTTCTTAGAATAATATCTTTTTCACGGTTTACAAAGATTAATATATTTTTTGTAACTTAGAGCTGCACATGTGGCGCAATGTCTGAATGATGCCTTAGATGGAACTGAAATGGTTGGATGTTACTCTTCAAAAGTCTAGCTCAATTGTTTCATGCTCGGTATTGAAGATGGCAAAGATAAATACCACTCGGAACCTAGGTGTAGATGAATCTGATATGCGAAAAATAATTTAGCAATTCAGGAAAAAGTCAAAAATTTCCGAAACCTGATATGCGAACATCCATAAACAGTGCACCGTTTTTGCTGGAGGTGGGACAGTGTTCTATGTCTGCTCGGTCTAAATCTGCACGCATTCGCCGAAGAAAATTAACGCAGCTAGTATCAACAAGGTGGCCATTCCAGCTCACGATGTTGAGCCGAGGCTGCCCGCGACGTCGATGACGAAGCGGTAGCGGACGTCGTTCTTGGCGAGCCGCTCGAGCGCCGTGTTGACGTAGTCCATCTTGATCACCTCCACCTCGGCGGTGATGCCGTGCTTCGCCGCGAACTCCAGCATGGCCTGGCAGTCCCTGATGCCGCCGACGCAGTTCCCGGCGATGCCCTTCCCGCCCGGCACGATGGCGTACGCCGGCAGCTCCAGCGGCTTGGTCGGCCCGCCCACGAACACCATCTGCCCCATCGGCTTCATCAGCGCGAACAGCGGCGAGATGGGGTGCCACGCCGACACCGTGTCGAGGATGCCGTCCATGGTGCCCACGGCCGCCTGCATCTGCTCGGGGTCCCGGCTCACCAGGAACTCGTCCGCGCCCAGCCGCTCCAGCGCCTCCTCGCGCTTCCCGGGCGATGTGCTGATGACGGTGACCCGCATGCCGAACGCCTTGCCGAACTTGACGGCGACGTGGCCGAGGCCCCCGAGGCCGACGACGCCCAGGTGCTTCCCCGGCGCGTTCAGGCCGAAGCGCATCATCGGGCTGTACACCGTGACGCCCGCGCAGAGCAGCGGCGCGGCCTTGTCCAGCGGCAGCCCGTCCGGGACGCGGACCACGTAGTCCTCGTTCACGAGCATGACGTCGGAGAAGCCCCCCTGGGTGACCGCGCCGCCGTGCTCGGGGTCGATGCCGTTGGAGGTGAGCACCATGCCGGAGCAGTAGTTCTCGTAGCCTTTGCCGCAGCACTCGCAGGAGCGGCACGACCCGACGAAGTAGCCCACGCCCACCGTGTCGCCGGCCTTGAACTTGCTGACGCCGGCGCCGACGCTGGTCACCACGCCCAGGATCTCGTGCCTGCCCTGCCCAGGCCATTATCTCACTCCAGTACTACGACGTAAAAATTGTTCCATTATGTGGAGGGATTTAATTACCCGGGAACAACGGGGTACATGGCGGTGCCCCACTCGTTCTTGATGGTGTAGAGGTCAGTGTGGCAGATCCCGCAGTAGAGCACCTTGATCGTCACATCATCATCTTTTTGAGCCCTGAAATTGTAGTTAACCGTCAGTGACTCCACCAGCTGACTGGCCTCCTAGCTGAACAGGGCAATTCAGCAAAGAACCACGACCACAAGACGAGTAGTATCTCGTTCTGTCAAGTGCAAACAACTTAAGACGTCTGAACACTAAACATTTCACTATCCCAAAAATATTTTTGCAACCAAAATCGTAGAAAACGCCTGATTTAACATTTTGTCCATGTGTTTCTAAAAACAGAAACGTTTTGTCCATGTGTGTTGATAACTTTTAGCCTTCTTTATTTTTGTATAGGACTCAAGCTGTAACATTCACGAAATCATCTGATTCCATTATACTCATTAACTAGCAACTGTGTATCTCTAGCAGAGTGTGCCGCGCACAGTGCAACATAAAACGGCAGATGAACTCGCAGACGGCGAGGACGGACACACGCAGTCTGACACGCACCTTCTTGAGAAGTCGAACGGGGAGAGGACACCGGAGGCGTCCCTGGCCGCCCACCCGTGCGCCGCGCTGCCTTGCGCCGCCTCCTGCGCCCCCACCTCCTTCGCCACCGCCTTCGCCATGTGGTGCCGCAGGGTTCTCGACGGCGACGCAGCAGCGACGCCGACGCTGCTCGCCGGATGCCTGGGCTTATTAGCGGGCGAGAACCGGGCGCCGAGCTCGCCGGGGAAGGAGGACAGGGGAAGAACCGAGGTGCGCAGGTGAAAATGATGCGACATGACGCCCCAGCCCCGCTGTATGGTGACGAGATGTTTGATGACGCCCTGCGATTTTTTGGTGCGCGCTAGATAATTTGGGTGGTGAGCAGGAACTTGAGTGAGACTGGGAGTGACTGTTGTGGAGCTAGCTGCGCATGTGCCGAGTACTCGCGAGCTTATTGGTCACGTAGGATAAGAGGAATCCGTGGCCGAGGGAGCAGGGCGGGTACTTTCTCAGTTTAGGGACCGGGAGTAACCAGAAACAAGAGTATCGTATGTCAAGACAGCAAAGGAAAAGCGACGTAAACGAGATCACGTTTCCTCCGTGTCGGCCGTGGCTACACCTACACTGTTACCATGATTTGATAGTAGTTCGAAGGATAGCTAGTCAGGTATTATTAGAGCAACCATAAGGAGAGACCCATTTTGTTCGTTTGAGTCATCCGGACAGAAAAGATGGCCCAACGGGGCGACCCAAACGGACATGGCGTCCGCCTGCTGTCCGTTTGTTGTCCGTCCGGATCCAAACTAGGCTCAAATTTGAGCCACAAATGGGTCAGCACGGACAAACGCGGACGCTATCGTCGCTCGCTCGTAACCTCGCGTGTCCGGCCTGGTCCATGCATCAGCGACTCGCACTAGCGATTCAGCCTCCCACCACCACCACCCGCTCGTCCCCAGCTCCCGCGCCGCCGCCCACTTGTCCCGAGCTCCTGCCCGCCGCACCAACCTCGTCCGCCGTTGCTCGGATCCAGCGCCGGCCGGCCAGATCCATCCGGTCCCGCGCGGATCCGCCGCCCCCATCGGTCTTCGCGCCTCCGCCGGCCCCCGTCGTCCCCATCATCCTCTCGCCGCGCCGTTGCCATGGACGCCTTCAGGGCATCGAGCAGGAGCTCGCCTGCCGCCATGCTCGGCCACCTCAACCTCCTCGGATCCGATTCCACGCAGCAGCAGCAGCGCCACGTTCGACCACAACAAGCCCAGGCGAGGCCGGAGCAAACAGGTCTCGCTGCAGCTCCTCGACGCCGGGAAAAGGCAGCCGCAGCCGGCGAGCTTCGCTGATTTCGACGGGTTCACCAGGGTGGGGGCGCCGCCGGCGAGCTTCGCTGACGGTCAACTCTGTCCACGGCGGTCAACTCAGTTCACTCGGCTGCTGCGTTTGTCCGCTCGAGGGATGTGCGTTGGGTGCATCCACAGTCCGTCTCTGTCCGCCCCATGTTCGCCTAGGCGGACAGATGACCCAAACGGACGACAAACGGACAAAATCCGTGTCCGTTTGAATCTTTGCATTGGAGTTGCTCTTAGATCGGAGGGATTTGTTTTTACAGCTATATCGAGGAGGAGAAATTCTCCAGCTGGATATGTTACCACTCAACCAGTGCAGCAAGGAGATCGTCTAGCGGTAATTTACCCTTAATAATGCCAGCCAATTTAAGCAAATGCATCTTTTGTTTAGTGAAAAGTGCAACCTCGCATTTCTTAGTCGACTGAGACGTAGGCTAGTCCATAATTCTAATCCCGAACTTTTTCTGGGGCGGCAAGAAAGGGGAGAGGAGAACGACGTGGGTCTTGTGGGATTATATGACCAAGCCAAAATACATGGGAGGTCTAGGTTTCCGGGACATCGAAATATTTAATCTCTACTTGCTAGCCAATAAGGCACATGGTGACTCTTGCAGGAACTGGACTCTTCGAGTGCACATATTTTAAAGGCAAGTTATTACCCTAATGATTCATTCTTGACAAATAGCTTCGAATCTCACCCTCGCAAGTACATAGGGTTATCTACGAAGGTCGGGATGTTCTTCGTCCGGGTTTAATCAGGCAAATTGGAAATGGAGCATCTACCCGCATTATGCAAGATAATTGGTTCCTTTGTTATCATCTTCTCTACTAGCTTGCATGTGATCAACGAGTCCTCTGGATCTAGTATCAGAATTAACTGTGTCATCCATCCGAAGTTGTAATGTTGAGAAGTTGCATGAACATTTCTTGCTGATGGATGCGGAGGCTATTCAGTGCATCCCAATCAGTCATGTGAACTCAAATGATTTCTGGGCGTGGCACTTCGAGTAGAACAACATATTTTCCGTTCGGTCGGCCTATAGGAAGGTGATGGAAGCAAAAAAGAAGAGAAGCATGATTGATAAAACACCATAGTCATCGAACACAACTGAATAATGGTCGGGCTGGAAGAGACTATGGGGAGTTAAGCCCCCTTCAAAGACACGGATGTTTGCATGGTGACTAGCCATACCATCTACACCCAGGGGGGGGGGGGGGGGGGGGGGGGAAGACATCGTTGGCACATGGCGACGACGACGGCATGTTATTTTTGTGGGGTGACAGATGATACCTAGATGCATTCACTGATGGAGTGCAATATTGCATGTTGTGTATGGGCCATCTTGGACCACAAGCTTTATGTGGTAGTTTCGTACGATAGAACACAAAATTGTGGTTGTTTGAATTAAACAAGAAGTTGACTGGGACAAATATGCAAGAATATTTGTGATTTTATGGGCCATATGGTGGGCGAGGAGACGTGCGATACATGAAAGTGAATTCTAGTCTCCTCTATCAACCCATGCGTTTATAACAAGGTTCATGGCAGATATTTCTGATGCAGATCATAAAACTACGAGTGGTAGAATTGAAGGACAAACGCTAAGCATATCATCAAGAGGAAGTTGGGCTCCCCCTGAATTGGGTATGTTCAAAAGCCATGTAGACACAGGACGAGCAAAAAATGAGAGATGTGGTGCCTCAGCGCCCGTCATGATGAGCATGGGAGCTACGAGGGTGCATCAACCTTTGTTATTGAAGCTACGACAATATGCGAGGCTTTGTCTTCGTCATCCAACCTACCTGTTACGAGGTTGATGATAGCCTTTGACCGCCTTGATGTGATCAACAATCTGAACTCTCCGGCCACATGCTTGCTAGATATCGCTCCATTCTAAAAAAGATTGATATGAGGAAGGAATAATTCTAGTTGGTCATCTTCGACCACGAGCACAAAGAGTTAAATAGGGATGCATACGCTTTCGCAAAATTCTAATCCTCGATACGTGGAGGTGGACACATTTGGTTGTTGGTACCTCCGAATCACTATTGTATCCATATGAACAGTACTGGGCAATAAAACTCTCTCATTCTGTAAAACAAACCGCTAGTCGCGCGGTTTCCTTTCGGCCGATGGGGTCTTTCTGGTGGTTTTTCTTTTCCCATGTTGGTTTTCGGGCATCCTATGGTTTAATTTTTCAACGTGTTTTCTTGGTTTTCTTTTTTAGTTTTTCCTTTATTTGGTATTTCCCTTTTCTAGTGTTTCTTTAGGTTTTTGACCGGTTTTTCAGTTCATTTATTATTGTTTTTTAAATACAAAAATATTTTTTAAGAAATCCTTAGAATTTTTAAATTTTCCATATTTTTAAAATTGAAAATAAATCATGATTGTTTCAAAATTCATGAATATTTCTAAAATTTACAAATGTTTCAAAGTCCATAAACATTTTTAAAAATTCATGATCATTTTTTAGTTCATGAAATATTTAAAATACATGAAGATTTTGGACAGTTTAGATCTGCAATTATTTTTAGAAATTCATGCATGTTTTGAAGTTCATGATTGTTTTCTAGAAATTGTGAATAATTTTCTCCATGATATTTTTTTTCAAAATCCACGAAAGTTCTTAAAAATTATGATTTTTTTTCAAATATGTAAATTGGATACTCCGGTTTTTGAGTTGTATGTATTGGGTTTTTTTAACATCAGAGCGACTAGATAAAAACTACACCAAATAGGCTAGCCTGCGGGCAAGTCGAGCGAGCCGACAGGCATGGGAACTGTAAAGGCGCGGAATATGAGCTCTGCAATTCTCTTTACGCTTTCGTTTCCAACTTAGGGCCTCTTTGGTTCACAGAATTTTCAAAATGGAACAACATGAAAAGATATAGGGTTGAAGTGACATGCCCTCTTGAGTCCTATATGATTAGCAAACCACATGAATTTGAACGGGAGAGTGTTTGATGACATAGGAAAACAAAGGCATTGTAAAAAATAGGTTGGAATGGATGCTAAATTTTCTATGAAATGCAGTACAAATGATTCCTTATGAAAAATCTATAGGATCTAATCCTACGAGTCGACCAGTGTGAAAAAACATAAGGGTTCTAATTCTTCAAAAATCCTATGAAATTTCTTTGAATTAAAGGAGCCCTTATACGTTAACAAGCTAAAAAAATCTTACTCCATGGAAAGATGAGTCTCGTTCTGTTCTAAGGGCATCTGCAACGCAGTGCCCTATAGCGCCCGCAAACGTCTGGACCATTACGCCAGACTTTTTTGCCATCCTACGTTGTCCCGCAAATTTCCACATATCTGAATTCTCGCAAAACCAAATGCAAATCTCGAGGATGTTTCCAAGAGTCTGGACCTCCACCATGTAGGACTCCGACAATGTTGCAGATGCCCTATAGTGCCCGCAAGCGTTCGAACCGTCGCGACCGAACTTTTTTGCCATCGAACATTGTCCTGCAAATTTTTGATATCCAAATTCTCGCAAATCGGTTGCAAAGCTAGAGGGGTTTTGAAGAGTCCTAGCCTCCACCACGTAGGACTCCTACAACTCCGACCCACACAAACCTCGCGGAGCGCGCATCTTTCTCACTCCGTCTCTCTCACTGCTCTGTATCTACTACCTTCCGGGCGCCGCCGCCGCTATACCAACTCGGTCTCCTGTCCAGACCTTATCAGACCTCCACCGCTCCACCCAGGCAGCAAGTCCTCTTTGTCAATGTTGGTGCCGCCTAGGTACCCTCTGCCCCTACGGTTGCCATCCATGGCGGACAACATGCTCGTCAAGTGTTTGCCCAAATTTCATAGACAAATCATTGACATTTTTTCCTTATTTTGAAGCAAGCATGATGAATTCGAACGAGGGGTACTTCTACAACATCTCATGGAGTCGTCCTTATCGGATGTGGAGGATGAATATGAGATTGAAACAATGATGATGCAGGAGATCCTAGAAGACGCAGAGCTTGCTAAAGAGCATGTATTGAATATCAAAGAATCAATTAAGGGACATCGAGTGTTGAATCCAAGAGGGCACGGGGCATTTGCAGTTGGTGGGTGGCTACTTCACCCCTGGTGTCCTATTCATTGACATTTTTTGCCGACGCTTTCGGATGTCGAGAAATGTTTTTGACCGCCTCTAAGATGTTGTTCGGGCCTATGATGACTAATTCATCAAAGTGCATGACTACATTGATGAAGGTTGCCTATAACACAACTGCAAATTCGTGGGACAAGTACCTCGAAATTTTTGAAAGCACATGCGTAGCTGCCATGGCGAGGTTTTCTATTGAGGTGGTCAAGGTGTTTGGACGACAATACTTGAGAGAACCAACTGCTGCTGACACCAAAAGGCTCATGGCAATGTCCGAAGCAAGAGGGTGGCCAGGTATACTCAGATCCCTTGATTGCATGCACTGGAGTGGTAGAACCGCATGTATGTTCTACAAGGCAATATCAGAACCATGTTAAGAAGCCCACCATTATTCTGGAAGCGGTTGCATCACATGACCTATGGGTTTGGCACGCTTTCTTTGGCTATGCCTTGGTATCACAATGACATCAACGTGCTGCAGCGGTCTCCATTGTTTGCTAGGTTGACTGAAGAAAAACTCTTGTGCACAAGTACGGTCAATGAGTATGACTAGAACATGGGCTACAATCTGGTTGATGGTATCTATAAGCCCTAGACGTCTTCGTCAATCGTCAAGAACATCTCTGAGCCAATTGGTCAGAAAATAGCTCACTTTTGCCAAAAACAAGGAGCTAGAAATGGTGTTGAGAGGGCATTTAGAGTGCTCCAAGCCCGCTTTGCAGTTGTTCGAGGACCTGCAAAAATATGGGATCCAGAGAGCTTGTAGTAGATGATAACAATCTGTGTCATCATGCACAACATGATTGTAGAGGATGAGGGTGAAGGAGTTGTCGGAGGTTTAGAATTTGAGAACATGTGTGATCCTATCCAACTTCTAGCTCATAATACTACCACGTTTGAGGAGTTTGTCCAAATGCATTAGCAGATTTAACATCAAGCAACTTAAGAATGATCCTACTCCTCCCATACCAATGAATTAAGCGCACACACTTCCCAAAATCCAACTTTGACCGCAAATTATCAATAATATGTATTTTGTGACTTCAAAATTATACCATCGAAAACTTCTTTCCAATTTGAATAGAACGAATTATTTTTATTACATATAATCCACATTTGATTAGTCTAATTTATGGTCAAAGTTAATTTTTGGGATGCGTGTTTGTTCATTGAAATGAAGGGAATATTGAGTATCTGTAGGCGGTCAAAGGCCAACTAGAACACATGTGAATTCAAGTTTGACTATTTTATTTAAAAGGTTAATGTTTGGATTACACTATTTAAATTTGAACTCGTGTTGTATTTGAATTTTTTTGCACTCGAAGAATTATGCTCATCTAGAATTATTTGGAGTGTTGTGGACTTAAAAAAAGAAGCCAGAGCCGGAGAGGGGCATATGTTTGATGAATAGAATTGGATGCCAGACTCCTCTATCCGTGGAGTCCAATTTATTTTTTTATTTTTTTGAAACGGGCAAAAGATTTTCCGCATATATTAATTAAGAAGGATACGAATGTTTTCTTACAGGCCCACAAACTACAAGGATTTTACTCTCCCGGAATGATGGTCCCTAACTTTTTTGCGCCCGCGGCGACCCAGAGTTTAGCTTCAAGCTTGATGTTGTTGAGCAAGATTTTGGCAGAGAGGACTTGTTGCGGAAGACCCTCCCGTTTCGTTCATTCCAAATAGACCAAGATATTAGCATGGTAATGAAGGAAATATGCCCTAGAGGAAATAATAATGTTATTATTTTATTTCCTTATATCATGATAAATGTTTATTATTCATGCTAGAATTGTATTATCCGGAAACATAATACTTGTGTGAATACATAGACAAACCAAACGTCACTAGTATGCCTCTACTTGACTAGCTCATTAATCAAAGATGGTTATGTTTCCTAACCATAGACATGTGTTGTCATTTGATTAACGGGGTCACATTATTAGGAGAATGATGTGATTGACATGACCCATTCCATTAGCTTAGCACCCGATCGTTTAGTATGTTGCTATTGCTTTCTTCATGACTTATACATGTTCCTATGACTATGAGATTATGCAACTCCCGTTTGCCGGAGGAACACTTTGTGTGCTACCAAACGTCACAATGTAACTGGGTGATTATAAAGGAGCTCTACAGGTGTCTCCAAAGGTACATGTTGGGTTGGCGTATTTCGAGATTAGGATTTGTCACTCCGATTGTCGGAGAGGTATCTCTGGGCCCTCTCGGTAATGCACATCACATAAGCCTTGCAAGCATTGCAACTAATGAATTAGTTGCGAGATGATGTATTACGAAACGAGTAAAGAGACTTGCCGGTAACGAGATTGAACTAGGTATTGAGATACCCACGATCGAATCTCGGGCAAGTAAAATACCGATGACAAAGGGAACAACGTATGTTGTTATGTGGTATGACCGATAAAGATCTTCGTAGAATATGTAGGAGCCAATATGAGCATCCAGGTTCCGCTATTGGTTATTGACCGGAGACGTGTCTCGGTCATGTCTACATTGTTCTCGAACCCGTAGGGTCCGCACGCTTAAGGTTTCGATGACAGTTATATTATGAGTTTATGAGTTTTGATGTACCGAAGTTAGTTCGGAGTCCCGGATGTGATCACAGACATAACGAGGAGTCTCGAAATGGTCGAGACATAAAGATCGATATATTGGACGGCTATATTCGGACACCGGAAGTGTTCCGGGTGATTTCGGAGAAAACCGAAGAGCCGGAGGGTTACCGGAACCCTACCGGGAGAAGTAATGGGCCATATGGGCCTTAGTGGAGAGAGAGAGGGGCAGCCAGGGTGGGCCGCGCGCCTCCTCCCCCTGGTCCGAATTGGACTAGGAGGGGGGGCGGCGCCCCCCTTTCCTTCTCCCTCCCCACTTCCTTCCCCCTCCTAGTAGGAGTCCTACTCCTACTAGGAGGAGGACTCCTCCTGGCGCACCAATAGGGGCCGGCCGGCCTCCTCCCCTTGCGCCTTTATATACGGAGGCAGGGGCACCCCTAGACACACAAGTTGATCCACGTGATCATATTCTTAGCCGTGTGCGGTGCCCCCTTCCACCATAATCCTCGATAATATTGTAGCGGTGCTTAGGCGAAGCCCTACGACGGTAGTACATCAAGATCGTCACCACACCGTCGTGCTGACGGAACTCTTCCCCGACACTTTGCTGGATCAGAGTCCGAGGATCGTCATCAAGCTGAACGTGTGCTAAAACTCGGAGGTGCCGTAGTTTCGGTGCTTGATCGGTCGGGCCGTGAAGACGTACGACTACATCAACCGCGTTGTGCTAACGCTTCCGCTGTTGGTCTACAAGGGTACGTAGATCACACTCTCCTCTCTCGTTGCTATGCATCACCATGATCTTGCGTGTGCGTAGGAAAATTTTGAAATTACTACGTTCCCTAACAGTGGCATCCGAGCCTAGGTTTTATGTGTTGATGTTATATGCACGAGTAGAACACAAGTGAGTTATGGGCGATATAAGTCATACTGCTTACCAGCATGTCATACTTTGGTTCAGCGGTATTGTTGGACGAAGCGGTCCGGACCGACATTACGCGTACGCTTACACGAGACCGGTTCTCCCGACGTGCTTTGCACAAAGGTGGCTAGCGGGTGACAGTTTCTCCAACTTTAGTTGAACCGAGTGTGGCTACGTCTGGTCCTTGCGAAGGTTAAAACAGCACCAACTTGACAAACTATCGTTGTGGTTTTGACGCATAGGTAATATTGGTTCTTGCTTAAGCCCGTAGCAGCCACGTAAAACTTGCAACAACAAAGTAGAGGACGTCTAACTTGTTTTTGCAGGGCATGTTGTGATGTGATATGGTCAAGACATGATGCTAAATTTTATTGTATGAGATGATCATGTTTTGTAACCAAGTTATCGGCAACTGGCAGGAGCCATATGGTTGTCGCTTTATTGTATGCAATGCAATTGCGCTGTAATGCTTTACTTTATCACTAAGCGGTAGCGATAGTCGTGGAAGCATAAGATTGGCAAGACGACAACGATGCTACGATGGTGATCAAGGTGTCGCGCCGGTGACGATGGTGATCACGACCGTGCTTCGAAGATGGAGATCACAAGCACAAGATGATGATGGCCATATCATATCACTTATATTGATTGCATGTGATGTTTATCTTTTATGCATCTTATCTTGCTTTGATTGACGGTAGCATTTTAAGATGATCTCTCACTAATTATCAAGAAGTGTTCTCCCTGAGTATGCACCGTTGCGAAAGTTCTTCGTGCTGAGACACCACGTGATGATCGGGTGTGATAGGCTCTACGTTCAAATACAACAGGTGCAAAACAGTTGCACACACAGAATACTCAGGTTATACTTGACGAGCCAAGCATATACAGATATGGCCTCGGAACACGGAGACCGAAAGGTCGAGCGTGAATCATATAGTAGATATGATCAACATAGCGATGTTCACCAATGAAACTACTCCATCTCACGTGATGATCGGACATGGTTTAGTTGATTTGGATCATGTAATCGCTTAGAGGATTAGAGGGATGTCTATCTAAGTGGGAGTTCTTTAGTAATATAATTAATTGAACCTAAATTTATCATGAACTTAGTACCTTATTGACAGACCTATTGCAGGAGCAGATGCAGACGTTATGAACGTTTGGCTAGCTCAATATGATGACTACTTGATAGTTTAAGTGCACCATGCTTAACGGCTTAGAATCGGGACTTCAAAGACGTTTTGAACGTCATGGACCATATGAGATGTTCCAGGAGTTGAAGTTAATATTTCAAGCAAATACCCGAGTTGAGATATATGAAGTCTCCAACAAGTTCTATAGCTAAAAGATGGAGGAGAATCGCTCAACTAGTTAGCATGTGCTCAGATTGTCTGGGTACTACAATCGCTTGAATCAAGTGGGAGTTAATCTTCCAGATAAGATAGTGATTGACAGAATTCTCTAGTCACCATCACCAAGTTAGTAGAACTTCGTGATGAACTATAATATGCAAGGGATAACGGAAACAACTCCCAAGCTCTTCGTGATGCTGAAATCAACGAAGGTAGAAATCAAGAAAAACATCAAGTGTTGATGGTTGACAAGATCACTAGTTTCAAGAAAAGGGCAGAGGGAAGAAGAGGAACTTCAAGAAAAACAGCAAGCAAGTTGCTGCTCAAGTGAAGAAGCCCAAGTCTGGTCCTAAGCCTGAGACTAAGTGCTTCTACTGCAAAGGGACTGGTCACTGGAAGCGGAACTACCCCAAGTGATTGGCAGATAAGAAGGATGGCAAAGTGAACATAAGTATATTTGATATACATGTTATTGATGTGTACTTTACTAGTGTTTATAGCAAACCCTCAGTATTTGATACTAGTTCAGTTGCTATGATTAGTAACTCGAAACGGGAGTTGCAGAATAAACAGAGACTAGTTAAGGGTGAAGTGACGATGTGTGTCGGAAGTGGTTCCAAGATTGATATGATCATCATCGCACACTCCCTATAATTTCGAGATTAGTGTTGAACCTAAATAAGTGTTATTTGGTGTTTGCGTTGATCATGAATATGATTTGATCATGTTTATTGTAATACGGTTATTCATTTAAGTAAGAGAATAAATTGTTGTTCTGTTTATATGAATAAAACCTTATATGGTTACACACCCAATGAAAATAGTTCGTTGGATCTCGATCATAGTGATACACATAATCATAATATTGAAACCAAAAGATGCAAAGTTAATAATGATAGTGCAACTTATTTGTAGCACTGCCGTTTAGGTCATATTGGTGTAAAGCGCATGAAGAAACTCCATGCTGATGGGCTTTTGGAATCACTTGATTATGAATCAGTTGATGCTTGCGAACCATGCCTCATGGGCAAGATGACTAAGACTCTGTTCTTCGGAACAATGGAGCGAGCAACGGATTTGTTGGAAATCATACATACTGATGTATATGGTCCGATGAATATTGAGGCTCGCGACAAGTATCATTATTTTCTGATCTTCACAGATGATTTGAGCAGATATGAGTATATCTACTTGATGAAACATAAGTCTGAAACATTTGAAAAGTTCAAAGAATTTCAGAGTGAAAAAATCATCGTAACAAGAAAATAAAGTTTCTACGATCTGATCGTAGAGAAGAGTATTTGAGTTACGAGTTTGGCCTTCAGTTAAAAACAATGTGAAATAGTTTCACTACTCATGCCACCTGGAACACCACAATGTAATGGTGTGTCCGAACGTCATAACCGTACTTTATTGGATATAGTGCAATCTATGATGTATCTTACCGATCTACCACTATCGTTTTGGGGTTATGCATTAGAGACAGCTGCATTCACGTTAAATAGGGCACCATATAAATCCGTTGAGACGACACCGTATGAACTATGGTTTAGCAAGAAACCTAAGCTGTCGTTTCTTAAAGTTTGAGGTTGCAATGCTTATGTGAAAAAGTTTCAACCTGATAAGCTCAAACCCAAATCGGAGAAATATGTCTTCATAGGATACCCAAAGGAGATTATTGGGTACACCTTCTATCACAGATCCGAAGGCAAGAATTTTGTTGCTAAATTCGGAAACTTTCTGGAGAAGGAGTTTCTCTCGAAAGAAGTGAGTGGGAGGAAAGTAGAACTTGATGAGGTAACTGTACCTCCTCCCTTATTGGAAAGTAGTACATCACAGAAACCGGTTTCTGTGACACCTACACCAATTAGTGAGGAAGCTAATGATGATGATCATGAAACTTCAGATCAAGTTACTACCGAATCTCGTAGGTAAACCAGAGTGAGATCCGAACCAGAGTGGTACGGTAATCCTGTTCTGGAAGTCATGTTACTAGACCATGACGAACTTGCGAACTATGAGGAAGCGATGATGAGCCCAGATTCCGCAAAATGGTTTGAGGCCATGAAATCTGAGATATGATCCATGTATGAGAACAAAGTATGGACTTTGATGGATTTGCCCGATGATCGGCAAGCCATAGAAAATAAATGGATCTTCAAGAGGAAGACGGACGCTGATAGTAGTGTTACTATCTACAAAGCTAGAATTGTCGCAAAAGGTTTTCGACAAATTCAAGGTGTTGACTACGATGAGAGTTTCTCACTCGTATCTATGCTTAAGTCTGTTCGAATCATGTTAGCAATTGCCACATTTTATGAAATCTGGCAAATGGATAAACAAAACTGCATTCCTTAATGGATTTATTAAAAAAGAGTTGTATACGATGCAACTAGAAGGTTTTGTCGATCCTAAAGGTGTTAACAAAATATGCAAGCTCCAGCAATCCATCTATGGACTGGTACAAGCATCTCGGAGTTGGAATATACGCTTTGATGAGTTGATCAAAGCATATAGTTTTATACAGACTTGCGGTGAAGCCTGTATTTACAAGAAAGTGAGTGGGAGCACTACAGCATTTCTGATAAGTATATGTGAATGACATATTGTTGATCGGAAATAATGTAGAATTATTCTGTAAGGCATAAAGGAGTATTTGAAAGGAGTTTTTTCAAAGAAAGACTTCAGTGAAGCTGCTTACATATTGAGCTTCAAGATCTATAAACATAGATCAAGACGCCTGATAAATTTTTTCAATGAGTACATACCTTGACAAGATTTTTGAAGTAGTTCAAAATAGAGCAGTCAAAGAAAGAGTTCTTGCCTGTATTACAAGGTGTGAAGTTGAGTAAGACTCAAAGCCCGACCACGGCAGAAGATAGAAAGAAAATGAAAGTCATTCCCTATGCCTTGGCCATAGGTTCTATAAAGTATGTCATGCTGTATACCAGATCTATTGTATACCCTGCACTGATTTAGCAAGGGAGTATGATAGTGATCTAGGACTAGATCACTGGACAACGGTCAGAATTATCCTTAGTAAAATAAGGATATGTTTCTCGATTATGGACGTGACAAAAAGGTTCGTCGTAAAAAGTTACATCAATGCAAGTTTTGACACAGATCTGGATGACTATAAGTCTCGATCTAGATACATATTGAAAGTGGGAGCAATTAGCTAGAGTAGCTCCATGCAGAGCATTGTAGACATAGAATTCGCAAAATACTTACGGATCTGTATGTGACAGACCCGTTGACTAATATTATCTCACAAGCAAAACATGATCACACCTTAGTACTCTTTGGGTGTTAATCACATAATACAATGTGAACTAGATTATTGACTCTAGTAAACCCTTTGGGTGTTGGTCACATATCGATGTGGACTATGGGTGTTAATCACATGGTGATGTGAACTATTGCTGTTAAATCACATGGCGATGTGAACTAGATTATTGACTCTAGTGCAAGTGGGAGACTGAAGGAAATATGCCCTAGAGGCAATAATAAAGTTATTATTTATTTCCTTATATCATGATAAATGTTTATTATTCATGCTAGAATTGTATTAACCGGAAACATAATACATGTGTGAATACACAGACAAACTTAGTGTCACTAGTATGCCTCTACTTGACTAGCTCGTTAATCAAAGATGGTTATGTTTCCTGACCATGAACAAAGTGTTGTTATTTGATTAACGAGGTCACATCATTAGTTGAATGATCTGATTGGCATGACCCATTCCATTAGCTTAGCACCCGATCGTTTAGTATGTTGCTATTGCTTTCTTCATGACTTATACATGTTCCTATAACTATGAGATTATGCAACTCCCGTTTACCGGAGGAACACTTTGGGTACTACCAAACGTCACAACGTAACTGGGTGATTATAAAGGAGTACTACAGGTGTCTCCAAAGGTACATGTTGGGTTGGCGTATTTCGAGATTAGGATTTGTCACTCCGATTGTCGGAGAGGTATCTCTGGGCCCTCTCGGTAATACACATCACATAAGCCTTGGAAGCATTACAACTAATATGTTAGTTGTGAGATGATGTATTATAGAACGAGTAAAGAGACTTTCCCGTAACGAGATTGAACTAGGTATTGGATACCGACGATCGAATCTCGGGCAAGTAACATACCGATGACAAAGGGAACAACGTATGTTGTTATGCGGTCTGACCGATAAAGATCTTCGTAGAATATGTAGGAGCCAATATGGGCATCCAGGTCCCGCTATTGGTTATTGACCGGAGACGTGTCTCGGTCATGTCTACATTGTTCTCGAACCCGTAGGGTCCGCACGCTTAAGGTTACGATGACAGTTATATTATGAGTTTATGCATTTTGATGTACCGAAGGTTGTTCAGAGTCCCTGATGTGATCACGGACATGACGAGGAGTCTCGAAATGGTCGAGACGTAAAGATTGATATATTGGAAGCCTATGTTTGGATATCGGAAGTGTTCCGGGTGAAATCGGGATTTCACCGGAGTACCGGGAGGTTACCAGAACCCCCCGGGAGCTATATGGGCCTTAGTGGGCTTTAGTGGAAAGGAGAAAGGGGCAGCCCAAGGTGGCTGTGCGCCTCCCCCCTTCCCCTAGTCCTATTAGGACTAGGAGAGGTGGCCGGCCCCCTCTCTCTCTTTCCCCCCTCAAGGAATCCTATTCCAACTAGGATTGGGGGGGGGGGAATCCTACTCCCAGAGGGAGTAGGACTCTCCTGGCGCGCCCTCCCTTGGCCGGCCAGCCTCCCCCTCTAGTCCTTTATATACAGAGGCAGGGCACCCCAAAGAACACACAAGTTGATCCACGTGATCTAGTCCTTAGCCGTGTGCGGCGCCCCCAGCCACCATATTCCTCGATAATACTGTAGCAGAGTTTAGGCGAAGCCCTGCTGCTGTAGTGCATCAAGATCGTCACTACGCCGTCGTGCTGACGGAACTCTTCCCCAACACTTTGCTGGATCGGAGTCCGGGGATCGTCATCGAGCTGAACGTGTGCTCGAACTCTGAGGTGCCGTAGTTTCGGTGCTTGATCGGTTGGATCGTGAAGACGTACGACTACTTCCTCTACGTCGTGTCAGCGCTTCCGCAGTCGGTCTGCGTGGGTACGTAGACAACACTCTCCCCTCTTGTTGCTATGCATCACCATGATCTTGCGTGTGCGTAGGAAATTTTTTGAAATTACTACGAAACCCAACACTTTGGAAAGTTCATCACCCAAAGGAAGAGCAAGTTGCAGTAATTATGCACGAAGGCATATCAACATCAAAAGTATCAGCTTGCCTATTACAAGGCAGCACGGTGCCCACAATAAGATCATTGTTTTTCGCAAGGGAGAAGCAGTTTTAAACCGGCATCCGGTTCAAGCTTGGCCACCAGCCTGGCCTGATGGTTGTGGATCATCCTGCGCCGCTTCAGCTTCAGTTTCTCTACCCAGCGACTGGAAATCAACAGTTGTCCAGTCGATTCCCATTAATGCTTGAAAGACAGCTTCATCATGGATCAGCAATGACCGGTCAATATCGGGAGCGTAAGTATGCTTACGGATTGGAGGGATAAGATTTTCCGATTCATGAATTGGTGCAGCTATTCGCTTGTTCTGATTGTCATATTGGGCTTGATAATGAAACAAGTCTGCTTCTTCAGCCAATTGACAAGCTAGCGGACGCACCTCCCGGATTATGGCTCGCAGATCCGCTTCACCAAACTCTAACCCATCTTCCTTCAAGCTGGGATAGCCCTGAGCCGCTTCAATAGGATCAAAATTCGGCACCCAAGCTTTTGCCCGGATTAAGGCATTGATCGCACCGGTTCGAGCAGCAGATTTCTTCAGTTCTTCGACCCGGGCAGGAAGCACCGACAGTTTCATCAGAGTGTCTTGAATCAAAGTGGGCGCTGGTTTGTTGTGGGATGCAGTACAGATGATACGTTGTGCACCAGTGTACAGTTGTTCGATCAACGTATAGGCGGCTTTCAATTTCTTCCGCACATCTGACCCCAAGTGACTAATGCGTGTCCCTGAAATATCATAAAGGGTTAACAAACCGGCATCTCTGTAAGACGACAGAATCAATTCAGAAGTCAAACTGGCTTACCAAAGATAGCAGTGGTCATGGCATGCACGTGCCGCTTTATGCTGGTCAGTTCATTCGCCACCGGTTTTAGTGCAGCCTCGGCATCCTCTGCTCGTTTGATTAAAGCGGACTTTTCAGTGGCCCAATCCGCCCGCTTCTTCTTGAAGCTCTCCTTAAGCTGTTCCATGGCGCTTAAAGCGCTGGCTAATTCCTCTTTTGCTTTGGAGGTTTCAGCTTGTTGGGATTTCAGGTTTTCTTGGAGATCGGTGACTTGGCTTTCTTTCGTCTTCAGCTCAGCCTGCATGCAGACAGTTATATGCTTCAGCAAAACGGTACAAGGATTGAAGTACCAACCACATAACAAGTTATGCACTTGGCACTTGGGGGCTAATGCATATTTGATCTTCATCTTTCAATTGCTTACAAAGTCCCAAGATCAATACAAGTATTCAACTTGGCACTTGGGGGCTAATGGCTATTCGCTCGTATATATTCTGATGCGGCAATCTCAATTACTTAAAGTCCCGATTTAACTACGCTAAGTTGAACCGGCCCTTGGGGGCTACATCAGCGAATTTCAAAGCATTAAGATTTATATTAGTAAGTCCCGGTTTGAAAGAAGATTACAAACCGGCCCTCAGGGGCTAGGAGCGTCAACAAGAATTGAAATATACAAGCAGGAAAGAGCATATGGAAGTTACCTCATATTTATCTTTCATCATATTAACCAGACCGGCTTCATAGTCACGATTGGTATACAGCCGGTTCAGGTAGCCGGAATGGATATCTTGAGCGTTCAAAGCAGCGTAAGTCGCCAGATCAGCATTCCACTTGCCTTTGCCAAAGGCAGCAAATTCTTCCTTGGCAGAATGTTTGGACAAAGCTACAGGATTGCTTGGCTCTGTATGGCCAATGCCAGTAATGACAACCTCATCATCCTTGGTATCGCCGGTTTGCACTGGGTTGTTGGCTTGTCAGTGGGCTTTGTTGGACCGGTGGATTTCTCAATCCGGATGGAGCTTGTGGGCTGATTGACAGGACTTGAGGTATCAATAGGTCTCTCTTCAGCAATAAGATCGTCGTCTTGCTGCGGTGGATCATTGGGTATATCCTCAGGAATAGCCGCTTCAAGATCTGGTGTTTTGCCCGGTTCAAGGACGGCATCCTCTTCGGCCGCTTTGTCCAAGCGAGCCTTCTTGCTTGGCCTAGGTTTGGCCCTGAAAGGAATAATAAAATCAAATACAGCATATGTTCCAAGGCGATTTGCTGCAAATATCATGATAAGTATAGCTTACCCAAGCACCGTTTTGAGCGGTGGCAGCTGAGTAGCCGATGACTCGCCAGAGGATGAGTGGGAAGTAACCTGATAATCGGAGTTAGATGGATTAAGAGGTTGACGAAAGCAGCCCGCTTTAGGACAAGCACTGACAAGCAAATTAGAGACCTCTGAACGGCGTTTTTGAACCGGACTGTTCGGTAAACCAGCAGAGGTAACTACCTGGCCGTTGTGCCGGGTTGTGCGACGAACTTCGTGCTGTTGGGTCTTCATAAGAAATTTGGGATCCAAATAAGCAAGAGGATGAGAAAATTTAACTTTCCGGTTTGCCTGACGGATTTTTAGTGAAGGCAAAGGTTTTGAATCGGAAGAGAGAATAATTACCTCTGCAGCATCAGCATGGCTGGCTTCGGCATCATCCTGACAAATATCATCATCAATAAGACGCATGAAAAATAAGCCAAGTGAGTCAAGCCCTACCTCAAGGTCCGGATTATCCACATCATCATCAGGGGCCGGATTAGAGGATGCAGTGGTTCTTTTCCTGTGGGCAGTCTTCTTCACAGCTTTAGTCTTTTGCCGGGTTGTCCTTTCCGGTTTGTCTGGTTTTTCTGGTTTCTCCTGCGGCAGTTTCTTGCTCCAAAACGAATCATTGCCCTGGTTACACAGACACTGATATTAAACAATGACAAGATGTATCAACAGCAGATTCAGCAAAAAGAAAAATCAAACTCTTACAGCTGGCGGTTTGTTGGTGGCACAGAAGGGAAGCAGGCCGGTTTTAGCACAGATGTGTTCCGGTTCATTCAGCATCTTATTCACAGCCTCTGTGATTTCTTCATCGGTGAGCTGGATGTTGGAATGTCGCAGTGGATCATCAACATTGCCAGTATACTCGCACATCAAACCGGAGCGCTGACTAAGGGGCAGTATGCTCCATGATATCCAACGGCGGGCGAGATCAACCCCTGTTAAACCGTTGGCCATAAAGGCTCTGAGCTTCGATAGTTGAGGAGCATATTTGCTTCTCTCCTGGGCAGTCAACCTTTGCGGAAAGGGGTGTGTATTGCTGAGCCGCTCCGGACGAAAGCCAAGCAAGGGATTTTCACCAGCAGGGGAGGTGTCTTTGCAATAGAACCATGTTTGATTCCATACTTTGGGGTGGCTGTGTAGCTTGGCGTGAGGGTATGTGACCTCTTTCCTTTTCTGAATCACCACGTCACCCAACTCCGTATTGGAGCCGTCAGTAAACTCAGTGCGGCGATTTAGATGGAAACCGTCTCTGAATAATTCCACTTTGGGCTCCTCTTGAAAGAATGCCTCACAGAGCACTTGGAAGTGACACATGTTTGTAACAGAGTTGGGGCCAGTATCTTGTGGATGGAGTTGAAAATCGGCTAACACGTCCCGGTAAAATTTAGAACCGGGCGGCTTAAAGCCCCGGGCTAAGTGATCTACGAAAACGACGACCTCTCCTTCTTGAGGTGTGGGAGGGCATTCTTTGCTAGGAGCCCTCCAATGGATGGTATCTTTGCTGCTTAAGGCGCCGATCAGGACTAAATCGTCCAGTTGAGCCTCTGTGACGCGAGAAGGAACCCAGTTGCACTCATATACTTGCTTGGCCATGATGAAATCTACAAGGTAGATGATCCCGGTTCAAAAATGCATTGATTAAGGTACATTGGTATGTGCAATGTTAAACCGGAGACAGATCTATCTAAACCGGAGTTTTATGAAGCAACAACATCTGGCGGTTCAACAAGGGGACTAATGGTATATACCGGTTTGGCAATTTTTTCTACAAGGTTAAACCGCCTGATCTAAGCATTGAAACAGCTGAGATTGCGGATGGATAAGTATGCAGAAACAGATTTCACAAGATTTCTCTACAGCGTTGGATCTGAAGCAAGTTCAGAAAAATAAGAAAAATATTCAAAAGCTCAAAGCAGAACAGTATTGAATCAATGGGCAGAAATATATGTGAGATCTATGGTCTTGGGCATGAAACTAAAGGCGGATACTAAAAGCTACCGCTACACCGAGCAGGGGTTCACAGATGCATCCAGGAGCTAGTATATGAACAGGAACAGGTGATGAACACTGCAAGAACACGAAACCCTAGAACAGATCTGTGTTGAGAAGAGCAGAAGGCTTACCAGAGTTGAGGAAGACGCGGAAGGTTGCCGCGGTGCTCTGGTGCGTTCAGGTTGATGCAGCGGCCAAGGTTGGTGCAGAAGTTGACGGCGGCGGCGGAGCTCCGAGGCTGGAGACACGAGGAAGACAAAGAAGAAAGGCACGAAGGGGAGAAAAGAAATGACCCTTTGGTCCTATTTATAAGGCAAAAGGACATGTGTCAGGCACGACAATCAAGGGGCCACGAAACGGAGCTGTCGCCTCGATTTCCGCAGATCTATTAAACAAGGAAGCATAATGGATAGCTTCGTTATGACAGGTGGCGTCACTCCGGTTTACAACGACCAGAGAAGATGACATCACGGTGATTCAACAAACTGCAAGAAGATATTGAAGATGAAGGTTTTTGCTAAAGGATTGACATGAACATGTTCAAATCAATCTAGGGCCTAATGTTGGGGATATTACTACTAGGCGTAAACCGGCCTATCTGGGCCGGATTGACTTCGTCAGTAGTTAAGTATGTTAAAGCCCGAGAAGGCAGATGAGGGCTCAAGGCCCATGGTCGGTTCAAGGCCTGTAGCCGTAAACCGGCGTTGGTAGTTAACTTGTATTGTAAGTTAGGAATAAGTAGAGACCAAACCGGACACATCTATGAACCGGTATTGGGACTCTGTGAACCGACGGGCGTCACCCATGTATATAAGGGGACGACCCAGCAGCGGTTCAAGGACAGACAACAACTCGAGACATAGGCGAAGCTTGTTTGCTCCCTAATCATCGAAACCCCGTCAATTCCATTACAACTAGACGTAGGCTTTTACCTTCATTGAAGGGGCCGAACTAGTATAAACTCTCTTGCGTCCCTGTGTTCGCTTTAACCCCTTCAAGCTAACCCATCGCGATGGCTCCATGACTAAGTCCTTTCTGTAGGACATCTGCCGTGACAAAACCACGACAACTTGCGAACCGTGCCTTATGGGTAAGATGACAAAAACACCGTTCTCCGGTACTATGGAGAGAGCAACAGATTTGTTGGAAATCATACATACATATGTATGTGGTCCGATGAATGTTGAGGCTCATGGCGGATATCGTTATTTTCTCACCTTCACAGATGACTTAAGCAGATATGGGTATATCTACTTAATGAAACATAAGTCTGAAACATTTGAAAAGTTCAAAGAATTTCAGAGTGAAGTTGAAAATCATCGTAACAAGAAAATAAAATTCCTGCGATCTGATCATGGAGGAGAAAATTTGAGTTATGAGTTTGGTGTACATTTGAAACAATGCGGAATAGTTTTGCAACTCACGCCACCCGGAACACCACAGCGTAATGGTGTGTCCGAACATCGTAATCGTACTTTACTAGATATGGTGTGATCTATGATGTCTCTTACTGATTTACCGCTATCGTTTTGGGGTTATGCTCTAGAGACGGCCGCATTCACGTTAAATAGGGCACCATCAAAATCCTTTGAGACGACGCCTTATGAACTATGGTTTGGCAAGAAACCAAAGTTGTCGTTTCTGAAAGTTTGGGGTTGCGATGCTTATGTGAAAAAGCTTCAACCTGATAAGCTCAAACCCAAATCGAAGAAATGTGTCTTCATAGGATATCCAAAGGAAACTATTGGATACACCTTCTATCACAGGTCCAAAGGCAAAACTTTTGTTGCTAAATTCGGAAACTTTCTAGAGAAGGAGTTTCTCTCGAAAGAAGTGAGTGGGAGGAAAGTAGAACTTGATGAGGTAACTGTACCTGCTCCATTATTGGAAAGTAGTACATCACAGAAACCAGTTTCTGTGACACCTACACCAATTAGTGAGGAAGCTAATGATGATGATCATGAAGCTTCAGAACAAGATACTACTAAACCTCGTAGATCAACCAGAGTAAGATCCGCACCAGAGTGGTACGGTAATCCTGTTCTGGAAGTCATGCTACTAGATCATGATGAACCTACGAACTATGGAGAAGCGATGGTGAGCCCAGATTCCGCAAAATGGCTTGAAGCCATGAAATCTGAGATGGGATCCATGTATGAGAACAAAGTATGGACTTTGGTTGACTTGCCCCATGATCGGCAAGCAATTGAGAATAAATGGATCTTTAAGAAGAAGACTGACGCTGACGGTAATGTTACTGTCTACAAAGCTCGACTTGTCACAAAAGGTTTTCGACAAGTTCAAGGGATTGACTATGATGAGACCTTCTCACCCGTAGCGATGCTTAAGTCTGTCCGAATCATGTTAGCAATTGCCGCATTTTATGATTATGAAATTTGGCAGATGGATGTCAAAACTGCATTCCTGAATGGATTTCTGCAAGAAGAGTTGTATATGATGCAACCGGAAGGTTTTGTCGATCCAAAGGGAGCTAACAAAGTGTGCAAGCTCCAGCGATTCATTTATGGACTGGTGCAAGCCTCTCGGAGTTGGAATAAACGCTTTGATAGTGTGATCAAAGCATTTGGTTTTGTACAGACTTTTGGAGAAGCCTGTATTTACAAGAAAGTAAGTGGGACCTCTGTAGCATTTCTGATATTATATGTAGATGACATATTACTAATCGGATATGATATAGAATTTCTGGATAGCATAAAGGGATACTTGATAAGAGTTTTTCAATGAAAGACCTCGGTGAAGCTGCTTACATATTGGGCATTAAGATCTATAGAGACAGATCAAGACGCTTAATTGGACTTTCACAAAGCACATACCTTGACAAAGTTTTGAAAAAGTTCAAAATGGATCAAGCAAAGAAAGGATTCTTGCCTGTATTACAAGGTGTGAAATTGAGTAAGACTCAATGCCCGACCAATGCAGAAGATAGAGAGAAAATGAAAGATGTTCCCTATGCTTCAGCCATAGGCTCTATCATGTACGCAATGCTGTGTACCAGACCTGATGTGTGTCTTGCTATAAGCCTAGCAGGCAGGTACCAAAGTAATCCAGGAGTGGATCACTGGACAGCGGTCAAGAACATCCTGAAATACCTGAAAAGGACTAAGGATATGTTTCTCATATATGGAGGTGACAAAGAGCTCATCGTAAATGGTTACGTTGATGCAAGATTTGACACTGATCCGGATGATTCTAAATCGCAAAACGGATACGTGTTTACATTAAACGGTGGAGCTGTCAGTTGGTGCAGTTCTAAACAAAGCGTTGTGGCGGGATCTACATGTGAAGCGGAGTACATAGCTGCTTCGGAAGCAGCAAACGAAGGAGTCTGGATGAAGGAGTTCAGATCCGATCTAGGAGTCATACCTAGTGCATCGGGTCCAATGAAAATCTTTTGTGACAATACTGGTGCAATTGCCTTGGCAAAGGAATCCAGATTTCACAAGAGAACCAAGCACATCAAGAGACGCTTCAATTCCATCCGGGATCTAGTCCAGGTGGGAGACATAGAGATTTGCAAGATACATACGGATCTGAATGTAGCAGACCCGTTGACTAAGCCTCTTCCACGAGCAAAACATGATCAGCACCAAAGCTCCATGGGTGTTAGAATCATTACTGTGTAATCTAGATTATTGACTCTAGTGCAAGTGGGAGACTGAAGGAAATATGCCCTAGAGGAAATAATAATGTTATTATTTTATTTCCTTATATCATTATAAATGTTTATTATTCATGCTAGAATTGTATTATCCGGAAACATAATACTTGTGTGAATACATAGACAAACCAAACGTCACTAGTATGCCTGTACTTGACTAGCTCATTAATCAAAGATGGTTATGTTTCCTAACCATAGACATGTGTTGTCATTTGATTAACGGGATCACATTATTAGGAGAATGATGTCATTGACATGACCCATTCCATTAGCTTAGCACCCGATCGTTTAGTATGTTGCTATTGCTTTCTTCATGACTTATACATGTTCCTATGACTATGAGATTATGCAACTCCCGTTTGCCGGAGGAACACTTTGTGTGCTACCAAACGTCACAACGTAACTGGGTGATTATAAAGGAGCTCTACAGGTGTCTCCAAAGGTACATGTTGGGTTGGCGTATTTCGAGATTAGGATTTGTCACTCCGATTGTCGGAGAGGTATCTCTGGGCCCTCTCGGTAATGCACATCACATAAGCCTTGCAAGCATTGCAACTAATGAATTAGTTGTGAGATGATGTATTACGAAATGAGTAAAGAGACTTGCCGGTAACGAGATTGAACTAGGTATTGAGATACCGACGATCGAATCTCGGGCAAGTAAAATATCAATGACAAAGGGAACAACATATGTTGTTATGCGGTCTGACCGATAAAGATCTTTGTAGAATATGTAGGAGCCAATATGAGCATCCAGGTTCCGCTATTGGTTATTGACCAGAGACGTGTCTCGGTCATGTCTACATTGTTCTCGAACCCGTAGGGTCCGCATGCTTAAGGTTTCGATGACAGTTATATTATGAGTTTATGAGTTTTGATGTACCGAAGTTAGTTCGGTGTCCCGGATGTGATCACGGACATAACGAGGAGTCTCGAAATGGTCGAGACATGAAGATTGATATATTGGACGGCTATATTCGGACACCGGAAGTGTTCCGGGTGATTTCAGAGAAAACCGGAGAGCCGGAGGGTTACCGGAACCCTACCGGGAGAAGTAATGGGCCATATGGGCCTTAGTGGAGAGAGAGAGGGGGGCAGCCAGGGTGGGCCACGCGCCTCCTCCCCCCTGGTCCGAATTGGACTAGGAGAGGGGGGCAGCGCCCCCTTTCCTTCTCCCTCCCCACTTCCTTCCCCCTCCTAGTAGGAGTCCTACTCCTACTAGGAGGAGGACTCCTCCTGGCGCGCCAATAGGGGCCGGCCGGCCTCCTCCCCTTGCTCCTTTATATACGGGGGCAGGGGGCACCCCTAGACACACAAGTTGATCCACGTGATCATATTCTTAGCCGTGTGCGGTGCCCCCTTCCACCATAATCCTCGATAATATTGTAGCGGTGCTTAGGCGAAGCCCTGCGACGGTAGTACATCAAGATCGTCACCACGCCGTCGTGCTGACGGAACTCTTCCCCGACACTTTGCTGGATCGGAGTCCGGGGATCGTCATCGAGCTGAACGTGTGCTAAAACTCGGAGGTGCCGTAGTTTCAGTGCTTGATCGGTCGGGCCATGAAGACGTACGACTACATCAACCGCGTTGTGCTAACGCTTCCGCTGTCGGTCTACAAGGGTACGTAGATCACACTCTCCCCTCTTGTTGCTATGCATCACCATGATCTTGCGTGTGCGTAGGAAAAATTTGAAATTACTACGTTCCCCAACAGGTAAGGGAAGCCCGGGCCTTGCGATTTGGCATGGAGATGTTGGAGCGGTGGACCCACCAATCTTTGACAGATTGCTCAAGATGCCATGTAGAAGTGTCAAGGTGCTCAAGGTGTAGCCATTCATTGACCAAATTCCAAAGGCGAATGGTGAATCTACATTTGTAGAAGAGGTGGGCGCCGGACTCTTGCACACGCTTGCATAGGGGGCAAAGGTCGCAATTTGGCCACCCACGCTTTGCCAGTCTTTCAGCTGTCCAAATCCTATCTTGGATAGCCAACCACGCGAAGAACTTCACTTTAGGCGGCGCCCAGGCTTTCCACACCGCATGTGGCATCGGAGAGTGTGTGGAGCCCATGAATTGTGCCAAGGCGCTTGCCGGCGAGTATTGTCCGTTCTCAGTGTGCTTCCAGACGATTTCATCCTCGACGTGCTCCACAAGATGAAAGCCATTGATGAGAGTCCAAAGGTTTATGAATTGCCTAATGTGCTCGACGGTGAAGCTTATCGTGATCTTAATCTTGGAGATCCATGCATCATTGAGGAGCGCATCCTTGACTTTCCAATTTTTCCTCGAGGATGCCTCGAAGATAAGAGGTGCGATTTCCTTAGGCTTCCGGTCTTGAACCCATGGAGCTTCCCAAAAGGGGGTCCTCGCCCCATTACCAACCGTGATTGTTGTGCATGCATAGAAGAGGTTGAGGTCCATCTCATCGCAAGGATTTCCCATGCCAACCCACATTCTCGTTGGTTCCTTCCACTCGAACCAAGGCCATCTCAGTCTTAGGGCTCTTGCAAATTTAGTTGTGTTCAGTACTTCGAGACCTCCCCTCTCAAAAGGTCGGCAGACCATGTCCCAGTTGACCTTGCACTTGGCACCAGTCGTCCTGTCTGCATCGGACCAAAGGAATGCCCTCGCAATCTTGTTTGTGCTATGTAGGATGCTCGGGGGGACAATCAACGGTGTGATGTAGTAGACCACTTGTGAGGCGAGTGAAGATTTGACAAGTGTGGTGCGCCCGATGGTGGTAATGTTGTTACCCTCCCATGGGATGAGCTTGGCCGCCGCCTTGTCCTCTAGGAATTGAAAGTCCACTTTCTTGAGTTGCCACACCGAGAGTGGAAGCCCCAAGTATCTCATCGGAAAAGAAGCCCTCACCGCCGACAAGCTTTGGGTGATATGCTCGAGGTTTAGGTGTGCACATTTGATTGGGACGAACGAGCTCTTGTTGAAGTTGGTTTGGAGGCCTGAGACCTCACCAAAGCCTTTGAGGATGGCGGCGAGGTTGTCAATGTCTCTCTTAATGGGCGCCATGAATACCGCGGCATCATCCGCATACAGGGAGGTTCGCATGATAGTGCCCCTACCCCGGATCTTGTGGAGTAGCCCCTTTCTTGTAGCCAAATTCGAGAAGTTGTTGAAGGGGGTCGATAGAGATGACAAATAGGAGAGGTGACAAGGGGTCCCCTTGCCTGAACCCGCAGCGGTGGAAGATTGCAGGGCCGGGCACCCCATTGAGGAGAATCCTGGATGATGATGAGTTTAGGAGAGCAGCCATCCAATTGCGGAACTTGCATGGGAAACCCCTCCTACGCAGGAGATCGAGGATATACTCCCAACGCACCGAATCAAAAGCCTTGCGGATGTCAAGTTTGAAGAGGAGTGATGCAGTCTTGCTTTTGTGAAGTCGGCGTGCGAGATTCCGCACATACATGAAGTTGTCGTGGATGCTCCTTCGCTTGATGAAGGCACTCTGGGCATTGGAAACTAAAACATCCATGTAAGGTCGTAGTCGGATCGCTAGGATCTTTGCAATAATTTTTGCAATCTCGTGTATGAGACTAATCGGTCTGTAGTCGGCAATGCCCTCCGCCCCATCCTTCTTGGGAGAATAGAGATGACCTAACAGTCTTTATTTCCCAAATATGCTCTTGTGAGCTTGAGCACACATGCGCCTTTTGTTATAGTAAAATCCGAAAAAGGTACTTTAAAAAATTGAAAATCTGAAATTTTTCGGCGACAAGCGTTGATGTGTGCTTCATATGCCTGCAAATTTTTGTGACGGGTGACATTCATGGAGGTCTCGGCAAAAAAAGAGTTGATGCTTCAAAAACTTGGAGCATCGTTTTTTTCTTTTTCAAACCTCCACATATGCCATTCCAATGGGAAAATACGCACGCCCGTGAAACACACATCAATGTTTGTTGCTAAAAGAATTCAGACTTCTTGAATTATTTTTTATTTTACTGTTGCAAATGGTGCACGTGAGCTGGAGCTCACAAACTCCCTTCTCCGTGGAAATCGCAAATCCAGATTCCGGCTATGAAACGAAACCTGGCGTATCAAAATTTGCATGCGAGTCGTTGGATAGCATCAAAACGCCTAGATTAGCGGTAGCAGTGACGTCGTATAATGGTCTCAGAAACTATTCGTTGCTCGGACCGTTCAAAGCTCCCGGCGCCGTGCAAGGCCCTGGGTACTACACCAGGGAGAGGGAGGTCAACTGAACTTTCTCAAGCTACATACGCATCGAAGCCACGTTGATCTAGACAGCATCGGTCAGAGAGAATTGTTCAGCATTCAGAATTCACTCCATTCGTCAGGCAACTAAATATGTTGGTCTTGTCAGCGCCGCCACTTCTCCATTTCTCACGAGCCGCCTCTCATCGCTTGCTGAGGCTGTTATTGCCGTCTTCTCCTTCCCGTCTGCCGGCCAGAACAGCGACGGTCTTTACCAGGTCAGAGAGTAGAAGCGTTCAACGTGTTGGTACGCGCTGCTGGAATAAAACGTCCATCCTGAAATGGACTCGCCGACTGTCGACTGACCGACCGCTTCAATCCGGGCGACTGGCTGAAACAGTCTCCATTTGGCACCTTGCTGATCCAAATTGCTGGGAGTTGGATCCTTCGGGAGACTTAATAATTTAAACTGCGATGAAACTAGTTGGGTAAACGATGAACAAATTATTGTATGTTGTACTTGAATTCACCAGAGAATTCGCAGGAAAACAACGAAGTAAACAGACTCTATGAAGTATGAACATGTTGAGGAATGCTGGTATAGTTTTGCACAATTTGCAGTTCGGAGCTGAATGAAAAACAGCTACGGAAATGGACACTACGCGGAATGGTCGGCGTCCACGCTGTGGAACTCGGCCGAGTCCGTCTTCCGCTGCGCGCTGCCGACGATGTCCTCTATCCTGGCGGCGACGTCTGCCATCGCGGGCCGCCGGTCGGGCCGCCGCTCGGTGCACTCCGTGCCCAGCTGCAGCAGCCGCACCATCTCCTCCTCCACAAGCGCCTCGTTGGCGATGCCGGCGTCGAACACCTCGCCCGTCCACTCCTCCTGCACCACCGTGCCCACCCACTGCGGCAGGTCCGCGGCGCCGTCGCTCCCCGGCACCGAGTTCGCGGGGGCCTTCCCGGTGAGCAGCTCCAGGAGCAGCACGCCGAAGCTGTACACGTCCGCCTCCTGCGACGCCCTGCGCGGGTCCGTCACCTCCGGGGCGCGGTACCCCGTCACGCGCTTCAGCGGCACGCTGGCGCCCACGAGCTGGACGAGCCCGTAGTCGGCCACGTAGGCGCCGTCGCGCGCGTCGTTCACGAGGATGTTGGACGACTTGATGTTGCCGTGGGACGAGCCGGCGCCGGCGCCGTGAATGCAGGCGATGCCGCGCGCCGACGCCAGCGCAATGCGCGCCCGCGCCGTGAAGTCGAGGCGCTCGCTGCCCGCGCCGTGGAGGAGGGAGGAGAGGCCCTTGGCGCTCACGAAGTCGTAGACGATGAGCTTCTCCTCCTTGCTGTAGAAGTAGGAGCGCAGCGGCACCAGGTTGTCGTGGCGGAGCGCGCCGAGCGCGGCCACCGTGCCGCGGAACTCCTTCTCCGGGATGGGCACCTCCCTCAGCCTCTTGACGGTCACCACGGCGACGCCGCCCTCGAGCGTGGCGCGGTACGTCGTGCCCAGCCAGCCCTTCCCGAGCACCTCGGCCGACGCGTGCAGCAGCGATTCCAGTTCGTAGGCCACCTCCGGCTCACCTCCCACGAACACCAGCTTCTTGGCGTCGCTGGCCGTCGGCTTCGAGGAGCGCGACACGCCGCTCTTCTCCGCCCTCGCCACAGACACCGTCTCCGGTGACGCGTCCTCGTCGCCGTAGGCCGCCGTCTCGGTGGATGTGTCGGCCTTATTTGTCATGCGACGACGGAAACAGAACAGGAAGAAGATCATGGCGAGCACCACCAAGAGCGCCGCGACGGCGCCCGCAGCAATACCGGCGATCGCGGCAGTGGAGAGCTTGCTGCTCTTGCTGTCCTCAGGAGAGGCCGGGGGATTCAATGGCAATGGCGACGGCGGTGGTGGCGGCGGCGAAGTGTTCGCGCACGGGCTTAGAGGGCCGCCGCATAGCGCTGTCCCACTAAAGGCGCCGGCCGGTCTTCCGGCGAGCGACGCTGGCACAGGGCCGTCGAGCTGGTTGTTGGACACGTTGAATAGCTGAAGATTAGGGAGGTCGAGGTCCGCAGGGAGGGTGCCATTAAATCTGTTGTTCTCCAAGTACAGAGTGGCCAGCCGGGGGAGCTTGTTGAACTCCGGCGACACACGGCCAGTGAATTGATTATTCGAAAGGACGAGCCGCTGCAGCAAGCCGAGCGAGAAGAACCCCTCCGGTATCTCGCCGGCGAGCTGGTTACCCTGGAGGTAGAGATACCGGAGCTCCGCGCAGCTGCCGATGTCCGTGGGGATGCCGCCGGAGAGCGCGTTGGAGCGGAGCGACAGCGCCCTGAGCGCGGTGAGGTTGCCCAGGGTCCCCGACGGCAGCTGACCGATCAGGCCGGCGCCGGGGAGCTGCAGCGCGACGACGCGGCCGCCTCCGGTGCCGTTGTCACACCCTACGCCGCGCCACCCGCACGGCGAGACCCCGGCCGACGCGTCCCACGGGAGCCCCGGGCCGACCGCGGCCCGGAGCGCGAGCAGCGCCGCGCGGTCCGCCGCGAGGTCCGGCGCGGCGCACCGGAGCGCGGAGCACCACAGCGCGAGGACGAGAAGCAGGAGGCTGCGCGCCCGCCCACGCAGAGGCATTACCAGTCGCCGAGAGCTGAGCTGACGCGCGGCGCAGAGCCCGTATCGATGGAGTTGGCCTCGTCTCGTCTCGTCACCGGATGATCGTTAAGCAGACGTAAAGGACGATAGGAAAATGCAGAGCGCTGCGTGCGCCTACGTACGTACTACTCCTTAGTTAAGTACTCCGCTGCAAACTACTCCTACTACTAATCTTAATCTACTTGTAGTAGCCCTGGGTGGAACGGGTGTGCGGCCATATTATAGGAAGAAGTCAAACCGATGTACGCGCCAAGATGGTGCAGCAGCTAGCGCCCCACGATGTATAGCCCTGGGTGGAATAGTCGTCCGTTTCTTCGTGAGAATGATGATAGGGATGTGTGGAATGGAAGCTAGCGGTTCGCAGTTTGCAGGAAAGGGGGCGATACGCTGCACGAATCGGGTCGGTTGATGTGTGCTACAGCTCGACCGGGATAGCTGTTGGCCGGAGCAAGCACGGCCATGGTCTTCCATTTGGAGCGTTTCCTTCGGAGGTAGCACGTCTAGACCGCGTCGCTTGTACGTACGAGACAGCCGTGTCTATCAGCTTAGCCCGACCCTCTCCACGATCGTTCGCTGATTGCGTGCGGTGCGGTACGCTCACGTGTGCGGGCGTGGGGGCCGGTGAGTCGCATCACATGGGGGCATGGAGGGTGGCTGGATAGTGGCGGTAGACTAGCGGGGCGCGAGCGCCGGGCCGGGGGTTAAATTACCATTTGCGTCGGGATCGGCGTCCCGGCTGAGGTGCGCGCGCGAAAACAATGAGCGATCACGGTTGAGGATGAGGAAGAATACGTGCGCGAGCGTGCGGGCCGGAGAGGCCGACGAAATACTACAATAAAAATTTAGCTATTTCGAGAGTAAATACTACTTTCCCTAAGATTGAGACACTTATTTTGGGACGGAGGGAGTACAATACTGTAGTACCTATTTTAACATTATCTCCGTCCCCAATTAGTTGTCTATTAGTGTTACATATATTCATATCTTGACAATGACAAATTTAAGATAACTAATTCCGGACGGATGGAGTATAAAATTGGGCGCTCCTATATCCCGCCTTCAGCGAGTCTAGGTTCTGACACGCTGAAGGGGGCGAGCGAGATGGGCCGGCCCATGGGCGAGGGATGCTACAACCTCTTTTTCTGGGTTTTTATGTATTCTGTTCTTATTTTTTTTTATTTTTTTTACTTTACTTAATACTTTAAATAGATACCCTCACGTCTCATATATATACATATATATATATATATATATATATATAATACAAAAAACATTTGGAAAATGAAGCGATCGGAAAATGTTGAACAAGTATTTGAAAAATGTTAATCAACCATTCTGAAAATAATGAACTAGTATTTGAAAAAAATATGAATAGGTATTTAAAAAATGGTAATCAAGTATTCAGAAAATATTGAACAAGTATTTAAAAAATGTCAATCAAGCATTCGGAAAATGTTCGACGTGTATAGAAAAAATGTTGATCATGTATTAAAAATATGTTGATTTTATTATCATGTATACAAAAATGTTAATTAAGAATTCAAATAAAAATGTTGAACAAGTGTTTGAAATATGTCAATCAATTATTTCAGAAATGTTAAAATGAGTATAGAAAAAACTGTTGACCATGTACCATGTATACAAAAATGTTAGTCAAGCATTTGAAAAAACATTGAACTAGAGTTTGAATAATGTTAACCAAGCATTTGGAAAATGTTAAATGTTTATAGCAAAATATTGACCATGTATTAATTTTTTTAAATCTTTTGATTTGAAAACTGTTATCAAGCATTAAAAAAGTATAGAAAAAATGTTAACCATGTATTAAAGAAATGTTGTATCAAGCATTTGAATTTTATAAAACATATATGTATAGAAACAATGTTGGCAATATATTAAAAACGTTAAATTTGTATTGGAAAAATGTTAATCATGTATTATAAAAATGTTGTTGACATATACAACAAACCTGGAATGAAAACCAAAAATAAAAAAAGAAAATCAAAAAATTTAAAACCAATCAATAAAACAAAATAAACCAAATAAAGAAGAATAGAAAATAGAAACCGAAGAAACAAATGCGAAAAGAATGAAAAGGGAATAAAAAATTGTGATGAAAAGGGAAAAACAAAAGAAAAAAACCAAGAAAAAACTGAATAAAACAAAATAGGTGAAGAACATCTTCTCTTTTACCTATAGTTCATCATGAACCAGTCGCAGTGGTTGTGGCTAGCATCGCCAGGTCCTACCCAGGAGACCTGGGTTTGAACCTGAGGTTTCGCTCGCTTTTTTGTCCAAGTTCTTTTTTATTAAGTGGGTCCCGGTTGCTACAAGAAATAGAAGAATCCTTTCACGAGAGTTGCTATTGTCTTTCTAAAAGCATCTCTAGCAGACCCGTATAACGCCGACCCGTAAAACGTGTTTGTAGTTCACGGAAAAACGGCTTTGCGGGCCGGCGCGAGTGGCCGCAGAGTCAGACCCCGCAAAACGGACCCGTATAAAAGGATATTCGTGGAATATGCTTTATTATGGGTCGGCTTTACGAGGTCTGCTCTTGCGCTGCTCCCTGATACGTCTCCAACGTATCTATAATACGTATATATATTCTGTTTTAGATGTTTAATGGGCTTATTTATACACTTTTATATTATTTTTGGGACTAACCTATTAACCGGAGGCCCAGCCCAAATTGCTGTTTTTTTACCTATTTCAGTGTTTCGCAGAAAAAGAATATCAAACGGAGTCCAAACGGAATGAATCCTTCGGGAGCGTGATTTTTGGAACAAATATGATCCAGAGGACTTGGAGTGGACGTCAAGCAATCAACGAGGAGGCCACGAGGCAGGGGGCGCGCCCTCCACCCTCATGGGCCCCTCATGGCTCCACCGACCTACTTCTTCCTCCTATATATACCTACATACCCTGAAAATATCAGAGAACACCACAAAAACCTAATTCCACCGCCGCAACCTTCTGTACCCAAGAGATCCCATCTTGGGGCCTTTTCTGGAGCTCCGCCGGAGGGGGCATTGATCACGGAGGGCCTCTACATCAACTCCATGGCCCCTCCAATGATGTGTGAGTAGTTTACCTCAGACCTTCGGGTCCATAGTTATTAGCTAGATGGCTTCTTCTCTCTCTTTGGATCTCAATACAAAGTTCTCCTCGATTCTCTTGGAGATCTATTCGATGTAATCCTGTTTTGCGGTGTGTTTGTCGTGATCCGATGAATTGTGGGTTTATGATCAAGATTATCTATGAACAATATTTGAATCTTCTCTGAATTCTTTTATGTATGATTGGTTATCTTTGCAAGTCTCTTCGAATTTTCAGTTTGGTTTGGCCTACTAGATTGATCTTTCTTGCAATGAGAGAGGTGCTTAGCTTTGGGTTCAATCTTGCGGTGCTCGATCCCAGTGACAGAAAGGGAAACGACACGTATTGTATTGTTGCCATCGAGGATAAAAAGATGGGGTTTATATCATATTGCATGAGTTTATCCCTCTACATCATGTCATCTTGCTTAAGGCGTTACCCGTTCTTATGAACTTAATACTCTACATGCATGCTGGATAGCGGTCGATGTGTGGAGTAATAGTAGTAGATGCAGGCAGAAGTTGGTGTTGGGGATACACATAACAGGTAGGCCCACGAAGGGTCAAAATATCATAAAGCATGGGGTCCACACAACATGTGGGTCCAGATAAATTTCATACATGCATACTATCCACTCGGACAAGCAGCATACTATCCACTCGACCAAGCAGCATACATCCACTCGGATAACAGTTCACCACTCGACCGTACGACTCACTCGGGCATACAAAGACTAGCAGGCAGCAAAGCAGTCAAAGCATCATTCTCATAGTGAAGGCTTGGTAGTGAGCTGGCATTATGGCATTCATGCCCCACTTTGTAACATAGGAGGTGAGGGGGTGGCACACTCTATATAAGCCACCCCCAGCACTAGACTTGGGGCAAGTTCTTTCTTCTACCTCTCTCTCTAGTCTCAGGACTTAGCTCAGGCATGGGGATCTGTTCCTCTCTCTCATTGTAATCTCCGGATACATACTCAGATAAAACAAAGCCTCTCCGGAGCACGAGACGTAGGGCTGTTATCTCCACCGTGAGAGGCCCGAACTCGCTAAAACCACCGTGTCACCCATATGCATCTTGATAGATCATGCTCCATTACCCTATACCTTTATTATTGTCGGAATCATTCCCACGACAGTTGGCGCCCACCATGGGGCAGGTGTCTTAGCAGTTTATTGGAGAAGTTGTGATTCTTCCGATTCCCATCATCATGGTTTCCGGCGGAGGATTGGCTGCAGGCCGCGAGATCCATCTCGGCGCGCTCGTCTTCATCGCCGAAGACTCCGCTTGGCTTCACGAAGCTCCACTCGACGTCGAGGCGCTCCCCATCCACGGGGCGACGCACTTCTGTGTTTGCGTTCGCGACGTCCTTCTTCGACAACCGTCGACTCCGTATCAGTCGACTCTTGTGGCAACCTCCCTCTCCGTTGTTCACCGGCGCCAGTGATCCGGTCGATCGCGGCTTCAGCGGTGGGTGAGGCACACGGTGGCCCGCCAATCGGCCACCCCGCAAATCGCGGCAATCGAGCCCGATGAAACTCTCTACGGCCTATTCGATCTGTCGACTGGTTCCGTCGAGACTGCGTCCGAATGCGACAGCAGCGACCCCGCGGCGGAAGTCTTGATGGTCAATGGACCACGCAGTCCTCCTAGCTTCACTCGGGAAGGCAGTGGCGATGGCGGTGGTGATCCGTCGCGTGCTCACGAGGAGTACCGCCCCGAACCCCTCTCTTCGCAGCGGAGGGAAGATCTTCGTCGCCGCAATATGGATGCACTTCACACTCCTATCGTTGGAGAAACCCCCGAGGCCCAGGCCTTGGAGGAGGCGTGCCTGGCCAACTTGGCTGAGCGCACTCGACTGGAGAACCTCCAACACGCACTCGACGAGCATGCTTGGCAGCGAATCCCCGAGTCAAGTCGACGACAACTTTTTCCGCCTCCGACTCAGGTATATCAAACTCCGATCCAGAATCTCACAACTGCAGCTCGAATAGCAGAGTCAATTCAACCTTCCCAGTCAAAAGTTGGCCGAGGTTTGATGCAGATCCGGCCTTTACTCCGGGCAGCGGGAGAGCAGAATACAGCGGTATCTCAGTCGCAGAATAGGATTCATAGCAGGTCTGTGGTGGGGGATACTGTCCAGTCTGCCCATAGCCCGAGACGGCATCCGCGGCATGAGGGACGTGGATACCGGCAAGATCAGTACAGGAACCGTGAGTAGTATGATCATCGACTCGACCACGATGATCGTCGTCGAGTGCCACACCTCCTCTGAGGAGTGGGTCGTACGTGCCTCGGCGGCAAGATGACAGGTGCCCCCACAGCGGCGAACGGAGAATTCTAGTCGACCCCAGAGAACCAGGCTTTGATGCAAGGTCAATCCTCGTTCAAGGTCTGGTTGATAGAAACAGAGCTCACAGAGAAGGCCACGATAGAGACCATCCGACTGGAAGCAGGGTACACGTTTCAGGACCCGAGTGTTTCAGTAGAGCCATCAGAGCAGCAGTGATTCCTCCAAACTTCAGGTTGGCGACTGGAGTCAGCAAGCTCACCGGCGAATCCAAGCCAGACGCTTGGCTTGAGGATTATGAAGTGGCTGTGCAGATTGGTGGTGGCAATGATGATGTAGCCATGAAGCACCTCCCCTTGATGTTGGAGGGCTCTGCCAGAGCGTGGTTGAATCAGTTGGCTCCTGGCAGCATATACAGTTGGGAAGAACTTGCTCGAGTGTTTGTTAGGACCTTTGAAGGCACTTGCAAAAGGCCGGCAGGGTTGACAGAATTGCAGTGTTGTGTCCAGAAACCGAATGAAACTTTGAGAGATTATATCCAGAGATGGATCACGTTGCACCATACAGTGGAGAATGTGTCAGATCACCAAGAAATTTTTGCCTTCAAGGAAGGCATTAAGTATCGGGAGTTGAACCTGAAATTCGGTCGGACAGGAGATATGACTCTGACTCGGATGATGGAGATTGCCACCAAATATGCCAATGGTGAAGAGGAAGACCGACTCCGGAGTGGCAAACACAAAACAGTCGCCCAAGAAACCAGAGGAGTGAATTCCAGTCGGAAACAGAAGCGAAAGGCCGAACCAGCTGCTCCTGGTGAATCTTTAGCTGTTGCCCAAGGAAAGTTCAAAGGAGAATGCAAAGGGCCCTAGGCTCCCAAAAGAGTTAAGGATAAAGATGGATGTGTTGGATTTACCCTGTCATATTCATACCAAGAAATATGAAGAGGGGAACATCATTTACCCTAAACACACCACTCGACAGTGTCGTTTCCTGATCCAGCAGTTCCGAGAGAAACAACCCAAGTAAAAAGAAAAGGAGTCGGACGGAGGTGAGGATAGGAGAGAAGATGATGACAACTTTCCCAATGTCAATTCCACGCTGATGATTTTTGCTGATGTTGAAAGCAAAAGTTGATTGAAGGTTATTAACAGGGAAGTGAACATGGTTGCTCCGTCAACACCCAGTTATCTGAAGTGGTCCCAGATTGCCATCACATTCGACCAGTCAGACCACCCAGCGCATATAGCCACCCCTGGGAGGCAAGCACTGGTGGTCGACCCAGTAGTCGAAGGCACTCGACTGACTAAAGTACTGATGGATGGTGGCAGTGGCCTGAATATCCTTTATGCTGAAACCTTGAAGGGAATGGGCATTCCGATGTCCAAGCTTAGTGAAAGCAACATGAGTTTCCATGGTGTTATACCCGGCCAGAAGGCTCAGTCACTCGGCCAGATCGCACTTGATGTGGTTTTCGGTGATTCCAAGAATTACCGCAAGGAAAAGTTGATGTTTGAGGTAGTGAATTTCAAGAGTGCTTATCATGCCATTCTGGGGAGACCCGCTTATGCACGTTTTATGGCTTGACCATGTTACGTGTATCTCAAATTGAAGATGCCTGGTCCCAAAGGAGTAATCACTGTCACCGGCAATCGGCAGAAGGCAGAAGAGTGTTTCCAGAAGGGCTCAAAAATTGCCGATGCACAGATGGAAGTAGTGGAACTGCAAGAGTACTAGAAAAATGCAGATCCGAGTGATTTGCTGCGAGCCAAGAAGCCTGCCACAGAGTCCGCATTTCAGTCGTCAGGAGAATCGAAGCTGATTCATATCCACCCGACCGATCCCAATGCTGCTCCGACCCATATCTCGTCAACACTCGACAGCAAATAGGAAGAAGCGCTCATCCAGTTCCTCTGTGAGAACTGGTACATCTTTGCATGGAAACCTTCTGACATGACGGGTGTACCCAGGGGACTGGCTGAGCATCGTTTGCGAGTCGATCCGAAAGTAAAACCAGTCAAGGAACATCTCCGATGGTCCGCTGTCCAGAAGAGAAAAGCAATTGGCAAGGAAGTGGCTCGGCTCCTGGCAGCTAAGTTCATTTGAGAGATTTACCACTCTGAGTGGCTCGCTAATGTTGTCATGGTACCCAAGAAGGATGATTCACTTCGCATGTGCATTGACTTCAAGCATATCAATCGGGCCTGCCCAAAAGATCATTTTCCTCTTCCCTGCATCGACCAAATTGTCGACTCAACTGCGGGGTGTGAGCTCTTGTCCTTCATGGACGCCTATTCCGGGTACCATCAGATCCAACTGTGTGGACCCGATGAGATAAAAACGGCTTTCATCACTCCATTCGGATGTTTCTGTTACGTCACTATGCCATTCGGCCTAAAGAACGCCAGAGCCACATTCATGAGGATGATTCATAAGTGTCTGCTCACTCAAATCAGTCGGAATGTGGAAGCATACATGTATGACATTGTAGTCAAGTCACGTAACGGTTCTGACCTACTGGCTGACCTTGCTGAAACCTTTGCCAACCTCAGAAGGTATGATACCAAGCTTAATCCATCAAAGTGCACATTCGGAGTTCCTGGCGGAAAGTTACTCAGTTTCCTCGTTTTTGAACGAGGGGTCGACGCTAACCCAGAGAAAGTTGGTGCCATTCTTCGGATGAAACGCCCTGTTCGTGTGCACGATGTCCAAAAGCTTACTAGTTGTTTGGCCGCTTTGAGTCAATTCATTTCTCGTCTCGGTGAAAAGGCACTGCCTCTTTACCGACTGATGAAGAAGTCTGATAAGTTCGAGTGGACTCCCGAAGCTGATGCAGCGTTTGTAGAGCTCAAAGCCCTGCTTTCCACCCAACCGGTGCTTGCTGCACCAATCAGCAAAGAGTCTTTACTGCTTTACATTGCAGCCACTGGACAAGTTGTTAGTACAGTATATTAAGTTCAGCGCCCAGTATATTACGTTTCTGAAGTCCTGACTCCATCAAAGCGAAGATATCCCCATTATCAGAAGCTTGTTTATGGAATCTACATGACCACAAACAAGGTTGCACACTATTTCTCTGATCATTCCATTACAGTTGTCAGCAACGCTCCATTATCGGAGATTCTGAACAACAAAGATGCAACTGGTCGAGTGGCAAAGTGGGCGATTGAACTCCTTCCCCTAGATATCAAGTTTGAAGCAAAGAAGGCTATTAAGTCCCAAGCAATAGTTGATTTCCTCGCCGAGTGGATCAAACAACAACTTCCAGCCCAAATTCACTCGAAGCATTGGACCATGTTCTTCGATGGGTCCAAGATGCTGAATGGTTCCGGTGCTGGAGTGGTATTGGTCTCCCCCCTTGGTGACAAACTCAGTTATGTTCTCCAGATTCATTTTGACTCCTCCAACAATGATGCTGAATACGAGGCACTTCTGTATGGGTTGCGTATGGCCATTTCACTCAGCGTCCGTCGCCTTATGGTCTATGGCGACTCGGATTTAGTGGTCAATCAGGTGATGATGGAGTGGGACGTCAGAAGCCCAGCCATGACTAGTTATTGCAATGCAGTAAGAAAGTTAGAAAAGAGGTTCGAGGGATTAGAGCTCCATCACATCCCCCGACTGAAAAATTAAGCAGCCGATGATCTGGCAAAGATAGGCTCCAAGAGAGAAGCCATTCCTAGTAATGTGTTCCTGGAGCATATTCATGCACCTTCAGTTCAAGAAGATCCCTTCACTGAAGAGCCCCCACAGCCGAAGAGTGCCACCGATCCGACTGAAATCGAGATTCCAGCTGTCGGTGTCAAAACCGACGGATCTCGGGTAGGGGGTCCCGAACTGTGCGTCTAGGCCGGATGGTAACAGGAGGCAGGGGACACAATGTTTTACCCAGGTTCGGGCCCTCTTGATGGAGGTAAAACCCTACGTCCTGCTTAGTTAATATTGATGATATGGGTAGTACAAGAGTAGATCTACCACGAGATCAGAGAGGCTAAACCCTAGAAGCTAGCCTATGGTATGATTGTATGTTGTCTCCTACGGACTAAAACCCTCCGGTTTATATAGACACCGGAGAGGGTTAGGGTTACACAAGGTCGGTTACAAAGGAAGAGATACTCATATCCGTATTGCCTAGCTTGCCTTCCACGCCAAGTAGAGTCCTATCCGGACACGAGACGAAGTCTTCAATCTTGTATCTTCATAGTCTAACAGTCCGGCCAAAGGACATAGTCCGGCTGTCCGGAGACCCCCTAATCCAGGACTCCCTCAGTAGCCCCTGAACCAGGCTTCAATGACGATTAGTCCGGCGCGCAGTATTGTCTTCGGCATTGCAAGGCAGGTTCCTCCTCCGAATACACCACGGAAGAATTTGAATGCAAGGATAGTGTCCGACCCTGCAAAATAAGTTCCACATACCACCGTAGAGAGAATAATATTTTCGCAAATCTAATTTGCTGACTTGTTTTGGCAGCATGACGTTATGGCATGGCCCGGTGATTATTCGAACCGTTTTTCTTCAACCAGCTCCACACATAACGCGAGGCGGTTTCTTGACACGTCCTGTCAAAGCAGAGATCGTGTTCCCCCAATTACGGGATTCTTATTAATACGGTCATGGGTAACCCAACTGTGCCTAGGACTCCTAGATTATAGGCAAGTCCCAAACGGCTACGGAGAGGACGCTTGATATTCACCCTCTTTATAAAGGGACAAGGTTTTCGCTTTTCCCTCTCGTGCTCAATCGAACCCCTCCCCCGCCTCGAGTTCTAACACCCAAAGCCCAGGTCAGGTGCTCCGGATCTTCAATCATGTCCGGATCCAGCCTTCAAGGCCGATGGATGCCCTCCTCCGTCACGGAAGAGGATATCAAGAAGTTGAGGGAGGCCAGATACCTGACCGCCGAGGTTTCGCATCGGCTGCCTGCTCGAGGGCAGGTCGTCCCCACTCCCGAACCCGACGAGAACGTCGTGTTCGTCTCCCACTTCCTCCGAGGCCTAGGCCTCACTCTGGATCCCTTCGTCAGGGGTTTGATGTTCTATTACGGGCTAGATTTCCACGATCTAGCTCCGGACTCCTTTCTCCACATCTCGACATTTATTGTCGTGTGTGAGGCCTTCCTCCGCATTACCCCTCACTTCGTCCTGTGGCTCAAGACCTTTGAAGTGAAGCCGAAGATGATCGAGGGCCAACATGCAGCGTGCGGAGGCGCGTTAATAGGCAAGATGGCAGGAGCTCCGTGGCCGAAAGGTTCCTTTCCAGAGGTGTCCGAATTATGGCAACGGGAGTGGTTTTACGTCACAGCTCCCAGAAGTGCCAAGTGGGCGGCTGCCCCCGCTTTTCGCTCGAGCCCCCACCACAACTGATGTCATGGATTAGCAGAGGTTTGAGATGGGGTCCAGCCAAGGACGTGCCTACACTGCAAAGCCGCATTCAAGATCTCTTCGAGGGAGATTTTAATTTGGTTGTGGTAATGCAAGTTATGCTAGTTCGTCGAGTCCAGCCTTGCAAACGCCGGCCCCTTCGCCTGTGGGAGTTCAACCCAGAAGGACCGCGTGCCATTCAAAGTTTCCTCAGCCTGACGCACGAGGAGATGTACAAGTCATTCTTTGGACCTCAAATAGAGTGTTCGGATACTACCGAGGACGTGGGCCTGAGCAGTAACCGTGCCACCAAACAAGTAAGAAATCCTCTAGCCGAACACACCGTCTTTTATTCATCATGAAGTTATTTCTGAGAGATCGCTCTTTGACCAGGACTGGCTAACAAAGGCGAAGATGATTCAGTGTTCGGCCCCCCTCCCTGAGGGTTTGGAAAATCTGGTATTGGAAAAGATGCTCGAGCTCACACCTTGCCCAGAGCCCTCGAAGGAAGATACAGGGGGAATAATATGGGCGGAAGCGGGCCCCATTTGCTGCCAGTTCCAACCGAGGGAATGAGCGCCTCCATAAAGGAGGATAACCGGGGGAGGAAGAGGACTGCTTCGGAGGATCCGGAAGCCGAGGCCTCCAAACGGGAGAAGAAGTCTCCAACAGGGGGTCCTGCCTCGGGGGGTGCTCTTGCCGCACAAAGTTCGCGGGGGGATCAGCCCTCCAACGAGTCATAAGTGATCCAAAAAATACTTTAATAGTGAAGGTATACTATCTTTCTTCTGAGAAAATAATCGCCGCATATATCTTGCAGTTCGGGTCTGAGCCCTTCTTAGCTGAGCTCGTCTTCGGGGGATCTTCTTCCAGAGATGATGGGGAGCGAAATGCCTCCCCCGGACTCCTCCACTCAAGAAGCAAGCGACCCCGAAGTGTCGTCATGGAGGGCCTCTCCGGATCCGGTGAGGCCAGAAGATAATCCCATAGACCCCCGAAGTCCCCAGCATCCGGCTCTCGAAGAGAGAAAACAAAAGAGTCTGGCACCGTCTGGTATGCAGTCGGACGTTCTGAGGGAGCTGGTGGGGCGAGCGGTCATCTCATAAGAACACCGTACGCTGATGGGTACGGTGATGGAAAGAATTTCGTCTGCCGAAAGCAGATTACATGAAGCCTTTATGAGTCTACCGACAGGCTTTGAGGTACGTGAGATAATATGTGATAGTACCGCACATGTTAGGTGTGCCCTGTGTAGATAGTAGCCCCTGAGACTCTGATTGTCGTCGAGAACGGCGGCAAACAGAGGATCATAGTCCCAGGCAATAACCAGACTGCCTTTATGTGCAGGTGGTGGAAGCTCCGGTGGCTAGCCGGACTAGTGAGTTTGCCGAATTAAAACGGCAACTGGATGCGGCAGACGCCGACATCGAGCTTGTTAACAAGTGGCTTGACGAATCACAAGGTAAGTAATGTTTTCTGGTGAATGTCACACAATAAGAGCAGCATGATGCCAATATCTTTAATATGTTGTGACTGCAGACGGAGCTGCCACCGTGGAGACCCTTCGGGCGGAGCTCGCCCGAACCGAGGAACAAGCGAGGGTTAGTATTGCGGCTGCTTTGAAGGCGGCCGAGGAGTTAAGATCCGAGAAGGCCGCCCATTGCGAAAGCAAAGAAAAGATGGCCAAGATGGCCGTAGAATTAAAAGGCACTGCCGACCGTTGCCAGTTCCTTGAAGAGGAGAACCGAGTGAAGGTAGCGGACCTGGAGAGGGCCACTATGGCGACCAAAGACACTCGCTCTGCTATGAGGGCGAAGAAGGAGGAGCTGCGCGAAGCCGGGGATATTGCGGCTGGGAAGCCCTTTCTGCTGCGGAGGAAGTTCGGAGATCCGCGGTATGCCCCTTTGGATCGGCTGTGGAGTTCGGCGGACGCATATATGGACTTGGCGGCGAGCGCTGTCGATGCGATCGAATACTTCCAAGATCAATCAGGTCGTGAAGTGGACAAGCTATTCTGGTCGCAATTCAACGTTCCAGAGTGTCCACTTCCCTTGACTGATCAGCTAGCCGAATGGGCCAAACTTAATAGGTTGTCCGGACTCGCCATGAGGTCTGTTGTAGATTAGTTGTGGCCGGAGAAGCCGGAGCCGAACAGCTATTTCAGCTTACTGCAGCAGTTCCTTGGCGCGGTGCCGCGCATCAATGCGATGAAGAGGTCGGCATGCATAGAAGGCTCGTGGATGGCCTTTGCCCGTGTCAAGGCATACTGGGCGGAGATGGATGCTACCACTGTTGTGGCACAAGGGTCGGCCATGGGCCGAGTAGCTGTCGAGCACTATTTTGAAGAGGTTCTTGAGGGCGCTCGTTTGATAGAGTCCCAGTGCTCGAATAATGTTATGTTTGAATGACATGTATTCCCATTGTAAACACAATGTTTTTATGAAATATAGTAAGGCTGTATTTATACTTTTGCCGGAAAGTAATGTGATGCCTCCTGTGCAGCCGTTTATGTATATATGTATATAACCTGAAAGATTGCAGTCGTTGGCTTCAAACCCCACGCATATAATGCGGAGGTGCTCACAAAAAACGCGTGTTCACACTTAACCCAATGTCTTGGTCCTATTAAGGAGGTGATAGCGCAGCGAACAGGCAACCGGACTATAATGCTTTAACACTTTCACTTAGCCATAGGAGTTTGACAGTGGGGCTACTAGATAGCCCCTGGTGGCTCCGCACTCTCCCGATCTCGGGGTGCGTACATGCCTGGCCGGAAAACGGCCCTTCGTTAAGGCGGAGGAATTCTAACATTCCGATAGGTCATCGAGTGGTTGGCCAGTCTCACGCTATATCATGACCATCAGTTTTCGGCTTTCTCTACTGAGGTGCTCGTCCAGATGAACCAGGGCACAATCGCAGTAGTTCTCCTGGTGCTGCCTTAGCCGATAAAGCGGAACTTAAGGCACCAAAACACAGGAGCCGGGCAAACCCAACATTTGACCAAAGACAATGATTCGGACCTGATGCATATAAGGCCAAACTCGCGACGCCGAACACTCCCTAAGGTATTCGGTCTTTATGGGATAAACCGGGCCTAAATAGTGCCCTTTGTAAGAAGCCCCTTGTGTCTAAGTACGTGCATTACTCTGACGTGGCCACATGCCAAGACGTCAGCATCCTTCTCAATTGTACCGAGAATTCGAGGGATGTGTATCAACAAGAGACAGTAAAAAAGGTTTACGCAGGGTCTTAATATAAAAAGAATCCTTGGAGCGGGTCCCTGCTGCACGTCTGCGCCTGTGTCTCTGTTGTGCCGTATCCTGGACGGGTGTAGCACGATGATAAATCTGTAAAAGAGAGGAACTTAGGTGAAAAAGTTGTCGTACAAAAAGATAGTTTTTAAAGAAACCATGTGTAACTAGAAATGAGTAGAAATTGCCACTTGTCTGCGCGCGTTGAGCCCCTTGTATTTGTAATAGGGGTATGGCCATCAATTTGGTACAAATTACATATAGCAGCGCCGGACTCGTCTAACCGCGTCCGTGGTCTTGACGACCTATCAAATGCTTTAGTTGGTGAAGCCGTTTTTAGTGTGCGGCTGCCAAGGCAGTCGCATTCTCTTCGGCGCACAAAGATCGCTTAATACTTCCGTTCACTGTAATGATGCCATGTGGACCGGGCATCTTGAGTGTGAGGGAAGCGTAATGCGGTATTGCATTAAAGCGAGCAAAAGCTTCACGTCCAAGTAGTGCTTGATAACCGCATTGGAACGGAGCAATGTGGAAGGTTAAATGTTCGCTACGGGAGTTATCGGGGAAGCCGAATATAACCTTTAGTAGCAGGGAGCCCGTGCAGTGAGCCCCTGGGCCTGGCGTTACTCCTTTAAAGGTAGTGTTGCTATGGCAAATTTTCGTTGGGTCTATCCCCATTTCGCGGATTGTATCCTGGTATATCAGGTTTAAACTGCTGCCACCGTCCATCAGGACTCGTGCAAAGTGGTATCCGTCAATTATTGGGTCTAATACCAACGGAGCCCATCCTGCCCGCCAGATACTTGCTGAGTAATCACGATGGTCGAAACTGACCGGTTGAGACGACCAGTGGCAGGGTTTCGCGGTGATAGGCCCTTGGGCATATTTATCCGGGAGGGCCGCTTTGCTTCCCTTGATCATGTGTAATACGTTGACTGTTTTGACTTCTGATGGAAACTTCTTTTGTTCTCCACTGTCTTGCTTGAGAGGCTCATCCTCATCTTCGCTTGGTGTATCCTCCCCCTTGTGTACGGCGTTGAGCTTGCCGGACTGCTTGAAGACCCAACATTCTCTGTGGGTATGATTAGCGGGTTTACTAGGGGTGCTATGGATCTGACATAATTGGTCCAGAATTTTGTTCAGGCCGGACAGCTCATCTCTGGCGCCTTTAGAGGGCGGCTTTTGCTGACCTGGCCGAGAGCTTCAGAATCCGGCGTTTACCGCCGTGCTCTTCGGGCTGTCTTCTTTATTCCGACGCTTATTATTTTTGCTGCGTCATGGTTTCCCGTTTTCATCTCTAACTTCAGATGTGCTTGGGTCGCTGGTGCTGCATCTGGCTAGCCAGCTGTCCTTACCTGCGCAAAAGCGGGTCATGAGGCTTGTTAATGCTTCCATTGTTCTCGGCTTTTCTTGGTCGAGGTGTCTGGCAAGCCATTCATCGTGGACACTATGCTTAAAAGCTGCCAAGGCTTCGGCGTCCGGGCAGTCAACTATTTGGTTCTTCTTAGTAAGAAACCTGTTCCAAAGCTTTCGGGCTGACTCTCCGGGCTGTTGAGTTATATGACTCAAATCGTCCGCATCCGAGGGTTGGACATAAGTCCCTTGAAAATTTGCCCGAAAAGCGTCTTCGAGCTCTTCCCAGCTTCCAATGGAGTTTTTGGGGAGGCTTTTAAGCCAGTGCCGAGCTGGCCCTTTGAGCTTGAGGGGTAAGTACTTGATGGCGTGGAGATCATCTCCTCAAGCCATATGGATGTGGAGGATATAGTCCTCAATCCAGACCCCAGGGTCTGTTGTTCCGTCGTATGCCTCTATGTTTACGGGTTTGAATCCCTCTGGAAATTCATGGTCTAGCACCTCATCGGTGAAACATAGGGGGTGTTCGGCACCCCTATATCTGGGTGTACCACGTTGTTCTGATGTTTGTTGTGTTACATCATATGTTGGGGAGCGCTTGCGTGGTCCATAGATGGATCTGGTTGCGCCGTCCTTTTGGTGTGAGCCCTCGTGTGGATCGCATATTGGCTTGTGAGTGGCGTTGTTTGCCGCTCCATGTTGGCCGTGAGGTCGTCTATCCGGCCAGGTGGCTATTTTGATTTTTGGTTGTGGGGGATCTAGGGCCTCCTCATCGAATTCGGGTAGCAACTTCCGCTTCGGGTAGCTCTTGGTGGGGCGATTACCACCATACTTTGCTGCTGTGTTGAGTACTTTACTCCATCTGATTTGGAGTATGTCCTGCGCAGCCTTGAGCCTTTGCTTCTGCTTTTTCAGACTCCTCGCGATGGCAACAAGCCTTTGACGGGCATTCTGCTGCTCCGGGTGCCTGTCCGGCGTTATGTCATCCGGACTATTATCTTTGACAGAATTGGTTTGTTCGGTTTGATTTTCCGTATTGCCGTGGTCCGGCAGTGGTTCGCCCTGCTCCAACGCTGGGTCTGTATGATCGTTATTTCTGCCGAGGCGGGATTTGGGGCAGCGCTTACGCCGCCGCTTTGACTGCTTCTCGAGGGGACAAGCCTTCGTTGCGTCATTCCGTTCCTCATCGTTGTCTTATTTTGGTGTGTCCACCATGTATACGTCATATGATGAGGTGGACATCCAGCGCCCTGTGGGCGGTGGTTCCTCTTCGCCTCCCGCATCGCCGTCCATACCATCGATGTCTTCGGAGTCGAAGTCGAGCATGTCAGTTGAGTCATCGACAGTGGCTACTAAGTGGGTGGTGGGTGGGCCTCGAATTTCGTCGTCCGCATCCCAATCCTGAGGACATAGTTCGGCCAGGATTCTCCTGACAAGGAGAGAGACCTTAATGAGTTCAGTATGTCGCCAAAGGGCGAGTGCTGAAAAATATCCGCGGAGGTAAACTCCATGATCGGCGCCCAATCGGATTCGATAGGAACGGGCGCAGGCGGTTCGGAGTCCGTGGCCGGAGAAGGATCCGGTAGTTTAACAACACGGCTCTCGTGCAAGGCAAGGTCGATGTTCGGCTCGATCGCCGCTGAGGGTAAGGCCTCCGTGGCGGGGTCCATCCACCCGTCCGTGGAAGGCGCAACTGGCTCCGAATTGAGGGTCGGAGCGGCTGCCGGTGCAATCTCCTTAACACTGTCCGATGGGAAAGCTAAGTCATGCTCATCGTGACCGCGTGGCGCACAAGGCAGAGGCTCGAATCCGTCGAAGATCAAATCTCCACGGATATCGGCCGTGTAGTTTAAGCTTCCAAACCTGACCTGGTGGCCAGGGGCGTAACTTTCCATCTGCTCCAGATGGCCAAGCGAATTGGCCCGCAGTGCAAAGCCGCCGAACACAAAGATCTGTCCGGGGAGAAAAGTCTCACCCTGGACCGCATCGCTATCGATGATAGTAGGAGCCATCAAGCCTAACGGCGACGACAAAGAGGAACTCTCAATGAAAGCACCAATGTCGGTGTCAAAACCGGCGGATCTCGGGTAAGGGGTCCCAAACTGTGCGTCTAGGCCAGATGGTAACAGGAGGCAGGGGACACAATGTTTTACCCAGGTTCGGGCCCTCTTGATGGAGGTAAAACCCTACGTCCTGCTTGATTAATATTGATGATATGGGTAGTACAAGAGTAGATCTACCACGAGATCAGAGAGGCTAAACCCTAGAAGCTAGCCTATGGTATGATTGTATGTTGTCTCCTACGGACTAAAACCCTCCGGTTTATATAGACACCGGAGAGGGTTAGGGTTACACAAGGTCAGTTACAAAGGAGGAGATACTCATATCCGTATTGCCTAGCTTGCCTTCCACGCCAAGTAGAGTCCTATCCGGACACGAGACGAAGTCTTCAATCTTGTATCTTCATAGTCTAATAGTCCGGCCAAAGGACATAGTCCGGCTGTCCGGAGACCCCCAATCCAGGACTCCCTCACCAGCCGTGGTGGACTTGATCATGGAAGTTTTGGTCATCACCCCCGATTGGATAGTACCATATATCACATACATTCTTAGAAGAGAACTCCCAGAAGATGAAGAAGAGGCTCGACAGATCGTCCGTCGATCTAAGGGCTTCACCGTGATAAGAGGTCAGTTGTTCAGAGAAAGTGTGACTGGAGTTTGCCAGAAATGCATAACACCTGAAGAAGGTCGAGTGATCCTCAATGATATCCACTCGGGGACCTGTGGTCACCATGCGTCCTCTCGGACCATTGTGGCCAAAGCATACCGAGCGGGATTTTACTGGCCTCGAGCAAATGAGATGGCACAAGAAATAGTCGACAAATGTGAAGGTTGCCAGTTCTACTCCAACATGTCTCACAAGCCTGCGTCAGCCCTGAAAACCATTCCACTCGTCTGGCCTTTTGCTGTTTGGGGATTGGATATGGTTGGGCTTTTGAGGACTGGCAGGAGTGGATTCACTCATGTGCTTGTAGCAGTCGACAAGTTCACCAAGTGGATTGAAGCCAAGCCTATCAAGAACCTTGATGCCAGTACTGCTGTCAGCTTCATCAGAGAGATAACATTCAGATATGGTGTTCCCCACAGCATCATCACTGACAACGGATCAAACTTTGATTCTGATGAGTTCAGGACTTTTTGTGCTTCGCAAGGTACTCGAGTCGACTATGCCTCGGTCGCTCACCCCCAGTCGAATGGACAGGCTGAAAGGGAAAATGGATTGATTCTCAAAGGACTGAAACCTCGACTGATGCGTGACCTCAAACACACAGCAGGAGCCTGGGTCGACGAACTTCCATCAGTATTATGGGGATTGAGGACAACTCCCAATCGGTCGACTGGCAGAACCCCGTTTTTCTTGGTTTATGGAGCCGAAGCTGTACTTCTGAGTGACTTGCTCCACAATGCACCCCGAGTCGAGCTTTTCACAGAGGAAGAAGCAGAACAAGCGTGACAAGATGCAGTTGACCTCCTTGAAGAAGAAAGAGAGATGGCCTTGATCCGATCAACCATTTATCAGCAAGATCTATGTCGATTCCATACCAGAAATGTGAGGGGTTGAGCATTTCAAGAGGGAGACTTAGTTCTCCGAGTGGATCAGCAGAAACCATAAAGCTTGCTCCCTCTTGGGAAGGCCCCTTCGTGGTCACCAGAGTGCTCCACAATGGAGCGTACCACCTTTACGACGTCGAGCACAAGAAAGACGAGCCGCGCGCCTGGAATGCGGAGCTGCTCCGCCCCTTTTATACTTAAACACTCAGTCTGCTGAGATGTAATAAAAAACACCTTTGTATTTTGTTTATCAAAGACAAGAGTTTTACAATCTTCTAAAAAGATTGTCGATTGTTTACATATGTTTCTGAAATCCCCCAGTGGGTGGCTTAGCTGTAGTCTAGTACTCGCCTAAGTTTCAAAAAATCCTACCGAGTGATGAGCAAGTCTCTCACTCGGGGGCTTAGCTGCAGTCCAGTACTCGCCTAAGTTTCAAAAAATCGTACCGAGTGATGAGCAAGTCTCTCACTCGGGGGCTTAGCTGCAGTCCAGTACTCGCCTAAGTTTCAAAAAATCCTACTGAGTGATGAGCAAGTCTCTCACTCGGGGGCTTAGTTGCAGTCCAGTACTTGCCTAAGTTTCAAAAAATCCTACCGAGTAATGAGCAAGTCTCTCACTCGGGGGCTTAGCTGTAGTCCAGTACTCGCCTAAGTTTCAAAAAATCCTACCGAGTGATGAGCAAGTCTCTCACTCGGGGGCTTAGCTGCAGTCCAGTACTCGCCTAAGTTTCAAAAATCCTACCGAGTGATGAGCAAACCTCACACTCGGAGGCTTAGCTGCAGTCCAGTACTCGCCTAAGTTTCAAAAATTCTACCGAGTGATGAGCAAACCTCACACTCGGGGGCTTAGCTGCAGTCCAGAACTCGCCTAAGTTTCAAAAATCCTACCGAGTGATGAGCAAACCTCACACTCAGAGGCTTAGCTGCAGTCTAGTACTCGCCTAAGTTTCAAAAATCCTACCAAGTGATGAGCAAGTCTCTCACTCGGGGGCTTAGATGCAGTCCAGTACTCGCCTAAGTTTCAAAAATCCTACCGAGTGATGAGCAAACCTCACACTCGGAGGCTTAGCTGCAGTCCAGTACTCGCCTAAGTTTCAAGAATCCTACCGAGTGATGAGCAAACCTCACAGTCGGAGGCTTAGCTGCAGTCTAGTACTCGCCTAAGTTTCAAAAATCCTACCGAGTGATGAGCAAACCTCACACTCGGGGGCTTAGCTGCAGTCCAGAACTCGCCTAAGTTTCAAAAATCATATTGAGTGATGAGCAAACCTCACAGTCGGAGGCTTAGCTGCAGTCCAGTACTCGCCTAAGTTTCAAAAATCCTACCGAGTGATGAGCAAACCTCACACTCGGAGGCTTAGCTGCAGTCCAGTACTCGCCTAAGTTCCAAAACCATCCCTATCCGCAAGGATGACGAGGTGCAGGTCGACTGCAATCCTCTCACGGAGCTGCGCTACAAGTACAACGTCCGCTCCATCCCTATCCGCAAGGATTACGAGGTGCAGGTCGACTGCAATCCTCTCACAGAGCTGCGCTACAAGTACAATGTACGCTCCATCCCTATCCGCAAGGATGGCGAGGTGCAGGTCGACTGCAATCCTCTCACGGAGCTACGCTACAAGTACAATGTCCGCTCCATCCCTATCCGCAAGGATGACGAGGTGCAGGTCGACTGCAACCCCCTCACGGAGCTACGCTACAAGTACAATATCCACTCTATCCCTATCTGCAAGGACGACGAGGTGCAGGTCGACCGCAACCCTCTCCTCAGAGCTGCGCCACAAATACAATGTGCGCTCCATCCTTATCCGCAAGGACGGTGAGGTGCAGGTCGACTGGGATATCCCCTTCAGAGTTGCATTTCAAAGGAGAGTCCGAGCGAAGAACAAGTTCGACTCGAAGATGAACACAAGCATGTGCAGAAGATAAACCAAGATCGGATAAAATCTCAAGAGTTTCAAAACGAAGATAAAAGTACTCGGGCATCAGGCCCGAAGGAGTTTAACGATTACAGAAACTGCTCGGCATTCCGAGGCAAATTTAAGGCAAGTTTAAATCTCAAGTTTGTTCATTCGGCAGGAGGAGGGCTCGCAGGCTCGACGAATTCGTCCAAGTCAATTCCATCAGCGATCCGAGTGGCAGCAACAATGAAAGTCTCCATGAAGGATTGGAAGTCATGCCTTTTGGTGTTGGCAACCTTGATCGCCGCCAGCTTATCTTCGCGGGCCTCCTTACAATGGACTCTTTCCAGCGACGGAGCCACGTCAGCACCGCATCGGGCAGATGACTTCTTCCATTCCTGCACTCGACCGGGGACCTCGTTGAGTCGAGCCATCAGAGACTCGAGATCATTTTGAAGCGTCGCCCTTGGCCAGAGCGATGAGTCGATGCGTGAAACTGCCACCTTCAGACGAGCAAGATAACTTGTAACACTGGCGACGCGGGATTCCAGTCGAAGCACATTCATGGCAGCCTCGGCGCCGACTGGAGAAACGATAGGGTCCAAACCCGTCTCGATCCGTCCAGTATCCTCATCAAAGTTTTGGCAGAATTCTGCAGTCAAGGAGTTAGTGAGTCGACTGGACAGGACTAACTTGCAAGCAGTAAAGCAGTCGGATTAAAAGGGGTACCTTCGAGCATAAGAAAGAGCTTCTTGGCGAGGGTTCTCAGATAAGCTTCCAAGTCATTTCTCTTACGAGCCATGGATTCCAGCTTCTCGTTCAGAGCCACCTTATCCTTCTTCAGACGAGTTGCCTCTCGGTTGGATTCAGTGAGAGAGGACTTTAGCTTGCTTACTTCCTCTTCCAGCGCTCCGACTGAAGCCAGCTTCTTGTCAGCAAGGGTAGTCTTCTCTTGAGCCTCCTTCTGCGTAGCTGCAAGGTCCAAGTCCTTCTTCTCCAGAGCCAACCTCATTTTCTCTGCAAAATAAGCATTTAGATCAAACAAAAGATCGAAGGGATAATTTAAAAAGACGATCGACATGAGCAGTCGACAGGCAGTTATCTTCCATACCGGCAACTTCATCTTGAGCCTTCTTCAAGTTTTGTTGGGCCAGCTCCAGGTCAAGGTTGAGCTGCCTCTGCTTCTCCTCAAATTCGGCGAACTTGGAAATGAGAGTACAAGATTTCTGCAGAGAGTAAAAGACATATCAATCGACAAGATCAAAGATTATTTACTTCTGAGTGAATAAAACAATTTACTAAGACCCCAACCGACTGCCAGCAGTCGACTGCGGTCTCGGGGACTACACCCAGTGGGTGCACTTGGAGCGCCCCCACTGGTTCAGATTCCACTCGGCCCGTCCGCCCAGATCAAGTAAAAAAACAAAGTACTCAGACCCCGGCCGACTGCCAGCAGCCAACCGCGGTCTCGGGGACTACACCCAGTGGGTGCACTTGGCGTGCCCCCACTGGTTCAGATCCCACTCGGCATGCTCCGCCCAGGTCGAGTGGAAGAAAGGAAAGAGAAAGAAGCACTCAGACCCCAGCCAACTGCCCGCAGTCAACTACGGTCTCGGGGACTACACCCAGTGGGTGCACTTAGCGTGCCCCCACTGGTTCAGATCCCATTCAACCAGACCGAGTGGAAGAGTGCAAATACTAAAGACAACAAAAGACCCAGTGGGTGTACATATTCGAAGCAGACAACAAGAGATTGTACGAAGGAAAATATTCAGGTAGCATATCCTAATAGAACAATTTCAGTCGGAAGTCAACTTACCTGGACATTGGGTCAGAGAGCCGCGCTGGCATCGTAAGCAGCCTGACTATTGTCATGCACCGCCTTCATCCGCTCCATCATTACGCCAGCCTGGCGGATAGCCTTTGCAGCAGCGTCTGATTGGCTTTCCGGAACATGATAGGTGGTGAAGAAGGGGACAGACAGTCCAGATGCAGCAGCTTGGGGCTCCGAGGTATGAGGTTGGATGACTGAAGAAAACACTGGTACAGTCGATGGTGCGGAGCGTTCACTCGACACTGGGACAACAAAAGTTACAGAGGCTCTACCTGCATCTTCAGGCTGCTGGACCATTGGTTCTGTCGCCAGTTCTGACTGGGATATCTTGCCAGCTGCTGCTTTCTTGCTCCTTCTGGGCCTCGGTATCACGTCTTCATCGTCATCCGGAAGCTTGATAACATTGAGTGGGGCTGCAAAGAAATCAGTCGACCCTAAGTGAATCACCAGAATTTAATCGACCAAATAATCAAGAACAAGATCACGAGAATTGTACCTGGGTTGGAGGTAATCGCGTCTTCCATCTCCTCATCTCATTTCTGGTGGGTGGAAGTTCCAGAAGTGGCAGCACTGCAAATATCATCATTCAGTCGGTTACGTTCTGTTACCCAAGTCAACCAAAGGATCAGGCCAGATTGTTACCCAGAGACTGTGGGAATGACCACTTTGATTTTGGGCAAAGCCTTCGGAGGTTTGGAAGATGTGGCCTTTGGTGGTTTCGGCACTGGAGGCGGCGCAGTCTTGGGCTGTTTCGATACCTTCTCGGTCGGCACTGGAGAAGACGTCCAAGGGCGCTTTGAAGACTGCCCAGTTGGTGCGGCCACCAGGTCAGGGGTGCTTGCCGGGTCGTGAGCGTGCTTGGACCTCCTTTCTCTGCGAGGAGGCGAGTCGACCTCTTCTTCATCACTCGTGTGGTCGCTCTCCTCGTCCTCCTCTGCATCCGAGTGCCCCTCGCCACTCTCGCCCCCCTCACCTCTCCCTCGACATTTTGCTCCTACACTCCATTGGGAATTGAGTACATATCAACAAGAGCCTGAAAGACAACGAACAAAATAAAGACAGTCGGCCGTCAACAAGATGTTACATGGTAAATCAAGAAGACACTCGACAATGCAGAATCGTACCTGTTCGGGCTGGCACAAATGATCGAATGGAACCACCCTCCTGGACCCCCGGGGTTATCCTTGTTGCCAGTAATGCCTCTCAGCCACTGCTCCACCGTGCCCTCACTGCCGTCCTCCGGGTTGATCCGAGTGGAATCCTCGAGTCCCGAGTACATCCACATCGGATGGTCACGATCTTGGAGCGGTTGGATATGACGACTGAGGAAGACCTGCAGTAGGTCCATACTGGTCACTCCATCGCAGACGAGTTGGACAACCCGCTCGACCAACACCTTCACCTGCACCTTCTCCTCTGGGATCACACTCAAGGTGGAGGGCTTCTCCACTCGAGCCATGGAAAAGGGGGGAAGTCCAGTCGACTGGCCCGGAGTTGGTTGGTCCTTGCAGTAGAACCAGGTCGACTGCCAACCCCGGACCGAGTCGGGAAGGATCATAGTTGGGAAAGTGCTTTTGTTCCTCATCTGAATTCCAAGACCCCCGCACATCTATATCACGTGCGTCCTCTCGTCACTCGGGTTGGCCTTCTTGACCGTCTGAGAGTGACACGTCAATATGTGCTTGAAGAGACCCCAGTGTGGTCAACAACCCAAGAAGTTCTCGCACATGGACACGAAAGCGGCAAGGTACACGATGGTGTTTGGAGAAAAGTGGTGGAGTTGAGCCCCAAAGAAGCTCAGGAAACCTCGGAAAAAAGTATGGGGAGGCAAAGAAAACCCGCGGTCGACATGAGTGGCAAGGAGAACACACTCACCCTCCTGCGGCTGAGGCTCGGTCTCGTTCCCCGGGAGCCGCGCCGATTCGTGGGGAATCAGTCCTCCCTCAACCAAGTCATCGATATCATCTTGGCTGATTGTCGAGCGGATCCAGTCGCCCTGGATCCAGCCAGGCGGCAGGCCGGACCTCGACGAAGACCCGCCCCGGCTGGTCCTCTTCCCTTTCGCCTTCGCCATCGCCTTCTTCGCACGCTCCAACGCCACTGTCTTCTCCTTCCCCATGGCAGCGGATCGAGTTCTAGCAGGGCGACGACGCCGAGAGCAGAGGCAGATGCGGTGGAGAAAACAGAGGAGGAAGGGGAACAATGAGAACACACTGTGCGAAAATCCCCGTCCAACGCCTTATATGAGGGCATTTCTGAGTGGCTGACTACTGGGCCCAGGCGATCCGATCAAATCCCGCAACAGTCGCGCGCGCAATACGTGGCGAAAAAGGTGGCGCGGAGATCTAGGCGGCCTGCCTAATCTGCCCTGATTACTGCGGCCTCCCCCATCCGGCGCGCTTCCCAAAATTCGAATCCCGTGAAATCCGCAGACAGCAGAGCAACCCGTCAGACGAAAGATTTTTCCCATATCAACACTCGAAGCTCAACAATGAAAGTTCACTCGACAAAACCAAGAATGGATCAAGGTGATTGAACAAGCAGTTGAAGTCATCTTGAATGTTCATTCGACCTCTGGACAAGACATTTCTGAAGCGCAAAAGTTGAATTGGAGAGGTTATCAACTCCTTCTCCACTCGGACCCTGAACCATTCGGGGGCTAATGATGAGGTTATGTACCTAGGGTAGGGTGATAGGCCTGACCTAGACACCTTCCCCTAGGACATCACCCTAAGAGCCAGAATCATTCAAAGGGTACCATCATCCACTCGACCAGAGACGTTCCACTCGGAAGAATCAATGTCACTCGACTATCACAGAAGCCACTCGACGAGCAGAAGATCTAAAGCCACTCTGCACCAACAGCGGTCGAGCATTTACTTATAGGCTTAATTGTCATTTATAGCACTTAATGGTAGCATTACCAGTAATGTTCCTCTCTTAATGTACATTGAACCCTGTGTAACGGAGGGGAGCAGGGGTCCTGGCGCACTCTATATAAGCCACCCCCTCCTCTGGGACAGGGGTTTGCATCTTTTGTAAACACACACACACACATAATCCAGTCGACCGCCTCAGGGCACCGAGACGTAGGGTTGTTACTTCCTCCGAGAAGGGTCTGAACTCGTAAAACTCGTGTGTACAACTACTCCATAGCTAGGATCTTGCCTCCTCATACTTACCCCCCATTCTATTGTCAGTCTTAGACCCACGACAGTTAATGATGAGGTTATGTACCTAGGGTAGGGTCATAGGCCTGACCTAGACACCTTCCCCTAGGACATCACCCTAAAAGCCAGAATCATTCAAAGGGTACCATCATCCACTCGAACAGAGACGTTCCACTCAGAAGAATCAATGTCACTCGACCGTCGCAGAATCCACTCGACGAGCAGAAGATCTAAAGCCACTCTGCACCAACAACGGTCGAGCATTTACTTATAGGCTTAATTGTCATTTATAGCACTTAATGGCTAGCGTTACCAGTAATGTTCCTCTCTTAATGTACAGTGAACCCTGTGTAACGGAGGGGAGCAGGGGTCCTGGCGCACTCTATATAAGCCACCCCCTCCTCTGGGACAGGGGTTCGCATCTTTTGTAAACACACACACACACTTAATGCAGTCGACTGCCTCAGGGCTGTTACTTCCTCCGAGAAGGGCCTGAAGTCGTAAAACTCGTGTGTACAACTACTCCATAGCTAGGATCTTGCCTCCTCATACTTACCCCCATTCTACTATCAGTCTTAGACCCACGACAGTTGGCGCTACACCCAGTGGGTGCACTCAGCGTGCCCCCACTGGAGTAATCTCCACTCGGTACGGCCTGACCAGTCCGAGTGATGGACAACAAACAAACAAGTTCTAAAGAATCCCGTCAAACTACAAAAAAATCCTATAAGGTGAGTTTAACGCTCCTCTGTGGACCTATATTGAGCCTTCTTCTAGGACTCAAAGCGTGAAACTCACACGTTTGGATCCAGAACCGACTCGTATTGACATTCCCCTGGGATAAAGAATGGCATCTCTCTGAGAGAACAGTCCATGCGTCAATCCTGTTGCCCGGATTTAATGACACACCCATACTTTGATCACGAGTTAACCTCTTCCGAGAGATGAACAAATGTCACCAAGTTGCTCCTCGCGGGCACTTACCCCAGATCAGTCAGGAAGTGCAGTGCCGGAATCCATTGAGATTTTGTTAAAACATTGGTTGTCTGAAAGCACGATGACAAGTACTGTCATGGAATTGTCACGGCAGATGTCCTCGTGAAAGGACTTAATCGCGGAGCCATCGCTACGGGTTAGCTTGAAGGGGTTAAACCGGACAAGGGGACACGGGAGTTTATACTAGTTCGGCCCCTTCGACGAAGGTAAAAGCCTACGTCTAGTTGTGATTGGTATTGCTAGGGTTTCGAAGGCCAGGGAGCGAATCCGCTTTGTCTGGCTCTCGAGTTGTTGTTCTCCCTCGAACCGCCGCCGGGTCACCCCTTTATATACTCAGGAGGACCCCGGCCGGTCTACAGAGTCCCAAGGCTGGCTCATACAAGTGTCCGCCTCGGTCTCCTCTTTCCTATCTTATAATATTAGTTTATACAATCATGGCAGTTTACTACCATGGGCCCTAAATCGCCTGCAGGCTCTGGGCCTCTAAGCCTTATCCGTAAAGCGCCATCTTCTGGGTTTCCTTGGGCTTCAGCATAGGTGAGGGTGAACCGGCCCCTCCTGGGCGGTTTACCCTTAATGGTTATATCCTCAACATTAGGCCCCAGATTGATTTGAACCTGTTCATGTCAATCTTCAATCTTTAGAAAAAACTACTTGACTTTCTAACAATTCTCGTAAACCGCCATATTGTCTTCTCCCTGTGAACTTTGGTGAACCGCCATGATGTCATCTTCTGACACCGCAGTAAATCATTGTGACGTCATCCCTGTATAAAAAGATTTATGAAGATTCCTTTCTCTTTAATTAATTCCCGAAGATCGAGGCGACAACTACATCCTTTTTTGCCGCTCCCGACTCCTCGATTTTCGCGTCTGCTATTTTATTCCACTTCCCTTATAAATAAGACCGGGGCGCCTTCCATTTCCCCCCTTTCCTATTCACATCGTCTTCCTCCTCGCGACCCGAAGACCTCAAGCATCGCCGCCGCCGCCGTCGTCGACCTTCCAATCTGCACTAACAAGGCCGCTGCATCACCCTGTTCGTACCAGATCTCTTAAGATACTCCGCCGCTGCGTGTCTCTGGTAAATACTCCTTCCCTTTACTTGTTAAATCTGCATTAGGGTTGCGAAGTTTCTTCGGTGTTCGTCAGTGTTCATCAGCACTTCCTCTACTTTTCCTTTAGCATTGTACTGAATCTAGCTAGGCCTGATAGTTTCCCCTTGCGGCTGGATCTGTAGTTTTAATCTGCTGTACTACAGCATCTTACTGTTCCTGTATAAATCCTTATCTGAACCTTCTCTGTTCTGTTTAACACCATTGTAAAGCTTAGAAAAATTTGTCTTTTGAACAACGGTAGATCCAAAATTATATCACCATCTTATGAAACTTGTTTCCGCAACACTTAACAAATTTTCAGATTGGGTTCTGCCTCCAATGGGCGGTTTATCCTTTAGTATTGATAATCCATCGTATGTCATTAGCCCTCTCTTAAACCGCCATCTAGACTTTGAACATCAATGCCTGGTTCACTTCATACGTATACCATGAATTGCCGGTTTAACATTTGACGAACACATATGAACCGCCAATCGTAAACCGTCCATTTTCCTTTTACAGACTTTGTAAGATGACGAAGCAATTTGCTGCTTGCAACTGGGTTCCATCTCGGATCACAGAAACGCAAATCAATGAATATGTCACCACAGGCGCTTTAGCTTCAAAAAATGTCCTCCATTGGCGAGTTCCTGGCCCTGAGTGCCCTCCTGAGCCTCAAGATGGAGAAGTGATTGTGTTCATGCAACATTTAGCTCGAGGTTTCAGTGCTCCCGGATCAAAAAATTTCCGGGATGTTCTCGCCAGGTTCCAACTTCATCCTCAAGATATTGGACCAAATTCTGTGTCCAACATATGCGACTTCCAAGTATTCTGCGAGGTTTACCTGCAAGAAGAACCAACTGTCGACCTCTTTCAAGATCTCTTTCACTTAAACCGCCGGACTGAATTTTCTGACGGATCCAATACTGAACTTGGCGGTGTGTCGATCCAAAAGAGGAAAGAGGTTGAATTTCCTGACGCCAAACTTCACAGCCATCCAAAAGACTGGAACCAAACCTGGTTCTACTATCAGAATACTGCCCCTGCTGAAGAGAATCCTTTACCGGGCTACCGTCCGCACCGGCTCAGCAATAATCACCCTTTACCTCAGAGATTGTCTGCCAAAGACCGACAAACCTATGCACCTCAACTCCCAAACTCCGGGCTTTCCTTGCCAACGGTTTAACTGGTGTTGATCTCGTCCGCTGTTGGATTTCATGGTGCATTCTACCTTTAAGCCGCCGGCCCGGATTGATGTTTGAATATACCGGCAATATCAATGATCCACAACGGTTTAATGAAATAGAACTGACTGACGATGAAGTCTCTGAAGGTGTAAAGAAAATACTTGACGAACCGCTCACCGTATGTACTCAAATTGGTTTGCGTCCTTTTTATGCCTCCAACAAACCGCCAGCGGTAAAGACTCTAACCTTGTACTTTTCCTGATCTTTCTCCGCTTTGACACTGCTATAATAACCCTTTGTGCAATCTCATAGGCCAGTAGCTCCTTCTGGAAAAGGAAATCTCAAGACAAAGTGGCTAAGGCTCCTCGTGTTAAGACCAAGGTCATCAAGAGAGCTGCCAAAAAGAAAACTGCTGAGTCTTCGGAACCACCAGAGGATGTCGGTGACTCAGCTGAAGAGGTAAAGTTTGACTCCCTTGACTTCTATTCATATATTTTACTGATAATGATTACTCCCAGGATGATGCGGAGGCCAGCCATGCAGATCATGTTGAGGTAATTTGTCTTTCTGACTCAGAACTTGTGTCGGTTCAACGATTTCGCCATGTAGTTCGGAAAGTGAAATGCTCTCACACTGTTGCTCATTTGGATCAAAAACTTTCTTTGAAGACACAGCAAACCGAAGGGCGTCGCACAACCCGGCACAGTGGTCAACAGGTCACTTCTTCCGGTTTACCTCATACACCAAACCAGAAACATCGTCCAGAGGTTGCTTGTTCTCCTGAAAAACGTTATCTTTTGAAAGGTTTCTTCCGATGCCCTCTCAATCCATCTGATTCAACCTATCAGGCATCTTCTAATTCGTCTGGCGGTTCATCAACCACTCAGCTGCCTCCACTGAAACCGTCCCTGGGTAAGCATGCAGTCCTCCCTTCTCCTACATAATTTGGTTAATCATGCTAATCCTTGTTTTAATATTAGCACTAAAGCTCGTCTGAGTAAGAAGGCCAAGACCAGTGCCCCTACCGGCGAAGTTGAACCGGAGAAAGCTCCTGAAAATCCTAATCTCATGGATGATTCTGTCCCGCCAGAGCCAACTAACAACGCTGATCCACCGGAAGCTGATCCGGCCACACATGAGGACACCTCAAGTCCACATGCTATACCTGCAAGTCCGGTTGCTGATCCACTGAGGTCAACTGCTAATCCGCCAAGCCTAGCCAAAGATGATGACGTTATTGTTATTGGCACTGCTTATACCTCTCCGGGCGATCCAGTTATCTTGGCAAAACATACCGCCAAGGATGAGTTTACTTCTATGGGCAAGAGGAAGATGGAAGCTGACTCGTCAAAATATGCTAATCTTTCTGCCCAGGATCTTCAATCCGGATTCTTGAACCGTCTTTATACAAGCCGAGATAATGAGGCTGACTTTGTAAATCTGATGAAGGAATGCTATGAGGTAAACATTTTCATCCTTATCTTTGTATTTTTACTGCCTTGTATCCTGTAGCCCCCAAGGTCCGGTTTAGCTTGTAAAGACAAACCGGGACTTTTGAATTTCCAAATTGCACATTGTTGACTTTTAAGTTTTTTGAACAAATACACATTAGCCCCCAAGTGCTAGGATTGAAACTTGTATGAATCCTCGGGACTTTGAGTAAGTAGTAAGAAAGAAGCAATCTGCATTAGCCCCCAAGTGCCAGGATTGAAACTTGTATGAATCCTCAGGACTTTGAATAAGCAGTAAGAAAGAAACAATCCGCATTATCCCCCAAGTGCCAGGATTGAAACTTGTATGAATCCTCGGGACTTTGAATAAGCAGTAAGAAAGAAACAATCCGCATTAGCCCCCAAGGGCCAAGTGTAGAACCAGTTGTATGCTTAGGACTTTGGATAAAATATTGATATGCTCTTTTGATTGTGGCAGGCTGACATAAACCATCAACGGACGCAGATTGCTGATCTTCAAGAGAGTATCAAATCTCCTCAAGAAGAATCTTCTAAAGCCAAAGATGAACTTCGAGCCGCTTTAACTTCCATAGAACAACTGAAGGAAGAATTCAAGACTGAACGTGCCAATTGGGACACTGAGAAGGGTACATTGCTCAAACGGGCTGGAGACGCCGAATCTGCTCTTAAACCGGTGGCAGAAGAGCTTTCTGGGTTGAAGCGTCAAGTGAACGCCATGACCTCCGCAGTATTTGGTAAGTACTCCTAGCAAGGCATCTGAAATATCCATCTTGTATGGTGCCGGTTGAAATATGAAATTCTTAAACCGTTGCAGGTAGCCGCATTACTCATCTGGGCTCAGATGTACGGATGAAGCTGAAAGCAGCATATACTCTACTTGAACAACTATATGCCGGTGCTCAACGGGTTATCTGCGCAGCATCCTATGACAATCCGGCCCCAACACTGATCAAGGACACTCTGGCAAGGCTATCCATGGCACCAGCACAGATAGAAGAGGTAAAGCGATCTGCTGCCAGGGCTGGCGCTTTGTTGGCACTTACCCGAGCCAAAGCATGGATAGCTGACTTGGATCCGGTTGACCTTGCCAAAGGCTTTCCAAGCACATAAGAAAACGGGGTAGATTTTGATGATGAAGCCCTTAAAAGAGTGACAAGGGAAATGCGTCCTCTGGTGAGTCAGCTGGCAGAAGATGCTAACTTGACTGTTCACCGGTCTTATTATGATGCCAACAACAAATGGGTTAACACTATCATCCCGGAGGCGCAAAATCTTATTCCGGGAATCCGTAAGCACACTTATGCCCCTGACATTGATCCGTCAGAACTTATCAGTGAAGAAGCTATCTTTCAGGCCTTAACCCAGATTGACTGGACCACCACAAACTTCCAGCCGCTAGGTGGGGAGGAGGAGGCTGATCCGACGCCAGATGACCCATCAACTTCACATCAACATGGTAATGAGACTTGATCCGGCAATCAGAGTGATGCTCCATAAACCTTGTTTTGCTGGAAACACCATACTTTGGGCCTTCAAGCGCCTTGTAATAGGCTAGTGAAAATATTTTAATCCATTGCCATCGTGCACTGGGATACACTTTGCGTTGATTCGTCATGATAATTTTGGTACTGGCTTATGTATTTTTACAATATTATGCAATCACTGTGTCTGCATAAGGAAAATCTGTCCAAGCGGTTTACCACCGGACGGGTCAAAATATCTAACACAACTTGGTAAGCAACTATGGTTGCAGCAATAATAAATCATACCTGTAAAACATTGCTGTTGGTTTACCAATTATGATTTGAAGATGGGTGAAAACCCAACTTCCACCATGCCATGCTGGTATATATATGATATAGAACCGGGTTGTGATGAACACCGGCCGATTGCTAGAGACAAGGTGTCAAAGCCAGACCAGTTTTGAAGGATGCCGGGTTACCTTTAATTGTATGCTTTAACAGAAGATCCGTAAGCCATACCGGGTTAAAAAACGCCGGTTTAACATAAACCTTACGAAAAACAAAACTTGGCAAAAAGCAAACAAAAACTATGGTCAAGGCTTTTCAAGGGCTGCCAGGCCCAAATTGAGGCTTTTCATGGGCTGCCAGGCCACTGAGTTAAACCATTTGACGAAGCCTTTTAAGATGGCCCTCCGACTAACCAATCATCGTTTTAACTTTGACAAGTTCAGGGTCTCAATGAGAGTAACTATCAAACGTTTGACGGGTCGTGTCAGGATTACCTGGATAGGAGTGGCTTACTTGATGAAGGTAGGTTAACCCGGGGTTTTAGGTGAATACACCAGGCTTCCAAGCCGTGGGTCGATACCCAGCTACAAGGGTCCTTTCAAACTCTTTGGTATTTGACACAAAGAGCCCCCAAGTAACTTTGTGAGCTGTGCTCAATGGGTGCCTATGTTTGAGTCGTGCTTTACGCAATCAAACTCTCTTTGGCCCCTTGGGTGTGAAGCTCCCAAGCTACATGGTGGCATGGTAGCCAGGCTAACAGGTAGTACTTTGCTTTATTAGCTGAAGCCCCCAAGTTAACAGATATTTAAAGAAATAACGGCGGAGACCCTGCTTGATAATAAGGATGCCGGTTTATTATATTGATCATAATATATACATTGTTGAAATATGTACATACAAAAAGCCTGTGGCTTCAAGTGTAATAAGGCTGTAGGAGAGCTATGTTCCATGGCCGCCGGGTCTCCTCCTCAGAGCTACGTGAGTCTTCTCGAATGTCAATGAGGTAGTATGATCCGTTGTGTAGATTTTTGCTGACCACAAAGGGCCCTTCCCAAGGTGGGGGAAATTTGTGCATATCAGTCTGGTCTTGAATGAGCCGAAGTACCAAATCGCCTTCTTGAAAGGTTCTTGTCTTAACCCGATGGCTGTGATAACGCCGCAGGTCTTGTTGATCAACCGCCGACCACGCCAAAGCCATGTCTTGTTTCTCATCTAACAGTTCCAGCGCCTCTTGGCGTGCTTACTCGTTGTACGCTTCAACATAATTCGCAACCCGGGGTGAGTCGTGACGAATATCACTTGGGAGGACAGCCTCAGCCCCATAGACCAGGAAAAAAGGTGTATATCCCGTAGATCGGTTTGGGGTGGTATTTATACTCCATAACACAGTTGGTAATTCTTCCACCCAACAACCCGGCGTCCGCTTCAAAGGGACCATAAGCCGAGGCTTGATACCCTTCAGGATTTCTTGATTCGCCCTCTCAGCTTGACCATTAGACTGGGGGTGAGCCATGGACGCTACATCAAGCCGGATGTGCTCTCGTTGGCAAAACTCCTCCATCTCACCTTTAGAAAGGTTCGTACCATTATCTATGATGATGCTATGTGGAAAGCCGAAACGGAAAATAATCTTTTTGAGAAATTGAACCGCCGTGGCTGCATCACATTTACTGATGGGCTCCGCTTCAATCCATTTGGTGAACTTGTCAACCGCCACCAATAGGTGGGTCTTCTTGTCCTTGGAGCGCTTAAAGGGTCCAACCATATCAAGCCCCCAAGTAGCAAACGGCCAAGTGATGGGAATCATGCGTAACTCTTGAGCCGGAACATGAGCTCGACGTGAAAATTTCTGACAAGCGTCACACCGCTTTACCAAGCCTTCCGCATCAGAATGAGCTGTCAACCAGTAGAACCCGTGTCGGAAAGCTTTAGCAACCAAGGACTTTGAACCGGCATGGTGACCGCAATCCCCTTCATGGATTTCACGTAGAATCTCTTGTCCTTCTTCAGGAGAAACACAACGTTGAAATACGCCTGAAACGCTAGAACGATGTAACTCGCCATTGTGAACAACCATAGACTTGGACCGCCGGACTATCTGTCTGGCGAAAAGTTCGTCTTCTGGTAATTCGCCCCGGTTCAGATACGCCAAATATGGAACCGTCCAATCCGGAGTGGCATGTAAAACGGCTACCAACTGGGCCTCCGGATCAGGAACAGCTAAATCCTCCTCTGTAGGCAACTTTACAGATGGGTTATGCAAGATATCTAGAAAGGTATTGGGTGGTACCGGCTTACGCTGAGATCCCAGCCGGCTTAGAGCATCTGCTGCCTCATTCTTGCGTCGGTCGATGTGTTCCACCTGATAACCCTTAAAGTGACCTGCTACAATATCCACCTCTCGCCTATAAGCCGCCATGAGTGGGTCCTTAGAATCCCAAGTACCAGAAACTTGCTGAGCCACCAGATCAGAATCTCCAAAGCATCGAACTCGGCTTAAGTTCATTTCCTTAGCTACACGAAGGCCGTGGGGTAAGGCCTCGTACTCCGCTGCATTGTTAGTACAAGGAAACATTAAGCGGAGAACATAACAAATCTTATCTCCTCGAGGGGAAGTGAGGACAACCCCAGCCCCGAGCCTTCCAACTGCCTGGATCCATCAAAGTGAATGGTCCAGTATGTATTATCCGGTTTGTCCTCTGGTGCCTGTAACTCGGTCCAATCATTGATGAAGTCAACAAGCTGTTCGGGGCGTATACTTCAAACCATGGGGACCAAGCTCAATCGCCCACTTCGCAACCCGGCCAGTTGCTTCTCTATTCTGGATTATATCGCCCAAGGGAGCAGAACTAACCACTGTGATAGGATGGCCTTGAAAGTATTGCTTGAGTTTCCTACTTGCCATAAAAACTCCATACACTAGCTTCTGCCAATGCGGATATCTTTGCTTTGATTCGATCAATACCTCACTGATATAATAAACTGGTCGTTGAACCGGATATTCTTTTCCAGCCTCCTTACGCTCAACCACAATCGCCACACTGACCGCTCGGGCATTGGTAGCCACGTACAACAATAGAGGCTCATTATCAACTGGAGCAGCGAGGACTGGTGGTTCAGCCAGCTGCCGCTTCAATTCCTCAAATGCCGCATTGGCGGCGTCACTCCAGACGAATTTATCTGTCTTTTTCAACATCTAATACAGGGGAATTGCCTTATCTCCCAAACGGCTGATAAACCGGTTGAGGGCTGCAATCCGGCCCGCCAGACGCTGAACATCATTGATACACGCCGGTTTAGCCAAGGATGTGATTGCTTTGATTTTTTTCGGATTTGCCTCAATACCTCTGTTGGACACAAGAAAGCCCAAGAGTTTGCCTGCCGGAACACCGAAAACGCATTTGTCCGGGTTGAGCATCATTTTGTAAACCCGAATATTGTCGAACGTCTCCTTGAGATCATTTATCAAGGTTTCTTGCTTGCTGGATTTCACCACAATATCATCCACATAGGCATGAACATTACGCCCGATCTGCTTGTGAAGACAATTTTGCACACAACGCTGGTAGGTTGCTTGGGCACTCTTGAGCCCAAAGGGCATAGAAACATAGCAGAAGGCTCCAAAGGGAGTGATGAAGGCTATCTTCTCCTGGTCCTTAACTGCCATTTTAATCTGATGATAACCTGAATAAGCATCCAGAAAACTCAGGCGCTCACAACCCGCCGTTGCATCAATGATCTGATCAATACGCGGGAGAGCGAAAGGATCTGCCGGGCAAGCTTTATTCAAATCAGTGTAGTCCACACACATACGCCAAGTGCCATTTTTCTTAAGAACAAGCACCGGATTAGCCAACCATTCGGGATGAAACACTTCGACAATAAACCCAGCTGCCAGTAGCCGGGCTACCTCTTCGCCGATGGCCTTGCGTCTTTCTTCGTTAAAACGGCGAAGGTACTGTTTGACCGGTTTAAACTTAGGATCAATATTGAGAGTGTGCTCAGCGAGTTCCCTCGGTACACCTGGCATGTCAGAAGGTTTCCATGCAAAGATGTCCCGGTTCTCACGGATGAACTTGATGAGCGCGCTTTCCTATTTCGGATCCAGATTGGCACTGATACTAAACTGCTTGGATGAATCACCAGGGACGAAGTCAACGAGTTTAGTCTCATTAGCCGGTTTGAACGTCAGGGCCGGGTCATGCTCAGTCGTAGGTTTCTTCAGAGGGGTCATGTCCGCCGGATCAACGTTGTCCTTATAGAATTTCAGCTCCTCTGTAGCACAAACCGATTCAGCATAGGCCGCTTCACCTTCCTCGCAATCCAAAGCAATCTTTCGACTCCCATGTACTGTGATCGTCCCCTTATAACCTGGCATTTTGAGCTGTAAATAGACATAACAGGGTCTCGCCATGAATTTCGCGTAAGCCGGCCGTCCAAATAGCGCGTGATATGGACTCTGGATTTTCACCACCTCAAAGGTCAAAGTCTCAGACCTGGAATCATGCTCATCTCCAAACACGAATTCCAAAGCAATCCTTCCAACAGGGTATGCCGATTTACTTGGTACTACACCATGAAAAATAGTGTTTGACGGTTTAAGATTCTTATCTGTCAACCCCATGCGACGGAAAGTCTCATAGTACAGGATGTTGATACTGCTCCCTCCATCCATCAGAACCTTGGTAAACTTATAGCCCCCCACCTGAGGTGCTACCACCAAGGCTAGTTGACCCGGATTGTCAACCCGGGGCGGGTGATCCTCTCTGCTCCACACAATGGGCTGCTCCGACCATCGTAGATAACGTGGTACGGCCGGTTCAACAGTATTGACTGCCCTCTTGTGAAGTTTCTGATCCCGCTTGCATAGGCTAGTAGTGAACACATGATACTATCCGTTGTTCAACTGCTTGGGGTGACTCTGGTAACCTGACTGTTGCTGATTCCCTTGGTTATTCTGCTGGTTATTACCATGGTTGTTCTGATGGCCCTGGTTGTTCTGAAATCCAGAGCTTGAACCGCCGCCCCCATGGAAACCTGGGCCCGAACCACCGGGCAGATCCTGATCATACCGGTATAGATCAGAATTTTTGAACTCCCTCATTATATGACAATCCTTCCAAAGATGTGTGGAAGGGGCCTCCTTGGTTCCATGCTTCGGGCAGGGTTGGTTTAACAAACACTCCAGATTCATCCCTCCACCGTGCTGGGGCGGTTTACCTTTGCGACGCTGCATATTTGTGTTAGCCACCAAATCTTAACTATCCGCTTTACGCTTACCATTATTCCCATGGCCTCCTTGGTTGTGGTGCTGCCCTTTTGCACCGTCGTTCTTCTTTCCCTTCTCCGGTTTGTCCTCCTCTGAATCCGGATCCTTGGTATTATCTGAATCGGCATACTTAACCAAAGCGGCCATGAGTGTTGACATGTCGTTGCAGTGACGTTTGAGCCTCCCCAACTTCTGTTTCAACGGCTTGAAACGGCAATTGCCCTCTAACGTTAACACTGCGGTGTCTGCATTGATACAATCTGATGAATGCAAAATCGCCGAGACCCGTTTGACCCAATGGGTCATGGACTCTCCTTCCTCTTGGACACAAGCGGCCAGATCTACAATTAACATCGGCTGCTTACACGTATCCTTGAAGTTCTGGATAAACCGACGCTTTAATTCGGCCCATAAACCAATAGAGTTGGTCGGCAAGCTCTTCAACCAAGTGCGAGCTGTTCCTTCCAACATCATGGTGAAATATTTAGCACACACCGCCTCATCCATATCTAACATCTCCATTGCCATCTCATAACTCTCCACCCACGCCTCTGGCTGCAAATCGGCGGTGTAATTTGTACCTTACGAGGTCCCTTGAAATCCTTGGGCAATCGCACATTACGCAATGCGGGAGTTAAACATGGTACCCCTAGGGAACTGAACATCACCCCTGGCTCCACGGAGGCAGTGGGGTGAACCGGAGTATGTTGTCGTGCTTCGTGTCGAGCTGTCAACTCGGCCTCTCGTCGTGCGCGGCCGTGGTCCACAACATCTTGCGCATTAGCACCTCCCCTGGCCGGGTTGTTCCCCCGTGGCGAATTTAGGTGGCGTGCGCTACTGGACACGGCCGGTTTGTCTTCCACGTGTCTTCTATAACTCCGGCTTGGACGGGGAGTGGAATGAATCCTCTCACGGCTGTGTGAATACGCTTGCTGTTGATTTAGTGTTGTCTGAAGGAGATCCCTAGCCCGACGCGCTTCCACTGCAACTGGTGACTCACCGTCGGTTGGGAGGGCCGCCAGACGTGAAGCGGTGGCCACAATATTATCCAACGGGTTGGAATAATGCCCGGGCGACATTGATGGTACAACGTTGTTCTGGCGAGGCAGGTCTGTTGCGTGCGGCTGAACCGGCACTCCTGCTCCCGGCGCCCCCGCCCGGTTTAGCGTGGGTTGGTTACCAGCTCCTGCACCTGGCGTGTTGAAAAGATTCTGCGGCTCATAAACCGATGGGAGACGTGATCGGTACCTTCTTCTCATGACCTCTTCCGAAGCATTCTGATCCATTCTAATCCGATAAGCCTGTGCTTCCAACTCGGCCCGCTCTGTAGCCATCCTGGCGTTCTCTGCTGCCAGGTCCGCTTTAGCCTGGGCTATCTGATCTTTCACTTTTAGAATCTCCGCATCGTGTTGATCCCTGGCTGCTGCATCTACCTCCGCGGACATCAGTGCCACTAGAGCGTCGAACAAATCAGACAAGACTTGGGCCGGAGGCGGCGCCGAACTTCCTGCTCCTGCTGGTGTGGCCGTCGTTGAACCGGAGAGCACTGCTGCGGCGGTAGATGAATGAGGCGCCGATCGTGTGCCGGCCATGAAGATGGCGGCCCGGTTTGGCAGACTGGGGGAATCCGGAATACTGTTGCCCTCGGATCCTCCCTCAATCCGGCCATCCTGCAACTGGTAAAGCGATTCGGTTTCTCCAGAAGACTCGTCACCACTGCGGACTACGGTTTCTCCATCGGAGACCGGTCCCTCCTCGTACCCTGATCCATGGATGACACCTATGAAAACATGCCTTGCCTCAGGCTGAACCGGTGAAGAACTTGCACGTCGAGCCATTTCGATGATGTCGGTGCAGATGTCCGGCTCGGGGGCCGGTTCACCGATCTTGCCGATGAAGACGTGAATCCCACCAAAGGGGACCCGGTACCCGTATTCGATTGAATCGGCCTTGGGACCCCATCTTGCATTGTCGATGTAGAGCTTTCCACGACGACTCTTCGTCATCCGGCCCACGGCGTATCCCTTGAGTCCATCGAAGCTGCCCTTCAAGAACTCAAAACCACCATGCGATAGCCCCACGGTGGGCGCCAACTGTCGTGGAATTGTCATGGCAGATGTCCTCGTGAAAGGACTTAGTCGCGGAGCCATCGCTATGGGTTAGCTTGAAGGGGTTAAACCGGACAAGGGGACACGAGAGTTTATACTAGTTCGGCCCCTTCGACGAAGGTAAAAGCCTACGTCTAGTTGTGATTGGTATTGCTAGGGTTTCGAAGGCCAGGGAGCGAATCCGCTTTGTCTGGCTCTCGAGTTGTTGTTCTCCCTCGAACCGCCGCCGGGTCACCCCTTTATATACTCAGGAGGACCCCGGCCGGTCTACAGAGTCCCGAGGCTGGCTCATACAAGTGTCCGCCTCGGTCTCCTCTTTCCTATCTTATAATATTAGTTTATACAATCATGGCGGTTTACTACCATGGGCCCTAAATCGCCTGCGGGCTCTGGGCCTCTAAGCCTTGTCCGTAAAGCGCCATCTTCTGGGTTTCCTTGGGCTTCAGCATAGGTGAGGGTGAACCGGCCCCTCCTGGGCGGTTTACCCTTAATGGTTATATCCTCAACAAGTACCGAGTATTTCCGTAATCACTTGGACCAAATTGTGTATTTCACAAACTCATTCTGTAAAATCGCAATCGATTCGGGGGCTAATGTTGGGGATACAAATAACAGGTAGGCCCACGAAGGGTCAAAATATCATAAAGCATGGGGTCCACACAACATGTGGGTCCAGATAAATTTCATACATGCATACTATCCACTCAGACAAGCAGCATACTATCCACTCGAACAAGCAGCATACATCCACTCTGATAACAGTTCACCACTCGACCGTACGACTCACTCGGGCATACGAAGACTAGCAGGCAGCAAAGCAGTCAAAGCATCATTCTCATAGTGAAGGCTTGGTAGTGAGCTGGCATTATGGCATTCATGCCCCACTTTGTAACATAGGAGGTGAGGGGGTGGCACACACTATATAAGCCACCCCCCACCACTAGACTTGGGGCAAGTTCTCTCTTCTACCTCTCTCTCTCTAGTCTCAGGACTTAGCTCAGGCATGGGGATCCGTTCCTCTCTCTCATTGTAATCTCCGGATACATACTCGGATAAAACAAAGCCTCTCTGGAGCACGAGACGTAGGGTTGTTATCTCCACCGTGAGAGGCCCGAACTGGCTAAAACCACCGTGTCACCCATATGCATCTCGATAGATCATGCTCCGTTACCCTATACCTTTATTATTGTCGGAATCGTTCCCACGACAGTCGGTCTACTTGTCACGGACGTGATGCCTATATACATGATCATACCTAGATATTCTCATAATTATTCGCTTTTCTGTCAATTGCTCAACAGTAATTTGTTCACCCACCGTAATACTTATGCTATCTTGAGAGAAGCCACTAGTGAAACCTATGGCCCCCGGGTCTATCTTCCATCATACAAGTTTCCAATCTTTTATTTTGCAATCTTTACTTTAAATCTATATCATAAAAATACCAAAAATATTTACCTTATTATTATCTCTATCAGATCTCACTCTTGCAAGTGGCCGTGAAGGGGTTGACAACCCCTTTATCGCGTTGGTTGCGAGGTTCTTATTTGTTTGTGTAGGTACGAGGTGACTCACGCGTGGTCTCCTACTGGATTGATACCTTGGTTCTCAAAAACTGAGGGAAATACTTACGCTGCTTTGCTGCATCACCCTTTCCTCTTCAAGTGAAAACCAACACATGCTCAAGAGGCAGCAAGAAGGATTTCTGGCGCCGTTGCCGGGGAGATCTAAGCCAAGTCAAGACATACCAAGTACCCATCACAACTCTTACCCTTCGCATTACATTATTTGCCATTTGCCTCTCGTTTTCCTCTCCCCCACTTCACCCTTGTTGTTTTATTCGCCCTCTTTTCCTTTCACCCTCCCTTTCCGTTTGCTTTTTCTTTGCTTATTTTCTTGTGTGTTGAATTGCTTGCTTGTCACGATGGCTCAAGATAATACTAAATTGTGTGACTTTGCCAATACCAACAATAATGTTTTTTTAGCACTCCGATTGCTCCTCTTACCGATGCTGAACCTTGTGAAATTAATACTGCTTAGCTGAATCTTGTCATGAAAGATTCGTTTTCTGGCCTTCCTAGTGAAGATGTCGCTACCCATCTAAACAACTTTGTTGATTTGTGAGGGAGTCCTGGATTAGGGGGTCTCCGGACAGCCGGACTATATCCTTTGGCCGGACTGTTGGACTATGAAGATACAAGATTGAAGACTTCGCCCCGTGTCCGGATGGGACTCTCCTTGGCGTGGAAGGCAAGCTTGGCAATATGGATATGCAGATCTCCTCCCTTGTAACTGACTTTGTGTAACCCTAGCCCCCTCCGGTGTCTATATAAACCAGAGGGTTTAGTCCGTAGGACAACATACAATCATACCATAGGCTAGCTTCTAGGGTTTAGCCTCTACGATCTCGTGGTAGATCAACTCTTGTAATACTCATATCATCAAGACCAATCAAGCAGGACGTAGGGTATTGCCTCCATCGAGAGGGCCCGAACCTGGGTAAAACATCGTGTCCCCCGCCTCCTGTTACCATACGCCTTAGACGCACAGTTCGGGACCCCCTACCCGAGATCTGCCGGTTTTGACACCGACATTGGTGCTTTCATTGAGAGTTACACTGTGCCATCACCGTAAGGCTTGATGACTCCTTCGATCATCGGTAACGATGCAGTCCAGGGTGAGGTTTTCCTCCCCAGACAGATCTTCATATTCGGCGGCTTTGCACTGCGGGCCAACTCGCTTGGCCATCTGGAGTAGATCGAGAGCTATGCCCCTGGCCATCAGGTCAGGTTAGGAAACTTAAACTACACTACCGACATCCGCGGAGACTTGATCTTCGACGGATTTGAGCCCATGTCAGGTGCGCCGCATGATCACGACGAGCATGATTTAGCTCTATCGTCGGACAATGTTCGGGAGATCACACCTGCAACTACTCCGGCCTTCAATGCGGAGCAAATGGCGCCATCCGAGGACGGGTGGATAGACCCTGCCATGGAGGCCGCACTCTCAGTGGCGATAGAGCCGGATACTGACTTCACCCCTTACAAGAGCCGTGTTGTCGAACCACTGGATTCGTCTCCGGCCACGGACTCCGAGCCGCCTGCGTCCGTGCCTATCAAGTCTGATTGGGCGCCGATCATGGAGTTCACCTTCGCGGATATCTTTCAGCACTCACCTTTCAGCGACGTGCTAAATTCATTAAGGTCTGTCTCCTTGTCAGGAGAACCTTGGCCGAACTATGTCCAACTAGGATGGGATGCGGACGACGAAGAAATTCGCTCCCCACCCACCACCCAATTAGTAGCCACTGTCGACGATTTAACCGACATGCTCGACTTCGACTCCAAAGACAACGACGGTATGGACGACGATGCAGGAGACGAACAGGAACCACTGCCCACGGGGCGCTGGACTGCCACCTCATCATATGGTATATACATGGTGGATACCCCCAAAGAAGGAAATGGTGACGAGACAGCGGGGGATGACCCCTCCAAGAAGCAACCCAAGCACCGACGTTAGCGTCGCCGCTCTAAGTCCCGCCATAGCAAAAGTAGTGATATCGACACAAGAGACAATAACACTCCGGATAGTGCCGAAGACGACAAACAATCCCCTCCCGCACGATTTAGAGCGGGAGGGTGAACAAGCTAGCCCTCCAGATCGGGCAGCAGATAGAGAATCGGAGGATGACAATTACATGCATCTCTCCGAAGACGAGGTGAGCCTCGGCGACGAAGAATTTATCGTGCCTAAGGATCCCGTCGAGCAGGAGCGCTTCAAGCGCCGGCTTATAGCCACAACAAATAGCTTGAAGAAAAAGCAACAACAGCTTCGAGCTAATCAAGATTTTCTAGCAGACAGATGGACCGAAGTCCTTGCGGTTGAGGAATACGGACTCGAGCGCCCCTCCAAGAATTACCCAAAGCGCAGGTTGCTACCCCGACTCGAGGAGGAAGCATTGAAACCTACGTCACTAGTGTACGATGCGGCTGACAGGCCACCTCGTGGCCGAGACAGAGAGGCATTTCAGCCCGAAGTCCAGCCCGCACCCCGCCGCCACTCAAACAAAAATACCAAGGCCCGGGGCAACACACGGGACCTGCGAGACGTATTGGAAAAAAGGGCAAAACATGCAAGGTCGATATACGGGTCACGGGGGCGGGCGTCAACGCGGGACGATGACTGTCGCGCCGGATACACTAAAAGTAAATCCGGCCGGGCCGAATACAGCAGACAAGACTCATATGAACTGTGTCGTGACATAGCCCGGCACAGAGGCGCTGCACACCCCCTATGCTTCACTGATGAAGTTATGGATCATGAATTCTCGGAGGGTTTCAAACCCATAAATATCGAATCGTATGATGGTACAACAGATCCCGCTGTATGGATTGAGGATTTCCTCCTCCACATCCACATGGCTCGCGGTGATGATCTGCATGCCATCAAGTACCTCCCACTAAAACTCAAAGAACCAGCTCGGCATTGGCTGAATAGCTTGCCAGTAGACTCTGTCAGCAGTTGGGAGGATTTGGAAGCCGCATTCCTTGACAACTTCCATGGCACTTATGTGCGACCACCGGATGCTGATGAATTGAGCCATATAACTCAGCAGCCAGGGGAATTGGCCAGGCAATTCTGGACACGGTTCCTAACTAAGAAAAAACAAATCGTCGACTGTGCGGATGCAGAGGCCTTAGCGGCATTCAATCATAACATCCGTGACGAGTGGCTCACCTGGCACCTCAGCCAGGAGAAGCCGAAGTCTATGGCAGCCCTCACGACACTCATGACTCGCTTTTGTGCGGGCGAGGATAGCTGGCTGGCTCGCAGCAACAACACATCAAGGAATCCGGGCACTTTGGATACCAAAGATGCCAACGGCAGACCACGCCATAACAGACACAAGCGCCGCAACAACAGATGATACGGCAGTCAATGCCGGATTCAGAGGCTCTAGATCCGGTCAGCGAAAAAAGCCATTCAAAATAAGTACTCCGGGACCGTCCAGTTTGGATCGCATACTTGATCGCTCGTGTCAAATCCACGACACCCTCGATAAGCCAGCCAATCACACCAACAGAGAATGCTAGGTGTTCAAGCAGGCCGGCAAGTTGAATGCCGAAAACAAGGACAAGGGGTTGCATAGTGATGACGAGGAGGAGCCCCGGCCGCCAAACACGGGAGGACAGAAGAGGTTCCCCCCACAAGTGAAGATGGTGAACATGATATACACAACCCACATTCCCAAGAGGGAACGGAAGCGTGCACTAAGGGACGTCTATGCGATGGAGCCCGTCGCCCCAAAGTTCAACCCATGGTCCTCTTGTCTGATCACCTTCGATCGCAGGGACCACCCCACTAGTATCCGTCATGGCGGATCCGCCGCATTGGTCTTAGACCCCATCATCGACGGATTTCAACTCACTCGAGTCCTTATGGACGGTGGCAGCAGCCTGAACCTGCTCTATCAGGATACAGTGCGCAAAATGGGTATAGATCCCTCGAGGATCAAACCCACCTTTAAGGGCGTCATCCCAGGTGTAGAGGCCCATTGCACGGGCTCAATCACACTAGAAGTGGTCTTCGGATCTCCGGACAACTTCCGAAGCGAGGAGTTAATCTTCAATATCGTCCCGTTCCGCAGTGGCTATCACGCACTGCTCGGGCGAACCGCATTTGCAAAATTCAATGCGGTACCGCATTACGCATACCTCAAGCTCAAGATGCTAGGACCTAGGGGAGTCATAATAGTCAATGGAAACACAGACCGCTCGCTCCGCACAGAAGAGCACACTGCGGCCCTTGCAGCAGAAGCACAAAGCAGCCTTTTAAGGCAAACCGCCAATTCAGCGATTCAACCCCCGGACACCGTCAAGCGAGTCCGGAGTAACCTGCAACAGGATCGCCTGGCACGTTCAGAGCTCGCCTAGCAATTTGGCCCCCGTCCCAGTCCCAGTCAAGCGACGAAATCCGTGCCGCACGTACATAATTACGCACTGAAAATACCATGGGCATAGGCGGGGGCACGATCAGGGCACGTCCCGCAATGCGGCTTAACCGCCCTAGGGGTTGTATACCTTTATCATTTTTTTCTCTTTCAGGACCTTACTCTCTGGAAACCCTTTCCGGAAGTATGATTGCCGGACACATTACGGGAAGGAACAACCAAGGAGGCAAGAAGCTAAGACGTACAAGGGAGCCCCTAGGTGGTCTCTAATAACAATCGATATACCTGCTTTTTACTACCCATATGCAGCTTGCCCTTGGAATAGGACATGTCAAATAGTCCTATTTTTGCTTATTGCACTACTTGTATCGGTACACTTCAACGTATTATTTAAATAACAATGCATAGCATTAGTCTATTATTGCATTATCCATCCCCTTTTTTCTTATATGTTCATTTACGACAACTTGCACCCGTACATTCTGGTACGGTCAGTACACCAGGGGCTTTCGTTTACCCCATAATACGGCGTGAAAAGTCCGAACACTTTTGACAGTGCGGCACCCCGAACTTATAGCATTATATGCATCAGCTCTAAATCATGTCTTGGGTCAATAGTTGGGTTTTCCCGGCTCCCATGTTTTGGTACCTTACGATCCGCTATATCGGCTAAGGTAGCGCTGGGAGAACTACTGCGATTGTGTCCCGGTTCTTCCGGACGAGCACCTCAGTAGAGAAAGCCGAAAACTGACTGTCATGATAAGGCGAGAGCTAGTCGCTGTTCGAGAGGTCTCAAGTCCTTAAAGACTTTTTCCACTTCAGGCGAGGAGTCGGCCTTGCCCGACTTAGGCGTATATAGCGCCCCAAATTCGGCCTTCCGAATACTAGGGGCTTCACCAAAAAGACTTCTATGGCTAAGTGAGAGTGATAAAGCCTTATAGTCCAATTGCCTGGTTCGTTGTGCTGAACACCTCCCTCGAAGGACCCAAAATTGGGATAAAGAGTGCTCAGGTTTATCCCAAACACCCCAGTACTAGTTACATGGGGGTAGAAGCCGACGACTGACCAACTCTCAGATTTTATAAACGGCCGCACAGAAGGTAATATTTTAAATTCAAAAAGCGTTGCATAGCGCAAATGAACTCGTTTCACATTACAGGATCACATGAGCATGTTCATTCAAAAATTACATCCCTAGTACATTCTTCTGCCACAAGGCGGGAACCCTTCAGGACACTGTCATAATACATTTTGGGGCAGCGATGCTCCTTGCCCTCCGGCGGCCCCTCCTTCACCAGCTTTACGGCGTCCAGCTTCACCCAGTGCACCTTCGCCTGGGCAAAAGCCCTACGCGCACCCTCGATGCAGAAGGACCGCTTTATGACTTCAAGCCGTGGGCAGGCATCCACAAGCCGCCTCACCAAACCGAAGTAGCTGCTAGGCAGGGGATCGCCAGGCCACATCCGGACTATAAGACCCTTCATGGCCTGTTCGGCCGCCTTGTGAAGCTCGACCAGTTGGTTCAGCTGGTCGCTCAAGGGCATTGGGTGTTCGGTCCCAGTATACTGAGACCAGAACAAATTTTCCATCGAGCTCCCCTCCTCGGCTCGGTAAAACTCCACGGCATCCAGTACACTGCGGGGAAGATCTGCGAACGCTCCTGGAGAGCTCCGAACTCGGGTAAGTAAAAGGAAAGTTTCCTTCACATGCTTGCTTTGCATAATGAATGCCTTACCTGCTGCTATCTTCTTCACCGCATCAATCTCCTGAAGGGCCTTGTGGGCTTCAGCCTTGGCACTCCGTGCTCTTTCGAGCGCCTTCGCAAGCTCGGACTCTCGCGTCTTAGAGTCAAGCTCCAAGGACTCGTGTTTTTTGGCGAGAGCCTCGAGCTCTTGCTGCACCTCACCTACCCGGGCTTCTTGATTTTCCCGCTCAATGCGCTCCTTGGCCGCTTTGTCTTCGGCCTCGGACAACGCCTTCTTCAGGGTCGCCACCTAGGTCGTGGCCCCTGGCAAATTCATGATGATCCTATTACTTTACAACCGAATTTCCTTTTAATATGTAGACAGGGTATTGCTTACCTTTGCTCTCCTCGAGCTGCCTCTTGGTAATGCCGAGCTCGTCCTCAGACCGCTCAAGGTCCTGCTTCAGTGCAGCGACCTCCGCAGTACGTGCGGCAGCGGCCAGCAGTGAAGCCTGCATATGCACATAGACATATTCTGATTAGACTCCTGAGTCATTACTTGATCCTCTATTCGGCCTTTCTTTGCGAACGCCAAACAGAGCATCTGGGGCTACTGTCTATGCGGTAATATTTTCCTATATTTTGATTGCTTACTTGAAAGCCTGTTAGGAGGCTGGCACAAGTTTCGGTTAGCCCGCTTTTGGCGGACTGAACTTTCTCGATTACCGCACTCATCATAGTGCGGTGCTCTTCGTCGATGGAAGTGCCGCGAAGCGCTTCAAGCAAGTTGTCCGGTGCCTCTGGATAGACAGAGGCCACCGGCACGGGCGGCTTGCCCCCCTTAACGGGGGATCGCCTGCCAGAGTTCAGAACCACCGAAGGTTTCGGCGCAGTGTTCGGCTGGGGGACGAACTTGGAGCCCGTTGGAGTCTTGCTCCCTTTGCGCCCAGGGTCCGGAAGGTCGCCTCGAGGCGCCCCCAGGACTACCTCCCCTCGGCTCGGTGCCTTTTGAGACAACACCTCGATGTTGTCCGTAGGGCAAGGGGTGGAAGCGGTCGGAAGTGAATCGCTATTCATATCCGACGAGTCCAAAGAACCGTCCGACGAAGATACGTCGAGACGGGCTCGGGACGGACTACATAATCATATTCGGTATAAGGAGAAGCAGTGCAATAAAACATACCATGAATTACTATGGTATCCGGATACTTACGACTTCGCCAGGGGCTTGTCCCTGGGTAACCACTCGTCGTCGCTGTAGGCGGCCGTCGTGGAGCAGTCCGGAAGGAGGGTCCTTCCCTTCTTGGACCCTTCGGCCTCCCCGGATGGGGCGGCTTTCCTTTTCTTATCTCCCCCGGATGGGGGGAGAACTTTTCTCTTCCTCCTCCCCGTTTTCGTGGGAGGAGTGCGCTCCGGAGTTATCGGACGATGAGTCCGATATAACCTTGCACCGAAGACCCTTTCAGGTCCCCGTGGCCTTCTTCTAGGCCTTCTTCACCGGCACCTCGTAAGGCGCCGGAACCAGCATCTCAGTTAGGAGAGCATCTGTAGGATCTTCAGGCAGGGGGGCTGGGCAATCGAGTTGCTCCGCTGTCTCTACCCAGTCCTGTTAATGGCATGGAAGCTTAGATCCCGCACATGATTAAACTGGGGCAAATAAAATATCATGTGAGATATAAAAACTTACCGGATTGGCATGGTACTTTGCGCTGAGTCCGCGGTCCTCGGTAAGGGGAGGAGGTACCTCGGTGCCCTTGAACAACACCTTCCAGACGTCCTTGTGCGTCGTGTCGAAGAGCTCTCGCATCGTCTGTTGCTTGGCCGGGTCGAACTCCCACAAATTGAATGCCCGTGGTTGACACGGGAGGATCCGGCGGAAGAGCATGACCTGGACCACATTGACGAGCTTGATTTTCTTGCTCATCATGTTCCTAATGCAGGTCTGGAGTCCGGTCAGCTCTACCGGGGAACCCCAGGACAGGCCCTTCTCTTTCCAGGAAGTGAGCCGCGTGGGGATTCTGGATCGAAATTTAGGGGCCGCCACCCAGTTGGTGTCGCGCGGCTCGGTGATGTAGAACCACCCCGATTGCCACCCCTTTATGGTCTCCACATAGGAGCCTTCGAGACAGGTGACGTTAGGCATTTTGCCCACCATGGCGCCTCCGCACTCTGCTTGCTGGCCGACCACCACCTTCGGTTTAACATTGAAGGTCTTCAGCCACAGGCCGAAGTGGGGCCTGATGCGGAGGAAGGCCTCGCACACGACGATAAATGCCGAGATGTTGAGGATGAAGTTGGGGGCCAGATCATGAAAATCCAGCCCATAGTAGAACATGAGCCCGCGGACAAACGGGTGAAGGGGAAATCTCAGTCCGGGGACCAAGTGGGTGAGGAAAACTACCCTCTCATGGGGTTTGGGCGTAGGGATGATCTGCCCCGCATCTGGCAGCTGGTGCGCGATGTCCGCGGCCAGATATCCGGCTTCCCATAGCTTTCTGATGTTCTCCTCCGTAATGGAGGAGACCATCCACTTGCATCCTGCTCCGGACATGCTTGGAGTGGTTTGAGGAGAAAGACGTGAACTTGGGCGTTGGAGCTCGAGTGTTTGAGAATGGATAAGTAAGGAGGAAGAAGGCATGGGTAAAAAGGGTGAATCTTTGTCCCTTTATAAGGGCGGAAGAGGCGATGCGCCTCCCCACTTACCTGTTAAAAATCGCTTATTCCCCGAACGCCGTAATTGATGGCGCGGTTGGGTTACCCATACCCGTATTGATGAGAATCCCGTGATAAGGGGACGCGATCTCTGGTTCAACAAGACGTGTCAAGAAAACCGCCTCGCAATATGTGCAGAGCTGGTTGAGAAAAACAGTTCGAATAATGACCGGGCCATGGCATGATGTCATGTTGCTAAACGTGTGAGCAGATTAGATTTGTGGAAATATTATTCTCTCTACGGTGGTATGTGGAACTTGTTTTGCAGAGCCGGACACTGTCCTTGTGTTCAAAACTTTCTATGGAGTATTCGGAGGAGGAACCCGCCTTGCAATGCCGAAGACAAATCTACGCGCCGGACTCATCGTCATTGAAGCCTGGTTCAGGGGCTACTGAGGGAGTCCTGGATTAGGGGGTCTCCGGGCAGCCGACTATATCCTTTGGCCGGACTGTTGGACTATGAAGATACAAGATTGAAGACTTCGTCCCGTGTCTAGATGGGACTCTCTTCGGCGTGGAAGGCAAGCTTGGCAATACAGATATGCAGATCTCCTCCCTTGTAACCGACTTTGTGTAACCCTAGCCCCCTTCGGTGTTTATATAAACCGGAGGGTTTAGTCCGTAGGACAACATACAATCATACCATAGGCTAGCTTCTAGGGTTTAGCCTCTACGATCTCGTGGTAGATCAACTCTTGTAATACTCATATCATCAAGACCAATCAAGCAGGACGTAGGGTATTACCTCCATCGAGAGGGCCTGAACCTGGGTAAAACATCGTGTCCCCCGCCTCCTGTTACCATCCGCCTTAGACGCACAGTTCGAGACCCCCTACCCGAGATCCGCCGGTTTTGACACCGACAATTTGTGTGATATGCAAAAGAATAAAGATGTGGATAATGATATTGTTCAACTTAAGCTATTTCCGTTTTTGCTTAGAGATCGTGCTAAAGTTTGGTTTTCGTCTTTGCGTAAAAATAGTATTGATTCATGGAATAAGTGCAAAGATGCTTTTATCTCTAAGTATTTTCCTCCTGCTAAGATCATCTCTCTTAGAAACGATATTATGAATTTTAAGCAACTTGATCATGAGCATGTTGCACAATCTTGGGAGAGGATGAAATTAATGATATGTAATTTGTTGGGGAACGTAGCATAAATTCAAAATTTTCCTACGTGTCACCAAGATCTATCTATGGAGTCATCTAGCAACGAGGGAGGAGTGGATCTACATACCCTTGTAGATCGCGCGCGGAAGCGTTCAAGAGAACGGGGTTGATGGAGTCGTACTCGTCGTGATCCAAATCACCGATGATCCTAGCGCCGAACGGACGGCACCTCCGCGTTCAACACACATACGGAGCAGCGACGTCTCCTCCTTCTTGATCCAGCAAGGGGGAAGGAGAGGTTGATGGAGATCCAGCAGCACGACGGCGTGGTGGTGGAAGTAGCGGGATTCCAACAGGGCTTCGCCAAGCGCTGCGGGAGGAGGGAGATGTGTCGTGGGAGGGAGAGGGAGGCGCCAGGGCTTAGGTTTTGCTGCCCTCCCTTTCCCCCACTATATATAGGGCCAAGGGAGAGGGGGGGCGCAGCCTTGGCCCTTCCTCCAAGGAAGGGTGCGGCCAGGGAGGAGTCCCTCCTCCCCAAGGCACCTCGGAGGTGCCTTCCCCCTTTAGGACTCTTCCTTTTCCTCTTCTCTTGGCGCATGGGCCTCTTGGGGCTAGTGCCCTTGGCCCATATAGGCCAAGGCGCACCCCCTACAGCCCATGTGGCCCCCCGGGGCAGGTGGCCCCACCCGGTGGACCCCCGGGACCCTTTCGGTGGTCCCGATACAATACCGGTGACCCCGAAACTTGTCCCGATGGCCGAAATAGCACTTCCTATATATAATTCTTTACCTCCGGACCATTCCGGAACTCCTCGTGATGTCCGGGATCTCATCCGGGACTCTGAACAACTTTTGGGTTACCGCATACTAATATCTCTATAACCCTAGCGTCACCGAACCTTAAGTGTGTAGACCCTACGGGTTCGGGAGACATGCAGACATGACCGAGATGACTCTCCGGTCAATAACCAACAGCGGGATCTGGATACCCATGTTGGCTCCCACATGTTCCACGATGATCTCATCGGATGAACCACGATGTCAAGGACTTAATCAATCCCGTATACAATTCCCTTTGTCTAGCGGTACGATACTTGCCCGAGATTCGATCGTCGGTATCCCGATACCTTGTTCAATCTCGTTACCGGCAAGTCTCTTTACTCGTTTCATAACACATCATCCCGTGATCAACTCCTTGATCACATTGTGCACATTATGATGATGTCCTACCGAGTGGGCCCAGAGATACCTCTCCGTCACACGGAGTGACAAATCCCAGTCTCGATTCGTGCCAACCCAACAGACACTTTCGGAGATACCTGTAGTGTACCTTTATAGCCACCCAGTTACGTTGTGACGTTTGGCACACCCAAAGCATTCCTACGGTATCCGGGAGTTGCACAATCTCATGGTCTAAGGAAATGATACTTGACATTAGAAAAGCTTTAGCATACGAACTACACGATCTTGTGCTATGCTTAGGATTGGGTCTTGTCCATCACATCATTCTCCTAATGATGTGATCCCGTTATCAACGACATCCAATGTCCATGGTCAGGAAACCGTAACCATCTATTGATCAACGAGCTAGTCAACTAGAGGCTTACTAGGGACATGGTGTTATCTATGTATCCACACATGTATCTGAGTTTCCTATCAATACAATTCTAGCATGGATAATAAACAATTATCATGAACAAGGAAATATAATAATAACCAATTTATTATTGCCTCTAGGGCATATTTCCAACAGTCTCCCACTTGCACTAGAGTCAATAATCTAGTTCACATCGTCATGTGATTAACACTCACAGGTCACATCGCCATGTGACCAACATCCAAAGAGTTTACTAGTGTCACTAAACTAGTTCACATCATCATGTGATTAAGACTCAATGAGTTCTGGGTTTGATCATGTTTTGCTTGTGAGGGAGGTTTTAGTCAACGGGTCTGAATCTTTCAGATCCGTATGTACTTCGCAAATCTCTATGGCATCTCCTAGATGCAGCTACCACGTTCTATTTGGAGCTATTCCAAATAACTGTTCTACTATACGAATCCAGTTTACTACTCAGAATAATCTGGATTAGTGTCAAAGTTTGCATCGGCGTAACCCTTTATGACGAACTCTTTTACCACCTCCATAATCGAGAAAATTCCTTAGTCCACTAGTTACTAAGGATAACTTTGACCGCTGTCCTGTGATCCATTCTTAGATCACTCTTGTACCCCTTGACTGACTCATGGCAAGGCACATTTCAGGTGCGGTACACAGCATAGCATACTGTAGAGCCTATGTCTTAAGCATAGGGGACGACCTTCGTCCTTTCTCTCTATTCTGCCGTGGTCGAGCTTTAAGTCTTAACTTCATACCTTACAACTCAGGCAAGAACTCCTTCTTTGACTGATCCATCTTGAACACCTTCAAGATCATGTCAAGGTATGTGCTCATTTGAAAGTACCATTAAGCGTTTTGATCTATCCTTATAGATCTTGATGCTCAATGTTCAAGTAGCTTAATCCAGGCTTTCCATTGAAAAACACTTTCCAAATAACCCTATATGCTTTCCAGAAATTCTACGTCATTTCTGATCAACAATATGTCAACATATACTTATCAGAAATTCTATAGTGCTCCCACTCACTTCTTTGGAAATACAAGTTTCTCATAAACTTTGTATAAACCCAAAATCTTTGATCATCTCATCAAAGCATACATTCCAACTCCGAGATGCCTACTCCGGTCCTTAGAAGGATTGCTGGAGCTTTCCATACTTATTAGCATCTCTCAGGATTGACAAAACCTTCCGGTTGTATCACATACAACCTTTCCTCAAGAAAATCGTCGAGGAAACAATGTTTTGACATCCTATCTGCAAGATTTCATAAATAATGCAGTAATCGCTAATATAATTCCAACAGACTCTTAGCATCGCTACGAGTGAGAAAGTCTAATCGTAGTCAACTCCTTGAACTTGTCGAAAAACTTCTTAACAACAAGTCGAGCTTTCTTAATGGTGACATTTACCATCATTATCCGTCTTCCTTTTAAAATCCATTTGCACTCAACAGCCTTACGACCATTGAGCTGTTCTGCCAAAGTCTACACTTTGTTTTCATACATGGATCCTCTCTCGGATTTTATGGCCTCGAGCCATTTATCGGAATCCGGGCCCACCATCGCTTCTCCATAGCTTGTAGGTTCATTGTTGTCTAGCAACATGACTTCCAAGACAGGATTACGTACCACTCTGAAGTAGTACGCATCCTTGTCATCCCACGAGGTTTGGTAGTGACTTGATCTGAAGTTTCATGATCACTATCATAAGCTTCCACTTCAATTGGTGTAGGTGCCACAGGAACAACTTCCTGTGCTCTGCCACACACTAGTTGAAGAGACGGTTCAATAACCTCATCAAGTCTCCACCACCCTCCCACTCAATTCTTTCGAGAGAAACTTTTCCTCGAGAAAGGACCCGATTCTAGAAACAATCCCTTATTGCTTTCAGATCTGAGACAGGAGGTATACCCAACTGTTTTTGGGTGTCCTATGAAGATGCATTTATCCGCTTTGGGTTCGAGCTTATCAGCCTGAAACTTTTTCACATAAGCGTCGCAGCCCCAAACTTCTAAGAAATGACAGCTTAGGTTTCTCTAAACCATAGTTCATACGGTGTCACCTCATCGGAATTACGTGGTGCCCTATTTTAAAGTGAATGTGGTTGTCTTTAATGCCTAACCCATAAACTATCGTGGTAATTTGATAAGAGACATCATGGTATGCATCATATCCAATAGGGTGCAGTTATGATGTTCGGACATACCATCACACTATGGTGTTCCAGGCTGTATTAGTTGTGAAACAATTTCCACAATGTCTTAATTCTGTGCCAAACTCGTAATTCAGATATTCATCTCTATGATCATATCGTAGATATTTTATCCTCTTGTCACGACGATCTTTCAACTTCACCCTGAAATTACTTGAACCTTTCAATAATTCAGACTCGTGATTCATCAAGTAAATATACTCAACATCTACTCAAATCATCTGTGAAGTAAGAACATAACGATATCCACTACATGCCTCAGCACTCATTGGACTGCACACATCAAAATGTATTACTTCCAACAAGTTGCTTTCTAGTTCCATTTTACTGAAAATGAGGCTTTCAGTCATCTTGCCCATGTGGTATGATTTGCATGTCTCAAGTGATTCAAAATCAAGTGAGTCCAAATGATCCATCTGTATAGAGTTTCTTCATGCATATCTACCAACAAACATGGTCCGCATGTCTCAATCCTTTCAAAAATGAGTGAGTCCAAAGATCCATCAACATGGAGCTTCTTCATGCGTTTTATACCGATATGACTTAAGTGGCAGTGCCACAAGTAGGTGGTACTATCATTACTATCTTATATCTTTTGGCATGAACATGTGTATCACTATGATCGAGATTCAATGAACCATTCATTTTAGGTGCAAGACCATTGAAGGTATTATTCAAATAAACAGAGTAACCGTTATTCTCCTTAAATGAATAACCGTATTGCGATAGACATAATCCAATCATGTCTATGCTCAACGCAAACACCAATCTCGATGGTAGAGGGAGCGTGCGATGCTTGATCATATCAACATTGGAAACATTTCCAACACATATCGTCAGCTCACCTTTAGCTAGTCTCCGTTCATTCCGTAGCTTATATTTCAAGTTACTAACACTTTGCAACCGAACCGGTATCTAATACCCTGGTGCTACTAGGAGTACTAGTAAAGTACACATTAACATAATACATCCAATATACTTCTATCGACCTTGCCAGCCTTCTCATCTACCAAGTATCTAGGGTAATTCTGCTCCAGTGGCTGTTCCCCTTATTACAGAAGCACTCAGTCTCGGGTTTGGGTTCAACCTTGGGTTTCTTCACTAGAGCAGCAGCTGAATTGCCGTTTCATGAAGTATCCCTTTGTTCCCTTGCCCTTCTTGAAACTAGTGGTTTCACCAACCATCAACAATTGATGCTCCTTCTTGATTTCTACTTTCGCGGTGTCAAACATCGCGAATATCTCAAGGATCATCATATATGTCCCTGATATATCATAGTTCATCACGAAGCTCTAGCAGCTTGGTGGTAATGACTTCGGAGAACCATCACTATTTCATCTGGAAGATCAACTCCCACTCGATTCAAGCGATTGTTGTACTTAGACAATCTGAGCACAAGCTCAACAATTGAGCTTTTCTCCCTTAGTTTGTAGGCTAAGAAAATCGTCAGAGGTCTTATACCTCTTGACGTGGGCACAAGCCTGAAATCCCAATTTCAGCCCTCGAAACATCTCATATGTTTCGCGACGTTCCAAAACGTCTTCGGTGCCTCAACTCTAAACCGTTTAATTGAACTATCATGTAGTTATCAAAATTTGTATGTCAGATGTTCCCAACATCTACAGACGACGTTCGAGGTTCAGCACACTGAGCGGTGCATTAAGGACATAAGCCTTCTATGAAGCAAATGAGGACAATCCTCAGTTTACGGACCTAGTCCGCATAATTGCTACTATCAACTTTCAACTAAATTTTCTCTAGGAACATATCTAAACAGTAGAACAGAAGCGCGAGCTACGACATAATTTGCGAAGACCTTTTGACTATGTTCAGGATAATTAAGTTCATCTTATGAACTCCCACTCAGATAGACATCCCTCTAGTCATCTAAGTGATTACATGATCCGAGTCAACTAGGCCGTGTCCGATCATCACGTGAGACGGACTAGTCATCATCGGTGAACATCTTCATGTTGATCGTATCTACCATACGACTCATGCTCGACCTTTCGGTCTCTTGTGTTCCGAGGCCATGTCTGTACATGCTAGGCTCGTCAAGTCAACCTAAGTGTTTTGCGTGTGTAAATCTGTCTTACACCCGTTGTATGTGAACGTAAGAATCTATCACACCCGATCATCACGTGGTGCTTCGAAACGACGAACTTTCGCAACGGTGCACAGTTAGGGGGAACACCTTCTTGAAATTTTAATGAGGGATCATCTTATTTACTACCGTCGTTCTAAGCAAATAAGATGTATAAACATGATAAACATCACATGCAATCAAATAGTGACATGATATGGCCAATATCATTTTGCTCCTCTTGATCTCCATCTTCGGGGCTCCATGATCATCATCGTCACCAGCATGACACCATGATCTCCATCATCATGATCTCTATCATTGTGTCTTCATGAAGTTGTCTCGTCAACTATCACTTCTACTACTACAGCTAACGGTTAGCAATAAAGTAAAGTAATTACATGACATTTATGTTGACATGCAGGTCACAAATAAATTAAGACAACTCCTATGGCTCCTGCCGGTTGTCATACTCATCGACATGCAAGTCTTGATTCCTATTACAAGAACATGATCAATCTCATACATCACATATATCATTCATCACATCCTTTGGCCATATCACATCACATAGCATACCCTGCAAAAACAAGTTAGACGTCCTCTAATTGTTGTTTGCATGTTTTTACGTGGCTGCTATGGGTTTCTAGCAAGAACGTTTCCTACCTACGCAAAGACCACAACGTGATATGCCAATTGCTATTTACCCTTCATAAGGACCCTTTTCATCGAATCCGATCCGACTAAAGTGGGAGAGACAGACACCCGCTAGCCACCTTATGCAACTAGTGCATGTCAGTCGGTGGAACCAGTCTCACGTAAGAGTACGTGTAAGGTCGGTCCGGGCCGCTTCATCCCATAATGCCGCCGAATCAAGATTGGACTAGTAACGGTAAGCATATTGAACAAAATCAACGCCCACAACTACTTTGTGTTCTACTCGTGCATAGAAACTACGCATAGACCTAGCTCATGATGCCACTGTTGGGGAACGTAGCATAAATTCAAAATTTTCCTACGTGTCACCAAGATCTATCTATGGAGTCATCTAGCAACGAGGGAGGAGTGGATCTACATACCCTTGTAGATCACGCGCGGAAGCGTTCAAGAGAACGGGGTTGATGGAGTCGTACTCGTCGTGATCCAAATCACCGATGATCCTAGCGCCGAACGGACGGCACCTCCGCGTTCAACACACGTACGGAGCAGCGACGTCTCCTCCTTCTTGATCCAGCAAGGGGGAAGGAGAGGTTGATGGATATCCAGCAGCACGACGGCGTGGTGGTGGAAGTAGCGGGATTCCAACAGGGCTTCGCCAAGCGCTGCGGGAGGAGGGAGATGTGTCATGGGAGGGAGAGGGAGGCGCCAGGGCTTAGGTTTTGCTGCCCTCCCTTTCCCCCACTATATATAGGGCCAAGGGAGAGGGGGGCGCAGCCTTGGCCCTTCCTCCAAGGAAGGGTGCGGCCAGGGAGGAGTCCCTCCTCCCCAAGGCACCTCGGAGGTGCCTTCCCCCTTTAGGACTCTTCCTTTTCCTCTTCTCTTGGCGCATGGGCCTCTTGGGGCTGGTTCCCTCGGCCCATATAGGCCAAGGCGCACCCCCTACAGCCCATGTGGCCCCCCCGGGGCAGGTGGCCCCACCCGGTGGACCCCCGGGACCCTTTCGGTGGTCCCGGTACAATACCGGTGACCCCGAAACTTGTCCCGATGGCCGAAATAGCACTTCCTATATATAATTCTTTACCTCCGGACCATTCCGGAACTCCTCGTGACGTATGGATCTCATCTGGGACTCCGAACAACTTTCGGGTTACCGCATACTAATATCTCTATAACCCTAGCGTCACTGAACCTTAAGTGTGTAAACCCTACGGGTTCGGGAGACATGCAGACATGACCGAGATGACTCTCCGGTCAATAACCAACAGCGGGATCTGGATACCCATGTTGGCTCCCACATGTTCCACGATGATCTCATCAGATGAACCACGATGTCAAGGACTTAATCAATCCCGTATACAATTCCCTTTGTCTAGCGGTACGATACTTGCCCGAGATTCGATCGTCGGTATCCCGATACCTTGTTCAATCTCGTTACCGGCAAGTCTCTTTACTCGTTTCATAACACATCATCCCGTGATCAACTCCTTGATCACATTGTGCACATTATGATGATGTCCTACCGAGTGGGCCCAGAGATACCTCTCCGTCACACGGAGTGACAAATCCCAGTCTCGATTCGTGCCAACCCAACAGACACTTTCGGAGATACCTGTAGTGTACCTTTATAGCCACCCAGTTACGTTGTGACGTTTGGCACACCCAAAGCATTCCTACGGTATCCGGGAGTTGCACAATCTCATGGTCTAAGGAAATGATACTTGACATTAGAAAAGCTTTAGCATACGAACTACACGATCTTGTGCTATGCTTAGGATTGGGTCTTGTCCATCACATAATTCTCCTAATGATGTGATCCCGTTATCAATGACATCCAATGTCCATGGTCAGGAAACCGTAACCATCTATTGATCAACGAGCTAGTCAACTAGAGGCTTACTAGGGACATGGTGTTGTCTATGTATCCACACATGTATCTGAGTTTCCTATCAATACAATTCTAGCATGGATAAACGATTATCATGAACAAGGAAATATAATAATAACCAATTTATTATTGCCTCTAGGGCATATTTCCAACATAATTGTCCTACAATGGTTTGAATTTATGGATGATTATACAATTTTTATATGCCAGATTGAATTTTGCTTCAAGAAATCCTTTAGATTCGGTCGCGGGAGGCACTTCTATGGAAATCACTTTAGGAGAAGCTACCAAACTTGTAGATAATATTATGGTTAATTATTCTCAATGGCACACTAAAAGATCTACTAATAGAAAGGTGCATGCAATTGAAGAGATTAATGTTTTGAGTGGAAAGATGGATGAACTTATGAAATTATTTGCTAATAAGAGTGCTCCTACTGATCCTAATGATATACCTTTGTCTATTTTGATTGAGAATAATAATGAATCTATGGATGTGAATTTTGTTGGTAGGAACAATTTTGGTAACAACGCATATAGAGGTAATTTTAATTCTAGGCCGTTTCCTAGTAATTCCTCTAATAATTATGGCAATTCCTACAACAATTCTTATGGAAATTATAATAAGATGCCCTCTGATTTTTAGTCTAGTATTAAAGAATTTATTAGTTCGCAAAAGAGTTTCAATGCTTTGATTGAAGAAAAATTGCTTAAGATTGATGAATTGGCTAGGAACGTGGATATAATTTCCCTTGATGTTGATTCTTTGAAACTTAGATCTATTCCACCTAAGCATGGTATCAATGAGTCCCCCAAAGCCATGAGAATTTCCATTGATGGGTGCAAAGAAAGAACTGCTAGGATGCGTGCTAAGAAAGATTGCTTTGTGAAGGCGTGTTCTTCTAGTTTTTATGAAAATAAAGATGAAGATGTAAAAGTAATTGATGTGTCCCCTATTAAATCCTTGTTTTGCAATATGAATCTTGATAATTGTGGGACTGGAGATGAGTCAACTTTAGTTAGAAGGCGTCCCAAAAATTCGGAGTTTTTAGATCTTGATGCAAAAATTGGTAAAAGTGGGATTGAAGAGGTTAAAACTTTTAATAGCAATGAACCCACTATCTTGGATTTCAAGGAATTTAATTATGATAATTGCTCTTTGATAGATTGTATTTCCTTGTTGCAATCCGTGCTAAATTCTCCTCATGCTTATAGTCAAAATAAAGCTTTTACTAAACATATCGTTGATGCTTTGATGCAATCTTATGAAGAAAACTTGAGTTGGAAGTTTCTATCCCTAGAAAACTTTATGATGAGTGGGAACCTACAATTAAAATAAAAATTAAAGATCATGAATGCTATGCTTTGTGTGATTTGGGCGCTAGTGTTTCCACGATCCCAAAAACTTTGTGTGATTTGCTAGGTTTCCGTGAATTTGATGGTTGTTCTTTAAACTTGCACCTTGCGGATTTCACTATTAAAAAACCTATGGGAAGAATTAATGATGTTATTATTGTTGCAAATAGAAATAATGTGCCCGTGGATTTCATTGTTCTTGATATAGATTGCAATCCTCCATGTCCTATTATTCTTGGTAGACCTTTCCTTAGAACGATTGGTGCAATTATTGATATGAAGGAAGGGAATATTAGATTCCAATTTGCGTTAAGGAAAGTCATGGAACACTTCCCTAGAAAGAGAATTAAATTACCATATGAATCTATTATGAGAGCCACTTATGGATTGCCTACCAAAGATGGCAATACCTAGATCTATATTCGCTTTTATGCCTAGCTAGGGGCGTTTAACGATAGCGCTTGTTGGGAGGCAACCCAATTTTATTTTTGTTCCTTACTTTTTGCTCCTGTTTAGTAATAAATAATTTATATAGCCTCTGTTTTGGTTGTGTTTTTTGTGTTTAATTAGTGTTTGTGCCAAGTAGAACCATTGGGAAGACTTGGGGAAAGTCTTTTTGATCTTGCTGTAAAAAAACAGAAACTTTAGCGCTCACGAGAATTGCTGCCATTTTTTATTGGAGAGTGATATTTAGTTAATTATTTTTGCAGATGATTAATAGATAAATTCCTCACATCCAGAAATTTATTTTAGAATTTTTGGCGTTCCAGAAGTTTGTGTTAGTTACAGATTACTACAGACTGTTCTGTTTTTGACAGATTCTGTTTTTCGTGTGTTGTTTGCTTATTTTGATGAATCTATGGCTAGTAATGAAGTTTATAAACCATAGATACGTTGGAATACAGTAGGTTTAACACCAATATAAATAAATAATGAGTTCATTACAGTACCTTGAAGTGGTGTTTTGTTTTCTTTCTCTAACGGAGGTCACGAGATTTTCTCATTAAGTTTTGTGTTGTGAAGTTTTCAAATTTTGGGTAAAGATTTGATGGACTATGGAACAAGAAGTGGCAAGAGCCTAAGCTTGGGGATGCCCAAGGCACCCCAAGGTAAAATCCAAGGACACCAAAAAGCCTAAGCTTGGGGATGCCCTGGAAGGCATCCCCTCTTTTGTCTTCGTCTATCGGTAACTTTACTTGGAGCTATATTTTTATTCGCCACATGATATGTGTTTTGCTTGGAGCGTCTTGTATGATTTGAGTCTTTGCTTTTTAGTTTACCACAATCATCCTTACTGTACACACCTTTTGAGAGATACACGCATGAACCGAAATTTATTAAAATACTCTATATGCTTCACTTATATCTTTTGAGCTATATAGTTTTTGCTCTAGTGCTTCATTTATATCGTTTAGAGCATGGTGGTGGTTTCATTTTATAGAAATAATTGATCTCTCATGCTTCACTTATATTATTTTGAGAGTCCTTTAGAATAGCATGGTAATTTGCTTTTAGGAATAATAAAAAACTTTCATATAAGTGCATTGAATACTAAGAGAAGTTTTATACTTGATGATTGTTTTGAGATATGGAAATAGTGATATTAAGGTTATGCTAGTTGAGTAGTTGTGAATTTGAGAAATACTTGTGTTGAAGTTTGCAAGTACCGTAGCATGCACGTATGGTAAATGTTGTGTAACAAATTTGAAACATGAGGTGTTATTTGATTGTCTTCCTTATGAGTGGCGGTCGGGGATGAGCGATGGTCTTTTCCTACCAATCTATCCCCCTAGGAGCATGCGCGTAATACTTGGTTTTTGATGACTTGTAGATTTTTGCAAGAAGTACGTGAGTTCTTTATGACTAATGTTGAGTCCATGGATTATACGCACTCTCACCCTTCCATCATTGCTAGCCTCTTCGGTACCGTGCATTGCCCTTTCTCACCTTGAGAGTTGGTGCAAACTTCGCCGGTGCATCCAAACCCCATGATACGATACGCTCTATCACACATAAACCTCCTTATATCTTCCTCAAAACAGCCACCATACCTACTTATTATGGCATTTCCATAGTCATTTCGAGATATATTGCCATGCAACTTTCCACCGTTTCATTTATTATGACACGCATCATCATTGTCATATTGCCTTGCATGATCATGTAGTTGACATCGTATTTGTGGCAAAGCCACCGTTCATACTTCTTTCATACATGTCACTCATGAGTCATTGCCATATGCAATTACCCTCATAGTTGCCGAGATTTTTTTATATGCACTAAATCCCTTCAAGCCCATGACATTTCTTTTTTGAGTAAAATACTGACAATTGGCCTCGCAAGCTTGAACAATTTTCACAAAGAGAGATCAGCGCATTCGGTACCTTCTCCGGAAGAGGTGCGGTGGACATGTTGGATTCTCCTCGAAGTAATCGCATCAACATCTCATTCCGGAGATGGCGATTTCGAGGAATGCAAAGACGGCCGACGGTCGATCCTTGACGCCTCTTTCGGTTCTCATCTTCGTGCTCCTTCACGGCAAGGGCCATCACCAACGTCTGCTGGCGATAGTTGGCAAGCAGCATCTGATGACCCACAAGTATAGGGGATCTATCGTGGTCCTTTCGATAAGTAAGAGTGTCGAACCCAATGAGGAGCAGAAGAAAATGACAAGCGGTTTTCAGCAAGGTGTTCTTTGCCAGCACTGAAATTATCGGTAACAGATAGTTGTGTGATAAGATAATTCGTAACCGGTAACAAGTAACAAAAGTAAATAAAGTGCAGCAAGGTGGCCCAATCCTTTTTGTAGCAAAGGACAAGCCTGGACGAACTCTTATATAAAGCAAAGCGCTCCCGAGGACACATGGGAATTATTGTCAAGCTAGTTTTCATCATGTTCATATGATTCGCGTTCGTTACTTTGGTAATTTGATATGTGGGTGGACCGGTGCTTGGGTGCTTCCCTTTCTTGTACAAGCCTCCCACTTATGATTAACCCCTCTCGCAAGCATCTGCAACTACGAAAGAAGAATTAAGATAAATCTAACCATAGCATGAAACATGTGGATCCAAATCAGCCCCTTACGAAGCAACGCATAAACTAGGGTTCAAGCTTCTATCACTCTAGCAACCCATCATCTACTTATTACTTCCCAATGCCTTCCCCTAGGCCCAAATCATGGTGAGGTGTCATGTAGTCGACGTTCATGTAACACCACTAGAGGAGTGACAACATACATCTTATCAAAATATCGAACGAATACCAAATTCACATGATTACTTATAACAAGACTTCTCCCATGTCCTCTGAAACAAACGTAACTACTCACAAAGCATATTCATAATCATAATCAGAGGAGTACTAATTATCATTAAAGATCTGAACATATGATCTTCCACCGAATAAACCAACTAGCATCAACTACAAGGAGTAATCAACACTACTACCAACCCACAGGTACCAATTTGAGGTTTTAAGACAAAGATCGGATACAAGAGATGAACTAGGGTTTGAGAGGAGATGGTGCTGGTGAAGATGTTGATGGAGATTGACCCCCTCTCGATGAGAGGATCGTTGGTGATGACGATGGCTTCGATTTCCCCCTTCAGGAGGGAAGTTTCCCCGGTAGGACAGCTCCGCCGGAGCCCTAGATTGGTTCTGCCCAAGTTCCGCCTTGAGATGGCGGCGCTTCGTCCCGAAAGCTTCCTCTTGATTTTTTTCCAGGTCAAAACACACTTTATAGCAGAAGATGGGCATCGGGGGCCTGCCAGGTGGCCCATAAGGCAGGGGGCGCGCCCAGGGGGGTAGGATGCGCCCCCCACCCTTGTGGATGGCAGGTGGCCCCCCTCTGGTGCTTTCTTCGCCCAATATTTTTTATATATTCCAAAATAATTCTCCGTGAAGTTTTAGGATTTTTGGAGTTGTGCGGAATAGGTCTCTAATATTCGTTCCTTTTCTAGTCCAGAATTCCAGGTGCCGGCATTCTCCCTCTTCATGTAAACCTTGTAAAATAAGAGAGAAAATACATAGGTCTTGCATCATAATGTGTAATAACAGTCCATAATGCAATAAATATCAATATAAAAGCATGATGCAAAATGGACGCATCAGCGTCTCAACATCCGAATCGTCCAAATCAGACAAATCATCAAGCAAAAACTTCTCGCACCGGCTCAATTCCATCTAAGTTCACAAAAAACGCACGCCGCTTTAACCAACTATGCATACCGCTTGGCACAAGCACAACTAAAAACTCACCGGCGGCTCTGGGGCAGTGGCTCTCCGGCGGCTCGGGTTCGGTCAATCCCGGGCGACGACGGCGACTAGGGGCGGCGGTCGATCCCGGGAGGCGACGACGACTAGGGGCGGATCTAGGGAGGCGGTTCAGCGGCTCAGCGAAAGAGGGTAGGGGCGCCCTGGTGGCGCGATTCCGTCCACAGATTTGGCCGGAATCGTCGGCGGCGTATGGACGGAACCAATGGCGGGCGGTGGCGGAAGGAGGTGGGGAAAACACGCGGGCTGAAATGTCCCTCCCGCCAACCGCTTCCCTGGGATACAGGCATCGTAGGGGCGAGGCGAAAACCTACGTATTCACGGGTTGGAGATGAGATTTTGCCACGCCCCTTAAAAATATTTACGGGTTGGACGCGTTTGCGGGGTCTGATCGGGCAGGATTTTCCTTGCCGATCCGCATTTTGGCGGTTATTTTGCGGGTCACAGCTATATACGGGGTCTGTTAGAGATGCTCTTAATGCACTCGCATTAAGCGATATGGTAGCATATGATAGAGTGGAATGGCATTATCTCGAGGCGATGCTCTTCAGGCTGGGCTTCGGTGATAACTTTATTCGCCTGATTATGAAGTGTGTGACTTCGATCCGGTTCACGATCAAGGTTAATGGAGATCTTCTCCCTTACTTCACCCCTTCAAGGGGGCTTCGTCAGGGATGCCCGATGTCACCATACTTGTTCTTAATATGTGCTCAGGGCCTTACATCACTCCTGAATAATTTTGGTGGCGCATATGTTGATAGAGGCATTCGGGTGAGCGTTCATGCACCGTGGGCGAACCACCTACTTTTTGCCGACGACAACTTGATTTTCCTCAGTGCAAAATCTCAAAGCACAGAGAGGCTGAATGAGATTCTCTGGATTTACGCCGAGTGTTCTGGACAGGCAGTGAACCGGGAGAAAAGTTCGATTTATTTCAGTGCCAACACGGGACAGCCCCTACGATAGAGTTTGAAGCAATCTCTTGGCGTTTTCATGGAAGCTTTCTCTGAACGGTACCTGGGCCTCCCGACGGCGATTGGCAAAATCACCGGTGGGACTTTTGATCACATGGTGGACAGGTGTCGCGATAAAATGTGTGGCTGGTCAGAGCGAAACATGGCCTGTGCGGCTAGGGAGGTTCTTCTCAAGACAGTTGTCTAGTCAATTTCCACCTTCAGTATGAGTTGTTTCCTCCTAACTAAAAAAGTTTGCAAGTCGATCACTTCCTATATGGCTAAGTACTGGTGGGGCAGCTCGATCGACAAACGTTCCCTCCACTGGCTCTCTTGGGAAAAGCTGGAGGTGCCGAAAGTGAAGGGTGGCATGGGTTTCCGCAACATGCAGGCTTTCAACCTAGCGATGCTTGGAAAACATGGCTGGCACCTTCTCATGAGACCGGATTCTTTGTGTGCTAGGGTACTGAAGGGCAAATATTATCCTCACACGGATTTTCTTAGTGCGACAGTTCCGGCTAGAGCTTCGGCAACCTAGAAGGCAATTGTTGCAGGGCGAGATGCATTACAGGTTGGTCTCATTCGTCGAGTAGGCGATGGCTCAACCATCTCAACATGGACAGATTGTTGTATTCCGCATACGACCACACTAAAACCCTCGGGGCGTATCGGTACTGCATCGTTAACAAGGGTCTCAGATCTTATTGATGAATATACGGGGAACTGGAATGAACAACTTGTCCGCCAGAATTTCTTGCACCCGGATGCGGTAGCCATTCTAAATATACCACTCAATCCGGCGGGTGGTGAAGATACTTTAGCCTGGGCTTTGGAGAAGTTGGGTATCTACACTGTTAAATCAGCGTATCATTCTCTTATGACTCACAACGAGCTTGGCTCTTTAGAGGAAGGGGCGATTACAGAAATTTCATCAGCTAACAAACAGTTGTGGATTGCTTTATGGTGACTACGAGTCGTTCCCAAAGTTTGGGTATTTTGGTGGAGAGTTCTCCGAGGGATACTCCCTGACTCGACTACCTTGCGCTATCGCCATATCAAGCAGTTGGGTCCGTGCGATGTTTGCAAAGCGATGGACGAGGACATGTTTCACGCACTAATCCATTGCACTCATGCAAAGGCGTTCTGGGCTGCCGCTATCGACAGGTTCCAGCTCTTTCTCCCACGCTTGCACCATGACACGTGGGCATGGGATATTCTACTTGATCCTATGTTCATTGATGAGGAAAGATGCAAGATAATTACAATTATGCATAACATTTGGTCGTCACGGAACAATTGGACTCATGATCGTGAAGGGTACGACCCTATTCAAGCGTTGAAGTGGATTCACGAGACCTTGCCGATCCTGAAACTTCCTTCTTTGGGAAAGAAAGCGAGGGAGGATCAGTGTTGGAGGCCACCTGAAGTTGGTTGGGTCACTATAAACACTGACGACGCACTTAATGTTGAGGATATGAAGCGAGGGGCGGGAGGCGTGGCTAGATCACACATTGCGTTCCTTGGTGCCTGGCGCAAACCTTTGTTTGGCATTACGGACCCCTTCATTGCGGAGTTGCTTGCTCTTCGAGACGGAATTATTTTTGCGCAACTTCGTGATTTCTCACATGTGATCATGGAGATTGACTGCCTGGAGCTAGTCGATCTATGAAAATCGCGCAGCAACACAAGATCAGTTGCATCGCCTATCTTGAATGAATTAGAGGAAATTGGTGCTACCTTTGCTTCACTTTCGGTTACTCATGTCAGTAGGGAAGTGAATATGCCGGCGCATCAGTGTGCTCGTCTAGCTAGTACACTGGATGGCACCGAGAGTTGGCTTGATGCAAGCCCTGAATTTTTAGTTTCTTGCCTGCGGGCTGATTGTAACACTATGATCTTACGTTAATAAAGTTCCTGAGTTCGACGCAAAAAAAAAAATCTCTGCGACCGGCCTGTTAGCGCACTTTTTAAAGGAAAAAAGGAAAGAAAAAAAAAAGAGATGCCTGGATTCGAACATGGGTCTCCTTGATGGTGTGTAACGCAGCTAGCCGTTGGGTAACCACCACAACCCGGCTCAATAGCAGGGCGCAGCCTATTTACACCGGGGCGCATCCACTGAGCAAACAACCGTTTTTTCATGTTTTTTGTTTTCCATCGGTTTTTATTCGTTTATGTTTCCATCTTCACTCTCTTTTTTTTTGTTTTCTTTGGTTTCGTTTTCTTTTGTTTCTTTTTTTTCTTCTCCGTTTTATTTTCAATGTTCGTGCATTTGTCTGTTTGGTTTTTGATCTTATTTTATCTTTCTTTGGCTTATTTTGTTTCTCTTTTGATTTCCTTTCTTTGTTTATTTTTTTTGTTACATTTTTGTATAGGTCAACAACATTTTTCTATACAGAGTTAACATTTTTCAATAACAATTTAGCATTTTATAATAAATAGTCAATATTTTTTCTATACACATTTTTAACATTTTCAGTTGCTTGATTAACATTTGTGAAATACGAGATTACCATATTTTAAATACATGGTAAATATTTTTCCTATACACACTTTAAACTATTTCAAATGCTTGATTAATATATTCACATATAGTATTTAAAAATTTTCTAGTACATGGTCAAGTTCTTTTCTATTTACTTTTAAAAAATTTCAAATGTTTGATTATTTTTTAAATGCAATGTTAACATTTTTTAAACACATAGTCAACATTTTTTGAAATACATTTTACATTTTTCAGATGCTTGATTACATTTTTGAAATACTAACTCGACATTCTTTTCAAATGTTTGATTAACATTTTAATATACATGATCAAAATTTTCCATCATTTTTAATACATGGTCAACATTTTTTCTATACACGTTTAACATTTTAAAAATACTTGATTAACATTTTTCAAATACTTATTCAACATTTTGTTTTCAAATGCTTAATTAACATTTATATATACATTAACAGAAAAATTCTTATTTTTAATTACATGTTCAACATTTTTATACATAGTTAACATTTTCGAAATGCTTGATTAATAGTTTCAAATACTTTTTAAAGATTTTTTTCAAATGCTTGATTTACATTTTTAAAATACATGATCAAATTGTTTCGTAAACATTTTATTTTTTATACATTTTCCTATATATGATTAACATTTTCTCTATACACGCTTAACATTTTTAGATTCTATATGTAAAGTGATTTTTATTATAGATATAACTAGAATATTACGAAATACAACAATTTTTTAAAAGAATGCAAAATACAAGGCAAAAAAGTGGGAAAAACAAAAGAAAAAAACTGAAAGCCCGCGGTCCCTACTGGGCAGGCCCATAATGTGCGGTGCTTGAGGTGAGTGCTCGCTTCATCCCGGAGCGAGAGCCTCACTCGGTGTCATTTATAGCGAGACATAGGGGGGAGCAACTAGTTGACGAGCGCTCCTTCGGGAGCTTCACAACGACCAGCGCCAGTTGGCGCGCTCTCAACTGCCCGCGACGTGTCGCGCTCTGGGCGTCCCCTCTGGATTTTGTTTTTGTTTATTTTTCCGCACGCGTTCTCAGCTTTTTAAATGGTTCTTTTCGACGTTTCGGTTTTTCACTGGTTTTTCTTAGCTTTTGGATTAAAAACAATATTTAAAAAATTGCATGAAAAAACGCGTTTTCTTTTCTTTTTCTTTCTTTCGCGAGAGACATGGTTTTGCTACTGTGAGAGGCACGGTTTTGCTTTCGCGAGAGTCACGACCGTTGATACGTCTTCGTCGTATCTATAATTTTTGATTGTTCCATGCCAATATTATTCAACTTTCATATACTTTTGGCAACTTTTTATACTATTTTTGGGACTAATAGATTGATCCAGTCCCCAGTGCCAGTTCCTGTTTGTAGCATGTTTTTTGTTTCGCAGAATATCCATATCAAACGGAGTCCAAACGGAATAAAAACTGACGGAGATTTTTTTTGGAATATATATGATTTTTGGGAAGAAGAATCCACGCAAGATGATGCTCGAGGGGCCCACGAGGTAGGGGGGCGCGTCCCTGACCCTCGTGGCCACCCCGTAAGGTGGTTGGAGCCCTTCTTTCACGGCAAGAAAGCTAATATCCGGATAGAGATCGTGTTAAAATTTCAGCCCAATCGGAGTTACGGATCTCCGGGAATATAAGAAACGGTGAAAGGGAAGAATCTGAGAACGCAGAAACACAGAGAGACAAAGAGACAGATCCAATCTCGGAGGGGCTCTCGCCCCTGCCTTTCCATGGAGGCCATGGACCAGAGGGGAAACCCTTCTCCAATCTAGGGAGGAGGTCAAGGAAGAAGAAGAAGGAGGGGGGCTCTCTCCCCCTCGCTTCCGGTGGCACCGGAGTGCCACCGGGGGCCATCATCATCACTGCGATCTACACCAACACCTCCGCCATCTTCACCAACATTTCCATCACCTTCCCCCCTCTATCTACAGCGGTCCACTCTCCCGCAACCCGCTGTACCCTCTACTTGAACATGGTGCTTTATGCTTCATATTATTATCCAATGATGTGTTGCCATCCTACGATGTCTGAGTAGATTTTCGTTGTCCTATCGGTGGTTGATGAATTGCTATGATTGATTTAATTTGCTTGTGGTTATGTTGCTGTCCTTTGGTGCCCATCATATGATTGCGCGCGTGGATCACACCCTAGGGTTAGTTTGTATGTTGATAGGACTATGTATTGGAGGGTAAGAGTGACAGAAGCTTCAACCTAGCATAGAAATTGATGCATACGGGATTGAAGGGGGACCAATATATCTTAATGCTATGGTTGGGTTTTACCTTAATGAACATTAGTAATTGTGGATGTTTGCTAATAGTTTCAATCATAAGTGCATAGAATTCCAAGTAAGGGATGGCATGCTAGCAGTGGCCTCTCCCACATAATACTTGCTATCGGTCTAGTAAAGTAGTCAATTGCTTAAGGGGCAATTTCGCAACTCCTACCACCACTTTTCCACACTCGTTATATTTACTTTATTGCTTCTTTACCTTAACAGCCCCTAGTTTTATTTTTGTGCTCTTTACTTTCTTGCAAACCTATCCAACAACACCTATAAAGTACTTCTAGTTTCGTACTTGTTTCCGGTAAAGCGAACGTCAAGCGTGCGTAGAGTTGTATCGGTGATCGATAGAACTTGAGGGAATATTTGTTCTACCTTTAGCTCCTCGTTGGGTTCGACACTCTTACTTATTGAAAGAGGCTACAATTGATCCCCTATACTTGTGGGTTATCAAGACCTTTTTCTGGCGTCGTTGCCGGGGAGCAATAGCGTGGGGTGAATATTCTCGTGTGTGCTTGTTTGCTTTATCACTAAGTAATTTTTATTTGCTGTTCTTAGTTGTTTTCTATCTTTAGTTATGGGTAGGAAACGCAAAATACCAAAAAAATAGTTGTACCTACTGAACCAATGGTTGAAGAACCACTCAAAATCTATCACACTGTTGAAGCTTATTACTTGGATCATCTTCGATCCCTATGTGCTCGTGCTGAAACCCCAACTAGCTTAGTTGAGGGCAAATCTTTAGATGAGCATGCTTGTTATGTGCGACACCGAATATCTGAAAAAGGGAAAACTTTACTGGATCAAATTCATCGTTTGCAATGCTATGCTTGGAATTTATGTGAAATATATGATTATACTTGTTGTTCTGAAGACCCTAAGAAACACCTTCCCTACCAATGTTCGTTTAGTTATAATGGAATCGTATCCTCTTATGCTAAGGGTGTTTATAGTTACTATGTGTTCAACAAATTGAAGAATTTGTTGCTTTTAAGGGTGCTTACGAAATTGCTTCTTTGATTGAAAAGTATGATGCTACTCTTTACAAATCTGAAAATTTTGCCATATTTAAATATTGCTATGATAATTATGCTTCTAATGCCTATGTTGAACCATATATTGAGTACTACTCCGCTGTCCAAGAAGAGACTAATATTTTGCAGGAGTCTATGGAAGAAGAAATTGATGAAACTATGAGCTCATTGGATGAAAAAGATGATGAGGGGAGCGAAGAACAAAAGGAGGAAGAGCGGATTGATCACCCGTGCCCACCTTCTAATGAGAGTAACTCTTCAACTCATACATTGTTTAATTCACCTTCGTGCTTACCGAACGATGATTGCTATGATGACTGTTATGATCCCATTGATTCTCTTGAAATATCCCTTTTTGATGATGCTTGCTATGCTTGTGGCCAAGATGCCAATATAAATTATGCTTATGGAGATGAAATTGCTATAGTTCCTTATGTTAAACATGAAATTGTTGCTATTGCACCCACACATGATAGTCCTATTGTCTTTTTGAATTCTCCCGATTATACTATATCAGAGAAGTTTGTACTTATTAAGGATTATATTGATGGGTTGCCTTTTACCGTTGCACATGATGATTTTGATGAATATAATATGCATGTGCTTGCTGCTCCTACTTGCAATTATTATGAGAGAGGAACTATATCTCCACCTCTCTATGTTTCCAACATGATAAAATTGCAAGAAACTGTTTATACTATGCATTGGCCTTTACTAGGTGTGCATGAATTGTTCTTTTATGACATGCCGATGCATAGGAAGAGAGTGAGACTTCGTCATTGCTTGATATATGTTACTTTGTGCTCACTACTAAATTACAAATCATTGTTGATTCAAATTGGCTTTGATATACCTTGGGATCCGGGTGGATTCACTACTTGAGCACTATATGCCTAGCTTAATGGCTTTAAAGAAAGCGTTGGCAGGGAGACAACCCGAAAATTTTAGAGAGTCATTTATTTCTGTTGAGTTCTTTCATATAGTTTAAAAACAACAAAAATAAAGAGGGGAACCCAAAACTTTTTCAAAAAGGAAAGCGAAAGTGAGAAAGACAAGCATTGTTGAGTGGGAGAGCTCCTTGAACTTTGTTCATGCTCACGACAACTTTGTGAATCTTGATTACAGAAACTTTTCAATAAAAATAATTATCCCCTTGTACAATTCCATTGTATTATAAAAATAATGTGCCAAGGTTTGCCTTTAGGATGTTTACATTTGCTTGATGGTTTGTACGGTGCAGGACAGAAACTTTGGCTGTAGTGCGCGATTTTAAATTTTTAGCTGGAACGTCAAATGGTTCTCATTCTTTTTGAAATGTCTTCTTATACAAATTGTTTATTTTTCCTAATTTTGGTAGAATTTTTCAAGTATCATAAGTATGGTGAATGTTTAGATTATTACAGACTGTTCTGTTTTAGACAGATTCTGTTTTTTGATGCATAGTTTGCTTGTTTTGATGAAACTATCAATTCATATCAGTGGATTAAGCCATGAAAAAGTTATATTATAGTAGACACAATGCAAAAACAAAATATGAATTGGTTTGCAACAGTACTTAGAGTAGTAATTTGCTTTATTATACTAACGGATCTTACCGAGTTTTCTGTTGAAGTTTTGTGTGGATGAAGTGTTCGATGATTGAGAAGGTCTCGATGTGAGAAGAAGGAAGAGAGGCAAGAGCTCAAGCTTGGGGATGCCCAAGGCACCTCAAGTAAATATTAAAGGAGACTCAAGCGTCTAAGCTTGGGGATGCTGGGGAGGCATCCCCTCTTTCTTCAACAAGTATCGGTATGTTTTCGGTTTCGTTTCGTTCATGCGATATGTGCAATCTTGGAGCGTCTTTTGCATTTAGTTTTCATTTTTCTTTTATGAACCATGCTGGTATGAGATAGTCCTTGGTTGATTTATAGAATGCTCATTGCACTTCACTTATATCTTTTGAGTATGGCTTTATAGAATGCTTCATGTGCTTCACTTATATCATTTGAAGCTTGGATTGCCTGTTTCTCTTTACATATACAACCGCCATTTGTAGAATGCCCTTTTGCTTCACTTATACTTGTTAGAGCGTGGGCATATCTTTTGTAGAAATAATTGAACTCTCTTGCTTCACTTATATCTATTTAGAGAGATGACAGGAACTGGTCATTCACATGGTTAATCATAAAATCCTACATGGTTAATCATAAAATCCTACATATCATATACTAATATGATATGTTTGATTCCTTGCAATAGTTTTGCGATATAAAGATGGTGATATTAGAGTCATGCTAGTCGAGTAATTGTGAAATTGAGAAATACTTGTGTTGAGGTTTGCAAGTCCCGTAGCATGCACGTATGGTGAACCGTTATGTAACAAAGTCGGAGCATGAGGTGTTTATTGATTGTCTTCCTTATGAGTGCCGGTCAGGGACGAACGATGGTCTTTTCCTACCAATCTATCCCCCTAGGAGCATGCGCGTAGTATTTTGTTTCGATGACTAATAGATTTTTGCAATAAGTATGTGAGTTCTTTATGACTAATGTTGAGTCCATGGATTATACGCACTCTCACCCTTCCATCATTGCTAGCCTCTCTAGTACCGGGTAACTTTCGCCGGTACCATAAACCCACCATATACCTTCCTCAAAATAGCCACCATACCTACCTATCATGGCATTTCCATAGCCATTCCGAGATATATTGCCATGCAACTTTCATCATCATCATATACATGACTTGAGCATTCATTGTCATATTGCCTTGTATGATCGTAAGATAGCTAGCATGATGTTTTCATGGCTTGTCCATTTTTTGATGTCATTGCTACGCTAGATCTTTGCACATCCCGGTACACCGCCGGAGACATTCATATAGAGTCATATCTTTGTTCTAGATATCGAGTTGTAATCATTGAGTTGTAAATAAATAGAAGTGTGATGATCATTATTAATAGAGCATTGTCCCAAAAAAGTCCAAAAAAAGAAAGGCCAAATAAAAAAAGAAAGGCAAAAAAAGGCCAAATAAAAAAAGAGAAAGGCCAAATAAAAATAAAAAAGGGGCAATGCTACTATCCCTTTTTTCCACACTTGTGCTTCAAAATAGCACCATGTTCTTCATATAGAGAGTCTCTTGAGTTATCACTTTCATTTACTAGTGAGAATTTTCATTATAGAACTTGGCTTGTATATTCCAACAATGGGCCTTGTCGGTGTCAAAACCGGCGGATCTCGGGTAGGGGGTCCCGAACTATGCGTCTAGGCCGGATGGTAACAGGAGGCAGGGGACACGATGTTTTACCCAGGTTCGGGCCCTCTTGATGGAGGTAAAACCCTACGTCCTGCTTGATTAATATTGATGATATGGGTAGTACAAGAGTAGATCTACCACGAGATCGAAGAGGCTAAACCCTAGAAGCTAGCCTATGGTATGATTGTATGTTGTGGTTGTTGTCCTACGGACTAAAACCCTTCGGTTTATATAGACAACGGAGAGGGTTAGGGTTACACAAGGTCGGTTACAAAAGAGGAGATATCCATATCCGTATTGCCTAGCTTGCCTTCCACGCCAAGTAGAGTCCCATCCGGACACGAGACGAAGTCTTCAATCTTGTATCTTCATAGTCCAACAGTCCGGCCAAAGGATATAGTCTGGCTGTCCGGAGAACCCCTAATCCAGGACTCCCTCAGTAGCCCCTGAACCAGGCTTCAACGACGATGAGTCTGGCGCGCAGTATTGTCTTCGGCATTGCAAGGCGGGTTCCTTCTCCGAATACATCACAAAAGAATTTGAATATGAGGATAGTGTCCGACACTGCAAAATAAGTTCCACATACCGCTGCAGAGAGAATAATATTTTCACAAATCCAATTTGCTGACTTGTTTTGGCAGCATGACGTTATGTCATGGCCCGGTGATTATTCGAATCGTTTTTCTTCAACCACCTCCACACATAACGTGAGGCGGTTTCTTGACACGTCTTGTCAAAGCAGAGATCGTGTTCCCCCAATTATGGGATTCTCATTAATGCGGTCGTGGGTAACCCAACCGTGTCTAGGACTCCTAGATTATAGGCAAGTCCTAAACGGCTACGGAGAGGACGCTTGATATTCACCCTCTTTATAAAGGGACAAGGTTTTCACTTTTTCCCTCTCGTGCTCAATCGAACCCTTCCTCCGCCTCGAGTTCCAACACCCAAAGGCCAGGTTAGGTGCTCCGGATCTTCAATCATGTCCGGATCCAGCCTTCAAGGCCAATGGATGCCCTCCTCCGTGATGGAAGAGGACATCAAGAAGTTGAGGGAGGCCAGATACCTGACCGTCGAGGTTTCGCATCGGCTACCTGCTCGAGGGCAGGTCGTCCCTACTCTCGAACCCAACGATAACGTCGTGTTCGTCTCCCACTTCCTCCGAGGCCTAGGCCTCACTCTGGATCCCTTCGTCAGGGGTTTGATGTTCTATTACGGGCTAGATTTCCATGATCTAGCTCCGGACTCCTTTCTCCACATCTCGACATTTATTGTCGTGTGTGAGACCTTCCTCCGCATTACCCCTCACTTCGGCCTGTGGCTCAAGACCTTTGAAGTGAAGCCGAAGATGATCGAGGGGCAACATGCAGCGTGTGGAGGTGCATCAATAGGCAAGATGGCAGGAGCTCCATGGCCGAAAGGTTCCTTTCCAGAGGTGTCTGAATTATGGCAATGGGAGTGGTTTTACATCACGGCTCCCAGAAGTGCCAAGTGGGCGGCTGCCCCCGCTTTCCGCTCGGGCCCCCCACCACAACTAATGTCATGGATTAGCAGAGGTCTGAGCTGGGGTCTAGCCAAGGACGTGCCTATACTGCAAAGCCGCATTCGAGATCTCTTCGAGGGAGATTTTAATTTGGTCGTGGTAATACAAGTTATGCTGGTTCATCAAGTCCAGCCTTGCAAACGCCGGCCCCTTCGCTTGTGGGAGTTCAACCCAGAAGGACCGCGTGCCATTCAAAGTTTCCTCAGCCTGACGCACGAGGAGATGTACAAGTCATTCTTTGGACCTCAAATAGAGTGTCCGGATACTACCGAGGACGTCGGCCTGAGCAGTAACCGCGCCGTCGAACAAGTAAGAAATCCTCTAGCCAAACACACTGTCTTTTATTCATCATGAAGTTATTTCTGAGAGTTCGCTCTTTGACCAGGACTGGCTAACAAAGGTATTGGAAAAGATGCTCGGGCTCGCACCTTGCCCGGAGCCCTCGAAGGAAGATACGGGGGGATAATATGGGCGGACGCGGGCCCCCATCGCTGCCCGTTCCAACCGAGGGAATGAGCGTCTCCATGAAGGAGGATAACTGGGGGAGGAAAAGGATTGCTTCCGAGGATCCGGAAGCCGAGGCCTCCAAACGGGAGAAGAAGTCTCCCACAGAGGGTCCTGCCTCGGGGGGTGCTTTTGCCGCACAAAGTCCGCGGGGGGATCAGCCCTCCAACGAGTCGTAAGTGATCCAAAAAATACTTTAATAGTGAAGGTATACTATCTTTTTTCTGAGAAAATAACCACCGCATATATCTTGCAGTTCGGGCCTTAGCCCCTCTCAGCTGAGCTCGTCTTCGGGGGATCTTCTTCCAGAGATGATGGAGAGCCAAACGCCTCCCCCGGACTCCTCCGCTCAAGAAGCGGGCGACCCCGAAGTGTCATCATGGAGGGCCTCTCCGGATCCAGTGAGGCCAGAAGATAATCCCATAGACCCCCGAAGTCCCCAGCGTCCGGCTCCCGAAGAGAGCAAACAAAAGAGTCTGGCATCGTCTGGTATGCGGTCGGACGTTCTGAGGGAGCTGGTGGGGCGAGCGACCATCTCAGAAGAACACCGTACACTGATGGGTACGGTGATGGAGAGAATTTCGTCCGCCATTACATGAAGCCTTTATGAGTCTACTGACAGGCTTTGAGGTATGTGAGATAATATGTGATAGTACCACACATGTTAGGTGTGCCATGTGTAGATAGTAGCCTCTGAGACTCTGGTTGTCGTCGAGAACGACAGTGAACAGAGGATCATAGTCCCAGGAAATAACCAGACTGCCCTTATGTGCAGGTGGTGGAAGCTCCGGTGGCTAGCCGGACTAGTGAGTTTGCCGAATTAAAACGGCAACTGGATGCGGCAGACGCCGACATCGGGCTTGTTAACAAGAGGCTTAACGAGGCACAGGGTAAGTGTTATTATCTGGTGAACGCCACATAGTAAGAGCAGCATGATGCCAGTATCTTTAATATGTTGTGACTGCAGATGGAGCTGCCACCGTGGAAACCTTGCGGGCAGAACTTGCCCGAGCCAAGGAACAAGCGAGGATTAGTAATGCGGCTGCTTTGAAGGCGGACGAAGAGTTGAAAGCCGAGAAGGCCGCGCATTGCGAGAGCCAAGAGAAGATGGCCAAGATGGCCATAGAATTAAAAGACACCGCGACCGTTGTCGGCTTCTTAAAAAAGAAAACCGAGCGAAGGCAACGGACCTTGAGAAGGCCACGATGGTGGACAAAGACACCCGCTCTACTATGAGAGCGAAGAAGGAGGAGCTGCGGGAAGCCGGGGATATTGCGACTGGGAAGCCCTTCATGCTACGGAGGAAGTTCGGAGATCCACGGTATGCCTCTCTGGATCGGCTGTGGAGTTCGGCATATGCGTATATGGACTTGGCGGCGAGCACTGCCGATGCGGCAAAATACTTCCAAGGTCAAACAGATCGTGAAGTGGACAAGCTGTTCTGGTCGCAATTCAACGTTCCAGAGCGTCTGCTTCCATTGACTGATCAGCTAGCCGAATGGGCCGAACTAAATAGGTTGTCCGGACTTGCCATGTGGTCTGTCGTGGATCAGCTATGGCCGGAAAAGCCAAAGCTGAACAGCTATTTCAGTTTAGTGCAGCGGTTCCTTGGTGCGGTGCCGCGCATTAATGCGATGAAGAGGTCGGCGTGCATAGAAGGCTCGCGGATGGCCCTTGCCCATGTTAAAGCATACTGGGCGGAGATGGACGCTACCACTGTTGCGGCGCAGGGTTCGGCCATAGGCCGAGTGGCTGTCGAGCACTATTTTGAGGAGGTTCTCGAGGGTGCCCGTTTGATAGAGGCCCAGTGCTCGAAGAATATTATGTTTGAGTGACATGTATTCCCATTGTAAACATAATGTTTTTGTGAAATTTTATAATGTTGTGTTTATACTTTTGCCCGAAAGTAATATGATGCCTCCTGTGCGGCCGTTTATGTATACATGTGTATAACCTGAAAGATTGCAGTCGTCGGCTTCAGCCCCCACGCAAATAATGCGGAGGTGTTCGCAAAAAATGTGTGTTCACACTTAACCCAACGTCTTGGTCCTATTAAGGAGGTGATAGCGCAGTGAACGAGGCAATCGGACTATAATGCTTTAACACTTTCACTTAGCCATAGGAGTTTGACAGTGGGGCTACTAGATAGCCCCTGGTGGCTCCGCACTCTCCTGATCTTGGGGTGCGTACATGCCTGGCCGGAAAACGGCCCTTCGTTAAGGCGGAGGAATTCTAACATTCCGATAGGTCATCGAGTGGTTGACCAGTCTCACGCTATATCATGACAGTCAGTTTTCGCCTTTCTCTACTGAGGTGCTCGTCCGGATGAACCAGGGCACAATCGCAGTAGTTCTCCTGGTGCTGCCTTAGCCGATAAAGCGGAACGTAAGACACCAAAACACAGGAGCCGGGCAAACCCAACATTTGACCAAAGACAATGATTCGGAGCTGATGCATATAAGGCCAAACTCGCGACGCCGAACACTCCCTAAGGTATTCGGTCTTTATGATATAAGCCGGGCCTAAATAGTGCCCTTTGTAAGAAGCCCCTTGTGTCCAGGTACGTGCATTATTCTGACGTGGCCACATGCCAAGACGTCAGCATCCTTCTCAACTGTACTGAGAATTCGGTGGATGTGTATCAACAAGAGACAGTAAAAAAGGTTTACGCAGGGTCTTAATCTAAAAAGAATCCTTGGAGCGGGTCCCTGCTGCATGTTTGCGCCTGTGTCTCCATTGTGCCATATCTTGGACGGGTGTAGCACGATGGTCATTTGTCTGCGCGCGTTGAGCCCCTTGTATTTGTAATAGGGGTGTGGCCATCAATCCGGTATAAATTACATATAGCAGCGCCGGACTCGTCTAACCGCGTTCGTGGTCTTGACGACCTATCAAATACTTTAGTTGGCGAGGCCGTTTTTAGTGTGCGGCTGCTAAGGCAGCCGCATTCTCTTCAGCACGCAAGGATCGCTTAATACTTCCGTTCACTGTAATGATGCCGCATGGACCGGGCATCTTGAGCGTCAGGGAAGCGTAATGTGGTATTGCATTAAAGCGAGCAAAAGCTTCGCGTCCAAGTAGTGCTTGATAACCGCATTGGAACGGAGCAATATGGAAGGTTAAATGTTCGCTACGAGAGTTATCAGGGAAGCCGAATATAACATTTAGTAGCAGGGAGCCCGTGCAGTGAGCCCCTGGGCCTGGCATTACTCCTTTAAAGGTAGTGTTGCTATGGCAAATTTTCGTTGGGTCTATCCCCATTTCGCGGATTGTATCCTGGTATATCAGGTTTAGACTGCTGCCACCGTCCATCAGGACTCGTGTGAAGTGGTATCCGTCAATTATTGGGTCTAATACCAGGGCAGCCCATCCTGCACGCCGGATACTTGCTGAGTAATCACGATGGTCGAAAGTGATCGGTTGACACGACCAGTGGCAGGACTCCGCGGTGATAGGCCCTTGGGCATATTTTTCTGGGAGTGCCGTTTTGTTTCTCCCCTTGATCACGTGTAACACGTTTACTGTTTTGACTTCTGGTGGAAATTTCTTTTGTTCCCCAGTGTCTTGCTTGAGAGGCTCATCCTCGTCTTCGCTTGGTGTATCCTCCCCCTTGTGTACGGCATTGAGCTTCCCGGACTGCTTGAAGACCCAACATTCTCTGTGGGTATGATTAGCGGGTTTACCATGGGTGCTATGGATCTGACATATTTGGTCTAGAATTTTGTTTAGGCTGGACAGTTCATCTCTGGCGCCTTTATAGGGCGGCTTTTGCTGACCTGGCCGAGAGCTTTTGAATCCGACGTTTACTGCCGTGCTCTTCGTGTTGTCTTCTTTATTCCGGCATTTGTTATTGTTGTTGCGCTGTGATTTCCCGTTTCCATCTCTAACTTCGGATGTACTTGAAGGAAATATGCCCTAGAGGCAATAATAATTTTATTATTTTATTTCCTCATATCATGATAAATGTTTATTATTCATGCTAGAATTGTATTATCCGGAAACATAATACTTGTGTGAATACATAGACAAACCAAACGTCACTAGTATGCCTCTACTTGACTAGCTCGTTAATCGAAGATGGTTATGTTTCCTAACCATAGACATGTGTTGTCATTTGATTAATGGGATCACATCATTAGGAGAATGATGTGATTGACATGACCTATTCCATTAGCTTAGCACCCGATCGTTTAGTATGTTGCTATTGCTTTCTTCATGACTTATACATGTTCCTATGACTATGAGATTATGCAACTCCCGTTTGCCGGAGGAACACTTTGTGTGCTACCAAACGTCACAACGTAACTGGGTGATTATAAAGGAGCTCTACAGGTGTCTCCAAAAGTACATGTTGGGTTGGCATATTTCGAGATTAGGATTTGTCACTCCGATTGTCGGAGAGGTATCTCTGGGCCCTCTCGGTAATGCACATCACATAAGCCTTGCAAGCATTACAACTAATGAGTTAGTTGCAAGATGATGTATTACGAAACGAGTAAAGAGACTTGCCGGTAACGAGATTGAACTAGGTATTGAGATACCGACGATCGAATCTCGGGCAAGTAACATACCGATGACAAAGGGAACAATGTATGTTGTTATGCGGTCTGACCGATAAAGATCTTCGTAGAATATGTGGGAGCCAATATGAGCATCCAGGTTCCGCTATTGGTTATTGACCGGAGACGTGTCTCGGTCATGTCTACATTGTTCTCGAACCCGTAGGGTCCGCACGCTTAAGGTTTTGATGACAGTTATATTATGAGTTTATGCATTTTGATGTACCGAAGTTTGTTCGTAGTCCCAGATGTGATCACGGACATGACGAGGAGTCTCGAAATGGTCGAGACATAAAGATTGATATATTGGAAGCCTATATTTGGATATCGGAAGTGTTCCAGGTGAAATCGGGATTTTACCGGAGTACCAGGAGGTTACCGGAACCCCCAGGGAGGTATATGGGCCTTAGTGGGCTTTAGTGGAAGAGAGGAGAGGTGGCCAGGGCTGGGCCGTGCACCCCTCCCCCCTAGTCCGAATAGGACAAGGAGAGGGGGGCGGCGCCCCCCCCCCTTCCTTCTCTCTCTCCTCTTTCCCCCTCCCGAATCCTATTCCAACTAGGAAAAGGGGAGGAATCCTACTCCCGATGGGAGTAGGACTCCTCCTGGCGCGCCCTCCTCCTGGCCGGCCGCACCTTCCCCTGCTCCTTTATATACGGGGGCAGGGGGCACCCCTAGACACACAAGTTGATCCACGTGATCATATTCTTAGCCGTGTGCGGTGCCCCCTGCCACGATAATCCTCGATAATATTGTAGCGGTGCTTAGGCGAAGCCCTGCGACGGTAGTACATCAAGATCGTCACCACGCCGTCGTGCTGACGGAACTCTTCCCCGACACTTTGCTGGATCGGAGTCCGGGGATCGTCATCGAGCTGAACGTGTGCTAGAACTCAGAGGTGCCGTAGTTTCGGTGCTTGATCGGTCGGGCCGTGAAGACATACGACTACATCAACCGCGTTGTGCTAACGCTTCCGCTGTCGGTCTACAAGGGTATGTAGATCACACTCTCCCCTCTCGTTGCTATGCATCACCATGATCTTGCGTGTGCATAGGAAAACTGTTGAAATTACTACGTTTCCCAACAGTGGTATTAGAGCCAGGTTTTATGTGTTGATGTTATATGCACGAGTAGAACACAAGTGAGTTGTGGGCGATATAAGTCATACTGCTTACCAGCATGTCATACTTTGGTTCGGCGGTATTGTTGGACGAAGCGGCCCGGACCGACATTACGCGTACGCTTACGCGAGACCGGTTCTCCCGACGTGCTTTGCACAAAGGTGGCTAGCGGGTGACAGTTTCTCCAACTTTAGTTGAACCGAGAGTGGTTACGCCCGGTCCTTGCGAAGGTTAAAACAACACCAACTTGACAAACTATCGTTGTGGTTTTGATGCGTAGGTAAGATTGGTTCTTGCTTAAACCCGTAGCAGCCACGTAAAACTTGCAACAACAAAGTAGAGGACGTCTAACTTGTTTTTGCAGGTTGTGATGTGATATGGTCAAGACATGATGCTAAATTTTATTATATGAGATGATCATGTTTTGTAACCGAGTTATCGGCAACTGGCAGGAGCCAAATGGTTGTCGCTTTATTGTATGCAATGCAATCGCGCTGTAATGCTTTACTTTATCACTAAGCGGTAGCGATAGTCGTGGAAGCATAAGATTGGCGAGACGACAACGATGCTATGATGGAGATCAAGGTGTCGCGCCGGTGACGATGGTGATCACGACGGTGCTTCGAAGATGGAGATCACAAGCACAAGATGATGATGGCCATATCATATCACTTATATTGATTGCATGTGATGTTTATCTTTTATGCATCTTATCTTGCTTTGATTGACGGTAGCATTATAAGATGATCTCTCACTAATTATCAAGAAGTGTTCTCCCTGAGTATGCACCGTTGCGAAAGTTCTTCGTGCTGAGACACCACGTGATGATCGGGTGTGATAGGCTCTACGTTCAAATACAACGGGTGCAAAACAGTTGCACACGCGGAATACTCAAGTTATACTTGACGAGCCAAGCATATACAGATATGGCCTCGGAACACGGAGACCGAAAGGTCGAGCGTGAATCATATAGTAGATATGATCAACATAGTGATGTTCACCAATGAAACTACTCCATCTCACGTGATGGTCGGACATGGTTTAGTTGATTTGGATCACGTAATCACTTAGAGGATTAGAGGGATGTCTATCTAAGTGGGAGTTCTTTAAGTAATATGATTAATTGAACCTAAATTTATCATGAAACTTAGTACCTGATAGTATCTTGCTTGTTTATGTTTGATTGTAGATAGATGGCCCGTGCTGTTGTTCCGTTGAATTTTAATGTGTTCCTTGAGAAAGCAAAGTTGAGAGATGATGGTAGCAATTACACGGACTGGGTCCGTAACTTGAGGATTATCTTCATTGCTGCACAGAAGAATTACGTCCTGGAAGCACCGCTGGGTGCCAGGCCTGCTGCTGGAGCAACACCAGATGTTATGAACGTCTGGCAGAGCAAAGCTGATGACTACTCAATAGTTCAGGGTGCCATGCTTTACGGCTTAGAATCGGGACTTCAACGACATTTTGAACGTCATGGAGCATATGAGATGTTCCAGGAGTTGAAGTTGATATTTCAAGAAAATGCCCGGATTGAGAGATATGAAGTCTCCAATAAGTTCTATAGCTGCAAGATGGAGGAGAACAGTTCTGTCAGTGAGCATATACTCAAAATTTCTGGGTATAATAATCACTTGATTCAATTGGGAGTTAATCTTCCAGATGATTGCGTCATTGACAGAATTCTCCAATCACTGCCACCAAGCTACAAGAGCTTCGTGATGAACTATAATATGCAAGGGATGAATAAGACTATTCCCGAGCTCTTCGCAATGCTGAAAGCTGTGGAGGTAGAAATCAAGAAGGAGCATCAAGTGTTGATGGTCAACAAGACCACTAGTTTCAAGAAAAAGGGCAAAGGGAAGAAGAAGGGGAACTTCAAAAAGAACAGCAAGCAAGTTGCTACTCAAGAGAAGAAACCCAAACCTGGACCTAAGCCTGAAACTGAGTGCTTCTACTGCAAGCAGACTGGTCACTGGAAGCGGAACTGCCCCAAGTATTTGGCGGATAAGAAGGATGGCAAGGTGAACAAAGGTATATGTGATATACATGTTATTGATGTGTACCTTACTAATGCTCGCAGTAGCACCTGGGTATTTGATACTGGTTCTATTGCTAATATTTGCAACTCGAAACAGGGACTACGGATTAAGCGAAGATTGGCTAAGGACGAGGTGACGATGCGCGTGGGAAATGGTTCCAAAGTCGATGTGATCGCAGTCGGCACGCTACCTCTACATCTACCTTCGGGATTAGTATTAGACCTAAATAATTGTTATTTGGTGCCAGCGTTAAGCATGAACATTATATCTGGATCTTGTTTGATGCGAGACGGTTATTCATTTAAATCAGAGAATAATGGTTGTTCTGTTTACATGAGTAATATCTTTTATGGTCATGCACCCTTAAAGAGTGGTCTATTTTTATTAAATCTCAATAGTAGTGACACACATATTCATAGTGTTGAAGCCAAAAGATGCAGAGTTGATAATGATAGTGCAACTTATTTGTGGCACTGCCGTTTGGGTCATATCGGTATAAAGCGCATGAAGAAACTCCATACTGATGGGCTTTTGGAACCACTTGATTATGAATCACTTGGTACTTGCGAAACCGTGCCTTATGGGTAAGATGACAAAAACACCGTTCTCCGGTACTATGGAGAGAGCAACAGATTTATTGGAAATCATACATACAGATGTATGTGGTCCGATGAATGTTGAGGCTCGTGGCGGATATCGTTATTTTCTCACCTTCACAGATGACTTAAGCAGATATGGGTATATCTACTTAATGAAACATAAGTCTGAAACATTTGAAAAGTTCAAAGAATTTCAGAGTGAAGTTGAAAATCATCGTAACAAGAAAATAAAATTCCTACGATCTGATCGTGGAGGAGAATATTTGAGTTACGAGTTTGGTGTACATTTAAAACAATGTGGAATAGTTTCGCAACTCACGCCACCCGGAACACCACAGCGTAATGGTGTGTCCGAACGTCGTAATCGTACTTTACTAGATATGGTGCGATCTATGATGTCTCTTACTGATTTACCGCTATCGTTTTGGGGATATGCTCTAGAGACGGCCGCATTCACGTTAAATAGGGCACCATCAAAATCCGTTGAGACGACGCCATATGAACTGTGGTTTGGCAAGAAACCAAAGTTGTCATTTTTGAAAGTTTGGGGCTGCGATGCTTATGTGAAAAAACTTCAACCTGATAAGCTCGAACCCAAATCGGAGAAATGTGTCTTCATAGGATATCCAAAGGAAACTATTGGATACACCTTCTATCACAGATCCGAAGGCAAGACTTTTGTTGCTAAATTCAGAAACTTTCTAGAGAAGGAGTTTCTCTCGAAAGAAGTGAGTGGGAGGAAAGTAGAACTTGACGAGGTAACTGTACCTGATCCCTTATTGGAAAGTAGTACATCACAGAAACTAGTTTCTGTGACAACTACACCAATTAGTGAGGAAGCTAATGATAATGATCATGAAACTTCAGAACAAGATACTACTGAACCTCGTAGATCAACCAGAGTAAGATCCGCACCAGAGTGGTACGGTAATCCTGTTCTGGAAGTCATGCTACTAGATCATGATGAACCTACGAACTATGAAGAAGCGATGGTGAGCCCAGATTCCACAAAATGGCTTGAAGCCATGAAATCTGAGACGGGATCCATGTATCAGAACAAAGTATGGACTTTGGTTGACTTGCCCAATGATCGGCAAGCCATAGAGAATAAATGGATCTTCAAGAAGAAGACTGATGCTGACGGTAATGTTACTGTCTACAAAGCTCGACTTGTCGCAAAAGGTTTTCGGCAAGTTCAAGGGATTGACTACGATGAGACCTTCTCACCCGTAGCGATGCTTAAGTCTGTCCGAATCATGTTAGCAATTGCCGCATTTTATGATTATGAAATTTGGCAAATGGATGTCAAAACTGCATTCCTGAATGGATTTCTGCAAGAAGAGTTGTATATGATGCAGCCGGAAGGTTTTGTCGATCCAAAGGGAGCTAACAAAGTGTGCAAGCTCCAGCGATCCATTTATGGACTGGTGCAAGCCTCTCGGAGTTGGAATAAACGCTTTGATAGTGTGATCAAAGCATTTGGTTTTGTACAGACTTTTGGAGAAGCCTGTATTTACAAGAAAGTGAGTGGAAGCTCTGTAGCATTTCTGATATTATATGTAGATGACATATTGCTAATCGGAAATGATATAGAATTTCTGGATAGCATAAAAGGATACTTGAATAAGAGTTTTTCAATGAAAGACCTCGGTGAAGCTGCTTACATATTGGGCATTAAGATCTATAGAGATAGATCAAGACGCTTAATTGGACTTTCACAAAGCACATACCTTGACAAAGTTTTGAAGAAGTTTAAAATGGATCAAGCAAAGAAAGGATTCTTGCCTATGTTACAAGGTGTGAAATTGAGTAAGACTCAATCCCCGACCAATGCAGAAGATGGAGAGAAAATGAAAGATGTTCCCTATGCTTCAGCCATAGGTTCTATCATGTATGCAATGCTGTGTACCAGACCTGATGTGTGTCTTGCTATAAGTCTAGCAGGGAGGTACCAAAGTAATCCAGGAGTGGATCACTGGACAGCGGTCAAGAACATCCTGAAATACCTGAAAAGGACTAAGGATATGTTTCTCATATATGGAGGTGACAAAGAGCTCATCGTAAATGGTTACATTGATGCAAGCTTTGACACTGATCCGGACGATTCTAAATCGCAAACCGGATACGTGTTTACATTAAACGGTGGAGCTGTCAGTTGGTGCAGTTCTAAACAAAGCGTTGTGGCGGGATCTACATGTGAAGCGGAGTACATAGCTGCTTCGGAAGCAGCAAACGAAGGAGTCTGGATGAAGGAGTTCATATCCGATCTAGGTGTCATACCTAGTGCATCGGGTCCAATGAAAATCTTTTGTGACAATACTGGTGCAATTGCCTTGGCAAAGGAATCCAGATTTCACAAGAGAACCAAGCACATCAAGAGACGCTTCAATTCCATCCGGGATCTAGTCCAGGTGGGAGACATAGAGATTTGCAAGATACATACGGATCTGAATATAGCAGACCCGTTGACTAAGCCTCTTCCACGAGCAAAACATGATCAGCACCAAAGCTCCATGGGTGTTAGAATCATTACTGTGTAATCTTGATTATTGACTCTAGTGCAAGTGGGAGACTGAAGGAAATATGCCCTAGAGGCAATAATAATGTTATTATTTTATTTCCTCATATCATGATAAATGTTTATTATTCATGCTAGAATTGTATTATCCGGAAACATAATACTTGTGTGAATACATAGACAAACCAAACGTCACTAGTATGCCTCTACTTGACTAGCTCGTTAATCGAAGATGGTTATGTTTCCTAACCATAGACATGTGTTGTCATTTGATTAATGGGATCACATCATTAGGAGAATGATGTGATTGACATGACCCATTCCATTAGCTTAGCACCCGATCGTTTAGTATGTTGCTATTGCTTTCTTCATGACTTATACATGTTCCTATGACTATGAGATTATGCAACTCCCGTTTGCCGGAGGAACACTTTGTGTGCTACCAAACGTCACAACGTAACTGGGTGATTATAAAGGAGCTCTACAGGTGTCTCCAAAAGTACATGTTGGGTTGGCGTATTTCGAGATTAGGATTTGTCACTCCGATTGTCGGAGAGGTATCTCTGGGCCCTCTCGGTAATGCACATCACATAAGCCTTGCAAGCATTACAACTAATGAGTTAGTTGCAAGATGATGTATTACGAAACGAGTAAAGAGACTTGCCGGTAACGAGATTGAACTAGGTATTGAGATACCGACGATCGAATCTCGGGCAAGTAACATACCGATGACAAAGAGAACAACGTATGTTGTTATGCGGTCTGACCGATAAAGATCTTCGTAGAATATGTGGGAGCCAATATGAGCATCTAGGTTCCGCTATTGGTTATTGACCGGAGACGTGTCTCGATCATGTCTACATTGTTCTCGAACCCGTAGGGTCCGCACGCTTAAGGTTTTGATGACAGTTATATTATGAGTTTATGCATTTTGATGTACCGAAGTTTGTTCGGAGTCCCAGATGTGATCAAGGACATGACGAGGAGTCTCAAAATGGTCGAGACATAAAGATTGATATATTGGAAGCCTATATTTGGATATCGGAAGTGTTCCGGGTGAAATCGGGATTTTACCGGAGTACCGGGAGGTTACCGGACCCCCCCCCCCCCCCCCGGGAGGTATATGGGCCTTAGTGGGCTTTAGTGGAAGAGAGGAGAGGTGGCCAGGGCTGGGCCGCGCGCCCCTCACCCCCTAGTCCGAATAGGACAAGGAGAGGGGGGCAGCGCCCCCCTTCCTTCTCTCTCTCCTCTTTCCCCCTCCTGAATCCTATTCCAACTAGGAAAAGGGGAGGAATCCTACTCCCGGTGGGAGTAGGACTCCTCCTGGCGTGCCCTCCTCCTGGCCGGCCGCACCTTCCCCTGCTCCTTTATATACGGGGGCAGGGGGCACCCCTAGACACACAAGTTGATCCACATGATCATATTCTTAGCCGTGTGCGGTGCCCCCTGCCACGATAATCCTCGATAATATTGTAGCGGTGCTTAGGCGAAGCCCTGCAACGGTAGTACATCAAGATCGTCACCACGCCGTCGTGCTGACGGAACTCTTCCCCGACACTTTGCTGGATCGGAGTCCGGGGATCGTCATCGAGCTGAACGTGTGCTAGAACTCGGAGGTGTCGTAGTTTCGGTGCTTGATCGGTCGGGCCGTGAAGATGTACGACTACATCAACCGCGTTCTGCTAACGCTTCCGCTGTCGGTCTACAAGGGTACGTAGATCACACTCTCCCCTCTCGTTGCTATGCATCACCATGATCTTGCGTGTGCGTAGGAAAAGTGTTAAAATTACTACGTTTCCCAACAGTACTGGGGTCGCTGGTGCTACATCTGGCTAGCCAGCTATCCTCACCCGTGCAAAAGCGGGTCATGAGGCTTGTTAATGCTGCCATTGTTCTCGGCTTTTCTTGGCCGAGGTGTCTGGCAAGCCATTCGTCACGGACGCTATGCTTAAAAGCTGCCAAGGCTTCGGCGTCCGGACAGTCGACAATTTGGTTCTTTTTAGTAAAAAACCTGTTCCAAAGCTTTCGGGCTGACTCTCCGGGCTGTTGAGTTATATGACTCAAATCATCCGCGTCCGGAGGTCGGACATAAGTCCCTTGAAAATTTGCCTGAAAGGCGTTTTTGAGCTCTTCCCAGCTTCCAATGGAGTTTTCGGGGAGGCTTTTAAGCCAGTGCCGAGCTGGCCCTTTGAGCTTGAGGGGTAAGTACTTGATGGCGTGGAGATCGTCTCCTCGAGCCATATGGATATGAAGGATATAGTCCTCAATCCAGACCCCAGGGTCTGTTGTTCCGTCGTATGACTCCATGTTTACGGGTTTGAATCCCTCTGGGAATTCATGGTCTAACACCTCATCGGTGAAACATAGGGGGTGTGCGGCACCCCTGTAGCTGTGTGTACCACGTTGTTCTGATGCTTGTTGTGTTGCATCATATGCTGGGGCGCGCTTGCGTGGTCCATAGATGGATCTGGTTACGCCGTCCTTTTGGTGCGAGCCCTCGTGTGGATCGCTTATTGGCTTGTGAGTGGAGTTGTTTGCCGCTCCATGTTGGCTGTGAGGTCGTCTATCCGGCCAGGTGGCCATTTTGATTTTTGGTTGTGGGGGATCTAGGGCCTCCTCATCGAATTCGGGTAGCAAATTCCGCTTCAGGTAGCTCTTGGTGGGGCGATTGCCACCATACTTCGCTGCTGTGTTGAGTACTTTACTCCATCTGATTTGGAGTGTGTCATGCGCAGCCTTGAGCCTTTGCTTCTGCTTTTTCAAACTCCTCGCGGTGGCAACAAGCCTTTGATGGGCATTCTGCTGCTCCAGGTGGCTGTCCGGTGTTATGTCATCCGGAATTTTATCTTTGACAGAATTGGTTTGTTCGGTTTGATTTTCCGTATTGCCGTGCTCCGGCAGTAGTTCGCCCTGCTCCAACGCTGGGTCTGTATGATCGTTATTTCTGCCGAGGCGGGATTTGGGGCGGCGCTTACGACGCCGCTTTGACTGCTTCTTGAGGGGACAAGCCTACGTTGCGTCCTTCCGTTCCTCATCGCCGTCTTCTTTTGGTGTATCCACCATGTATACGTCATATGATGAGGTGGACGTCCAGCGCCCTGTGGGCGGTGGTTCCTCTTCGCCTCCCGCATCGGCGTCCATACCATCGATGTCTTCGGAGTCGAAGTCGAGCATGTCGGTTAAATCATCGATAGTGGCTACGGAGTGGGTGGTGGGTGGGCGTCGAATTTCTCCGTCGTCCGCATCCCAATCCTGTTGGCCATAGTCCGGCCAGGGCTCTCCTGACAAAGAGAGAGACCTTAGTGAATTCAGAATGTCGCCGAAGGGTGAGTGCTGAAAGATATCCGCGGCGGTGAATTCCATGATCGGCGCCCAATCGGATTCGTTTGGCAGGGGCGCGGACGGTTCGGAGTCCAGAAAAGAGTCCAGCACCTTGGAGTCACGGGCTTCGCAGAGGATTAGGCTGGTGTTCGGCTCGATCGCCGTTGAGACTGCAGCCCCTGAGGTGGTGTCTAGCCACCTGTCCTCGATTAGCGCAGTTGGCTCCGAGCTAAGGGTCGGAGCTGATGCGGGCACGACCTCTGGGGTACTGTTCGGCGGCAGAGCTAGGTCATACCCGTCGTGACAGTGCGGCGCGCCCGGCTGTGGCTTGAAGCCATCGAAGATCAAGTCTCCGCGGATGTTGGACGTGTAGTTCAAACTTCCAAATCTGACCTGACGGCCAGGGGCATAGCTTTCAATCTGCTCTAGATGGCCAAGCGAATTAGCCCGCAGTGCAAAGCCGCCGAATATGAAGATCTGTCCGGGGAGAAAAGTCTCGCCCTGGACCGCATCGCTATCGATGATAGTAGGAGCCATCAAGCCTAATGGCGACGACACAGAGGAACTCTCAATGAAAGCACCAATGTCGGTGTCAAAACCGGCGGATCTCGGGTAGGGGGTCCCGAACTGTGCGTCTAGGCCGGATGGTAACAGGAGGCAGGGGACACGATGTTTTACCCAGGTTCGGGCCCTCTTAATGGAGGTAAAACCCTACATCCTGCTTGATTAATATTGATGATATGGGTAGTACAAGAGTAGATCTACCACAAGATCGGAGAGGCTAAACCCTAGAAGCTAGCCTATGGTATGATTTTATGTTGTGGTTGTTGTCCTACGGACTAAAACCCTTCGGTTTATATAGACATGGAGAGGGTTAGGGTTACACAAGGTCGGTTACAAAGGAGGAGTATCCATATCCGTATTGCCTAGCTTGCCTTCCACGCCAAGTAGAGTCCCATCCAGACACGAGATGAAGTCTTCAATCTTGTATCTTCATAGTCCAACAGTCCGGCCAAAGGATATAGTCCGGCTGTCCAGAGACCCCCTAATCCAGGACTCCCTCAGGCCTCCTCAAGTGCCCTAGGTCTTCGTGAGCAAGCAAGTTGGATGCACACCCACTTAGTTTCTTTTGTTGAGCTTCCATACATTTATAGCTCTAGTGCATCCGTTGCATGGCAATCCCTACTCACTCACATTGATATATATTGATGGGCGTCTCCATAGCTCGTTGATACGCCGAGTTGATGTGAGACTATCTTCTCCTTTTTGTCTCCTCCACCATCATATTCTATTCCACCTATAGTGCTATGTCCATGGCTCATGCTCATGTATTGCGTGAAAGTTGAAAAGGTTTGAGAACGTCAAAAGTATGAAACAATTGCTTGGCTTGTCATCAGGGTTGTGCATGATGTGAATATTTTGTGTGGTGAAGATGGAGCATAGCCAGATTATATGATTTTGTAGGGATAACTTTCTTTGGCCTTGTTATTTTGAATAGACATGATTGCTTTATTGGTGGGCTTGAAGTTTTATTGTTTTTATGTCAAATGATAGACTATTGCTTTCAATCACTCGTATCTTAATATTCATGCCATGATTAAACATATGCTCAAGATTATGCTAGGTAGCATTCCACATCAAAAATTATCTTTTTTTATCATTTACCTACTCGAGGACGAGCAGGAATTAAGCTTGGAGATGCTGATACGTCTCCGTCGTATCTATAATTTTTGATTGTTCCATGCCAATATTATTCAACTTTCATATACTTTTGGCAACTTTTTATACTATTTTTGGGACTAACATATTGATCCAGTGCCCAGTGTCAGTTCCTGTTTGTTGCATGTTTTTTGTTTCGCAGAATATCCATATCAAACGGAGTCCAAACGGAATAAAAACTGATGGAGATTTTTTTGGAATATATATGATTTTTGAGAAGAAGAATCCACGCGAGATGATGCTCAAGGGGCCCACGAGGTAGGGGGCGCACCCCAGGGTGTCAGGCACGCCCCTGACCCTCGTGGCCACCCTGTAAGGCGGTTGGAGCCCTTCCTTCGCCGCAAGAAAGCTAATATCCGGATAGAGATCGTGTTAAAATTTCAGCCCAATCGGAGTTACGGATCTCCAGGAATATAAGAAACGGTGAAAGGGAAGAATCTGAGAACGCAAAAACAGAGAGAGACAGAGAGACATATCCAATCTCGGAGGGGCTCTCGCCCCTCCCTTGCCATGGAGGCCATGGACCAGAGGGGAAACCCTTCTCCCATCTACGGAGGAGGTCAAGGAAGAAGAAGGAGGAGGGGGGCTCTCTCCCCCTCGCTTCCGGGGCACCGGAGTGCCACCGGGGGCCATCATCATCACCGCGATCTACACCAACACCTCCGCCATCTTCACCAACATTTCCATCACCTTCCCCCCTCTATCTACAACGGTACACTCTCCCGCAACCCGTTGTACCCTCTACTTGAACATGGTGCTTTATGCTTCATATTATTATCCAATGATGTGTTGCCATCCTATGATGTCTGAGTAGATTTTCGTTGTCCTATTGGTGGTTGATGAATTGCTATGATTGATTTAATTTGCTTGTGGTTATGTTGCTGTCCTTTGGTTCCCATCATATGATTGCGCGCGTGGATCACACCCTAGGGTTAGTTTGTATGTTGATATGACTATGTATTGAAGGACAAGAGTGACAGAAGCTTCAACCTAGCATAGAAATTGATGCATACGGGATTGAAGGGGGACCAATATATCTTAATGCTATGGTTGGGTTTTACCTTAATGAACATTAGTAGTTGCGGATGCTTGCTAATAGTTCCAATCATAAGTGCATAGAATTCCAAGTAAGGGATGACATGCTAGCAGTGGCCTCTCCCACATAATACTTGCTATCGGTCTAGTAAAGTAGTTAATTGCTTATGGGGTAATTTCGCAACTCCTACCACCACTTTTCCACACTCGCTATATTTACTTTATTGCTTCTTTACCTTAACAGTCCCTAGTTTTATTTTCGTGCTCTTTACTTTCTTGCAAACCTATCCAACAACACCTATAAAGTACTTCTAGTTTCGTACTTGTTTCCGGTAAAGCGAACGTCAAGCGTGTGTAGAGTTGTGTCGGTGATCGATAGAACTTGAGGGAATATTTGTTCTACCTTTAGCTTCTCGTTGGGTTCGACACTCTTACTTATCGAAAGAGACTACAATTGATCCCCTATACTTGTGGGTTATCAGCCGTGCCTCTCGGAAACGAAAAAACTTGTTTTCTGGGTTTTTTTCTTCCACGAGAGGCGCGATTTTGCTTCCACGAGAGGCATGGTTGTGTTTTCGCGAGAGTCACGGCCGTACCTCCGGAAATGAAAACAGACACATTTTTTTCCTTCCGATAGAGTCATGGTTTTGCTTCTGCGAGAGACACGGTTTTGCTTTCACCAGAGTCACGGCCGTGCCTCTCGGAAATGAAAAAAACGTGTTCTTTTTCTTTCATGGGAGGCATGGTTTTGCTTCCGCGAGATGCATGGTTGTGCTTTCGCGAGAGGCATGGCTGTGCCTCCTCGGAAACGAAAAAAATGTGTTTTCTCTTTTTTTTCCTTCTGTGAGAGGCATGGTTTTGCTTCCACGAGAGGTATGCTTGTGATTTCACAAGAGGCATGGACGTGCCTCTTTCGAAAAGGAAAAAAACCCGTACTCCTAGTTCGGTTTTTTCATTCGGTTTTTTTGTGAGAAAAAGTTCATCGAAACCTATCAATATGGGATGTAGTTTTGAAGATCTCAACGTGAGAAATCCAACGGTGAAAACGGTTCCAGATTTGGACACACAATTTAAGAGATAAAACGTTTTGAATAAACAGATATACAAAAAAAGGAAAACTCACAGGTTGTGACAATTGACGCACATGTAGCGCACCAGTTGTCGCAACCTGAGAAAATGACAGTAATCTTTGCAATAAATACTCCTCAATTAGTAATTTCGGACATTGGGGCGCCCGCAAAATTCAGCTCTTGTCGCATTTTCCTATGTTGTGGGCTGGAAAGTAAGGCCCGAGCCTAGCCCGGGCGCCGGGCTTCGTGCCAGCCATACGAGGCTTGGCATCCATGCCCAGGTTTAATTCTAGTACTCCCTCTACTTTTATTTACTCTGTATATTATAGTTGACTGAAATCAAATTTTATAAAGTTTACCAAATTTATATAAAAGAATATAAATATTTAGCATAACAAATTTATATGATGTGGAAGGACATTCAACAATGAATCTAATGGTATTGATTTATTATTGTATATGTTAATATTTTTGTCTATAAATTTTATCAAAGTTTGTAAAGCTTGACTTTGACCAAACCTAATATGCGGAGTAAATAAAAATGGAAGGAGTACATTGGTGGTACTAGGTGGAGGGAGAGAGAGGGGGATCTAGATACTACCAGGGGTTCCGAAAGAATCGTTGGGAAAGAATCCATTCATGGGTGGACGACTACGAGTGTTGAACCATTAGTTGCATTGCTCGATGGCTTCGCTCACATCGTATCCGCCCGCTGCGCTCGATCGATGTTGTTCATTTTTTCGTGTTTTCTATTGTTTTTTGTACTCTTTTTTTATCACCTGTTTTCTTTGATTTCCTTTTTTCTTTTTTCTTTATTATGTTTTTTGTTTTTTTGTTTCTGCAATGGCTTTCTTCGATGTTTTCTTTATACTTTGGTTTTCTTTATTTATTTCTTGGGTTTTTTGTTTCTTTTCTTTTCTTTTTGTTTCATCATCGGCTTTTTTATTTTTATTTTCCAACACATGTATAGTTTTTCCATACACATCATACATTTTCTGTGTACATGTCAAACATTTGAATACCCATTCAAAAAAAATTAAACACATGTTTAACATTTTTACCAAAACACTTTTTCAATATATTTTCCAAATATGAGTTCAAAAAAATCAATACATGGTTACACATTTTTTCTTGAACTGTGTAAACATTTTTGTACATTGTACAATCAATTTTTGAAAATTTCACGAATACATTCTTGAAACTTATGTTTTTTTAATTTGACACAATTTTTTAATTGTACAAAACTTTTCTTTTGTACCACACAAACAGTTTTTTCACATTGTATAATCATTTTCTATGTCACGTACATTTTTTAAAGGTGTGATATTTATTTATCATCACAAACATTTTTCATTCATGTTATACTTTTTTGTATGCACCATTTTTTTCTTTACATGTTTAAAATTTTTCAAATAAAATATTAACATTTGCAAAATTTTATGTAAAGTATTTTTGTAAACAAAATTAATTAAAACGAAAATAAAAATGTGAAGGAAAAACAAAAAATCATGCATGACGTCAGCGTGAGGCGGCTTGTGGTTACTCGGCCTGCCCAATGAAGGCTTCCTGCAGGCGAGGCGTGCCCTAGGCTTTTTGACAGAGATTTGGTGTGGCTGTCGTTGCATCGTGAAAGATCAAATTGTTCGCGGTCGTGCCTTCTTTTTCTTTTTTTGGTTCGCGGTCGTGCCTTCAACAGCTACTTCCACAAAGAAAAGTGCTAACGTGACCACCTTTAATTTCTCTAATGTGGCTTCAAATTAGCGGTTGCTTTAGGAGCGAGGTGGAACGTTCTTGTCCAAGCATTTCATGCTAGCAGCAAAACGAAGGTTTGGTTGGAGAGGTTATTTTTTTTAGATCATCTTGGTTGGAGAGGTTAACATCCTAAACCAAAGTTACCGCTGGTAGTTTTATCTCAACGTCATAAACAACAAAGTCAAATTATACAGGTCTTGTGTGTAAAGTTACTGTCTACTTTATAAGACCTTGTGATCTGTTGGATATCAAGCTTGCCAGCTTGGGCTTCGCTCGATCGTCAAACATTTCTTTCCTTGGTGCCACTTGTCGTCCTAGTTTTACAGATTTGTGAAACCGAGGATCACCGATAGGTACTAGTAGTAGATAACTTTGTAGATGAAATTTAGATAAATCATATTAGAGTAGTTGTTGGTTGATTTTTTTTCATCTCCAACGTTGACCCATAAACCGGACACCTCATCCGTCTACGGACCAGGGGCCAGTCACACGATCATAGTTCATGAAACTGGCCTCCTTTTGCCACAAATGCTTTTGTAAACTCCTTTATAAGCGATCTTCAGGTGCTACAGAAGCCAACAAGTGAACCACGGGAGGTGCAGACCCGACCAAATCACTGGATCCCCCCTCCAGAGAACATGGTTAAGATCAATGTAGATGCGGCGATTAACAGAAGACATGCTGCAGGAGCAGTTGCAACAGTTTGCAGGGATCATCAGGGCTTGTTTTTGGGTGCATCCGTTTTTACTCTTACGGGAATTGAGGACCCTACAACTCTGGAGGCAATTGCAGTCCGGGAGTCGCTAGCATTGGCTGAAGATCTTTATGAGCGCAGGATTTTTGTATCTTCCGATTGCAAGATGGTTATCGAGGATATCAACAAGGGCAGCGCAGCTACTTATGGTGCTGTTATTCGTGAGATTATAGACCACTCTAAAACTTTTACTTTGTGTTATTTCAATCACGAATTTAGGAGTTTGAATTTCGAGGCTCACAACTTAGCGAAGCATGCTTTTTCATTTGGGATTGGCCGCCGTGTGTGGTTAGGCAATCCGGGTGACCTTTCTTTCGTCCTTGTAAACATTGTGACGGCATAATAAAAAGCTTCGCGAGGTTGTCTCAAAAAAAAACAGGGGCCAGTCTGCGGACACTGATGCGAGAGCTGACCATCCAACCGTAGCCGTAAATGTCCATCTCTGTTAAATTTAATTTTAATCACCAAATAACTACATGATTCCCTATACAAAACTGTGGTTAGTAGTTTTTGTTTGGCGGAAGGCTATTAATCCATGTGTTAGTGTAGCTCCCGCCAAAGCTAGCCTGCTTGCTTAGCTTCCGCCACTGAACTAGCTTCCTTCCACCAAAGCTAGCCTAGTTTCCGCCAAATGAAATGAAGCATTTGAACTAGCTAGCACTTGCTTCCACCAAAACTAAGCATTCGAAGGAAACAAATGAAGAAAAAATAATAATGAAACAAAGTGATTAAGTGGCTTCCGCCAAACTGCAAACATGATATCCGCCAATGCAAAGCATGCTAATCCTTCAACCAAATCCTCCAATTAGTAGCACAACAACGGCCTTCCGCTATCCGGACAAAGAAGATAGGGGTATGTGCTGGCTTTTGATTCGTCTGGGGGGTGTCTAGACTCCCGCAAAGCCCCCTGATTTGTCTCCAATTTGCGGGAAACGGATGTCCGGACCGCTCCGCGGACCGATGGGATACCACGTTGGATGGGAAAATGTGTCCAGACCGGTTGCGGGGAGTTTTAGAGTACGCTTTGGAGATGCCCTGAAATTTTGGTATCGTGGTGCCATATTTAAATATACAGTGTATAGACAACTTAATTTCAATTTATCAGCTCAAATTTTGAGAAAATTATAGTGTCAATAGGATAGCTTAGTTTCATAGTTCTAACCAATGTTCATGAAATAGCATTAAACTTTTAGACAATTAGTGTTAGTGTATGAAATATTTTGAATTTTTAGAGCCCATGGCATCCCTAGACCCTAGGTCTGCCCTGCGTGAGAGAATATGCAAGTTTTGCACTCTTAATTCACCATGGCGCTTGTGAAAAGTTATTGATTCATGAATATACAAATGTTGCTATCTCTCGGTTAAAAAAACTTACTATCTCTACTCATTTATTACCGATAGACCATCAAAAGAAATAGGTAAAAAAATACCAGTAGTCGTCGTACAACCATTGAAGATGCCCTAAGATAACAATAGAATCACAATCGATTTCTTAACCGTGAGATTTTTCATTATGATCCATGCTCACTGAACCAAAGGCGATGATATTGAGTGGAGGTGACGCACCGTTGATGATGCTGGTGATGAAGGAAATATGCCCTAGAGGCAATAATAAAGTTGTTATTTATATTTTCTTATATCATGATTAATGTTTACTATTCATGCTTGAATTGTATTAACCGGAAACTTAGTACATGTGTGAATACATAGACAAACAGAGTGTCCCCAGTATGCCTCTACTTGACTAGCTCGTTAATCAAAGATGGTTAAGTTTCCTAGCCATAGACATGTGTTGTCACTTGATGAACGGGATCACATCATTAGCGAATGATGCGATGGACAAGACCCATCTGTTAGCTAAGCATAATGATCGTTTAGTTTTATTGCTATTGCTTTCTTCATGACTTATGCAACTCCCGAGTACCAGAGGAACACCTTGTGTGCTATTAAACGTCACAATGTAACTTGGTGATTATAAAGATGCTCTACAGGTGTCTTCAATGGTGTTTGTTGAGTTGGCATAGATCGAGATTAGGATTGTCACTCAGTGTATCGGAGAGGTATCTCTGGGCCCTCTCGGTAATGCACATCACTATGAGCCTTGCAAGCAATGTGACTAATGAGTTAGTTATGGGATGATGCATTACGGAACGAGTAAAGAGACTTGCTGGTGACGAGATTGAACTAGGTATGATGATACCGACGATCGAATCTCGGGCAAGTAACATACCGATGACAAAGGGAACAACGTATGTTGTTATGCGGTTTGACCGATAAAAATCTTCGTAGAAATGTAAGAGCCAATATGAGCATCCAGGTTCCACTATTGGTTATTGACCGGAGATGTTTCTCGGTCATGTCTACATAGTTCTCGAACCCGTAGGGTCCGCACACTTAACGTTCGATGACGATTTGTATTATGAGTTATGTGATTTGATGACCGAAGATTGTTCGGAGTCCCGGATGAGATCACGGACATGACGAGGAGTCTTGGAATGGTCGAGAGGTAAAGATGATATATTGAAAGGTTATATTCAGACACCGGAATGGTTCCGAAGTGTTTCGGGTATTTTCCGGAGTACCGAGAGATTACCGGAACCCCCCTGGAAAGTAATGGGCCTTAATGGGCTTTAGAGGAAAGGGGAGAAGGGCCACAAGGTGTGGCCGCGCGCCCCCTCATAGCTAGTCTGAATTGGACTAGGAGGGGGCGGCGCCCCCCTCCTTCCTTCTCCCCTTTTCCTCCTTCCCTCCTTCTCCTAATTGGAATAGGAAAAGGGGGGATTCCTACTTGGACCGGGAGTCCAAATAGGACTCCCCAATATGGAGCGCCCCCCTTGGCCGGCCTCCTCTTCCCCCCTCCTTTATATACGTGGGAAGGGGGCACACCAAGTCTTCTCTTAGCCGTGTGCGGTGCCCCCTCCACAGTTACACACCTCGGTCATATCGTTGTAGTGTTTAGGAGAAGCCCTGCGCCGGTAACTTCATCATCACCGTCAACATGCCGTCGTGCTGACGAAACTCTCTCTCGCCCTCAACTGGATCAAGAGCTTGAGGGACGTCATCGAGCTGAATGTGTGCTGAACACGGAGGTGCCACACGTTCGGTGCTTGGATCGGTTGGATCGCGAAGACGTTTGACTACATCAACCGCGTTACTAAACGCTTCCACTTTCGGTCTACGAGGGTACGTGGACATACTCTCCCCTATCGTTGCTATGCATCTCCTAGATAGATCTTGCGTGATCGTAGGATTTTTTTTGAAATACTGCGTTCCCCAACAGTGGTATCAGAGCCAGGTTTATGCGTAGATGTTATATGCATGAGTAGAACACAAAGAGTTGTGGGCGATAATAGTCATACTGCTTATCAGCAACGTCTTATTTTGATTCGGTGGTATTGTTGGATGAAGCGGTCCGGACCGACATTACATGACCGCGTTCATGAGACTGGTTCTACCGACGTGCTTTGCACATAGGTGGCTAGAGGGTGACTGTTTCTCCAACTTTAGTTGAATCGAGTTTGACTACGCCCGGTCCTTGTTGAAGGTTAAAACAGCAATGACGAAAAATCATTGAGGTTTTGATGCGTAGGTAAGAACTGTTCTTACTAGAAGCCCGTAGCAGCCACGCAAAACTTGCAACAACAAAGTAGAGGACGTCTAACTTGTTTTTCCAGGGCATGTTGTGATGTGATATGGTCAAGACGTGATGAGATACAAATTGTTGTATGAGATGATCATGTTTGTAAAAGTTATCGGCAACTGGTAGGAGTCTTATGGTTGTCGCTTTATTGTATGAAATGCAATCACCATGTAATTGCTTTACTTTATCACTAGCGGTAGCGATAGTCGTAGAAGCAATAGTTGATGAGACAACAATGATGCTACGATAGAGATCAAGGTGTCAAGCCGATGACGGTGGTGATCATGACGGTGCTTTGAAGATGGAGATCAAAGGCACAAGATGATGATGGCCATATCATATCACTTATTTTGATTGCATGTGATGTTTATCCTTTATGCATATTATTTTGCTTAGTATGGCTATAGCATTATAAGATGACCCCTCACTAAATTTCAAGGTACAAGTGTTCTCCCTGAGTATGCATCGTTGCTACAGTTCGTCATGCCGAGACACCACGTGATGATCGGGTGTGATAAGCTCTACGTTCACATACAACGGGTGCAAGCCAGTTTTGCACGTGCATAATACTCGGGTTAAACTTGACGAGCCTAGCATATGCAGATATGGCCTCGGAACACTGAGACTGAAAGGTCGAACATGAATCATATAGTAGATATGATCAACATAGTGATGTTCACCATTGAAAACTACTCCATCTCACATGATGATCGGACATGGTTTAGTTGATATGGATCACATGATCATTTAGATGACTAGAGGGATGTCTATCTAAGTGGGAGTTCTTAAGTAATATGATTAATTGAACTTTAATTTATCATGAACTTAGTACCTGATAGTATTTGCATGTCTATGTTGTTGTAGATCAATGGCCCGTGCTACCATTCCTTTGAATTTTAATGCGTTCCTAGAGAATGCTAAGTTGAAAGATGATGGTAGAAACTACACGGACTGGGTCCGTAACTTGAGGATTATCCTCATTGCTGCACAGAAGAATTACGTCCTGGAAGTACCGCTAGGTGCAAAACCCGCCGCAGGAGCAACTCCAGATGTTATGAACGTCTAGCAGAGCAAAGCTGATGACTATTCGATAGTTCAGTGTGTCATGCTTTACGGCTTAGAATCGGGACTTCAAAGACGTTTTGAACGTCATGGAGCATATGAGATGTTCCAGGAGTTGAAGTTAATATTTCAAGCAAATGCCCGAATTGAGAGATATGAAGTCTCCAATAAGTTCTATAGCTGCAAGATGGAGGAGAATAGTTATGTCAGTGAACATATACTCAGAATGTCTGGGTACCACAACCAGTTGACTCAACTGGGAGTTAATCTTCCTGATGATAGTGTCATTGACAGAGTTCTTCAATCACTACCACCAAGCTACAAAAGCTTCGTGATGAACTATAATATGCAAGGGATGTATAAGACAATTCCCGAGCTCTTCGCAATGCTAAAAGTTGCGGAGGTAGATATCAAGATGGAGCATCAAGTGTTGATGGTTAACAAGACCACTAGTTTCAAGAAAAAGGGAAAAGGGGAGAAGGGGAACTTCAAGAAGAACGGCAAGCAAGTTGCTGCTCAAGTGAAGAAACCCAAGTTTGGACCTAAGCCTGATACTGAGTGCTTCTACTGCAAAGGGACTGGTTACTGGAAGCGGAACTGCCCCAAGTATTTTGCGGATAAGAAGGATAGCAAAGTGAAAGGTATATTTGATATACATGTTATTGATGTGTACCTTACTAATGCTCGTAGTAGCGCCTGGGTATTTGATACCGGTTCTGTTGCTCACATTTGCAACTCGAAACAAGGGGCTACGGATTAAACGAAGATTGGCTAAGGACGAGGTGACGATGTGCGTGGGAAATGGTTCCAAATTCGATGTGATCGTCGTCGGCACACTACCTCTACATCTACCGTCGGGATTTATTTTAGACCTAAATAATTTTTATTTGGTGCCAGCGTCAAGCATGAACATTATATCTCGGTCTTGTTTGATGTGAAACGGTTATTCATTTAAATCAGCGAATAATGGTTCTTCTATTTATATGAGTAATATATTTTATGGTCATGCACCCTTGATGAGTGGTCTATTTTTGTTGAATCTCGATAGTAGTGATACATATATTCATAATATTGAAGCCAAAAGATACAAGTTTAATAATGATAGTGCAATTTATTTGTGGCACTGTCGTTTTGCTGTAAAGCGCGTGAAGAAACTCCATGCTGATGGGCTTTTGGAATCACTTGATTATGAATCACTTGATGCTTGCGAACCATGCCTCATGGGTAAGATGACTATGACTCCGTTCTCCGGAACAATGGAGCAAGCAACTGACTTATTGGAAATAATACATACCGATGTATACGGTCCGATGAGTGTTGAGGCTCGCGGCGGGTACCATTATTTTCCGACCTTCACAGATGATTTGAGCAGATATGGGTATATCTACTTGATGAAACATAAGTCTGAAACATTTGAAAAGTTCAAAGAATTTCAGAGTGAAGTGGAAAACCATCGTAACAAGAAAATAAAGTTTCTACGATCTGATCGTGGAGGTGAATATTTGAGTTATGAGTTTGGTCTTCATTTGAAACAATGTGGAATAGTTTCACAACTCACGCCATCTGGAACACCACAGCGTAATGGTGTGTCCGGACGTCGTAACCGTACTTTATTAGATATGGTGCGATCTATGATGTCTCTTACTGATTTATCGCTATCATTTTGGGGTTATGCTTTAGAGACGGCTGCATTCACCTTAAATGGGGCACCATCTAAATCTGTTAAGACGACACCATATGAACTCTGGTTTGGCAAGAAACCTAAGCTGTCATTTCTTAAAGTTTGGGGCTGCGATGCTTATGTGAAAATGCTTCAACCCGATAAGCTCGAATCCAAATCGGAGAAATGTGTCTTCATAGGATACCCAAAGGAAACTGTTGGGTACAGATCCTAAGGGAAGATATTCGTTGCTAAGAATGGAACCTTTCTAGAGAAGGAGTTTCTCTCGAAAGAAGTGAGTGAGAGGAAAGTAGAACTTGATAAGGTAATTGTACCTTCTCCCTTGCTGGAAAGTAGTTCATCACAAAAATCAGTGCCAGTGATTCCTACACCAATCAGTGAGGAAGTTCATGATGATGATCATGAAACTTCTGATCAAGTTACTACCGAACCTCGTAGGTCAACCAGAGTGTGATCCGCACCAGAGTGGTACGGTAGTCCTGTTCTGGAGGTCATGTTACTTGACCATGATGAACCTATGAACTATGAGGAAGCGATAATGAGCCCAGATTCCGTGAAATGGCTTGAGGCCATGAAATCTGAGATTGGGTCCATGTATGAGAACAAAGTATGGACTTTGGTTCACTTGTGCGATGATTGGCAAGCCATAGAGAATAAATGGATCTTCAAGAAGAAGACTGATGCTGATGGTAATGTTACTGTCTACAAAGCTCGACTTGTTGCGAAAGGTTTTCGACAAGTTCAAGGAGTTGACTACGATGAGACCTTCTCACTCGTAGCGATGCATAAGTCTGTCTGAATCATGTTAGCAATTGCTGCATTTTATGATTATGAAATTTGGCAAATGGATGTCAAAACTGCATTCCTTAATGGATATCTTAAAGAAGAGTTGTATATGATGCAACCAGAAGGTTTTGTCGATCCAAAAGGTGCTAACAAAGTGTGCAAGCTCCAATGATCCATTTATGGACTGGTGCATGCCTCTCGGAGTTGGAATATACGCTTTGATAGTGTGATCAAAGCATATGGTTTTATACGGACTTTTGGAGAAGCCTGTATTTACAAGAAAGTGAGTGGGAGCTCTGTAGCATTTCTAATATTATATGTGGATGACATATTGTTGATTGGAAATAATACAGAATTTCTGGATAGCATAAAAGGATACTTGAATAAGAATTTTTCAATGAAAGACCTCGGTGAAGTTGCTTATATATTTGGCATCAAGATCTATAAAGATAGATCAAGATGCTTAATTGGACTTTCACGAAGCACATACCTTGATAAAGTTTTGAAGAAGTTCAAAATGGATCAGTCAAAGAAAGGGTTCTTGCCTGTGTTACAAGGTGTGAAGTTGAGTCGGACTCAATGCCCGACCACTGTAGAAGATAGAGAGAAAATGAAAGTCATTCCCTATGCCTCAGCCATATGTTATATCATGTATGTGTTGTGTACCATGAAGGAAATATGCCCTAGAGGCAATAATAAAGTAGTTATTTATATTTCCTTATATCATGATAAATGTTTATTAATCATGCTAGAATTGTATTAACCGGAAACTTAGTACATGTGTGAATAAATAAACAAACAGAGTGTCACTAGTATGCCTCTACTTGACTAGCTCGTTGAATCAATGATGGTTATGTTTCCTAACCATAGACATGAGTTGTCACTTGATTAGCGGGATCACATCATTAGAGGATGATGTGATTGACTTGACCCATCCATTAGCTTAGCACGATGATCGTTTAGTTTGTTGCTATTGCTTTTTCCATAACTTATACATGTTCCTATGACTAAGAGATCATGCAACTCCCGAATACCGGAGGAACACTTAGTGTGCTATCAAACGTCACAACATAACTGGGTGACTATAAAGATGCTCTAAAGTTGTCTCCGATGGTGTTTGTTGAGTTGGCATAGACCAAGATTAAGATTTGTCACTCAGAGTATCGGAGAGGTATCTCTGGGCCCTCTCGGTAATGCACATCACTACAAGCCTTGCAAGCAATGTAACTAATGAGTTAGTTACGGGATGATGCATTACGAAACATGTAAAGAGATTTGCCGGTAATGAGACTCAACTAGGTATTGAGATACCGACGATCGAATCTCGGGCAAGTAACATACCGATGACAAAGGGAACAGCGTATGTTGTTATGCGGTTTGACTGATAAAGATCTTCGTAGAATATGTGGGAGCCAATATGAACATCCAGGTTCCGCTATTGGTTATTGACCGGAGACATGTCTTGGTCATGTCTACATAGTTCTCGAACCCGTTGGGTCCGCAAGCTTAACGTACGGTGATGATCGGTATTATGAGTTTATGTGTTTTGATGTACCGAAGGTAGTTCGGAGTCCCAGATGTGATCACGGACATGAAGAGGAGTCTCTAAATGGTCGAGACATAAAGATCGATATATTGGATGACAATGTTTGAACATCAGAAAGGTTTCGAGAGAGTTCATGCATATACCGGAGTACCGAGGGGTTACTGGAACCCCCCGGGGAGTCAATGGGCCTTAATGGGCTATAGTGGAAAGGAGGAGGAGGCAGCCAAGGTGGGGGAGCCCCCCAAGCCCAATCCGAATTGGAGGGGGACGGCCCCCCTTTCCTTCTCTCCTTCTCCCCCTTCCTTCCCTCTCCTACTCCAACTAGGGAAGGGGGAATCCTACTCCCACCGAGAGTAGGACTCCCCCCTTGGGCGCGCCTAGGAGGCTGGCCCTCTCCCCCTCCATTCCTTTATATACGGGGGAGGGGTTACCCCATAGACACACAAGTTGATCATTGATCCCTTAGCCGTGTGCGGTGCCCCCCTCCACCATAATTCACCTCGGTCATATCGTCGTAGTGCTTAGGCGAAGCCCTGCGCCGGTAGCTTCATCATCACCGTCATCATGCCGTCGTGATGACGAAGCTCTCCCTCGACACTCAGCTGGATCGAGAGTTCGTGGGACATCACCGAGCCGAATGTGTGCAGATCGTGGAGGTGTCGTACTTTCGATACTAGGATCGGTCGATCATGAAGACGTACGACTACATCAACCGCGTTGTCATAACGCTTCCACTTACGGTCTACGAGGGTACGTAGACAACACTCTCCCCTCTCGTTGCTATGCATCACCATGATCTTGCGTGTGCGTAGGAATTTTTTTGAAATTACTGTGTTCCCCAACAGTGGCATCCGAGCCAGGTCTATGCGTAGATGTTATAAGCACGAGTAGAACACAATGGAGTTGTGGGCGTGGGTATATACATATTGCTTGTCGTCACTAGTTGATTCTTGATTCAGCGATATTGTTGGATGAAGCGGCCCAGACCGACATTACGCGTACGCTTACACGAGACTGGGTCTACCGACATGCTTCGCACACAGGTGGCTGGTGGGTGTCAGTTTCTCCAACTTTAGTTGTATCGGATTCAATGAACAGGATTCTTTCTGAAGTTCAAAAAGCAATCACTATACCGCGTTGTGGTTTTTGATGCGTAGGTAAGAACGGTTCTTGCTCAGCCCGTAGCAGCCACGTAAAACTTGCAAACAAGAAAGTAGAGGACGTCTAACTTGTTTTTGCAGGGCATGTTGTGATGTGATATGGTCAAGACATGATGCTAAATTTTATTGTATGAGATGATCATGTTTTGTAACACAGTTATCGGCAACTGGCAGGAGCCATATGGTTGTCGCTTTATTGTATGAAATGCAATCGCCATGTAATTGCTATACTTTATCACTAAGCGGTAGCGATAGTCGTAGAAGCAATAGTTGGCGAGACAACAACGATGCTTCGATGGAGATCAATGTGTCAAGCCGGTGACGATGGTGATCATGACGGTGCTTTGGAGATGGAGATCAAAGGCACAAGATGATGATGGCCATATCATATCACTTATATTGATTGTATGTGATGTTTATCCTTTATGCATCTTATTTTGCTTAGTTCGACGGTAGCATTATAAGATGATCTCTCACTAAATTTCAAGGTATAAGTGTTCTCCCTGATTATGCATCGTTGCTATAGTTCGTCGTGTCGAGACACCACGCGATGATCGGGTGTAATAAGCTCTACGTTCATATACAACGGGTGTAAGCCAGTTTTGCACACGCGGAATACTCAGGTTAAAGTTGATGAGCCTAGCATATGCGGATATGACCTCGGAACACTAAGACCGAAAGGTCGAGTGTGAATCATATAGTAGATATGATCAACATAGTGATGTTCACCATTGAAAACTACTCCATCTCACGTGATGATCGGACGTGGTTTAGTTGATATGGATCACGTGATCACTTAGATGATTAGGGAGATGTCTATCTAAGTGGGAGTTATTAAGTAATTTGATTAATTGAACTTTAATTTATCATGAACTTAGTACATGATAGAATTTTGCATGTCTATGTTGTTGTAGATAGATGGCCCGTGCTGTTGTTCCGTTGGATTTTAATGTGTTCCTAGAGAAAGCTAAGTTGAAAGATGATGGTAGCAACTACACGGACTGGGTCCGTAACTTGAGGATTATCCTCATTGCTGCACACAAGAATTACTTCCTGGAAGAACCGCTAGGTGACAAACCCTCTACAGGAGCAACGCCAGATGTTATGAACACCTGACAGAGCAAAGTTGATGACTACTCGATAGTTCAGTGTGCCATGCTTTACGACTTAGAACCGGGACTTCAACGACGTTTTGAACGTCATGGAGCATATGAGATGTTCCAGGAGTTGAAGTTAATATTTCAAGAAAATGCCCGGATTGAGAGATATGAAGTCTCCAATAAATTCTACAGCTGCAAGATGGAGGAGAATAGTTCTGTTAGTGAACATATACTCAGAATGTCTGGGTACCACAACCACTTGACTCAGATGGAAGTTAATCTTCCTGATGATAGTGTCATTGACAGAGTTCTTCAATTACTGCCACCAAGCTACAAGAGCTTCGTGATGAACTATAATATGCAAGGGATGGACAAGTGTTGGAAATATGCCCTAGAGGATATAATAAAATGGTTATTATTATATTTCTTTGTTCATGATAATTGTCTATTGTTCATGCTATAATTGTGTTATCCGGAAATCGTAATACATGTGTGAATACATAGACCACAACACGTCCCTAGTGAGCCTCTAGTTGACTAGCTCGTTGATCAAAAGATAGTCATGGTTTCCTGACTATGGACATTGGATGTCATTGATAACGGGATCACATCATTAGGAGAATGATGTGATGAACAAGACCCAATCCTAAGCTTAGCTCAAAGATCGTGTAGTTCGTTTGCTGTAGCTTTTCTGAATGTAAGTATCATTTCCTTAGACCATGAGATTGTGCAACTCCCGGATACCGTAGGAGTGCCTTGGGTGTGCCAAACGTCACAACGTAACTGGGTGACTATAAAGGTACATTACAGGTATCTCCGAAAGTGTCTGTTGGGTTGGCACGAATCGAGACTGGGATTTGTCACTCCATATGACGGAGAGGTATCTCTGGGCCCACTCGGTAATGCATCACCATAATGAGCTCAAAGTGATCAAGTGATTGATCACGGGATCATGCATTACGGTACGAGTAAAGTGACTTGCCGGTAACGAGACTGAACAAGGTATTGGGATACCGACGATCGAGTCTCGGGCAAGTAACGTACCAATTGACAAACGGAATTGTATACGGATTAATTAAATCCTCGACATCGTGGTTCATCCGATGAGATCATCGTGGAGCATGTGGGAGCCAACATGGGTATCCAGATCCCACTGTTGGTTATTGACCGGAGAGGCTTCTCGGTCATGTCTGCATGTCTCCCGAACCCGTAGCGTCTACACACTTAAGGTTCGGTGACGCTAGGGTTGTAGAGATATTAGCACACGGTAACCCGAAAGTTGTTTGGAGTCCCGGATGAGATCCCGAACGTCACGAGGAGTTTCGGAATGGTCCGGAGGTAAAGATTTATATATATAGGAAGTCCAGTTTCGGCCATCGGGAAGGTTTCGGGGTCACCGGTATTGTATCGGGACCACCGGAAGGGTCCCGGGGGTCCACCGGGTGGGGCCACCTATCCCGGAGGGCCCCATGGGCTGAAGTGGGAGGGGAACCATCCCCTGGTGGGCTGGTGCGCCCCCCTTGGGCCTCCCCCTGCGCCTAGGGTTAGAAACCCTAGGGGTGGGGGCGCCACCCTTGCCTTGGGGGGCAAGGCACCCCCTTGGCCACCGCCCCCTAGGAGATTGGATCTCCTAGGGCCGGCGCCCCCCTAGGCACCCTATATATAGTGGGGGAGGGAGGGCAGCCGCACCCAAGCCCCTGGCCTCTCCCTCTCCCTCCCGTGACACTCCTCCGTCTCCCAGCGCTTGGCGAAGCCCTGCCGAGATCACCGTTGCTTCCACCACCACTGCTGGATCTTCATCAACCTCTCCTTCCCCCTTGCTGGATCAAGTTGGAGGAGACGTCTTCCCAACCGTACGTGTGTTGAACGCGGAGGTGCTGTCCGTTCGGCACTTGGTCATCGGTGATTTGAATCACGTCGAGTACGACTCCATCAACCCCGTTCTCCTGAACGCTTCCGCTCGTGATCTACAAGGGTATGTAGATGCACTCCTCTTTCCCTCGTTGCTAGATGACTCCATAGATTGATCTTGGTGATGCGTAGAAAATTTTAAAATTCTGCTACGTTCCCCAACAGTGGCATCATGAGCTAGGTCTATGCGTAGTAACTATGCACGAGTAGAACACAAAGTAGTTGTGGGCGTCGATATTGTCAATTATCTTGCCGTTACTAGTCTTATCTTGATTCGGCGGTATTGTGGGATGAAGCGGCCCAGACCAACCTTACACGTACGCTTACGTGAGACCGGTTCCACCGACTGACATGCACTAGTTGCATAAGGTGGCTGGCGGGTGTCTGTCTCTCCCACTTTAGTCGGATCGGATTCAATGAACAGGGTCCTTATGAAGGGTAAATAGAAATTGGCAATTCACGTTGTGGTTTTGGCGTAGGTAAGAAACGTTCTTGCTAGAAACCTATAGCAGCCACGTAAAAACTTGCAACAACAATTAGAGGACGTCTAACTTGTTTTTGCAGCAAGTGTTTTGTGATGTGATATGGCCAGAGGATGTGATGAATGATATATGTGATGTATGAGATGATCATGTTCTTGTAATAGGAATCACGACTTGCATGTCGATGAGTATGACAACCGGCAGGAGCCATAGGAGTTGTCTTTATTTATTTATGACCTGTGTGTCAACATAAACGTCATGTAATTACTTTACTTTATTGCTAAAGCGTTAGCCATAGTAGTAGAAGTAATAGATGACGAGACAACTTCAAGAAGACACGATGATGGAGATCATGGTGTCATGCCGGTGACAACGATGATCATGGAGCCCCGAAGATGGAGATCAAAAGGAGCAAATGATATTGGCCATATCATGTCACTGTTTGATTGCATGTGATGTTTATCATGTTTTACATCTTATTTGCTTAGAACGACGGTAGCTTAAATAAGATGATCCCTCGTAATAATTTCAAGAAAGTGTTCCCCCTAACTGTGCACCGTTGCGAAGGTTCGTTGTTTCGAAGCACCACGTAATGATCGGGTGTGATAGATTCTAACGTTCGAATACAACGGGTGTAAGCCAGATTTACACACGCAATACACTTAGGTTGACTTGACGAGCCTAGCATGTACAGACATGGCCTCGGAACATAGAAGACCGAAAGGTCGAGCATGAGTCGTATAAAAGATACGATCAACATGAAGATGTTCACCGATGTTGACTAGTCCGTCTCACGTGATGATCGAAACACGTCCCTAGTTGACTAGCAACACGTCCCTAGTGAGCCTCTAGTTGACTAGCTCGTTGATCAAAAGATAGTCATGGTTTCCTGACTATGGACATTGGATGTCATTGATAATGGGATCACATCATTAGGAGAATGATGTGATGGACAAGACCCAATCCTAAGCTTAGCTCAAAGATCGTGTAGTTCGTTTGCTGTAGCTTTTCTGAATGTCAAGTATCATTTCCTTAGACCATGAGATTGTGCAACTCCCAGATACCGTAGGAGTGCCTTGGGTGTGCCAAACGTCACAACGTAACTGGGTGACTATAAAGGTACATTACAGGTATCTCTGAAAGTGCCTGTTGGGTTGGCACGAATCGAGACTGGGATTTGTCACTCCGTATGATGGAGAGGTATCTCTGGGCCCACTAGGTAATGCATCATCATAATGAGCTCAAAGTGATCAAGTGATTGATCACGGGATCATGCATTATGGTACGAGTAAAGTGACTTTCCGGTAACGAGACTGAACAAGGTATTGGGATACCGACGATCGAGTCTCGGGCAAGTAACGTACCAATTGACAAACGGAATTGTATACGGATTGATTGAATCCTCGACATCGTGGTTCATCCGATGAGATCATCGTGGAGCATGTGGGAGCCAACATGGGTATCCAGATCCCGCTGTTGGTTATTGACCGGAGAGGCTTCTCGGTCATGTCTGCATGTCTCCCGAACCCGTAAGGTCTACACACTTAAGGTTCGGTGACGCTAGGGTTGTAGAGATATTAGCACACGGTAACCCAAAAGTTGTTCGGAATCCCGAATGAGATCCCAGACGTCACGAGGAGTTCCAGAATGGTCCGGAGTTAAAGATTTATATATATATAGGAAGTCCAGTTTCGGCCATCGGGAAGGTTTCGGGGTCACCGGTATTGTACCGGGACCACCGGAAGGGTCCCGGGGGTCCACCGGGTGGGGCACCTATCCCGGAGGGCCCCATGGGCTGAAGTGGGAGGGGAACCAGCCCCTGGTGGGCTGGTGTGCCCCCCCTTGGCCTCCCCCTGCGCCTAGGGTTAGAAACCCTAGGGGTGGGGGCGCCACCCTTGCCTTGGGGGCAAGGCACCCCCTTGGCCACCGCCCCCTAGGAGATTGGATCTCCTAGGGCCGGCGCCCCCCTAGGCACCCTATATATAGTGGGGGGAGGGAGGGCAGCCGCACCCAAGCCCCTGGCCTCTCCCTCTCCCTCCCGTGACACTCCTCCGTCTCCCAGCGCTTGGCGAAGCCCTGCCGAGATCACCGTTGCTTCCACCACCACGCCGTTGTGCTGCTGGATCTTCATCAACCTCTCCTTCCCCCTTGCTGGATCAAGTTGGAGGAGACGTCTTCCCAACCGTACGTGTGTTGAACGCGGAGGTGCTGTCCGTTCGGCACTTGGTCATCGGTGATTTGAATCACGTCGAGTACGACTCCATCAACCCCGTTCTCTTGAACGCTTCCGCTCGTGATGTACAAGGGTATGTAGATGCACTCCTCTTTCCCTCATTTCTAGATGACTCCATAGATTCATCTTGGTGATGCGTAGAAAATTTTAAAATTCTGCTACGTTCCCCAACAGTGGCATCATGAGCTAGGTCTATGCGTAGTAACTATGCACGAGTAGAACACAAAGTAGTTGTGGGCGTCGATATTGTCAATTATCTTGCCGTTACTAGTCTTATCTTGATTCGGCGGTATTGTGGGATGAAGCGGCCCGGACCAACCTTACACATACGCTTACGTGAGACTGGTTCCACCGACTGACATGCACTAGTTGCATAAGGTGGCTGGCGGGTGTCTGTCTCTCCCACTTTAGTCGGATCGGATTCAATGAACAGAGTCCTTATGAAGGGTAAATAGAAATTGGCAATTCACGTTGTGGTTTTGGCGTAGGTAAGAAACGTTCTTGCTAGAAACCTATAGCAGCCACGTAAAAACTTGCAACAACAATTAGAGTACGTCTAACTTGTTTTTGCAGCAAGTGTTTTGTGATGTGATATGGCCAGAGGATGTGATGAATGATATATGTGATGTATGAGATGATCATGTTCTTGTAATAGGAATCACGACTTGCATGTCGATGAGTATGACAACCGGCAGGAGCCATAGGAGTTGTCTTTATTTATTTATGACCTGCGTGTCAACATAAACGTCATGTAATTACTTTACTTTATTGCTAAAGCGTTAGCCATAGTAGTAGAAGTAATAGATGACGAGACAACTTAAAGAAGACACGATGATGGAGATCATGGTGTCATGCCGGTGACAACGATGATCATGGAGCCCCGAAGATGGAGATCAAAAGGAGCAAATGATATTGGCCATATCATGTCATTGTTTGATTGCATGTGATGTTTATCATGTTTTACATCTTATTTGCTTAGAACGACGGTAGCTTAAATAAGATGATCCCTTGTAATAATTTCAAGAAAGTGTTCCCCCTAACTGTGCACCGTTGCGAAGGTTCGTTGTTTCGAAGCACCACGTAATGATCGGGTGTGATAGATTCTAACGTTCGAATACAACGGGTGTAAGCCAGATTTACACACGCAATACACTTAGGTTGACTTGACGAGCCTAGCATGTACAGACATGGCCTCGGAACACAGAAGACCGAAAGGTCGAGCATGAGTCGTATAAAAGATACGATCAACATGAAGATGTTCACCGATGTTGACTAATCCGTCTCACGTGATGATCGAAACACGTCCCTAGTTGACTAGCAACACGTCCCTAGTGAGCCTCTAGTTGACTAGCTCGTTGATCAAAAGATAGTCATGGTTTCCTGACTATGGACATTGGATGTCATTGATAATGGGATCACATCATTAGGAGAATGATGTGATGGACAAGACCCAATCCTAAGCTTAGCTCAAAGATCGTGTAGTTCGTTTGTTGTAGCTTTTCTGAATGTCAAGTATCATTTCCTTAGACCATGAGATTGTGCAACTCCCGGATACCGTAGGAGTGCCTTGGGTGTGCCAAACCTCACAACGTAACTGGGTGACTATAAAGGTACATTATAGGTATCTCCGAAAGTGCCTGTTGGGTTGGCACGAATCGAGACTGGGATTTGTCACTCCGTATGATGGAGAGGTATCTCTGGGACCACTAGGTAATGCATCATCATAATGAGCTCAAAGTGATCAAGTGATTGATCACGGGATCATGCATTATGGTACGAGTAAAGTGACTTTCCGGTAACGAGACTCAACAAGGTATTGGGATACCGACGATCGAGTGTCGGGCAAGTAACGTACCAATTGACAAACGGAATTGTATACGGATTGATTGAATCCTCGATATCGTGGTTCATCCGATGAGATCATCGTGGAGCATGTGGGAGCCAACATGGGTATCCAGATCCCGCTGTTGGTTATTGACCGGAGAGGCTTCTCGGTCATGTCTGCATGTCTCCCGAACCCGTAGGGTCTACACACTTAAGGTTCGGTGACGCTAGGGTTGTAGAGATATTAGCACACGGTAACCCGAAAGTTGTTTGGAGTCCCGGATGAGATCCCGAACGTCACGAGGAGTTTCGGAATGGTCCGGAGGTAAAGATTTATATATATAGGAAGTCCAGTTTCGGCCATCGGGAAGGTTTCGGGGTCACCGGTATTGTATTGGGACCACCGGAAGGGTCCCGGGGGTCCACCGGGTGGGGCCACCTATCCCGGAGGGCCCCATGGGCTGAAGTGGGAGGGGAACCATCCCCTGGTGGGCTGGTGCGCCCCCCTTGGGCCTCCCCCTGCGCCTAGGGTTAGAAACCCTAGGGGTGGGGGCGCCACCCTTGCCTTGGGGGGCAAGGCACCCCCTTGGCCACCGCCCCCTAGGAGATTGGATCTCCTAGGGCCGGCGCCCCCCCTAGGCACCCTATATATAGTGGGGGGAGGGAGGGCAGCCGCACCCAAGCCCCTGGCCTCTCCCTCTCCCTCCCGTGACACTCCTCCGTCTCCCAGCGCTTGACGAAGCCCTGCCGAGATCACCGTTGCTTCCACCACCACGCCGTTGTGCTGCTGGATCTTCATCAACCTCTCCTTCCCCCTTGCTGGATCAAGTTGGAGGAGACGTCTTCCCAACCGTACGTGTGTTGAACGCGGAGGTGCTGTCCGTTCGGCACTTGGTCATCGGTGATTTGAATCACGTCGAGTACGACTCCATCAACCCCGTTCTCTTGAACGCTTCCGCTCGTGATCTACAAGGGTATGTAGATGCACTCCTCTTTCCCTCATTGCTAGATGACTCCATATATTGATCTTGGTGATGCGTAGAAAATTTTAAAATTCTGCTACGTTCCCCAACAATGGCATCATGAGCTAGGTCTATGCGTAGTAACTATGCACGAGTAGAACACAAAGTAGTTGTGGGCGTCGATATTGTCAATTATCTTGCCGTTACTAGTCTTATCTTGATTCGGCGGTATTGTGGGATGAAGCGGCCCGGACCAACCTTACACGTACGCTTACGTGAGACCGGTTCCACCGACTGACATGCACTAGTTGCATAAGGTGGCTGGCGGGTGTCTGTCTCTCCCACTTTAGTCGGATCGGATTCAATGAACAGGGTCCTTATGAAGGGTAAATAGAAATTGGCAATTCACGTTGTGATTTTGGCGTAGGTAAGAAACGTTCTTGCTAGAAACCTATAGCGGCCACGTAAAAACTTGCAACAACAATTAGAGTACGTCTAACTTGTTTTTGCAGCAAGTGTTTTGTGATGTGATATGGCCAGAGGATGTGATGAATGATATATGTGATGTATGAGATGATCATGTTCTTGTAATAGGAATCACGACTTGCATGTCGATGAGTATGACAACCGTCAGGAGCCATAGGAGTTGTCTTTATTTATTTATGACCTGTGTGTCAACATAAACGTCATGTAATTACTTTACTTTATTGCTAAAGCGTTAGCCATAGTAGTAGAAGTAATAGATGACGAGACAACTTCAAGAAGACACGATGATGGAGATCATGATGATGGAGATCATGGTGTCATGCCGGTGACAACGATGATCATGGAGCCCCGAAGATGGAGATCAAAAGGAGCAAATGATATTGGCCATATCATGTCATTGTTTGATTGCATGTGATGTTTATCATGTTTTACATCTTATTTGCTTAGAACGACGGTAGCTTAAATAAGATTATCCCTCGTAATAATTTCAAGAAAGTGTTCCCCCTAACTGTGCACCGTTGCGAAGGTTCGTTGTTTCGAAGCACCACGTAATGATCGGGTGTGATAGATTCTAACGTTCGAATACAACGGGTGTAAGCCAGATTTACACACGCAATACACTTAGGTTGACTTGACGAGCCTAGCATGTACAGACATGGCCTCGGAACACAGAAGACCGAAAGGTCGAGCATGAGTCGTATAAAAGATACGATCAACATGAAGATGTTCACCGATGTTGACTAGTCCGTCTCACGTGATGATCGAAACACGTCCCTAGTTGACTAGCAACACGTCCCTAGTGAGCCTCTAGTTGACTAGCTCGTTGATCAAAAGATAGTCATGGTTTCCTGACTATGGACATTGGATGTCATTGATAACGGGATCACATCATTAGGAGAATGATGTGATGGACAAGACCCAATCCTAAGGTTAGCTCAAAGATCGTGTAGTTCGTTTGCTGTAGCTTTTCTGAATGTCAAGTATCATTTCCTTAGACCATGAGATTGTGCAACTCCCGGATACCGTAGGAGTGCCTTGGGTGTGCCAAACGTCACAACGTAACTAGGTGACTATAAAGGTACATTACAGGTATCTCCGAAAGTGTCTGTTGGGTTGGCACGAATCAAGACTGGGATTTGTCACTCCGTATGACGGAGAGGTATCTCTGGGCCCATTCGGTAATGCATCATCATAATGAGCTCAAAGTGATCAAGTGATTGATCACGGGATCATGCATTACGGTACGAGTAAAGTGACTTGCCGGTAACGAGACTGAACAAGGTATTGGGATACCGACGATCGAGTCTCGGGCAAGTAACGTACCAATTGACAAAGGGAATTGTATACGGATTGATTGAATCCTCGACATCGTGGTTCATCCGATGAGATCATCGTGGAGCATGTGGGAGCCAACATGGGTATCCAGATCCCGCTGTTGGTTATTGACCGGAGAGGCTTCTCGGTCATGTCTGCATGTCTCCCGAACCCGTAAGGTCTACACACTTAAGGTTCGGTGACGCTAGGGTTGTAGAGATATTAGCACACGGTAACCCGAAAGTTGTTCGGAGTCCCGGATGAGATCCCAGACGTCACGAGGAGTTCCGGAATGGTCCGGAGGTAAAGATTTATATATATAGGAAGTCCAGTTTCGGCCATCGGGAAGGTTTCGGGGTCACCGGTATTGTACCGGGACCACCGGAAGGGTCCCGGGGGTCCACCGGGTGGGGCCACCTATCCCGGAGGGCCCCATGGGCTGAAGTGGGAGGGGAACCAGCCCCTGGTGGGCTGGTGCGCCCCCCTTGGGCCCCCCCTGCGCCTAGGGTTAGAAACCCTAGGGGTGGGGGCGCCACCCTTGCCTTGGGGGGCAAGGCACCCCCTTGGCCGCCGCCCCCCAGGAGATTGGATCTCCTAGGGCCAGCGCCCCCCCTAGGCACCCTATATATAGTGGGGGGAGGGAGGGCAGCCGCACCCAAGCCCCTGGCCTCTCCCTCTCCCTCCCGTGACACTCCTCCGTCTCCCAGCGCTTAGCGAATCCCTGCCGAGATCACCGTTGCTTCCACCACCACGCCGTTGTGCTGCTGGATCTTCATCAACCTCTCCTTCCCCCTTGCTGGATCAAGTTGGAGGAGACGTCTTCCCAATCGTACGTGTGTTGAACGCGGAGGTGCGGTCCGTTCGGCACTTGGTCATCGATGATTTGAATCACGTCGAGTACGACTCCATCAACCCCGTTCTCTTGAACGCTTCTGCTCGTGATCTACAAGGGTATGTAGATGCACTCCTCTTTCCCTCGTTGCTAGATGACTCCATAGATTGATCTTGGTGATGCGTAGAAAATTTTAAAATTCTGCTACGTTCCCCAACAACAAGACGATTCCTGAGCTCTTCGCAATGCTAAAGGCTGCGGAGGTAGAAATCAAGAAGGAGCATCAAGTGTTGATGGTTAACAAGACCACCAATTTCAAGAAAAAGGGTAAAGGGAAGAACGGGAACTTCAAGAAGAACAGCAAGCCAGTTGCTGCTCAGGTGAAGAAACCCAAGTCTGGACCTAAGCCTGAGACTGAGTGCTTCTACTGCAAAGGGACTGGTCACTGGAAGCGGAACTGCTCCAAGTTTTTGGCAGAGAAGAAGGATGGCAAAGTGAAAGGTATATTTGATATACATGTTATTGATGTGTACCTTACTAATGCTCGCAGTAGTGCCTGGGTATTTGATACTGGTTCAGTTGCTAACATTTGCAACTCGAAACACGGGCTACGTATTAAACGAAGATTGGCTAAGGACGAGGTGACGATGCACGTGGGAAAAGGTTCCAAAGTCGATGTGATCGCCGTCGGCACGCTACCTCTACATCTACCTTCGGGATTAGTTTTAGACCTAAATAATTGTTATTTTGTGCCAGCGTTGAGCATGAACATTATATCTGGATCTTGTTTAATGCGAGACGGTTATTCATTTAAATCAGAGAATAATGGTTGTTCTATTTATATGAGTAATATCTTTTATGGTCATGCACCCTTGATGAGTGGTCTATTTTTACTAAATCTTGATAGTAGTGATACACATGTTCATAGTATTGAAGCCAAAAGATGCAGAGTTGATAATGATGGTGCAACTTATTTATGGCACTGCCGTTTGGGTCATATTGGTGTAAAGTGCATGAAGAAACTCCATTCTGATGGACTTCTGGAATCACTTGATTATGAATCACTTGGTACTTGCGAACCATGCCTCATGGGCAAGATGACTAAAACTCCATTCTCCGGAACAATGGAGCGAGCAACAGAGTTATTGGAAATCATACATACTGATGTATGTGGTCCAATGAACATTGAGGCTCGCGGCGGATATCGTTATTTTCTCACCTTCACAGATGATTTGAGCAGATATGGGTATATCTACTTAATGAAACATAAGTCTGAAACATTTGAAAAGTTCAAAGAATTTCAGAGTGAAGTGGAAAATCATCGTAACAAGAAAATAAAGTTTCTATGATCTGATCGTGGAGGAGCATATTTGAGTTACGAGTTTGGTCTTCATTTGAAACAATGCGGAATAGTTTCGCAACTCACGCCACCCGAAACACCACAGCGTAATGGTGTGTCCGAATGTCGTAATCTTACTTTACTAGATATGGTGCGATCTATGATGTCCCTTACTGATTTACCGCTATCATTTGGGGTTATGCTTTAGAGACAGCTGCATTCATGTTAAATAGGGCACTATCTAAATCCGTTGAGACGACACCTTATGAACTGTGGTTTGGCAAGAAACCCAAGTTGTCGTTTCTTAAAGTTTGGGGCTGTGATGCTTATGTGAAAAAACTTCAACCTGATAAGCTCGAACCCAAGCCGAAGAAATGTGTCTTCATAGGATACCATAGGAACACTTAGTGTGCTATCAAACGTCACAACGTAACTGGGTGACTATAAAGATGCTCTACAGGTGTCCCCGATGGTGTTTGTTGAGTTGGCATAGATCAAGATTAAGATTTGTCACTCCGAGTATCGGAGAGGTACCTCTGGGCCCTCTCGGTAATGCACATCACTATAAGCCTTGCAAGCAATATAACTAATGAGTTACAGAGTTAGTTACGGGATGATGCATTATGGAACGAGTAAAGAGACTTGCCGGTAGCGAGATTGAACTAGGTATTGAGATACCGATGATCGAATCTCGGGCAAGTAACATGCCGATGACAAAGGGAACAACGTATGTTGTTATGCGGTTTGACCGATAAAGATCTTCGTAGAATATGTGGGAGCCAATATGAACATCCAGGTTCCGCTATTGGTTATTGACCGGAGACATGTCTCGATCATGTCTACATAGTTCTCGAACCCGTAGGGTCCGCGCGCTTAACGTTCGGTAACGATCGGTATTATGAGTTTATGTGTTTTGATGTACCAAAGGTAGTTCGGAGTCCCGGATGTGATCACGGACACGACGAGGAGTCTCGAAATGGTCGAGACATAAAGATCGATATATTGGATGACTATGTTTGGACATCGGAAAGGTTTCGAGAGAGTTCGGGCATATACCGGAACCCCCCGGGGAGTCAATGGGCCTTAATGGGCCATAGTGGAAAGGAGGAGGAGGCGGCCAAGGTGGGCCCCCCAAGCCCAATCCGGATTGGAGGGGGGATGGCCCCCCTTTCCTTCTCTCCTTCTCCCCCTTCCTTCCCTCTCCTACTCCAACTAGGGAAGGGGGAATCCTACTCCCACCGGGAGTAGGACTCCCCCCTTGGGCGCGCCTAGGAGGTCAGCCCTCTCCCCCTCCTCCACTCCTTTATATACGGGGGAGGGGGGCACCCCATAGACACACAAGTTGATCATTGATCCCTTAGCCGTGTGTGGTGCCCCCCCTCCACCATAATTCACCTCGGTCAAATCATCGTAGTGCTTAGGCGAAGCCCTGCGCCGGTAGCTTCATCATCACCGTCATCACACCATCGTGCTGACAAAGCTCTCCCTCGACACTCGGCTGGATCAATAGTTCGTGGGACGTCACCGAGCCGAATGTGTGCAGATCGCGGAGGTGCCGTACTTTCGGTACTAGGATCGGTCAATCATGAAGACATATGACTACATCAACCACGTTGGCATAACGCTTCTGCTTAAGGTCTACGAGGGTACGTAGACAATACTCTCCCCTCTTGTTGCTATGCATCACCATGATCTTTCATGTGCGTAGGAATTTTTTCGAAATTACTGTGTTCCTCAACATACCATACCTGATGTGTGCCTTGCTATAAGTTTGGCAGGGAGGTACCAAAGTAATCCAGGAGTGGATTACTGGACAGCGGTCAAGAACATCCTGAAATACCTGAAAAGGACTAAGGATATGTTTCTCATTTATGGAGGTGACAAAGAGCTCGTCGTAAATGGTACGTCGATGCAAGCTTTGACACTGATCCGGATGACTCTAAGTCACAAACCAGATACGTATTTATATTGAATGGTGGAGCTGTCGGTTGGTGCAGTTCCAAGCAGAGCGTCGTGGCGGGATCTACGTGTGAAGCGGAGTACATAGCTGCTTCGGAATTAGAAAATGAAGGAGTCTGGATGAAGGAGTTCATATCCGATCTAGGTGTAATACCTAGTGCATCGGGTCCAATGAAAATCTTTTGTGACAATACTGGAGCAATTGCCTGGGCGAAAGAATCCAGATTTCACAAGAGAACCAAACACATCAAGAGATGCTTCAATTCCATCTGTGATCAAGTCAAGGAGGGAGACATAGAGATTTGCAAGATACATATGGATCTGAATGTTGCAGACCTGTTGACTAAGCCTCTCTCACGAGCAAAACATGATCAGCACCAAGACTCCATGGGTGTTAGAATCATTACTATGTAATCTGGATTATTGTCTCTAGTGCAAGTGGGAGACTGAAGGAAATATGCCCTAGAGGCAATAATAAAGTTGTAACTTATATTTCCTTATACCATGATAAATGTTTATTATTCATGCTAGAATTGTATTAACCGGAAACTTAGTACATGTGTGAATACATAGACAAAGCTGAGTGTCCCTAGTATGCCTCTACTTGACTAGCTCGTTAATCAAAGATGGTTACGTTTCCTAGTCATAGACATGTGTTGTCACTTGATGAACGGGATCACATCATTAGAGAATGATGTGATGGACAAGACCCATCCATTAGCTTAGCATAATGATCGTTTAGTTTTATTGCTATTGCTTTCTGATACGTCTCCATCGTATCTACTTTTTCAAACACTTTTGCCCTTGTTTTGGACTCTAAATTGCATGATTTGAATGGAACTAACCCGTATTGACGCTGTTTTCAGCAGAATTGCCATGGTGTTATTTATGTGCAGAAACAAAAGTTCTCGGAATGACCTGAAACTTCACGGAACGTCTTTTTGGTAATAATAAAAAATCCTTGCAAAAAATGAAGACCAGGGGGCCCATACCCTAGCCATGAGGGTGGGGGGCGCGCCCCCTACCTCGTGGGCCCCCTGGAGCTCCTCCGACCTCAACTCCAACTCTATATATTTGCTTTCGGGGAGAAAAAAATAGAGAGAAGGATTCATCGCATTTTACGATACGGAGCCGCCGCCAAGCCCTAAAACCTCTCGGGAGGGCTGATCTGCAGTTCGTTCGGGGCTCCGAAGAGGGGAATCCGTCGCCATCGTCATCATCAACCATCCTCCATCACCAATTTCATGATGCTCACCACCGTGCGTGAGTAATTCCATCGTAGGCTTTGCTGGACGGTGATGGGTTGGATGAGATTTATCATGTAATCGAGTTAGTTTTGTTAGGGTTTGATCCCTAGTATCCACTATGTTCTGAGATTGATGTTGCTATGACTTTGCTATGCTTAATGCTCATCACTAGGGCCCGAGTGCCATGATTTTAGATCTGAACCTATTATGTTTTCATCAATATATGAGAGTTCTTGATCCTATCTTGCAAGTCTATAGTCACCTACTATGTGTTATGATCCGGCAACCCCGAAGTGACAATAATCGGGACCACTCCCGGTGATGACCGTAGTTTGAGGAGTTCATGTATTCACTATGTGTTAATGCTTTGGTCCGGTAATCTATTAAAAGGAGGCCTTAATATCCCTTAGTTTCTGCTAGGACCCCGCTGCCACGGGAGGGTAGGACAAAAGATGTCATGCAAGTTATTTTCCATAAGCATGTATGACTATATTCGGAATACATGCCTACATTACATTGATGAATTGGAGCTAGTTCTGTGTCACCCTAGGTTATGATTGTTACATGATGAACCGCATCCGGCATAATTCTCTATCACCGATCCATTGCCTACGAGCTTTCCATATATTGTTCTTTGCTTATTTACTTTTCCGTTGCTATTGTTACAATCACTACAAAATACCAAAAACATTACTTTTGCTATCATTACCTTTTGCTACCGTTACCACTACTATCATATTACTTTGCTACTAAACACTTTGCTGCAGATATTAAGTTTCCAGGTGTGGTTGAATTGACAACTCAGCTGCTAATACTTGAGAATATTCTTTGGCTCCCCTTGTGTCGAATCAATAAATTTGGGTTGAATACTCTACCCTCGAAAACTGTTGTGATCCCCTAGACTTGTGGGTTATCACTTTCTTCATGACTTATACATGTTCCTCTGACTATGAGATTATGCAACTCCCGAATACCAGAGGAACACCTTGTGTGCTATCAAACATCACAACGTAACTGGGTGATTATAAAGATACTCTACAGGTGTCTCCAATGGTGTTTGTTGAGTTGGCATAGATCGAGATTAGGATTTGTCACTCCATGAATCGGAGAGGTATCTCTGGGCCCTGTCAGTAATGCACATCACTATGAGCCTTGCAAGCAATGTGACTAATGAGTTAGTTACGGGATGATGCATTATGGAACGAGTAAAGAGACTTTCCGGTGACGAGATTGAACTAGGTATGATGATACCGACGATCGAATCTCGGGCAAGTAACATACCGATGATAAAGGGAGCAACGTATGTTGTTATGCGTTTGACCAATAAAGATCTTCTTAGAATATGTAGGAGCCAATATGAGCATCCAGGTTCCGCTATTGGTTATTGACCGGAGATGTGTCTCGGTCATGTCTACATAGTTCTCAAACCCGTAGGGTCCGCACGCTTAACGTTCGTTGATGATTTGTATTATGAGTTATGTGATTTGATGACCGAAGATTGTTCGGAGTCCCGGATGAGATCACAGACATGACGAGGAGTCTCGAAATGGTCGAGAGGTAAAGATCGATATATTGAAAGGTTATATTCGGACACCGGGATGGTTCCGAAGTGTTTCGGGTATTTTTCGGAGTACCGGGAGGTTACAGGAACCCCCCCGGGGAAGTAATGGGCCTTAATGGGCTTTAGGGGAAAGGAGAGAAGGGCCACAAGGGGTGGCCGCGCCCCCCTCATAGCTAGTCCGAATTGGACTAGGAGGGGCGGCACCCCCTCCTTCCTTCTCCCCTCCTCCTCCTTCCCTCCTTCTCCTAGTTGGAATAGGAAGGGGGGGTGAATCCTACTTGGACCGAGAGTCCAAGTAGGACTCCCCCGTATGGCGCGCCCCCCTTGGGTCAGCCTCCTCTTCCCCCCTCCTTTATATACGTGGGAAGGGGGCACCCCAAAGGCATGCCAAGTCTTCTCTTAGCCGTGTGCGGTGCCCCCCTTCACAGTTACACACCTCGGTCATATCGTTGTAGTGCTTAGGAAAAGCCATGCGCCGGTAATTTCATCATCACCGTCAACACGCCGTCGTGCTGACGGAACTCTCCCTCGCCCTCAGCTGGATCAAGAGCTCGAGGGACGTCATCGAGCTGAACGTGTGCTGAACCCGAAGGTGCCGTACGTTCGGTGCTTGGATCGGTAGGATCGCGAAGATGTTCGACTACATCAACCGCCTTACTAAACGCTTCCGCTTTCAGTCTACGAGGGTACGTGGACACACTCTCCCCTCTCGTTGCTATGCATCTCCTAGATAGATCTTGTGTGGTCGTAGGAATTGTTTTGAAATATTGCGTTCCCCAACAGGTGAGCCCGATTAAACTAGAGGCAACGACGACAAGAAGCAAAGGTGGTTGACGAGTGAGAATGGGGCGGCGACAGAACCAGTGATGATGGTGATTGGGTGACGATAAGATGGTGATGTAACATAGTAGTGGTATTGGCCACAAAGAGAGGTAAATAAGTAGTTGGGATGGGTAGAAAGGAGGATTGCTATAGGTTGTTGGGAGGAGGCGTCTTCTCATTTTAGATGGGCGACAAACAAAATCAAGTGTAGTTTAGTGAAAACACATACTCTCATTATATGTCTTGCACATATGTACATTCATTTATACAACTATTCGCAAGACTAAACTAAGAGCATAGATACAACTTATGAAGAGACCGAGAGGATATATATTCAATATTCACGAGAACTAAATGGTCCAGATCGTCTGACTTATGTCATGTGACTTTGGGTCATTGACATATGGGCCACATGTCAGTGACTACCAAGTCTCCAAACTTAAGTTAGAGAATCTCAAGGTGGGAACGAAAGGAAACATCAGTTTTGTTAAGGTCATTTGTACAGAATCTATAAAGCTGATCATAGTGGGAGTAACTTACCTAGTAATAGAACGCACCGCAATGCAAATTTGGTTATGTGGCTAGTAGTTAATGAGGAGAGATGTTTGCGGTGCAAGTTAACTAGTAACATAACGCACTTCAAGACAAATTTGGTTATGCGGCAAGTAGTTAATGAGAGGAGGGGTGTTTGTGGTAACATAATATGTTACCGTAACATAATGTAACCCAGGCCAAAATAAGTCTATAGCCTAATAAATGCAACCATCTATGATACTACTTTTATGGTACTTTATACTATGAAGATAGTAATATAAACTAGTGTCATATGCATGACACTAGTCTAAGTTACTCCCCAGCATGACTAGCATGGCTAACCATATTGAAAGTAACTTAGGTCGTAACTTAACGCATGCAAGGCAAATTTGTTTATGTGACTAGTAGTTAACAATGAGATATGTTTGTGGTACCGTCATTACGGTTACTATGACACTATTTACCACTCCTTCGTCCCATAATAAGACATGGCGTCTTATATTATGGACGAAGGGAGTATGATACTTAATTAGATTGGTGTCATGTGAGTTAACTATGTTTAATTTCCTTCCCACTATGACCAGCCTAACAAAACCTAAAGAAGTCTACAAGAAATGTCTCACTAGTAGAATCCGCAAATATCAAATGATGTTTCGACAGATTTAGTCACCCATTCTGCTCCAAAATTCAAGACATGAAAACTTTGCAGAAGCGGCGCCCACTCGACCGTGCTGCCTAGGTACCTTGCGGAAAAATATCTTCAAAATCACCAGGGAAACGTGGGTTTTGGTTCAGGAGCGCTTCGCTTCGATTATTGTTCTTGTTTTGGTTTCAGGTTGTCTCAGACGGCACGCGTTAATCGTGGATTGAGTTGATCAGTAACCCAATCAGATAGCTCCCGACCAGATAATTAAACCCATTAACGGTCGCGGCAAGGGCGAGTTACCGTGATGTCCACGTGTCCTTTACTGTGAGCGATAAAAAAACGAGAGGGATACGAGATCGAAAGCACTTGGGCAAGACCTGGCCCGGGTCTCCGCACGACCCCCTTCTTTCGCCGCCGCCGCCTCCTCTCCTCCGTCATGCCCCCTGCCCCGAGCCCCTCAGCAAGACCTGGCCCGAGGTCTCCGCACGACCCTCCCCTGCTCTGAGCCGCCGCCGGCCTACTCCTCTTCGTCTCTCCTCGTCAGTTGTCGTGCAACGGCCGGCTGCAGGGTGGCCTCGCCGGAAGAGAGCACCGATGGCCGTGGATCTCGCCTGGGACGACGAGGACCAGGTCGCCCTGCTCCTACAGTCCCAGCACAACGTTGCACTGCCCCACCCCACGACGCCGTCTATGTCGATCTGAAGCCCGCCGTGGACGGGGACAAGCTGAGAGTGGAGATGGGCCACGGCGGCGACGAGGGGGAGGCGGCACGACAGAGTCATGGCGGCCAGCCCCCTGACGGAGGAGGTGGTAGAGTTGACGGAGAAGCACACCAAGGAGGACCTCGCCGCCTACCTCGCATCTGGGTGTAAGCCCAAGGAGAACTGGAGGTGAGAAGCTTCGGCATGGTGCTACTTGCCTACTGCTACTTACTGTTTGGAATTTGGCGCAGTGTTTCGGACTGGATTCGGTCATCACCATCAGCCGCCGCATCACGTCAATGTCCATCTTGGCGACACCAAGGGCTCATGTCCGTCACCGCGGAAGCCGCTAATCCAGCCACCGGCTCGCCGGTGCCACCCCACCCCAAGCTCTCGTAAGCCTTCTCTCTTTCTGTGGACCAGTTTTGAACCGTCATTGATCTATATGTATGTATGTTAAGGTTGCAGGGAAGGCGTTGTTCACTATGGTAGTACAGGAACGGAGAAAATACTCACACGGTCATGGAGCGGTTCTACAAACTTGTTAATGTTATACAGATCAGCATTTCTTCTTCAAGTATTCCGTGATATTGAAAAGATTTGTTACCTAATAGTAACATGTAATCAGTGGAACCACACCTTTCAGTTTTTGTGCCTGATCAAGTCAACATAGTATCTGATATTCATAGTTTTATATATCGATTGTACATGTTGATGATTTGTGAAAGTAACCACAAGTTGAAAGAGGGCTCGTGCTTATAAAACTAAATGTAGAGCCAGAACAGCGTCTTGAGGTCAAAACTTATAGATTTTAGTTTGTACATGCGATGCTCAATTTTACATCTTTCAGTTCGAGTGGTTGACACAGATATGGTTGGGATGGCTGATTCTTATTGCCCAGCTTGCTGAATGTTGACATTTGCAACATATTATGTGGTTGTCGTTGTTGTTGCGACATTGACGTCCCCTTACTCATGGGGTTCTGACGACGTCACCAGTGTCCCCTCGTCATCGACAGAGGTTTAGGTGATTGATCTATATATCACAAGTAAAGCTGGTTTTAGCATTAGTTTGCAGTATATAAATTCTGAATTTATTTTCATCATGTTCTGTACTAAATATGAGGAAATAAGACGGGCCATGTATTTTAGTTTTCAAGAAGATAGATCATAACTGTTGTGTGCCAATTCTTTTTATTTTTCTGTAGGTTTTATATTTCTGTGGATTTGTGTGATGGGACCTTATCTCTGATTTATTGTACGAATGTACATTGCCAGTATTGCATTTCTGCTTGTCCTGGCACCAACTATTGAGCGCCGATGGAGACGGTGGAGGAGGACGTGGAGGAGTACATCTAGCTGGAGGGAGGTGGTGCTGCTGCGCCTCATCCCGGTGGTGCCCCATGCCGCGCCGGAGCTCGAGCGCGAGACCAGGGAGCGGCGCCGCGGCAGGGACCTCCTCATCACCGTCGACTTCAGCCCAAACTGCAGGAACTCCTTCCGCTGGGCGCTAGCGCACCTCTCGCGTCTCGCCGACACCCCCCACCTCGTCTACGCCGTTTCCAGTTGAGTCCTCCACCATCTCAGCTTGTCTCGTCTCACCTGAATCGCATTTCTTTTAGGCTGGATGATTTTTTTAGTTTACTTTCGAGGTGATGTAGGTTCCCTAATCAAACATCGTAGTGAATTTGATAACCCAAATTGTTAGATTACGCACAGTCAGGTTATTGTCGGTCGGTACATATTTCTGGCTAAAAATGGAGGATGGTGAGTCTCACAGCTAAATAGCAGAGACACACTTTATGTAGTAAATGGATCTAATCTGGTGTCTTTTTTTGTACAATCCAGTATTGAGGTTGCTTCATGCGTGTAGTTATGGAAATTTATGAAAATAATATTTTGTACGTAATGTGGACAAGTCAATTACACCATAAGGTCCAAAAGTTAGCGCGATGACTGGCTTTAGGTTGCTTTAACAATATTGAGTTTTAGACACTAAACACATTCGTGATGGCTTACCTGAATTCGAAATCCATGCCTATATGGTTGCTGGTGACAAGACTGTTGTTGTTGGCCTTAGTCATTAACACTAATTTTGTGTATGTGCCGTATTTGAGCGCTGAGCTATAATTTCCATGTATCATTGAATTAAGTGCTGGCTGTTACCCATCGCTTCCTTCCGACACCTTATATGCGCACCCAGTATGATGACTGACCGTCTTCTCTTGCACCTAATCTTTTCAGATTGTGCCTTGAGATTTTGCCTCTTCATTTGCATCTTGATCAAGGATAGCTTAAGATCTTCAATTGCACGCAGTGTTTCTTTCAGAATGACTCTTCTAACACAACCTATGGAAGCAATACAGTTCTAGATGAGGCATTACTTCCGTTCTTTCAGGTACTTTGGAGACTAAAAAAAGATCCTGTTGATTTTTGTTTGTCATTCACCGGACTTAATATGGTTTACGTGAGAACTTTATGCACTAACTAAACATGACTAAAAAAATTATGCACGTGTAATCTTGCAAAAAAATCTGCACGTGTAGCAGAAGGCAGCAGGGTTCTTTATGTTTAGTAGGAATCACTGCGTTCAGTTCATCACATGAGTTTATGAGAGACGACCTTTGCCAGGAAAGCTTCAGTACCATTGTAAATGGAATGCCCAGATTATACTTAGAACTGCAGATTTTACTTCCTAATGCAGATGTCTTACTGATCGATTCTCAGCTAGATATTCCACACCAGACATCTCATTGGTTTTATTTCTTCTTAACCTAATGGTTACTAGGAACAGGTTGTAGCTTATCCATAATTTTCCTACAGCCATGCCCGTTCTTATATACTCTTGGGTGTTTAGTCACTCTAATCAACTAGGTCATAATGGAGCAGAGCCAAGGTAGTAATCATGTACAGTTATATGCTTGCTTGGTTGCCATTACATCACACCATCATGTTTGTAACATAGGCTATGTGGCTCCCTATTTTTTCAAGTCCAAGTCTTGAGTTAGGACTGCTTCAAACAAACTTGCATCATCAGAAGTTCAAAACTGAACCTATATAAAAATATTGTTTAAAGGAAATACAGTGCTATAGAGGTGACTGAGCCTATTGATATGTAAGTTGAATGCAACAAAGAACTCTTTACTCTATAGAGTTATTACAAATACGTTAGGCTTATCCGGACCTGGAACCGAAGATTGAATTCTTTTTCCTGCAGATACAACGAATGGATCGACGAGTGCGAGCACGTCAACACTGTCAACATGACGATGGTGGATCGACTTGCAAATGAAATGGTTACTATTATGATTGTAATGCGTTGGTGTTATGGCTGACACCTTCAGCCACTGTCGGATCTGCCATGGCCAGGTATGCCCATCTCCCTCGCCCTCCTCTGGATCCCCTGCCCCACTTTGTATTATTGTTCTTCTCTTATACTGTCAAATTTCCATGGATGGGATCTGATGAATGAGTATCTCGTGTCTGCGGCAACTCGCATGGCCTGATCCGGAAGTACGGGTGTGCTGCAGGGATTGCTTCCGCAGCAACGCCAAGGACATTGGCTTCATCAAGGTATCAGCCACCCCACAGTTTATTGATTTTCTCAATCATGTGCCTGAGTGTGATGACTGCTGAGTAGTAATATGTTACCCCATGCTTTGCTTTCAACAATATATATGCTTTGTCTACAAGGCCTCTTGGTATGGCGCACCAATTTTAATTTGTTAGAGACTACCATCTGGTAGTGTGAGTTATTACATAATCTAGTGTAATGTATGACATGTTAGATTCACTTGTTCAGAAGAGATCTCTGTGTTGCTCTCCTCATTCCCAGAGTAAACCTGGTTAAGTTCTGCAATCATCACCTCATGTTGTGCTTGCATTATTTTGTATCTGTTTGAACAATGTGTAATTTCTACGTACCATAAGTCATCTTGGAATGGACGGAGTTGTTTGTGACTACATGATATTAGCTATGTCTGTTTGTTACTCCCACCTTTATAAGTCTTACTCTGCTGCATCTATCTCCGGTCTCGGCAATTTTACTAATTGTATACCAAGTTTCTTCTGAGCATACCAGTCCATTTCAAAGCACAACAAATCGAGTGTATTGCATTTGCTCAAATATTTATCAAGTAGGTATATATACATTGTATATATCTATTTCCTGAATAACAATGATTTATTAGAAATTGAGATGATTTCCCTTTTGAAAAATGTTGTTTCCATTTCCACTTTATCTCACTAACCGTAGGTTTTATGCTTCGGTTTTTAGGTTTGGGTAAATTGTTCTTCACATGCACAACCTGCCATAAATGAATTGACGGTGCGCTCCTCTTGCTTGTTGCTAGGTATGTCTAATTCTGGAGTTAACAAATCAGCTTGATGTCATGATAATGTATGTTTGCTTTTCTTGTGTTCAGGAAAGTGGCTTGGCCACCGCCAAATTCGTACCCTGAGTTTTTAGGTTACCAGTTGACTGATCTTAATGTGAGTGCTATCTTAGTTATTAATGTTATTTCCTGATATACATGAATGACACTTTCTGGTTTGGCAATGAATAATGTGTTGGTCTCTTGATAAGAGGTGTATGAACGTGGTTTAAAAAATACCAAAAAATGTTTGATTAGTGCTATTGTTTGCAGCTATCGGTAAAGTTGTGATATATCTTTAACCATTGTCGCTTGTCTACACTGTCAGCGCGTTAACAACTACGGAAGCTTGATTAGTGCACCCAATAACGCCTCAAGAGGCGTCACCAGGTGGCGCCCCAACAACTAGTAGATAGAGAATGTGGCCGTGGAAAGGTGATCAACCTCTTCTTTTTATCACTGACAGTGGGCCACCACCACCATATCCGTCCGCCGAGTCAGTGACCACTCCACACGTTTTCTTTTCTTTTCTTTTTTTTTTTGTCCCAGGAGAAAGGAAAGGAGGCTGGCAAACGAAAGCAAAATGGCGCGCACTCGCACGATTAATCCATGTGTCGAAAGAAAAGGAGCCGCCGTGGCGTGCCTTTCCAAAACAGTTGAAACGGCGACGCGCTCCGCTCGGAAGCCACCCCACGTCTCCGGCCCGCCGCCGTCGCTCTCCCGCCAAAATCGACCCGCAAGCAAACCCAGACCCGACAACCACCTGGCTGACCTCCTCTCCCACCCCCCGCATACCTACCGCTATATAAACCGCGGTCGCCACGCCAAGAGACTGCAGCCAATACGTGCGGTGCAGGTGCAGCAGATTAACAATTCAGCTCGTGCGTGCGTGCTCATCCACAGCCATGGTGAGATCGCTTCCGTCTGTCTCGATGGAGGGGAGGAGGCTGGAGGAGGAGGAGGAGGAGCAGGAGCAGCGGGAGGTGCTGCTCATCCACAGCCAGGTGCGGAGGATCAAGCGGGAGGACGAGGAGACCCGGAGGCAGCTCCTCAAGCTGCAGCTGCTGGAGACGAGGCCGGCCGCCGGGCACGGGCACGGGCAGGAGGCCTCGCCGCCGGCCTCCCGCTCTCTGTCGCCGCTGCGGCGCGCCGGGGGCGCCATACCGGTCGGCGACTGGGCCTAGTCACCTCGCCTGGCCGGCCCGCCGGCGTAGACATATAGATATAGGAGAGCGAGCGAGCTATATATGTGAGAGCCATAGTACGATCGATCGATGCCTGTCCATGCTCTCTGCGTGCATGGAACCAGAGCTTATGGTTGATCGATCGATGTAGCTGCTTTACATGCTCTGTTTCAGTCGACTTTTCTTCTTCTGTTGTAAATATACCGAAGTTCACATCGTGCTTCTACGTACTGCATCCAAGTTCTTCCATTGCTACCGTCTTCAGAATTGATCGATTCTTGGTGAGATTGGGCACGAAAATCCGCAGAAAGCACCGGCAAATCGAGGATGCGCCTCAGGCAAGGCAACGGCCAGCGGACGAGACGGGAGGCACAGATCGACTGAGGTAGCCAACGTTGACTCGGAAGTAGTATAGGTCGCGTTCGCATCCGCATGTGTATCTTCTCAGAATGAAGACGAGATCCGCATCTGTCAGGTAGGCTAGGCCGTTCTGTGCACGTGGCTGAACGCCGGAGCGTAGCTTTGACACGCAGGAGGAGCGCTAAAACCGACAGCGGCGCTGCAGCAATAATTCAACGCAGTTTCCATAGATTTTTCCAACCATTTTTCACAGAAAATACAGTAGCTTTTTCTTTTTACCGACCTGCGTTGCTGACACGGCGCGCAGCCAGGAGAAGCATCCATCGGCCTCGCCTCCACGTCGCGGCAGCGAGCGGGCTGGCGTGTCCACGTCCAAGGCCAAGATAATAATCGAGGGAGGCACTCGCACGGCGTCTGACGTCTGACGATTCACCATTAGTTAGGTTTTGCATCATCGTTCGTCGGTCGGATCCGTCGCAGCCTCGCAGAGAGTAGTAGGATGCACGGCTGCGTCCGATCCAACAAACCCCCCCAGATTGAGGCGGCCGGGCCCATCCACTGTCGACGTCCCACCGAACGTGCGGTGTGTATTGCGTGACGTATTGGGTGAACCTGGAACCGCTCCTTGCGGCCGGTCACCGGCGACACAAATCTCACGGTCACGGCCAGGGGAGAAGCGGCGGGGATGGTCCGACCCATCGACCGCGGTCAGCCGGGTCTTTCATCGTGCTTCCATTGAGGCCTTGCTGTAAGGTGAACGGCTGAATCCAATGGGCCTTGGCTTGTGACACAAAACAGAATTTGAACGGTCGATAGGCTCGAACGCCGTGGTTGGACCAACCGCGGCCTTTGCCTTTATCTTTTCTTTCCCTATCTCTATCCCTATCCCTATCCCTACTAGTAGAATGCCCATGCGTTGCCACGGGCTTTTGAAATATTTGCTAGAGCCAATTAAACATAATACATGTTAAGTTTTACATGTAAACATAAGTTAAGTCCACTTCACTTGTAAGGTAGATTGATTACAAAAAGGTATTTTGACGATATAAGTAAAAATGTGTTACAAATTAAGATCTATTTGATGCGTTTAAGAAATTCTCACACATTTGCCGGATATTGTCTTTAGCTTCACTCGCATGATATTTGAACAAGTTACTAAAAATGTCTTCCTCAACTCATACCCATCCTACACAAGGATGAAATCACCATGAGCATGAATATCTTGCATTAATAAAGGTCATAAATGTATAACCGAGAATACTGACTGTGCAAACCGGACGAACCAATTCTTTAACGTCCCACCGAAGCATAAAGAAAAAAAAACTAAATAGCTAGGCACATTCTTGCAATTTCATAAATTCATATTATCTTGAATATAGTGATAACAAAATAAATGCTTGTATTTTGCATGGATAATGAGGTGAGACTAACCACATCTTGTTGTATATAAGTATTAACATGTTGTACGATGTGACAATATTTTGATGGGTCTATGTCATTTTCTCGGTCTTCTTTTATCTGGCCAGATACGAACGTGTTAATAATATGTATCTTTTGACCCGCTTTGTCTCGTATATGGTCGTGAGCAAGCATACAATATATGTAAACATTTATCACCTATAATTCAACATTTAGAATATATTTATGTTAGATATTATACTTCAAATGGTTTATGTTAGTAAGTACAAAATGTCTGTGATTAGTCTTACACCGCCATGCAAGAACATATCATCTTTTATAAGGCATTTCAAGTGGTCATTTGATAACAAGGCATCTTCAATATTCACGAACTTGTTTTTTTGGGGCAAACATGACTGATTCGATGACTGTAATATCTGTAGGGTATAAACATAGTCTATCATCATGATACACAAATGAGAGAAATTAGTGAATGATGAAAGGAAAGAAAGATAATCACAGTGAAAGTAAAAACCTTGTGTTTCATTTTCGGATTGTTGTGGGATGTCATTGCTTGCACATCGTTTTGTTATATACAACTTGGTGAGTTTTTTCCCCTTTCAATGACGTCGCCCCAGGAACCTTGTAAATGAGTTGTGTTTGAACGTCGACAAGATCCATCCCCATCTCTCTGATACTCTGCAAAATTAAACATGTATAGAAATATACCATTTGAGTATTACATCATGTGCAACATACATACAAAGAAGAACAACTATGTCAGTCGGCAGTTTTAAAGCAACATCCAACTCCACCAGTTTTTTATATGACCTACAAAGGTACTGTAATAGAAACAAATGTTAGAATTTTTTTATGATGATGGTATGGAAAATATATATTCACTGATCATTTGTTAGAAATGAGCAGTGCCCGATTTAAACTGAGTGAGATGCAGAGTGCTTTGTAGTGAAGTCAGGGGCATCCCAGTTTTAATAAATTGTAGGCTCTCCTCTAAATAACATGTTGATCATTATTATCCGAAATCTCTACTATTTAGGATATGGTATACTGCAATCACAGAAAAAATGTTGCAATTCTCTAGGAGCAAACAACCAATTTTCGCTTTATATATAAATAGGCAGTCATCCAAAATTTCTTGGATCATTTTAATTTATTTATACATGATAAGGAAAATTGTCCGACGAAAGATAAAAACATGCAAGCAATCCAACATAAACTGAGTATATTCTGTTTCTTCTCTCAAAATTGTGTTTTTTGTGTGATATTCTGAATATATCTAATAATTATAAAAAATCTTTATTTCTATAATCCATGTTCAATTAATTTGTTTTTTGAGAATAATATTTTTTGTTCGTACAACAAATTTTGGGATCCAAGGCCCAAAGCAGCATAGCCCACTCTCTCCTTCCCCTCACTATCCTATCCCGCACGACCCAACCAGCCCCACTATATCTTTCTAGAAAAAAAGAAAAGAAAAAACAGCCCCCACCTTCTCCTTCCCCTCGCTCTATCGTTCCCCTCACTCTCTCCACTCCCGCACACGCAAATCCCTAATCTCGGCCGAGTCACCCACTCCACTCCCTCCGCTGTCGCCCCCACAGCCGCCACAACCAGCGAACTCGTCTCCCACCGCTGCCCCCTCTCGTCCCCTCCCCTCTACTCATCCGACGGCGCTGACCGCGCAGATCGAGCGACCAGGTGGCGGCCACATGCGCACACAACCCGCGACCAACATCACGCAAAGGTCACCACCGCCGTCGCCGAAGGGCGGTCTTCTTCCACCTCGACGGACGAGCTTGCGCGCCAGGAGAGGAGCGGGGATCCTGCACTTCTTCCTCGCTCAGCGCCCCTGTCGCCATGCCATGGATGGACCTCCCTCTGCTCTCACCAATGCCATGTACCGAGCTTGCTCTCCTCCTCGAGGTAATCTATTCACCCATCGCCATCGTTAGGACCTAGGATGCGTGGTCACTGTAGATCGGGGTACCCACTGCTGCACACTTGGTCTCCGCTCTCCGTCCCCTGAATTCATGTCGCCCGCAGCCAAATGCTCCCGCCCAACAACCAGTTTCCTGCCCCAGCGACCTGTCCTCCATGTATTGTGGTCTAACATTTGCCTCGGTAATCTTTAATGTAAGAGAATATGATGGCAGGTGGATAGAGCTAATGGCCTAATGCAGATCTGAAGAATACCAACGTGAGAATAAAACAAACAATTCTTCAGTTAAAGTTTACTCTTTTCATGGTGCTCCACGTTGACTAATGGTTTGATTTCCTAGTGAGCTCGTACATACATGTTTTCTCTCTTTGAATTGTTGTTAGATGAGATACAGTCGCAACTACTACATCGACACTGTCATATCTTTGGTACTGTATACTATTGCTGCCTACATTTACAATTAAGTTTGCTTGCCAACCCCCGTGAAAAAAGTTCGTCTGCCAAGGAACCACTCAAGTGGATATATATTCTCCTTAACTCTTCAACTATTATTTTATCAGACCAGCTGCTGAACGAAAAACATAATATTGTTACCTCATATTTATTTACTTGCCTGCTTGATTGTTAGTCTGTTCCTCTGCGTGTGAGGAACGTAACAATGTCCTGCATGTTCAAATCAGTTATCTTGTCATTCCCCAATTTTCTTACTGTTCTTTTGGCCTTGGACAAGGTCAATCGGATGTGTGTGTTGACACAGATCTTTGATGTGGAAGTTAATATATCAGTCCTATCCGACCTCTCTATACTGTTTTGTTATATATACGTTGGGGATAGATGAAATAGTAGAAGTTAACTATGCTGGTTATTGTCATGCGTGGTCCATTACTCTGACCTTTTTGATTATCTAAAGAAAAGGGGTTTATTTACTTTGCTGATTTCATTCGAGCTCTGAATATATTTCATTCCGACATTTCATTTTGTCGATAATAACATTTTTCTTCTTTCCGGACATTTCTATGGGCAGATATTATCCTCCAAGCTATATGATATGGACAACACATGATTTATGGAACGAAAAGAGGTGATTTGTCGAACTTTGTCTCTTTTACAATTTGCTACCTCTTATAAATTTTATGATTTATAATCTGAGTTAACAAAACCATTAAGATATCTTATTTTGTGTAATTAGATCATGTCATCCAGATAATTAGATTTCACCGCATGATGTTCTTTACCCCAGCCGAGCATAGTGTGCTGCCGCGCCGTCGATTTCCACGAAGTGGCCAGCCCGAGCCGATTCCCCAATGTGTCAATGACTACGTCCGCTGCGTGATCCTGTGGGACATGACCAATCCATTGCCTTATCAACACATCGAGGTAACAAATCCCCTCCTAATACAGGTGCTTTGGTCGGCTGCTGGCTCTACCACATAGCCTTCCGTCCACAATGAGCAGGAGTTAATATTAGAATATGACCATCTCTTTCTTAATGATGTGTGCCTTGTATTTCCATTTTGCTTTCTAAAAATATCGATTCAGGGAACAAAAGGAAAGCATGATAATTATTATTTTTGACTTTACATTACATATCTCCAAGGTCCTATTTTTTGCTTGGTACGGGTAGTCATTATGCTTGGGCTCATGACCATGGTTAATCTATAGCATGGTTTAGGGTGACCTATTTAACATAATAGTGCTATATGTCTGCATTTCTTGAACTGTCAGTAGGAACCTATATACCGCAAAATATTTGTATGTCCCCTATGGAAGGTTTTAGACAGTCTCTTGATTTTGTCCCATCCGACTATCATGCAGTCTGACTTCAGATGACTATGTTTTTCAGGGTGAATTGAGTTCAGAGCTTTGAGAAAACGATTGCAATTTTGTAGCTGCAATGATGCTATTCTTTATCATTTGGTATGTCATTACTTCCTACCTACTTGAATTTCTCTATTCCCAATTCACGGGATTTTTACTTTTTGACATTTCCCTAAATGATTATACACAACTCTGATAATGCGTGCCACCCAGTTTTCGTTCTCTATAAGAACTGAGAAGTACATATGCACTTTTACGACATATAGGTTCATATAGATGTGTTTTTGGACGACATATAGGGAGAACGATAGGATCAGATGTCTGTGACATAGAAAAAAATATACCGACATGTACATACTGTTCTTTCATAGTACATGCCATGTATACAATGTTCACATGCAAACAGAGCTACAAAAATATATTAGTAGATGAACCACAGTGATGCTCATGTACCATCGGAAGCAACAGGGCTACAAAAATATATTAGTAGATGTCCTCTGGTTTGATATTTTGAAGGCACGAACAGAAAGAAGCGCACCTGATATGCTATAAAATGTACATTTCGTGGCAGAATAATAGGTGGTTATAAATTGTGGTACTGTCCAGGTTCCAACAATTCATTAACACTCTTATTTATCTACAAGATACACGCAATAGGAAAAGCAACTGACAGAATATGGCACAATGAAAGGAAAATAATACTACTGGAAATATTTGTGAGATCATGAAGATGTCAACATGCATCCATCCGTTTACTTGTGCCAAACCTGCAACTAAGTAGTTAGAAACACATCATGTCTGTTTAGATATGTATTGAAAAGCCAGGATTATAAAATTCAAATAAGGGGCAAATAAGAGACTATACAGGACAAAAAAAATAACATTGACTGTGCCTGCTTTGGGGCCGCATCATAAATATTTCTCTAATGTAGAACACTCCAGTGAATTTTACAACAACGGAGTGACCCAGGCAGTGTGCAATACTTATGTAGGAAAACAAAGCCTAGTTTAGATGTAGTAAATGATTGATTACAAAACAAAAAAAGAATAATATACATAAGCAATCCGGCAAAAGGAGAAATAATGTCACATACAGGAAAAATTGGCAACTTACAAAGTCACAAATCCGAGGCAATATTATTAATATTTGACTTGTTGAATAAACATAATAAAGTTCAGTAGCTAACATCGAAAGATAAATATTTGTACAAGAACACGGAAGAGCACCAAATTGTCTGTAGCAAAAGAGTAAATCATTTATCTTATTCAAAACCCGCCAGCTTCTTAAGAGCGGACTTCAGCCTGTAAGGACTTCCTTATAGACGATGTTCTTCATCGAGGTTTGTAAGGACAAGGCAGGTCTTTTTCGCTTCTTAGGTTTACCGCTTTGCTTCTTGGCATTCTCCTTCTCCTTCTCCTTCTCAATGAGGATCTTTATGTTTCTCTTTGCGGTGGCTCGAGACAGTGCGACATAGAGTTGACCATGAGAGAACACAGGATTAGGTAGGTACACGCCAACAATCGGAATCGTCTGGCCTTGAGCCTTGTTAATCGTCATAGCAAAGCTAAGCCTTACAGGAAATTGCTTCCTCTTGAACTTGAATGGAAACATGTCATTGTCAGACGGGCATAGGGGTATTCGAGGAAGGAATACCCTCCTACCTGTGTGTTGTCCGATCACGATTTCTGCATCGATGGCGTTCCTCTCGAAACCTCGCACCACAAGCCTCGTCCCGTTACACAGACCATTAGCCGGATCAATGTTCCTCAGAAGTATGACGGGGCAGTTGAGCTTCAGTTTGAGTGCATGCGGAGGCAGACCGTTGGGAGTCAATCCATTTAGGAACTCGGGAGCGTAGTAGCCATACGGGTCGTCTTCTGCACTGTCAAAGCTATGGTAGATTACTTCTTCTCCCCGAAAATGCTCTACCATGCGTATGTTTATCTTGTCGACGTTGTCGTTCGTGGTGGAGAGTATTGCGCGTGAAGTCATGTAATTCGGATCGGACATGTTGTCATCTAGTCTCAGAAACACATGGTCAATCAGCTTCTCCAGGTCGTCACCCTCGCCTGTAGACGACACACAAATATCTTCAGGGAGTCGTATGTTTCCTTGATCGTCAACTTCCTCGGTGCCATTGCCTACCCTTAGCAAGTAATCCGCAAACCAGGTGTCATTATGAGCCCTCATGTTGGTGACGAGCCTTAGCTGGCGCATACCCTTCCAGAGGTGTGAACTTCGAAGGGTTGCATCGATTATCTGACCCCGGGACCCCCTCCTGACGACCGGAAGCACCTGCCTAAAGTCCCCGCCAAACACAACAGTTTTTCCTCCAAAGGGTTGGTCTCGTCTTCCCATGATGTCGCGCATGCTGTTGTCCAGTGCCTCGACCACCTGTCGCTTAGTCATGGTGGCCTCGTCCCATAGTATCAATGAGGCCATCCTCAGTAGCCTGGCGGTACCACTCTATTTCGTGAAGGTGCATGAGGCGCCATCATCGCAGCTCAATGGGATCTTGAACCTCGAGTGGGCAGTCCTGCCTCCAGGCATGATAGAAGCGGCGACGCCTGACGTCGCGGTAGCGATAGCGATGTTTCCCTCGCTTCGAACCTTGGCGAGCAGTGCCCTGTACAGGAAGGTCTTCCCTGTACCTCCCGGTCCATCAACAAAGAACACACCCCCATCACCGCGTTCAACAGAAGCTAGTATCTTGTCGTATGCAGCCCTCTGCTCCAAGTTTAGCGACGAAGCCAATTTAGTGTCGTTGATGTCAAAATCGATGTTGGATTCCTCGATCACTTCTCTGGCCTCGCCCTCGGTTGGGTCGAACGCATCGTCAATGCATGGAAGAGCGAAATCAGCTATGTCTTTGCCCATGGACTGCAACATACCCCTAATGTCAAGCAACACCATATGTTCCACCTCAATCAGGCACGTGTGTGATCGCCGATAGTCATCAGACATAGGCTCGAAGTGCCTATCCCATAAACCACGCATGTCGCCTGGCTCACAGTGCACCAAAATTGTTGCGAAGAGCCTCCTGAGCGAACATGGCATCGCCCACTGCTCTGCCTCGGTAAGACAGTCGTCGAGCGTGTTATCTGCCTCGATGAGTCCCAACCTTTCGGCAGCCTCTCTAAAGCTCCCGCATAGCCTACCGTCCACGGTGAGCAGGTCCTCATAGGATGTCTTGCCAGCAACATGGTTTAGCAGCACACGTAGATAGTATCGCTCCCCCTCGGCAGGATTGGCAGACACAATTCGACCTATCTGATAACGCTCCACCCGCTCTTTCCAATACTTCTTACCCTTCTGCCATGTGAACCTTCCAGGAAAATCCTTGTACAATATATTCCTAGCCCACGGGTGGTTTTGGTTAGCTTTGAAATACTCTGTCAACATGGATTTGGAAGCTTTCTCAGAGGCGACTACTCGGTCAAGTGAGCTTGCTCATTGAATGCCACCCTGTGCATATTCGGGAGATGAAGAGGCAACTATAGGACAGGCGGGTCATTGGCACACAAGGGGAAGCCAAATATCCTCCACATCGCCTCTGGAGGAGTAACCCACCTTGCATCTACGTATCTTTTGATCTCATCAATGTTACCATCAGCGTCGGGCTGTTCGATGCTGAAAGAAGCCCTATCATGGCCGTTGTATATGTACTTGTAAAGGTATTTGACGGCCTTTATGCTGGAGCAAACCTCAACGTTGATGTGGCAATTGAACATCCGCAGAAGGTAAGGGTTATACGGCACAACCCATCTGTTGTCCAACATTTTACCCCGGACCTTAGCCTGCCGACCATTATCTCGACGATGATAAACAGGGTATGAGTCCTTGTCCAGTGCCGTGTTTTCATTGAACGGCCGCGGGTATCTGCACTTGCACTCGTTCTGTTGCATGCAAACATTTTTGGGGTTGAGAGCACCGCATGGTCCATGCATCATATGTTTCACCACCAAGGCATGGAGTTCAAGATACTTTTGCTTGTCTGGGAGCTTGGCAGAAATGAGTCGGTCGTACTGCTCCAGAACGACAAGCTTATAGGCAGAATCCATGATCAACAAAAAGTGTGCGTGGGGGAGGCCCCTCTTTTGGGACTCGACTACGTATACATGTGCAACAACAACACCCAGGATATGCTTCTTGAACAACATCTCTTTCATAGCCTCTAGCTTGCCATGGAACACACGAGCCACAAGATCAGGTCGGTCTTGCGCTGTCTGACCAGGAAACAACTCATTCGTTATCTCTTCCCAGTTAGGGTTGCAGGTCATGGTCAAGAAGATGTCAGGCTTCCCGTAGGTATGGACAATTGCCATGGCATCCATATGCCTCCGCTTCATGTCGCGGTCGCCACCTGGGTACGTTCCAGGTAGCACTATCCTTACTCCAACAGCGCTTGCCCGGGTCTCCCCGGATGTAATTGCATCAACAACTCCTTTATACAAGTCGGCACGGATCTTTGTCTGGTTCTTCCTGTACCATTTCAACCTACAACTCTCAATCTTGATGTACATGTCCACCCCCCATTGCTGGAGCAATCGTGCTCCACAGAGTATGGGATTGAATATCCCAGGTCGTGTCTGGAGCATGTAACAGTAGTAGTCTCGCACCGAGACGCATAACCTGCTATTCCCCTCTGCACATGGATGAGTAACGCAAACATTAGGATTCATATGAGAAGTATACAATTCATCTAAACGACAGAATACGCATAAGGCTTACCTGCATCCTCCTCATCATCATCATCATCACCTCTACCTCTTGGTTGTTGCACAACCGGCCAAGGGACATCACGTTTAGGAAGTTTCGGGTGCCAACCGAGCTCCCCCCTTGGGTAGAAGAGTGGGTAAGAGAGAGGGTCATACGAGCCAGCCGTCACATGTATACTGTGCCTCTGGTTGTCATTCCCGCAAAGTGTAATCCTACGATCGAACCTCTTTGCTAGGTCAGTGCCCTCCACCCAAATTGCAGCGACCTCAGATGACAAAGGTCTATTATACTTCCGTTGGTCTAGTCTCTGGTCAATGTTGAGGTCTATCCTGTAATCGTCGAGGTTGTCCCTGTGCGCACCCAAACTCCTAAACTGCTGGGAGTACGGGTTTTCCCTGAGTATGTCCACTAACTTTCTGACGACATCTTGGTCTAATTGCTCGGTGGCAGCCTTGCGATGGGTTAGGCCTGGGTCGTCGTCGTAGAAGTACAACTGTAGATGTTCTGGACGTGATGTTGGCCCGAAGGAATGAACGTTGTGGTAGATGGTGCTGTGCGCCCGAAACGTGTACACCCCAGACTTCATGTTTGTGTAGCTTTCATCAAGGCTGACGCCAAGGGTTGTGAAGGAGAAGTGGCCGTTGAAGAACCGTATGTTCTCCGGAAAATGCCTTGAGTCCGCATCCATGCTAGACCAAAGCCTCATTAGCTCCGGGATGGGCTCCGGTTGCTTCAGCTGGATCTGCCCACTGCGACAGCAGAATCCCAGGGCCTCAGACACAAACTTCTTGGCCTTGCAGTGATCGCAATTTGCGGCGTGCTTCAGGATGTGTGTGTGGTCTGGGAGGTTTGAGTAGACATAGTCCAATGGATCATGGTCGACATAGGTACTGTGACTTGAGTCTTCCAATTCGTCGTGCTCCATGTCATCAGCATCTGAGCCTGCAAACAATGTTTATAATTAGTGTGATATTTCAAACGGGTGGATGTTGCTCAAGTGGGTGTACATACCTTCACAAGCAAACATGTAATACTCATCGTCAAAGAGGCTATCAGGGTTGACATTATCATTCATGAGACGACTAAGGTAAGCGTCCATGTCGTCTGCTCAGGTGCGAAACCAATAAATGAGGGTTCAGTCTCAAGGGACACAAGGAGAGTAAGGATGGGAGTGTTACCTTCACTTCTGATCGTGTACTCCGACGTGCTAGATGAGGTCGAGGTACCGTGTGCTTCCACTACGGTAGGTTGTCCAGTTGAGCTCATTTTAGGTATGGAGATGGACCTGACGGTTGGGGTCATCACCCTACCTGCAAACCTTTCATTACGCCGATCGCGTAGAACATTCCTCTCACCATGCGGTACATGCGTACATTTTTTTTGCTTGCCAATTTTCTGTTGACGCTTCTTTGCCACCATACCACCCTTGCAAGCTCGCTCTCTCCTCCCAGGCGCTGCTTTGGACTCATGACTCTGCTCGTCCACTCCATTATCCGCTATTGTTACTGAATCACTGGTTTGCTGGTCGGCATTTTGTAGGTGCACATTGATTTCGATGAGGTCGCCATCTACAGCACCATTACCGAAGGTTCTGCTTAGGTATGCACCTACAACACTATACATCATTATTTATATCTCATGAATGATTACATGATGAAAGATGATGGTTGATAGGATATGTACCATCGGTTTCGGTGTTGCGAATGTATGTGGGGGCCGCATTGACCGTAGGAGCATGATCTATTTGTTCACTATCGAATTGTTGCGTGAGGGCTGAAAGTGTGAGAGTCGGACAATGTGTGTGAGGGTTGGACAATGTGCTAGTTAGATCTGGACGTGGCATTGCGATCGATTCAGCACACGGCGTGTTTTTCTTTGCAGCATACTTTGCCTTTCTCTTTGCACTTGACTCCCCCCTTTCATCCTCAGTCATGGTTTTAGGGTGTTGCACGCGCCATTCTTGCAACTTCTGATTTTTTTCTTGAAGATCGATCGTTCCGTCACCCACTTTTTTCCGATAACTTGCTCGCCTCCGCGCGTTTCTCTGCTTAATTTGCTCGTCTGTTAAGTCACCCTTGTGTTCTTTATCAGGCTGTTTTTCATCTAGTTGCTTGCTGGCTGCCTCCTCTTTTTTCTTTCGATAAGCAGCTCTCCTCCGAGCCTTTATTTGCTCTTTTTTCTCATCAAGGTCCACCGAGAATGACTGACACCCATTAGTGATATCACCGAGAGGTAGCAGGGTCACATTTTGCATATCTGCACGGAGGGTTTAGGGTCTTCATTGTTCAAGAAGATTTCGTGTACTACACAAACGCTTACTTTATATATCTGCACGGTCAGGTTAAACAATGATGTATAGCTGGATGTAGTTGGGTTGGTATCATCGAGAGGTAACAGGGGAACATTTTGCATATCTGCCCGGAGGGTTTAGGGTCTTCATTGTTCACCGAGAGGTAACAGGGCTGGTTAAAGCTACTTATTTATCTAGGGTTTATTTTTTTATAGAATCCCTCCGTGTCCATACATAAAGTCTGTATGTACTCAAAAGTCGTATGTCTGCCATATATCGAATTGAACCTAAATGATCAGGAATTGTATGTTAACACAGTGGTCAACTATTGGTCAATTATATTTATTCTCTATTCTTGGTCAATTATTCGTGGGGTTGGGGTGAGGAAACATATGTCGCCTACATTATTCACTAAGAAAGTATACATACGGTCATCATATTGCTGAAACATAAACATCCGTACCTGATATCGTAAGGGCAGTCAGATTTTCATCTTTTTGCTTGCTGGCTGCCTCCTCTTTTTTCTTTCGATAAGCAGCTCTTCTCCGAGACTTTAGTTGCTCTTTTTTATCGTCAAGGTCCACCGTGGTTGGTTGACACACATTAGTGATATCACCGAGAGGTAACCAACCCACATTCAGCATATCTGCATGTGAAATGATATTAACATTATATTGTGGAATGGAGGGAGTATATATAATATCATCACAGTGCCTTCCCATAAAGCATTCTTACCTGATATCGTAAGGGCAGACAGATTTTCATCTTGTTGCTTGACGGTAGCCTCCTCTTTTTTCTTTCTATAAGCAGCTCGCCTCCGAGCTTTTATCAACTCTCTTTTTTCGTCAAGGTCCACAGAGGATGGTTGATCTGCATTAGTGATATCACTGTGAGGATGGCGTGGAACATTATGCGGCCTCTCTTACCAATTGTCACGTTGCATGCTAGCTAGTTATTTTGTCAGATAACTGAGAGCTGGGAACGAATCTACATTATATAGGAATGAGACTGGAGGGTTGTCTGCATCATGTTAACATAACAATATATTGGACCGAAACAAGGCAAAGTTGTAGGCACATGGTCTTAACCTTTCGGCAACATAATACTTACCCGAAATCAGATGGGAAGGTTGATGATCATATGTCCTTTCACAATCGGCTTGTTCAAGTATCATCCTGTCCGAGTGAGTAATATGGACTCCTACAAGTCACACGCTTGATCTTTTAGAATCGGTTCTGCCCAAGTCTGTTATGTATGATTTATCACATAAAAAGCATAAAAGCAATCTCAGTATATATGCACAGCCTTAATACCTGGACTACTTGGGTAATTCTTGTGAACATCGTCGGATCCAGGTATAACCCCTTCATTAGAGTCGTCACCATTTGGCCCCTCCATCGGGCCTGCAACATCTCCTGTGATGGTGTTTGACATGTATAACAAAATATGTAGCTGAACATATGCAAGGAGGTAGATATATACCTGGAGTATCATATGTGCTATCACCATCGGTCTCAAGTATCATCCGTTCGGAGGGAGTAATATGGACTCCTAGAAGTAAAGATGTTGATACATTAGAATCGGTTGTGCCCAAGTCTGTTAGGTATGATTTTTCAACTAAAAAGGATAAAAATAAACCTTATACCTGGAGTACGTGGGTAAATTTTGTCAACATCATCGGCTACGGGTATAATCCCTTCGTTAGAGTCGTCAACACTTGTCCCCTCCATCGGGCCTGGAACACATATATAGTTGAACATATATATGTTTGACTTGTGTAGCACAATTTATAGGTGAACATATACCTGGAGGTACATGTGATGAAGTCGTCTGTTCCGCTGGCTTGCTGTGTGGAGTCCCCATATGTAACTACTAAAAAAAGACATGTCCAACAGACTCAGGTATCACGCAAAAACTTGTAAACTGACCCTGCAAGCAGATCACGTGAAATACCAACAGTACTAAAGGCCCGTTCCCATTGTACAGAAATTCAGTCCATAAGGGCAGGTTGTTACAGATTTATGAGTCTTGCTATATATATGAAAATAGAAAGACATGTCGAACAGACTTTGCTACTTTGCATTTTTTTGTGAACTGACTCTGCTGGATACATGTTAAGAATTCAAGATGCTAAGATGTCCTGTTCATCTGACTGCAGGCAGATGAAGGCCGTCGAAGATCACAAGCGCAGCTTGCTATTGTACAGGTTTGGAATTTAGAAAGGTGACCTATTTTCATGTGAACTTACCTATTCTTTGCTATTCAGAATAATTCTTTATCTTCCCATTGCTGTGTTAATTGATTCATATGCGGTTGTGCTATTCTCACAAGGATGTCCATCAAGGTTGTTTGGAGGAACATAATGAAACTTCACAAGTTCTGGGGGGACTGATTCTTTCAGAGAATTGTTTCATTACTAATGCGCTGTCGCGGGCATGTATTAATCCCAAATTCCAAATCACTTTGGAATCCAGTCAAAATCCAGTGAAAATCACACTGGAATCCTTCTCCGTAATTGATTCGCAAACTATTCTCAAGGACTGCTCTGAACCTCAAATATCGTGGGCACATGAAGTTGTGGTGTAATTTTTACAGAAACAAGTGATTCAGGCAGCAAGGTATTGATTGATGCAACTATGTTGTACTGTTTCAGTGACTGTTAATATTTTCGTTAGGAAGGATAACCAATTCAGTACTAAAAGTATTTTTCATGTTATCTAAATTGAGGGCGATCCTTTGTACACTAATATGAGGCGTTTTAGGTCACGGAAGTATTGACCTAAAAGGTCTTGTATTAGTTACAGAGGGGTTTGAGCGCGGGTGGAAAATGAAGTCTGGCATGGCTTGATTTAGTTTGAACACGAGTCCATCAGGATCGCCCTGATCTGTACACGTAGACATAACAAACAAAGAAAACCTGTGTGTTCATACATGGGGTTGAAACCGTACAGCGTCGCCGATCGCACGTTCCGCGGCGGCGCACGATCCAGAAACTGCCAGCGATCCAGAAACGTGGCGGCGGCCCTGCCGAGTCGTTCCGCGGCGGCGGCGCTGTGGAGTGCGCAGATCGCACGATGGCTGCGCAGATCTGATTGGCAGTGTGGTATGGGGATCGGCGGCGGGGTATGGGGTATGGGGATCGGCGTCAGGGCGATCCTGATCGGCGGCAGGGCGCTGTTTCTTTGGCTATGTGCGTGGGTGGGGTTCGGTGGGCGCGGTTCGGTGGCTGGGCGTGGGGTGGGGGTAATTTGATGGAAAAAACCGGACAAAAAAAACCAGTTGAAAAAAACCAGACGAAAGTGGGGGACTATTCAATCAACTCGTCCATTAGAAGTAGAGATTTCCTATTTTTAATACTAAACCGCAGTAGAGATTCCCTATTTTTTTAATACTAACCTGCTGAGTGCTTCTGGTCGTACGTTGCTGTGACAGTTTTGTAGAAAAGCCCTTGTGTTTTAGTTAATTCAACCCGCACTCCTTTTTTAAAATGAGAAAACGTTTCATCCCAGATTATAAAAAAACATGAACAACATGAGGACTTTCTCTCCCTCGCCTCCGGATCCCAGCCGCGAGGCTCGTGACCCACGTGACGCTCAATCCGCTGCGCGTCACCGTTCCGCTTCAGCTCCTCTACTCACCAGCGCGCACGAGCTCCTCACGAGTTGTCCCTGCCTTATGAACTAAAATTTCAGATTCCAATTAATAGTCCCACCCTGCTCTATTACATCAAATCAAATCCAAACCAATTTATATACGTTCATGCATTACAAGATCAACAAGCCAACCAAAAGCGGATGAGATGTTCATGTTTACCCTAGAGAAATAAAGAAAGCTGTCTGCCGCATTAATTATATGCGTCACCAATTGAAAATGAGCAAAGAGGCGAGGCGCATGAATCCAAAGAAAAGCACCATCGGTGCCAAGCCTAATACAAATAAAGGTCTTAGCTTAATTGCCATTTGAGCCAATAATCCTAAAGAAGGAGAGAGAGAGAGAGAGCCGAACTGAAGATACGGAGAAAATTGATGCCCATGTTGATTAGTGGTACAGAGACCAGCTCATGGAAGAGAAAACCGGGGCCTGAGGGCTCTCACCGGAGGCAGCTTCGGCACTCCCACGTCCGTGGCCACTGGCAAACGAGCAGCACCACCAGACCGCCCCCCGCGCGTGCTGGTCGGCCACCCAGATCTGGCGCAACCGAGCCAGCTCGCAACCCCGGTTGCCCCCAGACACCCTCCGGGAGGAGGTGCTCCACCACCACTGCAAGGCCGCCCCGGCCCCAGTGCGCCGACGAGCAGGCCACCACCGCCCTAACCATAGCCACAAAGCACGCCGACGCTGTCAGCTAGGGTCCGCGGCCAAGAACAGGAGAGCAACACTTGGGTCGTAAGGTGGATGGACAAGAGGAGAGGAGGAGGAGCGACGATGGGTGGTCAGGCAGCAGAGGAGGAAGATGGGGGCGGAGCGGGCGATGTGTTGTGGATAAGGGCATCTCCCGCCGTTGGCCTCCCAGGGGGCGTCAAAAAGCGCCGCCTGAGGGTGAGCCGGCGCAAAAAATGGCCCTGGGGGCGAGTCGGTCCCCAGCCGTCGGTCCCCAGGGCCGCCCCCAGGCGCGTATTAAAAAAAGGACCGTTCGGCGAAGTTATGATAAAAACTAATTAAATTTCGGTCAAACATGACAAATTTCGGTGAAATTCGCGCATTTTCATTACATTAACCTAATCTAAAAAAAGAAAGGGGCTGAAGTCGTCGCCGCCGTCGCCGCCATCGTCGTCGTCGGCCTTCTCCTCCTTGACGCGGGCGCCCCTGCTGGACCCCTGCCCGGCGTCGCCATGGCGGACTGGCGGCGACGCGTCGTCGTCGTCGTCGCTGTCGCATAAGACGACGACCCCGCCTTCATCGCGGCCGCGTCGGCGCTCCTCGAAGCGGCGTAGGGCGGCGCACTGGCGCTCCTTCTCCTTCTCCCGGCGCGCCTTCTCCATCGCAATGGAGTCCTGGCGCGCCCATTCTAGGGCCGCGTCGTCGTCCTCGAACTCCGCCTTCACCGGCGCCAGCCCCGGCTCCGCCTTCACCGACGCCAGCCCCGGCTCCGTCTTTGGCTTGACGAAGCGCGGAGGAGCCGACGAGGGGGAGGCGCGCCGGCCGCCCTCGTTGATGACGATGTCGGCGCTGCGAGTGCGCCGGCCGAGCGGCGTCTCCGCCGCGGACTCGGCCTTGACGCCGAGCAGGGCCGGAGTGACGGAGGAGTGCGACGAGGATCGGGAGGAAGAAGAGGAGGAGGAGGACCCGAACCTCCTTGGCGCCCACGGCCCGGCGCGTCGGTGCTGCGCCGGGGCGGCCACCCTCGCCGGGGGGTACGCCAACGGCGGGTCGTTTGCCGCCCTCGAGGTACGTGAGCACGCCCTCGAGTGTGCGGCCGGGGACGCCCCACCACAGGTGGCGCCCCTCGCTGTTCTGCCGGCCGCCGACCACCGGCGCGCCGTTGGTGGTTGCCAAGCGCTGCTGCTGGCGGTGCTCGAAATACGCCGCCCATGCCGCGTGGTTGTCGGCGGCGTACTGGGGGAGGGAGAGTTGCGCGTCGGTGAGGGAGGCGCGCACGACCTCGACTTCCTCGGCGAAGTACTTCGGCTTCGCCGCGGCGTCGGGCAACGGGGGAACGGGCACTCCCCCGGCGCTGAGTCTCCACCCCGTCGGCCCGGCGCGCATGTCCGGCGGCGCCGGGATGTTCGCCTGGAACAGGAGCCAGGACTCCTGTTCGCGGAGCGAACGGCGGCCGAAGCCGTTGGCCGCCGCCTCGTCTCCGGGGAAGCGTTCTGCCATGGCGACGGCGGGGCTGGGCGGGCTCGGGAGAGGTAGAGGGAGGGGCTGGGCGGCGGCGCTCAGAAGAGGTAGGGAGAGGGAGGGGCTGGACGACGGCGAGGGGCAGGGTTGGTTTGGGCACAGGCGAGTGGAGGCCACCGGCTTTTATAGCCGCGCCGCGCCCGTGTGTACGCGTGCGAGGGAGGGGAGGCGTCGGCGCGCCGTCCCGTGACGCGCCGCCCGTGAGGAATCAATGGCAAGGCTGACCGGCGGCAGCCTTGCCATTGATTCCCCGCGGGAACCGAGGCCGTTGGGGGAAGACGAGGCGCCGAGTCGCTGACGCGGCTGGCCCGCGGCTTTTTCGCGCCAAAACAGCTCGCCCCGGCGCCCCCGGATGCCCCCGGCGCGCCGGGTTCGGCCTAGGTCCGCCGGCACTGTTTTCGACCCAAGCCGGCGAAAATCGGGCTTCTGGAGGCGCGACTGGACCGTTTTTTCGACACCGACACGAAAAAATCGTTTGGGAAGGCCTTCCTGGGACGCGGCTAGAGATGCCCTAAGAAGGCACATAGTGGGCGGTGACATTGGTGGGGATTTGGTGGTGCCTGTTGCTTTTTTTCAATCAACTGTGGACTGGAAGCTGCTGGATGCAGACGTGCTCATCCGAGCGGTTGAAATGGGACCAAAGTATGGTGCACATGCATGTGCCTAGGATGCAGTACTAATTAGACCAAGATGAGTAGTAGTAAGTAATGTGGTATTCCTGCTAATTGTTTTGTTCTGCGCTATTCGTGGGTATATATCAATTAAGGGATGGTATTGTTCTGTTTGATTCTGCTTTATGCCATTGCTGTAAGATTCAAAACGTTTGTACAATTTTGGTACTTTTTCGTTTATATTTTTCCCTTTTTTTTTCCCAAAAGTTCAAATTTTGGATTGTCCATTTCACCTGACATCTTTCGAAAAAATTCCAAAATTCGCTCATTTCATTCAAGGGTGTTAAATTTTTCAAAATGAACACAAAACCATGGCTGGATGCTATGCATGCTATCACCGTTTTCTGGATAAGCACCAATTATAATTACTTGTTGTTGTTTGATGTTACTATCATAGTTTAATATTCATTATCGGATAGACTAATTAAAAGTGAGTGAAAATTGAAAAAAATATATTTTAAGGGAGACGATATTTGGGGCTCACGGGTACTCAGTGGCGGAAGCAGGGGTGCGAGCAGGGGCCCAGCCGAGGCCAACATGTAGACTTTCCACTACATGAGTGATTACCTGCTGCTAATATTGTGTTTTACGGTGATCTTGTGACTTTGGTCGTTCGTTGCATATTTTTGCCAAAAAAACCCCTCTATTTCTTGTAAATAACCATTTTTGCTTTTTTTAGAAAACCCTCTGATATTTTAGATAATCAATCCTCCGTTCATGTTTAAGTCAACTGAACCGTTTTTTGTTTTAACATAAAACCCCCTGACTTTTCGTTAACCAATGCGCAGTTTATCTAAATAAAATTATCAATATTTTTTAAACCGTAACTCCGATTTTAACATGTTATATGTGAAACTTGATTAGAAAAATGTGTAGAATCCAAATATGATACTATTTTAGCTGTTAAATATTTATAAAATATTATTTTGGTGTAAACTTAATCTATAATGTACGGTCCATTTTTTTTCTTACCTGTGGAGAGGAAAGAAAACATCTATAGCCACGCATGCACACATGTGAAAAACCTTGCGGGAAAAAACAACATATTTCTTATTTTATTTCGAGCGAGTGTGCGTAAAAGAGAGACGCCTTAGGACTAACCACATTCAAACGTGCTTTCGTTATGTGAGCATTGAGACCACCATCAACAACACAAATGTGATGCCATGTGAAAATAAACGACGTGAATACATTAGGGTCTTGGATCATGGTTATTGGGTTAAGAGTGTGTGTTATTTTCTCTCCCGTTGCAACACACGAGCTCTTTTGCTAGTGTAATCAAAAACCCAAAAACCATCCACGCATCCTCCTTGGCACCACCCGCTTCTTTGTAAGGCAGTAAGGGTGTGATAGGACGCCGTTGCTTGGCTCCGTCTTCGTGATGTCAAGTCTCGTATTTGGAGGAGGGCGACAGCCGTCAAACATTGGTGGTTCGGGATCGCTGAAGCTAGGTCCCATTTGAGGAAAGCCATGGCCTCCATTTTGATGCTAGTCTCTTGGGGATTATGAAAGACCGTAACATTAGGGTCTTCCGTGACTCGCCACTATGGTCATTGTGCGTAATATTAAGGAGGAACTGATACCAAACTCAAAGCTTCTACACTGTCATGGCCGCTCCGCCTTTCCTAGCGTTGTCGCTACCGGCTCCCGCTCTGCCTTTCCTATCGTTGCCGCTGCCCCTGCCCCCCGCCTCGCTCCTGCCAGCGCCGTCGTCGCTTCCTCTCCCGCTGCGGACACGCTGGCCGTCCCCTCTCCCCTAGCCTCCGCTCCCATCAGACCTCGATACACTCTGCTCGCTCAGGACGCCTTGCGCCTCTTCCTGGGCGTTGGGGACTCCGACAGGATCGCCGCCCTGGACTGCTGCCCTGGCTCCCTCGCCTCGCCGAGCTCTTGCGGCGTCTGCCTTTGCATCTCCTTCAACAAACTCTGGTTCGACGAGCTGCTCGCCGGCTCTCTCCTGCAGGCCTTCCTCGGTGGTGACGCTCTTCTGTTCAATGTCCGCAATCTCTGCCACCAAAGCTTTCTCTTCTCAGTTTCCGACGCCTCCAATGCTCCTAGGCTGTTGCGTCTCCTTCCTTTCCACCGGTGACTCTTCTCTTTCCACTTCGCGCCTCCCTCGTCAGTGCCTTGCCTTCCGGCCGCTGGTGGCCTGGTCAACTCTTGCAAATCCATGTCCGATTTGCTTCTCCTGCATCACAGCGCTGGCCTCAAGTTTGCTAACGCCGCTTGGGCCCGACTAAAGTCCCTCGTCACTGTGCCGAATGCGACAGCTACTCTGGCCTGTCGCTTGACGGTCTTCGTGCTCCAGTTTTCGCTGCCGGTCTCGGCTCAGCTCTGTGATCTCATCCTCGGCTGCCTTTTCGGGGGTGACCCCGCACAATTCGTCTCCAAGGCCTTTGCTGACGACGAGTTCGAGTGTCTCATCGCCAACTATGGGGTTGCTGACCTCGCTGTCTCCTTCGGCGACCTACGCCGGCCTGGGATCGACATCCGCTTCTCCATCCCGTTGCCGGCTTTGGCAGCCTGCCGGCCGGCTGCTGGGTCTGCGCCTGGTAGGGCTAGCCATCCTCTGCTTTGAGCCAAGTCAGGTTTGCCTCGATCCCCAATTAAGGTTGCTCAATTACGTCTTGGGTCTAAGTTTCGATCTTTCATCCACAGCAAGTTTAAACTAGACCTAGTTCCACCACCAGCTTCCCTTCCTGATCCCCACCGGCACTCTCTTATTTGGATTAGCTTCTTTTCAGCAGTAGCTAAGCCTAGTGCACGCCTAGTTAAATGTGCTCTAGACCACATGTTCTCGGGTAGTCCTCGCTTTGTAGTCATGTTTTACCAGGATAACCTGCTCCTTACGCTTGTCTCGTTAGAGGATGTTAGAAACGCGATCGTCTCTTGTTCGCCTGTCTCTTGCCCGGGCGTTGGGCTTGTGCTTTCGACCTCGCTCCCTTCGGAAAAAGCTGTCAGGTTTTCAAATTTTGAATCCTCCCTCGCTGGGGACTTGGACGTCACGAAACCCAACCATGCCCACCCTCTCGTCCAGCGGGCTGCTCGCCCTTGCTCAATCCTGGGCATGCCACCTACTGTTCCCCCTCCTCCTCTCACTTTATTGCTAGTTCATTTGTTTACTCATCCTCCGGCTCTAGCCACGGCGACCCCGTCCGCGATCTTGCATGCAGCCCCTATGTCCTGTCCTTCCATGCGCCCTCGTCCTCGCCTCTCACGTGACCACTCACCCCCCCAGCACGCGCACTGCTGATGAGCCTCTCCGTCCTCCCCCTTCCCCGACATTAATGGCAAACCTACCTGCCGCTCCCCTTTGCATGGACCCGTTGCATGCACCCACCCACCCTGCTCAAGCCGTCCATGGCTCCATCCCGCTGAACCGCTGCCGTCCTACCAGTACGCCCTACCTAGCTACGCCGCCCAGGCCTCTCATCTGCTCGCCGCCCACGCCGCTCGCCTCGCCGCCCGTGCTCCCGGTTCCCAACCACAGTCCCATCGCCGTTGCTGCCGTCCCCTCGCTCTCGTACCGCGACGCCCTCCTTTCCCCTAAAAAAATGGCGCCCAAGCCCTCTCGCGGTCTCGACCGGCCCGGCGCTAGCTCTGCTGGAAGTGGCCTATTTCTTCGCCCCCCTTCTCCTTCCCTCCCTCTATCCGCTCCAAGCCACTTTGCTTTCGCTGCCTTGCACGTGACCACCTCGTCCACTCCTGTAGAGACCTGGTGCGCTGCTCTCGATGCGGCTGCTCGGGTCACCGTAGCTTTGAGTGCTCGTCTAGTTTCCCCCTTGCCCTCCAGCGCCTCCAACTGCTCGCCCACCGCCCTACCATGGCCTCCCCGCCTCGTGTTGCTGCTTCCGACGACACCAACTCTGCCTCACCTGTGTTGTGGACCGGCTCTCGTCGCATCATCCTCAATGAGCCTATCGTTGCCGTCCTGCGCCTGGTGCGGCAAGCCTCCTCTGACGGGGACTCCGCTCCGTTGTCCCAGCGCGCGTCGCCGCGTCTTGATGGGGCGACGCCGGAGGATGCTGCCTCCGCGGTCCATGGCCCCCCGCGCCCTACGTCCTCCTTTTCGTCCTCAGCCTCGTTGCCCGGTCGCGCTCACTCCACCTACCCGGACATCTTCGTCCCATCCGGCCTCGTCCACGACGCCGCCTGCTTCTGCTTCGCCCACCTCGACACCATCGTCCTCGAGCCATCCGACTTCATCCGCTTGGCGGTCGAGCACTTTGCCGACAACCCCACGTTCCACTACGCGGCTGCGACGGGGTGCTCGGCCCTCCTCATCTTTGACTCTCACGCCGACCGGGAGGCTGCCATGGCTCACTTCCCGGCCAAGTTCGCCGGCGTTGAGGTCACCCTTCTCCGTCCTGAGGAGACGAACAACCGCGCCACCACCCGCTACGACCGCCTAATCGAGATCGAGGCGAAGAACTACCCCCTCGAGCTGTGGCATCCCCAAGGGGCGAACTTTGTGTTCGGCCACTTTAGGGTGCTGTGTTGCGTCGACCATGGCTGTTTCAACGCCGGCGACTTCACGGCGATGTGTGCCTTCCTCCGTGTTGAAGCTGACTACTCCGTCCCCACCGGCTGCATTCTCCGCCTCCCCCCAACCAGATCGTTGACGTCCCCTTGAGGAAGATCAAGACTTGGGCCGTGTTCGAGGATCTCACGGTCCCTCTTGACGGGGACGACGGCGACCACAACGATGGGACTCCTCACGTTCACGGTGCATGGAGGTGGAACTGTGGCCACTCCGGGCCTTGCCTGGGCTCCCACGCTTCCGACGTCATGCCACCGCCTTCTCCACGAAGCGGCTCTCCTACTCCTCCCCTCAATGGCGGGCCTCCGGCCGACGACCTGCACGTTGCTGGTGCTGATGCTGCCACCTTTGTTGACGACATTGGCCATGGCGTGGCCGCCTCTAGCAATGAAGCCTGGTCCTCTTCTGTGGAGGTGTCCAACCAGTTCTCCTCCCTGGTTATCTCCGATGCCGAGCCCTCTGTCGTTTCTGGTAATCTCATGACCGAAGCCAGCTCTCCTTCTTCCTCCCCTACTTGCCACACCGCTGATAACATGTCTGTTATCCCAGTTCTAGCCTCGTCTGCGCTCAGCGATGTCCCTCACGAGGCTACCCTGCGCCGGCTGCGTGGCGCTGAGAAGCGGGCTACTGACGCAGAAAAGCTTCGCCGCAGCCGCCGCCTGGCCGAGAAGGAGGGCGACAACTTCGTTGACATGACCACCAAGGCCATCCGCGCAAAAGCTCGAAGCTTCGATCTGATGCTGGCCTCTGCTGCTCTAGTTGACACCCTTGAGGTCTCGGGCCTCACCAGCGTGCCGGAGGAGCCGGTGCACGACGCTGCTGCTCTTGCCAAGAACGCAACCCTGTGCGGCGCGGAGCCTGTTGAGGTTGCGGAGGTGTCCTCCCCTACTCCATGATCACCAGCCGCTGCATCTCGACGTCGGCCGCTCGCCACGACCACTACGTCTCGTTATGTCTAGGCCTTACTTGCCCTTATGGCATTGATTTCGATCTTGTGTCGCCTTCGTCCTGTGTTAGACCCCGTAGTGGTCTAGGTTGCATTTCTTCCAATCTTTTTGTAAGGCATCCGTTTTTATCTCTCCCTGTTCTCGCCTCCTTAGAGTGTCATTGGTGCCTTCGTTGTACGTCATGAACAAGCTCATGTTTAACTTCTGTTGTTGGAATGTGCGTGGCCTTGGTCAGTCACAAAAGTGTTCTGATGTGCTCTCAGAGCTCATCTCCATTCACCCCCATGCTTGTTTTCTGCAAGAAACCAAACTAGGTATCTTTGATACCTTCAGACAAAAGTCTTTTCTCCCTCATCACCTAAACCTGCTACATAATTCACCTGCCATTGGCTCGGCAGGTGGTATGCTATCTGCCTTCGCCTCCTCCCACTTCACTATTATACCTACCAACTCAGGAGCCTACTCTCGAACGACCTTAATCTCCTATCTCGCCTCCGCTTAGCTTCTTGCTATCACAAACATCTATGCCCCCACTGATCATGGCCTTAAGCACCTCTTCCTCCAGGAACTGGCTAGCTTCGCTCCCTCGCAACTCATGCCTTGGCTTATTTTAGGAGATTTCAACCTCCTTCGCCAGGCGTCCGACAAAAACACTACTCACTTTCGCCAAGCCGAAGCTGATATGTTTAACGCCTTCATTCATTCCCATGCTCTCATTGAGCTGCCCCTACTTGATCGCCGTTTCACGTGGTCAAGTAAGAGAGACCAGCCCACGCTTGAAAAACTTGATAGAGTTTCGTCAATGTGGATTGGGATCTTCTCTTTCCTAACACTACTATATCCTCCCTCACCCGCTTCATCTCCGATCACGTCCCTCTCCTTGTCACGATTGATACTATTATCCCGCGTCCCGCGCCTTTTCATTTTGAAGCCAGGTGGGCCCTTAGGCCCAGTTGTCGGGCGATTATCGTTCAAGCTTGGGCCGAGGCCCAACTTAGATCAAACCACACGCTTTCTCTGGTCGCCGCCCTAAAACACTCGCGCACTATTTTGAAAAAATGGAGACGCCTCGCAGTTCCCCTCGTCACCCGTGAGTGAAACTGTAAAACCGTTATTTCCATCCTAGACCTTATCGAAGAAGATCGCTTCCTTTCCTCGCCCGAGCTCGCCCTTCGTTCGGTTGTCATCCGTGTTCTCCAACGCTCTCTGCGCGAGAAAGCGCTTTTTTTGATGCAGAGGGGAAAAATCCGCTCGGCCTTGGAAGGCGATGAAAACTCTCGCTATTTTCATGCCTCTGCCTTCGCTCGTCTCCGTAATAACAAAATCAACGTCCTGGTGTCAAATGGCTCCGAGTTCTTCTCGCATGACGCTAAATCTAACATTTTATCAGACTTCTACGCTTCACTTCTAGGTACTGCCTTCCAACCAGCATGGTCTTTCTCCCTTCACGATCTCTACCCCTCTCCCATCCCCCAGCTGCAGTACTGGGTTTCTACCGGAAATTCTGGCACATTCTGAAAGCTAAGATTCGTGATTTTTTCTCTGATTTCCACTCGCTTAACTGTGACATCTCCTGCATGAATCGGGCCCTGATCATTCTGCTCCCTAAAAGTAACCAGGCGCACTCCCCTATGGATTTCCGACCCATCTCCCTGCAAAATTGCCCAATTAAGGGTCTAGCAAAACTCCTGACCAACCGGCTCAAACCGCTAATCCCTCTCCTAGTCCACGCCGATCAAACAGGGTTTATCTTAGGATGCAATATCTCTGAAAGCTTCCTCTATGCTGCTGATATTCTTCACTGCTGTGGCAAGCGCAAAGCTCCCACGCTCGTGATCAAGCTTGATTTTCGTAAGGCCTTCGACTCTGTCTGTTGGACGTCACTCCTGCACACTCTAAAGACTAGGGGTTTCCCTGATCGTTGGTGTGACTGGATCAAAGCTCTCCTTGCCACTGGCTCCACTGCCGTTATGCTTAACGGAGTTCCTGGTAGATGGATTCAGTGCAAAAATGGTCTCCGCCAAGGTGACCCGCTCTCCCCCTACATCTTTATCATCATTGCAGACATCTTACAGCAATTGATCATTAAAGCTAATAATGATGGCCTCTTATTCCACCCCCTTTGCCCACATCTACCCTGCCCCGTCCTGCAATACGCCGATGATACTCTCATCATTCTCAAAGCTACTCCCGATGCTGCAAAACACCTAAAAACTATCCTCGACGATTTCGCTGCGGCCACTGGTCTCCAGATCAACTTCACTAAAACAACCTTCATTCCCCTGAACATTGACCCTGATGAGGCCGCAACCCTTGCCGCTGACCTGGCCACCGACATCTCCTCCTTCCCTCAGACCTACCTCGGCCTTCCCCTCTCCCCGCATAAGCTACCCCCGGCGGCTTTCCAGCCAGTGATAGACCGCTGTGACACCTACCTCTCCGGCTGGTGTGCTCTGCTACTCTCTCGCAGAGGCAAGCTTGTCCTTCTTTCTGCCGTCTTAGACAGTTTACCCACGTACTTTATGCTTTGCTTTTCCCTCCCCGCCCAGGTTATAGAGGCTATCGATAAGTGTAGACGTACCTTTCTGGTCTAATGATGAGACTTGCTCCGGAGCAAAGTGCTTGGTTGCTTGGGACAAGGTTTGTACTCCTCGAGCGGCAGGTGGTATAGGTGTTAAGAACTTGCGTGCACAAAACTTTTGTCTACTGCTGAAATTTGCTTACAAATTCCTTCATGCCACCCACCTTCCTTGGAAGGACTGGATACTCCACCACTCACCTCTCCACATAGGCCTCGGCAAGAATAGCTCCTTCCTTGCCAAGACCATTTTTAAACACTTACAGAGTTTGAGAGAGATTTCCCATTGCATCGTTGGCAATGGACGCTCCACCTTCTGGTTAGATTGCTGGCTACAACCAGAACCTCTGGCGGTAGTTTTCCCAGCTCTTTTCTCCCACCACACCAACCAAAATGCCCTAGTAGCTACTATCTTACAGGATGGGATCGAACTTGCCCTTCGTAATCGTTTAACCTCTACTGCGATCACAGAGCTTGCCTCTCTGAACTCTTTGTTGCAGGATGTTTACCCCTCTCAGGTACCGGACTCTAGGCGGCTACTTAATGGTGATGCCTTCTCTACCTGGGGAGCTTATGCCGCTCTTTCTGCCCAGCTTGCTGACCCGATGCTCTCGGCTATTTGGGATTCGCGAGTCCCAAAGAAAGTAATGATTTTTGGCTGGTTGTTTTACCTGGACCGGTTGAACACTCGGCAGAACCTGCGCAAGAAATCCATCTTGGACTCGGATGTCTGTCCTCGGTGCAACAACGCGGTGGAGGACCGTGACCATCTCTTCTTCACGTGCCCTGCTGCTCGCCGGATCTGGCATCGGCTGGGGCTCCGGCCGCTAGCCACGCCCATCGCTGGTCTCTTCTCCACCACGCTCCCGCCAACGTTGCCTGACACCATTCGACCTTTTATGCTGCTTCTTTTTATGTGGAAAATTTGGGATGCTAGGAACAAAAAGGTGTTCCAGAACCTTGGACTTGATGCATCCCAAACTCTACTTGCTATTCTAGATGATTTAATTACTTGGTCTCATCGTCTTAAGACTGAGACACTAAGAGGACACGCCGGTCTGTGGCGTGATTTCCTCTCCTCCCGCAACTTGTAAAAACTTTGAGTTCTATCGCTTTTGAAATATATTCAGGTGGGGAGTCTCCCCCCTCGGTGACCATTTCAAAAAAAATATTAAGGAGGAACTCAGTTTGTGGGTGATCATGGGCGCTAAGCAATTGGGCAATGCAATGTAATGTAATGTCCTGAGAGTGATGTCCTTTTATTTTGAACCATGTGTTGGGTTCCTTGTTTCGAACCTCTCTCTTTAATTAATGAAAATGACAAAATATTTTGCCTTCTTTCGAAAAATGACTGCAATGGGCTATTTATTTATTCTTGAGAGAAAAACAATGGGCTATATGGGATGAGACATGGTCCGGGCCACCTCGTCCGCACATGTAGCACCAATGGGACACGGATGGGTTGTGGACCGCGACTTAGGAATAGGAATCCTGTAGGAAATGAGATGACATGTATCTCAAATCCTATGAGTAGTAATAGGAAACAAGATGTCATTTGGTTGACACCAAAGGAATTTTTCCATTGAGTCTAGGCTCATTTTTATTTTCCTATGAAATGTGGAGGATAGGAACCAATCCTATGTAGGAATAGGAATCCATTCCTATGAACCAAAGGGCTCTAAAGGAAAAAATCCTATAAGAATCCTATCCTCTAGAATTCATATGAAATTCCTCCAAACCAATTAGCTTGCTAGACTGTTCATGCTCGTTGTTTCCAGGGAAAAAAATGTTTTTTTCGTATAATGAAAAATATCATACATTCATCAAAAGGTAAGGGAAATAATAAAATATATTTAGTTATATAGTTAATTGTTTTTAGTGCAAAAAAAATGTAACTAACATAATTCAAATTATAGTAATTAAAAATAACTAAACTTTTTGGAGGTTGATAATTCTTTCTTGCAGAATAGTCAATCCTTCTTTTCTCACTTCAAGATTGATTATCTCCAGCCACCCATTGAGGATGGAAATTTATTATCCATCCAATGTTAACTACTGCTCAAACAGATATATCTAGCCGTATTTCAATGCTAAACACATCCATTAAAGTGATAGTTAATATGGGAAGAAGGGAGTAATAAATAAGTTAAGCAAACTTGTTTAGTCGTCTTCTTTGACCATGTCTCCATTCGTACGATAGAATTATAATATGCGTTTAAATAAATCATATATTGGCCATAAATGCTAAATTTCTTTTATCCATATCTCTCCATAGATAACAAATTTTAATTAGTACAAAAAACTAAACCAATGAACATTCATGATTCCATCCATATTTGATCAATTCTCTTTAGCACTTTGTAATGAAAAGAGGATTCCACAGATGTAAAAAGTGAACTTGAAAAAAATCATAAATTATAAAAAATGTTCAAGAAATAAAAAAAACAAATTTGAAAAATGTTCATGAAATGACAATGCTTTGCTTTCGATCTTAACTTCTTTCTTGGATGCCTGAAGTTTGTGTTCGCATTTCATCAAAGGAAAAGTGGGATGTACCACATGAAGAAAAGAGTTGTTCGAACTAAACAATATTGGTGAATTAGAATATTTCCATGAGTTAAAAACTGTTTGGACATTAAAGTCCAATTGGAAAAATGTTCATATATTTTTAAAAATGTTTGAAATTTTTAAGAAAATATTCAATGAAAGTAATTCAAAAACAAATCACGATTAAGAAAATGATACCCCGTAAAAAGATTAAGAAAATGATAAAAAGGAAACAATGTTCATGGATATGACATAAGTTTACAAATTTGAAAAAACTTCACATATTTCATTTTTTTCAATATTTTTAAAATAAAATAAATAAATAAAAAGAAGAATAAGATAACAAAGAAAAAACCAGACAAAGAACAGATGAGAAAAAGCAAAAGGAAAAAAAGAAAAAAAAACTAAAAACCAGATCACGAAGGTTTGGATGCGGCCCAAAAAAAGTGGAAAAAGTGGGTCGACCAAGAAACACACAAGGGCTAAACTCGCCCCATATAGACAAACCTCGAAATCACTAATTAAGAAGTACTCGTTGCAAAAAACACTTCACTTTCCTACTCCCTCCTTCCATTTATATAAGGCCTAATGCGTTTTTCAAGACCGTCTTTGACTATTGATAAAATTAATACTACATGACATGCATAATGTGAAAATTATATCATTGAAAGCTCCTTTCACATACGAATTTGATGATGTGCTTTTGTGTAAGTTGCATGTCATATATTATTGCTCTAACATTTGGTCAAATTTAGCCTCGAAAAACGCATTAGGCCCTATATAGATAGAAGGAGGGAGTAGGTTGCAACAAGTGGCGCACATGCAGCGCGCCACTTGTCGCAACTTGGGGGTTTTCCCTTTTTTCGTAGATCTGTTTATTCAAAACGTTTTATCTCTTAAACCGTGTGTCCAAATGTCGAACCGTTTTCATCATTGGATTCCTCGCGTCGAGATCTTCAAAATTAGATCCATGTTGATAGATTTGACGAACTTTTTTTTCACGAAAAAAACCGGACGAAAAAAACCGGGCGAAAAAACCGAACCGGGAGTAAGGTTTTTTCCCTTTCCGAAAGAGGCACGCCCGTGCCTCTCGCGAAATCACAACCGTGCCTCTCATGGAAGCAAAACCGTGACTCTCGTGGAAGGAAAAAAAACAGAAAACACGTTTTTTTTCGTTTTCAAGAGGCACGACGGTGACTCTCGCGAAAGCAAAATCGTGACTCTCGTGAAAGAAAAAAAAACGCGTATTTTTTCCCCTTTCCGAGAGGCACGGCCGTGACTTTCGCGTAAGCACAACCATGCCTCTCGTGAAAGCAAAACCGTGACTCTCACGAAAGAAAAAAAACAGAAAACGCGTTTTGTTTTTCCCTTTCCGAGAGGCACGGCCGTGACTCTCGCAAAAGCATAACCGTGCCTCTCGCGGAAGAAAAACCGTGACTCTGGCAAAAGAAAAAAAAACAAAAAACGCGTTTTTTTTCGTTTCCGAAAAGCACGGTCGTGACTCTCGATAAAGCACAACTGTGCCTCTCGCGGAAGAAAAACCGTGACTTTTGCGAAAGGAAAAAAAAAAGAAAACGCGTTTTTCGCGCAATTTTTTTTTTTCGAAATTTCTTTTGGTCGAAAAGCTAAGAAAGACCGAGGGAAAACCAAAACGTCGAAAAAACCCGGGAAAAAACCGTTTAAAAAGCCGAAAATGCATGTGAAAAAAAAAATCTGAAGAGAACGTCCAAAGCGCGACACGTGGCGAATGGCTGAGAGCGCGCCAAATGGCGCTGATCGTTGCGAGGCTCCGGAAGGAGCGCTCGTTAACTAGTTGCCCCCGACAGACCTCTATCAGCCTCTTGTTTCTCAAAGAAAAAAAACTCTATTAGCCTCTTAAGGATTTTCCTGCGACCTGCAGTATTACTTTGATCTGGACTATCGGGATTACAGGGGGTTGTTAGCAAGAGGCGATATCAAGGGTGACCAGGGTTTCACCGGCCCGCCGCCGCCTCTTTCCCGGGACGGCGCCCGAGGTGCCGTGGCTGGTCTCTCGCCCTTGCTAGGGTGCAGCAACAACTCCGGTGCAGGCTTCATGTGTTGATCTCCTCGTGTGTATGTGTGCGCTGCTTGCATGTCATGAGGAATTCATCCAATGCTTCGTTTGCGTACATACAGCTTCCCTGATGGTGCTTAGGGAACTTGCTTGTTAATCGGATCTGAAGACAAATTTGGATTTGTTCAAGCTTTTCTGTCCCGCCGCTGTCTAGTGCAGTGATCGGTTTTCTGTCCCGGCGTTGTTTGGCAGTGATCGATTTTTTGTCCCGGCGTTGTTTGGCAGCGATCGGTTCTCTTTACTACAATTCTGGCCGTTTTCTCGGCGAGTTTTTTGCACCTCTATTATCCATCTATTCAGATCGTGCACACTCCCCTCGAGAGTGTTCGCTAGGCGCAATGAAAATACTATGTTGGAACTGTCGTGGTTTGGCCAGCACCGCCGCAGTGAGATCACTTCTGGAGTCTGGACGTCCAGAAGCAGTGGGGGCCGGGTGTGTTTTTCCTGTCTGAGACACATTTGAACACAGTTAATGCAGAAAAAGCGAGAAGGAAATTAAACATGGAGCATATGGAGGTAGTTGACAGTGTGGGAGCGAGTGGAGGATTAATTCTTTTCTGGCGAAATCCGGTTCATATCCAACTGAAAGATAAATCAAAGAATTTTATTGATGTTGTGGTAGGAGCACTGGGTGACGAACCTGGGAGGTTCACAGGGTTCTATGGGGAACCAAGGTGGGAAGATAAACATCTGCCGTGAGGATACATTGGTAGTCTGTACCAACAAGATCGTCTTCCATGAATGGTAGGAGGTGATTTTAATGAGATCTTGTACTCACACGAGAAGGAAGGCGGCCCTCCGAGACCAATGAATATGATGCAAAATTTTCGAAATGCACTGGTAGACTGTGAGTTGGAGGACATGAGGTTCATCGGTGATCAGTTCACTTGGAGGAGACGTAGACTACGTGAACGATTGGATAGAAGTGTTTGCAACGGCCAATTCCATGGCTTGTTTCCTAGCGCCAAGGTCACTAATACCTTACATACTGAGTCAGATCATAGACCTGTACTAATTGATACTGGTGGTGACGTTGCCAGTGATCAAGTCCGTGTCAAAATTAAACAGTTTGAGGCCCGCTGGCTTAAAGAGGAGGACGTGACGCAGCTAGTTTCAGATGCATGGGATAGAACCGATCCACACGCATCGTTGGCGGACCGTACCGCGGCAGTGCATGCTGAAATGCATATATGGGACAGAGAGATCCTTAAGACGCCTCACAAACGTCTTAAAAATTTGAAGGCGGAGCTGGAAAATTTGGACCGGCAAGGAATCTTGTTAATTGAGATCGAGGAAAACCTAGAAAAGAAGGAAATTTATTGGGTTCAACGAAGCTGTGCAAACTGGCTGAAATTTGGAGATCGCAATACCAATTTTTTCAATAATTTTGCCACTGCACGAAAAAAATTCACATCCGACGGCTTATGAATGATAATGGTACATGGCTAGAATATAACGAGTCTATGAGAAGTTTAATCTCAGATTACTTCCAGCATCTTTTTTCTTCAGAAGTTGATTTACCTGATGACAGAGTCTTGAATAAAGTGAAACATTGTGTAACGGATTACATAAATGAAACTCTTTTAGCACCTTACACAGCGGAGGAAGTGAAGAATGCTCTTTTTAGCATTGGTGACTTATAAAGGCCCCGGGCCGGATGGGCTACATGGCATTTTCTATAAAAAGTTCTGGCCTATCCTAGGTGAGGACTTGATTAGGGAAGTGCTTCAGGCAGTAAACAGTGGTGTTGACCGGATTAATTGCTTCAAACACTTAATAGAGAGGATCCATAAATTGGTAAATGAATGGAAAGCGAGAACCCTCTCCTTTGGAGGTAAGGAGGCCTTATTGAAAGCGGTGGCCCAAGCCATCCCTATGTACGCGATGAGTGTGTTTAAATTTCCGAAGAAAATTTGTAAGGGGATCACTGATGCAATATCGCAGTAATGGTGGGGTGACGAGGATGGCCAACGTAGGATGCATTGGTCTGTAGGGTGGAAAATGTGTGTACCGAAGGAGCAAGGAGGTATGGGTTTTCGTGACGTTCACAGTTTCAATTTGACGATGCTGGCAAAACAGTGTTGGAGGTTGATTGAGAACAATGAATCATTGTGCGCCGGAGTGTTGAGAGCTAGATATTACCCCAATGGGGATATTCTTAACTATGAATTAAAAAAAAGGTCATCGTATGTATGGCGGAGTATATGGGCAGGGATCCAAATTTTCAAGAAGGGATGCATTTGAAGAGTAGGAGATGGTGCAAAAATAGATATTTGAAGTGGTGATAGTAAGGGGTAATCAACTATTATCAAGAGTAAATGATCTTATAGACTCAGTTACGGGGGAGTGGGATGAACAACTTTTGGCATATTGATGGTGCAAAAGTGGACCGGACCACTCACACACCGACAATCCTGCATGCACGGTAAGTAACATAGTAATTATCTAACCCCATGAATTTCACGTTTCTGGACCCCCCCCCCCCCCCCTTTCCCTCTAATCCAACCAGAAATAGCCAACTAACAGCAATCCACAGAATTCCTAGAACCTCGTCACACACATAGGCTAAAATAAAAATGTATATCTTATTCAATATCATAAATTTTATAAAAATGTTTGTCATATTAAAAAATGTCATCCAATGAAAAATTTGTTCATTGAATTAAAAATGTGTACATTGAAATAAAAAATGTTCATCATATTCAAAATTGTTCATCGACTTCGAAAATGTTCATGAATTTATAATTTGTTCATCAAATCCAGAAAAAAGTACATTCAATTTATTATTGCTCATAAATTACCAAAATATTCATCGATATTAAAAAATGTTCATAAAAAATTAAAACAAAAAACCATCAAAATAAAAAAATTTCATCAAAATTACGAAGTTGTTATGTTTCAGAAATCGGGAAGATTTGTCTGAATTCCTGAACATTATTTTAATTTTGTGAATAGTTTTGCACTGGTGAACATTTTTTTAAATCTTGAACTTTTTCATAGAAGCAAAAAAAATAACGAGAAAAGGAGCCATGCCCCACACCTAGGGCGGCCCAAGGTCGCGCCTGGGGGGCGAGGGGCTGCATGCTGGCTTCTTTCCCAAGGTGTAGGTCGCTATATAGTAGGGACCCCCCCCCCCCCCCCCCCGAAGTACACTTTGGTCGCTGGTTGTATATACACCCTATATGGGGATTTTTTTTAATAATTCAATAAAAACTCAAAATAGTTCAGAAATTTTTTCAGAATTTGACTTACTTTTGCACTAGTATATAAATTTCCACGAAAAAAACCCAACGTTGACTTCACAGCGAAAAAGACAAAATTTATTTGCTATTATAGGTCACTATTCACACTATTTTGACCAAAAAATTATCTTTTTTGAAAAGAAGTCAAAGGAGGATTTTATTTTTGTGTAATTTTTCTCACAAGTAAAATGTAAGGTCAAGTTTATTTCAAAAATATTTTCAGAATTTTTTGACATTTTCTTAAATTACTATTTTCTCTCTATATAGAGTGTATATGTTCCCATAGACCAAAAGTTCCCCTCCGAGGCCCCCCGCGCAATAGGGAGTATTGTATTGGATGCCTGCAAGAAGATTCTATTGTTGTGCGCTACAACATCCAAAACAGGGGATCTCCGTTTGGACATGGCGCTTGAATGAGAATGATAATGGGCCAACCACACTGTGGCCTATTAATGTATATTTTTATTTTGGTTTGACAAAATTAACCTAAACTTTATATAGTAATTTTGTAATATTATTGTATTTTTAGTAAAGAAGCAAACTATATATATAATTGGAAATTCATGTACCTGTAAACAAATGTTCTTATATAAAAAAGTCCATTTTCTATTTAATGAAAATTTACTATAAATTACGATATAGAATTTATGTAAAAATTCGATGCAATTAGTTTTAAAAATATAAATGTGCGTTACAATATATATACACATAAATTTGAAAGAAATTACCTATTTTTCTACAAATTATAATTTGATAAAATTCAAAAAAAAACTTAAAGTGAGCAAAAAAGGAATAATAACACAAAAGAGAAAAGGGAAAAAATTAACAACAGAAAACACAAAAAGGAAATAAAGCATAAAGGGGAAGAAGAAGGAAAAAAATGTGTCACACCTAACGGGTGGCATATAGGAATTCTGCTGAATCCAAGCAAACCATTTGTATGGAAGCGTAAATTTCCTCCCCTAATGGCAGCTCACCATATAGGAATTGGGGAACTGTATACAATCTCAGATATGTAATTTGAATCTGGAAGGGAGAGAGAGGGGAAGACATGAGAATAGGTGAGTTTACACCCTCAAATTTTGATAACCCTCCAACACATGCCTCACACACTTTACGCGAACAACAGCCGAGTAGCTGGACAGGGGAATCTTATACGGCGCGTAGCCGAGTAGCTAGCCCGTTTTTATTTTATTTTTTGTTTTTTCCTTTTCTTTTCTGTTTTCCTTTTTCTTTCCTCTTTGTTCATCTTTACTTTTTCACCTTTTTTGTGAATTTTATTTTCAAATTCGCAAACATTTTTTTGGTTCATCGAATTCATAAAATGTCCGTAGATGTAAAAATGTTTATTGAATTCAACATTTTGTTCATCGGATTAGAAATTGTTCATCAAATTAAAAAAAACTCCGTCCTAAAAAAATGTTCATTAAATCCCAATTTTTTAATCGTTTTCGAAAAATCTTTATCAAATTCAAAAAATACATTGACTTCAACAAAACAGGGAGTGTCCATCTGGGGATTTCCTATTTGGCGCTTATGCGCCCGTTTGCGAATGGGCGCCTCCAGCGCCCCCTTCGCTGGCGAGCTGGGCCGGCCCATGTACGTTCTGTTTTATTCTGGAAAAAGGTTCAAAAAACATTATTTAGAAATTGTTCATCAAATTAAAAAAAACTCCGTCCTAACAAAATTTTCATTAAATCCCAACTTTTTCGTCGTTTTCGAAAAATCTTTATCAAATTCAAAAAATACATTGACTTCAACAAAACAGGGAGTGTCCATCCGGGGATTTCCTATTTGGCGCTTATGCGCCCGTTTGCGAACGGGCGCCTGCAGCGCGCCCCCTTCGCTGGCGAGCTGGGCCGGCCCATGTACGTTCTGTTTTATTCTGGAAAAAGGTTCAAAAAACATTATTCTGGAAAAAGGTTCTAAAATCATTGCGGACTACCCGGATTCGAACTCGCGATCACTGCCTTCATCTCCAACGACGGTAACCACAACACCACAAAACCACACGTGATTTGTAGCTTGTTTTTTTTTTCTCTAATTGCTCTCTTCAGCTGCAGGGATCCTCCAAACCGGGTTTTTTTTCTCTATTTCTGATCCGTGAACTACCATCTTTTCCCTCTATTTCCTATCTATTCATTCCTCTTTTCCTTTTTCCCTTTTCTTTTTTTCCTTTTTCTTTTTTCTTTTTCCTTTTTTTTGTTCTTACTAGTTTGATGTTTTTGCTTGAAATTTGTGAACTTTTTTCTTAAAAATCGATGAACTTTTTCAAATTCGACGAACTCTTTTCCAAATTTGATGAACTTTTTTCAAATTCGATGAACTTTTTTTAAATCCGATGAACTCTTTTCCAAATTCGATGAACTTTTTTCAAATCCGATGAACTCTTTTTCAAATTTGATGAACTATTTTCCAAATTCGATAAACTTTTTCAAATTTGATGAACTTTTTTCAGATCCAATGAACTTTTTTCCAAATCCGATGAACTTTTTTTCAAATTCGATGAACTTTTCTTGATTTTTTTTTCAAATTCGATGAACTTTTTTTCAAATTCGATGAACTATTTTCAAGTTTGATGAACATTAAATAAAAATCCATTAACCTTTTTTCAATTGTGATGAATGTTTTTCAAAAATAATAACAGTTTTTTCAAATTTGATGAACCTTTTTTGAAAACCGATGAACTTTTTTCAGGTTAGTGTAATTTTCTTCCAAAATGAAGAACAAATTTTCAAAATCCATGAACTATTTCAATGTCACGATCTTTTTCCAAAAAAAAATCTATGAAATAGAATAGCGCGGCGACATTATTTATTATGCCGTTGCAGCTGTAAATAATCACCACTTGCATGATAGGTCAAGTGGCTGGTGGTCTCGTACCTGAATTGGAAGGTTGTGTGTTTGAGACCTGACCTGGGGATATCTTTTTCCGTTTTTTTTCGCGAGTCTTTTTGTTTGCTGCTGAGCGCGATTCGTGGGCCGGCCCAACTGGGCGCCGTAGCGAGCGCCAGGGAGAGATTCGGGCGCCTGAAGCGCCCGATGCTCCTATATGCCGCCTGTGCGCGTCAGATCGTTACGACTTCGCTGAAGCGACGCGCACACGGGCCGGCCCAACCATCTTGCTGTGAGCGAAAAAACGAAAAAATAAGAAGCGCATGCCTGGGATCGAACCGACAACCTCATGCTCGAATCCTGTGAGGCTAAACAGCCAAGCTAGCTACCTCAAACGTTTTACATGCAGCGCCAATCTTAAAGTAGAACGTACAGAGGCAAATCCTTTAAAAAAATCGTTCAACATTTTTATAATATACGTTGAAGAAATTTTAAAATACAGTGAATGTTTTTGTAAAAAAATAGTGAACAAATTTAAAATACCAACATGGACATTTTATGGGTATATGTTAAACAATTTTTTAATATATGATGAACACAACTTAAATACGCAATGAACATTTTCTAAATACACGTTGAAAAATTTCATAATATACAATGAAATTTTTTGTAATACACAATGAACATTTTCTAATATATGTTGAACAATTTAATAATATACAATGAACATTTTTGTAATACATAATGAACATTTTCTAATATACGTTGACCAATTTAAAAATATACAATTAACATTTTTGTAATACACAATGAACAATTTCACAGTGCAAGGTGAACTATGTCATAATATACGATGAGCATTTTCTTAATACATTGAAGATTTTTATAACACACGGTGAACTTTTTATATAAATACACAATAATGAGAAGAAGAACAGAAACAGGAAATAGAAAAGGAAACGTAAAAGCAAGAAAATGAAAGGACAAAAAGAATCAAAACAGAAGAATAGAAACCGGCCAAAACAGTGAAAAAACTGAAAGCAAAAAAATCATCTACATCTACATCTACGTCTACACTACTATTAAAAGAGCAAACGTAAATTCTCCTAACTCCACACAACAAACTGTACACAGGATAACCAAAGCCCTCCGATGAAATCAACTTAAGTAGATCCTACCGTTGATATTACGCTAATGATCTGCCACGCAAATCAACGCCCCGGATTGGATGTTCTGCCGAGCAGACGCTCCATGGTCTGTCAATTTCCATCCCCGATCCGCGCCCGCAGCTCCGGATTTTCGGATTGATTCCACCGGAATCGTGGCTCCTCGACCCATTTTTATTTGGCCCCACATCGGAAAGAACGGATCCGCAGCAACCTTGCCCACCATGGAGGCGGTGATAGCGGCGGCGGAAGAGAGCGTGCGTGCCCAATGGGGCTACGAAGACGGTGGTCGTGGCCGAGGACAGGCGATATCACCAGGGCGACAACAATTACGGCGACGGCAACAACCATGGCGGCCTGCGGTGAGCGTAGCAACTACGGCGGCCGCGGCGGCCGAGGAGGAGGAGGAGGAGGCCAGAGTCAGCCGCCCCCGACATGCACCAAGCCGCACTGCCGCAGGGCCTCCCCTCTTCGAGCGCTACCACGCAGAGGCAACACAGCTCGGGAAGAAGTTCCAGGCGATGGACATCAGTCGTGCCGCTGTAGATCCAATCGACCGGCGATGGAGCAGCTATTGGCGTTCCTCCGCGTGGCACCAGGTGCGTCACTCCTCCTCCATAATCCTCTCCCCGCCTCGCGGTCCCTACCAGAAGCCTTGCAAGCCGCAGCCTCCCAGATCCTCCTCTCAACGCATCTCCGCTTCCCCTGCGATGTTGCCGGCTTCACGATCTCCACCATGATGGGAGTCACAAGCTCAAGGGAGTGCGTCGAGGCCATGGCGATGTTGCTCCCTTCCTACCGTCCTCACCGTGTTCCGCCACTTGCGGCAGGAATCCATGGCGCAGGCGGAGAAACCTCCTGCCGAGGAGTGATCCCTCCGTCATAAGACGAGGTTATTCAGTTACACTTACACACCCGCAGCTTAAAATTTGTTCCTTTCTATTTTTGCAGATTTTGAATTCAGTGTGGTACAGAACACCCACAAAATCATCACAAGGATTCATGAACCTACTTTCGAATGGAAGAAATGTGATGTTCAATTGCCATTAACCCGATCGATCTCTTGCATGGTAAATCTCCAATGGTCTGAATCTGGTTCCTCTGCGGACTATTATGATGTTTACAGAGTCGGATTTTGTGCAGGGGAAGGGGAGACCGAGGAGGAAATGGCGACCAAGAGGTGCGCAGGCACCCTGGGTGACAAGGGCCTCAGGGGGGAGAAGGTGTTCCTTAGTGCCGATCTGAATGTTCTGCTGGACGACGGCCTGAACATCACTGGTGACAACCGCATCCGCGCCTCCATGCCGTCCATCAAGTTCCTCATGGGGAAGGGCGCCAAGGTTGTCCTGGCCAACCATCTGGTGAGCGCACGCTTCTGCCATTCAGTCAGCCTCCCGTGTGGCGCACGACTGTAGCTGCTTGATGTCGTAAGCAACACCACTGGATGGCCCAGCCACCCCTTCATCGCAGACCTCGCTGGTATATTCCTTTGGGATCCCTATTCCTTTCTTGCTGTTCTGACAAAGGAAATTTCAAATCTTGTGTGTTTTTATTTGATACGCCCTGTGCCGAACTGCCGAAAACTTAATTCTAAGTGCCGCGACTGAAATTCCTGTTAAGTTCATATGTTGCAATTCTGAAGCTGGATTTTGTGTATGTATTTATTCTAATGTCCGTCGGATCGACTGTGCTAATTTACTTCTCATGTTGAACTGACGTGTGATACTGGGTTTTGTGTACTTTCAATAGTCTTGCAATTTTCGTTAGGATTTGGTGCGTAAGCATTTTCACATGATTTCTAACAATCTAGTTCATCTTTTCGTTGCAGAAGACTAACCAACTAGACGCAGATCCATTTCATTCTACTAAGTGTCCCAGGCTGTGTATGCTAGCCTCCTCCGCTACATTTGCAGGCCGCCGAGTCCAACTCCTCTGCGGTGCAGATCACCCGCCCACCGCGCTGCGCAACTCACGATGCAGGCGGCCCTCCTCCACGGTGAGGTGTTCTTCATGCTCATCGATATTAGTTTAATTCAGAGTCTGTTTTGGTGTGTTTGGAGTGTGGATGGTAAGACGATGTGCTCAAATAGAATTAGAAGAGCAGGCATATCCATATGGTGGTACTTTTTTCATAATAAATGGTGGTGGTGCTAATTAACTATTGGCTCTTAGTTTGATTCAGAGTCTAGGTGCACTGCTAGAAACTTACTTTAGCAATTTCGCAAAGAAAAATCGACTTTTTGTTTAGCTGTTTGAACTTACTTTTCATATATGCTGATCACGGTTTAATTTCAAAATGAAAAGAGAATCCAATCCATACTGTGCTATAGTACTTTTTGGTGTAAACTAATTCAAGAGTACTACTTGAAATCTGATGGGGAATACTGATGATGCGTCATTTTGGACTAATCTTCTTAACTGAGACCAAATTTAAATGCCCTAGAGGCCGTAACACTAGGATGACTTACTCCTTTCAGCATCTAACATTTATTACCAAAAAAAAATTTGAGAAAACTCCAGTTATGGTGATCATGTAGGCATGAGCCCCTGTGTTCTGGACAACTAAGGTTACATGCAAAATTACCTGATCATGTAGCAATTCGGATTTAGACGCATGCATTTAGATTGGGTGGTGAAGCGAGCCCGCCATTTTATTTCTCTGAAAGAACTATACAATGATCTTTGGCTATTGCTTTCAGTATTACAGTGACAACCTTTCTATGGTATTTTGTTGGACAACTTTTTGTGTAATGTCTAGCACCTCAATATACGTTAAATAAGTGCAAGCTTGGGTATATATTTTTCTCTCTCTCATGTTGTATTCATTTTATTTGCTCTGCTACTTTGGGTAAATAGAATCACACACAAGCTCCAGTTAGTTCCTTATTTTGTCTGTTTCAGACTTAGGATTGTAGGGAAAAGTGTGAACTATGAATTCATACCAGAACTGGATTGGCCATGGCACGTCTTCACCGACGAGTCATGACGTCGACAACAATATTGAAGATTTCCCGTTTCCTTTGTTTTCAAGCATCTCTCAAAAGTATAATATATGCAGGTTCATCATTCATGCGAGGGATATGAAAGATGAAACAAAAGTAAAAGGTGTTTATGCCTACGGGCTATGGAGCATCATAATGTTGGAGGAGTGTCGTGCCGATTTTATAAATCCAGTAGCATCCTACTACTCGCAGTTTCTGTGGTTCAATCAAATCAATAGTACAATTTTCAAATGATAAATTTGTTACGGTTAGATATAATTTTTGAAGTTTCGAGGTTTTGTGAGATGAGATGATGGCTCATATATGTCATTTTGGCAAAAGTCCCACTACGGTCATATCTTGTAGTTCAATTAGATAATGCAGTTTTCAAATGATACGTGATATGGTGATATGCTTTTATTTATGTATTTCCTATATTCCTCACCACCGGCATTTGTGCATGAATTGGCTACATGTGTGCAAAGCTGACTAAATAAGAATGAGATGAATTACATGTCTGCAAAACTAACCAAATATGAATGAGATGAATTTCTGGGCCGCAGTTTGTGCCAGAGCTTACTAGGAAAGAAACGCTCTATGGCAAAATCACCACTCTCCTATTATTTTTATTTTCACCGGTTTACGGACTTCATTCTTCACCAGAAGCCGCGGAAAATATTTATGAATAGCAACAAAACTAGCAATAACTATGTTTGTTTCTATGCCGCCCTGCTCCATGTAAGTCGACAAGTCTTTTACAATATCAGTCAGATAACAAATATAATTTTTCACCATGTTAATTTTTTTAATTTAAATTAGACTTTATTCCTCAAATAATGCTCATATCGTTTACAAGGAGATGTTAATTAGCAATACTACATGCTAGAGTCCATTCCCTGGTAGTACTTAACTTCCTCTTTGCAGAATCCACATACTATGTATTAACGTACATGTTAAAAATATGCTTACACAGGAGATTTTTCTTCTTCTCACGGTTATACGTGCATTGCACGTGCACGCTTACTAGTAGAAGAAAAACGAAAAAAAACCCGCAAGAGACAAGGAAAACAGCAGCGAACGAAATCCGTATGTGGGCCGGCCCAAGTGGCGACTTGCTTCAGCGAAGGCTCGTCCTTTTGACGCCTGCGGGCGTCAAATAGGATTTGCCCTCCCGTCCGTCCTCGCGCGAGGTCCCTGCTGGACGCAACCAGACGACGCTCAGTTTGGGCCTTGTGTTTTTCCCTTGGTACCTTGGGCCTCGAGGCCTGTTACTGGGCCTAGGTCACAGACATGGGTTGTTACAGAATGATTGCTGAACCAAATATGATATTGGACAGTCGAATATTTAGGCCCATTTCATTATCCGCTTAACGGTGATACAATTAGAAGATATGTTCACCCCTCAAAAGAAATAAAATTAGAAGATATCCTTTGGGACCACAAACGGACGAACGCAATATATCCATTCTATTACAGCCCAAAATGGCAATCATTTCCCAACCATCAGGACAATTTGCATGCAGGGAACTCTATTATTTTGCTCATGATAAGGTTACAACTTACAAGTGCCATTGCTAATTGATATAGAAACTAGAAGGGTTGGGCGCGCTTTGTTGCGCCGTTGGTGCCATTGGGTTTCTTCAAAAAATAATCACCCCGTTTCAAAAGATAAGGTGTATTACTTTTTTGAAAAGTTAAACGTTTTAAGATTGATCAAGTTTGTAGAGAAATATATCAAAATCCATAATATCAATTCATATTTTTAAATTCACCGTGGAATGAATTTCCATACTTTTTTGTTTAATATTTTGAATGTCGATATTTTTGCTCTGAAGTTAGTCAAAGTTAAAGAAATTTGACTTTCAACAAACTAATATCCCTTATATTTTGGAACTTATGAAATATTTAATTTGGCGGGTGGGGGATGATAGAGTGTGTTTTATTTTTATTTATAATGCGGTGATTCGGTGTGTCTTTCGTGGTGTGATTCTATGTTATCTGCCAACCAACCTATATTTATGTGGGAAATTTCTGTATCAGCAGTCGCATGTACTACTATATTGGTGCCACAATATCACATGGTGTGGCTTCTTTTTTCCTGGTGATGGGAGGATGCGTGGGATTGATATATTTTTGTAGGTCGGTTGTTGCAGATTGATTTGAAAAATCGTTGGGCTGGTCAAAATCGTAAACCAAATCCAAAATTAAATACCACAATTGAATAAAAGAGATTTAAAATTAGGAAACATAATGAATTAAAAGAATTGAATGGGAGAGTTTGAGAAAGTGTTGACCCGGTCAAAATCGGTTGATCCAATTCTAAATTGAACACGTTAATTAATTATGAGGCCTTAAAAATTAGGAAACATAGTGTATAGTATAAACTAATTGAATGATAGAGCTTTAAGAAACTGTTGACCCGGTCAAAATTGAATGATACAATTCTAATTGGAGACCTCAATTGAATGTGGGCTCTTTAAAACTAGGGAGCTTAGTGTTATAGAGGATGTTGACCTGGTCAAAATCGGTTGGTCCAATTCTAAACTGAATATGTTATTTAATTACGAGGCCTTAAAAATTAAGAAGCATAGTGCATAGTATAAACTAATTGAATGATAGTGCTTTAAGAAATTGTTGACCCGGTCAAAATCGAATTACACAATTCTAATTGGAGACCTCAGTGGAATGTGGGCTCTTTAAAACTAGGGAACTTAGTGTTATAGATGATAAGTTCCTCGAAATAAAAAACAAAACTATGTTTGCTTGTATATAGAGTATAACTTTTTTCCTGATTTTTTATTGACGCATAAATATAGTATTGGGGGTACAAGCACAATGAGCACACATCCGTCTTCTGCATATTTAGGATGAACATAACAACACAAATTCACACACGTAAAATATAACACTTACAAAGCACAAAGTCATATAAGAACGAAACTATGCCTAGGCAGAGAGAGAGAGAGAAAAGAAAAGAGAGCAATCAAAATAGTGATCGCCCTTATACAACAACGACCATCCACCCAACCATTTCTTGACAACACAAGGACTACGGGAATGTTCTCCAAAAGCAACAACCTCATGAAGTGAGAGACATGTAAGCGCTGCCGTCGACGGATCCGACCACTGAAGGGTAGATCATGTGTTTTCACCCTGAAGATTGAGTCTGAGTGAATTCCAGTAACATCTTCAACAAGTAACGACGTGAAAACGACACCATTGTCAGGTATAACCAACTAGGGTTAGACATAGGGTTTTCACTATAGAGCTCAAGACGAGGTACTCGAGAAGCACCATCCAATCGAAGTCATCCTATGTTGTCACTTCCACTTTCCATAATCTCAGGAACTGCATACGCACACAGTTATGACATGAGATGCCATGCGACAAATGACCATGCCCGCATGAGCAGATAGTGGAGTCGTGACAGGTGCCACTTGCCAGAACACGATGTAGACTTTGACAAGGGAGGAAGGTCATCGACACCGTCAAAATCCTGAGTCTGGGATGCTTCGATGACCCCACATCTTCCTAACACGTGACAGCCGATGACTGATTTGCATCTAACGACAACACCACATGATGCCACTACCTTCGCCGTCTCGCTTGTGGCAGCAGCTAACTCTAAGGTGGAGGATACGACCACCATCATGCATTGCCACTAACGATGCAGATCGTCAACCGATCGTATTTGAAGGTCCAATCCTCTCCAGCAACCGTTGTCCGTGATGTCGCATTCAACGGGGCAGCGCCAGCCAGCCGAACACGACCGACACCGCCCAATAGTGGGCATGCTAGACCATTGTATGGACACTGCCACACTGCTCCATGGCCACCATCTCATCTCGCCATGCCCGGACTTCGAAGATATGCCATAGGAACAACGCCGACTGTCGGTGTCAAAACCGGCGGATCTCGGGTAGGGGGTCCCGAACTGTGCGTCTAAGGCGGATGGTAACAGGAGGCAGGGGACACGATGTTTACCCAGGTTCGGGCCCTCTTGATGGAGGTAATACCCTACGTCCTACTTGGTTGATCTTGATGATATGAGTATTACAAGAGTTGATCTACGACGAGATCGTAGAGGCTAAACCCTAGAAGCTAGCCTATGGTATGATTATATGTTATCCTACGGACTAAACCCTCCGGTTTATATAGACGCCGGAGGGGGCTAGGGTTACACAGAGTCGGTTACAAGGGAGGAGATCTACATATCCGTATTGCCAAGCTTGCCTTCCACGCCAAGGAAAGTCCCATCCGGACACGAAACGAAGTCTTCAATCTTGTATCTTCATAGTCCAACAGTCCGGCCAAAGGATATAATCCGGCTGCGGAGACCCCCTAATCCAGGACTCCCTCAGTAGCCCCTGAACCAGGCTTCAATGACGATGAATCCGGCGCACAGTTTTGTCTTCGGCATTGCAAGGCGGGTTCCTCCTCCGAACACTTCATAGAAGATTTTGAACACAAGGATAGTGTCCGGCTCTGCAAAACAAGTTCCACATACCACTGTAGAGAGAATAATATTTTCACAAATCTAATCTACTGACACGTTTGACAGCATGACATCACGCCACGGCCCGGTCATTATTCGAACCGTTTTTCTCAACCAGCGCTGCACATATCGCGAGGCGGTTTTCCTGACACGTCTTGTCAAAGCAGAGATCGTGTCCCCCTTATTACGGGATTCTCATCAATACGAACGTGGGTAACCTAATCGTGCCTGTTGGTATGACTCCTTGATTTTAGGCAAGTCCCAAACGGCCACGAGGAGGACGCTTGATATTCATCCTCTTTATAAAGAGGTCAAGGCCTGTCCTTTTTCCCTCTAAAGAGGTCAAGGCCTGTCCTTTTTCCCTCTCGTGCTCAATCGAATCCTTCCCCCGCCTTGAGTTCCAACACCCACAGCTCAGGCCAGGCGCTTCGGACCTTCAACCATGTCCGGATCCAACCTCCAAGGTCGGTGGATGCCTTCCTCTGTCACAGAGGAGGATATCAAGAAGCTGAGAGAGGCCAGATATCTGACCGCCGAAATCTCGCACAGGCTGCCTGCCCGAGGGCAGGTCATCCCCACTCCCGAACCCAATGAGAGTGTTGTGTTCATCTCTCACTTCCTCTGAGGGCTAGGCCTTGCTCTGGATCCCTTTGTTAGGGGGCTCATGTTCTATTATGGGTTGGATTTCCATGATCTGGCCCCGGATTCCCTCCTTCACATCTCGTCATTCATCGTCGTGTGTGAGGCCTTCCTCCGCACTACCCCACACTTCGGCCTGTGGCTCAAGACTTTCAATGTGAAGCCGAAGATGATCGAGGGGCGGCACGCAGACTGCGGAGGTGCCGTAATAAGCAAAAGCGCTGATGCTCCATGGCCAGAGGGTTCCTTCCCAGAGGTGTCCAGTTTGTGGCAGCGGGAGTGGTTTTACGTCACAGCTCCCCGGAGTACCAAGTGGGTAGCCGCCTCTGCCTTTCGCTTAGGCCCCCCTCCACAGCTGACGTGATGGATCAACAAGGGGCTGAACTGGGGGCTGGTGAATGATGTGCCGATATTGCAGAGTCGCATCCGAGATCTCCCTGAGAGAGATGCCAGCCTGGTCTCGGTAATGCAAGTCGTGCTAGTTTGTCGGGTCCCGCCTTGCAAACGTCGACCCCTCCGTATGTGGGAGTTCAACCCGGAAGGACCGCAAATTATTCAGCACTTCCCCGACATGATGCTCGAAGAGATGTACAAATTGTTCTTCGGACCCCAAATAAAGTGTCAGACACTATCGAGGATGCGGGTCTGAGCTGTAATCGCCCGGATACCCAAGTAAGTAATCCCATGGCCGAACACGTTGTCTTTTTATTTATCATAACATCATTATGAAAAGTCGCTCTTTGACCAGGATTGGATAACAAAGGCGAAGATGATCAGGTGTTCGGCCCCCCTTCCCGAAGGCTTGGTGAAAGGACCGATATGGTTGACTAGAGGGGGGGGGGGGTGAATAGGCAACTAACAATTTTTAGCTTTTCTTTAGCAATTTAAACTTTGCATCAAAATAGGTTGTCTAGATATGCAACTAGATGAACAACCTATATGATGCAACACGAATAGGAACACAAGCAAGCAAGATATATGAAACAAATAAGCTACACAAGTAAAGGCACGAGATAACCAAAAGTGGAGACGGTGGAGACGAGGATGTGTTGCCGAAGTTCCTTCCTTTTGAGAGGAAGTACGTCTCCGTTGGAGCGGTGTGGAGGCACAATGCTCCCCAAGAAGCCACTAGGGCCACCGTAATCTCCTCACGCCCTCACACAATGCGAGATGCCGTGATTCCACTATTGGTTCCCTTGGAGGCGGCGACCGAACCTTTACAAACGAGGTTGGGGCAATCTCCACAACTCAATTGGAGGCTACCAACGAGACCACGAAGCTTCACCACAATGGACTATGGCTTCGCGGTGACCTCAACCGTCTAGGATGCTCAAACACCCAAGAGTAACAAGATCCGCAAGGGATTGGTGGGGGGAATCAAATCTCTCTCGGTGGAAGTGTACATCGGGGCCTTCTCAACCACTTCCGAGCAAATCAACAAGTTTGGTTGGCTAGGGAGTGAGATCGGGCGAAAATGGAGCTTGGAGCAATAATGGAGCTTTAATGGTGGAAGAGGTAAGTCAAAGGAAGGGAAGAAGACACCCTTTTATAGTGGGGGGAACAATCCAACCGTTACCCCCCACTCAGCCCCGCAGAGAGCGGTACTACCCGGAGGCAGGGCGGTACTACCGCTCATAAGCGGTACTACCGCTCCCCCTCAGCGGTACTGCCGCGCTAGAAGAGAAGGGGCTGGGGCTGGGACCCAGAGCGGTACTACCGCGGAGGCAGGGCGGTACTACCGCTCACAAGCGGCACTACCGCCACTACTACCGCAGCTAGTACCGCAAAACCCGACACGAGAAAATGCGCCCTCGAGTCGAGGCGGTAGGAGCATGGAGCCGCAGCGGTACTGCGGCTGAGGCCATCAAGCGGTACTACCGCTCCGAGGAGCGGTACTACCGCTTACTGACGTACTACCGCAGTACTGCAACTAGTGCCATAAGGCCCAGACACGAGAAAGAGCGCACTAGGGTCGAGGCGGTAGGAGCACGGAGCCGCAGTGGTACTGCAGCTGAGGCCATCAAGCGGTACTATCGCTCCGAGGAGCGGTACTGCCGCTTAGTGAGCCTCAGCGGTACTACCGCTGTGGCCTGTGGTACTACCGCTGGGTCCAGGAAAAGACACACAGGGAAGAAAAGAGAAGCTCCAGTGAGATGGAAAGAAACGGTGGGTGTGAGAAGGACGTGTACGTGTTGATTCCACCCAAACCATACCGAAGTAGATCCCCTCTTGATAGAACGGTAACTACTACGAAACTTAGTCCACCAACAAAGTCACGAAAGAAGCTACACCGTCTTGAGTAGAGCGCCGAAGGGAAAAATTGTTTCGTGCCGAAGGATGAATATCTGAAAGAACTCAAAGCACCCGATTAGTCCGCAAATGCATTGTCATCAATCACCAAAACACCGTAGGGATAAATATGCCCTTACACTTGGCCATCCAGTACTAGACAGAATGCTCGAGCTGGCGCCTTATCAGGCGCCCTCAGAGGAAGATAAAGGGGGGAATAAAGAGGCTGAAAGCGGGCCTCAGTCACTATTCATCCAAACCGGGTGAGTTAGCGCCTCCGAAAAGGAGGATAGCCAGGGAGAAGAATCTGAAATTCCCTCTCCCCAAGGAAGAAAGATGACCACCTCGGAAGACCCGGAAACAAAGGTTTCCAAAGGGGGAAGAAATCTCTGCCAGAGGGTCCTGCCTCGGAGGGTACTCTTGCCGCACAGTGTCTGCAAGGGGATCAGCCCTCTACCGAGCTGTAAGTAAAAGAGTACTTAATAGTAAAAATATCTTACATTACTTCTGAAGATAATAACCGAAGCATATATCTTGCAGTTCGGATCATAGCCCTTCTCGACAGAGTTCGTCTTCGGAGGATCTTCTTCCGGAGATGATGGAGAGCGAAACACCTCCCCCTGCCACCCCGCCTCATGAGGCGGGCGACCCTGAAGTGTCGTCGCGGAGGGTTTCTCCTAATCCGCCAAGGCCAGAGGGTAATCCTTTGGCCACCCGAAGTCCCCAGTATTCGGCTCCTAAAGAGAGCAACAGAAAGAGTCTGGAACCGTACAGTGTGCGGTCGAACGCACTGAAGGATCTTCTGGAGCAAGAGGCCATCTCAGAAGCGCATCGTACGCTAATGGGTATGGTGATTGAAAGGATTTCATCCGTCGAAAGCGGGTTGCATGAAGCTTTTATGATTTTGCTGAAAGGCTTTGAGGTACGTGAAATAGTGTATGTTTTTGACAGTACCGCACACGTTAGGTGTGTCCTATGCAGATAGTAGCCCCCGAGACTCTGGTTGCCATCGAGCACGGCGGCAAACAGAGGATCATAGTCCCAAGTAATAATCAGTCCGCCTTCATGTGCTGGTGGCTGAAGTTCCGGTGGCTAGCCGGACTGATGAGTTTGCCGAGCTAAAGCGACAACTTGATGCGGCAGATGCCAACATCGTGCTTGTAAACCATTTTATTATTGCCTCTAGGGCATATTTCCAACAGTCTCCCACTTGCACTAGAGTCAATATTCTAGTTACATTGTGATGAATCGAACACCCATGCAGTTCTGGTGTTGATCATGTTTTGCTCTAGGGAGAGGTTTAGTCAACAGATCTGCTACATTCAGGCACATATGTACTTTACAAATCTCTATGTCTCCATTTTGAACACTTTCACGAATGGAGTTGAAGCGACGCTTGATATGCCTGGTCTTCCTGTGAAACCTGGGCTCCTTGGCAAGAGCAATAGCTCCAGTGTTGTCACAGAAGAGAGTCATCGGGCCCGACGCATTGGGTATGACTCCTAGGTCGGTAATGAACTCCTTCACCCAGACTGCTTCTTGTGTTGCCTCCGAGGCTGCCATGTACTCCGCTTCACATGTAGATCCCGCCACAACGCTTTGCTTGCAACTGCACTAGCTTACCACCCCACCATTCAAAATATACACGTATCAGGTTTGTGACTTAGAGTCATCCAGATCTGTGTCGAAGCTAGCATCGACGTAACCCTTTACGACGAGCTCTTTGTCACCTCCATAAACAAGAAACATTTCCTTAGTCCTTTTCAGGTACTTCAGGATATTCTTGACCGCTGTCCAGTGTTCCATGCCGGGATTACTTTGGTACCTTCCTACCAAACTTACGGCAAGGTTTACATCAGGTCTGGTACACAACATAGCATACATGATAGACCCTATGGCTGAGGCATAGGGGACGACACTCATCTTTTCTCTATCTTCTGCCGTGGTCGGGCATTGAGCCGTGCTCAATCTCGTACCTTGCAATACAGGCAAGAACCCCTTCTTTGACTGATCCATTTTGAACTTCTTCAATATCTTGTCAAGGTACGTACTCTGTGAAAGACCAATGAGGCGTCTCGATCTATCTCTATAGATCTTGATGCCTAATATATAAGCAGCTTCTCCAAGGTCCTTCATTGAAAAACACTTGTTCAAGTAGGCCTTTATGCTTTCCAAGAATTCTATATCATTTCCCATCAACAGTATGTCATCCACATACAATATGAGAAATGCTATAGAGCTCCCACTCACTTTCTTGTAAATGGAGGCTTCTCCATAAGTCTGCATAAACCCAAACGCTTTGATCATCTCATCAAAACGAATGTTCCAACTCCGAGATGCTTGCACCAGCCCATAAATCGAGCGTTGGAGCTTGCACACCTTGTCAGCATTCTTAGGATCGACAAAACCTTCCGGCTGCATCATATACAATTCTTCCTTAAGGAAACCATTAAGGAATGCCGTTTTGACGTCCATTTGCCATATCTCATAATCATAGAATGCGGCAATTGCTAACATGATTCGGACGGACTTCAGCTTCGCTACGGGTGAGAAAGTCTCATCGTAGTCAACCCCTTGAACTTGTCGATAACCCTTAGCGACAAGCCGAGCTTTATAGATGGTCACATTACCATCCGCGTCCGTGTTCTTCTTAAAGATCCATTTATTTTCTATGGCTCACCGATCAACGGGCAAGTCAGTCAAAGTCCATACTTCGTTTTCATACATGGATCCTATCTCGGATTTCATGGCTTCCAGCCATTTGTCGGAATCCGGGCCCGCCATCGCTTCTTCATAGTTCGAAGGTTCACCATTGTCTAACAACATAATTTCCAAGACAGGGTTGCCGTACCACTCTGGTGCGGAACGTGTCCTCGTGGACCTACGAAGTTCAGTAGCAACTTGATCTGAAGTTTCATGATCATCATCATTAACTTCCTCTCTAGTCGGTGCAGGCACTTCAGGAACATTTTCTTGAGCTGCGCCACTTACCGGTTCAAGAGGTAATACTTCATCAAGTTCTACCTTCCTCCCACTCATTTCTTTCGAGAGAAACTCTTTCTCTAGAAAGGACCCATTCTTGGCAACAAAGATCTTGCCTTCAGATCTGAGGTAGAAGGTATACCCAACAGTTTCTTTAGGGTATCCTATGAAGACGCATTTTTCCGACTTGGGTTCGAGCTTTTCAGGTTGAAGTTTCTTGACATAAGCATCGCATCCCCAAACTTTTAGAAACGACAGCTTAGGTTTCTTCCCAAACCATAATTCATATGGTGTCGTCTCAACAGATTTCGATGGAGCCCTATGTAAAGTGAATGCGGCAGTCTCTAAAGCATAGCCCCGAAATGACAGCGGTAAATCGATAAGAGACATCATAGATCGCACCATATCTAATAGAGTGCGATTACGACATTCGGACACACCATTACGCTGAGGTGTTCCAGGCGGCGTGAGTTGTGAAACTATTCCACATTTTCTTACGGAAATGTTAACGCCCACACGTGTGGACGTTTGCACATCGCCCACACGCCTCCATCACCACTCATTTTGCCACGTATGAATAGATGACATCAGCAGAATTTTTTTTGTTTTCGGCTTAAAAATGTTGTATCTCCTAAATAAAAAAGCGAACTAAAAATCCATTTTTACCATTAAATCCGTCTCGACGAGATCTTCAAAACTAGACCCCATGTTGATATGTTTCGACAAATTTTTTTGCCAGAAGTTGCCACGATGTTTACACTGCAGTTGCCATAGGGCTTAAACTAAAGTTGCCATGTGGCAATTTTAGTTTGTAGATCATGGCAATTTTAGTATTTTGATGATGGCAACTCCAGTACTTTGACCATGAAAATTAATTTTTGTACGAACCATGGCAATTTTACGTGCATGTATCATGGGAATTTTAGTTTATGGTTCATGGCAAGTCTAGTTTCTTAATTCCCCATTTTATAAATGTCAAAATTTACTTTTAAATGTAGAAGAAAATAGCTGAAACATATCATGGCAACTTCAGTGTAAACATCATGGCAATTCATATGCAATAGACATGGCAACTTTTAATCCAATTTTTTTTTCATCAAAACATATCAACATGGGATCTAGTTTTGAAGATCTCATCGCGAGGGATTTAATGGTGAAAACAGATTTTCAATCGGATTTTTCGTTTAAGAGATAAAACATTTTAAAAACTAAAAATCCAAAAAGATTCCTACATACATGCATGCGATGACGTGGCAATCTGTTTACATTAGAGACGTGTGGTGCGTCTCCCTTCCTGCCACACGTGTGGCAGTTAGCGCGACCCTTTTCTTAAGTGTGTGCCAAATTCGTGACTCAAGTATTCTCCCCCACGATCTGATCGCAAGAACTTGATTTTCCTGTCACGTTGATTCTCAACCTCACTCTGAAATTCCTTGAACTTTTCAAAGGTCTCAGACTTGTGTTTCATTAAGTAGACATACCCATATCTACTCAAGTCATCAGTGAGGGTGAGAACATAATGATAGCCACCGCGAGCCTCAACACTCATTGGACCGCACACATCAGTATGTATGATTTGCTCGCTCCATTGTTCCTGAGAACGGACTCTTGGTCATTTTACCCATGAGGCATGGTTCGCACGTGTCAAATGATTCGTAATCAAGAGACTCTAAAAGTCCATCTGCATGGAGCTTCTTCATGCGTTTGACACCTATGTGACCAAGGCGGCAGTGCCACAAGTATGTGGGACTATCATTATCAACCTTACATCTTTTGGTATTCACACTATGAATATGTGTAGCATTACGCTCGAGATTCATTAAGAATAAACCATTCACCATTGGAGCATGACTGAGGGAGTCCTGGATTAGGGGGTGTTCGGGTAGCCGGACTATACCTTCAGCCGAACTCCAGGACTATGAAGATACAAGATTGAAGACTCCATCCCGTGTCCGGATGGGACTTTCCTTGGCGTGGAAGGCAAGCTTGGCGATGCGGATATTCAAGATCTCCTACCATTGTAACCGACTTTGTGTAACCCTAACCCTCTCCGGTGTCTATATAAACCGAAGGGTTTTAGTCCATAGGACAACTTCATCATACAATAATCATACCATAGGCTAGCTTCTAGGGTTTAGCCTCCTCGATCTCGTGGTAGATCTACTCTTGTACTACCCATATCATCAATATTAATCAAGCAGGACGTAGGGTTTTACCTCCATCAAGAGGGCCCGAACCTGGGTAAAACATTGTGTCCCTTGTCTCCTGTTACCATCCGGCCTAGACGCACAGTTCGGGACCCCCTACCCGAGATCCGCCGGTTTTGACACCGACATTGGTGCTTTCATTGAGAGTTCCTCTGTGTCATCGCTTTCAGGCCCGATGGCTTCTTCGATCATCAACAACGATGCAGTCCAGGGCGAGACTTTTCTCCCCGGACAGATCTTCGTCTTCGGCGGCTTCGCACTGCGGGCCAACTCGCCTGGCCACCTTGAGCAGATCGAAAGCTACACCCCTGGCCATCAGGTCAGGTTTGGAAGCCTAAACTACACGGCTGACATCCGCGGGGACTTGCTCTTCGACGGATTCGAGCCACAGCCAAGCGCGCCGCACTGTCTCGATGGGCATGATATAGCTCTGCCGCCGAGCAGCGCTTTGGAGGCCGCACACGCACCGGCTCCGACCATTGATTCGGAGCCTACTGCGCCGATCGAGGATCAGCGGTTAGACGCTGCCTCAGGGGCTGCGATCTCAGAGGCGATCGAGCCGAACTCCAGCCCCGCACTTCGCATGGCCCATGACTCCGAAGAGCCGGATTCCTCTCCGAACTCCGTGCCCCCCGCACCCCCGCCGATCGAATCCGATTGGGCGCCGATAATGGAGTTCACTGCCGCGGACATCTTTCAGCACTCGCCCTTCGGCGACATCCTGAATTCTCTAAAGTCTCTCTCTTTATCAGGAGAGCCCTGGCCGGACTACGGTCAGCAAGGTTGGGATACGGACGATGAAGAAATTCAAAACCCACCCACCACCCACTTCGTAGTCACTGTCGATGACTTAACCGACATGCTCGACTTCGACTCCGAAGACATCGACGGTATGGATGACGATGCAGGAGATAACCAAGAACCAACGCCTATAGGGCATTGGACATCCACCTCATCTCACAATGTGTACATGGTGGATACCCCTAAAGGAAGCAACAACGAGGAAAACGGGGAGGGGGATCGATCTCTCGAAAAACAATCAAAGCGTCAGCGTAAACGCCGACCTAAGCCCCGCCTCGATAAAGACCCAGCCATAGAGTAGGATGAGCCGGTAGACGACGAGCATGCCTTAGAGCAACCGTCCCAACAAGACAACCCGGATAGAGAAACCGAACATTCCTCCTTCGGCGAAAATGGCATTCCGGATGACCCTACGCCGGACAAGCCCACGAAGCAGAAGAACCTCCACAAACGGCTCGTTGCAACCGCACACAGCCTGAAAAAGCAGAAGCGGAAGCTAAAGACTGTGAAAGATGCACTCAGGATCAGATGGAGTAAAGTAATCAATACCGCAGACAAATACGGCGGCAGTCGCTGCACTAAAAGCTATCCGAGGAGAAAACTACTGCCTGAATTCGACGAGGAGGCCTTAGAGCCCTCGCATTCAAAAAGTAAGAAAGCCACACGGTCGGATAGACGACCCCAGGGCCAGCTTAAAGCAGCAAGCAGCGCCGCACTTAAGCCGGCATGCGACCCACTTAAGGATTTGCATCACGGCCCAGCCAGGTCCATTTACGGGCCAAGAAAGCAAGCTCTCGTAAGTAATGCAATAAAGCCATTATCAGAATCCGGCACACCCAAATACAGGGGTGCCGCACACCCCCTATGTTTCACCGATGAGGTCCTGGATTATGAATTTCCAGCGGGATTCAAACCCGTAAACATAGAGGCATATGATGGAAAACAGACCCTGGAGTCTGGATCGAGGATTATATCCTCCACATACATATGGCTCGAGGAGATGACCTCCAAGCCATAAAATACTTACCCCTCAAGCTTAAAGGGCCAGCCCGGCATTGGCTTAAAAGCCTTCTTGAAAACACAATCGGAAGTTGGGAAGAGCTCGAGGACGCTTTCCGAGCAAATTTTCAAGGGACCTATGTCCGCCCTCCGGATGCAGACGATCTTAGTCACATAACTCAACAGCCCGGAGAGTCAGCTCGGCAATTCTGGAATAGATTTCTTACTAAAAAGAATCAGATAGTCGACTGTCCGGACGCTGAAGCCTTAGCAGCTTCCAGGCATAATGTCCGAGACGAATGGCTCGCCAGACACCTCGGCCAAGAAAAGCCAAGAGCAATGGCCGCACTAACAAGCATCATGACCCGCTTTTGCGCAGGAGAGGATAGCTGGTTGGCAAGATGCAGCACCAGCGACCCAAGTACATCCGAAACTAGGGATGGAAATGGAAAAGAGCGACGCAATAAGGACCGTCGCCGGACTAATGAAAAAGGTCCGAAGAGCATGGCAGTCAATGCCGGATTCAAAAGCTCACGACCGAATCAGAAAAAGCCGCCCCTCCAAGATAACAGGGACGACCTATCCAACCTAAACAAAATCCTGGATAGGATATGTCAAATACACAGTACTCCCGGAAAGCCTACTAACCATACCCACAGAGATTGTTGGGTTTTCAAACAATCCGGCAGACTCAACGCCGAATATAAGGGGCTCGATACACCAAGCGAAGACGAGGACGAACCCCAAAAGCAGAGCACCGGGAAACAAAACAATTTCCCACAAGAAGTAAAAACAGTAAACTTACTCCACATAACAAAACGTGCGGCGCCCATAAAGGTACGCGCCCCATGGTCTATCCCAAAGGAATCCCGCCACTGGTTGTCAAAACCAATCATCTTCGATCATCTGGATTATTCTAGAAGTATCAGGAACCCAGGCTGGACTGCCCTGGTACTCGATCCAATAATTGGCGGACTCCAGTTTTCAAATGTCCTTATGGACGGTGGCAGCGGACTCAACCTGATATATCAGGACTCAATCCGCCACATGGGGATCGACCCAAAAAGAATTCGCCACAGCAAAACCTCCTTTCAAGGAGTAACACCAGGTCCGGACACCCATTGCATGGGTTTTCTCCGGCTCGAGGTTATTTTCGGCTCTGCCGATAACTTCCGTCGCGGAAAGCTGACTTTCCACATCGTCCCATTCTCAAGTCGCTATCAAGCACTGCTGGGACGCGAAGCTTTCGCCCGCTTTAACACAATACCGCATTATGCATCTCTTACGCTTAAGATGCCCGGTCCATGCAGCATCATCTCCTTAACGGGGAAGCAGTAAGGGCGCCTCCCCCAAGCGGAGCATTGTGCGGCCGCTTTAACAGCCCCACAATACAATGGCTTCACCAGCCAGAACATCGAACAGGTCATTAAGACCACGGACACGGATAGATGAGTCCGGCACAAAAGTATCGTTGATAAAGGCTTAGTGGCCATATACCCCTGCACTAGGGGCTTCACACGTATAAAATAAGAGACAATAAAGCTCAATTTTCCATATTTTACTTTACACTTTGTTTATTTCATATAACTTTTGTTCGGCACGCCCCTTTTTCAACTTAGTTGCTCTCTTTTTTACAGATGAACGTCGTGCTGCGCCCGTCCAGGATACGGCACAACGGAGACACATGCGCAGACGTGCAGTAGGGACCCGTTCCAAGGATTCTTTTCAGATTAAGACCCTGCATAAACCTTTTTTACTGTCTCTTGTTGATACACATCCCCTGGTTCTATGACCAAGGAGGAGGCTGGCGTCTTGGCATGTGGCCACGTCAGAATTCTTGTGCGTACCTGGACACTAGGGGCTTATACCTTAGAGCGTTACTTAGCCCGCTCTCATAAAGACCGAATACCTTAGGTAGTGTTCGGCGTCGCGAGTTTGGCCTTATATGCATCAGCTCCGAGTCATGATTTTGGTCAAATGTTGGGTTGCCCGGCTCCTGTGTTCGGCCGCCTTACGTTCTGCTCTATCGGCTAAGGCGGCACCAGGAGAACTACTGCGATTGTGCCCTGGTTCGGCCAAGCGAGCACCTCAGTAGAGAAAGCCGAAAACCGACTGTCATGATATGGCGTGAGACTGGTCAACCACTCGATGACTCTCCGGAATCTATAGGATTCCCCCGCATTAACGAAGGGCCGTTTCTCGGCCAGGCACATACGCGCCCCAAATTCGGGCGAGCGCAGTCGCCACCAGGGGCTACCTAAATAGTCCCATTGTCAAGCTCCTATGGCTAAGTGAAAGTGTTAAAGCATTATAGTCCGGTTGCCTAGCTCGCTGCGCTATCACCTCCTTTGTAGGACCAAGACGTTGGATTAAGTGTGAAAATGCGCCTTCTGCGAGCACCCCCGCACTATGTGCGTGGGGGCTGAAGCCAACGACTGCCATCTTTCAGATTTTGTATGTATATCTTAAAACGGCCGCACAGGAGGTGTTCCACATACTTGCAGGCACAAGTATAAAAGGCTACTACAATTCATCAAAATATTGCTTCATAATTACATATGCTATCAGAACATAGCATCCTTCGAGCACTGTATCTCTATTACACGAGTTCCTTCAAGGACTTCCTGAAAATAGTGCTCGGAGGGTACTCGGCTTTGGTCCGAATCTCGGGATGCAACAACGGTGGTCTCCATCTCTGCCTAGTATGTCCTGACACGGGCAAGAGCCATCCGTGCGCCCTCTATGCATGCTGACCTCTTCATCGCATCGATACGTGGCACCGCACCAAGGAATTGCTGCACCAAGCCAAAATAACTCTTTGGCTACGATCTCCCCGGCCACAGATGACCCATGACGTACTTCATGGCGAGTCCGGACAATCTATTCAGTTCGGCCCATTGAGCCAGACGATCGTCCACTGCCAGTGGACGCTCTAGATTATGGAACTGCGACCAGAAAAGCCTTTCCACTTCACGATCTTCTTGATCTCGAAAGTGTTCGGTCGCATTAGCAGTGTTGGATTTCGGGTTCCGGCAGACCCTTGAGGTTCGAACACTGGGGTGCGCGCGGAGATTTCGCCTCCAACCTACCTGCACCCCTCCGCCATGCTAGGATCTAAAACTAAGGAAAGAACAACACAAGAGACACAGGGTTTATACTGGTTCGGGCCACCGTTGTGGTGTAATACCCTACTCCAGTGTGTGGTGTGGTGGATTGCCTCTTGGGCTGATGATGATGAACAATACAAGGAAGAACAGCCTCGCAAGGGTCTGTTCTTGGCTGGGGCGATGAACTGCTCGAGGGAGTTCAGTCACCTCTCTCTCTCTCTCTCTCTCTCTCTCTCTCTCTCTCTCTCTCTCTCTCTCTCTTTCTCTGCTTCCTCCAACCGACAGGACCCCCGAACCCCGAACCCCCTTGCTATGTGGGTGGCTGGTCCTATTTATAGAGGCCCTGGTCCTCTTCCCAAATATCGAGCGGGAAGGGAGCCAACATTGGCGGGCTAATTTGAAGGGGGACAACAAGTATCAGCTATCCTGACAAAAGTAGTCTTCGCCTGCGCAAAGTTCTGGTGATGACGCCGTCTTGGGCTCCACGGTGACCTTCGTCTCGTAGTCCTCCTGGTCTTGGTCTCGTTGCACTGAAATGGAAACCTTTGCCTGATGCCTTGGTACTCCGCGGCTGCGCTTGCCCCCTTTGCACCAAAGAGGAAAGGAGGACGCTGCGCGGGCTGGCACCCGCCTGGCGCCCTGAGTCATCATGGCTTGCGTCATGGGCACCTCACGAGGTACCCCGCCTTGATCTCTCCGCCTCCTCGTGAGCCAGCCTGACGAGGCCGTGCCTGAGGAAGCTCCGCGTCGTCCGTCCCGCGAGGCTTGGCCCCTCGCGAGGGTCTTGGGTTTGTGTTGGTGAAGATGGGTTGTGCTGGGCCCCCCTTTGAGCCACGCCGCAGGCCGCAGGCAGGCAAGTCTGGGGAACCTGTTCCCAGAACGCCGACAGTAGCCCCCGGGCCCAAGGCGCGCCCGGACTTGGCCGTGCAGGGAGGCGGAAGGGCAAGAGCGAAGCGCCGCGGGCCCTAACAGCCTACGGCCTTGGGCGCCGCGTGGCGGTTGACTGGACGTGGGCGCCTTAGCAACCGCGTGAGTTGATAAAGGAGTGGCATCTGCCTAGGCCCTGCCTCTTGCTTTCCCCGGTTGCTGCTCAGATCCCCTTTCTTGCGCCTCTCCTTCCTTCCTCCGAAATTTCCAGATCTGCTCTGACCGTGCGACCTAGGGAGCCATGGCACCTCGTCAGCCCCCGGCCGCAGCTTGGTACTCGTCTGCCCTGGACTCGCCGAACGTGTCGGAGGCGAGCCTTGCCCGGTTGCGCCGGATGGCGACGGCGTGGGGCATCGACGGGGCGAAGGTGTTCAAGGCCGGCTCCGCCACCCCTGAGGGTCAAAGGAGCACCTTCTATCCGCTCTTCGTAAGTGCCATTGTTGCTGGCCTGGTGCCTCCCTTCTCTGAGTTCTTCTTCTCTATCCTCCGCCATTACAAGCTACAGGCTCTGCATCTCCATCCCAACTCCATCCTTCTCCTGGCAATCTTTGCTTATTATTGCGAGGCCCACGTTGGGGTGCAGCACTCAGTGGCCTTGCTGCGCCACTACTTCTACCTCCGGACCTCTCACGGTACTGCTTCCGCGTGCGCAAGCTTCGTCGCGTACGGCGGCGCCATTGCCATCTCAAACTCTGGGAAGAGGATTGAGGGCTTCAGGAGCAAGTGGATCTTGGTGGATGCTGGGCGCATCCACCCTCAGCTGATCCTGCCCACGGAGCAGCCCACGAGCTCCAGCGACTGGGGTCGAGCGGAGCTCGCGGATCCTCGCGCGAAGATGGTGTTGGAGAAGATGGACGCGGATCTGAGGCCGACCGACATGGCGGCGGCGAAGCTGACCGGCGCGTCGCTGCTGAGGGAGTTCCTGGAGCACCGGCTGGCTCCGCTTCGGCAGTACTCACTTCCAATGTGGAGGCCCCGTCCGAGCCCCGCGGCCTTGGCCGACGGAGACCTGGCTGCGCTCTCCAATCTCTGGTCGGGGGCAATGTGGCGAGGTTGGAGGGCGCTCCTACGCCCTTGTTCCTCCGCGACGACTGGGAGCGGGTGGTGAAGTCCATGCCCGTCTTCAACGGGGAGGGGCCCGTGCCCCTGGAAGCTCCAGAGGGACCGGTGGACGTGCCCTCCGACGACTCCAGCGAAGAGGAGGAAGGAGGGGAGCGGGGAAAAGGGCCTGACTCCAAGGCGACTGACGGAGAGTCGAGGGCTCCCCTCCCCCGGCGCAGGTCCCGCGCTCTCCGCCTCTCTCCGAGCGATGACGATGAGGATGACGACGAAGACGACGACGAGGACAATGACGGGCAGGGCGGCGGGAGCTCGCCCCCGATCCCGAAGAAGGACAGGACCGGGCTGACCTCCCGCGGGTCTCCCCCGGCCCCGAGACGAACCGCAGACGCACCTTCCGCCTCCAAGCTTCCCGAGGTTGACCCTTCCAGCCGGCTTTTAGGCTTCAAATTTGGTCGGAGGCCGCTTGAGCTCACTGGTGACGATCCGTAAGCATTCGATTCCTGTCTTTATCTCTTGCTCTGCTTCTGAGGCTTGACGCCCGCGTTCCTTTGGATAGGCTGGCGCCCGCAGCAAAGAAGCCGAAGGGGGCTCCCGAGGTTCCATCCATGGCGGTGCTTCTGCCTGCGAAAGAGGGTGACCGCGACGCACAGGCTTCTCCTGCCCGGTCGTCCTCGCGAGGCCTGGCTGAGCCGGCTGAGGCGAGCTCAGCCCCCACGGCCCAAGTGGCTCCCGAGGTGCTCTCGCCTACCGCCGCCACCATAGCTGTCGGGGCGCGGCAGACTCCGCCTCAGGATTCTGCGGCCACGTTGCCGCCTTCTCCTCCTACTCCACCGGCCGCTGCCTCTCCGACTCCTTCTGCCGTTCTGGATCGTGCTGTTGCCGAGCTGGACCGACTGCGACATGATCTTCTTGGCGCCGACCCTCGCTTGGTGGCCGGGCGCCTGAAGCTGGCTTCTGGATGGGTTCGCTCCGACGCTTCGATTCGGGCGGCGCTGGTCCAGGCCTCGACGGCATGCGACGAGGAGAAGCAGGCCGTCCTTGAGGCGAAGGCTGCTCGTGATGCAGCCCTGGGGGAGGTGGTCGACGTCCGTGGTCGCTGCAAGGCGCTGGAGGACGGGCTGCAAGGCCTGCGGGATCAGCTCGCGAAAGAGGTCCGCCTTCGCCAAGAGCAGGAAGAAGGTGTGAAGGCTCGCGAGGCGGCCGTCGAGGGCCGGGAGGCCAAGCTCAGGAAGCGCCGCGACTGCCTAGGCGCGCTGGAGCAGGAGTTGGGGGCGAGGAAGGCCAAGCTGGACGACGAGGCCCTGGTTCTTGCCGAGGACCGCGTGGCCTTCACGGAGATGGAGGCGAGGGCTCGCTCCTCACTGAGGACACTTTACGACAGTGGCCTGGAGAGCCCACTGGCTGGCCCCGAGGACGGCCCCGCCAAGCTGCTTCCCTTCCTGGTTCACGCTCTTGAAGATGTCGCCCTTGGCCTTGGCCCCATGGCCGAGGCCGAGGCGCGTGTCCTGTCTTCTGCAGCACTGACGCGGGTCCTCACCCACATCTACCTTCGCGATCCCGGTGTCGACCTTGACGGCCTGCTGGAGCCAGTGAGTGGTGAGCATGCCGCTGTCGCTACCGAGGCCGTGAAGGGTCGCGTGGAGTCTCTGTTGGGGAAGTTCCGGGCCTTCAGCACCAAGCCGGAGCAAGGCGCTGCCGACCCCGCTGCTCCGTGAGGCGAACCCGATCCGCGCTGCTCCACCGCCGATAAGTGACTCCGTCATGGCTCCTGTCCTGCTTTTAGTTCCTGCACATGTATCATGCCTCGGGGAGGCGTTTAAACTTGCGTTGGGCATCGAGATAACAGTGTGGACTATAATATTTGCTTTTGAATTCCTTGGAATTTGCACTTTTCCTTCCTACTTGCTTATGTTCTACGCCGGCAGAGCCCGGCCCCGTGCGTACCTCACCCAGCAATAGTCCCGACCGGAAACCAGGACGGGACCAAGGAGTGAGGGGCTACGTGACAAGTTAGGCTCCTGAGTCGTGATGCTCAGGAGTCCCCCTTGGCGCCCGAACAGCAAGTAGGGAGGTGTGATGCGGGTGGATCTACCGTTCTACGTCTGCAGAGCCCGGCCGCGCGCGTGCCTCACCCAGCGATGGTCCCGACCGGAAACCGGGACGGGGCTACGGAGTGAGGGGCTACGTGACCAGTTAGGCTCCTGAGTCGCGATGCTCAGGAGTCCCCCTTGACGCTCAAACGGCAAGTAGGGAGGTATGATGTGGGTGGATCCACCATTCTACGTCTGCAGAGCCTGGCCGCGCGCGTGCCTCACCCAGCGATGGTCCCGACCGGAAACCAGGACGGGGCCACGGAGTGAGGGGCTACGTGACCAGTTAGGCTCCTGAGTCGCGATGCTCAGGAGTCCCCCTTGACGCTCAAACGGCCTTCGTACCTTGGCTCCGCTCGGGGAGAGACACGCGACGAACCAGGCCCGGGGGGACCTGGCTGGGCGGCGTGCGTCTGGGTGTGACCCAGGCGCAGCCCCCGTGCCCAGCCCCCTCGCGCGGCACTCCCGAGGGGAGGCGTTACGATGAGGCTAGACACTAAGCTCTGGGCTCCCTGAGGTTGATGCGGCCCGGGGGCCACCCTCAGTTGTTTATCACCAGCGCGGAGCATAGTGCTACCGTATGTGTACGGGCATAGCCGCTCCTCGGCAGTGTCGTCAGCCAGCGCGGAGCATGGTGCTTCCACTGGTACATGGGAGGGGGGCCCCCTCCGGGAGGAGCCCCCGGCGTGCACAGCCCCGCCCTGACATGTGGCTGGCACGGTAGGGCCTGGCAAGGTGTATCTGGGCACTCGTGAGCCAGCGCGGGACTCACGGGGCCCTACCTCTAGGCGGGTTGCGCCTGGCACTGGGCCTTATCTTGTGATGTGTCCCTGCAAATTTGGTTAGATGCCTGCACTCTACATCCTCGGGTCCCGGCCCTCGAGCTGGTCTCAGCCGTCGCTGGTATGCCAGGTCGCGATGCCATGGACAAGGCCAGAGGGTGAGGGCTGGAGGGCCAGTAAGAGCCCTGAGTCGCGATGCTCAGGTACCCCCCCTTTAACGTGCAAGTGGTCGGCATGGAGAAGAAGAGGTGCCGTGGACCGACATCGAATAATCATGCATGGTGGGTTTAACGCATAATCAGAAATAAATGCAAATGAGATACATGCCACTGGGCCTGGCCCGAGCGGCTTGGGGATCATGCGGCCCGAGGGGCGCCCCCAACAAGGTAAGCTGACAACATAGAATAAAAAGGGATACACGCCGCAGGGACGGACCCCCGCGGCCTGGGAATAATGCAGCCCTGGGGGGGGCGCTCCCAGTTGGAAGTGAAACTAGAGAGATGTCACCTGATGATGTTTGAGGACGAAGGAGTGTTGGTGTAGCAGACTCGGTGGGCTGCGGAAGCTGATCCTCATGAGCCCCCAGGCCCAGGGGCCTCGGGAGGCTCCGGAGGCGCTGGCGGCTCCTCGCGGACCATCTCCATCTCCGCCAGGGCGGCGGAACGCCTGGCCTCTTGTGCCTCTACGATGCCCCTCATGAGGCGCTGGTACATGTCAGCCGCGCTCGGCAAGCCGTAAGGCATGCGAACGTAGCTGCGGGGTGGACCTCCGCAGCGCCCCACTTGCGAGGGCCAAAGGCACTCCAGGGAGGCGACTTGGTTGAGCCCTGGTACATCGATGCAGACGCGCAACCCGCCATCCTCGCCTGGATGGGGGGCCACTGCTGGTAGGCGACGGCCGCCTCTCATGACTCTTGACTCCTGTAGCTCCTGAATGGCCTTGCCGACGAACTCCTGAGGGTCTGGATCTCCTTGCCTTGTTCCTTCTCGAGGGAAACGTGCTTCAAAACACGCCTCCAGGTGGTGCCCAAGCGCCTCCCTCGTGACCCTAGCTAGGTCGGTGGCCCTCCAGGGGAGAGCCCCCGAGCCCTGCCTGAGGAGGGCGCCGGGCGCGCTTTCCTATGCGATGGAGGGAGGTTCCCCCTGGGCAGGCGCGGGCCCAGAGGGGCCTGCCTCCTGAGGGGCCGGGCCGGACGATGTCTTCTTCTTCTTGGGGGTGGCCTCGGGAAGCCTCCTGCTTCCGCGATCCGGGTCTTCCAGTGATGCGGCCTGAAAGGCTTGTTCCAGGGAACACACCGCGTCCTTCTCTTCACATGGCACCGTGATGACTCCGCCGCTTCCTGGCATCTTGAGGACGTTGTAGCCGTGGTGAGTTACGGCCATGAACTTGGCCAGCGCTGGGTACCCAAGGATGGCGTTGTACGGTAGGCGAATGTGAGCGACGTCGAAGTCGATGAGCTCGGTGCGGTAGTTGTCGCGTGCCCCGAAGGTGACAGGGAGGCGGACCTGCCCAATCGGGACCGTGAAGCCGTTGGTGATACCGGAGAAGGGCTTGGTTGGCTGAAGCTGGTTGTAGGGCACTTGGAGGTTGTTGAATGTTTCCACGGACAGGACGTTGAGCCCCGCCCCGCCATCGATGAGGGTCTTGGTGACCACCACGTTGCTGATGATTGGGGAGCAAAGCATCGGGAGAACTCCGGCTGTAGCCGCACACTTGAGCTGATCTGCTGAGCTGAACATGATGGCGCACGCCGACCACCTGAGAGGGCGCGTGGCTTCGAGCCTGGGGAGGACTGCATTCACTTCGCGGGCGAACTGCTTGAAGATGCGCTGAGAGGCGGGGGCTTGTGCTCCGCCCAAGATGCAGGCGATTGCGCGCGGCTCCTGGAAGCCCCCAGCCTCCTCGTCCTGGTGGCGGTCCTCATTTCTCCTTGGCAGCGGTGGGAGGCCTGCGTTGCCTTGCGGGCGATCCTCGCGAGGCTGATCCCTCCAGTCTCCCTCGCGAGGCTGATCCCTCCATCCTCTCTCGCGAGGTGGGTCTTGCCAGCGATCCTCGCGAGGTTGGTCGCGCCACCCTTGGCGCGGGCCACGGTCTTCCCAGCGTCCTGCGTTCCTTCCTCCTCCTCGACCGTAGCCCCGGTCACCGCGGTCGGGGCGACGGCCGATCCTTCCTTCTCGCACGGCTCGGAGTTCTTGACATTCGTTGGTGTTGTGGGTGTGGAGGTCGAGGTATACGCAGTACCGTCTGCCCTTGGAAGGTTCGGGCTGATCTCTGCCCCGCTTGGTGTCTGGTTCTGCCGCGAGCACGGCAGCCCCCTTGCACTTCACATCCTTGGCCTTGAGCTTCTTCTCCTCTGGGTCTGCGGCAGGCAGCTCGAGGAGGGAGAGGCGCCCTTCCTCAGCCCTGGCGCACTTGTTTGCCAAGTTGAACAGCTCCAAGGAAGTGCACAGGTCTTCATGCATCACCAGCTCCTCCTTCATCTTGACGTCGCGCACGTCGTCGGAGAAGGCTGAGATGATGGCCTCTTCAGTCACCTTGGGAATCTTGAGGTGTGCGTTGTTGAAGCGCTGGATGTACTTCTGCAGGGTCTCCCCGGGTTGTTGCTTGATGCGACGCATGTCGCTCACGGCGGGTGGCCGGTCGCGAGTGCCTTGGAAGTTGGCGATGAAGCGGGTGCGCATCTCGTCCCAGGAGGAGATTGTGCCTGGAGCCAGGTTCAGGAGCCAGGTGTGGGCCCCGTCCTTGAGCGCCATGGGAAACTAGTTCGCCATGACCTTCTCGTCTCCGTTGGCAGCTTCGGTGCCCAGCTCATAGAGCTGGAGGAACTCTGCAGGGTCAGACGTGCCGTCGTAGCGAGGAGGCAAGTCTGGCTTGAACTTGCCGGGCCACGCGACGCTACGTAGTTCGGTGGTGAAGGCGCGACAGCCTGCTGTGGCCACGGGAGGCCTTGGGTGACGGAGAGCCTGGTCTTGCATGTCCCCACGCGCTGCAGCTGAGAGCAGCGCGGGGTCTTTATGCGCGGGAGCAGGAGCATGGTCGCGACATGCTGGAGCAGGGAGCGCCCGGGCAGCTTCTTGCGGGCGAGGGACTTCTTGGCAGCTCTATTCTTGCCGCGCTGGCACCTGACGGAGCGGGTTCCGCCCAGGGGCCACGCGCCTTGGATCCATGGCGTCTTCTTGAGGAGGAGGCGGCCGAGGCACCACCGGAGCCTCGTCGCCCGCGCGGGGTGGGGTGCGGTGCAGTGGAACGGACGGCACAGGAGAGCCCCCTGCGGCATGGACGAGCTCGGCGACGCGGTCGAGCCACTCGTCGTAGACGTCGTCGACGGGACGGTAGCGCAGGAGCTCGTTTGCCGCGATGAGTGCAGCCCGAGCCTCCATGGGCGCGCGGAGTGCGCGGGACGAAGAACCAGCCGGGGCGAGCGAGGGAGTTGCGATGCGGCCGTCTTGCCGCACGGACGGATGCTGGGACGATGCTTGCCGCTCGTCCCCCGCCGGGTCAGTGCCGGCGTTGACGGCAGGTGACGGGGAACGGCGTGGATGCCCGCCGACAGGGGCCGTCTGGGCGACGCGGGAAGCAAGTGCGGCCCGGCGCTCGGCGCGGGCCCGACGAGCGTTAGACATGGGCGTGATGGTCGGAGGAGAACGGGGTGGTGGAAGACGAATCCCGGCGCACCCCTACCTAGCGCGCCAAATGTCGGATTTCGGGTTCCGGCAGACCCTTGAGGTTCAAACACTGGGGTGCGCGCGGAGATTTCGCCTCCAACCTACCTGCACCCCTCCGCCATGCTAGGATCTAAAACTAAGGAAAGAACAACACAAGAGACACATGGTTTATACTGGTTCGGGCCACCGTTGTGGTGTAATACCCTACTCCAGTGTGTGGTGTGGTGGATTGCCTCTTGGGCTGATGCTGATGAACAATACAAGGAAGAACAGCCTCGCAAGGGTCTGTTCTTGGCTGGGGCGATGAACTGCTCGGGGGAGTTCAGTCACCTTTCTCTCTCTCTCTTTCTCTGCTTCCTCCAACCGACCGAACCCTCGAACCCCGAACCCCCTTGCTATGTGGGTGGCTGGTCCTATTTATAGAGGCCCTGGTCCTCTTCCCAAATATCGAGCGAGAAGGGAGCCAACATTGGCGGGCTAATTTGAAGGGGGACAGCAAGTATCAGCTATCCTGACAAAAGTAGTCTTCGCCTGCGCAAAGTTCTGGTGATGACACCGTCTTGGGCTCCATGGTGACCTCCGTCTCGTAGTCCTCCTGGTCTTGGTCTCGTTGCACCGAAATGGCAACCTTTGCCTGATGCCTCAGTACTCCGCGGCTGCACTTGCCCCCTTTGCACCAAAGAGGAAAGGAGGACGCTGCGCGGGCTGGCACCCGCCTGGCGCCCTGAGTCGTCATGGCTTGCATCACGGGAACCTCACGAGGTACCCCGCCTTGATCTCTCCGCCTCCTCGTGAGCCAGCCTGACGAGGCCGTGCCTGAGGAAGCTCCGCGTCGTCCGCCCTGCGAGGCTTGGCCCCTCGCGAGGGTCTTGGGTTTGTGTTGGTGAAGATGGGCCGTGCTGGGCCCCCCCTTTGAGCCACGCCGCAGGCCGCAGGCATGCAAGTCTGGGGACCCCCGTTCCCAGAACGCCGACAAGCAGCACTCGCTGCCAAATCCAGATAGGTGTCCTTCGCACTCCACATCCGGTCCAATGGAGCAAACTTCGGATCGCCAAACTTCCTCTGCAGCATAAAGGGCTTTCCAGCCGCAATCTGTCCAGCCTGACGCAGCTCCTCCTTCGCAGCTCTCATCGCAGAGCGAGCGTCCTTGGCATCAACAATGGCCTTCTCTAAGTCCGTTTGTCTCGCCCGGTCTTCTTTCTCAAGAGACTTGCAACGGTCAGCAACGCTTTTTAACTTCACGGCCATCTCGGCCATCTCCTTCTTGCTTCGGCAGTGAGCAGCCTGTTCGGCTTTCAGCTCTTCAAGTGCCTTCTCGGCAGCCGCATCACTTGTCCTGGCTTGTTCCTTAGCTCGGGCAAGTTCCGCCCGGAGACTCTCCACGGCGGCCGCACCATCTGCGTCAAGCACACACATTGTAAGATACTGGCATAAAAGCTCCTCTTACCAGATGCCGCCCGAGGAATTGCATACCTTGAGCATCATCAAGTCGCTCGTTGACGAGCGCGATGTCGGCATCTGCCACGTCAAGTTGCCGCTTTAGTTCGGCAAAATCATCAGTTCGGCTCGATTCCGGACACTTCGCCACCTATATACAAAGGCGAAAATTAGACCTGGGATTATGATCCTCTGCGCGCCGTCAATTTTGACAACGCACAGAGTCTCAGGGGCTACTATCTACACAGGGCGCATCTTGTTTATGCGCAACTGACAAAGAAGTACATTATCAAACGTACCTCAAAACCCGTCAGCAAACTTCTGACGGCCTCATGCAATCCGCTTTCCGCGGACGAAATCCTTCCAATCACCGTACCCATCAATGCACGGTGCTCCTCTGAGATATAAGCTCGCCCCAGCAGAATCATCAGCTCCTCCGACCGCGCACCAGACGGTGCCGGACTCGCCCTATGACCTCCATCGAAGGCAGGACGCGGAGAACCTTGGGGGGCCATATGGCTACCTTCCACCCCTGCCAGATTCGGAGAAACCCTCCGCGACGACACCTCAGGGTCTCCCGCCTCGCTAGGCGGTACGGCAGGGGGATGCGTTCCACTCTCCATCATCTCTGGAAGAAGATCCCCCGAAGACGATCTCTGCTGAGAAGGGCTGAGGTCCGAGTTACAAGGTAAAATTTCGGTTAATCTTCTCAGATAAAAAGTAAGGATTTCTCTCATCCCTCTAAAGGAAAATCTTTCTCTACGTACGGCTCGCTGGAGGGCTGATCCCTTTGGGGGAGTAGTTCGGCCGAGGATCTCCCCGGCGCCGGACCCTCTGACGAGGACTTCTTCCCCCGCTTTGAGGCCATGGTCTCCAGGTCGCCAGAGGCGGCCCTCTTCTTCCCCCTAGGAGAGGAATTGTCGGTTCCTCCCTTCGGAGCAGCCTCCTTCGAGGAGGCCATAGTTTCCTTGTCCTCCCCCTCACTTCCCTCCAAAGGCACGATCTTCAACATCCTGACTAGCACGGGATCCGGCCTGGTCTCAGGAAGGGGAGCCGGGCACCTGATCAGCTTCGCCTTCGCTACCCACTCCTGTTTAAAAGGACAACTCTTTTAGGGGCGAGTTTATGACAATTTTATGGATAGCGAGTCCGGGCACAAGGTTACTTACTTGAGTATCCGAGCGATTGCAGCTTAAACCTGCGTCCTCGGTCAAATCCGGACACATTGCTTGTGATCCGAAGAACATTTTATACATCTCCACGGGCGTTGCGCCCATAAAATGCTGGAGAGCTCGTGGTCCCTCCGGATTAAACTCCCACAGACGAAGGGAGCGGCATTTGCCGGGCAATGTTCGGCGAATCAGCATGACCTGCATCACCTTGACCAGGTTGAGGTCTCTTTCTAAGAGATCCCTAATGCGGCCCTACAACAGGGGCACGTATTTGGATAACCCCCAATCTAATCCTTTGTTGACCCATGACGCTAGCCGTGGTGGGGGACCCGAACGAAAGGCAGGAGGTGCCACCCACTTGGCGCTCCTGGGAGCGGTGATATAGAACCACTCTTGTTGCCACAAGCCGAGCTCCTCTTGAAAGGAGCCCTCGGGCCATGGAGCATCGACATTCTTACTTATGACAGCACCTCCGCACTCTGCGTGCCGTCCCTCGATCATCTTCGGCTCCACTCCAAAAGTCTTGAGCCATAATCCGAAGTGAGGAGTAACACGGAGGAACGCTTCACACACAACGATGAATGAGGAAATGTGGAGGATGGACTCCGGAGCTAGGTCATGAAATTCCAGCCCATAATAGAACATCAGCCCCCTCACGAAGGGATCCATCGGGAAGCCTAAACCCCGAAGGAAGTGAGACATGAACACTATGCTCTCACCAGGCTGGGGACTGGGAATAGCCTGCCTTTGAGCAGGCAACCTATGCGAAATTTCGGCGGTCAAAAACTTAGCCTCTCTCAACCTTAGCACGTCCTCCTCCGTGATGGAGGAGGGCATCCACCGGCCTTGAGGGTCGGAACCGGACATTGTCGAAGGTCCGAAGCGCCTGGAATCTGGAGCCTAGGGTGTTGGAACTCGAGGCGACAGGCGAACTTATTTTGAGATTGGAGAAAAGGAGTAAGGCCTTGGTCTCTTTATAAGAGGTTGAATACCAGGAGCCCTCCCCGTAACCGTTTGGGACTCGCCTTTAATCGAGAAAACATGCTAACGGGCACGATTGGGTTACCCACGTCCGTATTGATGAGAATCCCGTAAATAAAGGGGACACGATCTCTGCTTTGACAAGACGTGCCAAGGAAACCGCCTCGCAAAACACGCTGAGGTGGAAAAGCAAAAACGATTCGAACAAAGGCTTGGCCGTAGTGTGATGTCATGCTGCAGAATACGTCAGCAGATTAGATTTGTGTTAATATTATTCTCTCTGTGGCAATACGTGGAAACTTATTTTGCAGAGCCGGACACTACTCTTGGTGTTTACAAACTTTTATGAAGAATTTGGAGGAGGAACCCGCCTTGCAATGCCGAAGACAATTTGCGCGCCGGACTCGTCGTCATTGAAGCCTGGTTCAGGGGCTACTGAGGGAGTCCTGGATTAGGGGGTGTTAGCCAGACTACCTTCAGCCGAACTCCAGGACTATGAAGATACAAGATTGAAGACTCCGTCCCGTGTCCGGATGGGACTTTCCTTGGCGTGGAAGCCAAGCTTGGCGATGCGGATATTCAAGATCTCCTACCATTGTAACCGACTTTGTGTAACCCTAACCCTCTCCGGTGTCTATATAAACCAGAGGGTTTTAGTCCGTAGGACAACTTCATCATACAATAATCATACCATAGGCTAGCTTCTAGGGTTTAGCCTCCTCGATCTCGTGGTAGATCTACTCTTGTACTACCCATATCATCAATATTAATCAAGCAGGACGTAGGGTTTTACCTCCATCAAGAGGGCCCGAACCTGGGTAAAACATTGTGTCCCTTGTCTCCTGTTACCATCCGGCCTAGACGCACAGTTCGGGACCCCCTACCCAAGATCCGCCGGTTTTGACACCGACAATGACCATAAAACATATCTCTCATATAAATAGAACAACCATTATTCTCGGATTTAAATGAGTAGCCATCTCGAATTAAACGAGATCCTGAGGATCATCCTCATAGCTGCCAAGAAAGATTATGTCCTAGAAGCACCGCTAGGTGACGCACCCGTCCCACAGAACCAAGACGTTATGAACGCTTGGCAGTCACGTGCTGATGATTACTCCCTCGTTCAGTGCGGCATGCTTTACAGCTTAGAACCGGGGCTCCAAAAGTGTTTTGAGAGACACGAAGCATATGAGATGTTCGAAGAGCTGAAAATGGTTTTTCAAGCTCATGCCCGGGTCAAGAGATATGAAGTCTCCGAAAAGTTCTTCAGCTGTAAGATGGAGGAAAATAGTTCTGTCAGTGAGCACATACTCAAAATGTCTGGGTTGCATAACCGCTTGACTTAGCTGGGAGTTAATCTCCCGGATGACGCTGTCATTGACATAATCCTTCAGTCGCTTCCACCGAGCTACAAGAGCTTTGTGATGAACTTCAATATGCAGGGGATGGAAAAGACCATTCCTGAGGTATATTCAATGCTGAAATCAGCAGAGGTAGAAGTCAAAAAGGAACATCAAATGTTGATGGTGAATAAAACCACTAAGTTCAAGAAAGGCAAGGGTAAGAAGAACTTCAAGAAGGACGGCAAGGGAGTTGCCGCGCCCGGTAAGCAAGCTGCCGGGAAGAAGCCAAAGAATGGACCCAAGCCCGAGACTGAGTGTTTTTATTGCAAGGGAAGTGGTCACTGGAAGCGGAACTGCCCCAAATACTTAGCGGACAAGAAGGCCGGCAACACGAAAGGTATATGTGATATACATGTAATTGATGTGTACCTTACCAGTACTCGTAGTAGCTCCTGGGTATTTGATACCGGTGCGGTTGCTCACATTTGTAACTCAAAGTAGGAGCTGTGAAATAATCGGAGACTGGCGAAGGACGAGGTGACGATGCGCGTCGGGAATGGTTCCAAGGTCGATGTGATCGCCGTCGGCACGCTACCTCTACATTTACCTACGGGATTAGTTTTAAACCTCAATAATTGTTATTTAGTGCCAGCTTTGAGCATGAACATTGTATCAGGATCTCTTTAAATCCGAGAATAATGGTCGTTCTATTTATATGAGAGATATGTTTTATGGTCATGCTCCAATGGTGAATGGTTTATTCTCAATGAATCTCGAGCATAATGCTACACATATTCATAGTGTGAATACCAAAAGATGTAAGGTTGATAATGATAGTCCCACATACTTGTGGCACTGCCGCCTTGGTCACATAGGTGTCAAACGCATGAAGAAGCTCCATGCAGATGGACTTTTAGAGTCTCTTGATTACGAATCATTTGACACGTGCAAACCATGCCTCATGGGTAAAATGACCAAGACTCCGTTCTCAGGAACAATGGAACGAGCAACCAACTTATTGGAAATCATACATACTGATGTGTGCGGTCCAATGAGTGTTGAGGCTCGCGGTGGCTATCGTTATGTTCTCACCCTCACTGATGACTTGAGTAGATATGGGTATGTCTACTTAATGAAACACAAGTCTGAGACCTTTGAAAAGTTCAAGGAATTTCAGAGTGAGGTTGAGAATCAACGTGACAGGAAAATCAAGTTCTTGCGATCAGATCGTGGGGGAGAATACTTGAGTCACGAATTTGGCACACACTTTTTGGAATAGTTTCACAACTCACGCCGCCTGGAACACCTCGGCGTAATGGTGTGTCCGAACATCATAATCGCGCTCTATTAGATATGGTGTGATCTATGATGTCTCTTACCGATTTACCGCTGTCATTTTGGGGCTATGCTTTAGAGACTGCCGCATTCACTTTAAATAGGGCTCCCTCAAAATCCATTGAGATGACACCGTATGAATTATGGTTTGGGAAGAAACCTAAACTGTCGTTTCTAAAATTTTGGGGATGCGATGCTTATGTCAAGAAACTTCAACCTGAAAAGCTCGAACCCAAATCGGAAAAATGCGTCTTCATAGGGTACCCTAAAGAAACCGTTGGGTATACCTTCTACCTCAGATCCAAAGGCAAGATCTTTGTTGCCAAGAATGGGTCCTTTCTAGAGAAAGAGTTTCTCTCGAAAGAAATAAGTGGGAGGAAAGTAGAACTTGATGAAGTATTGCCTCTTGAACCGGTAAGTGGCGCAGCTCAAGAAAATGTTCCTGAAGTGCCTGCACCGACTAGAGAGGAAGTTAATGATGATGATCATGAAACTTCAGATCAAGTTGCTACTGAACTTCGTAGGTCCACGAGGACACGTTCCGCACCAGAGTGGTACGGCAACCCTGTCTTGGAAATCATGTTGTTAGACAACGGTGAACCTTCAAACTATGAAGAAGCGATGGCAGGCCCGGATTCCGACAAATGGCTGGAAGCCATGAAATCCGAGATAGGATCCATGTATGAAAACGAAGTATGGACTTTGACTGACTTGCCCGATGATCGGCGGGCCATAGACAATAAATGGACCTTTAAGAAGAAGACAGACGCGGATGGTAATGTGACCATCTATAAAGTTCGGCTTGTCGCTAAGGGTTATCGACAAGTTCAAGGGGTTGACTACGATGAGACTTTCTCACCCATAGCGAAGCTGAAGTCCGTCCGAATCATGTTAGTAATTTCCGCATTCTATGATTATGAGATATGGCAAATGGACGTCAAAACGGCATTCCTTAATGGTTTCCTTAAGGAAGAATTGTATATGATCCAGTCGGAAGGTTTTGTCGATCCTAAAATGCTGACAAGGTGTGCAAGCTCCAATGCTCGATTTATGGGCTGGTGCAAGCATCTCGGAGTTGGAACATTCGTTTTGATGAGATGATCAAAGTGTTTGGGTTTATGCAGACTTATGGAGAAGCCTGCATTTACAAGAAAGTGAGTGGGAGCTCTGTAGCATTTCTCATATTGTATGTGGATGACATACTGTTGATGGGAAATGATATAGAATTCTTGGAAAGCATAAAGGCCTACTTGAACAAGTGTTTTTCAATGAAGGACCTTGGAGAAGCTGCTTATATATTAGGCATCAAGATCTATAGAGATAGATCGAGACGCCTCATTGGTCTTTCACAGAGTACGTACCTTGACAAGATATTGAAGAAGTTCAAAATGGATCAGTCAAAGAAGGGGTTCTTGCCTGTATTGCAAGGTACGAGATTGAGCACGGCTCAATGCCCGACCACGGCAGAAGATAGAGAAAAGATGAGTGTCGTCCCCTATGCCTCAGCCATAGGGTCTATCATGTATGCTATGCTGTGTACCAGACCTAATGTAAACCTTGCCGTAAGTTTGGTAGGAAGGTACCAAAGTAATCCCAGCATGGAACACTGGACAGCGGTCAAGAATATCCTGAAATACCTGAAAAGGACTAAGGAAATGTTTCTCGTTTATGGATGTGATGAACAGCTCGTTGTAAAGGGTTACGTCGATGCTAGCTTCGACACAAATCTGGATGACTCTAAGTCACAGACTTGATACGTGTATATTTTGAATGGTGGGGCAGTAAGCTGGTGCAGTTGCAAGCAAAGCGCTGTGGCGGGATCTACATGTGAAGCGGAGTACATGGCAGCCTCGGAGGCAGCATAAGAAGCAGTCTGGGTGAAGGAGTTCATTACCGACCTAGGAGTCATACCCAATGCGGCCGGCCCGATGACTCTCTTCTGTGACAACACTGGAGCTATTGCTCTTGCCAAGGAGCCCAGGTTTCACAGGAAGACCAGGCATATCAAGCGTCGCTTCAACTCCATTCATGAAAGTGTTCAAAATGGAGACATAGAGATTTGTAAAGTACATACGGACCTGAATGTGGCAGATCCGTTGACTAAACCTCTCCCTAGAGCAAACATGATCAACACCAGAACTGCATGGGTGTTCGATTCATCACAATGTAACTAGACTATTGACTCTAGTGCAAGTGGGAGACTGTTGGAAATATGCCCTAGAGGCAATAATAAAATGGTTATTATTATATTTCATTGTTCATGATAATTGTCTATTGTTCATGCTATAATTGTGTTATCCGGAAATCGTAATACATGTGTGAATACATAGACCACAACACGTCCCTAGTGAGCCTCTAGTTGACTAGCTCGTTGATCAAAAGATAGTCATGGTTTCCTGACTATGGACATTGGATGTCATTGATAACTGGATCACATCATTAGGAGAATGATGTGATGGACAAGACCCAATCCTAAGCATAGCTCAAAGATCATGTAGTTCGTTTGCTGTAGCTTTTCTGAATGTCAAGTATCATTTCCTTAGACCATGAGATTGTGCAACTCCCAGATACCGTAGGAGTGACTTGGGTGTGCCAAACGTCACAACGTAACTGGGTGACTATAAAGGTACATTACAGGTATCTCCGAAAGTGTCTGTTGGGTTGGCATGAATCGAGACTGGGATTTGTCACTCTGTATGACGGAAAGGTATCTCTGGGTCCACTCGGTAATGCATCATCATAATGAGCTCAATGTGATCAAGTGGTTGATCACGAGATCATGCATTACAGTACGAGTAAAGTGACTTGCCGGTAACGAGACTGAACAAGGTATTGGGATACCGACGATCGAGTCTCGGGCAAGTAACGTACCGATTGACAAAGGGAATTGTATACGGATTGATTGAATCCTCGACATCGTGGTTCATCCGATGAGATCATCATGGAGCATGTGGGAGCCAACATGGGTATCCACATCCCGCTGTTGGTTATTGACCGGAGAGTCGTCTCGGTCATGTCTGCATGTCTCCCGAACCCGTAGGGTCTACACACTTAAGGTTCGGTGACGCTAGGGTTGTTAGGAAGACTTGTATGTGATTACCGAATGTTGTTCGGAGTCCCGGATGAGATCCCGGATGTCACGAGGAGTTCCGGAATGGTCCGGAGGTGAAGATTTATATGTAGGAAGTTGTCATACGGTCACCGGAAAGGTTCGGGGGCATATCGGTATTGTACCGGGGCCACCGAAGGGGTTCCGGGGGTCCACCGGGAGGGGCCACCTCTCTCGGAGGGCCTAATGGGCTGTAGAGGAAAGGGAACCAGCCCTACATGGGCTGACCGCATCCCCCCCTTGGGCCCATGCGCCTAGGGTTGGGAGGGAAACCCTAAAGGGGGCGCCCCCCTTGCTTGGGGGGCAAGCCCCCTCCCCTTGGCCGCCGCCCCCCTCTAGATCTCATCTAGAGGGGGACGGCCCCCTTCCTCCTTCCCCTATAAATACAGGGGCAAGGGGAGGGCTGCACACAACATCCAAGGCTCAACCCCTCCCCTCCCCAACACCTCTCCTCCTCCATAAGAGCTTGGCGAAGCCCTGTCGGAGTACTGCAGCTTCACCACCACCACGCCGTCGTGCTGCTGTTGGAGCCCTCTTCCTCAACCTCTCCATCCTCCTTGCTGGATCAAGGCGTGGGAGACGTCCTCGCTCCGTACGTGTGTTGAATGCAGAGGTGTCGTCCGTTCGGCGCTAGGATCTTCGGTGATTTGGATCACGACGAGTACGACTCCATCAACCCCGTTCTCTTGAATGCTTCCGCTCGTGATCTACAAGGGTATGTAGATGCACTCCTCTCTCCCTCGTTGCTAGATGACTCCATAGATTGATCTTGGTGATGCGTAGAAAATTTTAAAATTCTGCTACGTTCCCCAACAATATCTAGGGGGAGAATCTTCATCATCACTTTCATCAATATTATCAGTTTCAATAATTTCATTCTCTCTAGCCCTAGCAAGTTGTTCATCAAGAAATTCACCAAGTGGCACAGTAGTATCAACCATAGAAGTAGTTTCATCATAAGTATCATGCAAAGCAGAAGTGGCATCATCAATAACATGCGACATATCAGAATTAATAGCAGAAGCAGGTTTAGGTGTCGCAAGCTTACTCAAAACAGAAGGTGAATCAAGTGCAGAGCTAGATGGCAGTTCCTTACCTCCCCTCGTAGTTGAGGGAAAAATCTTGGTTCTTTGATCTTTCAAGTTCTTCATAATGATAAGCAGATATAAATCCCAAGTGACTCAAAGAATAGAGCTATGCTCCCCGGCAACGGCGCCAGAAAAAGTTCTTGATAACCCACAAGTATAGGGGATCACAACAGTTTTAGAGGGTAGAGTATTCAACCCAAATTTATTGATTCGACACAAGGGGAGCCAAAGAACATTCTCAAGTATTAGTAGCTGAGTTGCCAATTCAACCACACCTAGATAACTTAATATTTGCAGCAAAGTATTTAGTAGCAAAGTAATATGATAGTAGTGGTAACGGTAGCAAAAGTAACGGTAGCAACGGAAAAGTAAATAAGCGAAGAACAATATATGGAAAGCTCGTAGGCAAAGGATCGGTGATAGAGAATTATGTCAGATGCGATCGATCATGCAACAGTTATAACATAGGGTGACACAGAGCTAGCTCCAATTCATCAATGTAATGTAGGCATGTATTCCGAATATAGTCATACGTGCTTTTGGAAAAGAACTTGCATGACATCTTTTGTCCTACCCTCCCGTGGCAGCGGGGTCCTATTGGAAACTAAGGGATATTAAGGCCTCCTTTTAATAGAGTACCGGGCCAAAGCATTAACACATAGTGAATACACGAACTCCTCAAACTACGGTCATCACCAGGAGTGGTCCCGATTATTGTCACTTCGGGGTTGCCGGATCATAACACATAATAGGTGACTATAGACTTGCAAGACAGGATCACGAACTCTCATATATTCATGAAAACATAATAGGTTCAGATCTAAAATCATGGCACTCGGGCCCTACTGACAAGCATTAAGCATAGCAAAGTCACAACAACATGAATCTCAGAACATAGTGGATACTAGGGATCAAACCCTAACAAAACTAACTCAATTACATGATAAATCTCATCCAACCCATCACCGTCGAGCAAGCCTATGATGGAATTACACACGCACGGCGGTGAGCATCATGAAATTGGTGATGGAGGAAGGTTGATGATGACGATGGCGATGGATTCCCCTCTCCGGAGCCCCGAACGGACTCCAGATCAGCCCTCCCGAGGGAGTTTAGGGCTTGGCGGCGGCTCCGTATCGTAAAACGCGATGAATCCTTCTCTCTGATATTTTTTCTCCCCGAAAGTGAATATATGGAGTTGAAGTTGAGGTCGGTGGAGCATCAGGGGGCCCATGAGGCAGGGGGCGCGCCCAGGGGAGGGGGGGCGCCCCCACCCTCGTGGACAGGGTGTGGGCCCCCTGATGTGGATCTTTCTTCCAGTATTTTTTATATATTCCAAAATAATTCTCCGTTGATTTTCAGGTCATTTCGAGTACTTTTATTTCTGCACGAAAATAACACCATGGCAATTCTGCTGAACACAGCGCCAGTCCGGGTTAGTTCCATTCAAATCATGCAAGTTAGAGTACAAAACAATGGCAAAAGTGTTTGGAAAAGTAGATATGACGGAGACGTATCAGAAGGATATGCCTATATATAGATAGTAGCCCCTGAGACTCTATTTGGGTCTTTGGAAAAAAGAGCCAAATAGAGGATCAAATAGTCACCGGAGATAACGCGTTCATCTATTTTTATAAACATGCTTCACCGTTGGCGGCTTCAGCTAAGGATGCTGAAGTATCCGAACTCCAGCGGAAACTGAAGCTGGCTGACGATGAGATCGACCGTATCAACAAGCGGTTCGATGAGGCCCAGGGCATGCTTTTTGTTTTTTAAAGAGACCCCTTTACAATCCGAAGTTATAATGCGAACTCAGAGTTTAAGCTCATGCGCTGCTACGTAAATGGTTGTAGGCAACGTGACCGAGGTCGAGGCCCTCAAGAATGCCCTTGTTGAAGCCAAGGAGGAGGCGAGGGCAAGCAAAATAGCCGCGGAGAAAGCGGCTGCGGATGTAGAGGCCGAAAAGGCCGCCTGCCTTCACTATGAGGCGAGGGTGACCGAAGTAGAGCAGGCGCTCCAGGAAGCCGCCACCAAGTGTGAGTCCTTGGAGGAGAGCAACAAGGCCCAAGCGGCCGAGCTCACCAAGGCTCTTCAAGCTGCGAAGGAGGCTCGGTCCGAGTCCTGAGCGGCTCGCGAGGAGATCAAACAAGCCAGACAGATAGCGACTGGTAAGCCTTTTCTTTTACAGAGTATATTCGGCGGTCGGAGATATGCTTTGCTAAATCGACTGTGGAGTGCTCCAAATGCTTTTGCGGATCTCCCGAGGAGTGCTGCCGACGCCGCCGAGTATTTCCAGGCCCAAGAAGGGAACGCGACGGAGAAGCTCTTCTGGCTGCAGTACTTGGCACCGGAGCGGCCAGCACTGCTGAATAATCAGATGATGCAGCTGGCAAAGCTGCACAGGATGTCCGGTTTGGCCATGAAGGACATCATAGTCCGGTTGTGTCCAGCCAGACCCATTCTGAACAGCTACTTTGGCCTGGTCAAGCGATTCGGCAACGCCTTGCCCCGAATAGGGGCAGTAAAGCGCTCACATGCATTGAGGGCGCGGGGATGGCCTTTGCCCGTGTCAAGATGCACTGGGCAAAGATGAAGGCCGCCGACGTAGCTGTTGAAGGTCCGCCCGGGGACAAGGTCCACCGCACGCCAGAGCGCTACTTCAACGATGTCCTTGAGGGTGCCCGTTTGATAGAGGGTCAATGCTCGAAGGATATTATGTTTGAGTAAATGTATCTGAGCCACCCATGCATTTTATCATAAATCGAGGCTTTTGTAATATATTTGTGCCTGTTATCTTGAATTACTTCTCCTCCTGTGCGGCCGTTTTTATCTTTGAGAGTTTGCCAGTCGTCGGCTTCAGCCCCCACGTAACTAGTACGGGGGTGTTCGCGATAGCACATAATCACTCTTGACCCAACGTATTGGTCCGTAAAGGAGGTGTTAGTTCGGCGAGCGAGGCAATCGGACTATGCGGTTTTACCACTCTCACTTAGCCATAGGAGTTTTGTTGGGGAACGCAGTAATTTAATTTTTTTCCCTACACACACGCAAGATCCATCTAGGTGATGCATAGCAACGAGAGGGGAGAGTGTTGTCCACGTACCCTCGTAGACCGTAAGCGGAATCGTTATGACAACGCGGTTGATGTAGTCGTATGTCTTAACAGTCCGACCGACCCTAGCACCGAAGGTACGACACCTCCGTGATCTGCACACGTTCAGCTCGGTGACGTCCCACAAACTCTAGATCCAGCTGAGGTCGAGGGAGAGTTTTGTCAGCACGACGGCGTGATGACGGTGATGATGAAGTTACCGACGCAGGGCTTCGCCTAAGCTCTACAACGATATGACCGAGGTGGAAATCTGCGGAGGGGGGCACCGCACATAGCTAAACAATCAACTTGTGTGTTCTAGGGTGCCCCCTTCCCCACGTATATAAAGGAGGGAGGGGGAGGCCGACCGGCCCTCTAGGCGCGCCAAGGGGGGAGGAGTCCTCCTCCTAGTAGGAGTAGGACTCCCCCCTTTCCTAGTCCCACTAGGAAAAGAAGGAAGAGGGAGAAGGAGAAAGGAAAGGGGGGCCGCCCCCCCACCCAATTCGGATTGGGCTTGGGGGGGGGGGGGCGCCCTCCACCTGGCTGCCTCCTCTTCTCTCCCACTAAGTCCCAATAAGGCCCATTGACTCCCAGGGGGGGTTCCGGTAACCCCCCCGGTACTCCGGTAAATGCCCGAACTCATTCGGAACCCTTCCGATGTCCAAACATAGCCTTCCAATATATCGATCTTTATGTCTCGACCATTTCGAGACTCCTCGTCTTGTCCGTGATCACATCTGAGACTCCAATCTACCTTCGGTACATCAAAACACATAAACTCATAATACCGATCGTCATCGAACGTTAAGCGTGCAGACCCTACGGGTTCGAGAACTATGTAGACATGACCGAGACCCATCTTCGGTCAATAACCAATAGCGGAACCTGGATGATCATATTGGTTCCTACATATTCTACAAAGATCTTTATCGGTCAGACCGCATAACAACATACGTTGTTCCCTTTGTCATCGGTATGTTACTTGCCCGAGATCCGATCATCGGTATCTCAATACCTAGTTCAATCTCGTTACTGGCAAGTCTCTTTACTCGTTCCGTAATTCATCATCCCGTAACTAACTCATTAGTCACATTGCTTGCAAGGCTTATAGTGATGTGCATTACCGAGAGGGCCCAGAGATACCTCTCCGATACACGGAGTGACAAATCCTAATCTTGATTTATGCCAACTCAACAAACACCATCAGAGACACCTGTAGAGCATCTTTATAGTCACCCAGTTATGTTGTGACGTTTGATAGCACACAAAGTGTTCCTCCGGTATTCGGGAGTTGCATAATCTCATAGTCATAGGAACATGTATAAGTTATGGAGAAAGCAATAGCAATGAACTAAACGATCATAGTGCTAAGCTACTGGATGGGTCAAGTCAATCACATCATTCTCTAATGATGTGAACCCGTTCATCAAATGACAAATCTTTGTCCATGGCTAGGAAACTTAACCATCTTTGATTAACGAGCTAGTCAAGTAGAGGTATACTAGTGACACTCTTTTTGTCTATGTATTCACACATGTACTAAGTTTCCGGTTAATATAATTCTAGCATGAATAATAAACATTTATCATAAGGAAATATAAATAACAACTTTATTATTGCCTCCAGGGCATATTTCCTCCAGTCTCCCACTTGCACTAGAGTCAATAATCTAGATTACATTGTAATGATTCTAACACCCATGGAGTCTTGTTACTGATCATGTTTTGCTCGTGAGAGAGGCTTAGTCAACGGGTCTGCAACATTCAGATCCGTATGTATCTTGCAAATCTCTATGTCTCGCTCCTTGACTTGATCGCGGATGGAATTGAAGCGTCTCTTGATGTGCTTGGTTCTCTTGTGAAATCCGGATTCCTTTGCCAAGGCAATTGCACCAGTATTCTCACAAAAGATTTTCATTGGACCCGATGCACTAGGTATGACACCTAGATCGGATATGAACTCCTTCATCCAGACTCCTTCGTTTGCTACTTCCGAAGCAGCTATGTACTCCGCTTCACACGTAGATCCCGCCACGACGCTCTGCTTGGAACTGCACCAACTGACAACTCCACCATTCAATAAAAATACGTATCCGGTTTGTGACTTAGAGCCATCCGGGTCAGTGTCAAAGCTTGCATCGACGTAACCGTTTACGACGAGCTCTTTGTCACCTCCATAAACGAGAAACATATCCTTAGTCCTTTTCAGGTATTTTAGGATGTTCTTGACCATTGTCCAGTGATCCACTCCTGGATTACTTTGGTACCTCCCTGCTAAACTAATAGCAAGGCACACATCAGGTCTGGTACACAACATTGCATACATGATAGAACCTATGGCTGAAGCATAGGGAATGACTTTCATTTTCTCTCTATCTTCTGCAGTGGTCGGGCATTGAGTCTGACTCAACTTCACACCTTGTAACACAGGCAAGAACCCTTTCTTTGCTTGATCCATTTTGAACTTCTTCAAAACTTTATCAAGGTATGTGCTTTGTGAAAGTCCAATTAAGTGTCTTGATCTATCTCTATAGATCTTGATGCCCAATATATAAGCAGCTTCACCGAGGTCTTTCATTGAAATATTCTTATTCAAGTATCCTTTTATGCTATTCAGAAATTCAGTATCATTTCCGATCAGCAATATGTCATCCACATATAATATCAGAAATGCTACAGAGCTCACACTCACTTTCTTGTAAATACAGGCTTCTCCAAAAGTTCGTATAAAACCATATGCTTTGATCACACTATCAAAGCATATATTCCAACTCCGAGAGGCTTGCACCAGTCCATAAATGGATCGCTGGAGCTTGCACACTTTGTTAGCACCTTTTGGATCGACAAAACCTTCTGGTTGCATCATATACAACTCTTCTTTAAGATATCCTTTAAGGAATGCAGTTTTGACATCCATTTGCCAAATTTCATAATCACAAAATGCGGCAATTGCTAACATGATTCGGACGGACTCAAGCATCGCTACGGGTGAGAAGGTCTCATCATAGTCAACTCCTTGAACTTGTCAAGAACCTTTTGCAACAAGTCGAGCTTTGTAGACAGTAATATTACCGTCAGCGTCAGTCTTCTTCTTGAAGATCCATTTATTCTCTATGGCTTGCCGATCATCGAGCAAGTCAACCAAAGTCCACACTTTGTTCTCATACATCGAGCAAGTCAAGCCATTTTGCGGAATCTGGGCTCATCATCGCTTCCTCATAGTTCATAGGTTCGTCATGGTCAAGTAACATGACCTCCAGAATAGGATTACCTTACCACTCTGGTGCGGATCTTACTCTAGTTGACCTACGAGGTTCGGTAGTAACTTGATCAGAAGTTTCATGGTCATCATCATTAGCTTCCTCACTTACTGGTGTAGGAATCACTGGAACTGATTTCTATGATGAACTACTTTCCAATAAGGGAGTAGGTACAGTTACCTCATCAAGTTCTACTTTCCTCCCACTCACTTTTTTTGAGAGAAACTCCTTGTCTAGAAAGGATCCATTCTTAGCAATGAATATCTTGCCTTCGGATCTGTGATAGAAGGTGTACCCAACAGTCTCCTTTGGGTATCCTATGAAGACACATTTCTCCGATTTGGGTTCGAGCTTATCAGGCTGAAACTTTTTCACATAAGCATCAGAGCCCCAAACTTTAAGAAACGACAACTTGGGTTTCTTGCCAAACCACCGTTCGTAAGGTGTCGTCTCAACGGATTTCGATGGTGCCCTATTTAACGTGAATGCAGCCGTCTCTAAAGCATAACCCAAAAACGATAGCGGTAAATCAGTAAGAGACATCATAGATCGCACCATATCTAATAAAGTGCGGTTACGATGCTCGGACACACCATTACGCTGTGGTGTTCCAGGTGGCGTGAGTTGCGAAACTATTCCGCATTGTTTCAAATGAAGACCAAACTCATAACTCAAATATTCACCTCCATGATCATATCGTAGAAACTTATTTTTCTTGTTATGATGATTTTCCACTTCACTCTGAAATTCTTTGAACTTTTCAAATGTTTCAGACTTATGTTTCAGCAAGTAGATATACCCATATCTGCTCAAATCATCTGTGAAGGTAAGAAAATAACGATACCTGATACGTTTCCAACGTATCTATAATATAAAGTATTCATGCCATGTTTATAATAGTTTTATATGATTTTGGTATGATTTGATTAGAACTAACCTGGACTGACGCTATTTTCAGCAGAATTACCGTGGTGTTGTTTTTGTGCAGAAATAAAAGTTCTCGGAATGCAATGAAAATCAACTAAGAATTTTTCTAGAAAATATAAAAAATATTGGAACAAAAATCTACCGGAGGGGAGTCCCGTGGGCCCCACAAGGGTGGGGGGCGCGCCCCTGTGCCTCGTGGACGACCCTCGACGCCAACCTCTCCTATAAATACCCAAACCTCCAGAAAATAACCTAGATCAGAAGTTCCGCCACCGCAAGCCTCTGTAGCCACGAGAAATCAATCTAGGCCCTCTCTGGCACCCTGTCGGAGGGGGCCATCATCACCGAAGGGCATGGAGGAGGATCCCAGAGGGGCCATCATCACCATGAAGGCCAAGTATCAGAGGGGGAACCTATCCCCATCCAGGGGGAGGCCATGGAGGAGGAAGCACAAGGGGGAGAATCTCTCCCCCTCTCCCTCGGTGGCACTGGAGTGCCATCGGGAGGGGAATCATCGCCGCGGTGATCGTCTTCATCAACATCACCATCATCATCACCATCCTAATCTCTTTTACGCGGTCCACTCTCCCGCACCCCGCTGTAATCCCTACTTGAACATGGTGCTTTATGCCACATATTATGATCCAATGATGTGTCGCCATCCTATGATGTTTTGAGTAGATATCCTTTGTCTTTGGGTTGATTGATGATCTAGATTGGTATGAGTTGTATGTTTTATTTTGGTGTTGTCCTATTGTGCCCTCCGTGTCGCGCAAGCGTAAGGGATTCCCGTTGTAGGGTGTTGCAATACGTTCATGATTCGCTTATAGTGGGTTGCTTGAGTGACAGAAGCATAAACCCGAGTAAGGGGGTTGTTGCGTATGGGATAAAGGGGACTTGATGCTTTAATGCTATGGTTGGGTTTTACCTTAATGATCTTTAGTAGTTGCGGATGCTTGCTAGAGTTCCTCTCCCTCATATGAAATTGCAATGACGACTATCGGTCTTGTTAACAATTTCCTAGGACAATTCCGCACACCGATCCACCATTATTCCACACTTGCTATTTATAATATTTAGTAATATATTCTAACTTTATGATAACATCACCTACTTTTATATTTTATCTCTCCATACCATGCAAAGTTATCCTCTTCATACCCACAACGTAGTTTTATTTCTCGTTTCTAGTTGGAAGCAAACGTTCGATGTACGTAGAGTCGTATCAGTGGCAGATAGGACTTGAGAGAATATTGATCTTACCTTTAGCTCCTTGTGGGTTCGACACTCCATACTTATCACTTCCACCTTTGGCAATTGCTACGATGATTCCCTGCACTTGGGGATTATCAATACCCGCCGCGAGCATCAACACTCATCGGACCGCATACATCAGTATGTATTATTTCCAACAAGTCTGTTGCTCGCTCCATTTTTCCGGAGAACGGAGTCTTAGTCATCTTGCCCATGAGGCATGGTTCGCAAGCATCAAGTGATTCCAAAAGCCCATCAGCATGGAGTTTCTTCATGCGCTTTACACCAATATGACCTAAACGGCAGTGTCACAAATAAGTTGCACTATCATTATTAAACTTATATCTTTTGGTTTCAATACTATGAATATGTGTATCACTACTATCAAGATTTAGTAAAAATAGACCACTCATCAAGGGTGCATGACCATAAAAGATATTACTCATATAAATAGAACAACCATTATTCTCTGATTTAAATGAATAACCGTCTCACATCAAACAAGATCCAGATATAATGTTCATGCTTAACGCTGGCACAAAATAACAATTATTCAGGTCTAAAACTAACCCCGAAGGTAGATGTAGAGGTAGCGTGCCGACGACGATCACATCGACTTTGGAACCATTTCCCACGCGCATCATCACCTCGTCCTTAGCCAATCTTCGCTTAATCCGTAGCCCCTGTTTTGAGTTGCAAATTTTAGCAACTGAACCAGTATCAAATACCCAGGCACTACTGCGAGCATTAGTAAGGTACACATCAATAACATGTATATCAAATATACCTTCCACTTTGCCATCCTTCTTCTCTGCCAAATACTTGGGGCAGTTCCGCTTCCAGTGACCAGTCCCTTTGTAGTAGAAGCACTCAGTCTCAGGCTTAGCTCCAGACTTGGGCTTCTTCACTTGAGCAGCAACTTGCTTGTCATTCTTCTTGAAGTTCCCCTTCTTCCCTTTACCCTTTTCCTTCAAACTGGTGGTCTTGTTGACCATCAACACTTGATGCTCCTTCTTGATTTCTACCTCCGCAGCCTTTAGCATTACGAAGAGCTCAGGAATTGTCTTATCCATCCCTTGCATATTATAGTTCATCACGAAGCTCTTGTAGCTTGGTGGCAGTGATTGAAGAACTCTGGCAATGACACTATCATCAGGAAGATTAACTCCCAGTTGAGTCAAGTGGTTGTGGTACCAGACATTCTGAGTATATGTTCACTGATAGAACTATTCTCCTCCATCTTGCAGCTGTAGAACTTATTGGAGACTTCATATCTCTTAATCCGGGCATTTGCTTGAAATATTAACTTCAACTCCTGGAACATCTAATATGCTCCATGACATTCAAAACGTCGTTGAAGTCCCGGTTCTAAGCCGTAAAGCATGGCACACTGAACTATCGAGTAGTCATCAGCTTTGCTCTGCCAGACGTTCATTACATCTGGTGTTGCTCCTGCAGCGGGTTTGTCACCTAGCGGTGCTTCCAGGACGTAATTCTTCTATATGCAGCAATGAGGATAATCCTCAAGTTATGGACCCAGTCTGTGTAATTGCTACCATCATCTTTCAACTTAGCTTTCTCTAGGAACACATTAAAATTCAACGGAACAACATCACAGGACATCTATCTACAGTAACACTCAGGGAGAACACTTGTACATTAAAATTTAGTGAGATATCATATTATAATGCTACCGCCGAACTAAGCAAAATAAGATGCATAAAGGATAAACATCACATACAATCAATATAAGTGATATGATATGGCCATCATCATCTTGTGCCTTTGATCTCCATCTCCAAAGCACCATCATGATCACCATCGTCACCGGCTTGACACCTTGATCTCCATCGAAGCATCGTTGTCGTCTTGCCAACTATTGCTTCTATGACTATCGCTACCGCTTAGTGATAAAGTAAAGCAATTACATGGTGATTGCATTTCCTACAATAAAGCGACAACCATATGGCTCCTACCAGTTGCCGATAACTTTGTTACAAAACATGATCATCTCATACAATAAAATTTAGCATCATATCTTGACCATATCACATCACAACATGCCCTGCAAAAACAAGTTAGACGTCCTCTACTTTGTTGTTGCAAGTTTTACGTGGCTGCTACGGGCTGAGCAAGAACCATTCTTACCTACGCATCAAAAACCATAACGCGGTACAGTGATTGCTTTTCTATCTTCAGAAAGAACCCTATTCATTGAATCTGATTCAACTAAAGTTGGAGAAACTGACACCCACTAGCCACCTGTGTGCGAAGCACGTCGGTAGAACCAGTCTCGCGTAAGCATACGCGTAAAGTCGGTCTGAGCCGCTTCATCCAACAATGCAGCTGAATCAAGAATCAACTAGTGACGGCAATAAATATGTATATACCCACGCCCACAACTCCTTTGTGTTCTACTCGTCCATATAACATCTACACATAGACCTAGCTTGGATGCCACTGTTGGGGAACACAGTAATTTCAAAAAAAAAATCCGACGCTCACGCAAGATCCATCTAGGTGATGCATAGCAACGAGAGGGGAGAGTGTTGTCCACGTACCCTCGTAGACTGTAAGCAGAAGCGCTATGACAACACGGTTGATGTAGTCGTACGCCTTCATGATCTGACTATTCCTAGCACCGATGGTACAACACCTCCGCGATCTGCACACGTTCAGCTCAGTGACATCCCATGAACTCTAGATCCAGCTGGGGTCAAGGGAGAGTTTCGTCAGGATGACAGCGTGATGACGGTGATGATGAAGTTACCGACGCAGGGCTTCGCCTAAGCTCTACAACGATATGACCAAGGTGGAAATCTGTGGAGGGGGGCACCACACACGGATAAACAATCAACTTGTGTGTTCTAGGGTGCCCCCTTCCCCACGTATATAAAGGAGGGAGGGGGAGGCCAGCCGGCCCTCTAGGCGTGCCAACGGGGTGGAGTCCTCCTCCTAGTAGGAGTAGGACTCCCCCCTTTCCTAGTCCCACTAGGAAAAGAAGGAAGAGGGAGAAGGAGAAAGGAAAGGGGGGCCGTCTGCCACCCAATTCGGATTGGGCTTGGGGGGTGCCCTGATATGTCTCCATCGTATCTACTTTTCCAAACACTTTTGCCCTTGTTTTGGACTCTAACTTGCATGATTTGAATGGAACTAACCCGGACTGACGCTGTTTTCAGCAGAATTGCCATGGTGTTATTTATGTGCAGAAACAAAAGTTCTTGGAATGACCTGAAACTTCACAGAACGTCTATTTGGAAATAATAAAAAATCCTTGCAAAAGATGAAGACCAGGGGGCCCACACCCTAGCCACGAGGGTGGGGGCGCGCCTGCCCCCTAGGGCGCGCCCCCCTACCTCGTGGGCCCCCTGGAGCTCCTCCGACCTCAACTCCAACTCTATATATTTGCTTTCAGGGAGAAAAAAATCAGAGAGAAGGATTCATCGCGTTTTACGATACAGAGCCGCCGCCAAGCCCTAAAACCTCTCGGGAGGGCTGATCTGGAGTTCGTTTGGGGCTCCGGAGAGGGGAATCCATTGCCATCGTCATCATCAACCTTCCTCCATCACCAATTTCATGATGCTCACCGCCGTGCGTGAGTAATTCCATCGTAGGCTTGCTGGACGGTGATGGGTTGGATGAGATTTATCATGTAATCGAGTTAGTTTTGTTAGTGTTTGATCCCTAGTATCCACTATGTTCTGAGATTGATGTTGCTATGACTTTGCTATGCTTAATGCTTGTCACTAGGGCCCGAGTGCCATGATTTCAGATCTGAACCTATTATGTTTTCATCAATATATGAGAGTTCTTGATCCTATCTTGCAAGTCTATAGTCACCTATTATGTGTTATGATCCGTTAACCCCGAAGTGACAATAATCGGGATAATTACCGGTGATGACCGTAGTTTGAGGAGTTCATGTATTCACTATGTGTTAATGCTTTGGTCCGGTACTCTATTAAAAGGAGGCCTTAATATCCCTTAGTTTCCGCTAGGACTCCGCTGCCACGGGAGGGTAGGACAAAAGATGTCATGCAAGTTCTTTTCCATAAGCACGTATGACTATATTCGGAATACATGCCTACATTACATTGATGAATTGGAGCTAGTTCTGTGTTACCCTAAGTTATGACTATTACATGATGAACTACATCCGGCATAATTCTCTATCACCGATCCATTGCCTACGAGCTTTCCATACATTGTTCTTCGCTTATTTACTTTTCCGTTGCTATTGCTATCATCACTACAAAATACCAAAAACACTACTTTTGTTACTGTTACTTTTGCTAACGTTACCACTACTATCATATTACTTTGCTACTAAATACTTTGCTGTAGATATTAAGTTTCCAGGTGTGGTTGAATTAACAACTCAGCAGCTAATACTTGAGAATATTCTTTGGCTCCCCTTGTGTCGAATCAATAAATTTGGGTTGAATACTCTACCCTCGAAACTGTTGCGATCCCCTATACTTGTGGGTTATCACGCCCTCCACCTGGCCGCCTCCTCTTATCTCCTACTAAGGCCCAATAAGGCCCATTGACTCCCCGGGGGGTTCTGGTAACCCCCTGGTACTCCGGTAAATGCCCAAACTCATCCGGAAACCTTCCGATGTCCAAACATAGCCTTCCAATATATCGATCTTTATGTCTCGACCATTTCGAGATTCCTCGTCATGTCCGTGATCACATTCGGGACTCTGAACTACCTTCGGTACATCAAAACACATAAACTCATAATACCGATCGTCATCGAACATTAAGCGTGCGGACCCTACGTGTTTGAGAACTATGTAGACATGACCGAGACTCATCTCCGGTCAATAACCAATAGCAAAACATGGATGCTCATATTAGTTCCTACATATTCTACGAAGATCTTTGTTGGTCAAACCGCATAACAACACATGTTGTTCCCTTTGTCATCGGTATGTTACTTGCCCGAGATTCAATCGTCGGTATCTCAATACCTAGTTCAATATCGTTACCAGCAAGTCTCTTTACTCGTTCCGTAATGCATCATCCCATAACTAACTCATTAGTCACATTGCTTGCAAGGCTTATAGTGATGTGCATTACCGAGAGGGCCCAGAGAGACCTGTCCGATACATGGAGTGACAAATCCTAATCGGGAGTTGCATAATCTTATAGTCATAGGAACATGTATAAGTTATGGATGGGTCAAGTCAATCACATCATTCTCTAATGATGTGATCCCGTTCATCAAATGACAACTCTTTGTCCATGGCTAGGAAACTTAACCATCTTTGATTAACGAGCTAGTCAAGTAGAGGCATACTAGTGACACTCCTTTTGTCTATGTATTCACACATGTACTAAGTTTCCGGTTAATACAATTCTAGCATGAATAATAAACATTTATCATGATATAAGGAAATATAAATAACAACTTTATTATTGCCTCTAGGGCATATTTCCTTCAAGTTTGACAATGGGTTTGTAAGATAGACCCTGGTGCGTATGCAACTATCGAAGTTAGATGCTTTTAGACGCGTGTCTGAACAAAGCCAGACCTTCGTGTAATACGGAAGAAATCGCTAGAGATTTAATAAGTCACCGAATGGCGGACCAGCTCTCGCCGCATCACAACAGTCAGTTTTCGGCTTTCTCTACCAATGTGCTTGACCGGGCTAGCCGGAAACACAATCGCAGTAGTTCCCCCTTTACTACCTTAGCCGAAAAACGAAACGTAAGGTGGCAAGCACAGGAGCCGGGCAACCCAACTATTGACCAAAGACGTGAGAGCTGATGCATATAATGCAATATTCGTGACGCCGAAGTATACTCTGAGAGTGTTTGGACTTTCTATTGTTGAAGATATGTACATGGCTTGAGTAGAGCCCTTGGCGATTTAAGTCATACCAAGTTGTATATGCCAATTTCAACATAAAGTGGGAAAAAAGAGAAAAAAGGCCAATGCCAAACAAGGCTGGGCGAATCTGTTTCCATTATAATCTGATTGGTATGTCAAAACGTATTTTTACAGAAGATGCAATAAGCATCACGACTATTTTTACAGAAGGGGTGGAGTGCCCCCAAGCCAGGTGGGGCGCCCCCCACCCTAGGGTTCCCAACCCTAGGCGCATGGGGTGGGCGAAGGGGGGCGCACCAGCCCACTATGGGCTGGTTCCCCTCCCCACTTAGCCCATGGGGCCCTCCGGGATGGGTGGCCCCACCCGGTGGACCCCCGGGACCCTTCCGGTGGTCCCGGTACAATACCAGTGACCCCCGAAACTCTCCCGATGGCCGAAACTGCACTTCCTATATATAATTCTTCACCTCCGGACCATTCCGGAACTCCTCGTGACGTCTAGGATCTCATCCGGGACTCCGAACAACTTTAGGGTTACTGCATATTCATATCTCTACAACCCTAGCGTCACCGAACCTTAAGTGTGTAGACCCTACGGGTTCGGGAGACATGTAGACATGACCGAGATGGCTCTCCGGTCAATAACCAACAGCGGGATCTGGATACCCATGTTGGCTCCCACATGCTCCTCGATGATCTAATCGGATGAACCACGATGTCGAGGATTCAAGCAACCCCGTATACAATTCCCTTTGTCAATCGGTACGTTACTTGCCCGAGATTCAATCGTCGGTATCCCAATACCTCATTCAATCTCGTTACTGGCAAGTCACTTTACTCGTACCGTAATGCATGATCCCGTGACCAGACACTTGGTCACTTTGAGCTCATTATGATGATGCATTACCGAGTGGGCCCAGAGATACCTCTCCGTCATACGGAGTGACAAATCCCAGTCTTGATCCGTGTCAACCCAACAGACACTTTCGGAGATGCCCGTAGTGTACCTTTATAGTCACACAGTTACGTTGTGACGTTTGGTACACCCAAAGCACTCCTACGATATCCGGGAGTTACACGATCTCATGGTCTAAGGAAAAGATACTTGACATTGGAAAAACTCTAGCAAACGAACTATACGATCTTGTGCTATGTTTAGGATTGGGTCTTATCCATCACATCATTCTCCTAATGATGTGATATCGTTATCAATGACATTCAATGTCCATAGTCAGGAAACCATGACTATTTGTTGATCAACGAGCTAGTCAACTAGAGGCTTACTAGGGACATGTTGGTGTCTATGTATTCACACATGTATTACGATTTCCGGATAACACAATTATAGCATGAATAAAAGACAATTATCATGAACAAGGAAATACAATAATAATCCTTTTATTATTGCCTCTAGGGCATATTTCCAACAGCGAGGCCTTACGCGGATCGCGTACTGGTTTATGTGCGGCGTCGTTTGCCGCTTTATGTTGGCTATGAGGTCGTTTATCCAACCGGATGGCCGTTTTATTTTTTAATTGTGGAGGATCTAAGACCTCCTCATCAAATTCAGGTATCAACTTTCGCTTCGGATAGCTCTTGGTGTGGCGATTACTGCCGTACTTCGCTGCAGTGTTGAGTACTTCACTCCATTTGATTTTGAGTGTGTCTTGTGCAGCCTTGAGCCTTTGCTTTTGTTTTTTTAGGCTCCTCGCCGTGGCAACAAGCCTTTGGTGGGCATTATGTTGCTCCTGGCGCCTGTCCGGTGTGGTGTCGTCCGGGCTATTATCTTCGACGGAGTCGGGTTGTTCGGTTTGATTCCCCGTGTTGCCCTGGTCGGGCGATGGTTCACCCTGCTCTATCGCTGGGTCTATATGATCGTTATTTCTGCCGAGGCAGGATTTGGAGCGGCGTTTGCGCCGCTGCTTTGACTGCTTCTCGAGGGAACAACCCATCGCTGCGTCCTTCCGTTCCTCGTCGTTGTTTTCTTTGGGTGTGTCCACCATGTATACGTCATATGATGAGGTGGTTGTCCAGTGCCTTGTGTGCAGTGGTTCCTCTTCGCCTCCCGCATCGTCGTCCATACCGTCGATATCTTCGGAGTCGAAGTCGAGCATGTCGGTTAAGTTATCGACAGTGGCTACTAAGTGGGTGGTGGGTGGGTGGCGAATTTCTTTGCCATCCGCATCCCAATCCTGCCGGACGTAGTTCGGCCAAGACACTCCTGACAAGGAGAGAGACCTTAATGAGTTCAGTATGTCGCCAAAGGGAGAGTGTTGAAAAATATCCATGGAGGTAAACTCCATGATCGGCGCCCAATCGGATTCGACGGGACCGGGCGCATGCAGTTTGGAGTCCGTGGCCGGAGAAGGATCCGGCAGTTTGGCAACATGGCTCTCATGAAGGGTAAGGTCGATATTTGGCTCGATCGCCGCAGAGGATACGGCCTCCGTGGCGAGGTCTATCCACGCATCCATGGATGGCGCAACTGGCTCCGAATTGAGGGTCGGAGCGGCTGCCGGTGCGATTTCTTGAACACTGTCCGATGGTAGAGCTAAATCATACTCATCATGACCACGTGGCGCACAAGGCAGGGGCTCGAATCCGTCGAAGATCAAGTCTCCGCGGATATCGGCCGTGTAGTTTAAGCTTCCAAACCTGACCTGGTGGCCAGGGGCGTAATTTTCGATCTGCTCCAGATGGCCAAGTGAGTTGGCCCGCAGTGCGAAGCCGCCGAACACAAAGATCTGTCCGGGGAGAAAAGTCTCACCCTGGACTGCATCGCTATCAATGATCGTAGGAGCCATCAAGCCTAACGGCGACGACACAGAGGAACTCTCAATGAAAGCACCAATGTCGGTGTCAAAACCGGCGGATCTCAGGTAGGGGGTCCCGAACTGTGCGTCTAAGGCGGATGGTAACAGGAGGCAGGGGACACGATGTTTTACCCAGGTTCGGGCCCTCTTGATGGAGGTAAAACCCTACGTCCTGCTTGATTTATTCTTGATGATATGAGTATTACAAGAGTTGATCTACCACGAGATCGGACAGGCTAAACCCTAGAAGCTAGCCTATGGTATGATTGTATGTTGTCCTACGGACTAAAACCCTCCGGTTTATATAGACACCGGAAGGGGTTAGGGTTACACAAGGTCGGTTACAAAGGAGGAGATATCCATATCCGTACTACCTAGCTTGCCTTCCACGCCAAGTAGAGTCCCATCCGGACACGAGACAAAGTCTTCAATCTTGTATCTTCATAGTCCAACAGTCCGGTCAAAGGATATAGTCCAGCTGTCCGGAGACCCCCTAATCCAGGACTCCCTCAGAGGTGCTTCAGCAGGCTTGTCCTCAACTGGATCCTTCTTGCCATCATCGTCATCCTCTTTGGGTGTATCCACCATGTATACGTCGTATGTGGAGGTGGCCGTCCAATGTCCGGTAAATGGAAGGTTTTGGCCTTGATCATCTCCGGCATCGTCATCCATACCGTCGATGTCTTCAGAGGCATAGTCCATCATGTCGGTTAGATCTTCGACAGAGGCTATAAAGTCGGTGGTGGGTGGGACGTAAAATTCCCCGCTCTCAGCCCCTAGTCCGGGCTGGGCGTAATTTAGAAGTGATTCCTCTGTAATGGCGAGAGACCGCATTAAGTCCAGGGCCTCGTTTAGGAGCGAGGTTTGGATAGGGAAGCGAGAGTTCGTCGGGCCGACCGGGGTGAGGTCCTCCTGGCCACGCCTGCTTGTCGCAGACCTCAAGAGTTCGCATTTAAAGTCCGAGGGAGAGTCCGGCGCTTTAGCGACAAGGGGGAGTTCGGTTCGTCTTTGGGCTTGTTGATGACGCCGTCTCCTTCGGATCTCCGGTAGCGAGTTCCATAATTGTAGGTAGTCCGGCAGGCTCTAAATTCCCGTCTTCGGACCCGGTGGTCCGCTCTGGATTTAAGGCCAGAGCGGCAGTCGGGGCCGCGAATCCTTCGAAGATCAAGTCTCCCCAGATATCAGCGACATAGTTTAGGTTCTCTAAACTGATCTGATGACCAGGGGCGTAGCTGTCGATCTGCTCAAGGTGGCCAATCGAGTTGGCACGCAGTGCGAAGCCGCCGAATACGAAGATTTGGCCGGAGAGGAAAGTCTCCTCCGAAACGACATCATTGTAGGTAATCGAGTGAGCCATCGACCCTTCTATCGACAGCACATAGGAACTCTCAATGAAAGCATCAATGCCGGTGTCAAAACCGGACGATCTCGGGCAGGGGGTCCCGAACTGTGCGTCTGGGGATCGAAGGTAACAGGAGGCGGGGGACACGATGTTTACCCAGGTTCGGGCCCTCTTAATGGAGGTAATACCCTACTTCCTGCTTGATTGATTTTGATGAGTATAGGGGTTACAAGAGTTGATCTACCTTGAGATTGTAATGGCTAAACCCTAGATGTCTAGCCTGTATGATTGTGATTATCTCTACGGACTAAACCCTCCGGTTTATATAGACACCGGAGGGACCTAAGGTTATACATAGTCGGTTTACAGAGAAAGGAATCTTCATATCTGAGCGCCAAGCTTGCCATCCACGCAAAGGAGAGTCCTATTCGGACACGAGGGGAAGTCTTCTATCTTATATCTTCACAGTCCACCAGTCCGGCCCATGCCACATAGCCCGGACGCCCGGGGACCCCCTAATCCAGGACTCCCTCAACCACTTTTGCCTTCATCGTGTCAAATTGTAGCTTGTACATCATCACTCGCGGCCCAATAGCCATAGGAACGGAGCCCCACCGCCGTCTTTGGCTATGTGGACAAGCACTGCGGTGAGGGGAGGATGCGTTGGGACAGGATCAACTGGAGACAGATTGTCAAGTAGTTGCTGCGGCCTGGCAAGATGCAAATGATAAATCTGGCGCTGGTCATATCTTTCGAGAGATGCAATCATATCTCTCAAACTTTCAGGGATTTACGCTGGTCTTTTCTCATCGTAGTGCAAACTTTGCAGCTCATTTGTGTGCAAAGGAAGCACTGATTTTGGAGACTGTTAGCTCCTCTTATGATGTAATCCCTGCCTTTTTGATTGCCCAAGTGCAGTCAGAAGTTGTACCGCTTACTAATAATCAATAAAATGCCATGAGGGCGGTTTCCAAAAAAAAACTGGAAAACTAGATCAGCAACCACCCGTGTCGCCCACGCGGATGAAGCGGTGCAGTTTTGTTTCGATCTTGCATATGGAGTATGTATCGAGAGAAGAAAAATAATTCAACTATAGGAAAAGATACCCTACAAAATCAAACGGAAAAGTTACTTGCTCATTTTTAACTGTGGAGTACTTTTTCTTAATGAAGTTGGCAACAAAGCATGGAAAGATAAATTCAAAGTGTTTTGATTGTAGTTTGAAGTGCACAGTAATTTCTCATCATGTGCTGAGTAAGTGATATATTGGCCCTTTGCTTTGTAGGAATTTTTCCCATTTCCCTTGCCTGCAAAATTCCTGCAAATAAATGCGGCCCCAAATTTGTTATGTTGAAGTTTATTATTTGTTTTCAGGTCGACAAGATCATTAAGTGGTCGTTTTCAATGAATTTGTCTTTTGTTATCAATGATATTTATGTGCAAAAATGTGAAGCTTGTGTTTAAATTTTCAACCCTCATGGATTATATATTTTAGGTTCCTTCCTTGACACAATGATTGTCCCTTATATCTTGAGTAGAAATGGTCCGCTTCTATCTCGAGTCGAAACGGTCAATAGTGGGCTAACTTTCGGGCATTGTTATTTTGTTTACAACATGTTGCTTTACAGAAATGGGATGGGAACTCGAAGTGCTTATTTTACAGCATGGCCTGGTAGAGAACACGGACCTCACAAGTTCCCCGATGAAGTCGTATAAAGCAGAGCTTACTCAAACGAAGATGAAACTGGAGAAAAAACACACCCAACGGTCGACACCATCCTCCGACTCGTTGGTGTCCCTCCAAGGAAGACCATTGACATGCAAAAAGCCAAGCAACAATTATTCCCATCGTGCCGAAGCCCCAACTTAACCGGCGACAAAGAACTCAAGAATACTGACACTGACCAAACACATTGATCTAAGGTTCTCCCACCCTCGTGCCGCTGTAGCAGCTGGCAGAGGGCAGCGGAACCCATGGCGGTGCTAGCAGGTCGATGGGGAAAGCTCGCCTCATATATCTTACAAGTGCTCGTGATAAGGTTTGCAACTTACAAGTGCCGTTATTTGTTGATATAGAAATAAGTTTCTCCAAGAAAAGAAAAATCAAAACTATGGTCACCATGCATGTGGAATATCCATGGAAGAAAAAGTTGTTCCTTGCTCATTTTAAATTAAATTGGGCAGTACTTTTCCTTAATAAAGTGAGCAACTAAGAATGAAAAAATAAATACAAAATATTCGTACGTAGTTTGAAGTGCGAATTAATTTCTCATCATGTGCTGAATAAGTCGGACATGTGAGGCTTATGCTCAGAATTTGAACCCTCATCGATCAATTGCTGTGTTGGTTCCTTGACACAATGATTGTCCCTTGTATATCTTTTTTTTTTGAGGATCGTCCCTTGTATATCTTGATGAGTAGAAATGGTCCCTTTTATCTCGAGTAGAAACGGTCAACGGCGATTAGCTTACTCCGGAGTAACTTTCATGCCGCATAGTAGTTATTTTGTTTGCAGCATGTTGGCTTTACAAGAATGGGCTGGGAACACGAAGTGCTTATTTTACAGCGTGGACTGGTAGCTAGGAGAGCAACATAATCAATATTTTTTTCGCAAAAAGAAAAACACAACCAATATTTTTCATTTCTCTGATTTTGTCTTCCGACGATCGTTTCAAGATTTCAAAGGCCCTTGAACGTTTCGCCTGACAGGTCCAGCGACTTTGACCTGAGACATACCGTTATTCAAATGCCAAACGAAAGTCTGGCGAACCTGCTCAGTGCTTGTTGGCCGTTGCTGTTTGGATAGCACTACAGAGGGACAGGAATGCCCGCTGACCTGAGCACGGAGGCCCGTTAGTTATTATGCTTTGCTGAAATGCGAAAACCCGAGCATCTTCGTCGACTCGGAGTCGGACCGCAACGTATTTTCAGACGTGGAATGGGACGCAGACTTTATGGACTCCCAGTCCTTTGTCGAAAAAATGGACTTCAAGTCGGCAGTGTCATTGCGAGGCGCAGAACGCAGTCGTCGCCGTCAGACCGACCCGCCGACGAGACTCCATGAAAGGCGCGCAGGACGCAGCCAAAGCTCCGGCGATCGGTCTCGTGAAAGGAATCAAATCTCTATTTACCGATGGAGATGTGGCAAAGGCGAGCACATTATTACTCTGAAGAGCCGCGGTACGGGATTCCTCGTTACATACTCCTAAAGAGGTCGCACCGGAGGAGTGGAGAGCCATCTTAAAGGAGGTGTGAAGGCGTCATGCGTGATAGGAAACACTTTGTGAGACTTGTGAGACAGTGAAGGGAGCCAGCCATGTCCCCACGGGAGAGGAAGGAAACCACGGCTGCTCCTCGTCCTAACTGAAGGACATGCACATCACACATCCATCAGTGGATTCCAAGGCAAGTAGTGTAGGCTTGTCCCAACCCCCAAACGTGTGCCCTTGCCATGGAGTGAAGGGCACTCCTGAACTGTCCATACATAACCGACGGCAGTTCCACACTCCACGGACTAATCAAATGATCACTCATGGTGTAAACTGTAAGATCGACCATGCCGTTCGCATGGACGCCGGTCTAGCGCAGCGATGCCCGGGGACACGCGGAATACAGTTTCGGTACATGGGTGTGGTGTAGAGATGAGCAAAAGCAGCACCGGCGGCAATGGTGCTGCGGTAGTCAAAGGGTTGCCTTCTTGCATGCATGCATGCATGCTGTTGGGTTCGTTCAGGGACACGATCTTTGGACCACCCCGCATTGCTGCTGCTCGTCGCGTTCTCACTTTCTTTACGTGGAAGTAGCTAGCCCAATGGTTGCACAAGCCTCATGATGACAGACAAGTGCTAACCACACCCTGGTTACTATCTTTTTTTATTAAGTTTCATGCATGCAATGCATGTTGCCATCGGTATTGGTGTAGAGGTATTCAGAAGAAGACCAGATTAAATTGGAATGACCAACTGCAGCTCTCCACGTGTGCCCGCAAAATTTCCTTTTGGAAGTCCTAATTACAGGCGACTTTGGACTGGTGCATGCTAATTGTAAGGTTAAAGAAACCATGTGCACTGACTAGTAACACTTCACATTACGCATAGTGCTTAGTTCTAGTGTGATTACTATACGTATATTCTGACCGGACCCATCCCAGCTTATAACTGAAGGCTCTACGTACGTACCCATCTGAAAGCGCTCTACACGCGGGGTTGAGACTTCAGACTGATGAGTTGAATCAAAACTGATTTAGTAAATACTTGTGGGAGGGAAGAATGGACAAGACCGGTGAGTAGAGTAGACCAATGTACACACAACTGACCTAGAGAATCGGATGCAAGCATGCAGCATGTCTTGCTCGTGAAGTCAGTCAACTGACAAACCGATCATTCTGAAGTCCTGGCTCGGTATTGTATATGCTGGCTGTACCGTTGGCTGGATGCTTGCCTGACACATGGTCAGAATTTCCGAATATCAAACTAGTAGCTTCGTTGCTCAATATATACCGATGTCATTGTTACCTCCGGAGCGTGCTCCACCGGGCGCTTATCGATCGATCGATTAATCGTCCGTAGACTCGATCGAGCGCGTATTGATTTTCCGAAGACCGCAGTTCGTTAGGAATACCGTATTTTGTTGACAAAACTCTGGGAAGTGGATATACGATCATTAGTTTATGGCTTTAGTGCAAGTGCAACGCGTACTGTCCGGAATGTCAGCAAAACACACTTGTGACTGAAACTCGTTCTTTGTTCGGACCTTCGTTTGCGCTGCTGGCAGCGAGCGCCATTGTCAACCCCCAACCCTCTCCTGCGGCGTCGATCGGCGCCGGTCAAGGTCTCCAGCCTACCAAAATGCGGTCCGGAGAAGATCGAGAAGACTGCGGCTGCAGACCTGTGAATTATTGACCGCTGCTGCTTTTTAAATTTTTACCCTAATCGCGTTCATTAGCAATATCCCGTTTGCAGGTGACGCCTGAATCTCTAAAGTAACAAATGGACTCAACTTTTTATTTTTTGGCGAAATATGGACTGAACTCTTCAAAGGTCAAGTTCACAACAACCGCGTTTTCCTGGCTGAAGAAGAGGATCAAGCTGCTAATTAATTAGATCGAGAAATGGTCGTAATGTGGGATTGGTCACGGGCTTGATAAAATATTTGTTCGAGGATAGTTGCGTTGTTCAACTCTACCGAGTTAATTTTGGCCGTTTCCAAACTGTCCGCTTAAATCTTTTAATTTCTGTCGCTCTCTGATCTCTCTCTCCCTCTCTTTGGGGGAGTTGTCAATTGTTAAGTAGAATCTCGTTACTTGGCAGTATAGTTTGGGGAGTTGGCAGCAAGAGTGTAGAGGAGATGTTAATTACCACCATCAAAGTTAGGTTTGGTCACCACATAAGTAGCACGGTAATTTGGGGACGATGGACGGTATTATTAACATCAAGCTAATATCAAGTATATCCTGTCTATGTAGCAACTAATGTTAAGAGTCAGTCGAGACATAGAGGATGATTCTGGCAAAGAGGCATAAAGGATGCACACAATCAAATTGTTATTTCCTTTCCAATCAAATTATTTGAAAATAGGAAGAAAAAAAAAACAATGACACACAAGAGACCATCAATAGTATGGAGTAGTAATCATCAACATCAGCCACCATCTTTGGAAACATAAGAAGTCCCAAAATGTTCTCCACAAGCAACACTTCCAAAAACGAAATGATGCACATGTGACGCCATTGCCCGTTCCAACCTCTAAAGGCCAAACTATGTGTTTTCTCCCCGAAGTGTAGGCCCGAGAAATCTATGGACAATGATTCAACTAGAGAACAACCTATATACGCACACCACCATCACCATTTCCATCTATAAGCAACACTGACTAGATCTAGAGTTTGCACCTCAAAGATAAATATCTAGTTTCAAGAGAACCACCAAACCGAAATCACATTGTTCTACCGCCCTACTTGTCGAGCCAACACCGTCATGTTTCGTACCTTTACAAACATCATTTGAACATGAACCCAAAGTGCACAGGTACATATATTATGCGCCTTACGGGGATCACTCGACAACAATAAAGCCATAGGCCTCGTGCAGGAAATCCGTGGCACATGTCTAAAAGTTCATAGGATATATTATGGAAGTATCAATTAGAACATGGGAATCGTTTATTCTTTATAAGATGAAATTGTATCATATGTATTAATATAAATCTAAGCCAAGTCACAAACCGGAAGTTGTATTGCAAATATTTATATTGTATCTCTCACTCCATGTATCCTTATCTATTTCTACCTTTTGAAGTTGCATCGAAGCATTTCTTTAGTAGACTTTCCAATTACCAGCATGCTAGTGATTAAATCATAGCAACTAAAAAATGCAACCACCATATTATTTAAAAAATCATGAAGAAAAAAAGTGGGCTACAACTCGCGCTATAGCACTTTTGATGAACTTTTGCTATAGCCAAGTGATATCAACTGCTATTGCAGCTATGACCGTCAAAGGGCCGTTAACTTTCGCCAAATTGCATAGAAGTCGGAGAAACTTAGCGCCGCTATTTCAAATTTGCTTTTCAATGGAGGAGAAAAGAAGCTTGTGCCAGTTTTCATCATGCGGCGGCCCAAAAGCTAACCATAAATCAGGGCGAGCACATAGAAACCATATGCCTATCCATTCCCCTCTCTTGCCCTCCAAATATTTGCGGCGTCCGAGGTGGCTGCATACTGCAAGTTTAGCTACTCCCTTCATTTCACAATTCTTCTCGTGGTTTTAGTACAAAATAAAGGACTCTGATACAATGGAGGCCAATGTAATTAGCAAGTTTAGAAGCTAAACAAATGATAATGACTCAATGGAATGGACACATTACATGCCCCAAAACTAATACCATTGAAAACCCTTGATTGAGCAACAAACGAGGATCCAAATAAAAGCTTGAAAGCTTAGCAGGCCAGCACTTGCAACGCAAGCAAAAGGGACCCATGAGCAGCAGCGCGGCAAAGCGGCGACGCCGACGCCAGGGCCCCACGCGCCAGCCTCCGCGGCGCCACGACACGTCATCCTTGGCTAGCCCCACTACTGGTCCAAGGTCCATCCGCCGCGCGCACACGCGGTAGCCGCACTGCGGTTCTATTTTTTTCCACTTCTAGTTATTAGTCGCCAGTTGATGGTGCCTCGGCTAAGCTTTTAGCCAGCGGCCCCTTTGTCTTCTTCTCCCTCCTCCCCCTTTATAAAGGAAGGTGGCAATGGCGTCTCACCATGTAGCTAAAGCTAAAGCGCCATTTGCTAGCTAGGGTGTGCCACCAAAACAGAGCTGAGAAGAGTAAAGAAAAGTTCGCCGCTCTTTGCTACGGGCCTGGTTAGTTGGCTCGACGTCGCTTGGTGGTTTTTCCTTGCGAGTGAAGTGATCTTTGTGTGTGCGAACGAAGCTCGTGGCAATGGGGAGGCAGCCGTGCTGCGACAAGGTGGGGCTGAAGAAAGGCCCGTGGACGGCGGAGGAGGACCAGAAGCTTGTCAGCTTCCTCCTCGGCAACGGCCAATGCTGCTGGAGAGCCGTCCCCAAGCTCGCCGGTGGGTTACTCACTGCCTGCACATGCGCCTGGCTAGCTACTTCGCCGGCCGGCTAGCTTGACTAATTACATGCATGCATGTCACGACCCACAGCTCACGACCTTTCTTTGATTGACCAATGTTTTGACGTGTTGCGACTCGCGTTTGTGTGGACAGGGTTGCTCCGGTGCGGGAAGAGCTGCCGGCTGCGGTGGACCAACTACCTCCGGCCGGACCTCAAGCGCGGGCTGCTCTCCGACGAGGAGGAGAAGACGGTGATCGACCTGCACGAGCAGCTCGGCAACCGGTGGTCCAAGATCGCCTCCCACCTGCCCGGCCGGACCGACAACGAGATCAAGAACCACTGGAACACGCACATCAAGAAGAAGCTGAGGAAGATGGGCATCGACCCCGCCACCCACAAGCCCCTCCAGCTTGCTGCTGCTGCTGCTTCTGCTGCCCATCAGCAGCCGCAGCGGCCTACCGGCGGCGACTCGCCCGAGCAGAAGGTGCCGGCGGCGGCGGCCACAGGAAGCCAGTCAGGCGCCGAAGAGGACATGTTCTGCCCCGACGAGGTGCCGACCATGATGCAACTTCTGGACAACATCATCCTGCCATGCGACGTCGTCGAAGCGGCGCCGCTCGACAGCAGCTGCGGCACGGCTTCGTCACCAGCCGAGTCGTCCTCGTCCTCCTCGTCGTCGTCGGCCTCGGCGGCGTCGAGAGGCGGTGGCGGTGGTTTCGAGGACGACTGGCTGCCGCAGATCATGGAGTGGCCGGTGGAGCCGATGTTCATGATGGGGCTGGACGTCGACGTGGTCACCGGGCCGACGTCGGCATGGGAGTTCGAGGACGCCTTCAACGCGTACCAGAGGATCGCCCTGTTCGATCACCAGGAGACATGGGCTTGAACGAAGCGGCTCGTCGTCGTCGATCCCAATATCTTATTCTTTATCATAACGAATGAGTAGTTGCCATGCCGTATGCGATTGCGTGCTTATATGTTAATTACTGTCCAGCAAAAGTTCATCGGCGGTGCACCTAGTTGGTCATACTAGAACAATTAGAGGGAGAGGTAGCAAGAAAATAAGTGAAGACATGCATAACCACCCCGAATTCTTTTTTTTTTTCATTTTGTCGTTCATTTTCGTCATTCGACCCTTCGGCGAGTCTAGATTTGATTCCTCAGCTCTTCCCAAGGACATATGCATGGGTGCGGAGATGAAAGGAATCTGGATAATGAAATGAAGGAAAATGGTGATGTTTTTATACATATACCCCGAAATGAAATGCAGTATATGGAGTAGAAGATTGGGTTATACACACCGTTTTCTGTTATGGTTCATAGTGTGTTTACTCCGCCTAGTTACACGTAGAGCATTTCTATTCCCTTTTTCGGGTTTGACATAGAGCATTTCTAAGATAATGAAAGCCATCATAACCTTATCGCCCACACGAAGGTCGCAACATCTTGAGCATGGCTGGTTCGATTGGGTAACAAAATGCTAGTCCTGAAATGAAAATGAAAATTAATAACATTCTGCGTCCATTTCACAGTATTAACTACTGCTCAAAAACAAACTGAAATGAAAATTACATGATCTATCAGCAGAACAGAAAGGTCTTCTCAAATTCACCCTCCTTTTTTTTCTGGAAAGTGCCAATAAGAACTAAGACGACTGCACTAGCACGTCCTAGTCAACGCTGATTTCTAATAATATTCTCCTGCTGCCTTTCTCTGTGTATGTGTCGCTGTACCTTTTTCCTTTTTTGATTGAGGTGAAGCGCAAGGAAATGCTGGGTGCGCAGGCGATCTAGCTAGCTATTTAACGGAAAATGTACTAGGATTTTCTCTACCCTTCCTTTGGCTTGACTTGTTAGCAAGATAAGGTGGCCATTTCCCCTCCCTTGTCCACACTTCTCCAGAAATTTGGTCACAGCTTACAAGTACTACATCTGTTTCTAAATGTAAAACGTTTTGACAGTTTAAATTGAACTGAAAACGTCTTATATTTAGGAACAGAGAGTGTAGTATATTATATGTTTGCTACTTCGCTAGTTGTTTACATTTGATGACAGTAAGATCCCTCCAACAATTTGTGGTGTCGTCTTCAACCCCATGACACAGGATCTTCAAGAACTTTATTACCACAGGGACACATTGCTTCGGTACATACCTCCCACCATCAGAAATGTTCACAGAATTTGATGCAGATTAAAGGTGGAGATTAGAAGGTACTAGCTCCGTCTGGGTTTATTAGTCCCCTTGTATTTTGAATCAAACTCTGACATTTTGTTTTTGCGGGGAATCAAAGTTTGACATTTGACTTAACTACCAAAAAAAATAAGTTATATACCACAAGTATCATTGAAAACATCTTTCGAATATAAATCCAACAATACAAGTTTTTTGATGTAGGAGTACAACCTATATTTTGTTAGTTGATTCTACAGTCAAAATTAGGCACAAAATACGGAGGCCCCAATAAAACTGGATGGAGATAGTACCCCTTCAACGAAAAAGGATAAATATAATATTTTTATTCAAATCAATCTATTTAATATGTTCGATCTGCAGGCTAAGATGATAGTAGCCTTTTTAAGTAACTATAAGATTAATGCAAACTTTTAAAGGGGTGCCCCGAAGCAAAACTCCCACAGGATTGCTCGTGTAGGTCCGTGGGATTTTTCAGCTGATTACCCGAAACAATGCCAAGATTTTCTGGCAATGTCCTGTTCGTTTTTACTCAGTACACGCAACAACCTTTAATATAGTTGCACTGCTTGGAGCCAAGTCCTCTCGTTGTATCATCTTTTTTCGAACCATGCAAGAGGGATGCGTGTGTATTAATAGATAGAAGAAGAGTACACGACCGAAACCAAGTCTCTCCCACAACCACAGAACAAGTGAAATAGAACAAAAAATACAGTGAGGTACACTTAAAGGAAAAATAAACAGGCTAATCGGCAACTAGGGCTAGTGTATCATCATCATAAGCAGTCCTCTAATTAAGTAGTCCTTCAAGGGGTATTTGTAGTGCTTTAGTTGCATGATGTTGGCGTAGGTATACGCTGACAATTACACATGTCTATGTATAGTAAGAACTAAGAAACCAAGGTTACGTACGCACAAGACAAGTTAATTAGATTCGTCATTAGTCACGCAAGTCGTGGCCTGAGTTACAACTCACAAATATCAGCACAGAGCTGTCTAAGAGACAAGTGCTTCGCAGAAAAATAGTTAGGGTCCGGTGATGCAGAGGCCGGGGTACTCCCCTTTTCAACAAACAATGTGCTTCGTAGTAGACAAATAAAAGCGACAAGTGAACCAACTATATATTTCCATGAAGCATTGAGCCTTAATAATCAGCGCGACAAAGTCACGCACTCACCTATCGGTCGACCTTTGGGTTAGCACCGGCCTTAGGTAAGCACCGTATGTAATGTAGACGCATGCCCATGATGCATGTGTCATGTGTGAACGTACGTACATTTGGATTTGGCGCATGTGTTCCTGCGAGGAGTGCTTCGGCCATGTCCAGATCCTAATGGAAGATCGAGCTGAGTTTCTATTTGTCGCAGGGGTAGGCAAAAGTCCATTCTGACGTTAAACCGCACGTACGTACGCCTGCTTTCCTCGCCGCTGCCCAGCCACGATCGCGCTCCGCGTATGCAAAGACATGATCGACCAGCTACCGGAAAACTACGGCATGCGTAGCCTGTACTAGCTTAAACCCCGTCCCTCGATCGTGACACTGATCACCTACTGCTGAAACATAAGTTGTGGTCCCGCCCGGATTGTTGAGTAAATAGGCAATTTCTCGATTAAATTAATCCATGAGTAAATCACTAGCATGGCATTGACTAAGTTGATGACGTACTGACTCTGATCTAAGCATGCACGTACTAAGCAAACAGTAGACAAATCTACACATACTGCTAGTACTGTTAATATGAAAATAATTAGGAGCGGGATAAACGAGTTATACCCTCCAGTAGGCCACGCAGAGGCCGCGGCTTTGGTGGCAGCAGCGGCGTCCTCGGCGGCCTTCTTGTCGGCTTTAGCTTTCTCGGCGGCGGCACGGTCGGCGTCGGTGGACATGGTGATGATGAAGGCGACGCGGACGTAGAGGAAGTAGACGATCGGAAGCGAGCAGTCGCGTAATCGCTGCCCAAAAACCTATTCGCCCCTCACCCCGTACAGGAACCAGAAGGGCGTGGTTTCGGAGACCTGCTCTCCCGTCGACCGTGTACGCGGCGGACGGGATGGAGTCACCGGCGGCAGCAGCAGCAAAGGAACGACGGTGGGCGTGCGCGTGAGCAGATGTGATCTGTTCGTGGCGGCTAGGGTTAGGAGACACCGCATACTTATAGGCGCAGCCGCGTGGAGAGACGTGGGCTCGACCCACGTCTGAGTCCGTGACAGCCCACGATCCGACGTCTCAGATCGTGGCCCAGCTGTCAGAAAACTCTCCGTTAGTGACTGGCAAAAATAAGCGCGTAGGTGTGAGCTCGGCTCGGCTCAATCCCGCAACCCGCGACGCGTCGTGACGAGGCGTGGCGTGGCGTGGCGAGGCGGGCAGCGGAGGAGGAGTGCGCGAGGGCCTCTTCTCTTCTCAAGCTCCAATAGCATGTAGAAGAGAAACCCTTATAAACCACTCCAACTCTCCTTCCACTTCCGGGGTGGGACTAAACTTCCCACCACACCTAGTGCCATATAACCCACATGGGCCCTTAGAGATTTTTCAGAAATTGCAATATGGGCCTAGAGCCCATCTCAGATTCAGCAATCCCCCACCAGATCTCGAGGGCCCATTGTGTCCTCTGTTCCAATTGTTGTTTCGATATACCAGTGTTTCAGTAAAGACCTGTTAAGGTTGAACTTCACCTAGAACAAGTGGCTACACTCCTTCACAACTGAACAATGGACTATGCCTTGAATTGTCAGTTTGGCGTAAAGAAGTTTCACTACATGTCTTACTAGTACTAGGCTGCCGAAGGCTGACCCCTCGGGTGGAGCATATAAGTCACACTCCTGGCCTATTCATGAGCTTACTAGAGATCACCCCAATCTCATAGACTATGACCAGCAGTCGGGCTCATATAGGTGTGTTCCTCCAAAGATCGCTCTGTAGGATAGCATCTTGCTTTTATAAGCTTTGGAACACATTGAGACCGTAGTCATCCTACCATACAGTATCGAGAGTATTGCATCTCCAACGGAGTGGGTTAGTATAGTTACTCTCCTCAGTTCACCATTGGCTTGTTTTCCCAGGTCCTAGTTCACGGGATCTCCGATCACATAGGTTGGGTTACCACCATGGCAACTCATGTGGGTCTCATACCCATCTCCCTCGATGCATTATCTATCACAACACGTGATAGCCCTTTTGTAAAGGGATCTGCCAGATTCTTAGCCGTATGGACATAGTCCAACGCTATCACTCCGGAGTTTCTTAATTTTCTGACAGCTTTTAATCTCATTCTTATGTGTTTGGTGGACTTCATGTTGTCCTTTGAACTCTTCACCTTGGTGATGACAGTCTGATTGTCACAGTTCATAAGGATAGCCGGAACCGGTTTATCAACCAATGGCAAGTCCATCAAAAGATCTCGAAGCCATCTCGCTTCAACACCAGATGTGTCTAATGCCGTTAATTCTGCTTCCATTGTCGATCTCGTTAAGATCGTTTGCTTGCAAGACTTCCAGGAAACAGCGCCACCTCCAAGAATAAACATATACCCAGTTGTGGCCTTCATCTCATCAGCATCAGAGATCCAATTCGCATCACTATACCCTTCAAGTACCGACGGGTATCCGGTATAGTGAAGTCCATAGTTCATAGTACCTTTCAGATAGCGCATAACTCTGTCAACAGCATGCCAATGTACATCACCTGGTTTGGAAACAAACCGGCTCAGTTTGCTCACAGCAAACGCGATGTCAGGCCTCGTTGCGCTCGCTAGGTACATCAGTGAACCAATGATTTGAGAGTATCTCAATTGATCTTTAGCCATGCCTTTGGACTTTCGAATCAATACGCTAGGATCATATGGTGTTTGAGATGGTGTGCAGTCCGAATATCCAAAACGACTCAACACCTTCTCAACGTAATGGGATTGCAGAAGTGTGATCCCACCCTCATTATCTCTCAGTAGCTTGATGTTCAAGATAACATCAGCCACACCAAGGTCTTTCATCTCAAAGTTCTGAGATAAAAACGATTTGACCTCCTCAATGACTTTGAGGTTTGTTCCGAATATCAGTATGTCACCAACATACAAGCATAGTATAACTCCTTCGCCCCCACCATGGCGATAGTATACACATTTGTCATCCTCATTAACAACGAAACCAACAGATGTCAGAGTTGTATTAAACTTATCATGCCATTGCTTAGGTGCTTGTTTCAGGCCATATAAAGATTTTATCAACCTACACACCTTTCTTTCCTGACCATCTATCACAAAGCCATCAGGCTGTTGCATGTAGATTTCCTCCTTTAGCTCTCCATTTAGAAAAGCCGTCTTAACATCCATCTGATGGACGAGAAGACCATGTGAGGCCGCCAACGAGAGTAATACTCGAATGGTGGTCAGTCTAGCCACAGGTGAATAAGTATCAAAGAAATCTTCCTCTTCTTGCTGGTCATAGCCCTTGGCTACAAGCCTAGCCTTGTACTTTTCAATCGTACCATCGGGCCTAAGCTTCTTTTTGAACACCCACTTACATCCCAGTGGTTTGCAACCATAGGGACGGTCAGTGATCTCCCATGTCCCGTTAGCCATGATGGAATCCATCTCGCTACGGACCGCATCCTTCCAGTAGTCAGCTTCTGGAGAGGCATACGTTTCTGAAATAGAAGTGGGAGTATCATCCACGAGGTACACGAAGAAATCATCACCAAAGGTCTTTGCAGTCCTTTGTCTCTTGCCCCTACCAAGGGTTTCCTCGTCATCCTCCTCAGGATTTTCATCATGTGTTTGTTCATAATATTCCATAGGGATGGCAGGTTCAGGAGTCTCCTCAGATTCCTGTCTATAAGTGCTTTGCATATCTCTCATAGGAAAAATATCCTCAAAGAATGTAGCATCCTTAGACTCCATAATTGTACTGATCTTCTGGTCAGGTACCTCAGATTTCACTACTAGAAATCTATAGCCAACGCTGTTCTTAGCGTAGCCCAAATTAATGCAGTCCACGGTCTTATGTCCAAGCTTACGCTTTTTGGGGATCGGCACGTTGACTTTCGCCAAACAGCCCCAAGTGCGCAAGTACGAGAGTGTCATCCTTCTCTTTGCCCATTTCTCATAGGGAGTGATCTCACTATCCTTTGTCGGAACTTTATTCAGGACATGACATGCCGTCAATATAGCCTCCCCCCACCATGCCTTGGATAAACCCGATGTATCTAACATGGCGTTAACCAAATCAGTTAGAGTACGGTTTTTCCGCTCGGCAACCCCGTTTGACTGGGGTGAATAGGGAGGCGTCCTCTCATGAATAATGCCGTGTTCTGCACAGAAGGAATCAAACTCACTCGAGAAGTACTCTCCACCACGATCTGACCGGACTCATTTAATTTTCTTTTCAAGTTGATTTTCAACTTCTGCCTTATAGATTTTAAAGTAGTGTAGAGCCTCATCTTTAGTATTTAACAGATACACATAGCAATATCTAGTGGAATCATCTATCAATGTCATGAAGTATCTCTTTCCACCTTTAGTCAACACACCATTCATCTCGCAAAGATCAGAATGTATGAGTTCTAATGGTGCCAGGTGTCTCTCCTCCGCGGCCTTATGAGGCTTGCGAGGTTGCTTAGCTTGCACACATGAAAGGCACTTAGAACCTTTGGCTAAAGTGAAACTCGGGATTAAATCCAACTTGGCTAGCCGCGTCATAACACCAAAACTAATGTGACAAAGACGTGAATGCCAAACTTCAGATTCATTAACATTCGAATGAATATGGTTCACGACTTTATTACAAAAATCTGTGAGGGAAAGGCGGAACATCCCTCCGCTCTCATAACCTTTTCCAACAAAGAGTCCATATTTTGTAACAACTAATTTATTAGACTCGAAAACCAACTTAAACCCTTCTCTACATAGAAGGGAGCCACTAACGAGGTTCTTCTTGATGGCGGAGACATGCTGCACGTTCTTCAGCTGCACGATCCTTCCCGAAGTAAACTTCAGATCGACCGTGCCAACACCATGAACAGAAGCACTCGCGCCATTCCCCATCAATACGGACCCGTGACCTGTGACCTGGTAAGAAGTGAACAATGAAATGTCAGCATACACATGAACACCTGCACCTGTGTCCACCCACCAATCGTTGGGTTGAAACACTGAAAAAACAGTAAATAAATTACCGTACCCAGATGCACCATTCTCATTGTTGCTCACAATCATGTTGACAGACTTGGAGTCCTGTCCTAACTTCTTGTACTTGTTTGGGCACTTGTTGGCCCAATGTTCAACCGAACCACAAGTAAAGCAGCCCTCGTCCTTCTTGTTCTTCTTGAAGGTCTTCTTACCCTTCTTCTTAAAGTCGGTATTGTGTTGGACACCATTCTTTCCCTTGGGCTTGTGGGAGTTGAAGTTCTTCTGGTTCACCATGTTGGCAACAGAAGTCCCTTCGGCCCCTTTTCCGTGCGAGTCTTTTGCCCTCGAATTCTGCTCAACACTCAGATGGCCAATGACATCCTCCACAGAGAATTCACGCCTCTGATGTTTCAGAGTGGTGGCAAAGTTCCTCCAGGAATTAGGGAGCTTAGCGATTATGCAGCCCGCGACAAACTTGCCCGGTAACTCGCACTTGAGAAGCTCAAGTTCCTTAACAATGCATATTATCTCATGAGCCTGCTCCAATACAGGACGGTTTTCAACCATCTTGTAATCATGGAACTGCTCTATAATATACATCTCGCTCCCTGCATCGGCGGCCCCGAATTTAGATTCGAGCGCCTCCCACAAGTCCTTGGCGACATGCACATGTAAATATGCGTTGACCAGTTTATCTCCGATCACGCTAAGAACTGCTCCGAGAAACACAACGGTAGCCTCCTTGAACGCCTTCTCCTGTTCAGGAGCAATCGTTCCCGTGGAGACACCGGTGACCCAGAACACGTTCATAGCCGTGAGCCATAACGTGGTCTTAGTCTGCCAACGCTTGAAGTATGTACCGGTAAACTTATCCGATTTCAGTGCAGCGGCAAAGCCACTTGCCGAGAAATTCCTACACATAATAGGTTTTTGGATTGTTGAGTAAATAGGCAATTTTTCGATTAAATTAATCCATGAGTAAATCACTAGCATGGCATTGACTAAGTTGATGACGTACTGACTCTGATCTAAACATGCATGTACTAAGCAAACAGTAGACAAATCTACACATACTGCTAGTACTGCTAATATGAAAATAATCAGGAGCGGGATAAACGAGTTATACCCTCCAGTAGGCCACGCAGAGGCCGCGGCCTTCTTGCCGGCTTCAGCTTTCTCGGCGGCGGCACGATCGGCGTCGGTGGACATGGTGATGATGAAGGCGACGCGGACGTAAAGGAAGTAGACGATCGGAAGCGAGCAGTCGCGTAATCGCTGCCCAAAAACCTATTCGCCCCTCACCCGTACAGGAACCAGAAGGGCGTGGTTTCGGAGACCTGCTCTCCCGTCGACCGTGTACGCGGCGGACGGGATGGAGTCACCGGCGGCAGCAACAGCAAAGGAACGACGGTGGGCGTGCGCGTGAGCAGATGTGATCTGTTCGTGGTGGCTAGGGTTAGGAGACACCGCATACTTATAGGCGCAGCCGCGTGGAGAGACGTGGGCTCGACCCACGTCCGAGTCTGTGACAGCCCACGATCCGACGTCTCAGATCGTGGCCCAGCTGTCAGAAAACTCTCCGTTAGTGACTGGCAAAAATAAGCGCGTAGGTGTGAGCTCGGCTCGGCTCAATCCCGCAACCCGCGGCGCGTCGTGACGAGGCGTGGCGTGGCGTGGCGAGGCGGGCGGCGGAGGAGGAGTGCGCGAGGGCCTCTTCTCTTCTCAAGCTCCAATAGCATGTAGAAGAGAAACCCTTATAAACCACTCCAACTCTCCTTCCACTTCCGGGGTGGGACTAAACTTCCCACCACACCTAGTGCCATATAACCCACATGGGCCCTTAGAGATTTTTCAGAAATTGCAATATGGGCCTAGAGCCCATCTCAGATTTCAGCACGGATTGCGTATAGAAAACCTCCCTGCCAAAATGATGCAAGGACGTCTCTAGCCCGGACCCTCAAACCGCCCGTAATCATCCGGATCGAACGGTTCGTACGTTGTTTGCCATCCAACGCACCCCAGCGGTCCGGCGCATTGGTCCGGACATCCATTTTCCGCAAATCAGAGGACTTTGTGGGTCAACCAGAGGGCTTTACGGGCGTCCAGACCACTGCCGCGTGTGTCCGCTACCCCGGTCCCACCCAAAAATCCTTCTGGCAAAAAAAAACCTCTCACCACGAATCGGTTGCCACGTATTCATGCCGGTCATCACCGCTTCAGAGTGGACGTGACTCCACCACATTGATGACGGTCAGATTGACGCGACCAGACGAGTGGGCGGTGCCACTTCAATGTCGGCATGGCGACCGAGAAGCCTACTCCAACCACTACCTGTGGGAGGATGTCTAGATTAGTAGTAAAAAACACTTTGTGTAAGGTTTCCTAAGCTTGGTAATGTTAATATCAGTCTGAACATTACCATGGATAAGGTTTTTGGAAATGGTTGGAACAATATAAAGATTAGGGGAAATTTAAGAGTAGATCTAGAGCTAGCCTGGCAACAATTGCATGAGTTGTGTGTTGATGTGTCACTTTCAGATGAGAAGGATAAATGTATCTTGATTCTTAATTTTCTCAGGTAAATTTACAATTGAATCAATGTACTTGATGTCGAAAGCGTTATAGGTCAAGTTTCCTTTCTGGAGACTGTTGTTTATTAAAATTATTTAATTTGGTTAACATTTAAGAATAACATTTTGAATTAAGGATAACCTACTTAAACATGGTTGGACTGGTAATGAAAAGTGTAGGTTATGTGATGCTAGTGGAAGCATTGATCATCTGTTTATTCATTGCCGATGGCGAGACATGCCTAGGGGTGATTAATTGCTCCTTTGGCTTTAAATATGAACTTGGGGTCTGTTGATGAATTGTGTGTATGGATTATGAATTTCCTGATAAAATGAAAGGTTTTGTGGTTGTAGGGGTTACGACAGTGATTTGGGGGAGTGAGAAATGTCAGAATAATGCATGTTTTAAGAATAATTTTCCCTATGATCCAAGAAGTGTGATAGCTTAGGCGGCTTACATTTTTGGACTTGATTACATAACCGAGCACTTCATGAGCCTCAAGTTAGAGGAGCAAAGCTACCATTGCAGGTTGTGTCTACGATCTTCGGTAGGAGGAAGGGTTGGGCTGCTACTGCTGAGGATCGTTGGCTGAAGAAGATGCATATCTTTTTGGCGAGTAAACTTGGAGTAGCCTCCTTCATTCCAAGCTGGATGGGTGTCTCCCATGTTTCTTTATATTCATTGATGAAGGCTTTCTGGTTACTTGTTGTCAATGTGTAGTTTGGGTGCTTTACTAGTTGGTGGATGCCGCGGTGGATGTAAGTGGCAATGTTCTTTTTGCTATGTGAGTTTGAGTAGTTGGTGGTGTGGTTGTAAGCCTGGGTCATTGATAACTTTATAATGGAACGTTTCTTTAACCATTTTGCGATGTTGTTGGTCGAAGAGTTTGAATCGCATCGACTGCATATGTTGTTTATCAATTTCGTTCTAGCAATGAAATTGGGAGTGGAAACTCATTATTTTAAAAAGATATTAATTGTCCACACCACAACAATTATCCAAGTTTTGATTGGTCTCACATTATTTTCTTCATTTGTGCTCCACACAATTCATGATCTCTCTTTTTTATTATTAGCAGGAAATCGAACCACCACTATAAATTGACCCTTTGAGGAGCCAATACACTAACGCGTGCATTTTTACCTGTCATTGGAGTTGAGCACCACTGACGGGCATCTTTGTTTCCCTTTGGTGTGTGCTAGACACTTCTATTGTTGTAGACGCCAATTGGGTCTTGATACATCCAAAACACATTTACTTTTTTGTCTTTTGATCAATTTGCTTCTTGTTTCTTATCAAATCCCGCCACATTGAGTAATAATTACCACTACAAAAGCCCCTTTCAACAGAATTACAAACTGGTGTTTTCATGTGCATAATTAAATTCATTCGGGGGGTCATACAAAAATAGATTTGCAGTAACATACCAGATGATATAGCCCACCACCAGGCATGTGGAGCCCACATGCGCCTAGCTTCTTCCTTCTGACTATATACCCCTCACGACATAAAATGCTTAGGAGATTATTCGCAAAAGAATTCATGACCCGCAAAGCCACTGCCTTTGCCAATCTTCGTTTCAGTGAATTTTTGGAGGTTGGTTCCATATTCGGATGAAGTATTATGTCATCATCGACAACATGACTAATTTCTCCCTCGCCGCATCGACATGCATGTGAGTAATATATTGTAGTAACATGGAGTGGATGTAAATTGGATTGCACTGTCCCCAAGTGCAAGGCATAATTGTAGCATTTTCCAACTATGGATGTGGAAGTTTTGAGCTTAGAACCCCATAGGAGAAAATAGGTTGGCTTCATGTTATGTCAAGTTATGTATGTCACTTACACAACCTTCTATGCACTTTAAAAGTATACTATACAAAGTGTCAAGTTAAAAGATATAAGTTGTTTGGAAGAGGTGATTTAGGTGATAAAAAGTAAAGATTGCAACTAAAGAGAGTGAGTGTGCCATGGTGTGAAGAAAGTAGTAGCAAGTGTTCAAAGAAATTTACTATTTTGTGACGAAGTGGTTGTATTCCTTATAGATTTAGCATAGTCTAAAGGCAATGCAAAAGATGCATCTCAATATTCTACATTTGCAGTTTATATGCGATCTCACCACCATATACTCTCGCAACATGGGCAAACAAGGCACTATGTAAGATGGACTTTGTATATTTTAAATAACAAAGTATCTCAAAAGTAATATATGTCTCAAATCAGTGACAAACATGGGGTGTAAATGCGGCATTGGTTGAATGTACTCTCTCTCATAAACTATGCAATTAAGATACAAGTAGTCCCTTGTGTCCCCAACACACCCAATATAGTTGTTAATTGTATAGGTGCACTAGTTTAGTGGAGAGCTTGATAATTTGAATGATAGATTGACAGTTTGGATTGTAATAATAATTTTGTATTTTCGGAATAAATATGGACAACAAGGTAACATGTCATAAAAGTGAATAAGACAGAGTTACATTGCTTCCAAACAATACCTAGGGTTCATACTTTCACTAGTGCCAACTCTCAACATCATCAACATAGTTAAACAACATGATATAACTTCAAAAGGTGCAGTAAACAATCACTCCAAAGTTCCTCTTTTTATTAGATCAAAGTGAGATGTTATAGTGTAGGCATGGCTAAGCACACCTCTAAGTTTGTCTTTCTAATCTTGATCTACAAGGTAGCCCCAATATCACTACAAGCAGCCCCAAAAATTATACTAAAAAATCACCTCATGATATTTGCCATTCTAATCTAATCCACAGAGTCACCCCGTTGTCACTACGGATATCTCCAAAAATTATCCTAGATATGCATCATGACCTCATTGATTGCCAAAAAAGATTCAATCTAACATAAAAAAACTCATAGAAAAAGCAAGATCCAATCCACTACAAAGATAATATGAGGGGATACATCACATAATTCAACTCCATTAACAAAGCATATGGTCACAATCATCATCAAAAGCTCGCATGACCGAGAGAGAGAGAGAGAACATAGTCCCCGGGGGTGGAATCTACTCATGCATCATCGTAGGAGCAACACAGGATGATGGAGAGGTTGATGAAGATCAATCCCCTCCACCCCCTCCCCGCCCTGAAAGGATGTCGAAAAAGGGCTAAAAAGAATATCGCCTGGGAACTGGAAGTGGCGATGACGGAAAAAATTAGGGTAAAAATATGCATGATGTTTTTGAGCATACATAGAGCCAACTGTGAGAAGTGATGGAGATAAGATCCAGGGGCCCCACGTGCCCCAGCCTTTGGCCGCATGTATGGGCCACATGGAGGCTGTGGGGCCCACCTCCAGGTGGCCTTCTGGTCTAGTGGATCTTTTGTCTTGAAACTTTGCATCATTTTTTCATTAAATTTTCGGGGCTCTGATATTTTTATTTCTGCAAATTCCAAAACCAAGCAAAAAAAACAGCAAGTGTCATCGTAATTATGAGAGATGCTAATAGTGAACCTCAATTCCGGTCCAGTTTCTTAAATATGCACCTATTATTTCCATTTACTTATTACTCTAAAAATAATAAACAATTTCAACTACAATATCTGGTCATAACTCCTTGGAAGTAGCAAGTGTAGTGATATTGGCATGCTCACTAGAACTATTGGGACACTAGTAAAATTATTAATATAATATTCCAGTGTTGCTTGACCGAGGTTAGCAGGGGGATAACTTACATGTTCCACTGCGTTTTCATAGTTAGATCATGGAAACTAAGCACATGGCAATCCCTACTTCCCTTATCGAAGGTCTTATCCTTTTACTTTATCTTGTGTCAAATCCATCATTCTTTAAACACAAGCTATTGAGAGTATGAGAATAATTCTTAGTGTTATATACATTTGTTTACAATGATCGATTGATATATGGTTGTGATGATCTCTCCTTCCCGCCGATTGTTGCATGCCTCTTCCACCCTAGGTTGCAACCTCCTGGGACTCCACACGCTTTCTTGTGGGCCATTGAGTTCTTCCTCACCATGGATCATCTCCTCCTGCGCTACTGCATTTCTTCCAACCGTCGGTCGTCTCCTCCCACATGATCTTCCCCGAAGTCGATAGTTCTGATCCTCCCTCAAGGCCGAGTACCTCCTACGCACCGCGCACCCCTAGTATTGCTCTCCTCCATTGCCGGCGTGCATCCACATCCTCCACCATCATGAGGCCCCAGAGATGTTAGTCTCACTTGCAACAACATGATGCCTTTCCTGCCCATCATGACCCCCAGGCCCCAAAGATGTTTGTCTCACCAACAACAACATTCTATGTAATAAAATACAAAATAGAAGTTCACATTCTATGTAAAAGAACTAAACAAAAATATGTGCAGGCATAAGTTCACCCATTCGCACCGGGAACAATGTTTTTTTCAGAAAAGAAACCAATACTAAGTTTTAGAAGCGGTTCACTTGTTAGTGTCTAGCGGTTTGCTACTTGAGCACATGCATTTCACTATGCATGGTTTGACAGTTTTTGAACTACCGCCATAGCTTCATCAGGGATCTCACGGTAGCGTGTATCAGAGCAAACACCAAAGGCGCCGAGAGCCAGCAAGTTAGGCAACTCCAAAGGGCTGACCCATTTCGTCCGCCTGCGTCCGTTCGGATCGGCGCGGACAAAAGTGGCGGCCCAACGCGCCGACCCAAACCCAAATCACGTCCGTGTCGCGTCCGCGCCGACGTATTTGCGGCTCAAATTTGTGCCCCAAATGCGTCGGCGCGGACGCCGAACGGACGCTTCCCGCGCCTTCTCACTGTCCGCCACGTCCCCACATGGCGGCCATCCAACTACCCGCTGCCCACGCGGTCAGCTTAATTTATGACCATGGGCCCACGTGTCACCGACGGCGCTCGTCCTTTTTTTAAGCCGACCGTGCGGCGGGGCCGTCCTCATCCAAACTCACCGTCCACATCTGTCAACCTCTGCTCCCTCGTCGCCGGCAAACCCTAGCCACCACAACCACAGTGAGATGGGCCTCTTCTCCGGCGCCAGCAGCAGCAAGGCCAAGGGCAAGGCCCCCGCCACCCCTTTCCGCTCAGAGTTCCTCCCGCCTTCGCTGGCGCCGGCGCCTCGCCGACAAAGGTAGCGCGTGAACATGCCAGTGCACCAGGCGGAGTGGCACTGGCAGCACCGCCAGCCTCTGCCGTATCCCGACGTGACCCTACCGCACGACTGGCATCTGGATCCAAATAGGATCCCAGTGCCGGCGGCGCCACGAACGGCTCGGGCTCACGCGGAGGAGGTGCGGCGCCGGCGGGCGCTGCTGACGCCGGAGTAGCACCGCGAGGCCGCCTATGCATCCCACTCGCCCAACTGGGCGAGGTGGTTTGCCTTCGAGCACGAGGAGGCGAGGCGACGGGGCGTGCGCAAGGTCGACCGGAGCTCGCCGCCGCCGGCGCTCGTCGTTCGCGAGGAAGACCAGGAGGCGGAGGATGCCTACCAGGCGGCCCTTGCGGCCGTCTACCAGGAGAGCGAGGAGGACGAGCGGCGCAGGGCGGAGGCGACAGAGGCCGGAAGAGGAGACTCGGTACGAGGCGGCAATGGCGCAGGCACTTGCCCTCTCCGCGGCGGGCGACAGCGTGGTGCCTCCGGTGGCCCCGCCATCACCTATCAAGCCGCAGCCGGAGCCCGAGCGAGAGGCGCCCCCCATCGAGCGCCACTCCTGGACGGGAGTTGTAACACCCCGGATGTAACTTGCCATATTTGTAACTCCAACTCTTGCCATTTTCGGCTTTAAGTTATGAGATTCCCTTCGTGGTTGGGTTTTTGTCTTCGTTTTGCATTTTGTTCATGTCATGCATTTCATATCACGTCATCATGTGCATCGCATTTGCATTCGTGTTCGTCTCATGCATTCGAGCATTTTCTCCGTTGTCCGTTTTGCAATCCGACACTCCCACATGCACCGGCGCACCCCTCTTGTCTCTTTTAGTGAGAGGGTGTTAAACGTTCTCGGAGTGGACCGAGATTTGCCAAGTGGCCTTGGTACACCACCGGTAGACCGCCTGTCAAATTTTGTTCCATTTGGAGGTCGTTTGATGCTCCAACGGTTAACCGAGTAACCGCAAAGGCCCCTTTTGTGTTGCAGCCCAACACCCCTTCGAAACGGCCCAATAACCCATCTAAACCATCTCCATGTCCTCCGTTGTCGGATCACGATCGTGTGGGCGAAAACTACACCTCATTTGGACACTCCAAACTGCCTCTACCTATAAAAGGCCTCCTCCTCCAAAAATTCTGGCGAAACCCTGGATCCACCATCTCCCGCCGCGCCGGACGCGTCCGCCGCCGCGCCCGCACCAACCAGGATCCGCTACGTGTCGCCGTCACCGCCGCCTGTCCCGCACGCCGCCGAAGCCCGTTGCCGGCCCCCGCGGCCCGGTCGCCGTCGCCCCCGTGCCGAGCTCCGCCGCCGCCCGCCTCGCTTGGCCGCCGCCGCCTGCCGCCGGGCTCCGCCGCCCCGCCGCCTGCAGCTCCTCGCCGCCGTCTCGCCGCATCCGGCCACCGCCGCCCCGATCCACTCCGGCGACTAACCTCTCCACTCCGGCGAGCTCCCCGGTCAACCTCAGTTCGCGTGCATGAACCCTAGATCTGGGATTTCGGAGGGGATATTTCCACTAAGTCCTTTTCTGTGATATTTTAAGCCCCTGTTCATCATGTCGTATCTCCGCGCTTGTTGCTCAAAATCATGCATATGATATATCAAATTGTTCGTCCCGTTGAGCTGTCCATGGTAGAAGCATTTACATGCATGTTGCTGTCTGTTATTGTGCCATTCTCATTGATGCAAGAGTGCTATAAAATGTTAGGAGCTGGTACTTATCAGATTATGAGGTTTTGTCATGTTTGTCACATTTGATGTGTGCATCATATGAGTATGAGGTCTACATGTGTTTTGAACTACATCATGCCATATTTACAAGGGTGCTTGTCTTGTATTTTTGTGAGCTATGTGGTGACTAGCACAAGCATGCAAAGTAGCCTCCGCAGTGTTGCTGTTTTCAGGGACTTAGGATTTTGCTAAGTCCTTTTCCTACTATTATTTTGATGCCATGTAAACTTGATGCTACAGTGAGATCCATGCTTATTTTGAGTTGCTTCAGTAAGGATATTTTGAACATGTGGTTATTCTCTATCCATCCATGCCCCTGTTTGCAATTATGGAGTGCTCTAGCATGCCATTTTCTTGCTCTACTTTTGCAATAAAATGTTCCTGGCAGAATGTTAACTTGTTAATCAATATTTCCATGGTTGTTACTAGTGATCCATGAATCCTATAAACTTGCTATTGCCATGGTTAGCTTCATGAGCATGTCATCTTGCTGTTGCTATGCTTGTTTTGTTATGCAATGCTTTGTGGTGAGTGGCATGAAATCGCAAAGTTGCCTACATAACTATGTTTATGACATGCTCTGTTTTCCTGCTAAATCTGAAACTGTTAATAAAACTTGCTATGTTTACATGGTGCCATCATAACTTCTGTGCCTTTTTGGCTCATGTTCAGTAAGGGACTTTTGATCTCTATGCTTTTAGTAGAATCATGCCATGGCTTTGTTTGCTATGATATGTTCCTGTAGCATATTGTTTGCTTGCTCTAAACATTGCTTGCTGATGTTGTTTTTGACATGTTCGTATTTTCACTAAGCCTGTGATGCTGTTATCTTTTGCACTTTTGCCATGCTTGTTTGAACCTGTTCTGGTGTGATTTAGCCGTAGCTTAGTGTTCATGTTTTGTCAAGCATCTCTTGTACATCACTGTCATATGTTTTGTTGCTATGTTGGAGTGCAGTAGCTTAGTTTCTTGTTGCATTCTAAGTGGCATCATGTTGTTAATCACAGAATAGCATCATTCTTGTTTTGCTTGCCATTTGCAAACCGTGCATCCGTTTCCGGTGATCTCTATATCGATTTCAACCGAAATCATCTCATCTTTCCAGCGGCACACTTGGTTTGTCAAGTTGATGCCTTGATCATTCTTTTCCTTCCGAAGCACGCATATGCATTGCATATCACATCGTGCATATCATGCCATGTATTGCATCATGTTGCTTGTGCACTGCACCATGATTGATTGTTGTTACATTGCTTGTGTTCTTGCTTTGGGTAGAGCTGGGAGATGAGTACGTGACCGAGGAATCTGTTGAGCACGCTTACGATGATCAAGCTTTCGGCAACTCTGAGAACTTTGCAGGCAAGATGACCATACCCTCGAGATCACTTCTATATTTGCTTTGCTAGTTGCTCGCTCTATTGCTATGCCACGCTACCTACCACTTGCTATATCATGCCTCCCATATTGCCATGTCAAGCCTCTAACCCACTTTTCCTAGCAAACCGTTGTTTGGCTATGTTACCGCTTTTGCTCAGCCCCTCTTATAGCGTTGCTAGTTGCAGGTGAAGATGAAGTTTGTTCCATGTTGGAACATGGATATTGTTGGGATATCATTATTATATCTTATTTACTTTAAATCTTTAATGCATCTATATACTTGGTAAAGGGTGGAAGGCTCGGCCTTATGCCTGGTGTTTTGTTCCACTCTTGCCGTCCTAGTTTTCATCATACTGGTGTTATGTTCCTTGATTTTGCGTTCCTTACGTGGTTGGGTGTTATGGGAACCCCTTGACAGTTTGCTTTGAATAAAACTCCTCCAGCAAGGCCCAACCTTGGTTTTACCATTTGCCTACCTACCACCATATACCTTTCCCTTGGGTTCTGCAGACTCAAGGGTCATCTTTATTTTAAACCCCCCCGGGCCAGTACTCCTCTGAGTGTTGGTCCGAACTAGAGTCCTTTGCAGCGCCACCTCGCGGAAACTCGAGGGTTGGTTTTAGTTGTAAGGTGTGCTCATCCGGTGTGCCCTGAGAACGAGAACCGTGCGACTCATATCGGGATTTGTCGGCACATCGGGCGACTTTGCTGGTCTTGTTTTACCATTGTCGAAAAGTCTTGTAATCGGGATTCCGAGATTGATCGGGTCTTTCCGGGAGAAGGAATATCCTTCGTTGATCGTGAGAGCTTGTGATGGGCTAAGTTGGGACACCCCTGCAGGGTATAAACTTTCGAGAGCCATGCCCGCAGTTATGTGGCAGATGGGAATTTGTTAATATCCGGTTGTAGAGAACTTGACACTTGACTTAATTAAAATGAATCAACCGTGTGTGTAGCCGTGATAGTCTCTTTTCGGCGGAGTCCGGGAAGAGAATAAGGTCTCGTGTTATCCTCGAACGTAAGTAGCTTCAGGATCACTTCTTGATCATTTATAGTTTCTCGACCGTGTGTTGCTTCTCTTCTCGCTCTTATTTGCGTATGTTAGCCACCATATATGCTTAGTGCTTGCTGCAGCTCCACCTCACTACTCTTTCCTACCCTTAAGCTTAAATAGTCTTGATATCACGGGTGTGAGATTGTTGAGTCCTCGTGACTCACGGATACTTCCAAGCAATTGCAGGTGCCGAGAATACCAGTGCAGGTGACGATACCGAACTCAAGTGGGAGTTCGATGAGGATTCGGGCCGTTACTATGTTTCTTTTCCTGATGATCAGTAGAGGAGCCCACTTGGGACGATCGGGGATCTAGCATTAGGGGTTGTCTTTCTTTATTTTGGTTCCGTAGTCGGACCTTTGATTGTACTTTGGATGATGTATGAGTTATTTATGTATTGTGTGAAGTGGCGATTGTAAGCTGACTCTTTATCCCTTTCTTATTTATGTATCATGCGGCTATGCCTCTAAGTCGTGCCCCGACACGTGGGAGATATAGCCGCATTGTGGGTGTTACAAGTTGGTAATCAGAGCCATCCCCGACTTAGGAGCCCCCTGCTTGATCGAATCGCTGACATTGTTGAGTCTAGAACAAAATGTTTTGAGTTTTAGGATTATATATATAGGAGAGTAGGATTATTTTTACTCCTCAGTCCCTTGGTCGCTCTGGTGAGGCCTCCTGACATAGAAGTTTTGACTCTTCTCTCCTTAAATTTCACGAAAAAAATTTAGGATCACGCGGGTATCTTGGAATCACTCCGATAGTTTTGTGACGAGAACATTGTTCTTAGTGCCTCCTGACATTTAGGGGTTATGGAAGTGTCCCGGGGAGTTGAGCTCTGAGGTGTTGTCGTCACAATTTTATCGTTGTAGTTCGGGAATACCTGAGTTCGCTGACATAAAAAATTTCTTTTATGCAGTTGTTGGTGAGATAACCTCGACGCCACCCAGTACTGGGGCAGAGTTAGGGAGTATTGCCATAACTCGTATAACGGATGCTTTTCGAAGGTTGAGGTACATGATTTCCGAAGGTTTCTTGGTTATGTGTTGAAGGATGGATACAACTGGATGTAGGAATTGCTAGTTTGGGTGAGATATTATGCATCTCCTGTATCCCCAACACCTGATTGCATAACCAGAAAGTTTCGGGAGTTTTATAGGTGAGAATTCAAGTAGCTCTAGTATTTATTCCCGCAGATATTTGGTTTGTGATTGGGTGATCCTTACCACTTATTTGTTTATATTCGTACCTTGTTGCTTTATTCATCTACCTTTATCTAAGTGGCTTCTCAACCTTATGGACATGTGATGATTTACTTTGGAATTCATTCGTTCATCCTTGTTCGAATGTTTATTATGAGACTTTATGTTGCAATTTCGATCCATTGATTCAGCTTGAATATCTGTCTTTCAAAAATTCTAACGGATGTCACCCTCTTCAGCATGGCTCCTCCAACGCGCCAGAATCCGGACCGCAATGATGGGGATCAGTCGAACCCTCCGCCACCACCTCCACCTCCGGAGGCATGGCAAGCTATCATGGCAGCCACCAACGCCAACACTTAGATGCTTTTGCAACTCTTGCAAGAGCGTAACCAAGGGCAAGGCAACCAAGGAAATCAAGGCCAAGGCAACAATCAGCCTCAGTTTGCTACCCTCAACCAGTTCCTCGCAAACCAGCCGAAGTCCTTCATCAACTGTGTCGAGGCCACAAACGCCGACTACTGGCTCGTGGACATTTGCAAGCATTTTGAATGTAGCAATGTCAGACCTGAGGACTTTGTCAAGTTTGCTTTGTTTCAACTCAAGGACCAAGCTGCTGAGTGGTATCAACAATACAGAGATTCTAGAGGAGGTCGTGTGATTACCTGGGATGATTTCCGTCGAGACTTCAAAGCTCATCACATTCCACCATGTGTAGCGGAGAGCAAGCGTGTAACGCCCCGAGACCGATGTGCCAGGTGTCCTCCAGTTATTCGCTGTTGTTGCCTTGTCATTGCTTGCGTGTCATGCATTGCATATCATGTCATCATGTGCATTTCATTTGCATACGTGTTTGTCTCATGCATCTGAGCATTTTCCCCGTTGTCCGTTTTGCATTCTGGCGCTCCTATCTCCTCCGGTGGTCCTTTCTACCTTCCTTTCGTGTGTGGGGGTTAAACATTTCCGGATTGGACCGAGACTTGCCAAGCGGCCTTGGTTTACTACCGGTAGACCGCATGTCATGTTCCGTACCATTTGGACTTCGTTTGATGCTCCAACGGTTAACCGGGGACCGAGAAGGCCTCGTGTGTGTTGCAGCCCAACACCCTTCCAATTTGGCCCAAAACCCACCTAAACCTCCTCCATCATCTAGAGCGTTCGATCACGATCGTGTGGCCGAAAACCGCACCTCATTTGGACTCTCCTAGCTCCCTCTACCTATAAATATGTGTCTCCCTCCGGAATTCTCGCGTAGATCTAACCCTAGCTTCGTCCTCCTCGCGCCCGGACAAATCTCCCTCGCCGTCGGACATGTCCGCGCGCCGCGCCAGACCAATCCCTGCCTGCCACGTCGCCCAACGCCGCCGCCGGTCAACGCGCCCCGCCGCGGGCTGAGGAACCCAGATCGGGCCCTCCCGGCCCGAATCGCCGCCGCCCGTGTTCCTCTCTCCCGCGCCGCCCCTTGCCTCCAGGAGCCCGGGCCGGCCACCGCGCGCCTTCGCCGGCGTCCGCCGCCCGCCGCCATCGTCATCCTCGTCGCCGACGTCTCCCGCCGGTCGCCGGATCCGCCGCGCCTCGCCTCGTTTGCCCCGCCGCCGCGGACCTCGTCGCCGGCGCCGCCCCGCGCTCCGGCAGCCGCGCCGCTGCGTCCGGCGCCCTGCCTCGTCACGTCGGCGAGCCGCCTCTCGCCGGAGTTGCCTCACCGGACCCCGTCCCGGCCAGATCTGCCCCGGTGGATGAGATCCACCAGGAGATGAACCAAACGCGTTCCGCCTCGTCCCTGCACCACATCGTCCCGGTCGGAGTTGACTTTTGCCTCAAGGGTATAATTTCTACTAAGTCCCCGAGATTTCCAGTTTCAAATGCCCATGTTCATCATGTTGTAACTTTGCATCCGTATCTCCGTTTTGCGCGTGTAGCATATGAAAATGTTCGCCTCAGAGCGTACACCGTTTAATATCATTGCATCATTTTCATTTGAGCTCATCTTGATGCCCGAAATGCTGTTGGAAGAGTGCTACTTGAGTTAATTGTCAGATCTGCTGCACCAAATAGCTATTTGTCATTTTTGCCATGATTAATGTGTGCATGATATGCTCATGAGCTCTACATGTGTTTTGTTATATGCTTTGCCATCTTTACAGAGGTGCCATCCATGTATTTTTGTGATTTGTGTGGTGACTAGCACAAGCTTGCCAAGTGGTGCGTTCGTTAATGCTGTTTTCAGGGACTTAGAATTTCTCTAAGTCCTTGATCTGTTTTTATCAATATGCCATATGTTCATGTTGTTTCCTAGTGATCCGTGCCTCTTTTGAGGATGATCAGTAAGGATGTTTTGTTAATCTTGTAGTGCTCTATCCATCCATGTCTTTGTTTGCAATTATGGAGTACCCTAGCTTGAGTCAATCGAGCTCTACTTTTGCTATTTCGTGAATCTGGGCAGATTGTCTCCTTGTTAGCGATTTTGCCGAGGATGTTGTAGTTGTTCCGTGCATGCTATGTTCTTGTTCTTGCCATGTCTAGCTAATACAAGGTGTATTCTTGATGGGTGTATGCTTAGTTTGTAATGCCTTGCTCTGTAGTGAGTTTATCGAGCTAGTGAACATGCCTACTTGTTTACAGATTTGCATGTTCCAGTTTTTCACGAAGTCTGTATTCTGATTATGTTTTTGCCATGTTCACATGCTTGCAATTGTACATTCTGATCCCTTTTGGCTCAAGATCACTAAGGGACTTTTGTTAGGCTCTTTGAGTAGCTCCATGCCATGCCTTGCTTTTCCATGTTAAGTTCCTGTAGCATATAGTATTATTGCTTCAAAGTGTGCTACCTGATCTGAAATTCCAGACTAGTGTTAATTTCACTAAGTCTGAAAGCTGTTTATCAATTGCACTTTTGCCATGCTTGTTTGAACCTGTTAATGGATGATTTGGCCATAGCTCAGTGTTCATCTTTTGTCAAGATTCATGAGTGGATCCCTGCCATGTATTTTGTTGCCATGTTTGAGTGTTGTAGTATATTTGACTTGATGCATTTAGATGGCTACTTGCTGTTTATCGCAGACCGGTGCCATATTTGTTTTTCTTGCCTTTTCCAAACCGTGCCTCCGATTCGGGTGTTCTTTATACCGATTTCAACTGAAATCACCTCACCTTTCCAGTGGCACTCTTGGATTTCCATGTTGGGGCCAGGTCCAATCATTCCTTTCCAAATCATGCATATGCATCACATACCGCATCCCGCATATCATACCTTGTTCATGTGTTGGTTGTTTACTATGTTGTGTGCTTCTTTCCGGTGTTTGCTTCTTCGGGTTGGTTCCGGTAACGTCGCGTTTGTGAGGACCCCTTCGTCTACGTCCATTTGTCTTCTTCATGGACTCGTTCTTCTTCCTTGCGGGATTTCAGGCAAGATGACCATACCCTCGAAATCACTTCTATCTTTGCTTGCTAGTTGCTCGCTCTTTTGCTATGCCTATGCCGTGATACCTACCACTTGCTTATCATGCCTCCCATATTGTTGAACCAAGCCTCTAACCCACCTTGTCCTAGCAAACCGTTGTTTGGCTATGTTATCGCTTTGCTCAGCCCCTCTTATAGCGTTGTTAGTTGCAGGTGAAGATTGAAGTTTGTTCCTTGTTGGAACATGGAGATGTTTTTCCTTGTTGGAACATGTTTACTTGTTGGGATATCACAATATATCTTATTTAATTAATGCATCTATATACTTGGTAAAGGGTGGAAGGCTCGGCCTTATGCCTGGTGTTTTGTTCCACTCTTGCCGCCCTAGTTTCCGTCATATCGGTGTTATGTTCCCGGATTTTGCGTTCCTTACGCGGTTGGGTAATAATGGGAACCCCTTGACAGTTCGCCTTGAATAAAACTCCTCCAGCAATGCCCAACATTGGTTTTACCATTCGCCACCTAGCCTTTTCTTTTCCCTTGGGAGTCGCGCTCCTGAGGGTCATCTTTATTTTAACCCCCCCGGGCCAGTGCTCCTCTGAGTGTTGGTCTGAACTGAGCTGCCTGCGGGGCCACCTCGGGGCAACTTGAGGTTTGGTTTTACTCGTAGCTAGTCTCATCTGCGTGTGCCCTGAGAACGAGATATGTGCAGCTCCTATCGGGTTGTCGGCACATTCGGGCGGTGTTGCTGGACTTGTTTTACCATTGTCGAAATGTCTTGTAACCGGGATTCCGAGTCTGATCGGGTCTTCTCGCTAGAAGGGATATCCTTCGTTGACCGTGAGAGCTTGTGATGGGCTAAGTTGGGACACCCCTGTAGGGATTTGAACTTTCGAAAGCCGTGCCCGCGGTTATGGGCAGATGGGAATTTTTTAACGTCCGGTTGTAGAAAACCTGAAGTTGACTTTAATTAAAATGCATCAACCGCGTGTGTAACCGTGATGGTCTCTTCTCGGCGGAGTCCGGGAAGTGAACACGGTGTTGGAGTTATGCTTGACGTAGGTTGTTCTAGGATCACTTCTTGATCATAGTTTCTCGATCGTGCTTTGCCTTCTCTTCTCGCTCTCATTTGCGTATGTTAGCCACCATATATGCTAGTCGCTTGCTACAGTTCCACTTCATACCTTTACCTTACCCATAAGCTTAAATAGTCTTGATCGCGAGGGTGCGAGATTGCTGAGTCCCCGTGGCTCACAGATACTTCCAAAACCAGCTTGCAGGTGCCGATGAGTCCGTGTAGATGACGCAACCAAGCTCAGGAGGAGCTCGATGAAGATCTTGTCCTTTGTGTTGTTTCGTTCTAGTTGATCAGTAGTGGAGCCCAATTGGGGTCGATCAGGGACCGTGTCGCATTTGGGGTTCTTCTTTTATTTTGGTTCCGTAGTCGGACCTTGATTGTATTTGGATGATGTAATGCTTTATTCATGTATCGTGTGAAGTGGCGATTGTAAGCCAACTATGTATCTTTTTCCCTTATGTATTACATGGGTTGTGTGAAGATTACCTCACTTGCGACATTGCTTTCAATGCGGTTATGCCTCTAAGTTGTGCTTCGACACGTGGGAGATATAGCCGCATCGAGGGCGTTACAAAGCGTGAGGAGTTCCGCAATCTCAAGCAAGGCATCATGTCCGTGTATCAATACAATATCCAGTTTCAGAAACGTGCTCGCTTCGCTAAACAAGACGTTTCTGATGAAAAGAGTATGATTTATCAATTCAGAGGTGGCCTCAAAGAAGATCTGCAATTAGCTCTCGTGCTTCTTGAGTGGACTAAGTTTGATCAATTCTACAACATGGCACTAAAGCAAGAAGCTTCTCAGCTCAAGTGTGAGGCATCTAAGAAGAGAGTCAGGGATGCAGTTCAATCTTCTTCTTCATCACAAGTGGCAGCTAAGCAACAGAAGTTCTGGTTGCCTCCTCCTCCCCCGTTTCGTCAGCCCTACCGGCAGAAGAGCAAAGGTGGCAATGGATCTTCCCACCCACCCAACCTAGGCTATCAGAATAAAGCTTAGCCTCAAACTCCATGGTCAAGTGCTCCTTACACCGTCCGCTCTCAGAGGTTACTTGCAACAAGTGTCAGCAGAAGGGGCACTATGCAAACAAGTGCTTCAACCAAAGGCGCCTTCCGCCTCCTCCTCCTGTGAGATCTGCCAGCAATGCAGTGGTCAAGCATAATCCCAAGCATGCTAAGGTCAACATGATGAACGCAACTCAGGCAAAGGATTCTTTAGAAGTGATCATGGGTAATCTTCCTGTTAATGATATTCCTACAAAAGTTCTATTTGATACTGGTGCATCGCATTGTTTCATTTCAAGACCTTTTGCATCAAAGCATGAGTGTGGTTATCAATATTTGCCTAGAACGTTATCAATTGTGTCCCCGGGTAAGCAAATGTCAGCTAATAATTGCATCCCGGATGTTTCTATTAAGATGGGAAACTATACATTTCTGGCTTCTCCAATTGTTCTTGGTGACTCGGATATTGATCTAATTATCGACATGGACTGGCTTTCTAAACACAAGGCTTATCTTGATTGTGCTGCCAGGCAGATTCAATTGACACACTCGTCTGAGGATGTGATCATCTATGCCACTCGTGACGAAACCATTTGACTGTTTTCTCTCAATGAGAAGGGCGAGTTGAATGCCATCTCTCAGATTCCAGTCGTTTGTGAATATCAAGACGTCTTTCCAGAAGAGCTTCCGGGAATGCCTCCTCACCGGCCAGTTGAATTCGTTATCGATCTTGAGCCTGGCACAGAACCTGTTTGCAAGCGTCCTTATAAGCTTGGACCAGAGGAGTTGAATTAGTTGAAGAAACAACTCGATGAACAAGAGCATATGGGTCTGATCAAACCGAGTTCATCTCCATGGGGTTGTGGTGTTCTTTTTGTCAAAAAGAAATATGGCACGGACCGACTTTGTGTCGACTACCGCCCATTGAACAAGAAGATAATAAAGAACAAGTATCCACTTACCAACATCAATGAGCTTTTCGAGCAACTTAAAGGTGTCCAAGTATTCTCCAAGCTTGACCTCCGTATGGGTTATCATCAGATTCGCATTCGTGAAGAAGATATCCCCAAGACAACATTCAGAACAAGCTATGGTTCTTATGAATATACTATCATGTCTTTCGGCCTTGTCAATGCTCCTACAACGTTCTCTCGCATTATGAACTTCATCTTCAACCCTTACACAAATGATTTCGTCTTGGTGTATCTCGTTGATATCTTTGTCTTTTCCAAGAATAAGGAGGATCGTGCCAAGCATTTGAGATTGGTATTCGACAAACTCAGAGAGCATCAATTCTATGTGAAGTTTTCAAAGTGTGAGTTTTGGCTTGATGAGGTTCTATACCTTGGTCATATCATCTCCGCCAAAGGCATCGCTGTTAATCCCGAGAAGGTGTCTGCAATTGTGAATTGGGAACCTCCTCAGAATGTTAAGCAGCTCCGCAGTTTTCTTGGGCTTGCAAGCTATTGTCGAAGATTCGTTGAGAATTTCTCTAAGATTTCTAAGACTCTTTCCAACATCCTCCAGAAGCATGTCAAGTATGTCTGGACACCTGAATGTGACATTGCTTTCAACACCCTCAAAGAGAAGTTAGTCACATCTCATGTCTTGACTCCTCCTGACGAATCAAAGCCATTCGAAGTTTTCTATGATGCTTCCTTGCAAGGTCTCGGTGCTGTGTTAATGCAAGAGAAGAAAGTTGTGGCCTATACCTCTTGTCAGTTGAATCCCAACGAAAGGAACTACCCCACTCATGATCTTGAGATGGCGGCAGATGTTGATGCTTTATTAACGTGGAGACATCTCTTGTTGGGAAGGAAAGTGGACATCTTCACAGATCATAAGAGCCTCAAGTACATCTTCACTGAACCCAACCTCAACCTCATACAAACTAGTTGGGTCAAAATGATTCAAGAATACAATCTGAGTATTGAATATAATCCAGGCAAGGCCAATGTCATTGCAGATGCTTTGAGCAGGAAGGCTTACTGCAACAGCTTAATTCTCAAGCCCTTCCAACCGGACCTTTGTGAAGCTTTCTACAAACTGAATCTCCAAGTTGTTCCTCAAGGCTTTCTTGCCAATCTCCAAGTCTCTCCTACTTTGGAAGATCAAATTCGTGAGGCACAACTCCTGGATTTCATGGTGAAGAAGGTGAAACATGGGATTGCCAACAGCCAACCCAAATACAAGTGCTATCGCATTGATGACAAAGACACTCTATTCTTCGAGGATCGAATTGTGGTTCCTAAAGGTGATCTAAGGAAAGTCATTATGAACGAGGCGCACAATTACCTTCTATCCATTCATACTGTAAGTACAAAGATGTATCATGACCTCAAGCAGTCGGATTGGTGGACTCGATTGAAGCGAGAGATTGCTCAGTTCGTGAATGAATGTGATGTCTGCAAAAGAGTGAAAGCAGAACACCAATGGCCAGCTGGTCTCCTCCAACCTCTTGCTATTCCAAAATGGAAGTTTGACCATATTGAGATGGACTTCGTGACTGGATTTCCCAAGTCCAAGCGTGGAAATGATGATATCTTCATTGTCATCGACAAGCTTACTAAAGTGGCTCATTTTCTTCCTATCAAAGAATCTATCACAGCAGCTCAGTTGGCAGAGCTATACACCTCCAAGATTTTCTCTTTGCACGGCATTCCGCAATTGATATCTTCAGATCGTGGAAGCATTTTCACCTCCAAGTTCTAGGATTCCTTCCAGAAGGCCATGGGCACCAACATTCGCTTCAGCACATCTTTCCATCCTCAAACTAGTGGCCAAGTCGAGCGAGTCAATCAAATCCTTGAAGATATGCTCAGGGCTTGTGTCATTTCCTTCGGTATGAAGTGGGAAGATTGTCTTCCATATGCCGAGTTCTCCTACAACAACAGTTTCCAAGCGAGTTCGGGCAAGGCCCCATTCGAAATTCTCTATGGCAGAAAGTTCCGTACTCCTCTCAATTGGTCAGAGACTGGTGAATGCCAACTTCTTGGCAATGACTTAATCACAGAAGTGGACGAAATGTGTAAAGTCATCCGTGAAAATCTCAAAGCCGCGCAATCGCGCCAGAAGAGTTACTACGATAGCAAGCACCATGACTTGGCTTTCGAGATCGGAGACCATGTCTACCTCCGCGTCTCTCCAATGAAAGGCATTTGTCACTTCGGTATCAAAGGGAAGCTTGCCCCTAGATACGTGGGTCCTTTCAAGATCATTGGCAAAAGAGATGACCTCGCCTATCAACTTGAACTTCCGTCCAACTTCGCAAACGTGCACGATGTGTTTCATGTGTCACAGCTTCGCAAGTGTTTCAAGACTCCTGAGTGCACCATCAACTTCGAAGAGATTGACCTTCAAGAATACCTATCTTATGATGAGCATCCCATTGCTATTCTTGAAGAAACCGAGCGCACGACTTGCAACAAGTCAATCAAATTCCTCAAAGTGAAGTGGTCACACCATTCTGACTGAGAAGCCAGCTGGGAGCGCGAGGATCACCTCCGTTCCAAATATTCGGAGTTCTTTCAGTCCTAGATCTCGGGACGAGATCCTCTCGTAGTGGTGGAGTGTTGTAACACCCCGGATGTAACTTGCAATATTTGTAACTCCGACTCTTGCCATTTTCGGCTTTAAGTTATGAGATTCCCTTCGTGGTTGGGTTTTTGTCTTCATTTTGCATTTTGTTCATGTCATGCATTTCATATCGCATCATCATGTGTATCGCATTTGCATTCGTGTTCGTCTCATGCATCCGAGCATTTTCCCCGTTGTCTGTTTTGCAATCCGACACTCCCACATGCACCGACGCACCCCTCTTGTCTCTTTACGTGAGCGGATGTTAAACGTTCTTGGAATGGACCGAGATTTGCCAAGTGGCCTTGGTACACCACCGGTAGACCGCCTGTCAAATTTTGTTCCATTTGGAGGCCGTTTGATGCTACAACGGTTAACCGGGTAACCGCGAAGGCCCCTTTTGTGTTGTAGCCCAACATCTCTCCAAAACGGCCCAATAACCCATCTAAACCATCTCCATGTCCTCTGTGGTCGGATCATGATCGTGTGGGCGAAAACTACACCTCATTTGGACACTTCAAACTCTCTCTACCTATAAAAAGGCCTCCTCCTCCAAAAATTCGGGTGAAACCCTAGATCCACCGTCTCCCGCCGCGCCGGGCATGTCCGGAGGGCGCCGGACACGTCCGCCGCCGCGCCCGCACAAACCAGGAGCCGCCACGTGTCGCCGTCACTGCTGCCCGTCCCGCGCGCCGCCGAAGCCCATCGCCGGCCCCCGCTGCCCGGTCGCCGCTGCCCCCGCGCCGAGCTCCGCCGCCGCCCGCTTCGCCCGCCTTGCCCGGTCGCCGCCGCCCTCCTCGCCGGCCGCCGCCCCGTCGCCTGCAGCTCCTCGCCGCCATCTCGCTGTGTCCGTCCACCGCCGCCCCGATCCACTCCGGCGACTAACCTCTCCACTCCGGCGAGCTCCCCGGTCAACCTCGGTTCGCGTGCACGAACCCTAGATCTGGGATTTCGGAGGTGATATTTCCACTAAGTCCTTTTCTGTGATATTTTATGCCACTGTTCATCATGTCGTATCTCAGCGCTCGTTGCTCCAAATCATGCATATGATATATCAAATTGTTCGTCTCGTTGAGCTCTCCATGATAGAAGCATTTCCATGCATGTTGTTGTCTGTTATGATGCCATTTTCATTGATGCACGAGTGCTATAAAATGCAAGGAGCTGGTACTTATCAGATTATGAGGTTTTGTCATTTTTGTCGCATTTGATGTGTGCATCATATGAGTATGAGGTCTACATGTGTTTTGAAGTACATCATTCCATCTTTACAGGGGTGCTTGTCTTGTATTTTTTTATCTATGTGGTGACTAGCACAAGCATGCAAAGTAGCCTCCGCAATGTTGCTATTTTCAGGACTTAGGATTTTGCCAAGTCATTTTCCTGCTGTTATTTTGATGCCATGTAAACTTGATGCTACAGTGAGATCCATGCTTGTTTTGAGTTGCTTCAGTAAGGATATTTTGAACATGTGGTTATTCTCTATCCATCCATACCCCTGTTTGCAATTATGGAGTGCTCTATCATGCCATTTTCTTTCTCTACTTTTGCTATAAAATGTTTCTGGCTGAATGTTAACATGTTAATCAATATTGCCATGGTTTTTACTAGTGATCCATGAATCCTATAAACTTGCTCTTGCCATGGTTAGCTTCATGAGCATGTCATCTTGCCGTTGCTATGCTTGTTTTGTCATGTGATGCTTTGTGGTGAGTGGCATGAGCTCGCAAAATTGCCTTCATAATTCTGTTTATGACATGCTCTGTTTTCCTGCTAAGTCTGAAACTGTTAATAAAACTTGCTATGTTTACATGGGTGCCATCCTAACTTCTGTGCTTTTTTGGATCATGTTCAGTAAGGGACATTTGATCTATGCTTTCAGTAGAATCAAGACATGGCTTTGTTTTCTATGATATGTTCCTGTAGGATGTTGTTTGCTTGCTCTAAACATTGCTTGCTGATGTTGTTTCTGACATGTTAGTATTTTCACTAAGTCTGTGATGCTGTTATCTTTTGCACTTTTGCCATGCTTGTTTGAACCTGTTCCTGTGTGATTTTGCCGTAGCTCACTGTTCATTTTTGTCAAGCATCTCTTGTACATCACTTTCATATGCTTTTTTGCTATGTTGGAGTGCAGTAGCTTAGTTTCTTGTTGCATTCTAAGTGGCATCGTGCTGTTAATCGCAGAATAGCACCATTCTTGTTTTGCTTGCCATTTGCAAACCGTGCATCCATTTCCGGTGATCTCTATATCGATTTCAACCGAAATCATCTCATCTTTCCAGTGGCACACTTGGTTTGCCAAGTTGATGCCTCAATCATTATTTCCCTTCTGGAGCACGCATATGCATTGCATATCACATCTTGCATATCATGCCATGCATTGCATCATGTTGCTTGTGCATTGCACTGTGATTGATTGTTGTTCCATTACTTGTGTTTTTTCTTTGGGTAGAGCCGGGAGACGAGTACATGACCGAGGAACCTGTTGAGTACGCTTACGAGGATCAAGCTTTCGACAAATCTGAGAACTTTGAAGGCAAGATGACCATACCCTCGAGATCACTTCTATCTTTGCTTTGTTAGTTGCTTGCTCTATTGCTATGTCGCGCTACCTACCACTTGCTATATCATGCCTCTCATATTGCCATGTCAAGCCTCTAACCCACTTTTCCTAGCAAACCGTTGTTTGGCTATATTACCGCTTTTGCTCAGCCCCTTTTATAGCGTTGCTTGTTGCAGGTGAAGATGAAGTTTGTTCCATGTTGAAACATGGATATTGTTGGGATATCATTATTATATCTTATTTACTTTAATGCATCTATATACTTGCTAAAGGGTGGAAGGCTCGGCCTTATGCCTGGTGTTTTGTTCCACTCTTGTCGCCCTAGTTTCCGTCATACCGTTGTTATGTTTCTTGATTTTGCGTTCCTACGCGGTTGGGTGTTATGGGAACCCCTTGAAAGTTCGCTTTGAATAAAACTCCTCCAGCAAGGCCCAGCCTTGGTTTTACCATTTGCCTACCTACCACAGTATACCTTTCCCTTGGGTTCTGCAGACTCAAGGGCCATCTTTATTTTAACCCCCCCGGGCCAGTGCTCCTCTGAGTGTTTGTCCGAACTAGAGTCCTTTGCAGCACCACCTCAGGGAAACTCGAGGGTTGATTTTAGTTGTACGGAGTGCTCATGCGGTGTGCCCTGAGAACGAGATACGTGCGACTTCTATCGGGATTTGTCGGCACATCGGACGGCTTTGCTGGTCTTGTTTTACCATTGTTGAAATGTCTTGTAACCGGGATTCCGAGACTGGTCGGGTCTTTTTGGGAGAAGGAATATCATCCGTTAACCGTGAGAGCTTGTGATGGGCTAAGTTGGGACACCCCTGCAGGGTATAAACTTTCGAGAGCCATGCCCGCGGTTATGTGGCAGATGGGAATTTGTTAATATCCGGTTGTAGGGAACTTGACACTTAACTTAATTAAAATGAATCAACCGCGTGTGTAGCTATGATGGTCTCTTTTCGGCGGAGTCCGGGAAGAGAACATGGTCTCGTGTTATGCTTGAACGTAAGTAGCTTCAGGATCACTTCTTGATCACTTATAGTTTCTCGACCGTGCGTGGCTTCTCTTCTCGCTCTCATTTACGTATGTTAGCCACCATATATGCTTAGTGCTTGCTGCAGCTCCACCTCACTACCCTTTCCTACCCTTAAGCTTAAATATTCTTGATCTCACGGGTGTGAGATTGCTGAGTCCTCGTGACTCACGGATACTTCCAAATAGTTGCAGGTGCCGAGGATACCACTGCAGGTGACGATACCGAACTCAAGTGGGAGTTCGACGAGGATTCGGGCCGTTACTCTGTTTCTTTTCCCAATGATCAGTAGAGGAGCCCAGTTGGAACGATCGAGGATCTAGCATTAGGGGTTGTCTTTCTTTATTTTGGTTCCGTAGTCGGACCTTTGATTATACTTTGGATGGTGTATGAGTTATTTATGTATTGTGTGAAGTGGCGATTGTAAGCCGACTCTTTATCCCTTTCTTATTCAGTACATGGGATGTGTAAAGATTATCCCTCTTGCGACAAGCCTACCATGCAGCTATACCTCTAAGTCGTGCCCCGACACGTGGGAGATATAGCCGCATTGTGGGTGTTACAGGAGTAGTGCTCGAGTGGGTACGCGCGCCACCGGTCTGGATTGGAGCGACGCCGGCGCAGGAGGCGGCGTACCTCGAGCACTGGCGCCAGATCCGGGTGGCCGAGGAGCGCCGCGATGGCGAGTACCTCGAGATGCTCAAGCGCGACCTCGAGGAGGAGCAGCGCGAGGTCGAGGAGGAGGCGCGCCAGGCCGCGGCTGCATAGGAGGCCGCACCCCCCCTTCCCCCCCCCCCCCCGCCCGCGCCGGCACAGCCTACGCCCGACATGACGGCGCTCTGGAACACGGCGTTCGCCTGGGCCGGGCCGGCGCCGACGCTCATCGACCTCACGGACCCCGAGGACGACGGTGATGACGGCTAGGGCAGCGTGCCGCCTCGTAGTTTAAACTATTTTTTTAATATAAATGTGGACGCGTGGACTCTCGCCGGCTTTCGTGGTCAGCTTTAATGTTTAATTAATGTTATTTTTCTTTTTTAATATGCATGCGTTTATTTTATTTTTCTAGCGCCGTCAAAATGGGCCAGGTCAGCGTTGGACGCACGCGCTGACCCAAACGCGGAAGCGGACATCCGTGTCCACCTGGCCGACCCAAGCGAACAAAATCGCCGTCCGTTTGGGTCGGCCCGTTGGAGTTGCTCTTATGTAGAATAATATTGTGATTCTAGAAATCCATGTTTAACGTGCAAACAGTCAATAAAAATGTCCATCTAGAAATTCACATGTCTATACTGAGCAATTCGTACATTCAGTTGGAGCAGTTTAGAAATGATTGCATGATAATTATATCCTACCTCTCGAGTTCTCTTTTTTCTTTTACGAGGGCTACATCTCGAGTTCTCAACAATTAAAATTAAAAGAAAAGGACCACTCATGGTTTGAAAGGAAACCGACTCGGGGATGGAGACATTAAATCATGATACGCACACTCCATCACTAACTTCCAGCTAGTGCTGGACTGCTCGATCCATCGCATGAAGTTCAAACAAGGTAAGATCGCCACTTGCCACTACACACATGGCATAGAATGATCCTCATGGTTTCACTTTCATGACTGACTGTGGAAGAGGTATTGCTAGAAGAGAAGAGAAGTCAAACGCCGTCCACAACATCGTCGACATGATTCGATGGATCACCAGAGGAGTGCACCATGCATGGAAAGCGAAAAAAGGTTCTGGAAAATTGCATTTTAGATATCTTATCCGTTGTCTCCACTTGACGGCAGCCTTTGCAAGGTTGTTAACGTGTCGATTTGCAAGTGTAATTGATAGATAGATTTGTAGGGTGGTGGATCTCCCGCGTTGGCAAGGAAAAGATTACGCAGTTGTTGAATCCATCACATAATGAGCTCTTTTCGGTGCCGATTGAGCCAGTGTGGTCGATCTCCAATCACGCACCTACTCAGTCTCCATGCATCCATGAGTTCACGGCTGACATATGGACATGAACAAATCATGGAACATAAGTCAAACCAGGCATCATATGATAGTACATGGATCGATGCCGTCACACCTGATATCACGATGAGGCCAGCATGCAGGCAACGCATGGTGATTCATGCATGGCCGTCGATCCGGAAGCATGAATAGTCAGTCTCTTTCTCTTATGTGAGTCTCACACAGGGAGTTGAATCGCAAACAGTCATCCGTTCAACATCAGAGGCATGCATTAATTTCACAGAGAACTTGCAACTTAATCTTCCATCCTGCTCTCCATTTTCTTCTCCCCGGATCAGCTTGTATATTCTAGTTGTTTGAACGTATGCATGCAACTTGCACGATCCACATGACCCTTCGTCCGGCATGGTGTGGGCACGTACAGATGCTACACGCTTTAAATTGCAGCTGACTAGTACTGCTGCAAAACGGTTTCCCACGAGTCGCGTGCATGCACCTGCATGCGTGCGTGAAAATTTGAAGGTTCATTTATCCCTGTCAATGACTCACACGAGCTCGATCTCTCACGTTTTGAATTGACCTCGGTTCCAAGTTTCTTTCATGGCTTTGAATCGGAAGTGTCAAAGGAAGATCCACGTGGGTTCCATAATTCCATGCACGAGCTAGGATTGATGGGGTCAGAGCATCTACGGCTGGGCACCCTAAACCGCCCATAAACGTCCAGGCGGCCGGTCACTGACTGGTTGTAAAAAACCGACCTAGACAGGGCCTTAAACCGTCCTCAAGCGCCCGGACTATTTGGCACCCCTCATCATCCAAATATGGGGCAGATATGGAACGGCCCGGGCGCCTCTGCCACGCCAGTTTGACCTAGCTTGGCCCACGCGTGCCCCACAAATATTCTCATCCGAAAAACCCTAGACCACAGTCAATTTGAACTCCACTTCAGTCCCATCTCCATCCACTCCACTTCCGATCCCCTCCGAACCCATTTGATGGTCGGCGACGGAAGCAGCACTACTCTGGTGGGGAATCCGGCTCCGACGATGACTGGGCGGGCCTCCTGCACGAAGCGAAGCCCGACAATGTGGAGGAGGTCGCCCTCGGCATCGTGTTGAGGCGTTTGCAGCTTGACTAAGGTAGATCTACTTCGTCAGCGCCTGCCGCCCGTCGATGCGACGTCGCCGATCCTTCCCACCCGACGCACAGCTCTAACCGCTTCGCTCCGCTCCTTCAGGTACGCCACCCAACTCCACCACCCTCTGCTTCGCAAGTGGTACCCGGCCACCGTTGGGTCCTCGTTCCCGTGCCGGGGCCGGCCCGCACGAGGACGCCTGAGTCCGAGGCACGTGCAGCCGGCATGAGCGGCAGCGGGCGAGGGAGAGGGCAGCTGCGGGGGAGGCGATGTCCGCGCCCCGGTCACGGGCGAGCGCGCCGGTCGATCCCGAGGCCGCGCTCCTCGCACCGGTCCTCCGCCGCTCTCTCACGACGACGGAGACGGATGCGCGGCGCCTCTGCCGCAAGAATGTCAAGGTGTTCTGACTCGTTATCGAGTTGTCGGAGCGCAAGGCAAACAAAGAGGCGGCGGCGAAGGCGGCCCGGCATGCGAAGGAGCAGGACCGCCTGCTCCGTAGGCTGTCGGGCAAAAGATGCAGCTCCGACTCCTTCGACCTAACGGACGGCTCCAGCTCTGACAACGACGCATCTCCGTGCGGCTACGCCTACATGGAGGAGGGGCACAACCTGGCCAACGTCTAGAAGGGGAAGGGGCCGGCGAGGAAATGGTGATTTTCTCCGCCTTCCCCGTTTTATTTTCGTTTTATCTATGTTCTAAGTATTTGTAGTATGATATGCCGATGAACCTTCGATGAACTATGTGCTTTTGTCCGGCGATGCAATGATGGTCCAGCTAGTTGGTCGTGCTTTATACTTTATACGTAGCATTGCATGGTTTGCATGGTTTTGATGTTTCGTATATGAGGGACGACGTGGGTGTGGAAGCCTACAGATGAGGCTTGCTCGGTCAGTGCCCATGGTGAGGAGTCGGATTTGCCAAGTCCGGTTGTAGATGCTCTCATGGGTCATGTTAGGGTTGGTGGTCATGCGTACGTACTCTATATGCCAACACCATCAGCTAGTTTTCCTGCTAGTACAATAAACTTGTCTAAAAAATTCTAGTATCATAAACTTCTGTGATTGTAAAGATTTTCTTTTTTTCAAAATGGAGGCAGAAACTTTGCCTCGTCTCATTAGTCAGGAAAGACTAGGTTATTAAAAAGTAGGCATAAATCGATATTACAATATGCCAAAATATGACCACCAACTTTAGACACGCTGACCGGCCGCTCCAAACAGTCTACCAAACACGCCAGTATTGACAAGGGAGCATCACATAGAAGGGCCGGCGGGGGCCTAGGGTTTTGGCCCTCATGTCGACGTGATGGGGGTGGCACAAAGGGGGAGGGGGAATGTCAAAGGCCACTACCGAAGTTGAAAAGTTTCGAATAACAAGAAAGGAAATTCTATGTGAATGTTCTAGGAGTGCCCACCCAAGGTACAAAACATGGCAAAGCAAACATATAAACAAGACATGAGAAATGTGCTCTCAGAAGTTGTGCACATTAAGAACATGTACCCAGGATCATCCTCGAACATTGAAAGACGCTAACTAGCGTATGCTCCTATCAACAAGAAATAAACGCTTGATTAAAACCATCGTCATGTGCTCATCTTAAATTAAATGTAGATCATTTTTTAATGAGAAAATATCGACAGGAATAAATATATGTCCAACTTAGATCAGAGAGAAAGAAGATACGAGAGGAAATTATTTAATGATCTTTTTTTTACCAAGTTTTGCTAGATGAAAGATCAAGAATAATAAGAATATTCTCTAAAAATGAATAATAAGTGTATGTCTAGATCAAGTGAGGAGAAAGAAGGAAGAATTTAAGAAAATGAGCAACGATGGGCAAAGTTAATATGGCTCAATGTAATTAAATACAAGCAACATAGCTTATTATAGGGAGTAATACCACCTAACATAATTAAACACAAGCAAGATAGCAGAGTTAACAACCATTTAGCAACATGCCATAATCAAGCTACATATATTGGCAATAATACAATACAGTTTGGCTAGGGCATATCAAATTGATAGCATTGTCAGTATCCCTTGATAAACACTCCACTGATTTGGGTAGACGACTTCAATGATCCAACTACAACATGCCATGATGTCCCACCTTAGCCATCGTTAAACCAACTCCAATAGGTTATTGATCACACTGGATCACAATCAGTCGGACCACGAAAATCTAATTCCTGTTAGCAAACCTACAAGAAAATGAGAAAAGGCAAGGTATATGATATGCAATAAGAACATTCCTAATTTATATTGACTGTTGATGAAAAGTTAGGATATGAAAGTCGTCTTAGCCTGGTCGTTTAACACAAACAAACTACACGATGTTACAACTATAAATCCAATAAATTTCTAAATTGCTACAAGAGTAATCTATCTATATAGGAGCAAGGAGTGAACACATGTCACAAGGCAAGTAAATAGGTCATAAAAGGCCCATTGGCCCAAGTGGAGGTGGTGTGGCACATTTTGACTTGGTTTATGTCACATCCTTCGATTGTTTTGGAAACTATGTCACACTCGAAAGGACTTTGGAGACTTGGTAGAATCTTTTGGAGCCATGGTTACTTAACCCAGAGTTCATATCCAAAAATTATCATCATTTGAAGCCATGGTTATTTCAATAGTCCAAACTGGAAAAAGTAGTTCACTTGGTTTGCTGAGTCTAAATTTGGTAATGGGTAGTCCGGCCTATAAGCCCGTCTTCGGGCTAGTCGTAGACCTCACTTTCATACAAAAAGCCTCGGAGACTTGATTTTGGGGGTTTAACATAAATAAGGTATACTATTGCATTATCTAATACTAAAATAATTAATTTAGTACATTGATAACCCACAAGTATAGAGGATCGCAACAGTTTTTGAGGGTAGAGTATTCAACCCAAATTTATTGATTCGACACAACGGGAGCCAAAGAATATTCTCAAGTATTAGCAGCTGAGTTACCAATTCAACCACACCTGAAAGACTTAATATCGGCAGCAAAGTATTTAGTAGCAAAGCAGTATGGAAGTACTGGTAACGGTGGCAAAAGTAACAGTAATAGTTTTATAGTGATTGTAACAGTAGCACCGGAAGTAGGCAATGGATCCATGATGGATAATTATGCCGGATGGCATCCATCATGCAACAATTATAACCTAGGGTGATACAGAACTAGCTCCAATTCATCAATATAATGTAGGCATGTATCCCGTATATAGTCATACGTGCTTATGGAAAAGAAGTTGCATGACATCTTTTGTCCTACCCTCTGATAACCCACAAGTATAGAGGATTGCAACAGTTTTCGAGGGTAGAGTATTCAACCCAAATTTATTGATTCGACACAAGGGGAGCCAAAGAATATTCTCAAGTATTAGCAGCTGAGTTGTCAATTCAACCACACCTGGAAACTTAATATCTGCAGCAAAGTATTTAGTAGCAAAGTAATATGATAGTAGTGGTAACGGTGGCAAAAGTAATAGTTTTGGTTTTATAGTGATTGTAACAGTAGGAACGGAAAAGTAAATAAGTGAAGAACAATATATGAAAAACTCATAGGCAATGGATCAGTGATGGATAATTATGTTGGATGTGATTCCTCATGCAATAGTTATAACCTAGGGTGACACAGAACTAGCTCCAGTTCATCAATGTAATGTAGGCATGTATTCCGAATATAGTCATACATGCTTATGGAAAAGAACTTGCATGACATCTTTTGTCCTACCCTCCCGTGGCAGCGGGGTCCTATTGGAAACTAAGGGATATTAAGGCATCCTTTTAATAGAGTACCGGACCAAAGCATTAACACATAGTGAATACATTAACTCCTCAAACTACGGTCATCACCGGTAAGTATCCCGATTATTGTCACTTCGGGGTTAACGGATCATAACATATAATAGGTTCCTATAGACTTGCAAGATAGGATCAAGAACTCTCATATATTTGTGAAAACATAATAGGTTCAGATTTGAAATCATGGCACTCGGGCCCTAGTGACAAGCATTAAGCATAGCAAAGTCATAGCAACATCAATCTTAGAACATAATGGATACTAGCGATCAAACCCTAACAAAACTAACTCAATTACACGATAAATCTCATCCAACCCATCACCGTACAGAAAGCCTACGATGGAATTACTCACGCACAACGGTGAGCATCATGAAATTGGTGATGGAGGAAGCTTGATGATGACGATGGCGACGGATTCCCCTTTCCGGAGCCCCGAACGGACTCCAGATCAGCCCTCCCGAGAAAGATTAGGGCTTGGCGGCGGCTCCGTATCGTAAAACGCGATGAATCCTTCTCTCTGATTTTTTTCTCCCCGAACGTGAATATATGGAGTTGGAGTTGAGGTCGGTGGAGCGTCAGGGGGCCCACGAGGCAGGGGGCGCGCCCAGGGGGGTAGGCGCGCCCCCACCCTCGTGGACAGGGTGTGGGCCCCCTGACGTTGATTCTTTCGCCAGCATTTTTTATATATCCCAAAAATATTCTCCATTGATTTTCAGGTCATTCTGAAAACTTTTATTTCTGCACAAAAATAACACCATGGCAATTCTGCTGAAAACAACGTCAGTCCGGGTTAGTTCCATTCAAGTCATGCAAGTTAGAGTCCAGAACAAGGGCAAAAGTGTTTGGAAAAGTAGATACATTGGAGACGTATCAACTCCCCCAAGCTTAAACCTTTGCTTGTCCTCAAGCAATTCAGTTGACAAACTGAAAGTGATAAAGAAAAACTTTTACAAACTCTGATAGCTCTTCTTGTTGTAAATATGTAAAGCCAGCATTCAAGTTTTCAGCAAAGAATATGAACTAACCATATTCACAATAAATTTAGGTCTCATGCTTACTCATATCAATGGCATAATCCATTAGCGAGCAATAATAGTAAATCTCGGATGACAACACTTTCTCAAAACAATCATAATATGATATAACAAGATGGTATCTCGCTAGCCCTTTCTGAGACCGCAAAACATAAATGCAAAGCACCTCTGAAGATCAAGGGCTGACTGGAAATTTTAATTCATGGTAAAAGAGATCCAGTCAAGTCATACTCGATGTAAACTAACAATAATACATGCAAATGACAGTGGTGCTCTCCAACTGGTGCTTTTTAATAAGAGGATGATGACTCAACATAAAAGTAAATAGATAGGCCCTTCGCAGAGGGAAGCAGGGATTTGTAGAGGTGCCAGAGCTCGGTTTTGAAATAGAGATGAATAATATTTTGAGCGGTATACTTTCATTGTCAACATAACAACCGAGAGATCTCGATATCTTCCATGCTACACACATTATAGGTGGTTCCCAAGTAGAATGGTAAAGTTTATACTCCCCCACCACCAACAAGCATCAATCCATGGCTTGCCTGAAACAAAGGGTGCCTCCAACTAACAACAATCTTGGGGGAGTTTTGTTTGCAGTTATTTTGATTTGATTTGAGCATGGGACTGGGCATCCCAGTAACTAGCCATTTTCTCTTGAGTGAGGAGCGGAGTCCAGTCCTCTTGAGAATAACCCACCTAGCATGGAAGATATAGACATCCCTAGTTGATACATGAGCTATTCGAGCATACAAAACAGAATTTTTATTTGAAGATTTAGAGTTTGGCACATACAAATTTACTTGGAACGGCAGGTAGATACCGTATATAGGAAGGTATGGTGGACTCATATGGAATAACTTTTGGGCTTTATGGAGTTGGATGCACAAGCAGTATTACCTCTTAGTACAAGTGAAGGCTAGAAAGAGACTAGGAAGCGACCAGCTAGAGAGCGACAACTGCCATGAACATGCATTAAAATTAATCAACACTGAATACAAGCATGAGTAGGATATAATTCACCATGAACATAAATATCGTGGAGGCTATGTTGATTTTGTTTCAACTACATGCGTGAACATGTGCCAAGTCAAGCCACTCTAATTGTTCAAAGGAGGATACCACCCTATCATACCACATCACAACCATTTTAATAGCATGTTGGCACGCAAGGTAAACCATTATAAACTCCTTGCAAATTAAGTATGACATAAGCAACTATAATCTCTAATTGTCATTGCAAACATGTTTCATTCATAATAGGCTGAATCAGGAACGATGAACTAATCATATTTACAAAAACAAGAGAGGTCGAGTTCATACCAGCTTTTCTCATCTCAATCAGTTCACCATATATCGTCATTATTGCCTTTCACTTGCATGACCGAACGGTGTGGATAATAATAATAATGCACGTGCATTGGACTAAGCTGGAATCTGTAAGCATTCAATACAAGGGAGAAGACAAGGTAATATGGGCTCTTTGTTAGATCAACAATAATGCATATGAGAGCCACTCAACATTTTCATTAAGGTCTTCTCCTCTCGACCCCCAAGGAAAAGAAAGGAAATAAGACTATTTACACGGGAAATCTCCCAACAAGCAAAAGAAGAGCGAGAAATCTTTTTGGGTTTTCTTTTTAATTACTACTACAGGCATGGAAAGTAAACTAGCTAAAAGCTACAACTATTTTTTTTGTTTTTCTTAAAGTTTTTCAAACACACAAGAAGAAAGCTTAAAAACAAAATAAACTACTCCCTCTATTCACTTTTATAAGACCTTGAAGACATTTCAGACAATGTTCAAAACAGCCTATTTTGAGTTGTCTGAAATGACTTACAAAAGTGAACGGAGGGAGTAGCATGGATGATACAATGAAAAAGTATGAGCACCGACAATTGGCATGAGTGTGTGAACATCAGTGTAATGTCGGTGAGAAATACGTACTCCCCCAAGCTTAGGCTTTTGTCCTAAGTTGGTCTATGGCCACGGATCAAAACTGCCCTCTCCGGTGTACTGAGGAGTGTCTTCGGGGTGCCACTGGTTGGCGATCTCCTTCGTATCCCACTGATAAACAGACTGACGGTGAGGATCAGATAGTGGCTTTGGCTCTAGAGCTGATGTCAGGCTCTGGTATGCCTGAACGGCCTCCGGCAAAACAAGGTACATGCCTGAAAATATGTTGAACAAAGAGAGAGCAGGCAAGGTAATAGTCTCAAAGTGTTTCTTATCAAAAATCAGTCTATAGTTAAGCATCTTCTTCTTATGCTTAACAATAAAATCATGTGCTACCATGCTCTTATAATCTAGAAAAATATGAGGCGGCAAATTTTCTTCTTTCTCATAATGCCTAATAGGTATGTTAAAGTGTGCAGCAAGGCGGGAGGCGAAGATGCCTCCTAAGACGGACCCTTTGTACGGTTCAGATTTAACCGTTTAGCAACAATAGCGCCTAAACTGAAAGTGGTATCACGAAACAAAGCATGGCGCAAAATAACAATATCAGGGGCACTAAGATTTCCACAGTTCCAGCGACCAATTAAGCATCTACTAGCAAATATTGCAAAGTAACGTAGAACAGGAAAACGTATGCTTGTGATTCTTGCACCGGAAACTTTCCTCGTTTCCCCTACAGCAATCGTATCAATAAATCCCTCCACGTCATTACGATGTGGTTCCTCTATGCTTCCCTCAAAGGGTATCCTACAAACCCGGCAAAAATCATAAAGTGACATCTCCTTATGCTCCTCATATAAATAAAATTCCACCGAAGGTGGTGATCTCCTAGCATGTAAATGAAAATTTTGCACAAAAATATTGGTGAGTAAGAGATACTGTTCACGCTGGCCGTGGAGGAAGTCGGTGAGGCCTGCATTCTCAGCCAAATAATAAAAATCTTCATGGATCCCGGCTTCTCTCAAGAACTCATCACAAGGCTATTCACATGGCCGAACCTCCATAGTACGAGGAAGATTATACTTGGGCTTCTTATTCTCTTCACTTTGCTAATCCTTCGAGCTTCGGCTCGATGATCCCCTCAAAAATCTCTTCATCTTTTTCTGAAAATTTCTGAAAAATTTAGTAACTTAAAATAAAAGTGAAGCGAACTCAACAAAATTGATAACAACTACTCCTACAACTGTATAGAGGCTATATCATGCATTAAAACTACTTTTGACCACATAAATTTGACATGCAAGCTCAAGAACTGTAGTGACCCGACCTCAAACGGTCAAGTCTCTGTGCTTCAGTGTCATCCCTGGATTGGTAATGCTGACACACACAGTACTCGAGGATTTATAATAGAGTAGCAATCACACACTTATTACATCGAATGTCTCAAAAGAGAACTTACTACAATATATATGGCTTAAGGCCATCTAATACAATAACAGCGGAAGGCTTGGAAGATAAAGTGAGTCCATCAACTCCAACGGCATAGCTGAGCTGCACGGCAACGACCTAACGAACCTTACTCCTCGTCTGAAAAGTCTGCAACATAATACGTTGCAACCCGAAAACGGGTCAGCACATGGAATATGCTGGCAAAATAACACAGTAGAGCAAGAACAGAATAATGCTATCACTACATGCATATTTGGCTGGTGGAAAGCTCTATGGTTATAATTTTTGCGAAAAGCCAAATTTTCCCTACAACAAAGGAATAGATTTTAATTTAACTATCATGGTAGTTGAAACATCATTGAGAAGGTTCCTCCAACTCAATCCCAATTAAGGTAATTAACAACCCAACAATATTAGTTTAGAGTGATGAGATACTTAAGATACTCCAAGTACTAGATACTCAAGATTGTCCATAACCGAGGACACGGCTAACCATGATTAGTTTATACACTTTGCAGAGATTTGCGCACTTTTCCCCACAAGACTCAATCTCCTCTGTTGGTTTTCTCGCCCTACAGGGTGTTTGAGAAACGGATGACCAAGACACAGTCTTTCAGAAACATTAACTCTCTACTCCGGGCAGACCATACCAAACCTACAAACCCACTACCTACTGATCCACCTCTTCAAGAGCTTCACGTAACTTACTCAACTATGCTAGAGCCCATAATAGCTTGTGGCTGCACACGTAAGTTTCCAGCATGAAAGATCTTAGTTCCCTTTGAGCCTGGGTGGCGGTCCATAGGAAGATCACACGGGTACTCCGGGATTTCCAAAAAATACAGGCAACACTGGGTACTCCAGATGCCTCAATCCACCCAGATGTGTATTTAAGTTGCCACCTTAAGTTGAGTCATTAATTAACAATCTCACATCTATCATGGATTTCACTCACCCAAACCACGTCTACGAGCATATCATAGCAATATAAGCAACGCGTAGAAGTAACTCCCAAGGGTTTGAATGTAACAGGGTAATAGGTTCTACCTCATCAACTACTTCCCAACCCACATGTTAATGACATCCTAACCATGCAATGTTTGAGGATTGGAACTAATGCATAAAAACTGGGTGATAAAGGGTATGATCAAAGTGTTACTTGCCTTGCTGACGATCCGCGTAACCTAGAGACTCCAAATAACACGCTTCGCACTCCAGGAATTCTATCACGAACAAACAATAGCATACATAAGCAATCAAGCAAACAAACACGGGTAAATCTCAAATAAGAAGATCTAACTAGAAAGGTCAACTTAAGAACTCCGGTTTGCAAAAAGAATCAAATCAAACGGAGCAACGAAACTCAAACGGCGAAAGAAACAAGATCCGTTTACTAATCTGGACCTAGGTCATATTTTACAGTAGCAAAAACTTGTGCAAGTTGGTTAAACGAAAAGAGCGTCTTGAGACGAAGATCTAGGCGCTTGAATCGCCTAATTCCGACTAACGAGCGAAAAGATAAACTAGAATGAAAATCGGATCAGAAATCGCGATTAGAAATAATCGCGGATTAATCTGATAAAAGAAAACTGACGAACAGCCTAACGAACGAGCGTTCGTTAACTGTAACTAACGAGCGAAAACCGTTCCTTAAAACGAACGTCCGGACGAACGTCCGCTAAAAAGAAAAACCGGAAAAAAAACGGCGAACCGAAAAAATTACTAGGGTTTTCTAACGAAAACCAATCCGGTTTTCTAAAAAAACCGAACGGCGCTAACCTCCGGCGAGGTCCGGCATGGCGGCGGCTCCGGTGAGGGGCGGCGGCGGCTCGCGGCAAGGGCGGCGCGGCGGCGGGCAGAGGCGGCGAGGCGGCGCGACAGCGGCGACGGGCGGCGAGGCGGCTTCGGCGGCGGGGTGGGGCTCCAAGGGCAGCGGGCTTTAAAGGGGGGGCGGAGGTGCCTTGGGGGAGGGACACGGCACGACAACAGAGTCCGAGCCGGACTCCCTGTCGGCGGCGGCGGAAGAGGATCCATAAAGAACCATAGGGTTTTCCGTGAAAAACCAGGGTACATTATCCCGAAATGTTCCATCTTCCTAGAAAAGTGGATTCATTCCAGAAAGCCAAAGAGGAATTCTTCCAGTAGTATCGGCCATTTCCCCTACTTTCCTCCACATTTTATCAATTGGTCATGCTAGAGACAAAAACAGTCATGGGTAGTTATAAGGATGGTATCCTTCCAAATGGGATAAGAGAATTCTTATTAGTTGTTTCAGTCCTCTTCCCCATTACTTAGAAAAAGTGAGCCACTGGTTCAGGTACAAGATACTATCATTACCGCCTGGACAATTAGACAGCCAACCCGTAATCGCAACGACCCAATTGCAAGAGCGGAGGTACACCAGAGGTGCGTCCTTCCCGGTCCTCTCGTACTAGGGAAAGGTCCTCTCAATGCTCTAACGCCCACACCGGATATGGACCGAACTGTCTCACGACGTTCTGAACCCAGTTCACGTACCGCATTAATGGGCGAACAGCCCAACCCTTGGAACCACCTACAGCTCCAGGTGGCGAAGAGCCGACATCGAGGTGCCAAACCTTCCTACAATCAGTTAAAATAAGAAGGAATAGGGGAATATTCGATCGTTCACTCCAAAAAGAGGGTCCTATTGAAAAAGAAATTATCCAAAATAGAAAGAAGTTTTTTTTTTCAAATTCAATTGTTTATTTATCTCTTATTCAAAAATTTAACCGATGAAGCTCAACCCTCTCTCGAACTGAGCTATTTCCGCTTTTTCGAACAAAAAGTTCGAGTAGTTCAGTGAAAAAATGGTCAAGCTTTCTTCCATCCTTCCTAGCTCCTCGAGCTTGCACCCGCTCGACGCCTTTTTCATTGTTCGTTCTGAGGTGGATTCGAACCACTCTCTCTGTACAACTATAGGGTCCGGTTCTTTCTTCTGTCCCAGGTCCTTTCTTCTCTTGCGGATCTTTCTTACTTTTATTCCTCAGCTCGCTTACAAAAACTACATATTTTTTTTAGATATGGACCTGGGGTTCTCGCTTCTGCGCAAGCTATTTCCGAACCTGCCTGCCTTCGGGGAGATGGGTTGGGTCATACGCGGGACCTACCCCGAGGAAGGAGGCTTGAGGCGCGCCTGGCGGACCTGCCGCGCAAGATCTTTGGTCTTCCCCTGGAACCGATGAAAAAAAGTGGATCGCTTCTTATGTACTCGCTCAGAATGATTCTTCTCTATCTATAGTTCATGGCCTATTAGAAGTAGAAGGTGCTCTGGTACCGATCCCGGCTCTGTGAGTTCTTTCTTCCGTGATGAACTGTCGGCACCAGTCCTACATTTTTTTCTCTGTGGACCGAGGAGAAAGGGGGCTCAGCAGGAAGAGGATTGTACCATGATGTTGAAGAATCAGCGGATGAGTTGTGGTTAGGGGTGAAATGCCACTCGAACCCAGAGCTAGCTGGTTCTCCCCGAAATGCGTTGAGGCGCAGTAGTTGACTGGACATCTAGGGGTAAAGCACTGTTTCGGTGCGGGCTGCGCGAGCGGTACCAAATCGAGGCAAACTCTGCAATCATCAGGTTAAGATGGATCTAAACCAATCCATTTTTTTCTATATACATACAACATGCCGACGGTTAAACAACTTATTAGAAACGCAAGACAGCCAATACGAAATGCTCGAAAAACGGCCGCGCTTAAAGGATGCCCTCAGCGTCGAGGAACATGTGCTAGGGTGTATGTGCGACTCGTTCAGATCATGACTTCAAACAAATATAAAAAAAATTGAAGTATCCATGATTAGTACCAGCTCAACCGTCCCTTTGCCCGGTGCTCATGACGCGCTACGGAACCTCCACCGTGCTAGCGGCATAGGAGCCTACTCAGCGTCAGTGGCTTCGTGCCGCACTGGAGTGATCCAATATGTGGTTCCGCACGTTCCACCACTTCTCCGTTCATTTCCAATACTGATCGTGAAACACCATGAGCAGTAGGATGTTGAGGTCTTCCTCCTTCCTTTCTCACTGGAAAAAGCAGTAGTTGTCAATCGACGACCAGTTATCAATCAATCTGATGAAGGTAACAATATCCTCCTTGAAATCCATATAATCATTCCCTGGAAAATCCACCAGATTCTCCCTCCTCTTATGGCTCAAAGGCTCAACCTGGCTAGTAAGTCGGCATATCACATTAGATAGATATCATATTCATGGAATACGATTCACTTTCAAGATGCCTTGATGGTGAAATGGTAGACACGCGAGACTCAAAATCTCATGCTGAAGAGCGTGGAGGTTGACTGAGATTCTTTTTTTCCGACAGGTGGTTTTGTGCTGGAGGTTGAGGATGATCGGCAGAAAAGAGTAATAAACTTTTTGACAAATCACGCTCATGAAAATGCAATACACCTGAACGGTAGATTCTACCACGGAAGTCCTCGGTCAATTCTTTCGAAGGGATCCTTTTCCTCGTTCGAGAGTCTCCGCCCTTCTTCCACTCCGCCCCGAAGACTAACTAAGACCAATTGAGTCACGTTTTCATGTTCTAATTGAACACTTTCCATTTATCATATGATTAAAGGAGAAGATTAATAACTACGCCAAGTACTATTTTAACGCAAGGCTTTGCCACATCGGGTCTTTTAACTGAAATGCATCAATCCACGATACTAGTACCTGCTCTACACTAAAAGAGGGTATCCTGAGCAATTGCAAGAATGGGGTTCATTGATATTCCTGGTATAGTAGATGCTATCACACATACAGTCATACTCAATTCGATGGAATTGTTTGATCTTAAAGGGGATCTTCTATAATTTCGCACATAAGGGGTTATCGGAGTCCCGCTAGGAGACGGCGGCGCGGGGCGGTGGGCCGGCGCTGGGCTTCGGCCCAGCTAGGCCTTGGTGCGTTTTTTTTTAATAATTCCGCCGAAACTCAGAAAAATCCTAAAAAATAAAATAAAATTCTAAAAATGCCAAAACAAATTTTCTCCGTCTAAATAAAATATTTAGAACGAGATGAACATTTTCTTGGCCCTAAAATGCAATTTTGAAAACGTGCAATTTTTCTAATGCAACCAAAATTGCAAACAAAATCCAAATAAAAGCAAAAATTGATTTTAATATTTTTCGTCCAATATTTCATTTATTTTGGAGAAGTCATATTACCTCCTCTCGTATATTAATATGAAATATTTTCGGAGAGAAAATAATTAAAACCAAAAATTCTTGTTTCAATATTTGATAAAAATCAAATATGAAATCTGGGAAATCCCCAACTCTCTCCGAGAGTCCTTGAGTTGCTTAGGATTTCCGAGGATCGCGAGACGAAATGCAATAAAACATGATATGCAAGAATGATCTATGTATAACATTCCAAATTGAAAATTTGGGATGTTACAAACCTACCCCCCTTAAGATGAATCTCGCCCTCGAGATTCAGGTTGGCTAGAAAATAGGTGTGGGTGGTCATTGCGGAGATCATCCTCTCTTTCCCACGTGGCTTCGTCCTCGGTATGGTGGCTCCACTGAACTTTGCAAAACTTGATGACCATGCTGCGGGTGACTCGACTAGCAAACTCCAAAATCTTGACTGGCTTCTCCTCATAAGTCAAGTTATTGTCCAGCTGAATCGCCTCCAAGGGTACGCTATCTCTTAGCGGTATGTCGGCCATCTCAGCATGGCACTTCTTCAACTGGGAAACATGAAACACATCGTGAACTCCTGACAGTCCTTCAGGTAACTCCAACTTGTAAACTTCTCCCATCCGTTCCAAAACACGATATGGTCCTACAAATCTCGGGGCTAACTTTCCCTTAACTCCAAAACGTTTCACTCCTCGCAAAGGCGATACTCGCAGATATGCTCGTTCTCCAATTTCATAGGTTACCTCCTTGCGTTTCGAATCTGCATAACTCTTCTGTCTGGACTGAGCTATCTTCGGTCTATCCCGGATCAGTTTAACCTTCTCCTCAGACTCTTTGATCAAGTCTGGCCCAAACAACTGTCGGTCTCCGACTTCATCCCACATCAACGGTGTTCTGCACCTTCGTCCATACAGGGCTTCGAACGGTGCCATCTTCAAACTAGCTTGGTAACTATTGTTGTATGAGAACTCTGCGTAAGGCAGATTGTCATCCCAACTAGATCCATAATCTAGCGCACAGGCTCTCAACATGTCCTCCAGAATCTGATTGACCCTCTCGGTCTATCCAACCGTCTGCGGGTGAAATGATGTACTGAACTCCAATCTTTTTCCCAAAGTCTGGTGCAGCTGATGCCAAAACTTTGAAGTAAACTGTGTTCCTCTGTCCGATACAATGGTCCTCGGAACTCCATGCAGACATACGATCCTAGTCATATCACTACAAAAAAAAGACACATCCGTGACATTTTGGGCCGAATGAAATTTTTTCTGTCATACATATGACACTTCTATGACGATAATTGTGACAAAACCCGGTATCATCATAGATGTGGTGGGCTCCTACTTCTATGACAAAAAATCATGACAGAAAATGGGCTTTTCGTCCTGGGCGGGCCGGAGACGCAGCTGCATGACATTCTTTGGGCCGTCCATGACGGAAAAAACCATGGTAGAAGCGAGGGGAAGGAAAATTTCAGGGAGTTCCCGGTTACGGTGGGAGGTCGGGGGCCGAGCGATGCGCGTTTCTCTCGTACACGTACGTGCGTGTGTGCGAGACGTTGGATCTAACTGAACCCGAGCGAGGCGTTGGGCTCTAACTGAACTCGAGCGATTGCACTGCAGGCTACGCGTTACTGAACCCGAGCGATCGATCGATGGCTATTAACTGTACCCGATCGAGCGATTCCTTGGCTACTGCTGCTAACTGAAGCCGATCGATGGGATGAACAGTGAGTGTTGCGGGGGGGTGAACAGTGAGCGGCGGCGTTGCCTCTGGATGAATAGGACCCCGTGGTGTGGTGGAGGGCTGGATGAACAGTAGACGGTGCAGGGGTGCCCGTGGAGGGGTGGATGAACAGGACCCCATGGTGTGGAGGGCAGAATGAACAGTAGACGGTGGAGGGGTGCCCGTGGAGGGGTGGTTGAACATGACCCCGTGGTGCGGAGGGTTGGATGAACAGTAGACGGTGGAGGGGTGGTTGAACAGTAGCCGGTGGAGTAGCGTGCGGTGGAGGCTGGATGAACAGGAGCCCGTGGAGGCTGGAGGAGGTCGACGGTGGATGAATAGTAGCTCGTGGAGGCTGGAGGGGGTCGATGGTGGAGATGAACAATATCCCGTGGAGTCCCGTTTTGCGGTACGCCACACCCCTCCCGATGAACAGGACCCCCGTTTCGATCGTAGAGCTCCAACACAAGTTTGTTTCCTCCGTTTTGCGGTACGCCACACCCCTCCCGATCAACAGGACCCCCGTTTTGACTGTAGGAGGTCTGTTTCCTCCGTTTTGCGGTACGCCACACCCCTCGCGATCAACAGGACCCCCGTTTCGACCGTAGGAGGTCCGTTTCCTCCGTTGTGCGGTACGCCAGGCCTCATTTCCATCGCCTCTTCCGTCCAAACCCTCCCGATGAACACGACCACGCATTTCGTTCCGACCCATGAACACGACGACGACGCTGTTTCTCCGTTCCGACCCAGCCATGTACACGAGCCCTCGCCGTACGTATGCGCGAGTAGGCATTCGAGACCCCGCCCGTATGTACACATACATGGCCGTATTTTCTTTCTTGCACCCTGGCCGATGTACGTACGTGTACATGCTACGTGCGCACCTCTACTACGACACGTGCGCGCCTCTACATCGACCAGTATGTACATACACGTTCGCAACCAGAATGTCAACGCTACGTACGCTTTGACCAGGTGGGTCCCGACTGTCAGGCACTTCCTTGCCTGCGAAGATGTAGCTGGTGGGTCCCAGCAGTCAGGGGGCGAATCATTTTTTTTGCCCGGACGCACTTCCTTGCGTGCGAAGATGTAGCTGGTGGGTCCCAGCAGTCGGGGGGCTGATGGGTCCCAGCAGTCAGGGGGGCGGATCGTTTTGGTTTTTTTTGCCCGGACGCACTTCCTTGCGTGCGAAGACGTAGCTGGTGGGTCCCAGCAGTCAGGGGGGCGAATCGTTTTTTTTGCCCGGACGCACTTCCTTGCGTGCGAAGGTGTAGCTGGTGGGTCCCAGCAGTCAGGGGGGAAACGTTGTTTTCGTGAAATACGGTGGCCCGTCCGGTGGGTCCCTGCTGTCAGGTGGAGGAATCATTATTTTCCACGTAATAAGGAGGCACTTCCTTGCTGCCGCCGTGGACCCAGCTGTTAGCCTCTCCACGTACAGTCCACGTCCGATGGAAGTCGTTCCTTGACCACGTTGACCACGCCGTGCCGAGAGCACAAGGGCGGTGGACGACGACGAGGCCTAGGAAGGGGACGACGGGGAGCCGAGGAAGACGCGGCAGTGGAAGCCCGCGCGCACGCGAAGAGGAGTACGAGGGTTCACTAGTTCGGCTGCGGTGTGAGGCTGCCGTCGCCGTAGGGCCTGGCCAGCGGTGGGAATAGTAGGGGGCAGTGAGGCCTCCGCGGCAGCACAGCCGACCACGGGAGGCAGGAGCATGCGGCACGACCGGCGCTGCTTTGGGCGGTTGGAGCAAGAAGACCAGAGGTTGAAGAAGCACTACGGCCGTTGGATGGACATCGTACGGTCAATGGAGCTAGAATCGTTCATATTGACTAAGTTGACAAAGCCATTCGTCCCCGTCAACTTAGTAGGCCCACAAGTCAGCCTCCCACCAAGGTGGGTCCCAGCTAGCCGGGGGAGTATTCAATTTTTTGTGCGTAATAAGGAGGCACTTCCGGTGGGTCGGAGCTGACAGCGGGGGGAACGTTTTTTTCGCGAAATACGGTGGCCCGTCCAGTGGGTCCCAGCAGTCAGGGGAAACGATTTTTTTCGCAAAATACTGGTGGCCCGTCCGGTGGGTCCCTGCTGTCAGGTGGAGGAATAATTATTTTGCACGTAATAAGGAGGCACTTCCTTGTTGTGGCTGTGGACCCAGCTGTCAGCCTCTCCACGTACATTCCATGTCCGATGGAAGCCGTTCCTTTTCCACGTTGACCACGCCGCGCCGAGCGCACCAGGGCTATATATAATAATTTATATATAGCTCATGGAAACTTCTTATGCAATTTATTGCAGTCGTTTTTTTTTGGTTGGCCAGGGCCAATTTCGCATATTTCTGTGGGTTCCAAACTATTTTTAATACCGAAATGTCCAGCCAGATTTAAAGTACTTTGAAGATATATTTAAATTAGGTTAATACCGAGTGAAATAGGAATCTGAAAATGTGATAAAATTCAGAAATTATAAAGTAATTGCCAATTTGTCATCTCTTTTTATATTTACAACCCATTTCATATTACTTTCAAGATTTGCAGGCGTCTTGAAAGAGTTGCAGCCCGTCAAGGCGTAGAAAAATAAGTAGGCCTGGATTGGGTATTCTTCAGAAAAAATAAACTGGGCTCATTTTCACAAAGAAAAAACAGCTGGGCTGGTCACATGGTGAACATAAAATATAAGCCTGGGCTAGACGGGCCACAACCCAGTTCAAACCCTGCTCCGTCTCAACAATACCAAACAAAAAAAATTTGCTCGAGTAGCTACGTCCCAGGTGCCAGCCGATCTTGTGCTGTTCTCTTGTCTATTGACTCCCAGATGTCAGGAAAACACTAGGAGGAAGCATTTTATTTTTCCATACGCTGACGTGGTGGGCCCCTACTGTCATCCTCTCCATGTACTTCTGTCGATTCCTATTGTTTGTTGACCATGTTGACAAGGCGAGAGGACGGCGCCGCGGCGAGCGCAGCAAAGCGTGCGGAGGACGTCGGCGTTAACGATTTAGGAGACGGTGGGGTGGCGATGCATGCGCTGAGGTGCAGCCAGCCGTGGGAGGCGTAAGCAGGCGGCCCCGCCGGTACTGGTTTGGTTTTGGCGGTTGGATGAAGACAGGACTGAAGAAACATGACAGACTGTAAAAGCAGCAGGAGTACTTAACAACCTTAACTGAAACCAGCAGGGGCACTTAACAACCAAAGCTGAAAGCAGTATGAGTACTTATACAGGTTCAATCGTACAAAGCACGCCTCGAACAGTGCTACTTTGCCTACAGTTAACCAAGGGTGAGGCCGCCAAGCCCTAGGACAAGGCCCAGGCGCCACCCCGCGCATCCACAACCTTTTGAAAGCGGCTTCATCTCGCAACGTGGTCAATAAATAGGATATTTGCTTTAGAGCCATGGAAAAGCATGAACATAATCTTCTGTCCTATTCTCCAAGATGGACGGGCCTTCATTATTTGAGACCACCCATGAATAAGTATATTTTCACCTCCAAGGGGAATTGAGTAGGTCGACATATACATCATGTTGTGACCAAGCGCAAGTCTGACCCGACCATGGTCAGGCATCTGTATAGGAACAATAGAACTCGGCGGTTCCTATTTCAAGAAGATCACAGCTATAAAACTGTGTATAAGCAATAGTTTATGAACAACATATATAACAGAAAACAGCTCGTACCATAAGTTTCTCGACATTGTTGGACCTGTTCAACGAGTGCAGCAGTGGCACGTATATCCCACGTGGACTTCCACCATTGAAACGCCCCACAAGGACCTCAAGACGATCAATAAAGTAGAGGAACTTGTGGATGTCGATCCAGTCAACTTCAGTGCCATTAGTAACAGCTGAGTTATTACAGAGTAACAAACGAGCAGACTGCTTAACTCTGAAAAAACCTACACGTGCCACCAATTATAAGAAAATATTAGTTAGAAGTAGCATCTTCGTGAAAGATTCGTTGCTACTTCTAAAGTTAAATTGTGATTAGTTAGACAGAATAGGTGGATTAAGAAGTAATCGAGGCAACAAGCAAGAACCAGATACAGAACTAACATGGATGAACAATTGGAACGACGTCAGGGTGGAAGATCGCAGTGAAGATGAGACCAGGTTCTGCTATTTCCATCAACATTCGTGCGCCAACTTTCAGTCCGTAACACTTGAGAAAGTTTATCCAAGTTCGGCCATAAAAAAGCAGCGATCTTCTTGGTTCATGAACCCAACTCGGAACTTATATCCATGGCTTGTCTTCACTGTGACCATTAAACTAGTGTATTCAGTTATGGTAAGGCCGAGTATCTTGAGTACATGTGTTCTAGAAGAGCAAATAATACACTGCAGGAAAAATAATATGAGAACACAACATGTTCAAAAAAACCCCACCCTCCCGGATAGAAAAGAGGATTCTAGGAACATACTGTGCGCGTTTCAAAATGTTGTGTTAGGATGAGAAGGAACAAGTGTGGCATCTCGCCGAGGGCGCAGAAACCTGTAGGTTACTCTCACTTTGGGCACTGCAAATGAAACACACTAGATTCAGTAGGAAGAAAAATGCATCAACGGCGGCAGCTGCCATCCTAGGATTACCTACGACCAAGGGACTTGGGTTTATCGGGGATGGATGAAGAATTCGTACCTGGTTCTCCATGAGAAAACCCTATGCAATCGCCGAGAGGGGGTTTTCTATGAACAAGCAGACGAGGGAGAAGGGGATTCAGGCCTAGTGAAATATTGCCGCTTCGTCCGTCCATCTTACTCCTAAAGCTGGAAAGGGGGGTTGTGATTTGATGGCTCATTGGGCATTACTACGGTGCTACGACCGGGGTGTGTCTACCGTGAAGTTGTGCACTCTAATTTGTGCATATGGCACGTGAACCCCATTGCCGGTTGCCCCACATATCAGCGAAAGGAAGTAGGAAGACAGGAGTAAATAGTTACACATAAATATATATTTTGACAGAGAGATACTCCCTCTGTAAAGAAATATACAAATATTTTATATCACAGGATCACCTTGCCGAGAAATATACTCCCTCTGCAACGCACGGGCATTATGGGGGTTCAGCTGAGAATATAATACTTAGATAGGCTCATGATTCTGGACCTTGGGCCGCAGGCCGACCCTGCATGTTTGGGGGCCCATGTGTTCTACCTCAGCGCTTTTCATATTGCAAGCGATCGGTACGGCGCTGGTTTTAGATGTTGTCCCAAGGCGAATACACAAAATTGAATAAAGCACGACAGCTGTTGGAATGAAATCGAACGACAGTTCCTAACCAGCAATCAGAGTTGCAATTCTATCAATGATATACCATGTGATAAATAATACTGTCGTACTACTTATACACACAGGACACTTGTTTCACCATGCCAGATTATTACATAAAAATCTCTCAGAGGATAGATCAGTTCCACAGTTGCGTGCTGCTAATTTCAAAGTTGATTTGGACCAGCTCTCCTTGCCGAGAAAGTTCGATTTTGACATCATCCCCTACCGCAAGATATGATTTAGATTTGAACCTTGACCATCCTTTAGCATCAATCATCATGCGACCATCCTTTGTACTTATGGTATATTGAGCAGGTTCATTCACACCAAGGCTGCGCATGGTAAGAGAAACTTGGTCGTGGTCGCCCGGATTGTTGAACAACTCCCTCGTTGCTCTAGGAATTCTCTGTTTGCAAACAAGAAGACATACCCAAACAGTTAGATCAACACAGTGAATCATGTGAAACAACATGGAAATAAAAAAGAATGAAGCACTTGGGCGGCGAATGCTTACCAAGAAGGTGGACATGTCGGTTTTTGTAAGGACTTTGGTATATGAAGTGCGAACTGCAGCCCAGTCTGTTGCCGGTGCAACTGCACGGGCCGGAGCAGATGCAAGTGCAAGTGTTGGTGCAGGTGCCGAAGCCGCCGCTGCTGCCAGAGATGGTGCTCCTTGTAGAGCTCGTGCCGGTGTCGGAGCAGGTGCCGGTGTCGATGCCCGATCCTCCGGTAGATCAGACTGATCCGCTGACGCGGTCGGTGCCCAATCCTCAGTTGTATCAGACTGAGCTGCTGCTGCTGTCAGTGCTAGAGCAACTGCCGGTGCTCGATCTGTGCGAGACAGCGGCGATCGTGTCTGGTCTGCTATGATCAGCTTTCTAACTTGACTAGGATCCGTGACCGTGATCCAGTTTTTTTCTTCATTTCTTTTAAACACGAGAAGGACTAATTGTGGCATTTTTGTTAAACCAAACTGCAGTTCATCATAGGGATTCAGCTTGTACTCAGACAACAGACTGATCCAATTTTTTCCAGTAATATAAGTGATGGACAGTGCCTTCGTTACTGACATGACATAAGAAGTGAAACCTGCAAAAATAGCCATCGTAGAGCAAACCAAACGGTTTATTCTGTGATGAATGTCACATGGCAAAACCTGCATCGTAAAATTGCAGGAAAAGAAAGAAAACATGACATTAAATCAATAAGATTTAGACAGTAAATCAATAAGATTTACTTGATGTGACACGAGTGAATCCTTACCAGGAAATCACTATGTTGAAGTACTAAACAGAAGATTGATCGTCCAACTACGCGTGGCACGCAGGGGCCCTGCCTACTCCCACAAGCAGGACAGTCCAAAGGTCGTGACAAATCGTATGGACCAAACATCCATGGGACTGGAAATCCTGGTGGGTGCGATAAACCCTGCAATGCATACAGATATTGGAGTGTGACCATAATTGATAAACCATCCTCACAAAAAATATGATCTGGATACTTCAAAATATACAAACTGAATTGAGTGGACAGACATTAACATAGACCGTTCTCAGGACTGACCACACACCAAAAGCGGCAGTACTAATAAACAATACAGGGTTCACAAACACAAATCAAGTACTGAACAATAGTACTTACTATAGACAAGAAAAGTTGCACTAACTAAACTCTGCAGACTATTTCTTGCCACCGACCTACGGGATGAACCCCGCATAACTGACTAGGCCATGGACTTCGTGTGAGATGTCTACACGCGCCATCACCATCTTGTCAACCTTGGAGAACCTAACAGAGTGGTCTTTCCACTCATAAACATGATGAAGATGACAGGCCGCATCAGATTTGTTGGGAGGCTTTACAAGAACCACACCCTTCGTAATCGAAGGCACAACCAGGAAATTGTTGTGGTCAAGTATAGCCTCGAGAACACGCCTGACAACAATGCTACAGGAAAACACTAGTTCAGGACACGTGGCGACAATGACACAGCAGCTGGATAGTTCAGCAGTAGAACTCATCACCAGGTCTTCCAGTTCACATGGCATGACTTTGAGAACTTCATCTCCACCGTGGACCTGGTTCTAATTCAAATAGAAACCATATTTTATTACTACCTCCGTTCATAAATATAAGATGATTTTCGATATTATACTCCATATATGACTACATATACGCATAGAAATGAGTGAACAAAGACACTAGAACATGTCTTCAAAGGCATGAGAGCAGAGGGATTACATGAAAAATCCATAACACAAGTTACTGAGGCAAATATACCCTCTTAAAAGGTAGCATTGATGTTCATAAAGTACTCCCTCCGTCCCAAAATTCTTGTCTTAGATTTGTCTAGATACGGATGTATCAAGTCACATTTTAGTATTAGATACATCCGTATCTAGACAAATCTAACATAAGAAATTTGGGACAGAGGGAGTAGTTGAAAGTAATCTATAAGAAATCAGTGTCAACCTCTCGCATGTTCTAGTCAAAAGGGGAATTTAGAACCGTCATTTGGCACACAAAAATCACATGCAAGATCACCCAGAAAGTTGTACTACTACTACTAGTACTGCGTGTTAGATGAAAAAACACGATCAAGATCGAGAAAAAGAACGTCAAGAAGAGTTATTACCTGGACTTGCTTAATGAGGGATCTCGGAAAGGGGGGCTTGGACAGGGCGATGGCTTTGAGCTTGTCTGCGGTAGTCTCGGCGGGGTGCTTGCGCTTCTTCGTACCATGAGCCTCGACGGTTTTGGCCGGAGCCATAGACATCACTTCGGCCGGTGCTCCAGCGTCCATCAAGAAACTGTCAAATAGAAATAAAAGAAAAGAAACCATAATCACAAACCCAAAAGAAGAAAAGAGAGGGAGTTATAGGATCAGTCTCGGGGTTGCAAGACCGGGCCTTGGCCAGAATCAACACCATTGATGCGCTCACCTTTCCTTCTTTGGGAGAGAAGGACAATGGCAAAAGCAGGTTGGGGTTTTCTTGAAGAAATGAGGAACAAGATGAGGCAGAAGCGAGGGTTGGGTAGAGAGGAAGCTGAGAGAGAAGAGTTAAATGATGGTTGCTTCGTCCGTCCAACTTACTGCTGGAAAGGAGGGAGTTTTGTGATTTAACGACTCATTGGGCATTACTTCGGCGTTTCGATCGGGGTAGTCTACCGTCACTCTACTACGGAGTAATTTAGTGCATGGCTGGTGGACCCCGATGCTGGCTGTCCCACACATCGGCGAAAGTGAGTAATTTAGTGCATGGCTAGAGGAGGATCCGCACGGTAGAGCGTGTCCACTGTTTTTCAAAAGAAAAAATGATTACAGCAAGTGTTTCCACTCTTACGATGGAGGAGTGCGAAACACGGCAGCCACTTGAACATACACAATGCTCCTACTACTAGGCATGTGCAGTGGTTCATACGTCAGTACTACACAATCTTGTTGCTAGTGTAGTAAGATATGACGATAACAAATGATGTTGTGCGCATCTCAACTACTCCTATATGTAACAAATACACGAAGAGGAAACAACTATATTGAGATGATAATGCAACCAAACACACCCACACGCTTTGTGCTACAGTGATTGATCTGCACCGTCTGAGTTTGATCCAACGGTCATGTTGCGCCGAGACATGGACATGCCCATGCAGAGGGCGCCTAAACACCATCGAAGTCCCTCTGCTTCTCGAGGCGCATGACGTTGGTGATGCAGGGTGCAACCGCCCGCAGAGCCCGCTCCTGGTTGACGGGAGCCAACTCGTCAAAGACGGCGTCCAATGGCACGAATGGATTCTGGTGACGGAGCCCTGAAAGGATTCGCCCGGCAACGGCGACGGCAGCCCGCAACCCCTCCTTGTCCAGCTCAGCCCCCACCATCGCGCGGAGACGGCTCAGCTCCTCGGAGATATAGGTGAAGAAGGAGACCAGGTCAGGAAGCCGCAACTCATTGAAGTCGACCGGGTGGTTGAACGGGTTTAGCCCAACGGCCGGCATCGTCGCACTGGCACGACGGTAGGCATCGTGCAGCCGCAACACGTGCGTGGCAACTTGGTTCACCAAGTGGCTGAGGCGATCCTGGACCTCGTCATGATTGGCCCGCTCGCGCTCCAGCCGGCTCCCCTGACGGCCTATCGGATCTCCCGCTTTCTGCAGCAACGCCGCCGACGCCTCGAGCATCTTTGTGGTGGACGCTTGCTGCTTTTGAAGCTCCGTGAACTCCCGCACATAACGGAGGATCATGGCACTCCTCTCCTCCTTGAGCTCACAGAGCTCCACGTCCTTGGCCCTGAGCTCCGCATCCTTGGCATGGAGCTCCTGTGTTAGGAGCCTCACCTCGGACTCCGTGATCTCCTGCGCCGCCATGGCACCAGGTAGAAGCAATGGGGAGAGGAAGCAAAGGGGGCGAAACGGCTGAAAGGCAATGCAATCTACGGGAAGGCGGAGGGAGCGGGGAATCTTTTGGTTTTCACCATGGTAAAACACCAGTCGACGACTTCTCACATCAGGGAGCGGTGGTTTTTTACAGGCGGAGTCATCGTGACTAATTGCTGCCGCGCCTGCTCCCGTCAATCAAAAGAATAAAAATCCTGCCGCACCCAAACACCGGAGCAACGCCGCGGTGGATATTTATATTTACCTTCTGGCAAGTAGATAAAAAAGGGGTGAAAAAACAAATGTGGCGGCGGCCTAGCTAATCGGTCGAACTGGCCCAACTAGCTAGCCAGTGTGCTTCACTGATGTACTCGGCGGGAAAGGTGGTCTTTCGTGATTTGACGACTCATTTACTTGCTTCGGCGCTACGACCGAGGAGGACCCAGAAAACGCGTGGTAGGGCGTCCCACGTCCGGAGGAATATATGCGTGCACCACCCGGGAGGACCCCGAAACCGCACGGTAGGGTGTGCCACGTCTCGGCACGGAGGAAAAATGTGTGTGTAAAAATATACTGTATTAGACGTAGTACCTATGGTTCGACCTCGGAACCCAGCCAGTCGGTCAAAAACACCCCACTAGCCACACAACTTCATCATGCAAACGTGGCACGGAGGATAGATGTGGTTAGCTCCGTCTTGACCAGCCACAATGTCTCTTGTTCTAGGCGATTCTTCTATTTTCCCAGCTTTTTTTAGTTGTAATAACACCACGGCAAGCTAGCGCCGCTCTTCATGTGTGCCCGTGCAAATGTTAGACGATGGAGAGAAGAGAGATTGAGATCGCAGACCTGGGACCCACCAGTAAGTGAGACAACGGTCATGCATGTGTTGACGAGGCACTCCCTCTACTCTACTCAACGAAAGTACTGTATAAATAAAATCAAGTTATGGGACAAAGCCAACAACCGTTTGTTTTTTCAGGCTATCGACTTACGCTTTGTAGTCCAGGTTGCCAGTTCGAATCTCGTCTTTCAGATCTACAAGCTCCAAGAAACTCGTATCGGCATATAGCATCTAAGGTATGGGGGCACATGATATTCTCCCGGGGAGGAGGGGTGGGGGGTGCACAACCAATCGGTGGCTGGGAGGGTGGGGACAAATATAATCTAAACAACCCTAAATAGAGCTCCACAATTTTATCTAAGGTCGAGGGGTTGACCCCCGACAATCATAGCTCCGCCTAAACAGAACATTTGCGTGTACCGTAGTAATAGACTTAATATTCATGTTTCAGTTTCATGTTCATTTTAAATATTGAACTGAGGACCATGGATGTCTTACATTTTACTCCCTTCGTTCCCAAATATTAGTCTTTTTAGAGGCTTCAAATGGACTGGCACATACGGATGTATATAGACATATTTTAGAGTCTAGATTCACTCATTTTGCTCCGGATGTAGTCACTTGTTGAACTCTCTAAAAGACTAATATTTAGGAATAGAAGGAGTATTTTTGAATTCGTGTCATACATGCATGGTTTGGAAAAATAGATGCACTATACTTATTGGATTGTTGTTGTGTTCGTGCGTGTGTGTCTGTGTGTGTGTGTGTGTGTGCGTGGTCATATGCTTGATACATACAAAGTTTTCTCACCTCCATGTTGTTCATCTTTTAAATTTGAATTTGCATTGGAAAACTTACTAGGGATACCATGAAATGTGACATCCACGTTGAGATCACTATATCACAAACTCACTATAATTCAACAACTCGTCATAAATCAATTACCATGTTGAGATTAGTATTTGTAAGGAAAATACGGGTATTGTAATACACATAGATTCGTTCAGCAATTTAAAAGGTTCCTTTCGTATTCTCGAATGGTAGGACCCAATGGCGTACCAGCCAGACCTTGGCTCGTGTTGATCCTAAAAAAAGCGGGCTCATGTCCTTCGGTGGCATGCGTGGTATGCACATTATGCAACCCCATTACCCCAACCAGTCGAGCCTCAGTGTTTCAAGTCGAAATATCTGGCGGCCAGAATTCCAGCCCTAGGAAATTCCCCTCATGTCCCCGGTCCATAATGACTACCGATGAACAACAGAGGGATGCTTTAGTAACTAGACAACGTTACCTACCGTGCCGAGCACAGTTCAATTCCCTCGGTCGCCGCTCGTCAAGGTCACCCGTCAACTGCATTGCCTAGTACTACTACTACTACTACTACTACACCAGGATGAGCATAGAATTGAGCCCGTTTGTTCGTGACTAGTACTTGAGTTAATATATCAGGCAATGCACTGGTACGGAGGGATTATCCTTTTACTCTGCATATATAACTTGTCTGAAGTCTAACTAAGCAAAATGTTTGACCAAATCCTTTCTTAAGAAATACAACAGGACAGATGTACGGCTTGAAAATTTATTGCATAATGCAGGTTGTGATATTGTTTCGAATCCTGGATCTTTAATTTTTGAAAATCCAAAAGTGAGCATAAATTCTTGAAACTAAGCATGGTCACGTTATATGGCACAAATATTACTTTGTAAGTTTTTTCTTCAATTTGAGACAAGCTGCTTATGACAAGTTGCACAAGTGAAGAGCCAAGGTATTTTGGAAGAAAGACCTGTCACGTTAAGGCGAACGCTTTCACTATTGAAACCGTCGGCGTTTACATGCCGCCACGAGTCCCCGCTTCTCATCGGCAATCGGCAGGTGCCGTCCGAGCAAGCGTGTGAGTCGACGGGAGGCGTGCGAGCAGACCGCTGTGCCGGCTGTCAGGGAGGCGTGCGAGCAGACCGCTGTGCAGGCTCACCGGGAGGCGAGCCCTTTGACCAGGCTCTGCCACCCACCATCATCCCAACTGCTCCCACTTTTAATGTCGCCGGCGCCGCAGTTTAAAATCAACCCTGCACTACCCGGTACTCCCTCCTTTCCGGTTTATAGGGCTTATCTCAAAATATTAGTTTTTCCATTTTATAAGGCTCAATTTTGTTGTTTCCCATCACATGTTTAGATTCCAAGGTAAATTAAATCATTGCATGCAAGTATTAAGAGAAAATTGACCAATGCATGTAATTTATGCATGCATGCATTGCAATTAATGCATTGGTAAACGTATTTTTTTGAGAAAAACAAGAGCATTAATTGGGTGCTTTTGCAAACTACAAAAAGTATTCCACCACTCACCATCTACCTTGGTTGGTGAGATTTTTGAATTGAGCCTTATAAACCGGAAAGGAGGGAGTATCGCTACAATCCTCTCTCTTCCTCTCCGATTCTCCTGTCGTCTACCTCCAACTAGCCTGACCTAAACGTACGCCATGCCGCATCACGATGGTCTGCCATTAGTGTTCCAGTTTCCTGAGGAAGACACCCAGCCAGAGTCTCAAGAACATAAGGCGCTTTGGGACGAGCTTGAACTGGCCTTGCGGGAAGATGTCGCACCTGTCCCCGCTCCCGTTCCGGCTCCCGTCGCCCCGACTGCGCCAGCGCCCATCCCCGTGGCATTGATGGGCTGGGAGCCGCACATTGTCGCCGAGGTTGATCCCATGGGGTTCCACGAGGTGCCCGCCGACTTTCACGCGCCCGTGCACTTGGCAGCGCATGCGCCTGCGCGTGCACTGACGCGCATGCCCATGCCGGTGCCCGTGCACCTGCCAGTGCCTGTGCCTGCGCGTGCACTGACGTGCGCGTCCGTGCCAGTGCCCGTGCACACGAATGTCTCCGCCGCGCCGTTCAGAGTGCCTGTCCCCGCGCGGGTGCCAGTGCCCCCCTTAGCAGCATGGATGGCCGCTGTCGACCGCTTTCTTGCACCAACGCCAGTCGCCTCCTCCCGCCAGTCGACTCGCTCCGAAGTCCAGAACATTTTGGCCTTCCTTGAAGCTAGGCCAACGTCCAGGAGTACGCCAACAACGGCGCAAGACGGTGCCGTCACCGTCGGTCAGTGGCCCGACGACACATAGAGCACGGCAGAGGAGCCGCTTCCCACCGCGAGACGCCCCCGCCGTCGCCGCGTAATCTAAATTTTCCATGAAAAACGTTCGGATTGCCATGCTTAAAATCCGAACATTTATCATTTCCGTTTATTTTATATCAATCATCATATAATTTAAAGTCGGAGTCGGACTGAACGAAATGTATGGTTTGATCGATTGACTGTTCTGCTAGAGCCATATCAAATTAAATATAAAACGTCATCAAGCCACATGTATTCCTTGTCATCCAACGACTTAGACTGCTTCAATGTCGAGCGCTCAACACGTTTAGCATGCAGTTAATTTTATGTCAAAAATAGTGCTAATCACATGACAACACGCAAATAATATCCTAGTAGTTAATATCTGCATGCACTTAATATACATCCAAATTAACGTGCATTCCATGTACACATTGACTAGTGCTGCTAGTACGTGAAATTGGTGTCATGACTTGTGAACGCGTCCAGATATGGTCAACGGCAACATCGCCCGCGAGTTCTTCCTGTTTGCCCGTGCGTCTAAACGCAGAAGGGGAGGAGAGAGAGAGAGAGAGCACACATGGAACCCAACAGTAAGTGAAGACGTGTAGATGTATCGTTTTTGTCCGAGAAAGAGCGAGGTCAATCGAGACATATGGAGAGAGAGATTGAGTGAGCGTGGCCCACCATGAGGTCGAAAGAGCGGTGGCGGCTTGGATGGACTGACCTAGATAGACAATCTGCGTGAGAGAGTATAGAGTGTGTCGATCGAGGCCCGAACAGGGAGATATATCATTTGTGTGTGAAAGAAAACGAGGTTAAATGAGACTCAGATAAAGAGAGCGAGATTGAGCGAGTGTGGCCCGCCGTGCGGAAGAAAGAGCAGTCTCGAGGGAGTGACCTAGATATACAACGTGCGTGCGTGCGCTTGCACGAGAGGTTGGGGGGCTAGATAGGCAATGCATGTATTTAGCGTGAGAGGGTGAGAGGGAGAGGGGGGAGAGAGACCTCGACATGGGGTGCAATGGCGGGTGTGTGAGGTAAATACATTTGGTAACAGAGTGGAAAAAGGGGTTGTGTAGTTGAGAGACTTAGAGATCGAAACATGGAGAGAAAGAATGAACATGTGTTCGAAACCGATAGCTTCCTAAGGTGGTTAGGAGAGGAAGATTGACCGATACAGGAAGTATGTAGCGTTTGTGCGGGGGGGGGGCTAAAAACAACATTTGAATGTACATAGTACGAGACTTAATATCGATGTTTCAATTCGGTGTACATTGTAAGATTTGAACCGAGGAGCAGGCATACGGGTAATTATTTCGAATTCGTGCCATACTAAGTTTCGAAAAGTTGATATTGACTCAGTTTGTTGTGCTATTTTTAGGTCATATGTTTGAATCCATCCAAAAGTTTTCTCACTACCATGGTGTTCATCATATACATATGCATTTGTATTAAAAAAAGTAGCGTGGATACAGTGAAATGCGAAATCCACGTTAGAATTGGAGATCGCTACGTGACACACACTCTAATTCAGATAACTAACTACGTGACACACACTCTAATTCAAATAACTAATTATGTGAGACACACTCTAATCCACGTTAGCGTGGGTACCGTTTTGATTTTTTCCAAATAACTCCTCATTAATTAATTAATTTATAGTACTCCCACTGTTCACTTTTATAAGACCTTGAAGACATTTCAGACAATGTGGAAAACAGTTCATTTTAAGTTGTTTGAAATGACTTACAAAAGTGAACAGATGGAGTATCTCATTTCGAATGACTAATTATTGCAAGGAAAACACGGGCATGGTAATACATACAGATTCGTTTGCAAATGAAAGAAGATTCATTTGCATTCTCAAATGTAGGCGCACCAGGCAAACCAGGGTCGTGTCGTTGTGGACGCTGCTTCGGTGCCTTAAAGGCAACTGCCTTTGCGTCACTGACATGTGGGCCAGCCACCTGTTGGGCCCATATGTCATGGACACAAAGGCAGGTGCCTTAAGGCACCGAAGCATAGTCCTGTCGGGGTGGTCGCGTGTGTCGGACGGACGCGTAGCACCCAGCCACCTACCCCCCCCCTCCCCCCCAAAAAAGGACGATGACAATATAAGTTCGCGCTTCCACGTTTTGGATTGAAATATCTGGCGGCCCCAATTCCAGCCCTGCAAAATCTCTCTTCTCCACCGTCCCCTTCCGCGCCCAGATTGCTCAAATCCCTAATTTGCCGCCAACCCTCGAATCGCCCCTCGTCTTGTCTCTTTCCCCACCATTCCCCACCTCTGTGCCGGACGACGACGACGAAGACGACGGTCGCGCTTCACCACCGCACCGGAGCTACCTCATCTACGCCCTCGTCCACCGCACCGGGTGGTCCACCGACAACGTCGGCCTCCGCAACCGACGTGCCTCACAGACACCGAGTTCCACCGCATCAAGTGCACTTCACCGACGCCGTCTCCCAGCTCACCGGGGCTACTTCACCGAGCACATCGTCGCACCTCCGCCCCCCGAGGTCGTTGGGGCTTCACCAACGGTCTCGTCCACCGCATCGTAACGCTCCGCTGCCACTCAAGATCTGCATCCGTGCGCAGCCAGCCAACGCCTGTGCATCACCCTCAACGGCTCTGAAGTGACCCGCACTCTAGCTAGGCGAGCATGCCCAAACGCCGGCCCGAACTAGGTATCCACACATCACTCCCTTGTGCACTGTTCCGACGATGTTTGGATATCCTTTCACTGCTCTCTTAGCTTACACGCCTATGCAACTCTGACCTTAACTCTTATTTCTTCTGGAGATATCATCTGAAACAAGAAAATCCATATTTTAGCAAAGCATGACGGCGCTACGGGATCTGGTACACATCTGGCACACCCGTATAACCTTGTAAGTATCTGTCCTCCGGTACAACATCAAGGTCGATTCCTCTTATTTGATCAACCATTTGCCGTGTCAAAAATGCAGAGGGGGATGCAAGGAGAACAAGGCCTGCACATCCAAGCAAGTGGTAACATGGGCTTGTACATGGAACATCCCAAGCGCAAGCAGAGCTGCAGTGAGCCTGTACAACGAGCTAGCATAAGTCCCTGCATTTCATTTAATTCATACTAGCATTCGTGTATGATTTGTGTGCAGTGGCTGATCCACGAATTCAAGTTACCAGGGGCGAACATTTAACTTAAAAAATACGAAGGCACTTGCACTCCGGAAATCAACATAACTTGAGAAATGTGAAGCTACATGCACTTTGAAAACCAGCTAATGATCCAAAGTAGTTCAGATTATAAACACTAAATGATGCAAGCACCAAAAAACACAAAATGCAACATGGTGTACAAGGACTACAAACATGGTCTGTACCGGCTTGAATGATTCGTTCTCTAGCTGAAAATATCGAAGTGTAATTGCACGTATAATCAGTGCGCAAACTGCATATCAATATATCTATCCTGCACAAGTATGCCAATAGTTTCAAACAACAGATTAGAAAAGTATGTATGCTATGTTGTCATGATACGGGGACTTTATGGTAGATGGCCTCGATGTTTCCTCAAGCTATGAAAATGCACTATAATTTGCTTGTCATCAATGCCTGCAAATCTCTGTCTCTCTCAACATAGTAGATCATCATTAGACACTAAATCCTTCAATGATCTTGCAAAATGCTTGCATTACATCCCTCATTAGACACTATATGTTCATCACCAGGAGCATGTAAAATGTTTGCATCAAATCCTTCATTAGCAGTCTGTTCATTAGACACTTCAGGCTCAAGAACAACATGAGCTTGCATGTTTGCACCGGAAACTTGATTAGATACATCAGATTCAGTCAGTTCAGTATTGATTGGGGGAGTTATAAAATAAGTAGAAATTGGTTTCATTTTCTCATAGATTCCCTACATACAAGCAGTTTTACAACACCGTCAGGTTTAACTATTGGCCAGAAATTGAAGAGTTGAATTAGATATAATCAAGGATGTGATGTACCTGCTCGTTGCGCATGCTACTCTTGCAATTAGCGACTGTCCGTTTGCGCAAGCTCGATGCCATGCCCGTGCTGCCGCCGCTGCCTCCCACGCAGGCTACACCTAGGGTTGGATCTTCATCTTCTTGTCCTTCCGTTCGCTTGAAGCCCGACGACCTCCCTCCAACGAGGGCGCAAGGAAGTGCTGTGTCGGTCTGTCCCACGGCGGCTAGGTTAGGAGCGAACCAGACTGGAGGCTGGAGCGAATGAATTGGGATTTTTCCTGATGTCGAGCGATATGGGAGGCGCTCGTTTGGGCCGCGAGCCTGCTATAGGGCCTGTCTTGCACTTATGTTATTGGCCCATCCAAATTGAAACATTTTTCTTCATTTTTTACATTGCCTGCTTGAGCGTTGGGATGAACAAAACTAGCATGGGCCAACCTGGACGACTCAAACTAGGTGCACACTTTCCAGCCACCTGAGGAGGCCACCCATACCAGCCCCTATGGTGGCGTCGCCCCTTTTTGCGTGTATGATTGGATAGTGAAAAATATTCCAGTGGCGCTTTTGATTTACCCACAGAATGGTTGAATTGCTTGTTTCTATGAACTGAGTTCGCCAATAATGTGAAGGATGCCAGTCTTTTCATCTTATTGTAGATTGCTTAGATCTCGATATGCCAAAAGTAATTGCATGAAATATACAGTAAAAGCCAGTGTGATGTGTTTGGCTACAACTAGTCTGACTACACGTCCTCATATAACATATCAAGGACGCACCATCTTACCAGATTAACCATTCGACTTACCCATGCAGTGTGGGAAGAAAGAATTATTGGGACTGCGTATCCAAGCAATTGATGTCATGGACTCCTTCGTACAACCATGTAAGCAAAAAAGAAGTTGAAGTGTGCCTGTACAAAGAACTAGTGTAAGTTCAGTTACCTGCTTCTCGGAATTTTAGTTAGCCACTTATTGCAAAATTGTTCAATTACGTTGCTTGGCTTAATTTAGTTTGCTACTGATCATAATGGCACAACCTGTTAATCATATTGTAGACTGCGCCTATCTATGTGCTTGATACTTACTGTTAAGAATTACCTGTTTGCCTTAACTTAAATATCTACTTGTTTGTTTAACTGCTTTGCTGCTCAACAGCGGGTTACAATGATGTTAATAACTACTTTTCAGCATCCAATTGAAACTCTTTAATTCCTTGTTTGTTTAACTGGTTTGCTGTTATAACTCCCAGTTGAGATGTTTTGCTAACTTCAACTTTTTTGAATCCAATCGGAACTTTAATGGCAAAACAGGTTAGCCCAAGATCAAAGAGCGAGGTCCCCATGGACGTTGCATCATCCCACAGCAGTGGCACCGGCCCAATCGTGCATTATGAATTGCCAACTGTTGATGCTCTAGAGGCTAAACTAGTAGTAGAAAGAGATTCTGCTTCTGCACTTAGAGATGAAGTTGACATGTTGAGGAAGCAAACATCAGAATCACAAGCAGTACTCAAGACAACCATTAAATATTTGGTGGATTTCAAAACGAAGCAAGCTGAGACTGGCCAGATTGTTAAGGTCCTGAAGGAAAAAAGGAAATTAAATTCCTACTTGGTAAATCATAGGTGAAATGTTCTTTCCATAGTTGGATAACCTTTGTGTTGTCTGTTCATGTAATCAATCAAACCATTTGTTTTAGAGATCATGTAATAATTGTTTTTTTTTGTTTCTTTGTTTGTAATTTTATTTGAGCACAAGTCTGTATTAATTGATAAGACTCGGAGACATTTCATTTGGATTGTTGTGCCGGACCTACAAATATGCCAATCGGGCTGAATGTGCATTCAGCAATACTAGTATAGATGGACCATAAGTGGCACGCATCGGAAAGGGCCAAGATGCTGGCTAAAAAAAGGATGTTGTTGTAGCCAAAAAAAGGTACAGTGGCCTGGCTTATGTATGTTAGTTGATATTATTGATCCATATACTCTATAAGTGTTTATATGTCTGTTAGTTCCGTACATTCTTGGTTGATTGACTCGGTATTTGAATCTTGATACATCGCTTGTGTACATATCTAAATGGGAGTACACATTATGCTGCATGTGACATTTGAGTTGGACATGAATTGTTCCAAATATTCGAATTCACCTTAAACTAGATTCTAGTTTCTGAATTTGAGTATTGGCATTTGTAAACCATATTCATATATGATAGTGGAATACATCTTTGTCGTCCTTTTGAAGATATATAAAAACACATAGAGTGATTTATAAAGATTCATATAGGAATACAAAATGGATTCGAATTTAGTTGCCAGGGTAAATGTGGATGCTTATTGTCCCAAAATTCGAAAGAAAGAGCAAAATGTCCACTCCCACATCGGCTGCCCGAAGCCAAGTGTTTGGTAGATGGAAATTACTGTCTACCCATTACACGGACAATCCATCGGCCCGATTTCCACTGCTCTAAATAGGGGTAGGTTAGTGACTTCAATTAGACATGACACGACCGCCTCTGAGCCCATTCCAACACGGTGGGCGTCAAACATGGGCGACAAAACTCATTTGATTCAAGCTCATCCGAAAGACCTCTGTTTCTCCCTCCATTCCCCATTCATACACGGTCGGCGGCAAAACAAACTCTCCTCATCCTAAATAGATGTAGGCTAATATTTTAAATAGGGGCGGATGTGTAACTTCCATCAGACGTGACACAACCGCCCTACCTGTCAGCCCCGTTCATACACCATGGGTGCCAACCGTGGGCGGCAAAACACCCTCTCCTCGCCCGAAATAGTTACCGGCAAATATTTTGGAGATGCGAGATTACCGTCCTATCCCCAACTGACGAGACGTCCAAATTTGAAACGGGGGATAAGTTTGTAACTTTCCCATATTTCAGACAGGCGCGTCCCAAAAACATGGTTCCCCGTACCTCTCCCTCCATTTTCCCATTCATACACCGTCCGCGCTAGAACACTCCATTCCCACACCAGCCTCCGCCCGCCACCCCATCCATCGCCACCGTCCTCCACCACATCCATCGCCACCGTCCTCCACCATGCCGGAGCGCCTACCAAGACCACGTCATCCACTGCTAGAGATGGACGTTTCTCATCCATGGCGACGGACCAATAGCCTTGCATCGCGTCCTCTCTCTTCATCGGCGCCGTCGTCCTCTTTGCCGGGGCCGCTCACACGACCTTCTCTTCCACTGCAACGGGACTTATCCCCCGATGCACCCGTCTACCGTCGTAGATCTGCTTCAACGCCACCGACAGCCATCGCACCCCCGATGCCTACACGGTGCCGCAAGAGAGGTGGTACTTCATATCTCCTCAACTTTTTGATCTCAACCAGAAAACAGATCTTAACTTGGTTACTCTACTTTCTTTTCAGCTCTTAGAATTTAGTTCTTAGTTTGAAGCAAACAATGGATGCTAAATATCATTTCTCCGGTTTGCAGCTTCAAATCTGCCATGGCACAGCCATAATACGGTTTAATTGATCATGCTTAGGGTTTAATTGATCATGTTGGTTCCGTGGTGGTTTCTTTAATAGAAATCAGAGGGGAAACCCTCTTTTGCTAAAAAAATATGCTTAGAGTTTCCCCCTTTTATGATCACTATACGATCAGAATACGTGCTTCGTTTCATAATAACACTGCTCCACCCATCAAGCTAAACAAGCTTAGTTGTTCAAATACGAATCTGATATTATTAAAACAGAGTTGTTTAATTGGTCAGCTAAATGTTCCTAAATTAGTTTCGAAAATGCATGTTTGCCGCTCGGGTGTGTATCTCTATGTGTGGTCTGGTCAGCACGGTTGGGGAGGTGAACTTTGCATATGCAGGGGTTTATAGGGAGACACTCTCCGAGTTGAAACCGCAATGCATTCCATAGACAATCTGACTACTTTTTATGTTTTCATGAATCTCAGATTCTGAACAGCATCATAATGATTATGAGCTTGCGTGCATGAAAAGAATAAAGCAGAACAATGCCATGGCTGTCAAACTTGGCATTAAGGGAATGAAATCAAGTCTGAAAGCAATGCAATGCAAACACTCTGCACCTACTGATTCATGCTCAGAATATGATCCTAACAGTGATTCTGAGCTAGAGGGAGACCTAAGTCAATGTAGCTCCCTAGTGGAGGAGTCAGAGGAAGATGCCCTATCTTATTCACCCATCAAGGTACTTGCTCTAACTTTCCAAGGTTACATTGCTCGCACATATCTTGCAACTGATGCTTTGCATTGCTTCTACTTTGTTGAACTGCCATTAGCTTAGTTTACGCATCGTGTATGTGAATACGCCCTGCCTATCCATTTTTAGTGCATATTCCATCTGTCATCATACCATATTTATCCATTCAAATGTTGTTCTTGTGTATCAGACGTTCAAAAGGAAGAGGGCGATTTCTGATCGTGAGGAGCACAAGCAAAGTATTTGGAAAAGGTAGTGGCACCTGATAAATCAAATAGCCCATTAGGTGTAGTTGCAATATCACCTAACCCACAAAATACCCCAACTCTAGCACACTCTAGCCCTACTACACTGGTCATTTCTGACGCCCCAACTCAGCAGACCCCAACTGCAGCAAACAATATGATTATGCCAGTTGACATAGCACCAGCTGTACGACGCAAAACCCCCATTCCAGCAAAGAGTACACCAAATCCAGTTGCCAAATCCCTTTTCGAACCAGAGAGAGCCCAAATTGCAGTAAATAGGACCCATGTTCCATTTCTTCCCAGTTTAGAAGACGAAGCTTATGTTGTTGTCAGGAACTTTGTGCGCATCTTTCCTTCATGGAAAGATTATACCGCAGACATAGAACAATTTCCAGTCTTCCTCCGCAACTTACGCGTAAGTAATGTACTAATGTTATTCATGGTCATTACTGCATATGATTCTGCTGACAGAAGACACAAGATTTCATTCTTTTAAATAGGCGAGGCGCAAACTAGATTGTGATGACGAGCAAGGGTTGGTTGCGCTTTTCAAGAACTCGTTGATGAAGTATCATTCCTACCTGAGGCAAGCGCACTTCGATGGCAAGCCTCTGAACGAAATTTCTGTAAAGTCTCCGGTGCTACATTTATCCGACGGTGACTGGAATAATCTTGTTACACATTGGTCTCGGCTGCAGCGTAAGGTACTTTCTATGATATCACATCACAATTTGAACTACATTTCTGCATTTGCCTTAATGTCTCACTTGTACGAAAACTGTTAGCAGAAGAACATTCGTTCTCAAGGGACCACAGAATCTCGCAACTATACTGCACACTGCATTGCTCTTGTGAGTACCCCTTGCCATGTATGACCATATTTACTTTCATAGCTGTTTGATTATGTAGCATCACTGCACATGTTAGCCTCGTAATCGTCCATTTGGTGGACATTATAAGATCTGTATGGACTCTTACATAAATTTAGAATCAACCCAATGCTTTTGAAGAGGTTTAGCTCTGCAGTCCTCTTGTAAGGACTGAACATGGTCTATCACTGTACTTACATTAACAGCTACTCCCTCCGTCCCATAATATAAGAATGTTTTGTACAGTACACCAGTGTTCAAAACACTCTTGTATTATGGGAAGAGGGATTGGTTCATTTTGTAGCATTCTGCATCTTATCTCCCTCGCCCACCATTTACTAAAAAATATCAGATCTATATTTAATCTTACCAACAAGTAGAATACACAGACAATGCCAGTGCAAAAGTGTAGCCCATTGCTCTTGTCAATACATTTTGTCCTGTAACGCGTGTACTTCCAGGGATTGGTAGTTGATTATGTAGCATCAATCTGCATCTTATCTTCATTATACTCTACCCCTTCCAGTATTATCATATCTATAATTACTCTCTACAAAATGTAGAGTACAGGCAATGCTTATGAAGAAGATTCTGTGATGAAATTCTTGAATTATCCTTCCCTTGACATGGAGAAGGGCATTATAAAGCTGGTGTTAACTGTTAATGTAACTCAGTCCTTCTAAAGCCTTTATCCTCAACTATTGTTTAATTTGCTCATACTCCCTATCGTTTATTGCTGTTTAGTTTGTTGTTTCTACCAAAATGCATGTTCGTAAGAACCGTAAGTTCTAAGTTTTACTTGTAAAACCAAATTCCTTATTCATACCATGCACATTACTTAATACTCCCTATATGTATGCTTGTTTTTGTGGATCTATAATCCAGTGTGTGGTGAAGCAGCCCACGTTTGCACCTTGTCATCTCCTGTTTTATCTTACTGATGTGGCTGATGATATGAACAACATGCCATGCACATTATCCAAAATAGATACAATGATTTTCTTTGCCCTTCATCTACGCTTGTTATGTTGACATGGTAATCCAGTAGTGTGGTGAAGCTCCCCGCATTATGAACAATGCCAAATTATGCTATTGATATTTTGAACATGCTCTTTATTTTCTAATTTGAAATTGGATAGAATTGACAGAACAGTTATCATCTTTGTTTATACACGTGGAAAACCTGTCATCTCTCTGCTTTGTTTCAGGGTGATATGCCTGATGGCATGCACAAGTCTACTGAAGGCTGTGAGACAAACCCAACATATATTGCAGCAAAGAAGGCAAAACATCTTGAAGATAGCGAGACAACCCCAAAGTCTTGTCTTGATGCAGTGTTCAAGTTACTTGACACTAACAGTCAGATAAGCTCACAGAATTTGTTGTCTGAATCAGTTCGACTTCTTCAGTCCCAAGTTCTAGCAGAAAGGCATTCTGCAACTCAACTTCGACTTGAAGTCCTATCTCTAAGAAAGATTGCGGAGAACACCAATGAGAACCTCATCGCTAAACAGCTACACCTGGAAGCTATGACCGACATGCTAGGCCGGTCTCACATCCTTGCTCAGCAGCTTGCGCAGCAGTTCCCCCGCAAGGCTAACCTTTCTTGAATTGTCTTGGAAGTGGTCTCGATTCAGTATTATTTTGTTACGCTGCAATGGTGCCCAGTTTTTGTAATCTTCTTCTACGTTGCGCTTTAGGATCACTGGTGGCGAACTTTGATGCCCAGTGGATGTAATATACCTTAAACCCTTTATTGTATAGTGTAGGTTTATTCTAAGTTACTATGCCATAATTTCTTTATTGTATAGAGTAGCTTTGTTCTTAATTCATACTAGTTACGCAGCAGCATGAAATGAACCCCGGCCCATGATTGTGCGAATAAAATCATGGGCTTTTAACAGGCCAAAATTGTCTCGGTCCTTGTTTGGCCCAATCAGATATCGGCTGCGAACAGGCCGGATGCAAACAGGGCCGTAGTTAGGCCCAACTATATGACTGGCTTTTAATAGGCCGAAATTAATATAGGGACGAAATGTTAAACGGGCCCTTAACAGGCCAAAACTAATATCAGGCCGAATTACTAAGTGGGCCTTTAGCAAGTGGGCCCAAAAGCATAGTGTCCAGTTGACGGGCCAAATCTGATATGGGCCATAATTGAGCCCAAAGCCTCTTAAAGGGCCGGACCTGATCTGGGCCGTAATTTGGCCCAGAACGTGGTAGGCTTTTAACGGGCCGGATCTCATATGGGCCACTATTAGGCCCGGAGCGTGGCAGGCCATTAATGGACCGGATCAAATATGGGCCGGCATTTGGCCCAAAACATGGCAGCCAGTTAATGGGTTGGCCTACTAGGGTCCTCAAAATCTTGTGGGCCTACAGCTGGGCCGGCCCATTAATGTCGGCGAAATCTCGTGGGCCTTTAGCTAGGCCGTCCCATTATGACCCGCAAGAATCTTGTGGGATTTACGTGGGCCGACCCATTATGGCACACAAAAATCTTGTGGTCCTTTACCTGGGCCGGCCCATTATGGCCCGCAAAATCTTGTGGGCATTTAGCTGGGCCAGCCCATTACGGTCCGCAAAATCTCGTGGGCCTTTAGGTGGGCCGGCCCATTATGGTCTGCAAAATCTTGTGGGCCTTTAGTTGGGCCGGCCCATTTAAACTTGTTGGGCCGTGCCACATGTCGACATATCATAGGCGCCTATCTGACCCACTGACGAGTTGACATGTGTTTCGTCCGGCCAATAAGAATTTTACACGTGGAAAGTTCCCATTGGTCGGGACTGTTAACGGGTTATCGGATCCAAAACCCAACCCGATAGCTTAACGGCGTTCCGTTACAGTGGATGCCATGTGTCGGTCACCCTTGACGAAAGCACTTCTGTGACGCGCGATTTATCGTCATGGAAGGGACACTTTCGTGATGATAATTTTGGTAATGTCATCGAACACTTCTACGACAGCACAGGTATGACTATCTTGATTCTGTCATAAATTTGTCATGGATGAACATGCATGACAAAAAAAGTGACCTACTGTGACAAACACGTATCATCACGGAAGTGTATTTTTTTGTAGTGTATATATCTTGGCCAACTTTGCACTAGTATAAGTTGTTTTCACTTGGATAAAGTGTGCCACTTTGGTCAAACGGTCAACTACTACCCATATAGAATCATATCCTGATTTGGTCCTGGGTAATCCGGTGATAAAATCCATGCCAAGTTTATCCCACTTCCATTCGGGTATCGGCATAGGCTGTAACAATCCTGCTGGCTTTTGATGCTCTGCCTTCACTCTCTGACATACATCACATACGGCCACATACTCGGCGATATCCTTCTTCATCCCTGACCACCAGAAACGTTCCTTCAAATCCAAATACATCTTGGTGTTTCCGGGGTGTATCGAGTATGGTGAGTCATGAGCCTCCTGAAGTATTAACTTCCTAATCTCTGCGTTATTGGGCACATAAACACGGTCCTCAAACCACAGGTGTCGTGCTCATCCTCACGAAAACCTTTGGCCTTTCCTTCGCTCATTTTCTCCTTTATCTCAGCAATCTCTTTGTCATCCTTCTGAGCTTCTCGAATTTTTCCCAACAATGTAGACTGCACCTCCATTGTTGCAACAAAACCTCTAGGAACAATCTCCAAACGTAGTTCCCGGAGATCCTCTGCTAACTCCTTCGACAATGCCATGCTTATTAGGGTATTAGCATAACTCTTCCGGCTCAAAGCGTCTGCTACGACATTGGCCTTTCCTGGATGATAATGAAGCTTCATGTCATAATCCTTTATAAGCTCCAACCATCTTCTCTGCCTAAGGTTCAGCTCCTTCTGGGTGAAAATGTACTTCAAACTCTTATGATCTGTGTACACATCACAATGGTTTCCAATAAGGTAATGTCTCCAAGTCTTCAACGCATGCACTATAGCTGCTAGCTCCAAATCATGCATGGCATAATTCAACTCGTGTGGTTTTAATTTTCGTCAGGCATACGAAACAACTCTTCCGTCCTACATAAGCACACTTCCAAGTCCTAAGCGAGAGGCGTCGCAATACACTTGAAAATCCTTACGTATATCTGGCAGTGTCAACACTAGGGCTGTAGTCAAACGTTTCTTCAGCTACTGGAAACTTGCCTCACAATCTTCCGTCCATTTAAACTTGGTATCCTTCTTCAATAATTCTGTTATTGGCCTTGCAGTCTTTGAAAAATTCTCAATGAATCTCCGATAGTATCTGATACGTCTCCAACGTATCTATAATTTTTGATTGCTCCATGCTATATTATCTACTATTTTAGACATTATTGGGCTTTATTATCCACTTTTATATTATTTTTGGGACTAACCTATTACCCGGAGGCCTAGCCCAGAATTGTTGTTTTTTTGCCTGTTTTAGGGTTTCGAAGAAAAGAAATATCAAACGGAGTCCAAACGGAATGAAACCTTCGGAAACGTGATTTTCTCATCAGATAAGATCCAGGAGACTTGGACCCTCCGTCAAGAAAGCCACAAGGTGGTCACGAGGGTAGGGGCGCCCCCTAGGCACGCCCCCTGCCTCGTGGGCCCCTCGAAGCTCCACCGACGTACTTCTTCCTCCTATATATATCCACATACCCCCAAACGATTGGGGATGGAGCCAAAAACCTAATTCCACCGCCGCAACTTTCTGTATCCACGAGATCCCATATTGGGGCCTGTTCCGGAGCTCCGCCGGAGGAGGCATCAATCACGGAGGGCTTCTACATCATCATCCAAGCCCCTCCGATGAAGTGTGAGTAGTTTACTTCAGACCTACGGGTCCATAGCTAGTAGCTAGATGGCTTCTTCTCTCTTTTTGGATCTCAATACAATGTTCTCCCCCTCTCTCGTGGAGATCTATTCGATGTAATCTTCTTTTTGCGGTGTGTTTGTTGAGACCGATGAATTGTGGGTTTATGATCAAGTCTATCTATGAATAATATTTGAATCTTCTCTGAATTCTTTTATGTATGATTGGTTATCTTTGCAAGTCTCTTCGAATTATCAGTTTGGTTTGGCCTACTAGATTGGTTGTTCTTGCCATGGGAGAAGTGCTTAGCTTTGGGTTCGATCTTGTGGTGTCCTTTCCCAGTGACAGAAGGGGCAGCAAGGCACGTATTGTATCGTTGCCATCGAGGATAACAAGATGGGGTTTTTATCATATTGCATGAAACTATCCCTCTACATCATGTCATCTTGCTTAAGGCGTTACTCTATTTTTAACTTAATAGTCTAGATGCATGTTGGATACCGGTTGATGAGTGGAGTAATAGTAGTAGATGCAGAATCGTTTTGGTCTACTTGTCTCGGACGTGATGCCTATATACATGATCATACCTAGATATTCTCATAACTATGCTAAATTCTGTCAATTGCTCAACAGTAATTTGTTCACCCACCGTAGAATACTTATGCTCTTGAGAGAAGCCACTAGTGAAACCTATGGCTCCCGGGTCTCTTTCTCATCATATCAATATCCATCACTTTATTATTGCTTTGCTTTTACTTTGCTTTTACTTTATTTACTTTGCATCTCTATACCAAAAATACCAAAAATATTATTTATCATCTCTATCAGATCTCACTTTCGTAAGTGACCATGAAGGGATTGACAACCCCTAAGCGTGTTGGTTGCGTTGAGGTATTGTTTCTGTGTAGGTACAAGGGACTCGAGCGTAGCCTCCTACTGGATTGATACCTTGGTTCTCAAAAACTGAGGGAAATACTTACGCTACTTTGCTGCATCATCCCTTCCTCTTCGGGGAAATCCAACGCAGTGCTCAATAGGTAGCAGTATCCTGCGAGTCCAAGAAAACTGCGGATCTCGCTAACTGAAGTGGGTGCCAACCATTCAGTGACTGACTGCACCTTGGTGGGATCTACTACTATACCTTCTCCTGATATAACATGTCCAAGGAATCTGACTTCTTTCAACCAAAACTCGCATTTGCTGAACTTGGCATATAACTGATGTTCCCTGAGTTTCTCGAGAACTAATCGCAAATGCTCCTTGTGTTCCTCTTCATTCTTCGAATATACCATTATATCATCAATGAACACCACAACAAACTTATCCAAATATTCCATGAATACTTTATTCATCATGCTCATGAAATAGGCAGGGGCGTTAGTCAGTCCAAATGACATGACCGTATATTCATATAGCCCGTACCGTGTGGTGAAGGTTGTCTTTGGTATATCCTTCTCTCGTATCTTCAACTGATGATATCCTGATCGCAGATCGATCTTCGAAAACATCTTAGCTCCTTGCAGCTGGTCAAACAGATCATTGATCATCGGCAATGGGTACATGTTCTTGATCGTCACTTCATTCAATGCCCGATAATCAACAACCATTATTAGGGACTTATCCTTATTCTCAACCAAAAGCATTGGGGCTCCCCAGGGTGATGAACTCCGTCGAATGTAACCTTTCTCCAATAACTCCTTGATATGTTTCTTAATCTCCTCCAGATCATTTGCGGGCATCCTGTAGGGTCTCTTGGATATTGGCCCTGTGCCTGGCAATAGTTCTATCAAAAACTCAATATCTCGATCCGGTGGCATGCCTGGTAACTCTTTTGGGAAAACATCCGGATAATCCTTTACTACATACACTTCCTCCTGAACAACTCCCGTGAGGGTATTTACTTGGCTACTTCCTGGCGCATGCCTAGATATATACTTGATCCTTTTTCCCTCGGGGGTGGTGAGACAAATTGACTTACTAACATTGTCAATGCTTCCTCCATACTTTGACATCCAGTCCATTTCTAATATCACATCCAATACTTGTGACTCCAAGATAATTAGGTCGGACGGAAAAACATGGCTACCAATGGTTAAGGGTATCTGGTCGCACCATCGACTAGCCATATACTCTGCTCCAGGTGAACTTACTAACAGAGGGGTCCTAAGGGTTTGGGTCGGTAGTTTAAACTTATCCACGAATTCCCTTGATATGTATGAATGCGATGCACCAGTATCAAAAAGAACAAGAGCGGTAAATGACTTAACCAAAAACTTACCTATAACCGCGTCTGGCTGCTCTTCAACCTCCTCCACGTTAACGTGGTTCACTTGTCCTTTGTTGAATGGATTGGGCTTCTTCCCAGCGCTCCCGTTTCTGTTTCCATTCTTCCCTTCAGGGCACTCCGTGGCATAGTGTCCAGTCTTCCCGCACTTGAAACAAGTAACGTGGCTTAGGTCTCTCTTGGTGGGTGTAGCTAGATTGGGGTGGTTCTGATTGTTGCTTGATCCATTCCCATTCTCATTCCTGGTGCCAGTATGATTATGGTTACTTCCTCCATTATGGGTGTGGCCTCCATGGTTATGAACAAGTCCTCCCGAGTTCAGGGTTAGGCGAGGCTTCTGTTGAGCTCCTGAGTTATACCTCCCTTGTTCATACTTCCTCTTACGGCTCTCATTCTGCTGTTGCTTCCCTTCAATCATAAGAGCCTTATCTACCAACTCCTGGTAGTTGGCGAATGTTGCCACCATCAACTGCATGCTCATCTCATCATTCAGCCCTTCCATAAACTTCTCCTGCTTTGCGGGATCTGTGGCCACATCATCAGGGGCATAGCGAGATAACTTGCTAAACTCATCCGCGTAATGAGCCACAGTACGGTTCCCCTGTTGTAAGTTGCGAAACTCACGCTTATTCAAATTCATGGCTCCAGTTGAGACATGGGTTGTACGGAAGGCTTGCTGAAATTGGTCCCATGCCACCGTGGCTATAGGGTAGGTGACAGTGTAATTCTCCCACCATGAAGCTGCTGGTCCATCCAACTGATGTGCGGCAAAACGCACCTTCTCAGCATCACTACATCCTGCAGTGGTTAACCCCCTTCCAATCCTACGGAGCCAATCATCTGCTACTATAGGCTTGATGCTACTGGAAAACACCGGCGGCTGCAACCTCAGGAAACATGCTAAGTTGTCAACTGGTGGTGGTGGTGGTGGTGGATTGTTGTTGTTGTTGTTGCCTTGGTTCTGAACTAACAACTGCATCAGGGTATTCTGCTGCTGGATCAACTGAGTGAGCTCCGGTGGGAAAGCAAATCCGGGGTCACGCCTCGGAGGCATCTGATGGGTTTAGAGGGGAGAGATTAGAATAGAATGAGGTCTAATGAGAAAGCACTACTGAGGAGTCCTGGATTAGGGGGTCTCCGGATAGCCGGACTATCTCCATTGGCCGGATTGTTAGACTATGAAGATACAAGATTGAAGACTTCGTCTCGTGTCCGGATGGGACTCTACTTGGCGTGGAAGGCAAGCTAGGCAATACGTATATGGATATCTCCTCCTCTGTAACCGACCTTGTGTAACCCTAACCCTCTCTGGTGTCTATATAAACCGAAGGGTTTTAGTCCGTAGGACAACAATCACAACATACAATCATACCATAGGCTAGCTTCTAGGGTTTAGCCTCTCTGATCTCGTGGTAGATCTACTCTTGTAACACCCATATCATCAATATTAATCAAGCAGGATGTAGGGTTTTACCTCCATCAAGAGGGCCCGAACCTGGGTAAAACTTCGTGTCCCTTGCCTCCTGTTACCATCCGGCCTAGACGCACAGTTTGGGACCCCCTACCCGAGATCCGCCAGTTTTGACACTGGCATTGGTGCTTTCATTGATAGTTCCGCTGTGCCGTCGCCACCAGGAAGGATGTCTCGCCCTGTCTTTAAAGACGGCACTATCACTGAGGGAGCTCTGGCTATCGGCCAAACTCTCCGGCTAGGTGGTTTTCTTATGACCGCCTGTTCGGCCGCTGTGCCGACGATGACTTCTCGGGTCATCGAAAGCAATCTTCACGTCAACTTAGAACTCGCCGAGCTCTCTTCCCTGAACGAGCTCTTGGATCGCATCGCCGCCCTGGGAGTCGCTACAGACTACGATCAGATTGGGCCTAAACCCGATCTGAGAGAAATTAACTCTCCCCAGGTCACCCATCACGTTGCAGTGGTGGAAGAACAATGCGGCAACCCTTCATCCTTCTTAAGGACTAGCTACATCCGGATTCCTGATCCCTCCAAGCCGGATACCCACGGAGGGGAGGATGTCACTCAAAGCCTGAACCGAGAATCAGGCAGCGGGCTAGATTTACCGGAAAACATCCAAGAATACAAACTTTCGAGTTCGGAAACTCCTTGGCCACTGAGTCTCAGATTGGGTGAGGATTCGGATTCAATTCCACCCACCCACCCAAACATACGCGATCTATCCCAAATTAGGCAAGAGCCCGAAGAAACAGTATACCATTACTGGGCCAGATTCCTCCTGGTCAAGAACAGGATAAAGTACTGCCGCGAGGAAGACGCAATTTCATTCTTCTGCAATAACTGCACAGACAAGGGAATCCTCAACGCCATAAGTCGTCATGAAATTACACGCTTTGCCGACTTGGTGTCCATAGTACGAAAGTACTGTGCGATGGAAAGCGCCTGGAAAACCAAAATAAAATTTTGGGATAATCCGGCCATGAATACAAACCCAGTCCAAAATAAAAGGGTGCATTATCACAATACACCTGGGTTAAGTACCAAAAAGCAAAAGCCCTCTACGGGGCAAGGAACCCTACTGGAGGGATGGCTCAATGGACCCTGCAAAATTCATAGTACAGCGGATGGGATACCAACGCACAGCCTTAGAGCATGCTGGATACTCCGGCAGGTGGCCAAAAGTGGTGAGGATCTGCTCCTCCCAAAAACCACAGAGCACCACCCCGAGGACAACAATACGGTCTTAAAGGTCTTTGAGACCTTCGCGTCAAATAATAGATGGAAGCGAACACTTCGCAGCATGTCCGAAATCTGCCACATAGCAGAAATAAATCCTTGGAGCAACACGGCTATTACCTTCAATGCCAGTGACGAACCTAAATTCTGAAAAGCCCGAGTACCAGCCGCACTGGTCCTCAGTCCAATCGTGGACGGCTTTCGACTCACCAAGGTACTCATGGACAGCGGCAGTGGATTAAACCTCATCTATGAGGAAACTCTTCAAAAGATGGAAATAGACTGGAGCCGCATTTAGCAAAGCAGCACAACCTTTAGAGGAATCATCCCCAGTCGGGAAGCACGCTGCGCTGGAAAAATCACACTAGACGTGGTATTCGGCACGCCGGATAATTACAGGTCCGAAGAAATTACATTCCAAGTGGCCCCGTTCAGCAGAGGATACCACGCTCTATTAGGGCGGGAGGCATTTACAATCTTCCAAGCCATACCCCATTACGGGTACATGAAGCTCAAAATTCCCGGGCCCAGCGGAATCATCACTCTTGTTAGTGATCCGGACATAGCACTCCGGGCTGAAAATGAGGCCCTTCTACATGGTCTCCGGATGGCAGTATCCATGGGCATTCAACGCCTAGAGGTGCACGGGGATTCAAACCGCGCGATATCCCAAATAAATGGAGACTTTGATGCCAAGGATCCAAAAATGGCCGCTTATCTCAATGCCGTCCTAAAAATGTCAGCTCGGTTTGAGGGGCTCGAATTTCACCATGTGGTTCGGGAAAACAATCAGGCGGCGGATATCCTCGCCCGCATTGGCACAAAACGCGACGCAGTCCCTCCCAACATTTTTCTGGAAAGGCTTTTCAAGCCATCCGTAGCATGGGAAGGGGACACCGGTAACAACAGTCCGGACCCGGCCAAAATACCCGATACCGAACTCTCTGACACAATCGGAGGCTCCGCCACCGAAATAACACAATCAGCCCATGAAATAATGGCCATTATTGCCCCGTGGACAGAACCATTCCTGGCCTACCTAATTAGACAGGAACTTCCGGAGGACCAAAATGAGGCACGCTGCATAGTGCGGCGATCCAAAGCCTACAGGGTCCACGAGGGAGAATTGTACAAAAAAAGCGCTACCGGAGTCCTTCAAAGGTGCATCTCCGGAGAGGAAGGGCAGAATCTTTTGGCAGAAATTCACGTCGGACTCGGTGGTCATCATGCCGCAGCCCGGGCTCTTGTAAGCAAGGCCTTCCGCACAAGATTTTATTGGCCAACGGCCCGGGCAGATGCACAGGACTCGGTCCAACGTTGCACCGGTTGCCAGCTCTTTGTAAATCAAAGCCACATGCCACCCACCGCCCTCCAAACGATCCCCATTACATGGCCCTTCGCGGTCTGGGGGCTTGACATGGTCGGACCCCTTAAAGGGGGAACCCACAAGAAAAAAAACTTATTGGTCATGGTGGATAAATTCACCAAATGGATAGAGGCTAAACCGGTAAAAACAGCCGAATCCGGACCGGTGATAGATTTCATATCCGGGGTTGTACACCGTTACGGCGTCCCCCACAGCATCATCACTGATAACGGCACGAACTTCATGGCCGACGAGGTAAAACTCTGGTGCAGTAAAATGGGCATCAAGCTCGATTACGCTTCAGTCTATCACCCACAAACCAATGGTCAAGTCGAACGAGCAAATGGTCCTATAATGAGCGGCATTAAACCCCGATTAGTGCGCTCCTTAACAGAGTCCGATACGCACCGGGTAGAGGAGCTCGACTCCATACTCTGGCGACTGCGGACCACGCCGAATCGTAGTACCGGATATACACCATTTTTTATGGTGTACGGCGCAGAGGCAGTCCTGCCCTGTGACATAATTCATGACTCACCTCGAGTGCGCATGTACGAAGAAAGAGAAGCCAAGCTCGATCGGCAGGATGGTCTGGACACATTGGAGGAAGAGCGCGATGTAGCCAAAGCCCGTTCCGCATTTTACCAGCAACAGCCTCGCAGATACCAAAGCGGAGAAGTACGGGCCAAAACTTATAACATTGGCGAACTAGTTCTACTGCTGCTGGATAAGAAAAAGAACAAGATCGAGCCCAAATGGGAAGGTCCCTTCATTATCGACCAAGTTCTGACCGGTGGAGCATACTGACTGCGGGATGCATCGACCAGTCGACTCGAGCCGAACCCATGGAACGCAGCCAGGCTCCGAAGATTCTACGCCTAGCTCCGGACTTTATGTTAGTCCCCTCCCTTCGTCCATTTTCTACATATGCATCATCTGTCTTGTTTCCCTTTCTTTCTTTTTATCTCCCTAGGCCTTCAAGGGTCACCTTGTGCCTCACTCATACATCACAGATGCGCTAGCCGCACTCTTCATACCTGGGGGCTTCTCTCACAGAAGCTTAAATTATTTACCTGGGCCCCACGCCCAACACATGTGTTATGCTTCCGCATTTACCTTTTTTCACCATTATATGCATCGATATGACTTCAGTTTTGGCCAAGTTGGGTTGCCTGGCTCTTGTATTTATGCCCTACGTTCCCGTTAATTCGGCTAGGGCATAAGGGGAGCACCTCTGTGATTGTTACTGTCGGGTCAGCCGGACGTGTACCTCAGACTGGGTGAAGCCGAAAGCTAGCGTTCTTAAGAGAATATTCGGTCGGTGAACAAAAGATGGCTTTTATCTATTATCCATATCTGCCCCCAGACATTTTCACTGCGCTTCTTGTCGCAGTCCTGACATGCACTTTAGGGCATGCCTACCCAGGGAAAGGAACCCTTAACGGAACTATTCTCTCTGGAAGATGTTTCTTACTACCCATGTAATATAACATAACTAGTTGGGCACTTGTCTGATAAAGCACTAATGACCCCTACGCCTGGTCTCCACGCATGCCCCGGTTCTTATATAACCGAGAGGGTATTCGGATACACTCCGGATTGTCGGGTCCCGAGGTTGAAGTGAAAAGGTCCGCCGCGACAAATGATCTACAATCCGGCTAGAAGGCATCATATATGTCACTTTAAAATTACATAGTCAATTTGACTGGTTGAATTCCTCTTCAATGCCATCCAATAGGCTGTCTAGTCTACAGTCCTGTTGGGAATACTTTGCGGCCAATTCTACTTGGCCGTACACTAAATTCACAGGGATCTCCTTGCCATCAGGCCCCACAGGTCCAACTTCGGCCATGTGGCTCGGGTCAGCCTTCGTGTACCGTGTCTTCACCATTGCCCAAGCTTCCCTGGCGCCCTGACGGCAGGCCGATATCTTCCATAATCGGAAGCGCCGTCGTGCTCCCTTTAGCTTTTCTGCAAGCTCTCCAAGGCCTTTGGGTATGGAGACGGACGGCCACAAGGCATGGGCAACGCCTTGCATCACCTGTCGAACTCGTTCGTGCAACTGTGCGAGCTCCGGAAGAAGATCACCCGTTGAACTAGGCATCTCCTCGGCAGGACGACCTGTTAGCATACCTACAAACATAACTCTGTCAGCCAGCTTCCTCGCCGAACTCTTTTTCAAAGTTCGTTCAAGCACTTACTAAATATGCCGCGTCGAAGCCGCCGATTCTCCTTAACAGAGTCCGACAGTTGGGCACGAACATCTTTTAGTTCCACGCCCAGCTTTGTGTTGGCATCTTGGAGATCATTCTTCTCCTGGCTCACCCTTGTAAGCACGCTCTCACCGGCCTTCAGCTGGCGTATGAGCCGTTGCTTATCCGGATTCACTCCAGCGTCATCTGCAATTTTATCTTCAGATCTGCATATAAAGCTGCACTCTAATATGATACTTATCATTTGACGGATATGTTACTAGAGGGGGTCTCTTTGGGCTCCCCTGTTGCGGCCAGTGCGGCCTGAAGTTGGGCTTTGCACTCTTCCAGCTCCTGGGACAGTTGAGTATTCTTTTCTGTAAGAACCTACATAACAAATGATCCTTAAACCATTTATCCTAACTGTTTCAAGTCTCAGGGCTACTGATATATATAATCATCAAATTTTCTCACCCGTATGTCTTTTACATACTGCTCCGTGGCTCTGGCTAGACCATTTTGTACGGCACGGAGGTGCGCGTCTCCCGAGTTGAAGGCATCCAATGCCTCTTGGGAGAAACAAGCATCACGAAGAACAGTCCGGCGACACCTGTGGTTCATGGCACTTTCCACCTCGGAATGGGTGGCGGACAGTCTATCTGTATCCTCTTCCGGAGGAGCACGCGGCGCACGCCTTGTACTCGTTCCCACCTCTGAGTCCGGCCTTGGAGCCTGGCTTGTGGAGGCGCGATTGGTAGCCTCTCTGGGTATAGTCCGGCGAGCGCTCTTTTTCCTGAAAAGAAGGCATGGGCGTTAATACGCCTCTGTAAATAATGTCTTGCAATAAAGACGGCGCACCATACCGCTGCGCCAGTGCCTCAATCCGGATTGCAGATCTTTTCAGCCTACCTAGCCTAGCGGCCCTTTGTTGGCTAGTTTCCACAGGCTCGGCCTTCTGCCCCGAGGACCTCCCCTGCAAAACACGGCTGTTATACGGCAATAAAAAAGAGCACAATGACGGATCCCTTTTTAAGTGATGGGACTTCGATCTCAGTCACCTGTGAGGCTGGAACTAGCCCAGGGTAATCGGCCGTAATGGCCACCAAGGTATTGTCATTACTCCCTTGGTAAAATACCCCGTCGATCAGCTCCACGGATATGTCTGGATCCTCCTGGGAGGCCGGGTCAAGGGACCGTCCAGGGTCCTCGGGCTGTGGAGGACGGCTGTTTATCTCCTTTACTACCTAGCGCAGCTCCTGCGATGAAATCGCTAGAATGAATACTTAAACTACGGGAATACGAAACGGATGGGCGAGAAAAAGTCTCCGCTTACCCAGCTCGGAGGATTGTACATAGAGAATCCGCCCTACGGGTTGACACGGAGGAATTCCTCCTCTTCTCCCTTGTACAAAGTGGACAAGATCTTTATTAGATCAGCAGCCGATCCCGGCCCTTTGCGGCCGTGGCGGGTGGCGTCATCCTCCCCGTTGAAATCCCACATGGGGTGGCCTCTATACTGGAGCGGCTGCACCCCCCGCATAATGCATATAGCCATGACCTCGATCATGGTCAATCCGGATCGAGCTAAAGAACTTATCCGGCTCATCAGATAAAGAATGCCCCTGTCGTCTTCCTCCAGGGAGCTCCGTGGACGCCAGCTCCGGCGCTTCTTCAAAGGGGCGTTGTCGAACTCAGGAAGTCCGATCCGAATAGGGTCCGGAAGGGGGACATCTTCTATATAAAACCATTATGAAGGCCAGTCTTCGGACGTCTTCTTCGGGGTCCCGGACAGGTATCCAGTCCCGGCAATACGCCACACTTCGGCTCCGCCCACTTGATATATTGATCCCTTCTTGGAATGGGGCACAAGGCAGAACAACTTCTTCCACAGAGCGAAATGAGCCTCATAGCCCAAAAATAACTCGTAAAGGGCTACAAATCCCGCGATATGCAGCAGGGAGGCAGGCGTAAGGTTGTGCAGCTGGAGGCCATAGAACTCCAGAAGCCCCCGGAGAAACGGATGAATTGGGAATCCGAGCCCTCTTACCAGATAAGGGACAAGGCATACCCGCTCTCCCTTGGAGGGATTGGGACAGCTCTCCGCTTGCTCTCCGCCATTGTAGGTGGCAAGCCCGGCTCGAACCGGGACCAGGTACGCTGGGGGAAGAAATCCCTTGGACTGAAGCATCACCAATTTACTGTGCGGGATGGAACATCTCTCCCAATCTCCAGGCTTGGAACTAGGGGTGCGAGAGGAGGAGCTGCGTCAACCGGCCATGGTGGAATGGATCTCTGTCGAGTACGCTCCGATGAAGACTTGGCAAGGGAGGATGATGTGATTTGGATCTGAATCCTCGTCTTTTTAAATAGGCGGCTCATTTACATAGCTAGGGGGTAAATGTGAAAACGCCCTGGCTCTTCACATTCGCTCGACACGTGGAAAGTGGCCATTATTGGGCATAGAAGCCAAGGAGTACAAACCGTCACAAGGAACTGGACATTATTTCGACAGGTACACAGAATTTGGAGAGGAACCCGCCTTGCAATGCCGAAGATAATACTACGCACCGGACTCATCGTCATTGAAGCCTGGTTCGGGGGCTACTGAGGGAGTCCTGGATTAGGGGGTCTCCGGATAGTCGGACTATCTCCATTGGCCGGATTGTCAGACTATGAAGATACAAGATTGAAGACTTCGTCTCGTGTCCGGATGGGACTCTACTTGGAGTGGAAGGCAAGCTAGGCAATACGTATATGGATATCTCCTCCTCTGTAACCGACCTTTTGTAACCCTAACCCTCTCCGGTGTCTATATAAACCGAAGGGTTTTAGTACGTAGGACAATAATCACAACATACAATCATACCATAGGCTAGCTTCTAGGGTTTAGCCTCTCTGATCTCGTGGTAGATCTACTCTTGTAACACCCATATCACCAATATTAATCAAGCAGGACGTAGGGTTTTACCTCCATCAAGAGGGCCCGAACCTGGGTAAAACTTCGTGTCCCTTGCCTCCTGTTACCATCCGGCCTAGACGCACAGTTCGGGACCCCCTACCCGAGATCCGCCGGTTTTGACACTGACAACTACCCATATGCACATGAGACAAACACAATCGTTTCACTCAATCAATCAAGCAAGGGCATACAATCGGTCTAGAACTATCGCAAAAGTGCTCGGACTACTCTATTTACATGGTGGAATACTACTACTGATGTGGTGGTCTACTAAAAATATTCCTCGGTTGCAGACTCCATGATATCTGCTCCAGCTTCGTCTTCAAAGTCATCATCGCTAAGGTTGGAGTCGGTGTCGTCGATGATGATGTAGTCTTCCGGGCGAATCTCCTTGGGTTCTTCGTCTTCTTCTACTGGTGTGGGGTCTCCCATGAATATTCCGATCTTCTTAATCAGGTCGTCATTCTTCTCCACTAGTACGACGATTTCATCCTCATAATCTTCACGTGTAGCCTTGAGTTCTTCCTCCAGTTCCGCAATACTAGTCATTGCTTTCTTCAGATCTATCATGCCTGCGCACATCTGATTCTCCTGGCGTCGAATGTGCTGTTTTAGTTCCTGGATGAACGCTGCAATTGATCTATCCTTCCTGGTGCTGATCATCTCCCATTGCTCGTCTCGGCGCCCACAAATCTGGTAGATAGTGTCTTTAAGCTCCTTTTGATAAACTTCTCCAATGCGTCCCATGGTGATGTGAGCTGCCATACTCTTTCCTAGACTCCAGGTTGGTGCATCGAAGGAAAACTCTATGGGTTTAGTGACTGGCATGAAGGTCCTTCCTGGAACTTGAACTTGAATCATCCATCGCTCCTCTTCTGGTAAAGTGGCGTTGTAGGTCCCGGTGAATCTTGGTATTCCTATGTTCAGGTACCTAGTGACTTCCTTCAGGTGTCGTCCAAAAGGTGATTCTTCCTCCGGTTGGGCAAACTTGTTCCTTGCATCCGCCATCCTAAAGAGTAGAAAATGGAGAGGAGTCAGAAATGAGAAGAGAATAGTGATCTATGGCTTTTAGCTTAGTGGTCGTGTCCTACACTCAGCGTGTGCTCTGATACCATCTTGTAGCGACCCGACCTCAAACGGTCAAGTCTCTGTGCTTCAGTGTCATCCCTGGATCGGTAATGCTGACACACACAGTACTCGAGGATTTATAACAGAGTAGCAATCACACACTTATTACATCGACTACCTCAAAAGAGAACTTATTACAATAAATACGGCTTAAGGCCATCTAATAGGATAACAGCGGAAGGCTTGGAAGATAAAGTGAGTCCATCAACTCCAACGGCATAGCTGAGTTGCACGGCGACGACCTAACGAACCTTACTCCTCGTTTGAAAGTATGCAAGATAATACATTGCAGCCCAAAAATGGGTCAGCACATGGAATATGCTGGCAAAATAACACAGTAGAGCAAGAACAGAATAATGCTATCACTACATGCATATTTGGCTGGTGGAAAGCTCTATGGTTATAATTTTTGCGAAAAGCCAATTTTTCCCTACAACAAAGGAATAGATTTTAATTTAACTATCATGGTAGTTGAAACATCATTGAGAAGGTTCCTCCAACTCAATCCCAATTAAGGTAATTAACAACCCAACAATATTAGTTTAGAGTGATGAGATACTTAAGATACTCCAAGTACTAGATACTCAAGATTGTCCATAACCGGGGACACGGCTAACCATGATTAGTTTATACACTCTGCAGAGGTTTGCGCACTTTTCCCCACAAGACTCGATCTCCTCCGTTGGTTTTCTCGCACTACAGGGTCTTTGAGAAACGGATGACCGAGACACGGTCTTTTAGAAACATTAACTCTCTACTCCAGGCAGACCATACCAAACCTACAAACCCACTACCTGCTGATCCACCTCTTCAAGAGCTTCACGTAACTTACTCAACTATGCTAGAGCCCATAATAGCTTGTGGCTGCACATGTAAGTTTCCAGCAGGAAAGATCTTAGTTCCCTTTGAGCCTGGGTGGCGGTCCATAGGAAGATCACACGGGTACTCCGTGATTTCCAAAAAATACAGGCAACACTGGGTACTCCAGGTGCCTCAATCCACCCAGATGTGTATTTAAGTTGCCACCTTAAGTTGAGCCATTAATTAACAATCTCACATCTGTCATGGATTTCACTCACCCAAACCACATCTACGAGCATATCATAGCAATATAAGCAACGCGTAGAAGTAACTCCCAAGGGTTTGAATGTCACAGGGTAATAGGTTCTACCTCATCAACTACTTCCCAACCCACATGTTAATGATATCCTAACCATGCAATGTTTGAGGATTGGAACTAATGCATAAAAACTGGGTGATAAAGGGGTATGATCAAAGTGTTACTTGCCTTGTTGACGATCCGTGTAACCTAGAGACTCCAAATAACACGCTTCGCACTCCGGGAATTCTATCGCAAACAAACAATAGCATACATAATCAATCAAGCAAAGAAACACGGTAAATCTCAAATAAGAAGATCTAACCAGAAAGTTCAACTTAAGAACTCCGGTTTGCAAAAAGAATCAAATCAAACGGAGTAACGAAACTCAAACGGTGAATGAAACAAGATCCGTTTACTAATCTGGACCTAGGTCAAATTTTACAGTAGCAAAAACTTGTGCAAGTTGGTTAAACGAAAAGAGGGTCTCGAGACGAAGATCTAGGTGCTTGAATCGCCTGATTCCGACTAACGAGGGAAAAGATAAACTAGAACGAAAATCGGATCAGAAATCGCGATCAGAAATAATCCGCGATTATCAAATTAATCTTCGTCAGTTTTCTTTTATCAAATTAATCCGCGATTATTTCTGATCGTGATTTCTGATCCGATTTTCGTTCTAGTTTATCTTTTCGCTCGTTATTCGGAATCAGGCGATTCAAGCGCCTAGATCTTCGTCTCGAGACCCTCTTTTCGTTTAACCAACTTGCACAAGTTTTTGCTACTGTAAAATTTGACCTAGGTCCAGATTAGTAAACGGATCTTGTTTCTTTCACCGTTTGAGTTTCGTTGCTCCGTTTGATTTGATTCTTTTTGCAAACCGGAGTTCTTAAGTTGAACTTTCTGGTTAGATCTTCTTATTTGAGATTTGCCGTGTTTCTTTGCTTGATTGATTATGTATGCTATTGTTTGTTTGCGATAGAATTCCCGGAGTGCGAAGCGTGTTATTTGGAGTCTCTAGGTTACACGGATCGTCAACAAGGCAAGTAACACTTTGATCATACCCCTTTATCACCCATTTTTTATGCATTAGTTCCAATCCTCAAACATTGCATGGTTAGGATGTCATTAACATGTGGGTTGGGAAGTAGTTGATGAGGTAGAACCTATTACCCTGTTACATTCAAACCCTTGGGAGTTACTTCTACGCGTTGCTTATATTGCTATGATATGCTCGTAGATGTGGTTTGGGTGAGTGAAATCCATGACAGATGTGAGATTGTTAATTAATGGCTCAACTTAAGGTGGCAACTTAAATACACATCTGGGTGGATTGAGGCACCTGGAGTACCCAGTGTTGCCTGTATTTTTTGGAAATCACGGAGTACCCGTGTGATCTTCCTATGGACCGCCACCCAGGCTCAAAGGGAACTAAGATCTTTCATGCTGGAAACTTACGTGTGCAGCCACAAGCTATTATGGGCTCTAGCATAGTTGAGTAAGTTACGTGTAGCTCTTGAAGAGGTGGATCAGCAGGTAGTGGGTTTGTAGGTTTGGTATGGTCTGCCTGGAGTAGAGAGTTAATGTTTCTAAAAGACCGTGTCTCGGTCATCCGTTTCTCAAAGACCCTGTAGTGCGAGAAAACCAACGGAGGAGATCGAGTCTTGTGGGGAAAAGTGCGCAAACCTCTGCAGAGTGTATAAACTAATCATGGTTAGCCGTGTCCCCGGTTATGGACAATCTTGAGTATCTAGTACTTGGAGTATCTTAAGTATCTCATCACTCTAAACTAATATTGTTGGGTTGTTAATTACCTTAATTGGGATTGAGTTGGAGGAACCTTCTCAATGATGTTTCAACTACCATGATAGTTAAATTAAAATATATTCCTTTGTTGTAGGGAAAAATTGGCTTTTCGCAAAAATTATAACCATAGAGCTTTCCACCAGCCAAATATGCATGTAGTGATAGCATTATTCTGTTCTTGCTCTACTGTGTTATTTTGCCAGCATATTCCATGTGCTGACCCGTTTTTGGGCTGCAATGTATTATCTTGCATACTTTCAAACGAGGAGTAAGGTTCGTTAGGTCGTCGCCGTGCAACTCAGCTATGCCGTTGGAGTTGATGGACTCACTTTATCTTCCAAGCCTTCCGCTGTTATCCTATTAGATGGCCTTAAGCCGTATTTATTGTAATAAGTTCTCTTTTGAGGTAGTCGATGTAATAAGTGTGTGATTGCTACTCTGTTATAAATCCTCGAGTACTGTGTGTGTCAGCATTACCGATCCAGGGATGACACTGAAGCACAGAGACTTGACCGTTTGAGGTCGGGTCGCTACAAGATGGTATCAGAGCACACGCTGAGTGTAGGACACGACCACTAAGCTAAAAGCCATAGATCACTATTCTCTTCTCATTTCTGACTCCTCTCCATTTTCTACTCTTTAGGATGGCGGATGCAAGGAACAAGTTTGCCCAACCGGAGGAAGAATCACCTTTTGGACGACACCTGAAGGAAGTCACTAGGTACCTGAACATAGGAATACCAAGATTCACCGGGACCTACAACGCCACTTTACCAGAAGAGGAGCGATGGATGATTCAAGTTCAAGTTCCAGGAAGGACCTTCATGCCAGTCACTAAACCCATAGAGTTTTCCTTCGATGCACCAACCTGGAGTCTAGGAAAGAGTATGGCAGCTCACATCACCATGGGACGCATTGGAGAAGTTTATCAAAAGGAGCTTAAAGACACTATCTACCAGATTTGTGGGCGCCGAGACGAGCAATGGGAGATGATCAGCACCAGGAAGGATAGATCAATTGCAGCGTTCATCCAGGAACTAAAACAGCACATTCGACGCCAGGAGAATCAGATGTGCGCAGGCATGATAGATCTGAAGAAAGCAATGACTAGTATTGCGGAACTGGAGGAAGAACTCAAGGCTACACGTGAAGATTATGAGGATGAAATCGTCGTACTAGTGGAGAAGAATGACGACCTGATTAAGAAGATCGGAATATTCATGGGAGACCCCACACCAGTAGAAGAAGACGAAGAACCCAAGGAGATTCGCCCGGAAGACTACATCATCATCGACGACACCGACTCCGACCTTAGCGATGATGACTTTGAAGACGAAGCTGGAGCAGATATCATGGAGTCTGCAACCGAGGAATATTTTTAGTAGACCACCACATCAGTAGTAGTATTCCACCATGTAAATAGAGTAGTCCGAGCACTTTTGCGATAGTTCTAGACCGATTGTATGCCCTTGCTTGATTGATTGAGTGAAACGATTGTGTTTGTCTCATGTGCATATGGGTAGTTGTCAGTGTCAAAACCGGCGGATCTCGGGTAGGGGGTCCCGAACTGTGCGTCTAGGCCGGATGGTAACAGGAGGCAAGGGACACGAAGTTTTACCCAGGTTCGGGCCCTCTTGATGGAGGTAAAACCCTACGTCCTGCTTGATTAATATTGGTGATATGGGTGTTACAAGAGTAGATCTACCACGAGATCAGAGAGGCTAAACCCTAGAAGCTAGCCTATGGTATGATTGTATGTTGTGATTATTGTCCTACGTACTAAAACCCTTCGGTTTATATAGACACCGGAGAGGGTTAGGGTTACACAAGGTCGGTTACAGAGGAGGAGATATCCATATACGTATTGCCTAGCTTACCTTCCACGCCAAGTAGAGTCCCATCCGGACACGAGACGAAGTCTTCAATCTTGTATCTTCATAGTCTAACAATCCATCCAATGGAGATAGTCCGGCTATCCGGAGACCCCCTAATCTAGGACTCCCTTAGTAGCCCCCGAACCAGGCTTCAATGACGATGAGTCTGGCGCGCAGTATTATCTTCGGCATTGCAAGGCGGGTTCCTCTCCAAATTCTGTGTACCTGTCGAAATAATGTTCGGTTCCTTGTGACGGTTTGTACTCCTTGGCTTCTATGCCCAATAATGGCCACTTTCCACGTGTCGAGCGAATGTGAAGAGCCAGGGCGTTTTCACATTTACCCCCCTAGCTATGTAAATCACATCATCCTCCCTATGCAAAGGATTAATTTGATAAAAGAAAACTGACGAACATTGTTCTCCGAAAATTTTTCCTCCAATATTTCATTTATTTTGGAGACGTTATATTATCTCCTCTCATATATTAAGGTGAAATATTTTCGGAGAGAAAATAATTAAAACCAAAAATCCTTGTTTCAATATTTGATAAAAATCAAATATGAAATCTGGGAAATCCCCAACTCTCTCCGAGGGTCCTTGAGTTGCTTAGGATTTCTGAGGATCACAAGACGAAATGCAATAAAACATGATATGCAAGAATGATCTATGTATAACATTCCAAATTGAAAATTTGGGATGTTACAATAACAGGGTCACCTAAGTAGCAAAAATTTACAATAAATAAAGCACTAGAACAAAAACTAATTGGACCATTGGAGGAGTCACATACCGAAGAACAATCCCCCAAAGCAGTTTTCTGAATGGAGCTTTGAGCAAGGAGATCGAAAATGGCGGCAAGATGAGCTAGAACTCGGGTTTGAGCTGGTGGATGATTTTTTTTCTAGAGGAAAACAAAGTGTGTGGGTGCAAGAATAAGTAGAGGGGAGCCACGTGGGGTCCACGAGGCAAGGGGCGCGCCCTCCACCCTCATGGGCACATGGTGAAGCCCCCTGGTGTGTTCTCAATGCCAATAATTCTTAAATATTCTGGAAAAAATCATATTAAATTTTCAGGGCAATTGGAGAACTTTTATTTTCAGGGTATTTTTTATTGCAAGGATAATTCAGAAAACAGACAGAAAATACTATTTTTACTTTATTTAAGATAAATAACAGAAAGTAAAAAGAGGGTACAGAGAGTTGTGCTTTCTAACTTCATCCATCTCATGCTCATCAAAAGGAATCCACTAACAAGGTTGATCAAGTCTTGTTAACAAACTCATTCTAAATCGCATGAAACCGAAAAAATTTCGAGTAACACTAGGTTACCTCAACGGGGATATGCACGTCCCCAACAATAAGAATATCATATTTCTTCATGACAGTAGGAAGAGGAAATTCAAAACCTCCAATAGTAATTGTTGAAATTTTTCCAATAGAATTGATACTGTGGACTTGAGGTTGTTTCCTCGGAAAGTGTACCGTATGCTCATTACCATTAACATGAAAAGTGACATTGCCTTTGTTGCAATCAATAACAGCCCCTGCAGTATTCAAAAAGGGTCTACCAAGGATAATCGACATACTATCGTCCTCGGGAATATCAAGAATAACTAAGTCCGTTAAAATAGTAACGTTTGCAACCACAACAGGCACATCCTCACAAATACCGACAGGTATAGCAGTTGATTTATCAGCCATTTGCAAAGATATTTCAGTAGGTGTCAACTTATTCAAATCAAGTCTACGATATAAAGAGAGAGGCATAACACTAACACCGGCTCCAAGATCACATAAAGCAGTTTTAACATAGTTTCTTTTAATGGAGCATGGTATAGTTGGTACTCCTGGATCTCCAAGTTCCTTTGGTATTCCACTCTTAAAAGTATAATTAGCAAGCATGGTGGAAATTTCAGCTTCCGGTATCTTTCTTTTATTTGTAACAATATCCTTCATGTACTTAGCATAAGGATTCATTTTAGACATATCAGTCAAACGCATACACAAAAAGATAGGTCTAATCATTTTAAGAAAGCGCTCAAAATCCTCATCATCCTTTTTCTTGGATGGTTTAGGAGGAAAAGGCATGGGTTTCTGAACCCATGGTTCTCTTTCTTTATCGTGCTTCCAAGCAACAAAGTCTCTCTTATCATAACGTTGATTCTTTGATTGTGGGTTATCAAGATCAACAGCAGGTTCAATCTCTACATCATTATCATTGCTAGGTTGAGCATCAACATGAACATCATCATTAACATTATCACTAGGTTCATGTTCATTACCAGATTGTGTTTCAGCATCAGAAATAGAAATATCATTGGAATTCTTAGGTGTGTCTACAACAGGTTCACTAGAAGCATACAAAGTCCTATCATTTTTCTTCTTCTTCTTAGAAGAACTAGGTGCATCAACATTAGTTCTCTGAGAATCTTGCTCAATTCTCTTAGGATGGCCGTTAGGATACAAAGGTTCCTAAATCATTTTACCCCCTCTAGTCATAACTCTAACAACATTATCATTTTTCTTGTTATTTAACTCGGTGAGCAAATCATTCTGAGCTTTAAGTATTTGTTCTACTTGAGTGGTAACCATAGCAGCACATTTACTAATAAGTTTAAGTTCACCTTTAACTCTAGACATATAATCACTCAAGTGTTGAAGCATATAAGCATTACGTTTCAATTGTCTACCAACATAAGCATTGAAGTTTTCTTGTTTAACAATAAAATTATCAAACTCATCTAAGCATTGGCTAGCAGACTTATAACGAGGAATATCACCTTCATCAAATCTATAGAGAGAATTTACCTTTACTACCTGTGTCGAGTTATCAAGACCATGTATTTCTTTAATAGGTGGTAAATTCTTAACATCTTCAACTTTAATACCTTTTTCTTTCATAGATTTCTTAGCCTCTTGCATATCTTCAGGACTGAGAAATACTCCCTCCATTCCAAAATAGATGACTCAATTTTGTATAAAGTTAGTACAAAATTGAGTCATCTATTTTGGAATGGAGGGAGTAGAATACCCCTTTTCTTCGGAGTTGGCTTAGGAGTTGGTTCAGGAAGTGTCCAATCATTTTCATTACTCAACATATTATTCAATAGCAATTCGGCTTGATCAACAGTTCTTTCCCTAAAAACACAACCAGCACAACTATCTAGGTGGTCTCTGGAAGCATCGGTTAGTCCATTATAAAATATATCAAGTATTTCATTTTTCTTGAGAGGATGATCAGGCAAAGCATTAAGTAATTGGAGAAGCCTCCCCCAAGCTTGTGGGAGACTCTCTTCTTCAATTTGCACAAAATTATATATTTCCCTTAAGGCAACTTGTTTCTTATGAGCGGGGAAATATTTAGCAGAGAAGTAATAAATCATATCCTGGGGACTACGCACACAACCATGATCAAGATAATTAAACCATGTTTTAGCATCACCATTTAATGAGAACGGAAATAACTTAAGAGATAAAGTAATAGCGAGTTTTCTCATCATGAGTAAACAGGGTGGCTATATCATTTAATTTAGTAAGATGTGCCACAACAATTTCAGATTCATAGCCATAAAAAGGACCAGATTCAACCAAAGTAATTAACTCAGGATTGACAAAGAAATCATAGTCCTTATCAGTAATAAAGATAGGTGAAGTAGCAAAAGCAGGGTCATATTTCATTCTAGCATTCAAAGACTTTTATTTAAGCTTAGCTAATAATTTCTTAAGATCAGATCTATCATTGCAAGCTAAGAAGTCTCTAGCAGTTTCTTCATCCATAACATAAGCCTTAGGCACAACAGGCAATTCATATCTAGGGGGAGAATCTTCATCATCACTTTCATCAATATTATCAGTTTCAATAATTTCATTCTCTCTAACCCTAGCAAGTTGTTCAACAAGAAATTCACCTAGTGGCACAGTATTATCAAGCATAGAAGTAGTTTCATCATAAGTATCATGCAAAGAAGAAGTGGCATCATCAATAACATGCTACATATCAGAATGAATAGCATGTGTAGGTGTCGCAAGTTTACTCAAAACAGAAGGTGAATCAAGTGCAGAGCTAGATGGCAGTTCCTTACCTCCCCTCGTAGTTGAGGGAAAATCTTGGTTCTTTTATCCTTCAAGTTCTTCATAGTGATCAGCAGATATAAATCCCAAATGACTCAAAGAATAGAGCTATGATCCCCGGGAACGGCGCCAGAAAATAGTCTTGATAACCCACAAGTATAGAGGATCGCAACAGTTTTCGAGGGTAGAGTATTCAACCCAAATTTATTGATTCGACACAAGGGGAGCCAAAGAATATTCTTAAGTATTAGCAGCTGAGTTGTCAATTCAACCACACCTGGAAACTTAATATCTGCAGCAAAGTATTTAGTAGCAAAGTAATATGATAGTAGTGGTAACGGTGGCAAAAGTAATAGTTTTGGTTTTATAGTGATTGTAACAGTAGCAACGGAAAAGTAAATATGCGAAGAACAATATATGAAAAGCTCGTAGGCAATGGATCAGTGATGGATAATTATGTCGGATGCGATTCCTCATGCAATATTATAGAGTAGGGTGACATAGAACTAGCTCAAGTTCATTAATGTAATGTAGGCATGTATTCCAAATATAGTCATACATGTCTATGGAAAAGAACTTGCATGACATCTTTTGTCCTAACCTCCCGTCACAGCGGGGTCCTATTGGAAACTAAGGGATATTAAGGCCTCCTTTTAATAGAGTACCGGACCAAAGCGCTAACACATAGTGAATACATGAACTCCTCAAACTACGGTCATCACCGGTAAGTATCCCGATTATTGTCACTTCGGGGTTAACGGATCATAACACATAATAAGTGACTATAGACTTGCAAGATAGGATCAAGAACTCTCATATATTCATGAAAACATAATAGGTTCAGATCTGAAATCATGGCACTCGGGCCCTAGTGACAAGCATTAAGCATAGCAAAGTCATAGCAACATCAATCTCAGAACATAATGGATACTAGGGATCAAACAAAACTAACTCGATTACATGATAAATCTCATCCAACCCATCACCGTCCAGTAAGCCTACGATGGAATTACTCACGCACGGCGGTGAGCATCATGAAATTGGTGATGGAGAAAGGTTGATGATGACGATGGCGACGGATTCTCCTCTCTGGAGCCCCGAACGGACTCCAGATCAGCCCTCCCGAGAGAGATTAGGGCTTGGCTGCGGCTCCGTATCGTAAAACGTGATGAATCCTTCTCTCTGATTTTTTTTCTCCCCAAACATGAATATATGGAGTTGGAGTTGAGGTCGGTGGAGCGTCAGGGGGCCCATGAGGCAGGGGGCGCGTCCAGGGGGTAGGCGCGCCCCCCACCCTCGTGGATAGGGTGTGGCCCCCCTGACGTTGATTCTTTCACCAGTATTTTTTATGTATTTCAAAAATATTCTTCGTTGATTTTCAGGTTATTCTGAGAACTTTTATTTCTGCAAAAAATAACACCATGGCAATTCTGCTGAAAACAGCGTCAGTCCGGGTTAGTTCCATTCGAATCATGCAAGTTAGAGTCCAAAACAAGGGCAAAAGTGTTTGGAAAAGTAGATACGTTGGAGACGTATCACCCTCCTGTGGCAGCGGGGTCCTAATGAAAACTAAGGGATATTAAGGCCTCCTTTTAATAGAGAACCGGAACAAAGCATTAGCATTTGGTGAATACATGAATTCCTCAAACTACGGTAATCACCATAAAGAATCTCAATTATTGTCACCTTAGGGTATGCGGATCATAACTCGTAATAGGTGTCTACAATTTGCAGGATAGGATCAAGAACACAATTATATTCATGAAAACATAATAGGTTCAGATCTAAAATCATGGCACTCGGGCCCTAGTGACAAGCATTAAGCATAGCAAAGTCATAGCAACATCAATCTCAAAACATAGTGGATATTAGGGATCAAACCCTAACAAAACTAACTCGATTACATGATAAATATCATCCAACCCATCACCGTCCAGCAAGCCTACGATGGAATTACTCATGCACAGCGGCAAGCATCATGAAATTGGTGATGGAGGAATGTTGGTGATGATGATGACGACGAATCCCCCTCTCCGGAGGCGGCGGCTCCATATCGTAAAATGCGATGAATCCTTTTCTCTGATTTTTTTTCTCCATGGATGTGAATATATAGCGTTGGAGTTAGGGTGGGAGGAGGTCGAGGGGGCCCACAAGCCACTAGGGCGCGCCCCAGGCTTGTGGCGAATGGGTGGACCCCCTCTGGTTGATTATTTCACCAATATTTTTTATTTGTTCCAAAAATATTCTCTGTAAATTTTCAGGTCATTCCGAGAACTTTTATTTCTGCACAAAATAACACCAAGGCAATTCTGCTGAAAACAGCACTAGTCCGGGTTAGTTCCATTCAAATCATGCAAATTAGAGGCCAAAACAAGGGCAAAAGAGTTTGGAAAAGTAGATACGATGGAGACGTATCAACTCCCCCAAGCTTAACCCATTGCTTGTCCTCAAGCAATTCAGTTGACAAACTGAAAGTGCCAAAGAAAAACTTATATAAACTCTGTTTGATCTTGTTGTTGCAAATATGTATAGCCAGCATTTAGGTTTTCAGCAAAGATTATGAACTAACCATATTCACAATAACATTTAGGTCTCACATTTACCCATATCAATGGCATAATCAACTAGCGAGCAATAATAATGAATCTCAGATGACAACACTTTTTCAAATTTTAATCATGATATAATGGTATCTCGCTAGCCCTTTCTGAGACCGCAAAACATAAATGCAGAGCACCCTTGAAGATCAAGGACTGACTAGACATTATAATTCATGGTAAAAGAGATCCAGTCACAGTCATACTCAATATCAATTAATAAGAAAGCATAGAAATGACATTGGTGCTCTCTAACTGGTGCTTTTTATAAGAGGATGATGACTCAGCAATAAAAGTAAGGGTTAATTGGATTCATACCACTACAACTTTCACGTGTTGGAAAAATGCCATTACAAAAACTCAAGTTGGAAATATGCCACTACAACTTTCTCGTACATCTATCTATGCCATTTTCTCCAATACTCAGCCATATACTTCCCATATACGTGCGCATATACATCCATAGGGTCCCACATACATACGTATCCAATTGACACACACCCTTAGCTAGCACATACACATTTATCCATTCTCCACCCCGACTCACACACAGCAACCCTAGCGAGCGGCGGCTGGAGGCGCGGGAGACGGTGGCTGAAGGCGCGGGCGACGCGGCGGGGCTCAAGGCGGCGGGCGCCGCGGCTCACGGATGTTCGCTCTCTCGCGCCGTTGGGTGCGACGCGGCGGGGCCCAAGGCGGCGGGAGGCGGGCGCCGCGGCCCGCGGTGACTGGAGCTGCGTGCCACGGTAGTGGCCTGTGGTGGAGGAAAGCAAGCTCCCAGTTGTTGGCTCGCGCTGTTGCGACTGCTGAAACACCCATGGAGTCGCCAACCCCCAACTCGCCGTACGAGTGAGTTCCCGAGCCCCAACATCATGCCTGAACCTCATGCCCCAACCCCTTTTCTTATTGATTGTTGACTGAATTTTTTTTCCATAGATATTAATTGAAATAGGCTTTTACCTGTGCTATTTTTACATGAAACTTGTAGGATGGAGCCAACGAATATTTTTAGCTTAGACCTAGTTCTTCAAGGGTTTCTATTGAAGGAACTGAGCGGTAGGAAATCATATGTGAAGGGGAAAACAATTAGATGGAACGTAGACTCGGAGGATTTCACAATTGATGTGCTAATGGATGGCTTAGGTGCTGAGCTGAGAGTTGGCAGGAATCAGAGTGTTACTGTGTGGTATTTTGACATGATAATGGCACAAGATGTTAGACTAACTCATAAGGATCAACTTCATGTGATGTTTGACATGTACAGAGCAGAGAAGAAGCTTACATTGGTTGTTGTTGTGCTTGATAACTCTGATTCTGAAACTCTTGTACCCGTCGTTGACAATGTTGTTCATGTGCCTGAAGCAACTATTTCTCACAATGATGTGCTGCTGATGGATACGCAAGATTGTCCTTTAACTCCTAGTAAGAATGTACCATCTCATGCAAACACACCATTAAAGCAATCTGCACAAGTAGAGCCATCTGCCCAGAATCTAAAAAATGATCCATTTGACATGGTTGAGGAGTACATAGGGGTAGATGATGAGTACATGTATATTGTTGAGCCATTTTCCCCTGTCCTAGCAGCATCTGTTGAGCAGGGCAACAACATTCAGGAGAAAGAAGATGATGGCGTTGATGTATTTGTGCACCACAAGGAGGAAGAAGTGGTTATTATTGATCCTGCAGGCTATACTGTGGTGCATGACATTGATAACCCAGACATGAGGGTTGGGGCTCTCTTTCCTGACATTGTGACTTTCAGAAAAGCTATAAGGCAACGTGCTATTTTAGTTGGGTTTAAGTTGGCTAAAATCAAAAAGGACAAAACTAGATTCATTGCTGAGTGTGCACATGGGCCATGTCCATGGCGCATACATGCATCCACATTGCAAGACGGTAGAACAGTCATGGTATGGTTGTCTACAATGCTATTATTTATCTTATGTAGTTATTTTTTGTTGCATCTCATTTATGTAGTCCTTGTGCTTTTTGCAGATAAAAACGCTTCCATTTGAGCACAATTGTCCAACTACAAAATTATCAATTTGCAAAATGGCTTCACAAGGATGGATTGCAGATAAGATTGGGGATTGGGTGAACAAAAATCCTGATGTTGGTGCAAAGGATGCCAAAGGAAAGTTGGAAGATGAGTTCAACATCAAGCTGAAATACAACAAGGCTTGGTACGGTATGAAGGTAGCACTTGATCAAATCCATGGTAGTTATGAAGATTGTTTTCCATTGCTTTTTAACTAGAAAGGTGAGATAGAACATAAATGCCCGGGGAGTATTGTAGAGATAGAGCTCCTAAAAATGGATATAAATACCAATTTAACAGAATGTTTGTTGCATTCAAGCCTTGCATCGATGGTTTCTTAGCTGGTTGTAGGCCTTATGTTGGTGTGGACTTAACATCACTTTATGGCAAGTTTAAGGGCCAGTTAGCATCAGCAACTACTGTAGATGGGCATAACTGGCTATATTATGTAGCATTTGCTGTGTTTGATTCTGAAACTAGTGAAAACTGGAAATGGTTCATGAAACAATTACATAGAGCTATAGGTTCCCCACCTAGTCTTGTTAATTCTAGTGATGCATGCAAAGGATTAGAGACTGCCATTGACCTTGTCTTTCCTAATTGTGAAAACCGAGAGTGCATGAGGCACTTGTATGCAAATTTTATGAAGAAATTCCATGGTAAAGTGTACACAGATGATCTTTATCCAGCTGCACGGTCTTTCTCACATCGAAAGTTTATGCATCATATGAAGAAAATCCAGGATGCAAATCCAGCATCTATTGAATATCTAGATATTCATCACAATAGGTTGTGGTATAGATGTGGTTTTGGAGAGGCCAGTAAGGTTGATTATTTGACAAACAACATATCCGAGAGTTTCAACAAGCAAATAAAAGACTTCAAAGGGCTCAATGTCCTGAACCTTTTTGACAAAATTAGGGAGATCATCACAGAGAAGTTCTATATTAGAGGACAAGTAAGTAAGCAGCTAAAGGGTAGGATTCTTCCTCATGTCATTAAGCAGCTAAATGCTCTCAGCAAAACCATTGGTCGAAACAAGATTCTTTGGACCAGTGAACATGAGGCAGAAGTCACATTGTTGGATCTCAAATTTGTCAAAAGACACATTGTCAACTTGAAAGATAGAACATGTACTTGTAGAGTTTGGCAAGTTTCAGGAAAGCCATGCATGCATGCAGTGGCCTTCATTTGTAGCATTAATGGTGCTGAGATTCAAACATATGTGGATGATTACTATTCTGTGGATAAGTTCAAGGCAACGTATGTTGGGAATATCCTTTCCATAACAGATAAGTCACAGTGGATCCAAGTGGATTTGGGTTTCAAGGTGCATCCTCATTTGCAGCAAACAGTGGCTGGTAGGCCACGAGTTCAGAGAATTAAAGGATGGCTAGAGCCTAGAAGGAAAATAGTCAAGTGTAAGAGGTGTGGTGAACCTGGGCACATGCAGAAGACATGCAAGGTTCCTAATCCTGAATATATGGCGGTAGATGATGATATACCTATAGAGGATCCATCTACACCTACAAACAAAAGGTAATGCAACAATTGCTATAGCATAAGTATTTTCTGAATTTGTTTTCATGACTAATCTATCACAAAACTGATTTCTCTTGTTTGTACCGCAGGAAGAAATGTGGTGAAACAACGGCTACAACAGATGGTGATGCAGTAGATGATGAAGTACTTATCAATCTTATAAGGTAAATTACTGCACTTGCCTTAATCTATTATTACTCAATCTAAAACATATGTTGTCAATGCGGGAAAAGGGCGAGAACAACTCCACAGAAGCCGAAGGCACCTGAAAAGGTCAATACACCAGCCAAGAAGAAGACACCTGTGAAGATAGTTGCGGTAGAAGAGAAGACCAAGAAAAAGACTCCTGTGAAGAAAGCTACAACACAACAGAAAATCAAAAAGAAGACCCCTGTGAAGAAAGTTGCATCACAAGAGAAAGCCAAGAAGAACACATCTAAAGGGAAGAAAGTCAAGAAGAATGTTCCATTTGTGCATGTTACACCTCCACCTCCACCTCCAGAAGGGCAGCCTACAAATGGCGCAAAAAGAAGCCTTCTTTATTGGCTTGGTGGCTAGCGGCTACCGAAATTAAATCGTGCTTGTGAACCTGTGTATGTGAACCTATTTACTCTACTAAATCATGCTTGTGAACCTATTTACTCAATTGAATCATGCTTGTGAACCTGTTTATGAATCCATATGAATTGTGCTTGTTAATTTGAGTTAAACTGAGCAGAAATGTTGTTGAAGTTTCTGGCCAGATTATTTGCATGTCAGTTTAAGGGCCCATACGTGCACAGAAATGGCTCATATTTGAACAGTAGGCTCATAATAGTGTTAATGATTTTCTGTAAAAAAAATTCAGATTTTTCTGAGAAGTACAATTTTTGGCCAAAATTTGATGAATTTCTGGATAGAAATTAGAATGTCAGTTTGAGAGTTCATATGTGCCCAGAAATGGTTCATATTTGAACAGTACACTCATAATAGTGTTTAGGATTTTCTGTAAATTTTTATAAATTTTTCTGAGAAGTTTGAATTATGGGCTAAAATTTGAATTATTTGAACTTTTTAACACCGGGAAGTCCCAAACGTGATGAAAGTTGGAAACAGGGGTAGTATGGTAAATACGTCAGTACAAACTGGAATACATGTATTATTTGAACCGTTATTGGTTTAAGTTGAGAAAATGGCATGGATAGAGGTATAGGAAAGTTGTAGTGGCATATTTCCAACTTGAGCATTTGTAATGGCATATTTCTAACTCACGAAAATTGTAGTGGCATAGATCCAATTAACCCGAAAAGTAAATAGATAGGCCATTCACAGAGGGAAGCACGGATTTGCACAGGTCCCAAAGCTCGAGCTTTTAAAACAGAGATGAATATAATTTTGAGCACTATGCTTTCATTGTCAACATAACAACCAAGGAATCTCACTATCTTCCATGCTAGATACATTATTGGCGGTTTCCAAACAGAATGGTAAAGTTTTTACTCCCCCTCCACCAACAATCACACTCCATGGTTGATCCGAAACAATAGGTACCATCCATACCAACAACATTCCTGGGGAGTTTTCTTTGAAATTATATTTTGATTTGATTTCAGCATGGAACTGGGCATCCCGATTACCAGTCACTTTCTCGTGAATGACGAGCGAATAAACACTCATCATGAGAATAACCCACCTAGCATGGAAGATACTAACAGCCCCCAGTCGCTACATGAGCGATTCGGGCATACAAAACAGATTATTATTTGAAGGTTTAGAGTTTGGCACATGCAAATTTACTTGGAACGACAGGTAGATACCATATATAGGTAGCTATAGTGGACTCATCGAACAACTTTGGGTTTAAGGAAGTGGATGCACAAGCAGTATTCATGCTTAGTACAAATGAAGGCTAGCAAAAGATTGAGGAGCGACCAACTAGAGAGCGACAACAGTCATAAACATGCATTGGGATTAACCAACATTGAGTGCAAGCATGAGTAGTATATAAATCGCCATGAACATAAATATCGTGAAGGCTATGTTGTTTTTGTTTCAACTACATGCATGAACATGTGCCAAGTCAAGCCACTCAAATCATTCAAAGGAGGATACCATCCTATTATACTACATCACAACCATTTTAAAAGCATGTTGGCACGCAAGGTAAACCATTATAAACTCCTAGCTAATTAAGCATGGCATGAGTAACTATAATCTCTAATTGTCATTGCAAACATGTTTCATTCATAATGGGCTGAATCAAGAACGATGAACTAATCATATTTACAAAAACAAAATAGGTCGAGTTCGTACCGGCTTTTCTCCATCTCAATCATTTCATCATATATCGTCATTACTGCCTTTCACTTGCACGACCGAGCGGTGTGAATAATAATAATAATAATAATAATAATAATAATAATAATAATAATAATAATAATAATAGTGCACGTGCATTGGACTAAGCTGGAATCTGCAAACATTTATACAACGGAGAAGACATGGTAATATAGGCTCTCTGTTAGATCAACAATAATGCATATGAGAGCCACTCAACATTTTCATCGTGGTCTTCTTCTTACGACCCAAAGAAAGGAAAAAAGAATTTCAAAGAAACACACTGAAATATTTTTTGAGTTTTAGTTTTTCTGAAGAAAGTAAAATAAGAACGAGAAAAACTATTTAGACGGGAAAGCTCCCAACAAACAAAAGAAGGACGAGAATCTTTTTGGTTTTCTTTTAATACTACTACTAAATAAACATGGAAAATAAAACTAAAAAGAAGTGACAACTAATTTTTTTGGATTTTCTCAAAGTTTTTCAAACACGCAAGAAGAAAACGAGAAAAAGAAATAAACTAACAGGGATAATACAATGAAAAAGTGTGAACACTCGCAACTGAAATGAGTGTGTGGACATGAATGTAATGTCGGTGAGAAATACGTACTCCCCCAAGCTTAGGCTTTTGGCCTAAGTTGGTCTAGGGCCACGGCTGGAAATAACCCTCTCCTCGATACTCCGGAAGGTCCTCAGGGTTCCACTGGTTGGCGAGCTCCTGTGGTTCCCACTGACAAGCAGGCTCCTGATATGGATCAGGAACTGGTGCTAGCTCAGGTGTAGGGGGTTGTGAAAGACCCCAAAATCGGTAGTGTACCTGCCTGAATAAATATCGAACAAAGAAGAAGCAGGCAAAGCAATAGTCTCATAGGTACCCTGACTAAATACTAAGTTGTAGAGGAGTCTCTTTTCCTTATCCTTCTTAATAAAATCGTGCGCTGCCATATTGTTATAATCTAAGTATCTAGTGGGTAGCAGCATCTCCTCCTCCTCATCGTGCCTAATGGGTATCTCAAAGCGTCTAGCAAGGCGGGAGTCATAGATACCTCCAAAGATAGGACCCCTCGAACGGTTTAAACTCAACCGTCGAGCAACAATAGCGCCCAAACTAAAAGTTCTATCATGAAGTAAAGCATGGCGCAAAATAGCAAGGCCAGGGGCACTAAGGCCGCCACTCTCCCCACGACCAATCAAACACCTCCCCGCAAATAATGAATAATAGCGTAAAACAGGAAAATATAAGCTAGCCACTCTCGCTTCCGACACCCCTCTCTCTTCCCCTACGGTAACTTCGTCAATAAAATCTTCCACATCTCTAGGACATGGTTCACTGACGCTACCCCCATAAGGTAATTTGTAAACCTTGCAAAAATCATAAAGCGTAATCTCCTTATGTTCAACATATAAATAAAACTCTACCATGGGTGGTGACTTCCTAGCGTGAAAGTGAATTTTGCATGAAGGTATTAGTGAGTAGGAGGTATTGGTCACACTTATCATGGAGGAAGTCGGTGATGCCTGCATTCTTCGCCAGATAATAGAAATCCTCATAAATTCCGGACATGGTCAAGAATGTATCACTTGGCCATTCACACGGCCATTGTGCTTGGGCTTCTTCTTCTCCTCATTCTAATTTTCTTTAGAACCCCGGCTCGAAGAGCCCCTCAACCATCTCTTCATCATTTCTTTTCTCTGAGAATTTCTGAAAAAAAATTAGTGACACAAAATAAAACTCAACAAAACTCAACAAAATTGATAGCAACTACTCCCACAAGTGGCTAGAGCCTATATCATGCATCAAAACTACTTTGGACCATATAAATTTGACATGCAAGATCGAAAACAAAGTCGCCACAGAAGAAAAATTTTGCAATAAATAAAGCACTAGAACAAAAACTAATTGGACCATTGGAGGAGTCAAATACCGAAGAACAATCCCCCAAAACAGTTTTGTGAATGAAGCTTTGAGCTAGGAGATCGAAAATGGCAGCAAAGCTAGAACACGGGTTTGAGCAATGGTGGGACTTTTTCTGGAGGAAGACGAAGTGGATGGGTGCTGGAATAAGTGAGGGGGGCCCACGTGGGACCCACAAGCCACCAGGGCGCGCCCCCAGGGCTTATGGCCCACTGGTGCAGCCCCTAGTGTGTTCTCATTGCCAAAAATTCTTAAATATTCTATAAAAAATCATACTAAATTTTCAGGGCTTTTGGATAACTTTTATTTTCGGGATATTTTTTATTGCACGGATAATTCGGAAAACAAAGGAATAATAGTATTTTTGCTTTATTTATTCTAAAGAACAGGAAGTAAAAAGTGGGTACAGAAAGTTGTGCTTTCTAAATTCATCCATCTCAAGCCCGTCAAAAGGAATCCATTAATAAGGTTGATCAAGTCTTATTAACAAACTTCTTTCGAATGACATGAAACCTGAGAATTTTCGAATAGCACTAGGTTATCTCAACGAGGATATGCATGTCCCCAACAATAAGAATATCATATTTCTTTTTGACAGTAGGAAGAGGGAATTCAAAACCTCCAACAGCAATAGTTGAAATTTTTCCAATAGAATTTATACTATTCACTTGAGGTTGTTTCTTCGGAAAGTGTACCGTATGCTCACTACCATTAACATGAAAAGTGACATTGCCCTTGTTGCAATCAATAACAGCCCCTGCAGTATTCAAAAAGGGTCTACCAAGGATGATTGACATACTGTCGTCCTCGGGAATATCAAGAATAACAAAGTTAATTAAGATAATAACGTTTGCAACTACGACAGGTACATCCTCACAAATACCGATGGGTATAACAGTTGATTTATCGCCATTTGCAAAGAGATTTCAGTTGGTGTCAACTTATTCAAATCAAGTCTACGATATAAAGTGAAAGGCATAACACTAACACCGGCTCCCAAATCATATAAAGCAGTTTTAACATAGTTTCTTTTAATGGAGCATGGTATAGTTGGTATTCCTGGATCTCCAAGTTTCTTTGGTATTCCATCCTTAAAAGTATAATTAGCAAGCCTGTTCGAAATTTCAGCATCCGGTATCTTTCTTTTATTTGTCACAATATCTTTCATATACTTAGCATAAGGGGGCATTTTCAGAATATCAGTCAAATGCATACGCAAAAAGACAGGTCTAAGCATTTCAACAAAGCGCTCAAAATCCTCATCATCCTTTTTCTTGGATGGTTTAGGAGGAAAGGGCATGGGTTTCTGAACCCATGGTTCTTTTTCTTTACCATGCTTCCTAGCAACGAAGTCTCTCTTATCATAACGTTTATTCTTAGGTTGTGGGTTATCAAGATCAATAGCAGGTTCAATCTCCACATCATTATCATTACTAGGTTGAGCATAAGCAGGAACATCATCATTAACATTATCGCTAGGTTCATGTTCATTACTAGATTGTGTCTCAGTATCAGAAATAGAAATATCATTTGGATTCTCAGGTGTGTCTATAACAGGTTCACTAGAAGCATGCAGAGTCCTATCAGTTTTCCTTTTCTTTTTATTAGAAGGACTAGGTGCATCAGTATTAATTCTCTAAGAATCTTTCTCAATTCTCTTAGGATGACCTTCAGGATACAAAGGTTTCTGCGTCATCTTACCACCTCTAGTCATAACTCTAACAGCATGATCATTGTTCTTACTATTCATTTCATTGAGCAAATCATCTTGTGCCTTAAGTACTTGTTCTACTTGAGTTTTTACCACAGAAGCATGTTTACTCATAAGCTTAAGATCATTAACAGTTCTACACATATAATCACCCAAGCGTTCAAGCATATAAGCATTATGTTTCAATTGTCTACTAACATAAGCATTGAAGTTTTCTTGTTTAACAATAAAGTTATAAAATTCATCCAAGCATTGACAAGTGGACTTATTACAAGGAATATCACCTTCATCAAATCTATAGAGAGAATTTACCTCTACTACCTGTGTCGGAGTATTAAGACATGTATTTCCTCAATAGGTTATAGGTGGCAAAGTCTTAACATCATCAGCTTTAGTACATTTCTCTTTCATAGATTTCTTTGCCTCTTGCATATCTTCAGGACTGAGAAATAGAATACCTCTTTTCTTAGGAGTTGGCTTAGGAGGTGGTTCGGGAAGAGTCCAATCATTATCATTACTAAATATATTATTCAATAGTTTTTCAGCTTGCTCAACAGTTCGTTTCCTAAAAACACAACCAGCACAACTATCTAGGTGGTCCCTAGAAGCATCAGTTAGTCCATTATAAAAGATATCAAGTATTTGATTTTTCTTGAGAGGATGATCAGGCAAAGCATTAAGTAATTGGAGAAGCCTCCCCCAAGCTTGTGGGAGACTCTCTTCTTCAACTTGCACAAAGTTAAATATTTACTGTAGAGCAGCTTGTTTCTTATGAGCAGGAAAATATTTTTCAGAGAAGTAGTAAATCATATCCTGGGGACTACGCACACAACCAAGAGCACGAGAATTAAACCATATCTTAGCATCACCCTCTAGTGAGAAAGGGAACAACTTGAGAATATAGTAATAGCGAAAAAAATTCCTCATGAGCGAATAAGGTGGCCATATCATTCAATTTCGTAAGATGTGTCACAATAGTTTCAGATTCATAACCATGTAAAGGATCAGATTCAGCCAAAGTAATTAACTCAGGATCGACGGAGAATTCATAATCCTTGTCGGTAAGAAAGATATGTGAAGTAGCAAACTTAGGATCATATTGCATTCTAGCATTCAAAGATTTTTCTTTACACTTGCATAATAATTTCTTAAGATCATATCTATCCTTACAAGCAAGAAAGCCTTAGTTGCCTCTCCATCCATAACATAACCCTCAGGTATAACAGGAAGTTCATATCTAGGAGAGCTAGTCTTATCAGGTGTTTCAAAATTTTCAGTTTCAATAATTTCATCAGTTTCAGAAATATCATCATCTTCAACATTCTCAAAATCATTAACTCTAGCAATTTGTTCATCAAGAAATTCACCAAGTGGCACAGTCTTATCAAACAAAGTAGTAGCATCATAAGCATCATTCATAGCAGAAGTAGCATCATCAATAACATGCAACATATCAGAATCAATAGCAGGTGTAGGTGTCGCAAGCTTACTCGAAACAGAAGGTGAATCAAGTGCAGAGCTAGATGGCAGTTCCTTACCTCCCCTCATAGTAGAGGGAAAAAACTTGGTTTTGTTGTCTTTCAAATTCCTCATAGTGATCAACAGATATAAATCCCAAGTGACCCAGAGAATAGAGCTATGCTCCCCGGCAACAGTGTTAGAAAAAGGTCTTGATAACCCACAAGTATAGGGGGTCGCAATAGTTTTCGAGGGTAGAGTATTCAACCCAAATTTATTGATTCGACACAAGGGGAGCCAAAGAATATTCTCAAGTATTAGTACCTGAGTTGTCAATTCAACCATACCTGAAAGACTTAATATCTATAGCAAAATATTTAGTAGCAAAGTAGTATGGAAGTAGCGGTGGCAAAAGTAATGGTAGCAGTTTTGTAGTGATTGTAACAGTAGCAACGGAAGTAACTTAGCAAAGATCAATATGTGAAAGCTTGTAGGCAATGGATCAGTGATGGATAATTATGTCGGATGACATTCATCATGCAACAGTTATAACCTAGGGTGACACAGAACTAGCTCCAATTCATCAATATAATGTAGGCATGTCTTCCGTATATAGTCATACGTGCTTATGGTAAAAAAAATTGCATGACATCTTTTGTCCTACCCTCCCATGGCAGCGGGGTCCTAATAGAAACTAAGGAATATTAAGGCCTCCTCTTAATAGAGAATCAGAACAAAGCATTAGCACTTAGTGAATACATGAACTCCTCAAACTATGGTAATCACCGGAAAGAATCCCAATTATTGTCACCTTGGGGTATGCGGGTCATAACTCGTAATAGGTGTCTACAACTTGCAGGATAGGATCAAGAACAAAAATATATTCATGAAAACATAATAGGTTCAGATATAAAATCATGGCACTCTGGCCCTAATGACAAGCATTAAGCATAGCAAAGTCATAGCAACATCAATATCAAAACATAGTGGATACTAGGGATCAAACCCTAACAAAACTAAATCGATTACATGATAAATCTCATCCAACCCATCACCGTTCAGTAAGCCTACGATGGAATTACTCATGCACAGCGATGAGCATCATGAAATTGGTGATGGAGGAAGGTCGGTGATGATGATGACGACAAATCCCCCTCTCCGGAGCCCCGAACAGACTCCAGATCAGCCCTCCCGATGAAGAACGGGAGGCGGCGGCGGCTCCATATCGTAAAACGCGATGAATCCTTCTCTCTAATTTTTTTTTCTCCGCGGATGTGAATATATAGCGTTGGAGTTAGGGTCGGAGGAGGTCCACGGGGCCCACAAGCCACCAGGGCGCGCCCCCAGGCTTGTGGCCAATGGGTGGACCCCCTTTGGTTGAATCTTTCGCCAATATTTTTATATATTTCAAAAATATTCTCCGTAAATTTTTAGGTCATTCCAAGAACTTGTATTTCTGCACAAAAATAACACCAAGGCAATTCTGCTGAAAACAGCGTCAGTCCGAGTTAGTTACATTCAAATCATGCAAATTAGAGTCCAAAATAAAGGCAAAAGAGTTTGGAAAAGTAGATACGATGGAGACGTATCATAAATTTAAATAGGAAAATAGCTAGAAAATAGTGGGCACGGGCTTGGCGTTTTCATGTCGTCTTTGCAAGGCCCGACCTAATCAATGCCTAGATTTAGCTGAGTGGATGTACAACCCAGCAACCCGAGTTTATTTCTTCATGGGTGCAAATTTGGGATCTTATTCTTTCAAATATAAAATCTTGTAGGGGGCTCCCCTACTGTATTCCTTTCTGGAAAGAATCTGAACCAGAATCTGTGACATTGGAGACTTGATCCCTAGCTTCTCTTGGATTTAAAGTGACATTGAGAGAATCGGGATAAAATAATGAGGGCATAATAATATGAGTGTCATATCATGACATACCGATTAACATGTAATAATGCAAATTAGTTAGGACCGGTCATAGAATTTTCCCACCAATAGTATTCAGGGGGTACCACATGAGCATGTAATCTAGATGGGAAGCACACGAGGAGAGTTTACCTAGGTCGGATTCTCGGGAATGCGGTAAGAGCCAACTCATGTTTGTCTAGATGTTCTTGTTTTAACATCATATGATAACTAGATTTTGTGTGTACAATGAGGTATTGCCCGGGGTGTCCCTACCTCACCTTATATTGGGGTCAAGGCTGTGGTTATACTCTGAGTTGGTTGCGATCTAATCTAACCGACAGAGATTTTCCTAGATCTTCCGAAGATTCTTTGTCTTGTACTCCGAGTTGATGATGCGCTCTAGCATGCTAGGTGAGCTTCAAGTCGTGGGCATGGGCCACCTCATGGTAGCTGGGCCGACTCTTCCCTCCGTGGCTATACCTCTATGGCATGGCATCGTCAATCGACATAGCAGTTAACGCATTGAGCTAAAACGAAGGGGCTAGACTCCAAATGGTCAAGGGCGCATATAAATCTTCACATGATAATGTAAAATCAGCAACATGATGGGGGCATTCTACCACAATTACACTCATAACCACTACATCAGTTCAAGTTGAGATATAAGGGTCAATGATTAGAGCTCGCACACGTCAACTCAAATGTCAGGTACTTACGTTTTAGGAACACTTCCACGTACTTAAGACTATGATATTTCCTAAGTTGGATATATTTGTGTTACCTATGGATGAAGGACCTAGCACAGACAAGCATGATTTTTGCTAGAGTATGATCAAGCATGGAGAAGGCAGCAGCAGGCGCACAAGGAGCCAAGATGGGGCTTCAAGTGATGATTTTAGGACTTTGAAATCACCGTGATAACATATGAAGGACATGGATAAAATATACAAGATGACACTTTATAATTTTATCCATAGTCTACGTGCACTTTATAGTTTTGGGTTAGACTTATGTATTTTCAGAGTAAAAGACGACATGCATTTTTTTTTAGAAAACCAACTTAAGGTTAGATTCGACCTCCCCCCTCCCTCTTGGCTGGCCGAGTATTGACTTTATCCCTCCTTATATACCCCTTGAAGCGTCGAATTAGGCTCTTCCCTGACAAGGCGAACATAAGAGCTAAAAAAAAGCAGTGTACTAGATAGTAGCTAAAAGAGAAATTACCCGCACAAATATTTGGACAAAATCAATAACATGTGATTTAAATGAGCAATACTTAAAGCACATCTAGATATGCTTTAGCAAAACTGAAATTTAAATAGATGGGTCATTTCCGGGTTGGCAATCCTGCCTACGTATATGCGAACGTAGCTGCTACTAGATACAATAGACATCTGCGAGTGGAAAGTTCCAAGATAACAGAAAAAGGACATAGTCGGCAGGAGCATGGCTTTACAGTTCACACGTGTACATAACGATATACCTATAATATCTAGAGCGCCATTTGGGATACTTGACTACGCGCTTGCTAGAAGGCTTGGCACTTTGCATACAGTAGTCTCTCTGAGTTTCCAAGTTGCAAACGTATACACGTCCTCTGTTTCACACATGAACGCAAGATGAAACTGAAGCCAATATAGTCACCCGAGACCGGAGACCCAATCCAGGTCCAAAGTATTTCTGCCACCTTGCTCGTTGACATCGATGTACATGTGCGTGCATCTGTGCATGCGCATTTGTTCTGACAATTCATGGGAGAAAATACTGTCCTCTTCAGTGGAGCCGGTGCACGCCTGCCCCAAAAGGCCAACGCCAGGGCTAAGAAAAAGGAGCAGTGAACTCGGCTAATCCATGACACCTCTGAATATTTCGCCCGACAAATCGATCTCCGGTACGATCATCACACCTAGATTCGCGGCCGGCACCACCGCACCAGCGAGAGAAAGAAGAAGAAGGCCCACGTGAGTGGGAGAATAAACAGCACCATCTCACCAGATCAGGGATATGGGTGTGCGCTCCCCCATGGCCTTTGCGATCCACGGCCTGAAAGATGGGGGACTGCCCTACCAGACCACTTTCAGAGCAACAGATTGATGGTGAATTTGTTGCGGAGGAAAGGCGAAAGGATTGTTAGAGGCTGGGCCGCCCTTTGCTGCTTTGCATGCAGAACTGCGATCGTGGACTGGCCACCACTGTCCACTGGCTGTGGTTAGTGCAGGTCCTGAGTGTGCTGATGATTGCGATTTAGTTTTGGGCACCATTCCGGCAGATGTATTACGTTGTGGTGACATGACGTTCTGCCGGCGGCGTGGCCGTGTCGATAGGGTACGGGCTGACCATGCGTTCGTTGGAGCTGGACGGGCCTCTGATGGGTTTTGAAATTTGGGGAGGGATGTCAGGCTTACGATGATGTTAGGGCATCCTCAAAGGCTCAAAACTCACGTGTAAATGTCCATATATGTTCGTTTTTATGTTTGGGCGTGATCCACTGACATGATGCAGGAGAAAGTCGTTGAATGCTATTCACAAGAATGTGGCTAGATCTCAGTCGACGGAGACTTAACCAAGTTTCAGTCAAGTGATATAATATGTAAGAAGAAAAAAAAATAGAAAAACAATTGTACGAATCTCCATGCAAAATCAATAGAAGATAGCATCGATTAAGACACAACGAAATCTCAATCGACTGAGACTTAGCAAAACTGATTCACAAAGTAAACCGGTTGGGAGTGTTGAGTATATGTGTTATGTGCATATTGTGTATTGGGCTCGTCTCCTAGTTCTTTATATAGTTAAGGTCTATGGCCCACCTTTATACATCATATATACGTGCCTATGCATGAGAAGCAATACATCGTGCAATTATATATGATATCAGTTTTTAGGTTCTAATCTAGCTGTCCGCTGCCGCTCCGCCGCCGCCGCCCATCTACTCCTCAGCCGCCGCAGCTATTCCGCCTTGTCCAACCCCGCGCGATCCGGCTCGCCACGCTCGCCCGCTCGTTGCATCATCCCACGCGTTCGGCCCGATCGTTGCACACTTCGCCCACCGAGCTGCTTGCCCCGCCCGATCCCGCGCCACGCGGGATCCGCCAGCCGCCAGCCGGGCCGTGCCACGCCCGATCCACCAGCCGCCAGCCGGGCCATGCCACGCCCGATCCGTCAGCCGCCAGCCGACTCGCACCACGCCCGATCCACCAGCCGCCAGCCGCTCCATGCCATGCCCGATCCGCCAGCCGCCCGCCTCGTCTGCTCGCCTTGCCAGCACCCGCGCCTCGCAAGCCGCTGTTGCCACTGACCCGAGCCGCCTCGCTATGTCGTCCGCCACCTCCTCCGCGTCCACCAACTCCAACCCGTTCGCCGACGCCAACCCGCCCGACGTCAACGACATCCGCAACCTCAACATCTTCGAGCGGGTGCCGGTTCGTCTCTCGTAGGCGGACTCCTCTTACTACACGTGGAAGACGTATTTTTCCCTCGTGTTCCGGAAGTATCACCTCATCGACCACGTGGACGGCACCGTCGACTCCAGCCCCGTTCCCGAGTTTCATGACTGGTCCACCATCGACACCACGATCATCCGCTGGTTCTTCCTCACCATCTCACCGGACCTCTTCCAGACGGTCGTGGCGGACGGTGACGATGCCTGCGCCGTGTGGACCAAGCTGAATGGGCTCTTCACCGACAACCAGCTCCAACGTCGCATTTTTTTCAGCAAGAGTTTTTTGGGTGTCACCAGGACAGCACCTCCGTCGATGACTATTGTCGCCGCCTGAAGACTCTCGCTGAGGAGCTCCGCGATATTGGCGCGAAGACCGATGATGACCTCCTCCTCAGCACGCTCATCGCCGGGCTCAACGAGGACTTCGGCAACGCCGCGGCGAACCTCAGCCTCATCCCCAACACGTCCTTCGCCAAGTTCGTTGCGTACCTTCGCTTGGAGGAGCGGCGGATGAAGCAGGTGAAGGCGCGGGCCATCCACACCGCCCTCGCTGCCGACACCACCCGCGGCGGGCCCTCAGCGCCTCCAGCCGCCCCAGCCGTGCCCCCGCCGCCGCGCCACCCGGCGTTCTTCCCGGCGCCCCAGCAGCTGGGGCTGCTTCTGCTGCCCTATGGTCCGCCCGCCCCTCCCGCCGAATGGCACCGCGGCGGCCGGCGCGGTGGGGCCGCCGCAGCAGTCAGCAACAGCAGCCGCAGGGTGCCGGCTAGCCCCGTCAGCAACACCAACAGCCGCAGCAGTTCCAGGTGCCCCCTCCATGGGCCTCCGGCTACAACCCGTGGACCGGTGTTGTTCATGCTTACACCATGCCGGTTCCATGGGCTCCTGCACCAACACTTCTTCCCGTGTCGCGCCCGTCGGCGCATCAGACGTACTACGCTGCTCTGCAGCCATACGGAGGATACCCACTACCGCAGCTGAGCGACGCCTACGGTCTCCCTGCGGCCCCACCGCCGCCCTCGCCGGCCCTGCCACCGGCGCCTTGGGATCCGACGCTCCCCACCGCGCTGCACACCGCGCCTACGCCGAACAACTACACTAGCGGCGGTGATTGGTACATGGACACTGGGGCTACAGCTCACATGTTTGCTCATCCTGATAATCTTGCCTCCTTCACTCCCGTTATCATCGGTCGCCGCACCATTGTCGGTGACGGTTCCACACTCCCTATTACACATGTCGGGCACACTTCCTTTCCTTCTAATTCCATGCATATTACTTTGTCTAACATACTTGTGTCACCTAATCTTATTAAGAACCTTATTTCCGTTCGTCGTTTAACTCGTGAAAATCATGTTACTGTTGAATTTGACGAGCTTGGTTTCTGTGTCAAGGACGCTCGAACCAGGATGGTACTTCACCGATGTGACAGCCTCAATGAGCTATATCCGGTGCATCCGTCGTCCACCTCCACCATTGCATCGGTTGCTCTCTCCATCGGCGTCGATCTCTGGCACGCTCGTCTGAGTCATCCCAATCCCGTCACACTTCATTATATTCTTAGGAGTTTCAGTTTCAGTTGTAATAAGATAGAGGATCACACCTGTCATGCCTGTCGTGTCGGCAAACATGTTCGCCTCCCGTTTAATAACTCCACCACCATAGCTTCTTTTCCTTTTCAGTTGATTCATAGTGATGTGTGGACCTCTTCGGTTCCTAGTAACTCGGGCTATTTATATTATCTGGTTATCCTTGATGATTATTCTCACTATGTGTGGACGTTTCCTTTACGACGAAAGTCGGATGCACTCTCCACTTTGACGACTTTTTACTCCTATGCCAGCATGCAGTTTGGGTATCCCATCCTTGCTCTTCAGACTGAAAATGGAAAAGAGTTCGACAACCTTGCTTTTCGCCTTTTCCGTCACACCACGGCACAGTTTTTCGTCTCGCATGCCTGTATACTTCCCAGCAGAACGGTCGAGCCGAACACATCCTTCGCACTCTGAATGACTGCGTTCGCACGCTCATGTTCCATGCCAATGTGCCGCCTTGTTTCTGGCCGGACGCACTCGCTACTGCTTCACTTCTTCTTAACCTTCGCCCCTGCCGCCCACGGTGGAATTATGCACCTCACCATCTTCTCTTCGATACGCCCCCATCTTATGATGGCTTGCATACTTTCGGGTGCCTTTGCTATCCTAGCACTGCTGACTCCGCTCCTCACAAACTCGAACCTCGTTCTGTCGCTTGCATCTTCATCGGCTACCCCTCCAACTCCAAGGGATATCGGTGCTACAATCCCGTCTCCCACCGTGTGTTCACTTCCAACACGTTTACTTTGATGAGCATGTGTTTCCGTTTCAGCAGGTACCCCCGGCTGTTCCTCCCGCCACCGATGACGTGGGCTCGTCGACGCCTCTCTTAGGGCGCTCGCGCGCCTCTCTTGTCCCGCCCTGGCTTTGAGGCACGCGCCCCTGGCTTTGAGGCGCGGCCCCCTCGGCGCCCCTCCCCCCACCGACGCCCCCTCCCCCCTCCCCCGCGCCCGTACGGGCATTTTTTGCCCGAGCTCGCGCTACGCCACGGATGACTATGTCCATGCGGTGTTCACCTCTGAGCCGTCACCGTTGCCGTCGTCAGTTCGGACCGCTCTTCGTGACCCGCTCTGGATGGTTGCGATGCAAGAGGAGTTTGACGCCCTGTTGCGCAACCGGACGTGGCAGCTTGTTCCCCGTCCCTGGCATGCCAACGTGATTACCGGGAAGTGGGTCTTTAAACATAAGCTCCGTCCTGATGGTACCCTTGATCGCTATAAAGCGTGTTGGGCCGTTCGTGGCTTCCGACAGCGTGCTGGCATCGACTTCACCGACACCTTCGCTCCAGTCGTCAAGCCCAGCACGATACGCACGGTTCTCCACCTTGCGGTCTCTCGTGCTTGGCCAGTGCACCAGATGACGTCTCCAACGCCTTCCTCCATGGTCACCTTGAGGAGCAGGTCTTCTGCCAGCAGCCCACCGGGTTTGCTGACCCGGCGCTTCCCGACCACGTGTGCCTGCTTTCACGGTCCTTGTACGGACTCAAGAAGGCTCCGCGTGCTTGGTACCAGCGCATCGCGGCGTTTCTCCACCAGCTTGGGTTCCGCTCTACCCGCTCGGACGCCTCGCTCTTCGTCTATCATCAGGGCTCTGACACGGCCTACTTGCTGCTCTATGTCGACGACATCATCCTAACGGCATGTACGGCTGGTCCCCTGAGTCAGCCACGGCTCGTCTTCGCACTGAGTTCGCCATCAAGGACTTGGGTCCTTTGCACTACTCCCTCGGTGTCGAGGTGGTGCGCCGTTCAGATGGCTTCTTCCTTCATTAGTGGAAGTACGCTCGCGAGCTCCTGGAGCGCGCTGGCATGCTTAACTGCAAGCCCGCCGCTACGCCTATTGATACGAAGGCCAAGCTTTCTGCGGCGGATGGTTCTCCTACTTCGGATGCTGCTTTCTATCGGTCTATCGTTGGTGCTCTCCAGTACCTCACTCTGACTCAACCGGAGATCCAGTATGTTGTGCAGTAGGTGTGTCTTCATATGCATGCTCCTCGAGACGTTCACTGGGCTGCCGGCAAGCGGATTCTCTGCTATATCTGTGGCACTATGGATCTTGGCGTCACGCTTCATGCCTCCGCTGACACCGCCCTCACCCTCCGATGCAGACTAGGCGGGCTGCCCTGACACTCGTCGCTCCACTTCGGGCTATTGTGTCTACCTTGGACCCTCGCTTATCTCGTGGTCGTCCAAGCGGAAGCCTACGGTCTCTTATTCCAGTGCTGAGGCTGAGTATCGTGCGGTGGCCAACGCCGTCGCCAAGTGTTCGTGGCTGCGCCAGCTGCTTCAGGAGCTCTTTTTCCTTGTTGACCGTGCCACGGTGGTCTACTGCGACAACGTCTCGGCGGTCTACCTCTCCGCTAACCCGGTGCATCATCGACGGACCAAGCATATTGAATTGGATATTCATTTTGTTCGGGAACAGGTGGCCCTTGGCCATATTAGTGTTTTACACGTCCCTACTTCCCAACAATTTGCAGATATCATGACCAAGGGCTTGCCTACGGCATCATTTGAGGAGTTCCGGTCCAGTCTTTGCGTCAGCCGCAGTGCCGCTTCAACTGCCGGGGGGGGTGTTGAGTATATGTGTTATGTGCATATTGTGTATTGGGCCTGCCTCCTAGTTTCTTGTATAGTTGAGGTCCGTGGCCCACCTTTGTACATCATATATACGTGCCTATGCACGAGGAGCAATACATCATGCAATCATACAGGGAGAAGAGAACGTGGGTGGGGATCATACATGTGATGGAATATTGTGATGTGGTGTCCGGTTGGAAGGAAAGAGAGAGGAGAGGGGGAGCATGCATATGAAGAGAGATAAAAGAGAGGAGGACCATGCGGAGTCTTTGTGTTGGTCAAGCGCATGTCCGTACTTCAGCAAAAAAAACCACATTTGTCTCTAGGATAAAGGAATTCGTATGTCCGGACTGCTAAGCGGACATATACAGGTCCTTGTTGAATGACAAAAGTGATCCAGACACTATGGTCCGATGAAGGTTTGAGAGACCGCTTTGAAGATGCCCTTATGTTGTTACGAGCCAACATTGCGCATGGCTCAAAGCATCTACGTCCGGGGTCCTCAAAACTCGTGTACATTCGGATGGATGGCCCACTCAGTGACCGATCACAAAATCACGACTCAACCAGGCTTCTTAAACCGGCAACCCCATATACATCCAGGCTAAGGAGGCTCAAACGCGTCTGCCACGACGGGTTGGCGGGTCGAACCCACACGGGCACACATGGAAACCCATTGGTCCGCTGAGGATGTCAGTCCGACCTGCCGCTCAAGGGGTCAAATTCGGCTATTTAAGCCGGACAGAGAGCCCCAACTCTACCCACTCTCATTTCCACTCTCTCCCTCCCGTCAACGCCGCCACTTTGAATCCGCTCCAAGCTCGCCGTCCGCCGATAATCATGGTCCGCCGGAGGATCACCACGTACAAGATGCTCACTCTGCAGCGCCGGTCGAAACTCCTAGCGGAGATACGGGCACGGCGCGCCGCTTGGATTGCAGCTGGCTTGCCTCCGGACTCTCCAGAGCAACAAGCGCCGAAGCAGGGAGCGACGGATACAGAGGCAGAGGACAAGGAGGAGGAGCGAGGCGGATTCGGCGGCTCCTGCTGCCGGATTCGGCTGGATGACACGCTGGCCGAGTTTGAGGTGGCCCAAGGGGAGGAGGCGGCAGAACAGCAAGCCATCTTCGAGTTCATCTAGTCGAAGCTCGAGGGCGAGGCAAACCGCCGCTACCTCTGCGAGGCGCTACCTCTGCGAGGCGGACGCGGAGCTGGAGGAAGTCCTCACAGACCTGGACTCCGACAAGGAGGCGGAGCTGTGGACGGATGCCGGAGGAGCCCCTATCAAGGTGTTTTTCTTAGGTACTGCTTGTGCTATCCCCATTTTCCATTTTTATGAGTTTCAACATGTGTTTGCGCTAGGGTACGTGCATGTTTGTAAATGTGTGTTTTTAGAACATGTACAATGATGTTATTTTAAAAATGTCATATGGAAAAATGTTGAGGTGAAGTAGACAAAAATTCAAAGTAAAGTTGGTCTTCTCTTAATTAAAGATTAAAAGATGATCTCTTAGGAACCATGTCTCACCACATATTTAGCTATATCCAGATATTAAAACTAGAACCCAAATATCCAACGAACATTGGATATTTAGGCATGATAAATCAAACATTTTTTATGAAAGATTATGTTTGACGAGGGTGGCAAGTTTAGTTAGCGAGCATGATAAATCTGTCTTACTTCTTCTCTTTTTTTTGCTAGAAAATTGTCATACTCGTCAACTGAACTGAATTTGTCATTCTCGCGCCAACATAAATTCCCACAAAAAAATGTTTAATTTGCCATCCCTAAAATCTAACGTAGGATTTTTAGCATTTTCATAGAAATAAGACTAACAAATAATTCATTGTACACCATTTTTTATTGACATCTCTAAACTACATGATGGGCTTAAAGGTACGTGTACTTGCACTAAATCAGTTGGCGCTATGGATTTGCGGCCGCACAGGTGCTCATGTTCGGCGCTCTACGAGGCTGTTTGGATTAAAGCCGTCGTCTGCCCAGCCTATTTTGGCGTTGACCAAGGCAGCGCGAGTCGTTTAGATGGGTTCCATGTTTTGGCTCGCCCGCACACCCCACCTTTTCCTCTTCTGCTTTTGCGTCAACGAACGGGCGAAACTGGGGCAACGAATGGCCGCCAACTTTTTGGCGCACCTAGGATTTGGTGTGGGGCTCTGGGACAGAAACCAAACAACCCCTAAGTGCCGGTTAACTGTGCTGGCGCTCGCACGCGGTGCCTAGCGGGCCGGCAGCAACATGCTAAAAAGGAAACGCCAAGAAAACATTAAGTGAGAAGGAGGAATCAAACTTAGCACCACATTGTCGATTGACGCCCTGCCGTGGTAACCACTAGATCGTCCATGACTTATTGTCTAATACCATGAGATTGTACCATCTAACCCTTTTAATACTGCACATAACATATATTATATACCTAGTGTAAATTATTTTCAAAAAGAAAACATAAATTTGCAAAAGAATTCATAAAATTATAGAAAAACCATGAATTTAAAAGAAGTTCATCGATTTGAAAAATGTTCATTGATTTTGAAAAATAAGGATTAATAACATTCATAGAATTGGAAAAAAATCACAAAATGTGAAAAAAGTTAATCTATTATTGAAAAAATAGCTAATGGAATTTGAAAAGGAGTTCGTCGAATTTGAAGAAAAAATCCATTGATTTGAAAAAAGTACATCAAATTTTATTAAAATAAGTTCATCAAATTTCAAAAAAGTTCATCAATTTTAAAAAAAAGTTCATTGATTTGAAAAAGGAAACAAGGAGGAAGCACCCGGCTGCAGCCCGAGTAGTAAAAATAGAGCCACAATAGTAACACTAGCAACCAGGCATCAAGGGAATTTCCTATTCGCCGCTCTCTGTGGCAAGAAGTCGCAGGTTCGCACACGCGGTCGATTCGATAGGTCGTATTGGACCGGCCTGTTTAAGCGCTTTCAGCGTTCCCGGTTTTGGGAACACGTTCCCAGACGTTTTTTTACGGTTTTGGGAACCTTCTAGAAGGTTCCTGAACCGGATTTCTTCCTTTTCTGTTTATCTTTTTGTTTTTTTTTCTGTTTCTTTTTTCCATTTCTCTCCTTGTTTCCTTTTTCTGTTTATTTTCTTTACCTATTTCCTTTTTGTTTCTTTTTTCTCTGATTTTCTTTTCATTTCATTTTCATGTTTCTTTCTAAGATTTCTTTTTCTTTTTCAAAAAATGTTCGCATTTTACAAATTTTGTTTATTTTTACGAAAAATGTTCCTGTTTTCAAATGTTGTTCATAGCTTGCAAAATTTGTTCGCTTTGTTTCAAAAAATGTTCATAATTTCATGAAATGTTTCATTTTCAAATATTTCTTCAAAAATTCAAAAAATGTTCTTGCTTTAAAAATTTTGTTCAGAATTTCATAATTTGTTCGCAACTTGAAAAAAGTTTCATGTTTTTCAAAAACATTTTCTGTAGTTCCAAATTTTTTGTTCGCATAGGTAAAAACTGTTCTTGTCTATAAAAATGTTCAGAAATTCAAAATATGTACGCACTTTTTCAACATATAGACCATTTTTTTACATTTTTGAACAAATTTCAGGTTTGAGAACATTGTTTTGGAATGTTTCAAAAATCACTCATGTTTCAAAATTTGTTTTCAATTTTCAAAAATTGATCCTTTTTCAAATTTTATTTGGTAATTTTTTCTTTGAAAAAAAGCACATCTTTAAAAAATTGTTCATCATTCTAAAAAAATGTTCCCGTTTTCAAAAAACATCACAAATCAAAAAATGTGCCTGTTCTCAGAATTTGTTCACAAATTAAAAAATGCTCCTCTTTTTTAAAAGTGTTCACAAAATCAAAAAATGTTCGCATTTTGTCAAAACTTGTTCATGATTGTGAATTTTTGTTCGGCATTTAACAAAATGTTCAAATATTTTCAGGATTTGTTCACAAATTCAAAATATGTTCCTGTTTTTAGTTTTTTTCAACAATTCAAAATATTGTTCACATTTTCAAAAAACATGTCTGTTTTAATCAAAACTGATCGTAATTTTAAAATATGTTCCTGTTTTTCAATATTTGTCCACAACTTCAAATTTGTTCCTTTTTTAAAATTTGATTACATATTCAAAAATTGCTAAAAAATAAAACTCATGTGTTTTCGTAAAAAATGTTCTTACATTTAAAAATATATTCAGAAATTACTATTAAAGATCGAAAATTGGAAAAATAACCGGATCTGGTGATGTGACTAGTTCTATAGTATTCGCATTGCCATATCACCTCAAGCAGCAATCAGGATAGTGGTTAGGTACCTCGCTATACAAGTGCGCGGTCGTGAGATTGATTCCTTCTTAGCCCCGACTGATTTCCGCAGTAAGCGGCACATAGGTGCTCCCGTCATCAAGCCTGGTAAGGTATCTCAAAAAACAGTAACAATAGCACGTCTCACCTCAAGGATGCCCTAAATGGGCGCCCATGATCACGCAGGTACACATGCACCAGTAACTTTTGGCCTCTTTATTTTTTACTTTTGAAAATATTATAAATAAATGTATTACAAAAAATAATTTACTTACTTCTTTAAAAAACGTCACGAATTTTTAACAGTGTAAAAAAAGGTGTAATTTATAAATGATGTTGGTAGCATTCCAAAAAAATCATGACATTAAGAAATGTGCATGTGTTCCAAAATAATGTACGCGACATTTTAGAAAAATGGTATAGAACGTAAAACAAATATTGATGTAATTAAAAATGTTTTGTACTATTAAAATAGTATGTTACACTTTAAAAATATGTTTCTGAAGTTTTTAAAAGTATTTATACAATGCAAAAAATGTTCATGTATTTAAAACTACGTTTGTGAAAATTAGAAGTGTTTGTACAATGTAAAAAATCTCCTCATAGCTTATAAAGTGTTTTGTATCATTCAATAAAAGGTTTCAACGTGTATTTGTGAAAACAATTAACATGTATTAAAAAAGAATTCAAAAACATGTATTTAAAACAATCAGGCATTTAAAAATTGTTAAACGTTTGTAAAAATACTTTAGATGTATAACAAAATTTTACAATCTGTACGATGAAACAGACATCAAAATGTTAGTCATTTATTTAGAAAATGTTAAACGTGTATAAAAACATTTTTCTAATTTATAAAAAAAATGTATAATGTGTATGAAAATTTTAGACATGTGTTAAGGAAATGAAAAAACAAAGAAAACCGAAGAGACTGACAAAAAAATCAAGAAACACGAAGAAAAATAGTAAAAAAAGGGAAATAAAGTAAAACCATTAGAAATAGAAATACAAAGAAAACTGATGCAAACAATGATTGATAAAAAAAAGCCATTGAAAAAAACTCGCGTCTGCAGCTACAGTGCTAGACCGGCCCGGTAGCACCGCGCCAGAGGCGAGCCGGAGCTCTGCCTCGCATTAGGCGATAAACAGCTCTTGGCATGCATAGCGGGCCGCACACAGCCCGCTCCAACACCCAACGGGACGGACGCTGCGACCTGCGAGAGGAGAAATGCCAGACAAGACTGCGGCTAGAGACCGGGCGCCGATCGCCGGCTGGATTCCCGCAGATGAAGGTTGTCTCTCCTGCGACCGCGAGGAAATAAGCTGGGAATGTGTTTCCCGATTGCCGCCGACGACGACGACGATGCCCCTCCGTAGTTGGTACGCTCCTCAAGACTCAGCTTCGAACGAATGCCAGCGGGAAACACTCGGCGGCAGATCAGAGTCACACTGCTCGCGACCAGTTCTCTTCCCGTCGTTAACCCTGTGTAACTACGACCTGGTAAGCTCAGCTCAGTTCTCTTCCGGTCGTTAACCCTGTGTAACTACGACCTGGTAATACTAGATGCTCTGCCGCTCCGTATTCTCCGTTGCCCAAATATTCAGCTTCAGCAGCATGCAGCAGAGGCTCTGAATCAGTCATCGTAATTCTGCGCCAGTCCAAGCTGCAGCAAGCCAGCAAAGGTAACCATTAGTGGAACTTGCAAGCCCCAAGAGAAGCACAGGCCAAGGCAGGCGCGGCGTGGCCGCCACCACTGCCTCAATATCAACGTCGCGGCAACGCGCCAAGGGCGCCACGCCCACCTGCGAAACCAAGGCGCGGCCAGCGGGAACATCGCCTCCAAAGCTTCTGGACGCAGGACAAAACACCTCGCGTTTGGCGGCCTGGGATGCGTCCACCGGCGCATCGCGTACTCAGAAATTTTCTTGTTTGCGGGCATCATATAAGGAATCAAGCGGGGCGAAGGGGAAGCCGCAAGCCCACCGCAGCAAAGATGCAGCAGCCGCAGCAGCAGCACAGGACGGCCATGCGGAGGGACGGCGAGAGGGACCACCGGAGGGCGGCGGCGGACGAGACGGCGCATCGGAGGGCGGCCGAGGCGCCTCCACGCCGCACGGAGAGGGCGGCCGAGGTGCTGCCCGCCGCCCACAGGACCGAGAGGGCGGGCGAGACGGCGGCCACCGCCCGGAGAGCGGCGGAGATGCCCGCCCGCCGGACGGAGAGGAAGAAGAGCCTGGAGAGCCTCCTGGACGCCGCGGACGTGCGGGGGAAGCGCGGCGGCCCCGTGCCGGCCGTCGGCGAGAAGATCACCACCTTCCCCGGCCAGGGGCTCGAGTTCAAGAACCTCTCCTACAGCGTCATCAAGAAGCAGAAGAAGGACGGGGTCAAGATCAAGAAGGAGGTGTACCTGCTCAACGACATTTCCGGGCAAGCGCTCCGCGGCCAGGTCACCGCCATCCTCGGCCCCAGCGGCGCCGGCAAGTCCACTTTCCTCGACGCCATTGCCGGGAGGATCGCCAAGGGGAGCCTCGAAGGGTCTGTCAGCATCGACGGACGACCCGTAAGATTTTTTAACACTCGACTCGATGGTTATGTTGCATTTTCATTACAAGAAGAGACAAAAAGAACAAACGGTGGAGTTTCTTATGCTCTGAACTGAAACTTGATCAGGTCACCACGAGCTACATGAAGCAGATTTCCTCTTACGTGATGCAAGACGATCAGCTGTTTCCCATGCTTACGGTGCTGGAGACGCTCACGTTTGCAGCTGAGGTCAGGCTCCCGCCATCCCTCTCAAGGGCTGAGAAGCTCAAGAGGGTGTGGGAACTCATTGAGCAGCTTGGTCTGCAGGTAACCCCTAATTCTCCCTACTCAAGCATCCCTAAATGAGTCAACCAATAATAATGGTTCAATTTATGCACTGCTTTGCCACATTCTGAACCTTAAATTGATCACATAAGCATCTCTAGCGACAATACTAGTTCAGAACTCTCATGTTTCCTAATTTATTGTTTGACTAGCAAGGAGTGCGTGCGTTGCTACGAACCACAATAAAATTTGTTCAATTATGGCTCAAAGTTTGTTAAGTAATTCCAAAATCATGTTAGATTGTAATCCTGCGCAAATATGCGATGCAACTGTCCAATAGTAGCTACGAATCGCAACCGAACTTCAGAAGCTTAGTGGGCACAGTAATAATCCAATAATATCTGGTCCACCGGAACTACATGAAAAATAGTTCCTGAGAAAATTATTCAGATTTTTGACAAGCATACCCTTGCCGAATGACAGACAACCGCTCACACATACATTGGGGATGAAGGGGTGCGAGGGGTCTCTGGCGGGGAACGCCGCAGAGTGTCGATCGGCACAGACATCATCCATAAGCCATCTCTCTTGTTTCTCGACGAACCAACCTCCGGCCTCGACTCCACTAGTGCACACAGTGTGGTGGAGAAAGTGAAGGATATCGCAAGAGGAGGAAGCATTGTGCTCATGACTATCCATCAACCATCTTTCAGGATCCAGATGCTTCTCGACAGAATTGTCATCCTTGCAAGGTAGTATTCCATTTTTATTCAATCTGGTGCTCTCAGGCCTGTTAATAACTTCCCATTGTGGCTGTTAATGGTTACATTGCATTCCAGTCGTATTGCACTATGCTATATACTCTTCTAACTGGTTCAATTATTTCATCCAGAGGACGACTGATCTATCTAGGCAACCCAACCACACTTCCCACATACCTTGCTGGATTCGGCCGGCCAGTACCTGAGGGAGAGAACAGCATGGAGTATCTACTGGATGTCATCAAGGAGTACGATGAATCGACACTGGGACTTGAGCCTTTGGTTGCATACCAGAGGGATGGCAGCAAACCCACTGAAGCTGCAAAGACTCCGGTGCCGAGAACACCGAGGACACCATACCAGAAGTCAGTCCAGTTCAGGCAAATGCAACTCAAAAGCAACCAGTTTTCACTTGCAAGCGCAACGCCTCATGCTAACCCCTTCTCAAACTTTGAGTCCTACAATATTGATGACGAGGAGGGTGATTTCGACAATTCTCTTGAGAGAAAAATACAGACACCGATGCATCCTGCAAACTCGGGCTACCACCCAAGATTAGCTTCACAGTTCTACAAAGATTTCTCAGTCTGGGTTTACAATGGTGTCGCAGGGACGCCGCAGCGCAGGCCAACTTGGACTCCAGCTCGAACACCGGCAAGGACCCCAATGTCAAGCTACCAGCGAAGCCGTGTGAATACGCCGCACAGGTCAATTCCTCCGTCTCCCCAAGAACCAGTGTTCAAGCCAGAAGAGCCAGACTATGAGGAGCAGGGGCTTGACATTGAGCCACTAGATGCACCAGAGGACGGGCCCAAGTTCGCCAATCCTTGGCTCAGGGAGGTGGCTGTACTTTCATGGCGTACCGCACTGAATGTCGTGCGCACACCGGAGTTGTTCCTCTCTCGTGAGATTGTGCTCACCGTCATGGCGCTCATCCTCTCGACGCTGTTCCATCGCCTCAGCGGTTCCGATTTCCTGACCATCAACCGCATCCTCAACTTCTACATCTTTGCAGTCTGCCTCGTCTTCTTCTCCTCGAATGATGCAGTGCCAACATTCATCCAGGAACGCTTCATCTTCATCCGCGAGAGGTCACACAATGCATACCGTGCTTCGACCTACGTGATCTCCTCCCTCATTGTCTACCTTCCCTTCTTCGCCATCCAGGGCTTCACCTTTGCGGTGATCACAAAGTTCATGCTCCACCTGAATAGCAGCTTGCTCTACTTCTGGATCGTCCTCTTTGCGTCGCTCATCACAACAAATGCCTATGTGATGCTGGTGAGCGCGCTTGTTCCGAGCTACATCACTGGCTACGCCGTCGTGATTGCAACGACGGCGCTCTTCTTCCTCACCTGCGGGTTCTTCCTGAAGCGGAACAAGATCCCGATTTACTGGAGATGGCTTCACTACATCTCCGCAATCAAGTACCCGTTTGAGGCGTTGCTCGTCAACGAGTTCAAAGGCGGCCATTGCTACACCGGCACAAAAAATCAGCTGTCACCAGGACCTCTGGGAGAAATCAAGTTGAGTGGCCTCCATGATCAACTGAACCCAAACATCACAACATGTCCCCTGATAGGCCAGGATGTGCTCACCTCCATGGACATCACAATGGACAGCATCTGGGTTGATGTTGCAATCCTCCTTGCCTGGGGTGTGCTCTATCGGCTCTTCTTCTATGTGGTCCTCAGATTCTACTCCAAGAATGAGAGGAAGTAAATAGCTCTCCAGCAAAGGCATACCAAATATGTATCCCATATCTCTTTGTGTGCATTTGTGATCTTTCTCATTCTCTTTTGGCAGAATGCATTTGTTATCTCCTTTCAGCACATTGCTACCAGCTTTAATCGATGTAATGGAAAGTTTGCCTTCAAAAGCATCAAGCGAAAGCCAACATCATTCTTTCTTATTTTGACTAGTTCAGGTAGATGTGCCCCAGAGGCTGCACCGTGCAGCATTTTGTTGTAGGTCGCCATGCAATCATGCAGGAAGTCATACTGTGATGTGCTCTTACATATAAGAACCATAGAATATGTAACTGGCACACATTTTACAATGAATAACTTACAAAACAAAGGTGTGGAATATTGTTATCAAATGTTGTATTTATTTCTCCGTTAGGTTTACAAAAGCTACTGCATCAATTATCAATGGACACGGACAAGCAAACTATGATGGCATCAACAGCAAATCAGATTCACACAAGTAGTCTACAATATGAGAAATACTTTTCAGAGATCGAATGAGGAATGTTGAAGCTATTAGATTTTGTGAATTAAAAACACATAACAACATAGGTAGAACAAGGTACAGACTCACAGTACTACTAACAAGAAATATAGTTCATTTTAGACAGAAAGCTAAAAGAATCCTGCAAAAGCAACTTTAGTTTTGTAGGTAAACTTTCAACATGTAGATTGCTAGAGTAACTTTCCATGGAACATCAAAATACATACTCTCTCGGGTGTATGTGCATGCACCACGACCACTACTAAAGCACATAAATTAATACTATATGAAAATACAGAGACAGCCAGAATTTCCACACATGTAGGTCAATTTTTATTCATAACCACTCATTTATTGAGTTGAGTCCATATGAGTACAACATAGGAGTAACATGATACAGCTCACTGTTTACGAGAGCCATGCTCCGCAATTTTTCTCTCAAGGCCGGTCTTGTCAGCCCCGACAACCTTATCAATCTCTTTGCCATTTATCACACAGGAGAATGTTGGAACACTTGAGACATTCCAGCGATGGGCAATATTGCCTTGTTGATCAATGTCCAGCTTAAGGAATACGACATTTCGGTGCTGTTCAGATAAGCTTTTGTAAACAGGGCCCATAAAACGACATGGTCCACACCATGTTGCAGTAAAATACAGAATCACAAGCTTCGACAGTTTTGACGCGGCTGTAAATATTTCTTCCAGTTGATTAGATGAGTGGATAGTGATCACATCACCTGATAGAACATCACAAAATAATATGTGCGTCAGACATATTAAATCCAGCATCAGCAACAATATATCACTTCACTTTGAAGAGGAAATGTTATCAGAACACAGAAAGCAAGCAAAAAATATTGTGTGTACTTCCTTCGAATGTTTGTATATACTCCCTCCGTTCTTAAATATAAGTCTTTTTAGAGATTTCAATAAGAACTACGTACGGATGTATATAGACATATTTTAGAGTGTAGATTCACTCATTTTGCTTCGTATGTAGTCCATATTTGAATCTATAAAAAGACTTATATTTAGGAACGGAGGGAGTATAAGTCTGTATGGAGATAATCTAACAAATTATATACGAAACTTACCAGGCTTTAGAATAGCAGAAGCAGCAGACACCTGTGTAACACAATGTATATGAAAACATTAGTATACAGAAGTTGCTTGAGGTATCAAGACAGTCACAACAATACCAAACATGGTTTGAGTATTTGTAAAGACCTTCCTACTAATTACTCCCTCCGTTTCTAAATATAAGCCTATTTAGAGATTTCAATATGGACTATATACGGATGTATATAGACATATTTTAGAGTGTAGATTCACTCATTATGCTCCGTATGTGGTCCATATTGGAATGTCTAAAAAGACTTATATTTAGGAACAGAGGGAGTAAACGAGTTTCAGTCTTAATGATAACACTCGGAAACACAAAGGATTTGTAGAGACCTTCCTACTTCTATCAACCATTCGGAAAGATGATTACCTCCTCAGCATGCCTACGCTGTCTTTCCAAGTCAGCTTTTTTCATGTCCCTCTCTTTACGCAGGCGTTCATACTTTTTCTTGTGCTCCTCAATTTTGTGTACATTGGGTTCAACCTGTACATGGGAATGCATGTCTGAGACACAGCTTTACTTCAAGCGGAAATGATCAGTGTCCTCCCTACTCTCCTTTTTTTCCATGGTAGGCTATGTTAACAGGAGTGCGGCGATTTGGAGCTCAGGGAATGCATTGAAACGTGAGGCTTTTGCGTTTTCTCGAGAGAAAAAAAAGGCTCCATGATCCCAGAAATTAAAAAAAATCAAAAATCATATCAAAAGTTTTGAAAAAATCCTAAAATAATTCCACATGTATGTATATATATATATATATATAGAGAGAGAGAGAGAGAGAGAGATGTAATATGCAGTGTAAAATTCCATTAATAACTACTTTTGTGAGCTACATAAAAAAATGTGGATTTGTAAAAGAAACAGAGTATGTGATGTTTGCTATCTTCAACAAATTTTAACACCTCAATATTTATTTTCGAATTTCTCGAAAGTCCAGGATCACTAAGCCCGGGGTCCAAAGGGCATTTTGGATGTTAATGGTTAATATCTTACCTTCTTAAGCTCTGAGCTGATCTCTTCATCAAAATCCAATTTTGCTGCCAAGTGTAGGTCATGAGCAGCATCTTCCCACTTCCCAAGCATAGCTTTTGCCATCCCTCGTGATTTATATCCTTTAGCAGAATCTGGATTTATCTGAGCAAGTACACATTACACAGGAACTTGATTGTGAGCATATCTATGGACAGCAATGGGATTTATTATCCATGAGGCATCCAAACCTGTAATGCTGCCTCCGCATCAAGAATCGCTGCATTTGGTTTCTTCATCTTCACAAAAACACCAGCTGCATAAAGTGCATCAAAGATAAGAGCGCCATACAAAGTCAAGATCAAATTGAAGGATTACATATAGTAACTCTTGATACCCCTGGCTGCATAGAGGATAGCTGAAGTGGGGTTCAGCAAGATGGCCTCCGTCAGGTGCTCGACTGCTTCGTCCAGTTTACCTAATACACAAATCCACATTTATTCAAATATTCAAATAGGAGGAGAACTTTCAGTATCTAGTTTCACCAAACTACAAAAGCTCACATCCATTCTCTTATATTGCATATGCAAAGATTAATTGCCTCACATCCCTGTGACAATAATTAAACCTTACCTTCTGAAAGCGCATCAACACCCTTCTTTTTGTAGAGCTGTGCCTTGTCGCGCATTTCTTCAGAGACTTCAACCGATGGATCTCCCATCTGTAACAGATAAGGGAAAAGCACAACATCAATTTTCCACACCACCAGCACAGAACATATGGTTGATGGTTCTATCAAAAACAAACGACTTTTCACCCAAATCCTGACCTTCTGCAGAGGATCATCGTCTGGCTCAACAACTTCCCCTTCCAATTCAATGTCCGACTCCATGATTTCATCCTCGAAGCTGTTCTCTCCCACCTTCGCCATGCCTTCTGATGCCTTCTGCAAAAAACAAAATTCACTAAAGTTCAACTAATCTGTAAAGTTTTTGTTTGAATAACTTGCACAAAACCAACTACTAGGACTAACTGCATCCAACATAAAGAACCAATAAAGATAATCTTGCACATCAATGACGCCCAAATCATCAACAATATGGTGTCAGCGGTACACAATGAAGATACCAAGAAAGATTACCGGAAACCTAGCTCCAAGGCTGAGAACAGGACCAAGAAGCATGTCAAGCACAACAGAACCAATAAACTTCATCGGAAAAAAAGGGAGAGGGGGACCGGGGGTACTAAAGGCTTTGTCGAAGTCCATAACAAAATGGTTTCTTCGATACTTCCTCTCACTTTGGTGGCAACAGGATAAGCAAAGAATCCGAGCGAGCGAGATCACTTGATGAGGTTTCCACAAAGAAGAAGAGGGAGGGATGGTGGAGGAGACTAGGTTTGGAGAGGCAACGAGCGATGAGAAACTGCAGCTGGGCCACCACCGCATCGTCCAGACCATCGTCCCATGGAGATGTAGATTAGATGTATCTTTTGTGCTCATTATTTTTATCTGCCAGATCGGCCATGGGTATTTATGTAGGGATTGTCTTGTGCATAAGTCTTATTCAGAGAAACTGTATACTTCCATATACTCCCTCCGTTCCTAAATATAAGTCTGTTTAGAGATTCCACTACAAACTACATACGGATGTATATGGACATATTTTAGAGTGTAGATTCACTCATTTTGCTCCGCATGTAGTACATAGTGGAATCTCTAAAAAGACTAATATTTAGAAACGGAGGGAGTAATATTTTGTGAAATACTTCCATCATAAAACCATGTCGAAATCGATTCTCGCAATACATGTGTAGATGATGTGCAAAATTTGCATGATCACCCAAATACCATAGGCTGCGATATTTTCCACGCATAAGAGGGGTGACGTTGACAACGTGGGAGATTGTTACAATTCAATTTGAGCTGAGAGGATTTCCGCGTATAATTAGGTTTGCATATTTGTACATGATTATGCTTTTAACATCGATGACAGAATTACCAACCACGGAGTTTGTAGCTTTGGTGCAAGTGATAGTTTATAGTTGCGTTTATATGAACAGTGGTTGCTTCTCATGCAAGAGGAGCTTGGAACTGAATTGGGCAACAGAACCATGACAGAATTTCAGGAAGGGCAGCGCGCAACTCACTCAACCATGGGAGAATCAATACTCTATAAACTAAAATCGCCGCACCGAATCCACAACCAGGAGAACCTAGTACCCAGATTTTTGCAATCTACCAGATGCTACAGCCACAGGCAGAATGAACTACTTCATCGGCCCGCAATAAACGCTAGAGAATTTTACCAGCGCACGTTCGCAACGAAATTCAGATACGACGCACATGTTATGAAGCTGAATCAGCAACGGGGGTGCCCAAATCTGAGCACGGCCAAATCAAACATCACGAAGGCTCGCAACTAGGTCGGAGCACATGTATATACTGCTCAAAATTGCACACCGTGGATGGGGAAATTCTAGGGTAAGTACCAGCGCAGATCGAGGAGGAGGCAAGGCGCTGACCTTGTCTTGACGAGGAGCCGATGCCGCCGCACGGAGCAGGTCCTCGCGGTCGAGAGGGCCGGTGTTCCTCGTTGGAGCCCTGACGGCCGCCGTGTCCTAGCTTGGACTTGGTAGAACGACCGAGGTAGACTCGCCCTAGCCGCCGGCCGTTCTTAGTCGGAGCTGTCGGGTCTGTCTCGCGGTCACGGCCGTTCGGTGCAACAACCGTGCAAGTTCTTTACTCGCCAACACTAGTTGTGGGCCTTTCCTTTTTTTTAGGTTAATTTGTGGGCCCTTTAGTAGCAAGTGCTAGTTGTGGCCCGTTTAGACAGAACCCATGCATCCACGGTTGGCCCGAAGCCCGTGCCTGAAAAGTTAAATAAGAAGGGTGAGTTTTTCTCAAAAAAGAAGGGTGAGTTTTTCTCAAAAGAAAAAATAAGGGTGAGTAAAAATTGTACGCCCTCCGTTCCTAAATATTTGTCTTTCTAAAAATTTCAACAAGTGACTACATATGAAGAAAAATGAGTGAATCTACACTCTAAAATAAGTCTATATACATCCGTATGTGGTAGTCCAACTATCTAGGAACAAAGGGAGTATTTATCTTTTTAGAGATTTCAACAAATGAATACATACAGAGCAAAATGAGTAAATCTAAACTCTAAAATATGTTTATATACATCCATATGTATTAGTCCATTTGAAATCTCTAAAAAGACAAATATTTAGGAACGGAGAGAGTACATTGCAACATGAAAACATTGACAATGTGCAGAGGAATTTGCCGAGATTTGTCTAAAAAGGCTCCAAACATGAAATTCAACATATACAATCAACGAAACTACAAACTAATCACTCGAATGAAATCAAATTGTCGACCTGCATCTTTTTCGTGTACAGCTTATCTCGAATCGAAGCACCGCTGTGTAGATTAAAAGGGACTAAGCGAAGAAGTAAGAGGTTGATGAGAACATAACCAAGTACAACCAGCTACACCCATGGACCATGTGTCATCTAGTTTGCATGGCAAGAGCCATCCACGTGCGCTTCATTGCATCGCTCGGGCCTGACTCGTTGAAAATGCTCGATTCGAGCATTTCTCCTCAATTAGGCCCGGAGATGCTTTAAACATCGCAGGAGGCGAGATTTTGATGCAAAGCACACAAGCAAATAAACTAAAACTACATTCCATGGGTCTAATTGAACCTCATGCGGGCTACCAAATGCGTCAATGGCGTTCAGAAAAGACTGAAGTCATGGAGCGCTGAGATTCATAAAATCATAACCGATGCCTAACTACCAAGGATATGTCATCTACTCTAGAAAGGATACTCTTTTCTTGCGAGGACACTAAAAGGATAAACTTTTTTTGTGTGAGAGGCTAAAAGGATAATCTATCTTAGTAAGATACATTGAATATCAAAAAATGAGATCTAATCCTCGCTGGACTAGAGGTATGATCACTCCAATCATCATCTAAGGCATGCCTTATTCTTAGGTATCTTAATATTTTGTCACCTAAACTCACCTAAACCCAATTTCTTTTGACGTTGCACTCTGTCCTTAGATGGGAGTATAGTTTTAAAAATGGTGCAAGCGCAGTAAGTACCACACTAAAAGCAGCGCAATACACATGTCTATAATAGAAATAATAGAATCTTTAAGACACATCCAAATTAACAGTCTATGAGAAGATGGACGGTAGATAACCAATTGCCCGGGTCCATTTAACTCATTTCCTTTCTGTACTCGACACATGGGGGCATGGATTTTTGTCTCCTGATGGACAGTAAAATCTGGGGGGGGGGAATAAGAGACAAGAATGAATTTTTTTAGCAACAAACATGTTTGGACGTTCCACTACGTGAATTTTCATGAAGAGAACACATTGACAACACTATGATAGAAAAAAAAAACTGTACTCCAAAAGGCTATCATTAAAAGCAATTTTTACCCAGCTCACCGGCCTGAATTCCATTGTTTCACAAAAATTTACACGTAGATAGAACACCAAGCAATCTTTATTGCCAAAATAGTTTATTGCTTTTTTAACCTTTCTACTTTTTTTACTGTTTATGGCGGGTGCATCTGAGCTGGGGAGTAAATTAGCACCGAGACTGAGAGTACCTATATTCTCACACTTACCCGCGACGAGTGAGAATCTTTAAAAGTGCTCGACCAAAAAAGGAACTGCACGTTAAAAGGGCCATTTTCTCAACCTGTGAGCTCAGCTGGGAAAATATCAAGAAACCCAAAGCAATAACCACTAGTACAAGCAATTTGGGGGCATCTTTCTTGGAATTCCCAACAAAATGTAGTACGTACTGTACGGCCAAAGTAAGCCCATGAAGCTTTCAGTGTTCATCTGGAGAGGTTGAAGAAATAAAACAACCAACGGAGAATAAAATAAAAGGAAAGGAAAGGAAAAGAAAGAACATACGTACAGTACATCCATTCATTGCGTTGCGGGGTACCATCTGGCATCCACAGTTTCAAGCAAAACCGCCTAAATTAAAGTATCCCCGTAGTGGCTGGCCCAGGGTGGTTATCTGAAGCCAGATCTGAACTAGACAGCTCTACAATTAGATACAGATATTCACACAGCGCTGTAGTGCACAAATGTTTCAATGGCTCTTGTATTGTATCCCGCGGCCTGTAGAAGTTGGTAAAAACAGAAGAAGAACAAGAACAGCACACAGCTCTGCGACCCATGGTGGAAATTTGTAAGCCTATAATTTTCATACTGCTAAATCAACATGTTTCTTTCTTCTGCAATACAATGGGCGCGGGGGCAAAGCAAAAAAATAACAATCAAGAGTCTGCAAGCGACAGCTCCCTTGTTAGTTAGGTGGGGTGTTGCACCAGCTAGGCCAGCATTACAGGTTGCGAGCTAACCAAAACAAAACACATCATAAACAAGAATAACAACATCATCAATAACATATATCATGCTGCCTGCCTTTTCCCAATATCCCTTCCCTCCTCCTGCCTGCCTGCCTGCCTGCCTGGCTGGATGCAAAATCTTCTTATTGCGGTTTTGCATCAGCCATCGTGGTTGAATCTATGGACAACCGGAAGATCATATCGGATCAGATGTGTAATTTTGTACTCGGGGACTCCCCGCTAAAGCTGATGTTCCTGGGCCGGCCTAGGCGCAGCGACTCTTCATGGTTGCTTGAGAAGGCGATCTCTGTGCACGATGAGGACTTGCTGTTGTTGTCGTTGGCGCTTCCGACCGTGTCGCTGCTCTCCATCGGGCTCTTGGCTGATGGATATGGCGCCGTAGTCGTCACCCTGCAAAACAAGCACGAAGACATGATGAATATCAGCCTATGATCACAAATACAGGCTATGGTATGTAGCTTAGTTCACTGGTAAATGTTCTGCAACACTCGGATAGTGAAGACTGAATTCTAAGGTTGTAGTACCTTTCTTTCCTTTTCTCCAAGAATCGGGCAAGGGATGCCTTCCGAGCTTGAGGAACAGCTGAAACAAAAAATAGCAACGTCAATACAGCATCCAGCGTATCAATTCAACAGACATACTAAACATCATCAAACAGCACAAGATGCACGCGTAAGCATCCATACCTCTTGGCATAATACTTGCTGCAGTGGTGGACGCTAGTGTCGACGACGAGGGCTGACTTGTGGGAGGCACAACCAACTGGCCTGAAGATTTTGGCACTGCGGAATCGGTGTTGGAGCTAGATGTGCTCTTGGGGAGACATGCAGCTTGAGACATGATGGACATCGGTTTGGAAATGGCTGGCAAAGGAGGTGAAACACGCTGTGGTATCTGAGCTAGCATCTGCTTTGCAGGTGAAGCCTCAGGGGCGGCGAGTTTAGCCGGAGTGAAAAAGGTTGCATCTGGGCTGCGAGTAACAGTAGTGGGTGCAGTTGGAAGAGATCCTCTGCTAGCCAAGAACATAAGCTCCTGAGCCTGTAATGAACGGGAACAATTATTCAGCTTAGCCAACAAACCTAAACGACATGAAAATGCATTACCAATAAGAAGAAATTGTGCTGTACCTTTTCTGCTGAGACGTTGTTGAATACATTGACAGAACCAGCATAGAAGATGGTTAATTGCGCTGTCTTTGGCTTCGGCGTGTCCCTTTATTACAAATAAGTTAAGTTATATTTCAGTCTAAAGTTGGGATTTACAGAGAATCAAACAGGGCAAATTATCTACCTTGATTTATAGACACCAACAGTCGAAGCAGCCACCGCATTGTTCATCACGAAAGGCGGTTGTTTGAATGGGCTACCAGCAGCAACACCGTTCGGGAGGTTAGGCGAACTCTGAACCCTGAACATGGGATTGTTGGGATTGAACGGCGACGACATTGGAATCACTCTAGCACCATTAGGAGCATGCTGGTGCTGCTGCGGAGGCTGCCCGCCGTAAGCCGCACGCGCGGCGGCGGCGTACTGCACGCTGCCGTGGCTCTCAGCACCAAACGATCTCTGCACAACCATAACGAGCACACAACAATTAGCAAAACTGGCAGGCAGACATGAACCGTGCGTGCATAAATCGAGAGCAGCAGCAGCTCCAGCTACCTGTGGCGTCAGGACGCGGGAGGCCTGCTGCTTGGGGTAGGCGAGCTCGCCCTGCTGCTCCTCCCTCGGCGCCGACCTGAAGGACATGACCGCCGGCGCGGCCCCGGCCCTGCCAGCGAAGGACCAATCCATGGGCGGCACTCCTCCTCCCCCAAAGTAAGCTGCGGATTGCACACACAGACAGAGAGACAATTCTGAGTTAGGCTCGGACGACGGCGTACATATAGGAGGGCGGACGCGCACGGATCCGTTAAACATCCCCATCCCAGCAGCGAGGCGGAGGCTAATCGGAATCAGCAAAGCCACATGCGCGGCCACCGGAAAGATTTGGCGTGTCCCTCCATCCCTGGAACCAGAACCGTCGCTTCCCCGAGGCGCCATCCGCGGCGAGGGAGCCGCCGAAAGGAATTCGGCAGCCCATACCTAACGCGCTCGCCTTTCCCGAAAACAAGAGAAGAAGATGGGGAGCGGAGGGAACTGACAGAAAGGCGAGAACGAATTGAGCCCGCCCGGCACCGCCAGCAGGTGAATCAGGCGGCCAGACACGGCGCCGTGGCGGTGGCGCGACGGTGAGAGGAGAAAACAAAATAGAAGAGAGAGAGAGAGAGAGAGAGAGAGAGAGAGAGAGAGAGAGACTACCGGCGGGCGAGGGGCACGGGCATGGCGGCCTACGCTGTCAATCCCGAGATTCGTTACGCCGAACTGGCCGAACACGCCCAAATCGAGAAAGGGGGAGGGCAGTAGCATCATACCTGACTCCTTTCTGGCGGCGTCGTCCTCGGCGGCGGCGCGCTGGCGCTGCTGCTGCTGCTGCTGCTGCTGCAGCTGCTCGTGGCCTATGGCGCCCAGGAAGTCCCTCTCCATCCAGCCGGCTAGGGAAAGGAGGCCGCGGGTTTGCCTCCGATAGACGGGGGAATAAATGGATTTCGTCTCTCACTCCCCTCCCCTGAACCTTCCTTCCTCCCTCCTCTCACCCTCTCTCACTGCCAACACCGCCACTCCTCTGTGAACGAACGAACGAACGAACGAACGATGACGGCGACGACGACGGTGCTCTCCACCTCTCTCCCAGCCTTGACCGCGCTATCTTTCCCCCCCCTGCCTCTCGTATGTATACTGCTCCAGTACCTCTAGCCAAGCCTAGCCTCTAGGCAGTGTGCGTGCGTGCGCGCGCTTGTGGTGCCGCTAATCGCTTATTTATTTTCGGCCCAGGAGGTTAGATCGGGTGCGAGATGATTGATTATTATTAAATAAATAAATAAACAAAAGTGATTAATCAAGCGAGAGGAAAGGTGTGGCGAGCACGGCGGTGGGCCACCGCGGTGAGCGGACCGGGGACGCCCTCCCATCTCGCGCGGGTCCCGCGGCCGCCTGCCCCGGCCCGGTCGCCCCCACGTGGTCGGGCACGAGCGCGTCCCGCACTGCCACTGACAGCCCGGTCAAACCCCCGCCCCCTGCCCCTGCCCCGCGCGTCGGTGAGAGCCGCCCGGCGCGGGTGGCCGCGCACAGGGCCCGTGGCGGCGGCTGCAGTGGCGACACGTGCATCCCCCGGCTGGGTCACACGAGCCGAATTACCAGGCCGTCGCTGACGCGGTGGGCCCGCGGGATTCGCTGCGCGTGGGTCGCGGGGGAAGACCACGTGCTGCGCGTCGCGGGGGGCCCGGCGCCCGAGCTCGCGGTAGACTTTTGGGTTTATGGCTGGAATAATAATAATAATAATATAATAATAATCCCGTGATGTTCCTTCTTTTGCGTGTCTGATGATTAAAAAAACTGCGTCACGGGGGGTGGAGTGGGGTGGGGCTGGCGTGCTGCGCCGGTTTTGTTTATGTCTTGTGGCCATGGCCATGTGCCATGTGCGCGCCATGTTTTTTTTTCTTCTCTATGTGGTCATCTGCTTTTTCTTTTGAGCTAATGTGGTCGTCTGCTGGACTTGTACGTACTACTCCTTGCTTAGGCTGCGGGATTTGTTTAGCGAAGTTTTATAGGTTCGGTGAGTAGATTAGAGAGATGGTGACGTTGCCTTTTCGGAAAGGAGACGGCCGTGCGTGGCCTTTCGAGGCGAGTTCGAGGGCCTTTCGTGGATTTTCAAATGAATTTGTTCTTCGTGGAGTAGCATTTTTTAGGAATCTATCGACGCAACATTCAGGTGATCTTTTTGATCAAATTTACAGCTTTTGTATGTCGGCTTAAAATGAGAGTTTTTTTGGAGTAAATATCAAATCAACATGAACCACGGACCGTGACCTATTGGATAGGAGTACTACTGGTAGTAGTACCAAATCATGGTGTGTTAACTCTTCTTGCCCCGAAATTATGGTTTCCTATTCAAACACGTCTTCTTGTCAATTCCTATGGTACCCGTAGCATCACTTGGTACACTGAGATAACTTTGTTTATCTCCCAAGTTTTTATGTGATGGACTATACTCTACTGTACTGGCACCCATGAAAAGTAAAACGATGACTAGATGGAGTACTTTCCTTAACATCATTTAGTGATACAAGCAGAGTCTTGTCAAACTTGTCCGAGACACTGTGCAAGATTCCCGTCTGCATCCCACGATTAAGTAGTATTAGTAGTAGTAGTACTTTGTTAAATGTTAATCTAGGGAGATAAGGTACAGGCCATGTGGAGCTACCGGCTAGCAGTATTAGCAATAGTATACTCCACGCCACTCTACTAGGAGGAGGAGCAGTTAGCATGCTGATCGACCCTGTTGATTACTTTAACAAGGTGCTCATCGGTTGCGTAGTGGAGCAGTACTTAATTACTGTACATGATGCAGGTTTGTCTCCCTACGTGGCGACGCCCGGTTGCATTAGGGCGTGATGATAGCGGCTTAGCATTTAGCGTAAGCTTTGTTAAAGAGGCTTGTCCATCCTCCCATGCAGGATGCATGTGCTTTCTTCTCTGTGCGCGCCTTTGTAGCCGCCTCCCAAGCAACATTTTAAGCCGGTCTTCTTCTTCGATCTTGACTGCCACTCTAGTTCCCAACTGTCAAGTATATGTAGCACTAATTAAACATGGAGTGATGAATCTGGTTGTTTTTGTACTGTCCTGTTTTAGGAAAAAGTGGTGCCAAAAGTAAGTTTCTTTCACAACATATGTGGCCCACGATATTATACTATTTTAAAGATATGAAATATGAATCAAGTTTTCAAAGTATTCACTTTGTTGTGAACTGGAGGGAGCGGGAGGGAGTAGTAACAATTAACCTATGGCTCACACTTTTTTGTTGTTGCGAGGAACGCGCACGGAATTTCACCGGTGTTGTTCCATCAAAACAAAGTACTAGAGTTAAATCTGGTAAACAAATTACAAAGATCTTCACCAATTTCTGTTTGGCCGCCAAATCAGCATGAGAGATGCTGCTTCTACGCTGTTTTGGAAAAAAGGTCGAACTCGTTTTGTAGGATCTCCATGGATCTCACAATTGAGGAAATTAGACGTGGGGCTAGCTCATACTCGAGTGCATGCCATGTATTGGCTACAATTCGTCGAGCTTCTCAATAAATATAAACATGGCCACGAGCAGATAACCGAATCGAAATGAGGGCATCAAATCCGATTAGCTGGACGGAACATATATTCTATGCAAAACGCTGGGCCTAAGCTCCCATGCACACACACGCATCATGCGCCCCATGATTAAAAAGGAGGCATGCCATCCATGCACCGCCTCATCATTTGAATTTCAGCTACGATGCCATTGCCATGCGCCACATGCCACGAACCGGATTTGCGCCCACAGGTTTTGCACCCACGGGTTCGCGATTAAACAAATTGTGCGACTTGTGGAAAGAGATGTGGCCGCCAAATTAAAATTAAATGCGGTGCAGGGGCCAGTGGGTGCGATTGACCCCGCTTAAACAACGTGCCTAGAGATCCCAAATTGCTTAGCGTGATCCAGTATTAAACTCCCACTGTGGACTTCATATAATCAACCAGTAGTTGATTTAAATCAATATGTGTGTGTGTGTTTGGTTAACCAATTAGCAAGTCCACAGTCTGTGCAATACTTTTGAGTTGTTTTTGGCTATGTGGATGCTGGAAATATCAAGGACGTGCACTTGCGAATTAGTATATCGTTGAAGATAATGCTATTGAAACTTCTGGAACGCCCCGTATTAATTTGGTTTCCAGCTGATGCGCTGTGAGATTCTTGTAGGAAATTAATCGGCTTGGAGATTGTTTTGTTTGTCTATTCGCAGGTGGGCCGTGGGCGCTGGGTACAGTGCACAAACTAGATCGGGTGGCGCATGGGTGGCCAAAACGTTGTGAACAACTCCTGGGCACACACACAAGAGTATTATACGTAGCCTCATCTGATCTTCTATAGTCCTCACATGCTCGTACTCCTGCTCCATGAGCCCAATAAGAAACTACAAATGATGGATACTTCTTGATATGTATAAAGCATATGTGTGGAACGGTCTAGCACGAACCGCCAAATTATTCCAGAAAATGACAATAACCGATTTCTATACGGAAAGGTATACAATGTACATGTCCACATCGTTTTCTTCTGGAATCAATAATGAGATCTTGAAAATTTCGAGGGGTCACACCCACATGTATGCGTGTGGGGTGCTCCACAGATGCCATGTTTATTCATGCCTCCTAGCATACGGTGTCGTTTTTTTAATGCTGGTTTTTTGGCCACATATGATGACACTTGTCGAGCTAGAGGGAGCCCATTTGAGGTCGCACACAATTCATATGTACTAGTATACCAGTTGCAGGGCAACCTAGTTGATTTCGAGCAAGCTGGCCTAGGCTCAACTCAGCTTATAATAACATTCGAGCGGGTTCAAATCGATTTTTGTGGATCTTGAATTAATTTCAAGGTAAATAAGACGATAAAAATTCTATAGCGTAAGACCATTTTACAAGCTAGATACGCCGCTACAACAACATAGGAAAACATAAGATGTTGAACAAGATATTTAGCACACGACCACCTACCATACTAAGGCATAAATTTACTTCACATTTAATTAACTTTTCATGCTTGCTTGTAGATAAAATGGAAAAAAAATCATGTACTCTTAGATGATAACATAGATTATCGATTTTTATTTAATATTTAACCGAATCATGTAAAAAAATTCTGGTGCATCGAGCTATCGAGTTGAAATCGAGCGAGCTACTCTACTCTCATCTCAAGATCAACTCGTTTCCGATCAAACCATACAAACTGTTTATACTTCACTTAGTTTTTTCGAGTGAATATCAAGTCCGACCAAAAAATGAGTTGATCTTGAACAACTCACAAGCCCCGAGCTTTACTTGCATCCCTATATATCATATCATTCCGAGAACATATCTACATTGAATGTGACTTCAGGAGATAGGCATTTGACCCTCGACTCTGCTCATGAACCCCACGATTCCATCCCTCCCACCGTCCCCGGTAGATGCCGTTGGGCGGCCCTAGTGAGTGATTGCAACGACGGGGCGCGGGGTGGGAGGTAGTCATTCTGTTTCTTGTTTCCTCTTCCCATCATGTTTTATCCCTCCCCCACATTGCTCACAATTTTTCTTAGTCGACATCCTCCCCCATCGACGCCATCGCTCGTTGGTTTCCTAGTCATCTGTGGCGGTTGGTGTTGGGGAACGTAGTAATTTCAAAAAAAATCCTACGTACACGCAAGATCATGGTGATGCATAGCAACGAGAGGGGAGAGTGTTGTCTACGTACCCTCGTAGACCGGAAGCGGAAGCGTTAGCACAACGCGGTTGATGTAGTCGTACGTCTTCACGGCCCGGCCGATCAAGCACCGAAACTACGACACCTCCGAGTTCTAGCACACGTTCAGCTCGATGACGATCCCCGGACTTCGATCCAGCAAAGTGTCGGGGAAGAGTTCCGTCAGCACGACGGCGTGGTGACGATCTTGATATTCTACCGTCGCAGGGCTTCGCCTAAACACCGCTACAATATTATCGAGGATTATGGTGGAGGGGGCACCGCACACAGCTAAGAGAATGATCACGAAGATCAACTTGTGTGTCTAGAGGTGCCCCCCTGCCCCTGTATATAAAGGAGCAAGGGGGAAGGCCGGCCGGCCCTTGAGGCGCGCCAAGGAGGGGGGAGTCCTCCTCCTAGTAGGAGTAGGACTCCCCTTTTCTAGTCCAACTAGGAAGAGGGAAGGGGGAAGGAAAGAGAGGGAGAGGGAGAGGGAAAGAGGGGCCGCGCCCCCCTCCCCTAGTCCAGTTCGGACTCCCCATGGGAGGGGGCGCGCCACCTCCTGGGCTGCTACCCTCTCTCTCCCCTCAGGCCCACTAAGGCCTAATACTTTCTCGGGGGGTTCCGGTAACCCTTCCGGCACTCCGGTTTTCTCCGAAATCACCCGAAACACTTCCTGTGTCCGAATATAGCCGTCCAATATATCGATATTTATGTCTCGACCATTTCAAGACTCCTTGTCATGTCCGTGATCATATCCGGAACTCCGAACAACCTTCGGTACATCAAAATATATAAACTCATAATGAAACTGTCATCGTGACTTTAAGCGTGCGGACCCTACGGGTTCGAGAACAATGTAGACATGACCGAGACACGTCTCCGGTCAATAACCAATAGCGGAACCTGGATGCTCGTATTGGCTCCCACATATTCTACGAAGATCTTTTATCGGTCAGACCGCATAACAACATACGTTGTTCCCTTTGTCATCGGTATGTTACTTGCCCGAGATTTGATCGTCCGTATCTCAATACCTAGTTCAATCTTGTTACCGGCAAGTCTCTTTACTCGTTCCGTAATACATCATCCCGCAACTAACTTATTAGTTGCAATGCTTGCAAGGCTTATGTGATGTGCATTACCGAGAGGGCCCAGAGATACCTCTCCGACAATCGGAGTGACAAATCCTAATCTCGAAATACGCCAACCCAACAAGTACCTTTGGAGACACCTGTAGAGCACATTTATAATCACCCAGTTACGTTGTGACGTTTGGTAGCACACAAAGTGTTCCTCCGGTAAACGGGAGTTGCATAATCTCATAGTCATAGGAACATGTATAAGTCATGAAGAAAGCAATAGCAACAAACTAAACGATCAAGTGCTAAGCTAACGAAATGGGTCAAGTCAATCACATCATTCTCCTAATGATGTGATCCCGTTAATCAAATGACAACTCATGTCTATGGTTAGGAAACATAACCATCTTTGATCAATGAGCTAGTCAAGTAGAGGCATACTAGTGACACTCTGTTTGTCTATGTATTCACACATGTATTATGTTTCCGGTTAATACAATTTTAGCATGAATAATAAACATTTACCATGATATAAAGAAATAAATAATAACTTTATTATTGCCTCTAGGGCACATTTCCTTCAGTCTCCCACTTGCACTAAAGTCAATAATCTAGATTACACAGTAATGATTCTAACACCCATGGAGCCTTGGTGCTGATCATGTTTTGCTCGTGGAAGAGGCTTAGTCAGCGGGTCTGCAACATTCAGATCCGTATGTATCTTGCAAATTTCTATGTCTCCCACTTGGACTAAATTCCGAATGGAATTGAAGCGTCTCTTGATGTGCTTGGTTCTCTTGTGAAATTTGAATTCCTTTGCCAAGGCAATTGCACCAGTATTGTCATAAAAGATTTTCATTGGACCCGATGCACTAGGTATGACACCTAAATCGGATATGAACTCCTTCATCCAGACTCCTTCATTTGCTGCTTCCAAAGCAGCTATGTACTCTGCTTCACATGTAGATCCCGCCACGACGCTTTGTTTAGAACTGCACCAACCGACAGCTCCACCGTTCAGTAAAAACACGTATCCGGTTTGCGATTTAGAATCGTCCGGATCAGTGTCAAAGCTTGCATCAACGTAACCATTTACTATGAGCTCTTTGTCACCTCCATATATGAGAAACATATCCTTAGTCCTTTTCAGGTATTTCAGGATGTTCTTGACCGCTGTCCAGTGATCCACTCCTGGTTTACTTTGGTACCTCCCTACTAGACTTATAGCAAGGCACACATCAGGTCTGGTACACAGCATTGCATACATGATAGAGCCTATGGCTGAAGCATAGGGAACATCTTTCATTTTCTCTCTATCTTCTGCGGTGGTCGGACATTGAGTCTTACTCAATTTCACACCTTGTAACACAGGCAAGAACCCTTTCTTTGCTTGATCCATTTTGAACTTCTTCAAAACCTTGTCAAGGTATGTGCTTTGTGAAAGTCCAATTAAGCGTCTTGATCTATCTCTATAGATCTTAATGCCCAATATGTAAGCAGCTTCACTGATGTCTTTCATTGAAAAACTCTTATTCAAGTATCCCTTTATGCTATTCAGAAATTCTATATCATTTCCAATCAATAATATGTCATCCACATATAATATCAGAAATGCTACAGAGCTCCCACTCACTTTCTTGTAAATACAGGCTTCTCCAAAAGTCTGTACAAAACCAAATGCTTTGATCACACTATCAAAGCGTTTATTCCAACTCTAAGAGGTTTGCACCAGTCCATAAATGGATCGCTGGAGCTTGCACACTTTGTTAGCTCCCTTTGGATCGACAAAACCTTCTAGTTTGCATCATATACAACTCTTCTTCCAGAAATCCATTCAGGAATGCAGTTTTGACATCCATTTGCCAAATTTCATAATCATAAAATGCGGCAATTGCTAACATGATTCGGACAGACTTAAGCATCGCTACGGGTGAGAAGGTCTCATCGTAGTCAATCCCTTGAACTTGTCGAAAACCTTTTGCAACAAGTCGAGCCTTATAGACAGTAACATTACCGTCAGCGTCAGTCTTCTTCTTGAAGATCCATTTATTCTCAATTGCTTGCCGATCAACGGGCAACTCAACCAAAGTCCACACTTTGTTCTCATACATGGATCCCATCTCAGATTTCATGGCTTATAGCCATTTTGCGGAATCTGGGCTCACCATCGCTTCTTCATAGTTCGTAGGTTCATCATGATCTAGTAGCATGACTTCCAGAATAGGATTACCGTACCACTCTGGTGCGGATCTTACTCTGGTTGATCTACGAGGTTCGGTAGTAACTTGATCTGAAGTTTCATGATCATTATCATTAGCTTCCTCACTAATTGGTGTAGGTGTCACAGAAACCGGTTTCTATGATGAACTACTTTCCAATAAGGGAGTAGATACAGTTACCTCATCAAGTTCTACTTTTCTCCCACTCATTTCTTTCGAGAGAAACTCCTTCTGTAGAAAAACTCCGAATTTAGCAACAAAAGTGAGTTGCGAAACTATTCCGCATTGTTTCAAATGTAGACCAAACTCGTAACTCAAATATTCTCCTCCACGATCAGATCGTAGAAACTTTATTTTCTTGTTAGGATGATTTTCAGCTTCACTCTGAAATTCTTTGAACTTTTCAAATGTTTCAGACTTATGTTTTATTAAGTAGATATACCCATATATGCTTAAATCATCTGTGAAGGTGAGAAAATAACGATATCCGCCACGAGCCTCAACATTCATTGGACCACATACATCTGTATGTATGATTTCCAACAAATCCGTTGCTCTCTCCATAGTACCGGAGAACGGTGTTTTAGTCATCTTACCCATGAGGCACGGTTCGCAAGCACCAAGTGATTCGTAATCAAGTGGTTTCAAAAGTCCATCAGTATGGAGTTTCTTCATGCGCTTTATACCGATATGACCTAAACGGCAGTGCCACAAATAAGTTGCACTATCATTATTAACTCTACATCTTTTGATTTTAACATTATGAATATGTGTATCACTACTATCGAGATTCATCAAAAATAGACCACTCTTCAAGGATGCATGACCATAAAAGATATTACTCATATAAATAGAACAACCATTATTCTCTGATTTAAATGAATAACCGTCTCGCATCAAACAAGATCCAGATATAATGTTCATGCTCAATGCTGGCACCAAATAACAATTATTTAGGTCTAATACTAATCCCGAAGGTAGATGTAGAGGTAGCGTGCCGACCGCGATCACATCGACTTTGGAACCATTTCCCACGCGCATCGTCACCTCGTCCTTAGCCAATCTTCACTTGATCTGTAGCCCCTGTTTCGAGTTGCAAATGTTAGCAACAGAACCAGTATCAAATACCCAGGTGCTACTGCGAGCATTAGTAAGGTACACGTCAATAACATGTATATCACATATACCTTTGTTCACTTTGCCATCCTTCTTATCCGCCAAATGCTTGGGGCAGTTCCGCTTCCAGTGACCAGTCTGCTTGCAGTAGAAGCACTCAGTTTCAGGCTTAGATCCAGACTTGGGTTTCTTCTCCTGAGCAGCAACTTGTTTGCTGTTCTTTTTGAAGTTCCCTTTCTTCTTCCCTTTGCCATTTTTCTTGAATCTGGTAGTCTTATTGACCATCAACACTTGATGCTCCTTCTTGATTTCTACCTCCGCGGCTTTTAGCATTGCGAAGAGCTCAGGAATAGTCTTATTCATCCCTTGCATATTATAGTTCATCACGAAGCTTTTGTAGCTTGGTGGCAGTGATTGAAGAACTCTGTCAATGACACTATCAACAGGAAGATTAACCCCCAGTTGAGTCAAGTGATTATGATACCCAGACATTTTGAGTATATGTTCACTGACAGGACTATTCTCCTCCATCTTGCAGCTATAGAACTTATTAGAGACTTCATATCTCTCAATCCGGACATTTGCTTGAAATATTAACTTCAACTCCTAGAACATCTCATATGCTCCATGACGTTCAAAACGTCGTTGAAGACCCGGTTCTAAGCCATAAAGCATGGCACACTGAACTATCGAGTAGTCATCAGCTTTGCTCTGCCAGACGTTCATAACATCTGGTGTTGCTCCTGCAACAGGCTTGGCACTTAGCGGTGCTTCCAGGACGTAATTCTTCTGTGCAGCAATGAGGATAATCTTCAAGTTACGGACCCAGTCTGTGTAATTGCTACCATCATCTTTCAACTTTGCTTTCTCAAGGAACGCATTAAAATTCAACGGAACAACAGCACGAGCCATCTATCTACAATCAAACATAGACAAGCAAGATACTATCAGGTACTAAGTTCATGATAAATTTAAGTTCAATTAATCATATTACTTAAGAACTCCCACTTAGAAAGATATCCCTCTAATCCTCTAAGTGATCACGTGATCCAAATCAACTAAACCATGTCCGATCATCACGTGAGATGGAGTAGTATCAATGGTGAACATCAATATGTTGATCATATCTACTATATGATTCACGCTCGACCTTTCGGTCTCCGTGTTCCGAGGCCATATCTGTTATATGCTAGGCTCGTCAAGTTAAACCTGAGTATTCCGCATGTGCAACTATTTTGCACCCATTGTATTTGAACGTAGAGCCTATCACACCCGATCATCACGTGGTGTCTCAGCACGAAGAACTTTCGCAACGGTGCATACTCAGGGAGAACACTTATACTTTGATAATTTAGTGAGGGATCATCTTATAATGCTACCATCAATCAAAGCAAGATAAGATGCATAAAAGATAAACATCACATGCAATCAATATAAGTGATGCGATATGGCCATCATCATCTTGTACTTGTGATCTCCATCTCCGAAGTACCGTCATGATCACCATCGTCACCGGCGCGACACCTTGATCTCCATCGTAGCATCGTTGTCGTCTCGCCAATCTTATGCTTCCACGACTATCGCTACCGCTTAGTGATAAAGTAAAGCATTACAGCGCGATTGCACTGCATACAATAAAGCGACAACCATATGGCTCCTGCCAGTTGCCGATAACTCGGTTACAAAACATGATCATCTCATACAATAAAATTTAGCATCATGTCTTGACTATATCACATCACAACATGCCCTGCAAAAACAAGTTAGACGTCCTCTACTTTGTTGTTGCAAGTTTTACGTGGCTGCTACGGGCTTAGCAAGAACCGTTCTTACCTACGCATCAAAACCACAACGAGAGTTTGTCAAGTTGGTGCTGTTTTAACCTTCGCAAGGACCGGGCGTAGCCACACTCGATTCAACTAAAGTTGGAGTAACTGACACCCTCCAGCCACCTGTGTGCAAAGCACGTCGGTAGAACCAGTCTCGCATAAGCGTACGCGTAATGTCGGTCCGGGCCGCTTCATCCAACAATACCGCCGAACCAAAGCATGACATGCTGGTAAGCAATATGACTTATATCGCCCACAACTCACTTGTGTTCTACTCGTGCACAACATCAACGCATAAAACCTAGGCTCGGATGCCACTGTTGGGGAACGTAGTAATTTCAAAAAAATTCCTACGTACACGCAAGATCATGGTGATGCATAGCAACGAGAGGGGAGAGTGTTGTCTACGTACCCTCGTAGATCGGAAGTGGAAGCGTTAGCACAACGCGGTTGATGTAGTCATACGTCTTCACGGCCCAACCGATCAAGCACCGAAACTACGACACCTCCGAGTTCTAGCACACGTTCAGCTCGATGACGATCCCCGGACTCCGATCCAGCAAAGTGTCGGGGAAGAGTTCCGTCAGCACGACGGCGTGGTGACGATCTTGATGTTCTACCGTCGCAGGGCTTCGCCTAAGCACCGCTACAATATTATCGAGGATTATGGTGGAGGGGGGCACCGCACACGGCTAAGAGAATGATCACGAAGATCAACTTGTGTGTCTAGAGGTGCCCCCCTGCCCCTGTATATAAAGGATCAAGGGGGGAGGCCGGCCGGCCCTTGAGGCGCGCCAAGGAGGGGGGAGTCCTCCTCCTAGTAGGAGTAGGACTCCCCTTTTCTAGTCCAACTAGGAAGAGGGAAGGGGGAAGGAAAGAGAGGGAGAGGGAGAGGGAAAGAGGGGCCGCGCCCCCTCCCCTAGTCCAATTCGGACTCCCCATGGGAGGGGGCGCGCCACCTCCTGGGCTGCTGCCCTCTCTCTCCCCTCAGGCCCACTAAGGCCCAATACTTCCCCGGGGGGTTCCGGTAACCCTTCCGGCACTCCGGTTTTCTCCGAAATCACCCGAAACACTTCTGGTGTCCGAATATAGCCGTCCAATATATCGATATTTATGTCTCGACCATTTCGAGACTCCTCGTCTTGTCCGTGATCATATCCGGGACTCCGAAAAACCTTCGGTACATCAAAATATATAAACTCATAATGAAACTATCATCGTGACTTTAAGTGTGCGGACCCTACGGGTTCGAGAACAATGTAGACATGACCGAGACACGTCTCCGGTCAATAACCAATAGCGGAACCTAGATGCTCATATTGGCTCCCACATATTCTACGAAGATCTTTTATCGGTCAGACCGCATAACAACATACGTTTTTCCCTTTGTCATCGGTATGTTACTTGCCCGAGATTTGATCGTCCGTATCTCAATACCTAGTTCAATCTTGTTACCGGCAAGTCTCTTTACTCGTTTTGTAATACATCATCCCGCAACTAACTTATTAGTTGCAATGCTTGCAAGGCTTATGTGATGTGCATTACCGAGAGGGCCCAGAGATACCTCTCCGACAATCGGAGTGACAAATCCTAATCTCGAAATACGCCAACCCAACAAGTACCTTTGGAGACACCTGTAGAGCACATTTATAATCACCCAGTTACGTTGTGACGTTTGATAGCACACAAAGTGTTCCTCGGGTAAACGGGAGTTGCATAATCTCATAGTCATAGGAACATGTATAAGTCATGAAGAAAGCAATAGCAACAAACTAAACGATCAAGTGCTAAGCTAACGAAATGGGTCAAGTCAATCACATCATTCTCCTAATGATGTGATCCCGTTAATCAAATGACAACTCATGTCTATGGTTAGGAAACATAACCATCTTTGATCAACGAGCTAGTTAAGTAGAGGCATACTAGTGACACTCTGTTTGTCTATGTATTCACACATGTATTATGTTTCCGGTTAATACAATTTTAGCATGAATAATAAACATTTACCATGATATAAGGAAATAAATAATAACTTTATTATTGCCTCTAGGGCATATTTCCTTCAGTTGGTTGCGTCGTCGCTAAGCCTAGTTTGGTCACTGTGACTGTGCTTTGGATGGGCTTCGGCTCATGGTTGTTCACTCGCACAACGGTTGTTTCTCTGGGTCGTCCAGGAGAGCCTCCCAATCCTTGCCCTCCCCGATGTGTCGCTCGCCCCCACTCACTCGTTATCTGCCATATTTGGTAGTAGTTCCACTGGATATAGCCCATCCATCTCATGTCGGCTCGTCTACAGCCAGTCGGAGCACTTGGTCATTGGTCGTGTTCTAGCTTGTAGCCATGTGCTTGTTGGTTGTGGAACTTGTTGTAGGCTTCGTCCTTGGTCCTCCTGTGCACCCTCCTCCCCATCACCTCGACTGGTGCATGTTCCCACATATGGCATTCCCTCTGCGACCTATGTGTGGACAGGTTCGGCTGCTTCGGGTTGGTGGCCTCGTTGCTCGGGATGTTGCGTCTATGATCATGCAAGTGGTGCAGTCTCAAGGTTGGTGGTACATTCGTCCCAACAGTGTCGTGCTTCTGCCATTGCAGTCGTAGTCACCATGTTGTTGACATTGGGGCTATGTTGTAGTTGACTATGTTATGGTTGTTGGAGCAGATGATTCTTGCTTTTATGGCTTGTGTTGTATATTTTCGTTCTAGCCTAGGCCGGGGTTGGTCATCTTCGAGTCGTGGATCGCCGACTATTAGATCAACTCTCCTTAGTCATTTAAGTTTTTCTCCAGTTGTGTTTGTTCTGCTTGTATGGGTCATGCCTTTCTTTAGCGTTGTATCATCTTCTTTCTCGAAGAATTGACATGCAACTCTCGTGTATGGTTTAGAAGGAAAAAAACTGCATCATACACGCTTCCATGCCAAAATCATAGTGTTTGACCCTTTTTGATATTTAGCACGAAATGACTTTTACTAAAAACTTTCACCCGATCTGACCATTAGAAACGCCCAACATTCTGACGTTGAAATTGCACTATGCAACGTAAGGGGCAATGGTGTTGCCCCGAGCTGCCCCGTACTAGCACCAGTCACCATTGTAGTGGGGGCAGCGATTGAGACTATGGCATTGCCCAAGGGTGCAACGTCGGAAACTTTGGCGTTTTTCGGTACAGCAACAACGCCGTGACTTGCATCTTGCAAAAAAGGGTCATATCATTGCTAAAGTTTTTAGCAGGGGTTTTTTTGCGCCAAGTTTAGTCCAAAGGGTCAAAAATAGTGATTTTGGCCGTGCTTACATGCCAAGGCAGCATAACAAACTAGTCATCGATCAAAAAAAATAATGAATTAATCAACCTTTACAAAAACCGATAAACAAAATTGGCAAATCCAGATGTAGCAGACAATTCTTAAATATATGCATAGCACACTATATCGAGAACATATCTACGTCACACGGTGCTTGAGTCTTAACTGAAACTCCTTAACCAGAGCCCGAAAGAGATTTAACTCCTTTCGCCAAAAAAAAAGGAAGAGATTTAACTCCAATCATTTTGGCTACTAGACGTCGACATACCGGCCGCGCGTGGCATGTGAACCCTGCGTGCACAGTACACCCAGCCGCACCGAGACGGACGGGGCGTTGCGGTGTGGCGCATCCGGGGCGTACGATGGATCGGAACTGCGGTTGGGCCATCGCGTACGCGTGTGGTTGCGCCCCCGTCGTCCTGCGCGCACCCGATGGATGGATCAGCGCTGAGACATATCCACAGATTCCAGCGTGACAGCAGCCGCCGGTACGGGTCGATGGCCATGTGTTTGCGCTGCCTCGCCCAAGCCATGTGTCCATATCCGTCCACCCGTCGCTCGCCCTCCCCAATGATATCAGCATGGCGTGCCGGATTTATTAACGATCTCGTACAAGTGGGGCCTTTCTTCTTTTTTTATGTTTCCCGTTCAAACGAGTGGGGCTACGTGAAGTTGCGTCTTACGCGCGTGCTTGTGATATTCTTGAAAGTCACGTTTTTTAAATCATTTTCTCGACTTTTCAGTGTATTTGGCAAATTGGCATTGCATGCTTTTCAAAAGTATTGGCGCGTACTGTTTCTCTCACCAAGAACAAACTGCACGATACGATTTTTTTTCCGGATACTCGATGCTTAGCACTAATTGCTCTAGGATTGTTAGTACAACTCGGTCGTGATAAATTGATGCTCTAGGAGTAGCGGTTGAGCATTTATTAGGGAATCATGACTGACAAATCGAGATCTCCTCGAGGTTAACACCCGTGGTACAATGCGCCAGCGATGTTCACGTGGTAGATAGAAAAGGGAAAACAAAACCTGCCAGTCTGACAGCGGCCTCTCACCGGACGGGCCCACCACGCTCCCGGACGGTACGGCGCCACGTGACGGTCACTGAGCCATGTCTTCCCATATCAGGCAAGGTACTCTGTTTCTGATATAGGACTACATACTTTAATCATTTTCCTTTATTCCATTATTATAAGAACGCATCTGTATAAGTTTTTTTTCCTCTCTCGCGAGCTAGGCAGCTTTGCTTGCTTACCACGTTTTTTAAGAAGACAAGCTTTGCTTGCCCATACGTGCCACAGTGACAGTACCGAGGAATAACTTGTTACGTAGGGGCTGTTTGGTTCTAGATCTAACATTATGGCATTTTATCATACATTTTTGCCAAACTTGTCTAAGGTTAGTTTATGAAAACGAGAGCCGCAAGTTGGCAAGTCTAAATGAATCTTGCTACATCTTTTGTATGTATGCCATGTGGGGTTTAAGTATGGCTTGCCTAAGGTATGGCTTGAACCAAGCACTCATCTAAGTTGGTCAAACTTGCCTAACCTTAGGTGTGGCAATCTTTGACAAAGTTAGTCACAAACCAAACAACCACGTAGTGTTTGCTCCTGCGTGTCCCTGTTCGTCCAGAGGTCCTAAGAGCATCTCCAGCCGCGCACCCAACAGGCCCCCAGGTGACTTTTTACCCACATGCGCCGAAAAAAAGCCCAGTCGCGCCCCTAAGACACCAAAATCCGCCGACTTGGCCGTTTTTGGGCCCGGCGATCGCAGGCCGAACCCGGTGCACTGGGGGCACTCGGGTTCCGACACAAGGGAAAAGCACGCCTGGCCCACACCATCGAGCGAAAAGTCAAGCCAATCATCGAGATTCGCCTCCCACCCCCCGCGTGCTCGGCTGCCACCTTGCCAATCCCGGCCCCACCCACCACCGCTAGATAGGCCGCTCCCCACCGAAAAAAGAGAAGAGGTTTCGCTGCGACAGCCTCTCCACCGTCGCCCGGGCGATTTTTCCGGCGTTCTGGCCGCGTAGGGGCAGATTACCGGCGGGTGTGCGCCCACCATGCCCGCAAGGTGTTCAACGATTTGCCTGCTCGGCAATGGACTCGGACGACGAGGAGGCGCTCGCCGCGCTGCTGGAGGAGGAAGCCGATGCCGACGTCCAGGAAGAGAAACATCTCATGGTCCTCGCTTGTGATAGCCTGGCTTACTAGGGATGCTAGACTACTCATATAAATAAGGAATTCCTTCTTTTTCGGAGGCCCGTTCGGATAGAACTCCAAAGTTAAGCGTGCTCAGCTTGGAGTAATTTCAGAATGGGCAGCCGACCGAGAAGTTGCTCTCGGATGCGCATGTGTGAGGACAAAGTGCACAAAAAAGACTAGTATTGATTTGTGGGGCCAGTCTAGATCCCGCCAGGAGTAACGACCACCGGCGGGTGTGTCCGAGGCGTTACAAGTTGGTATCAGAGCCGACTCTCGCAGTTACACGGATGTTTGCGGACAGGTGTGCGGTCATGTTGTGCATGATGTTTGTGACCCGTCGTGGCACACGACATGGCACATGTGCCAGACTGGAAGCGCAGATGTTTGTGCCAAGAGGGAACGTTCCTGTGGCCCGACGAGGACGTCGGTTCCTCTGAGTGGGGGTGTATGTGATAGCCTGGCTTACTAGGGATGATAGACTACTCATATCAATAAGGAATTCCTTCTTTTCTGAAGGCCCATTCAGACAAAACTCCAAAGTTAAGCGTGCTCAACTCGGAGTAACTTCAGGATGGGTGACCAACCGGGAAGTTGCTTCCGGGTGCGCATGAGTGAGGACAAAGTGCGCAGAAAAGACTAGTATTGATCTGTAGGGCCAGTCTAGATCCCGCTAGGAGTAACGACCACCGGCGGGTGGTGTGTCCGGGGCGTTACATCGCCGCCCTCGCTGTCCTGCTCGCTAGCAATGAAAAGCCGCGGCGAGGTGGCTCGGCACCGGGGCAGATGAAAGCAAAGAACCAACATCGTTTGGAAGGCTACTGCATGCTCTACTCCGACTACTTTGCCGACGCTCCACTGCACGGCGGCAAAGTATTTCGGCGCCATTATCGGATGAGCCGAAAGCTTTTCCTCAGGATTATGAATTCCATCTGGGAGTTCGACAACTACTTCAAGTGTAAGAAGGATTGCATTGACAAACTTGGATTCACCTCAATCCAGACATGCACGACAGCGATAAGGATGTTTGCATACGTAGCTCCCGGTGATTCACTCGACGACTATGGGTGCATGGCTGAGTCCACCACCATTGAGTGTTTCTACAAGTTCTGCGGGGCAGTGGTGGCAGTGTTTGGACCGCAATACTTACGAACACCCAATGCAGAAGACACTGCTTGGACCTAGCACAGAATGCAGTAAGAGAATTTCCGGGGATGCTTGGAAGCATCGACTGCATGCATTGGAAATGAAAGAACTGCCCATTTTCTTGGCAGGGGATGTACAAAGGCACCAAAGGCGGTTGCAGTGTGATATTTGAGGCGGTGGCCACACAGGACCTCTGGATTTAGCACTCCTTCTTTGGTATGCCAGGAACTCACAATGACATCAACGTGCTGCAGTGCTCCCTTGTCTTTGCCAAGCTTGTTGAAGGTCATTCTCCTCCGGTGATTCAATGGGTGGCACTACAACAAGGGGGTACTACCTAGATGATGGCATCTATTCAAGATGGTCGACATTTGTGAAGACTATCTCAAACGTTGTATCAGGAGGCAAGAAGTCCCACTTTGCCAAGGTTCAGGAGGCTGGCAGGAAGGATGTCGAGCAGGCATTTGGTGTGCTCCAATCTTGATTTGCTGTTGTCCGGTACCCTGCTCAGACCTGGTCGAAAGATCAAATGTGGGAGATCATGACTTGTTGTGTCATCTTGCACAATATGATCATTGAGAGCGAGCAGGAAGAGCTAGTGTTTGACACTGAACCATACTACAGGCAGGGTCCTCTTGCCGAAGTTGATCACCAGCTGCCGGCAACCTGGGCTGCCTACTGCTACCTCTTGAGCACTGCGTTGGATTTCCTTGAAGAGGAAAGGATGATGCAGCAAACTAGCGTAAGTATTTCCCTCAATTTTTGAGAACAAGGTATCAATTCAGTAGGAGGCTGCGCGCGAAGTCCCTAGTACCTGCACAAAACAAATAACTTCTCACAACCAACGTGATAAGGGGTTGTCAATCCCTTCACGGCCACTTACGAGAGTGAGATCTGATAGATATGATAAGATAATTTTTTTGTTATTTTTGTGATAAAGATGCAAAGTAAAATAAAAGCAAAGTAGAAAGCAAAGGAAATAACTAAGTGTTGGAAGATTAATATGATGAAGATAGACCCGGGGCCATAGGTTTCACTAGTGGCTTCTCTCAAGAGTATAAGTATTTTACGATGGGTGAACGAATTACTGTTGAGCAATTGACAGAATTGAGCATAGTTATGAGAATATCTAGGTATGATCATGTATATAGGCATCACGTCCGAGACAAGTAGACTGACTCCTGCCTGCATCTACTACTATTACTCCACTCATCGACCGCTATCCAGCATGCATCTAGAGTATTAAGTTCATGAAAACGAAGCAACGCCTTAAGCAAGATGACATGATGTAGAGGGATAAATTCATGCAATATGATAAAAAACCCATCTTGTTATCCTCGATGGCAACAATACAATACGTGCCTTGCTGCCCCTACTGTCACTGGGAAAGGACACCGCAAGATTAAACCCAAATCTAAGCACTTCTCCCATTGCAAGAAAGATCAATCTAGTAGGCCAAACCAAACCGATAATTCGAAAAGACTTGCAAAGATAACCAATCATACATAAAAGAATTCAGAGAAGATTCAAATATTGTTCATAGATAATCTTGATCATAAACCCACAATTCATCGGTCTCAACAAACACACCGCAAAAAGAAGATTACATCGAATAGATCTCCACAAGAGAGGGTGAGAACATTGTATTGAGATTCAAAAAGAGAGAAGAAGCCATCTAGCTAATAACTATGGACCCGAAGGTCTGAGGTAAACTACTCACACTTCATTGGAGAGGCTATGGTGTTGATGTAGAAGCCCTCCGTGATCGATGCCCCCTCCGGCGGAGCTCCGGAACAGGCCCCAAGATGGGATCTCGTGGATACAGAAAGTTACGACGGTGGAATTAGGGTTTTGGCTCCGTATTTGATCATTTGGGGGTACGTTGGTATATATAGGAGGAAGAAGTACGTCGGTGGAGCAACAGGGGCCCACGAGGGTGGAGGGCGCGCCAGGGGGTAGGCGCGCCCATACCTCGTGGCCTTCCTATTGGTTGCTTGACGTAGGGTCCAAGTCTCCTGGGTCTTGTTCAGTGAGAAAATCACGTTCCCGAAGGTTTCATTCCGTTTTGGACTCCGTTTGATATTCCTTTTCTTCGAAACCCTAAAATAGGCAAAAACAACAATTCTGGGCTGGGCCTCTGGTTAATAGGTTAGTCCCAAAAATAATATAAAAGTGGATAATAAAGCCCAATAATGTCCAAAACAGTAGATAATATAGCATGGAGCAATAAAAAATTATAGATACGTTGGAGACGTATCAAGCATCCCCAAGCTTAATTCTTGCTCGTCCTCGAGTAGGTAAATGACAAAAACAAAATTTTTGATATGGAATGCTACTTGGCATAATTTTAATGTAATTCTTCTTAATTGTGGTATGAATATTCAGATCCGAAAGATTCAAGACAAAAGTTTAATATTGACATAAAAATAATAATACTTCAAGCATACTAACAAAGCAATCATGTCTTCTCAAAATAACATGGCAAAAGAAAGTTATCCCTACAAAATCATATAGTCTGGCTATGCTCTATATTCACCACACAAAATATTTAAATCATGCACAACCCCGATGACAAGCCAAGAAATTGTTTCATACTTTTGACATTCTCAAACTTTTTCAATCTTCACGCAATACATGAGCGTGAGCCATGGATATAGCACTATATGTGGAATAGAATTGTGGTTGTGGAGAAGACAAAAAGGAGGGAGAAGATAGTTTCACATCAACTAGGTGTATCAACGGGCTATGGAGATGCCCATCAATAGATAGCAATGTGAGTGAGTAGGGATTGCCATGTAACAGATGCACTAGAGCTATAAGTATATGAAATCTCAACAAAAAAAACTAAGTGGGTGTGCATCCAACTTGCTTGCTCATGAAGACCTAGGGCATTTTGAGGAAGCCCATCATTGGAATATACAAGCCAAGTTCTATAATGAAAAATTCCCACTAGTATATGAAGTGACGAAATGAGAGACTCTCTATTATGAAGATCATGGTGCTACTTTGAAGCACAAGTGTGGTAAAGGATAGTAACATTGTCCCTTCTCTCTTTTTCTCTCATTTTTTTATTTGGGCCTTTTCTCTTTTTTATGGCCTCTTTTCTTTCTTTCTTTTTTATTTTTCGTCCGGAGTATCATCCCGACTTGTGGGGGAATCATAGTCTCCATCATTCTTTCCTCACTGGGACAATGCTCTAATAATAATGATCATCACACTTTTATTTTCTTACAACTCAACAATTACAACTCGATACTTAGAACAAAATATGACTCTATATGAATGCCTCCAGTGGTGTACCGGGATATGCAATGAATCAAGAGTGACATGTATGAAAAAATTATGAATGGTGGCTTTGTCACAAATACGATGGCAACTACATGATCATGCTAAGCAATATGACAATGATGGAGTGTGTCATAATAAACGAAACGGTGGAAAGTTGCATGGCAATATATCTCGGAATGGCTATGGAAATGCCATAATAGGTAGGTATGGTGGCTGTTTTGAGGAAGGTATATGGTGGGTGTATGATACTGGCGAAAGGTGCGCGGTATTAGAGAGGCTAGCAATGGTGGAAGGAAGAGAAGTGCGTATAATCCATGGACTCAACATTAGTCATGAAAAACTCATATACTTATTGCAAAAATCTACAAGTTATCAAAGAAAAGTATTACGCGCATGCTCCTACGGGGATAGATTGGTAGAAAAATACCATCGCTCGTCACCGACCTCCACTCATAAGGAAGACAATCAAAAAATAAACCATGCTCCGACTTCATCACATAACGGTTCACCAAACGTGCATGCTACGGGAATCACAAACTTTAACACAAATATTTCTCAAATTCACAACTACTCAACTAGAACAACTTTAATATCACCATTTTCATATCTCAAAACAATTATCAAGCATCAAACTTCTCATAGCATTCAACACACTCATAAGAAAGTTTTTACTATTCTTGAATACCAAGCGTATTAGGATTATTTAAGCAAATTACCATGCTATTTAAGAATCTCAAAATAATCTAAGTGAAGCATGAGAGATCAATAGTTTATATAAAACAATTCCACCACCGTGCTCTAAAAAATATAAGTGAAGTACTATAGCAAAACTATATAACTCAAATGATATAAGCGAAGCACATAGAGTATTCTAACAAATTCCAAATCATGTATGGCTCTCTCAAAAGTTGTGTACATCAAGGATGATTGTGGTAAACTAAAAAGCAAAGACTCAAATCATACAAGATGCTCCAATCAAAACACATATCATGTGGTGAATAAAAATATAGCTTCAAGTAAAGTTACCGATAAAAGTAGACGAAAGAGGGGATGCCTTCCGGGGCATCCCCAAGCTTTGGCTTTTGGGTGTCCTTAGATTATCTTGGGGGTGCCATAGGAATTCCCAAGCTTAGGCTCTTGTCACTCCTTGTTCCATAATCCATCAAATCTTTACCCAAAACTTGAAAACTTCACAACACAAAACTTAAAGTAGAAAATCTCGTGAGCTCCGTTAGCGAAAGAAAACAAAATACCACTTCAAGATACTGTAATGAACTCATTCTTTATTTATATTGATGTTAAACCTACTGTATTAAAACTTCTCTATGGTTTATAAACTATTTTACTAGCCATAGATTCATCAAAATAAGCAAACAACACACGAAAAACAGAATCTATCAAAAACAGAACAGTCTATAATAATCTGTAGCTAGCGCAAGATCTGGAACACCAAAAATTGTAAAATAAATTGCTGGACGTGAGGAATTAATCTATTAATCATATTAAAAAATAATTAACTAAATAGCACTTTCCAAATAAAAATGGCAGCAGTTCTCGTGAGCGCTAAAGTTTCTATTTTTACAGCAAGATAACAAGACTTTCCCCAAGTCTTCCCAACGGTTCTACTTGGCACAAACACTAATTAAACACAAAAAACACAATCAAAATAGAGGCTAAGTAAATTATTTATTACTAAACAGGAGCAAAAAGTAAGGAATAAAAATAAAATTGGGTTGCCTCCCAACAAGCGCTATCGTTTAACGCCCCTAGCTAGGCATAAAAAGCAAGGATAGATCTAGGTATTGCCATCTTTGGTAGGCAATCCATACGCTCCCGGATGGTACGGCGCCACGTGACGGTCACTGAGCCATGTCTTCCCATATCAGGCAAGGTACTCTGTTTCTGATATAGGACTACATACTTTAATCATTTTCCTTTATTCCATTATTATAAGCACGCATCTGCATAAGTTTTTTTCCTCTCTCTCGCGAGCTAGGCAGCTTTGCTTGCTTACCCATACGTTTTTTAAGAAGACAAGCTTTGCTTGCCCATACGTGCCATAGGAACAGTATCATCTTCAGCCGCGCCCCTAACACGACCTCTCTCAGGTGATTTTTTAGCGTTGGCGGACAAAAATTGGCCCAGTCGCGTCCCAGGAGCCCGTTTTTCGCCGGGTTTTGGCCGAAATTGGGGCTAGCAGACTCAAGCTGAACCCGGCGTGCTGTGGGTGCTCGGAGCACCGGGGCGAGCGATTTTGGCGCGAACTAACCGCGGGCCTACCGCGTTAGCGACACTTGCCTCGTCGTCCTTACAACGCCTCGGTTTCCCGCGGGGAATCAATGCCAAGGCTGCCGCCGGTCAGCCTTCCATTGATTCTTCACAGACGGCATGATGACGCACCCCTCCCGCCACACGTACACACGGGGTCCGGCTATAAAAGCGACGCCTCCCTCTCGCCTCTGGCCACACCCCGCCGTGCTCTGCCTCTTTCCCCGTGCGCACCCGCCGCCGACGATCCTTCCCTCTCCCCAAGCCCAACATCGACGATGGGCGAGCGATTCCCTGACGACGGCCAACGGCTTCGGCCGCCGCTCGCTGCACGGGTGGGAGGCGTATCTTCTCTTCGAGGCGAACATCCCGGCGCCGCCTGACACGCGTGCAGGGCCGGGCGGGTGGAGGCTCAGCGCCGGTGGCGTCCCCATCCCCCGGTGCCCGACGTCAACGTGCGAGTCGATTACTTCGCCGACGAGGTCGACCGCGTGCGGGCGTCGCTGACGAAGGAGCAACGCGCCCTCCCACAGTATGCCAGCGAAAGCCATGAGGCGTGGGCGGCGTACTTCCAGCACCGGCAAGAGCGGCGACTGGCCTCCACCAACAGGTGCCGGTGATGGTGGCTTCAAGAACAGCAAGGGGCGCCGCCTGTGGTGGGGAGCCCCCAGCGCACGCTGCATGAGGTTCTCCAGCACCTCGAGGGCGGCAACGACCCGCCGCTGACATACCCTGCCGCGGCCGCCGCCCCGGTCCCCCGTCGGAGCGCCAGGCAATGGGTGTCCAGGAGGTTCGGCTCCTCCTCGTCCTCCCACTCCTCTTCCCATTCCTCCGGCTCACCGGCGGTGTTCGGCATCAAGGCCGAGCCCGCAGCGGAGACGCCGCTCGGCCGGTGCACCCGCAGCGCCGGCATCGTCATCGACGAGGGCGGCAGGCGTGCCTCCTCCTCGGCTCCTCCTCGCTACGTCAAACCGAAGACGGAGCCGGGGCTCGCAGTCATGAAGAAGGAGTCAGGGCTCGTCGGCGGCGTGAAGGAGGAGCTCGATGACGCGACAACCTTGAAGTGGGAGCGCGAAGATTGGGCGCAGACGAAGCTGGAGCGCCAGTGCCGCGCCTACGAGCAGTTTTCCGCTCGGTGTCGTGGCCGCGATGAGGGAGGCATCGTCGTCCTCGACGACGACAGTGAAGACGACGCGCCGCTGCCGCCGGTCCACCAGGGCGACGCCGGGTAGGGGTCCAGCAGGGGCGGTCACGTCAAGGAGGAGAAGGACAACAAGGACGACGACGGGGATGGCAGCGACGTCGGCGACTTCGCCGCGCTCAGCGCATTCTTCAGCCCATAGTTGTAGTGCGACCGTTATTTTACTAAACTTTGTTATGTAACATCATGTTCGCCGATCTTTGGCCGAATCTTTGTCCAATTTGCCAAACTTTAGCCGAATTCCTTTGTTTTTAAATGCCTTCTGGGGGCGACCCTGGGGCCAACGGCTGGGAATCCGAAAGCCCCCACGCCGATTTTTAGTGCCTGCTCGCCCCCAGGCGGTCTTTTTTACGCGCCCCCTAGGGGGGCAATGGCTGGAGATGCTCTTAGTGTTTGCTCTTGCGTGTCCCTGTTCATCAAGAGGTCCTAGTTTCCGTTCGCTCCACTTCAAGGCATGTGTGTGTTCCTATTACCGCTTCAACTCAAGCGTATGTTTCTGATTTGCTCACGGTGCAACCTAACATTAGAATTATCTGCTGGAACGTGCGTGGTCTCGACACGCCTACCCATCGTGACGCCCTTTGTGAGTCTAGAGCCACTATTGTGTGCGTTCAGTAAGCGAAGCTTGAGATTGTGGATGACACTATGATCTCGAGCATGCTTGGCCCCTCATTTGCTGCAAATTACTTCGTCCTTCCGGCCGTGGGCACAAGGGGTGGCATGATCATGGCAGTGTCGGATAATTACTTGAAGCTATCTGACTGCCAAGCCACGCCGGGCATGACCGCTGTAGTCACCATGCTCAGCGAAGGCATGGAATGGACGCTTGCATCCGTCTATGGCCCCTAGTGGGTATCCGACAAGATGATCTTCACCGACGAGCTGAGAGGCCTCAAGCCTTTGGTATGACCTTGCTAGCTCATCCTCGGTGATTTCGACCTCATGACCAAGGCATCAGACAAAAACAACCAAAGCGTCAACAGACGTCTGCTTGGCCACTTCCATGCAGCGCGGGGCCATCTGCAACTCAAAGAATTGATACTCTCAGGCCAAAAGTTCACTTGGTCAAACGCCCACGCATCCCCGGTTCTCACAAAGATTGATCATTTTTCCATTCGGATGAGCGGGATCTCTTATTTCCGAGTGCGCATCTGCGAGCCATCTCCTCTCATTACTCGGACCATGCCCCTCTCTTCCTGCAAGGCGATGCTGATGAGATATCGAGATCCTTCTTCAAGTTTGAGGAGTTCTGGTTACGCCTGTCGGGTTTCAAAGAGACCGTGATGGGGGTATGGAACAAGTCGGTTCAGGCCTCCGACCCTATTCAGCATATTCATATCAACTTGTGTCACGCGTCCAAGGCACTTAAGAAGTGGCAACATGCATGAGTGGGAGTCCTGAAGAGTCAGACTGGTATCACAAAGGAGGTGATCTAGCGGCTTGATCTTGCAGAGGAAAGTAGGCCTCTTTCCGATGCTGAGAGGGAGCTGCGACGCTCACTCAAATCCTCCTGCCTCAGCTTATTGTCTATCTAGAAAATCTAATTACACTAGCGCTCTCGCCTGATCTCCATTCGGCTTGAAGATGTTAACCCCAAGTTCTTCCGTGCAAGAGTTAATGGTCGTGGAGGAAAGAATTTCATTCAGATCGTTCAGGCAGACCAGGGAACCGTCATTACAAAGAAAGACAAAGATGACGTCCTTTTATCCCACTTCCAGGGGCGTCTGGGAATGCCGCGCATGCGGCGCTCCTGTCTGAATTGGAACAACCTTAGCATTGTCGTGCATGACCTGCCAAATTTGGGTGCCCCTTTTAACAAGACGAAGATCAAGGCAGCGGTTCTCTCGCTACCATTTGTCAAGGCCCGGGACTGGATGGGTTCATCGGTATGTTTTTTAAGACCTGCTAGGAGATCATAAAGCACAACATCGTCCTCGCCATCTTGCAGCTCTCGCACTTGAGGGAGGGACTGCGCCTCCCTCATCAACTCCGCCAACATCATCCTGCTTCCTAAGAAAGTTGACGCTGCAATAGTAGGGACTAGCGGCCAATTAGTTTGATCCACAGCCTCTCCAAGATCTTCTCCAAGCTGTTGGCCAACAGGCTTGACCCCATTCTGCCATCCTTGGTTTCCAACTGCTAGAGCTTTTGTTCACAAGCGATGCATTAATGGAAATTTCCTCCATGCCTAGAACCTCATCAAGGACTTTCATCGTAGAAACATTCTGAGTCCTCAAACTAGACATCTGGAAGGATTTTGATTCGGTCATCTGGAGCTATCTCTCGAGGTTTTGCAACACCTTGTTTTAGCCAACGTTGGAGAGATTGGATCTGCTTGTCCCTGGCCTCGTCCTCCTCTAGGATTCTTCTCAACGGAAGCCCGGGCCCTCCTTCAAGCATGGTTGTGGGCTGCGCTAGGGTGACCCCCTGTCGCCAATGGTGCTTATCCTGGCTCTGGACTCCCTGCAGCGGATTCTTCATTTGGCTTCATGACAAGGCATCCTAAAGCCCATTTGTTCGTGCATCGCTACCTGCAGAGTTTCCCTTTATGCGGGTGACGTTGGCATCTTTGCTAGCCCCGACAAGGAGGAGTTACGCGCTATTTCAACCATCTTCGCGGCCTTTGGCGATGCTAGTGGTCTCATCACTAATTTGGCAAAGACAGAGGTTTTCCCTATCAGATGCGGCAGCCTGGACATGCACGATGTGCTCTCCACCTTCCCCGCCAAGAATGCTGATACATCCATTTTGCATCATGTTTTTATGTTGATATTTGTTGCATTATGGACTGTTATTTCACTTTATGATACAATTCTTATGTTTTTCTCTCTTATTTTGCAAGTTTCACATGAAGAGGGAGATTGCCCGCCGCTGGAATTTTAGACTGGAAAAGGCTACATTGGAGGCACTTTTTCTAAACATCTCCAAATGATCTGAAAATTGTCGGAGACTTATTTTGAAATATATTAAAATTATTGGTTAAGAAATACTAGAGAGGGACCCACCAAGCAGCCACAAGCCTGGGGGCGCGTCCCCCAAGCTTGTGGCGCCCCTGACAGGCCTCTAGGGTCCATCTTCTCCTATATGATGCCATTTCCCCTAGAAAAAAATCAGAAGGAAGGTTTCGGGATGAAGCGCTGCCGTCTCAAGGCGGAACCTTCGCAGGAGCACTTTTGCTCTCCGGCGAAGAGATTCCGCCGGGGAAACTTCTCTCCGAGAGAGGGAAATCGAAGCCATCGTCATCACCAACGATCCTCTCATCGTGTGAGGGACAATCTTCAGCAACATCTTCACCAGCAGCATCTCATCTCAAACCCTAGTTCATCTCTTGTATTCAATCTTTGCCACAAAACATCTTCACCAACAACATTTGTTCTTGAGGACATGAGAGAAGTCTTGTCATAAGTAATCATATGAATTCGGTATTCACTCAATATTTTGATGATATATATGTTGTTGTTTCCCTTAGTGGTGTTATGTGAACGTCGACTACATGACACTTCACCATCTTTGGGCCTAAGGGAAATCATAGTGGAGTAGTTATTAGATGATGGGTTGCTAGAGTGACAGAAGCTTAAACCCTATTTTATGCGTTATTCCGTAAGGGGCCGATTTGGGTCCATATGTTTTGTGTTATGGTTAGATTTATCTTAATTCTTCTTTCGTAGTTACGGATGCTTGCGAGAGGGGGTAATCATAAGTGGGAGGCTTGTTCAAGTAAGAACAACACCCAAGCACTGGTCCAGCCACATATCAAATTATCAAAGTAACGAACGTGAATCAAACAAACATGATGAAAGCGACTAGATGAAATTCCCGTGTGTTCTCAAGAACGCTTTGCTTACTATAAGATACCATTCTGGCTTGTCATTTGCTACAAAAAGGATTGGTCTACCTTACTGCACCTTTATTACCATACTATTATTTGCTCTTTACAAATTATCTTGCTATCAAACTATTTGTTACCGACAATTTCAGTGCCTGCAGAAAATATCTTGCTAAAAACCGCATGTCATTTCCTTCTGCTCCTTGTTGGCTTCGACTCTCTTATCGAAAGGAGTACGATTGATCCCCTATACTTGTGGGTCATGAAGACTCTTTTCTGGCGCCGTTGATGGGGAGTGATGCGCCTTTGGTGAGTGGAATTTGGTAAGGAAACATTTATATTACATGCGGAAATTTACTGTCACTTGTTACTATGGAAAACAATCATTTGAGGGGTTTGTTCGGGGTATCTTCAACTCGACCGGAAGCACAAAGAGTTGCTCCTCAACCTATTGCACCCACTAAAAATATTTATTATGAGATTCCTTCGGGTATGATAGAAATACTACTAGCTAATCCTTATGAAGGAGATGGAACACTACATCATGATATGCACCTAATCTATGTGGATGAAGTTTGTGGATTATTTAAGCTTGCAGGTTTACCTGGAGACGAAGTTAAGATGAAGTTTCCCCCTTTATCTTTGAAGGGAAAGGCATTGACCTGGTATAGGCTATGTGATGATATTGGAGCTTGGGATTGTAACCGTTTGGGATTGGAATTTCATCAAAAGTTTTATTCTATGCATCTGGTTCATCGTGACGGAATTATATATATAATTTTTGGCCTTGTGAAGGAGAAATTATCGCTCAAGCTTGGGGGAGGCTTAAGCACATGATGTGCACATGCCCCAATCATTAGCTCTCAACAAAAATTATTTTACAGAAATTTTTATGCTCGGCTTTCTCATGATGATCAAACCATGCTTGATTCTTCTTCAACCAGTTCCTTTATGAAGAAACTATTGAATTCAGATGGGATCTTCTGGAAAGAATTAAACGCAAATCTAAAGATTGGGAACTCGACCAAGGTAAAGAGTCAGGTATAATGCTTAAGTTTGATTGTGTTAAATCTTTTATGGATGCCGATGCTTTTCATAAGTTTAGCACTAAATATGGACTTGGATCTGAGATAGTAGCTTCCTTTTGTGAATCATTTGCTATTGATGTTGATCTCCCTAAGGAGAAATGGTTTAGATACCATCCCCCTGTTAAAGAAAAGATTGAGGAACCCATTATAGTTAAAGATGAAACTATCATTTACAATATTGATCCAGTTGTTCCTACTGCTTATATTGGGAAACCACCTTTCCCTGTTAGGATAAAGGAACATGCTAAAGTTTCAAATGTGGTTAACAAAAGTAATATTAGAGCACCTAGACCTCCGAACAAATTAAAGTTGAACCTAATGTTGCTATGGTTAAAGATCTCTTGGTCGATAATATTGACGGGCATGTTATTTATTTCTGTGACAAAGCCACTAGAATTGCCAAACCCGATACCAAAGATAAGAATAAGCCTGTTGTTGGCATGCATGTTGTCTTGGTTAAGATAGAAGATTGTAGGAACGAAGTATATCTACCAGAGGGGGGGGGGAGAGAATGGGAGTTTTAAATTTTCTTCGGAAATCTCAAAACTCTCAGAACCCAGCAGTATAAATGAATGAAAACAAACTACAGCGAGCTAAAACTAAGTATCGAAAGGAAACCAGACATGCATCGAGACAAATCACATGATGGAATAACATAGAATGAAAACATGGGTAACAGAGGTAACCAGTGGTGTTTGATGGCGACAGGGTATTTGTTCGACCAGTTTGTCCTTCTACACAAGGACTACGTCTGGTTGGAGGGGTGATACATCTCCAACGTATTTATAATTTTTGATTGTTCCATGCCATTATATTTTCTGTTTTGGATGTTTTATATGCATTTATATGCTATTTTATACTCACTCCATTCCTTTATATAAGGTGCATTTGTTTTTTGAAAAGTCAAAGGAGTGCACCTTTGACTAATTTTTTAGAAAAATATATCAATATCCATAATATGAAATTTATATCATTTGATACATCATGAAAAGTAGTTTCATATTTTACCTATTAGGTTTTGCAAATATTGTTATTTTATTCTATAATATTGGTCAAACTTACATATGGTTGACTTGCACGGAAACCAATACACCATATATTCTGGAAAGGAGGGAGTATTATTTTTGGGACTAACTTATTAACCCAGAGCCCAGTGCTAGTTTTTGTTTTATTCCTTGTTTTTGAGTTTTACAGAAAAGGAATATCAAACGGAGTCCAAACGGAATAAAACTTTCGCGATGATTTTTCTTGGACTAGAAGGCACACATAGGACTTGGAGATGAAGTTAGAGGATTCCTGAGGAGGCCACAAGTCTCAGGGGCGCGCCCTGAGGGCTTGTGGGCTCCTCAGAGCTCCTCCAATCCTAATTCTTGGCCTACAAATTCCCAAATATTCCCAAACGACCAGAAGCGTCCACCAAAATACTTTTACCTCACCGTAACCTTCTGTACCCATGAGATCCCATCTTGGGGCCTTTTTCGGCACCTTGTCGGAAGGGGATTCGATCATGGAGGGCTTCTACATCAACTCTATTGCCCTTCTGACGAAGCATGAGTAGTTTACCACAAACCTACGGGTCCATAACTAGTAGCTATATGGCTTCTTCTCTCTCTTTGATCCTCAATACCATGTTTTCCTCGATGTTCTTGGAGATCTATCCGATGTAATATTCTTTTGCAGTATGTTTGTCAAGATCCAGTGAATTGTGGATTTATGATTAGTTTATCTATGAATATTATTTGAATCTTCTCTGAATTCTCATATGCATGATTTGATATCTTTGTATTTCTCTTCAAATTATCGGTTTGGTTTGGCCAACTAGATTGGTTCTTCTTGCAATGGGGGAGGTGCTTAGTTTTGGGTTCAATCTTGCGGTGATCTCACTGATACGTCTTTGTCGTATCTACTTTTCCTAATGCTTTTCCTCTTGTTTTGGACTCTAATTTGCATGGTTTGAATGAAACTAACCCGGACTGACGTTGTTTTCAGCAGAACTACCATGGTATTGTTTTTGTGCAGAAATAAAAGTTCTCGGAATGTCACGAAACTTTTTGGAGATTTTTATGGAATAAAAGAAAATATTGGAGCCAAGAACCACCGGAGGGGGGCCCCTGGGTGAGCACAACCCACCAGAGCGCACCCCCCTCCTGGCATGCCCACGTGGGTTGTGCCCGCCTGGTGGCCCCGCAGACCCTGATTCCAACTCTATAAAATCCTATTTTCAAAGAAAAAATCAGGGAGAAAGAATTACCACGTTTCACGAGATGGAGCCGCCGCCACCTCATTTTCTTCATTGGGAGGCCAGATCTGGAGTCCATTTGGGGCTTCGGAGAGGGGGATCTTCGATCTTTGTAATCACCAACCCTTCTCCATCGCCAATTCCATGATGCTCCCCACCGGGAGTGAGTAATTCCTTCATAGGCTCGCTGGTCAGTGAGGAGTTGGATGAGATTCATCATGTAAACGAGTTAGTTTTGTTAGGGCTTGATCCCTAGTATCCACTATGTTCTCAGATTGATGTTGCTATGACTTTGCCATATGCTTGTCACTTTGGGCCCGGGTGCCATGATCTCTGATCTGAACCGTTTATGTTATCACAATTCTATCTATGTTCTAGACCCAATCTTGCAAGTTATAGTCACCTATTATCAAGGGGATGATCCCCGGGCAAGCAACGAAACCCGGATCCTTTTCAAAAACATCGGGGCTCGCAACGCCCCTCAATCCGGCTTGTCCTTGGTCGGGTTCCGCAACCCGGCCAAGTTTCGCAACCCGTACGGGCCCACTCGCGCATGCCGGTCGGTCCCACCAACTCAAGACTTCATAGACAAGTAAGCACCATCATAGCGTGACCCTCAGCGCGGCTATGGGTCAGTCCCCGTCCCGTCTAAGACGTATGGTGGAACAAGTTCCCTTGAAGAGATGAGCAAGGCAATAGTGGCCTACCTACCCCGTTGACCGGAGTGAGCGTGGCAACAATGAAGGAAATATTCCCTAGAGGCAATAATAAAGTTGTTATTTTATATTTCCTTATTCATGATAAAGGTTTATTATTCATGCTAGAATTGTATTGATCGGAAACCTTAATACATGTGTGAATACATAAACAAACACCGTGTCCCTAGTGAGCCTCTAGCAGACTAGCTCGTCAATCATAGATGGTTAAGGTTTCGTAACCATGGACATGAGTTGTCATTTGATAACGGGATCACATCATTAGGAGAATGATGTGATGGACAACACCCATCCACTAGCTTAGCATAAGGATCGTTCAGTTTTATCGCTATTGCTTTCTTCATGTCAAATACATATCCCTTCGACTATGAGATTATGCAACTCCCGGATACCAGAGGAATGCCTTGTGTGCTATCAAACATCACAACGTAACTGGGTGATTATAAAGATGCTCAACAGGTATCTCCGAAGGTGTTTGTTGAGTTGGCATAGATCGAGATTAGGATTTGTCACTCCGAGTATCGGCGAGGTATATCTGGGCCCTCTTGGCAATACACATCATAAGCTTGCAAGAAAATGACTAAGGAGTTAGTCACGAGGTGATGTATTACATAACGAGTAAAGATACTTGCCAGTAACGAGATTGAACTAGGTATGAAGATGACGATCGAATCTCGGGCAAGTAACGTACCGACAGACAAAGGGAATTACATATGTTGTCATAACGGTTCGACCGATAATAATCTTCGTAGAATATCTATGAGTCAATATGGACATCCAGGTTCCGCTATGGGTTATTGACCAGAGAGGTGTCTCGGTCATGTCTACATAGTTCTCGAACCCGTAGGGTCCGCACGCTTAACGTTCGATGACGATATAGTATTATATGAGTTATGTGATTTGGTGACTGGATGTTGTTCGGAGTCCCAGATTAGATCATGGACATGAAGAGGAGTCTCGAAATGGTCGAGAGCTAAGGATTGATATATAGGACGATGGTATTCGGACACCCGAAGTGTTTCGGGGGGTACCGGGTACTTATTGGGTCACCGGAAGGGGTTCCAGGCACCCCCGACAAAAGATATGGGCCTTATGGGCCAAGAGGGGAAACGCACCAGCCACAAGGGGCTGGTGCACCCTCCATATGGGTTGGCCTAGGAGGATAAGGAAAGAGGGGAAGGGAAAGGAAAGAGTGGAATAGGATTCCCCCTTCCTTCCCTCTCCCCCCTATGTCCTTCCCCCTCCGACAAACCTGGTAGGGAGGGGCGCGACCAAGGGCAGGAGCCCAAGTAGGATTTGGACCTACCTGGGGTGCCCCTTGGCCTCTCCCCTCTCCCCCACCTATATATATGAGGAGGGGGCGCCTAACACACACCAGACAATTATTTAGTCGTGTGCGGTGCCCCCTCCACCGTTTACTCCCCTAGTCATATTTTCGTAGTGCTTAGGCGAAGCCCTGCGAGGATCACTTCACCATCGCCATCACCACGCCGTCGTGCTAACGGAACTTATCTACTACATCGACGTCTTTCTGGATCAAGAAGGCGAGGGATGTCACCGAGCTGAACATGTGCAAAACACGGAGGTGTAATGCATTCGGTACTTGATCAGTTCAAGCACGAAGAAGTTCAACTACATCAACCGTGTTAAGAAACGCTTCCGCTTACGGACTAAGAGGGTACATAGACACACTCTCCCCCTCGTTGCTATGCATGTTCATGGATTGATCTTTGCGTGTGCCAGGTCTATGCGTAGATGATATGCACGAGTATAACACAAAGAGTTGTGGGTGGTGATAGTCATACTGCTTACCACCAACGTCTTATTTTAATTCGGCGGTATTGTGGGATGAAGCGGCCCGGACCAACCTTACATGTCCACGCACATCAGACCGGTTCCACCGACTGAGATGCAACTAGTTTTGCATAAAGGTGGCTACCGGGTGTCTGTTTCTCCTACTTTAGTTGAATCGAATTTGACTGTGGCCGGTCCTTGAAGAAGGTTAAAACAGCAAACTTGACGAAACACCATTGTGGTTTTATGCGTAGGTAAGAACGATTCTTGCTAGAAACCCGTAGCAGCCACGTAAAACTTGCAACAACAAAGTAGAGGACGTATAACTTGTTTTTGCAGGGTATGTTGTGATGTGATATGGTCAAGACATGATGTGATATACATTATTGTATGAGATGATCATGTTTTGTAAGATATCAGGCAACCAGCAGGAGCCTTATGGTTGTCTCTTTATTGTATGAAATGCAAACGCCATGTAATTGCTTTACTTTATCACTATACGTTAGTGATAGTTGTAGAAGCAATAGTTGGCGAGATGACCACGATGCTACGATGGAGATCAAGGTGTCGCGCCAGTGACGATGGAGATCATGACAATGGTTTGGAGATGGAGATCAAAAGCACAAGATAATGATGACCATATCATGTCACATATTTTGATTTCGTGTGAGTTTATCTTTTATGCATCTTATTTTGCTTAGTACGACAGTAGCATTATAAGATGATCCCTTCACTAAATTTCAAGGTAAAAGTGTTCTCCCTGAGTATGCACCGTTGTTACAGTTCGTCATTTCGAGACACCACGTGATGATCGGGTGTGATAGACTCTACATTCACATACAATGGGTGCAAGACAGTTTTTCACATGCAGAATACTTGGGTTAAACTTGACGAGCCTAGCATGTGCAGACATGGCCTCCGAACACTAGAGACCGAAAGGTCGAACGTGAATCTTATAGTAGATATGATCAACATAGAGATCTTCACCATTGATGAATACCCCATCTCACGTGATGATCGGACATGGGTTAGTTGATTTGGATCACGTATCACTTAGATGACTTGAGGGATGTCTATTTAAGTGGGATTTCTTAAGTAATTTGATTAATTGAACTTAATTTATCATGAACTTAGTCTTGATAGTTTTGCATATCTATGTCGTAGATAAATAGCTCGCAATATAGCTCCTATATATATTGGTATGTTCCTAGAGAAAACTAAGTTGAAAGATGATAGTAGCAATGATGCGGACTGGGTCCGTGATCTGAGGATTATCCTCATTGCTGCATAGAAGAATTATGTCCTTGATGCACTGCTAGATGATGGACCTATTGCAGGAGTAGAAGCAGACGTTATGAACGTTTGACAAGCTCGTTATGATGACTACTTGATAGTTTAGTGCACCATGCTTTACAGCTTGTAACTGGGACTTCAAAAATGTTTTGAACGCCACGGAGCATATGAGATGTTCCAAGAGCTAAAATTGGTATTTCAGACTCATGCCCGTGTTGAGAGGTATGAGACCTCTGACAAGTACTTTGCCTACAAGATGGAGGAGAATAACTCAGTAGTGAGCATGTGCTCAGAATGTCTGGGTACTACAATCACTTGAATCAAGTGGGAGTTAATCTTCCAGGTAAGATAGTGACTGACAGAGTTCTCTAGTCACTATCACCAAGCTACTAGAACTTTGTGATGAACTATAATATGCAAGGGATGACAAAAACGATTCCCAAGCTCTTCGCGATGCTGAAATCGGCGAAGGTTGAAATCAAGAAAAATCATCAAATGTTGGCGGTTAACAAGACCACTAGTTTCAAGAAAAAGGGCGAGGGAAAGAAAGGGAACTTCAAGAAGAATGCAAGCAAGTTGGAACTCCCATGAAGAAGCCCAAAGCTGGACCCAAGCCTGAAACTAAGTGCTTCTACTGCAAAGGAAATGGTCACTGGAAGTGGAACTACCCCAAATACTTGGCGGATAAGAAGGATGGAAAAGTGAACAAAGGTATATTTGATATACATGTTATTGATGTGTATTTTACTAGTGTTCGTAGTAACCCCTAGGTATTTGATACCGGTTCAGTTGCTAATATTAGTAACTTGAAACAGGAGTTGCAGAGACTAGTTAAAAACGAGGTGACGATGTGTGTTGGAAATGATTCCAAGGTTGATATGATCACCATCACACACTCCCTCTACCTTCGGGATTAGTGTTGAACCTAAATAAATGTTATTTGGTGTTTGTGTTGAGCATGAGTATGATTCGATCATGTTTATTGCAATACGGTTATTCATTTAATTTAGAGAATAATTGTTATTCTGTTTACATGAATAAAACCTTCTATGGTCATACACCCAATGTGAATGGTTTATTGAATCTCGATCATAGTGATACACATATTTATAATATTGATGCCAAAAGATGCAAAGTTGATAATGATAGTGCAACATACTTGTGGCACACCCAATGTGAATGATGTGATGGACAAGACCCATCTGTTAGCTTAGCATAATGATCGTTCAGTTTTATTGCTATTCCTTTCTTCATGTCAAATACATATTCCTTCAACTATGATATTATGCAACTCCCGGATACCGGAGGAATGCCTTGTGTGCTATCAAACATCACGACATAACTGGGTGATTATAAAGATGCTCTACAAGTATCTCAGAAGGTTTTTGTTGAGTTGGCATAGATCGAGATTAGGATTTGTCACTCTGAGTATCAGCGAGGTATCTCTGGGCCCTCTTGGTAATACACATCATAAGCTTGCAAGCAAATGACTAAAGAGTTAGTCACGAGGTGATGTAGTACAGAACGAGTAAAGAGACTTGCCGGTAACAAGATTGAACTAGGTATGAAGATGACGATCGAATCTCGGGAAAGTAACGTACCGACAGACAGAGGGAATTATGTATGTTGTCATAACGGTTCGACCGATAAAGATCTTCGTAGAATATGTAGGATCCAATATGGGCATCCAGGTTCCGCTATTGGTTATTTACCGGAGAGGTGTCTCGGTCATGTTTACATAGTTCTCGAACCCATCGGGTGCACACGCTTAACGTTAGACGACAATATAGTATTATATGAGTTATTTGATGTGGTGAACAAATGTTGTTTAGAGTCCCTGATGAGATCACGAACATGAAGAGGAGTCTCAAAATGGTCGAGAGGTAAAGATTGATATATAGGACAATGGTATTCGGACACCGGAAGTGTTTCGGGGGGTACCGGGTACTTATCGGGTCACCGGAAGGGGTTTCGGGCACCACCGGCAAAAGATATGGGCCTTATGGGCCAAGAGGGGAAACACACCAGCCACAAGGGGCTGGTGCACCCTCCATATGGTCCGGCCTAGGAGGAGAAGGAAAGAGGGGAAGGGAAAGGAAAGAGTGGAATAGGATTCCCCCTTCCTTCCCTCTCCCCTCCTCTTTCCTTCCCCCTCCGACAAACATGACAGGGAGGGGCACGACCAAGGCCAGGAGCCCAACACTGGTGCACGTCAGTCCAAAACAAACGGTTTTTAACCCCTTTCCGCGATGGCATATGGAACCGTCTCCAAGTGAGTGTGGGTGATAGGAGGGTCCTTCCCACACGACCCAGAAACCGTCTGGGATAGGGAGCCTTGATGCATACAGTTGTCCCTGTATATCCGTTTCCGATATCTTGAATATACCAAGTGCTTCATCCTTGCCACTCATTTGTGCTCGCATTGCCATCGCTGTCGGAGTTTTGTGGTTCTGCCTAAAACCAGGTAGATTCCAGGCACGACAGTTTTCTAGGCAGATTCTAGGCACGGGAGATTTACGATGCCTGGCACATCACAAACAGTTCATATTATAAACCATGTACGATAGGTAGACAATCACACACATTTAGTTTTCCCACACCGTATGTGATAGTGTCTGACATCACACATGCTTTGCAAACGGCAACTGTGTGCATGCTTGCACACGTTTCCTCTCTGTGAACCGTCTCAGATTATGGTGTATATCGCAAACGTTTGTGTTTTACCAACCGTGTGTGCCGTAATAACCTGCACAACGTAATTTCTCCCTAATTTAATTGCTGCTATTTAAAATTGTACCTAATTTAAACTTGAAACTAGGCTATAGCTTTATTCATATCCATCAGGTTCAAACAACCAATGCATTATTCGATTCACAGGTACATATGTTTAAGAATTACAAAAGCACCAAATAAAGAATTATTCACTGGTACATATGTTCTATACTTGTACTATTATAGATGGTAAAGAAAGAGGCGACAGACATTCTAGTTGCTGAACAAGGTGAAGCGGAATGGCCCTATTGTGCTCTCCTGGATGCAGAGCAATGGCCGGCCGGCCGCCAATCATGTAGTTTGAGAGGTAATCTTGAGTAAACTGCTTCAGGATCCACTGCAAAAGAAAAAAGATTCAGATATTGTCATCTAACACAACTCATTACGGGCAGTAAAAATAAGGCTGCATGGTTCTTACTTACCATCCTGCAGTTCACTGTTGTCTTGCATAAAGTGTAAACAAATAGTTCGATTGACATATTTTGACCCATTTTAGTAACAATCTTTATCAGTTTCCTCACTTGATGCTGGTTCATGAATATCTCATTGCCCCATACGCAGAAAGGGTCGAAGTGTGGATCTTTGGCAATGGTATATGTACCTAAAAGCACCAAGTTGATATTAGAAGCTAAACAACAATTGAAAAATGATTTAGTACAACACTCCATCCATCCCATTATATAAGATTTTATTACATGTATATCTAGACATCATCAGAACATTAAGGTAACACTCTTCCTTGTTGCTAAGTAGCCTGGGATTGCATATTTAGTCATTCAGTACAATGCATGTTGCTAAACAACAATTGAAAAATGAAAAGGCATGTTAACTACAATATCCTTAACAGCAACCAAATATCGTAATTCATAGTGGTATTGTTGAAACTGTTATTGATGAAATTGAACTGCACAACAAATAGTTGCACATATAGAGCATCGCATTGTGAAGAACTGGAATAAAAAAGTCATAAGGTCATCTCTAGGCGATCCTTAAAAAGTTAAAGGACTAAAACCCTTAGTGGATATATATATATATATATATATATATATACTCCAGCAATTTTTGGCCTTTTCTAGTCGATCCCCTAAACTTAAAGTTGTAAACTTCAATTTGATCAAGTTCAAAGCAGGTTCAACTGAAAGTAGCATGCATTCAAACATAAACATAGATAGTTTTGCATAACCGAACATAAAACATAAATTTAAACTAAGCTAAACTACTTTCGGTCGAAGTAAAGGTCGAGCCAATCCTTCCTCGTCATGTACGGTGTGACGCGAGCCGGGTCCGGGCTAGTACCGTCGTTGGGGTCATTGGGGAAGGCCCTCCTCCACTCGTCGACGTCGATCTCCTCATCCTCGGGGCCCACCTCAATGCCCTCCGCACCGTCGTCGCCGCCGCCTTCGACCTCGTCATCAGAGGAGAGCGCGATAACCCCGCCGCCCTCCACGCCGCCGTCCTCGCGGCCTTCGACCTCGTCATCGGAGGAGACTGTGATAACCTCGCCGCCCTTCGCGCCAGCAAAGATCGCCCGCTCCGCCTCCACGAGCTCTGGGTGCTGCCTATGGAGCTCTTGCATGTAGGCCTCGTCGGCGGCCTCGGCCTCGAGACGCTCCCACGCCTCGCAGTCCTCCCGCGCCATAGCCGAGCTCACCACACCTGGCTCCGGCGGAACGAGGTGGACCAGACGTGTGCCGAAGGGGAAATTGAGCCTAGCCGCTGCGCCGTGGTAGCGGACCTGCCAGCGGTCATACTCCATGGCCGCGAGCTCGGCCGTGTGGAAGCTACCGAGCCATCGACGGGTTTGGGTCTCTCGATCTGTAATCTCGGCGACCCACGTCCCCCACCGCCGCTGCTGGACCCCTAAGTAGGACTTCGTTGGCTGCCGGGTCTGGGGGAGGATGAGGAAGTCCTCGAACCGGTGTAGGGGCGCAGCGGCGGGCAGATCGGGGGACCGATGACGGCGGATCGGGCCCGCGGATGACGACGGGGACACCTCGACGGCCACCTCACCGACATCGGGCGAAAATGCCGTGATAAACCTCTTTTTGGCCATTGGCTACTCAAGCTCCCCAGCACACATGCATAGGTTGAGGATGGAGGCGCCGGCGATGGCGGCGACCTACCAATGGTTTCGAGGGTTGTGTGTGTCTGTGTGAGCGGAGGTTGTGTTTGAGGAAATACTGCGGCAACTGAAAATTTTACTAGGCGGGAGTAACAAGGCGGGGCTACTAAAAATTTGGATCAAGGGCGAGCAGATATCTTTGAGATTGCGAGGGATGCATAGGCGGGAGTAAAATGTCGGGGGTACTGAATATTTGAATCAAGGGACTGAAGCAGAGCAGGAGTAACAGACATTCACACGGTCCAAACATACTAATCGTGTGCTATTAAACATTAAAACCTTCCAGGTGGTAGATATTTTCGAGATTGCGAGGGATGCGAAGGTGGGAGTTTTGGGGGAGCAAGCTAGTGTGCTTGACACGCCAGCTATGGACTGTAGCCGATGCACCTTCCCGCGTAAGCCATAGGCATAGGGCTGGAATTCGAGCCGAGTGGAGCCAGCTTGGCTCGACTCGCTAGAGCTCATTTCGTTAACGAGCTAGCTCGACTCGACTCGTTATTATTAACGAGCTCAAATCCAAGATTGGCTCGACTCATATAACTCGCGAGTTGGCTCGTTTAGCTTGTTAAGCTCGTTAAAGATATGAACATAAAACCCTCAAACATTATAAAAATTATTATGTATATATTAAACATATATATCACTAAACAATAGTCATTTCCTTGTAACGCATGAGTCTCCTAGGCGGTTGGGCCTTCAACGGCTAGGCATTGTGTTGTGCGCCTAGGACATAGGGTGCTGAGTGGCTAATCTTTTTTTATATTGGGAGTGGCTGATCTTTTGTACCGAGCCTAACGAGTTACACGAGTACTCGTGAGATTGGCTCGTTTAACTTGGTCTATAAACGATCTTAAACTAAAGCTCGTCTCGACTCGTTATTCTTCGAGTTCGAGTCGATTCGAGCCGAGTCACGAGCTACTCGTTTAGCTCATGAGCTTCGAGCTTTTTTTCCAGCCCTACATAGGCGTACTATACACCGACGGTGCTCCAAGATATTTTGTACTACATCTCACACGGTTGGTGAGAATAAACTGTGTGGGATCTACTTGATTTCAATAACAAAATGGGGTCACATCGGCAACGGACGGTGTTTGAATTGCTAAACCTTTTATCTGCAGTGAACATGCAACTGTATGTGTGTTGTAAAAGAATTGGAATTATTCAGGGTTCATTTGGACATTTCATACATTAAACTGGTTTTCTGGCCATTTCAGGTGTACAATTCAAAATTAAACTACATGCATGCTCCGGTGCATACAAATTGGTTGAAAAATCAAATTTGTGTCCTTCAGTGCATGCTTAGGTCCCATGGAAGAAATGAGAATGAGTTTTTCGGGGTTCGTTTGGCCTTTTTAATACATTAACTGGGTTTTCTAGGCATTTTATGTGCATAATTCAAATTTGAACTACAAGCACATGCGCCAATAATGCACCAAAGTTGGTTGAAAAATCACATTTGTGTCCTTGGGTGAATTTCTAGGTCCCATGCAAGAGATGGGAATGAAATTCAAACACCATGGCACTGTTGATTGCCGGCAAACGTTGAGATGCCTGGTTTTTAAATTCTAGTAAATCCAAAACTCGTCTGAAATTCATGAAACTTGGCATGCTATCATGGAGCGGCATCAACATGCCGTGGTGAAAATTTTGTCCCATTTGGGGCAGGTTCGGGTATAAGCTTCTCACAAACCAGAGCTTCTCACAACAAGCATGATGGTTTTGATAGGGAACGTACCACCTTTGGTGACGGGACAATGTCCGTTGCCTCTTATTGCTTTCAAAAAATTTCTAGTGTCAACATAGAACAACAGGAGTGTTGTGTTCAATCTTTGAATTTTTCGGGGTTCGTTTGGCCTTTTTTATACATTAACTAGGTTTTCTAGGCATTTTATGTGCATAATTCAAATTTGAACTACAAGCACATGCTCCAATAATGCACCAAAGTTGGTTGAAAAATCACATGTGTGTCCTTGGGGTGAATTTCTAGGCCCCATGCAAGAGATGGGAATGAAATTCAAACACCATGGCACTGTTGATTTCCGGCAAAACGTTGAGATGCCTGGTTTTTAAATTCTAGTAAATCCAAAACTCGTCTGAAATTCATGAAACTTGGCTTGCTATCATGGAGCGGCATCAACATGCCGTTGTGAAAATTTTGTCCCATTTGGGGCAGGTTCAGGTATAAGCTTCTCACAACAAGCATGATGGTTTCGATAGGGAACGTACCACCTTTGGGGACGAGACGATATCCCTTACCTCTTAATGCTTTCAAAAATTTTCTAGTGTCAACATAGAACAACAGGAGTGTTGTGTTCAATCTTGGAATTTTTCAGGGTTTGTTTGGCCTTTTTTATACATTAACTGGGTTTTCTAGGCATTTTATGTGCATAATTCAAATTTGAACTACAAGCACATGCTCCAAGGCACTAAGGTTGGTTGAGAAATCACATGTGTGTCCTTGGGTGAATTTCTAGGTCCCATGCAAGAGATGGGAATGAAATTCAAACACCAGGGCACTGTTGATTGCCGGCAAAACATTGAGATGCCTGGTTTTTAAATTCTAGTAAATCCAAAACTCATATGAAATTCATGAAACTTGGCATGCTATCGTGGAGCGGCATCAACATGCCGTGTTAAAAAATTTGTCCCATTTGGGGCAGCTTCGGCTATATGCTTCTTGTTGGGGAACATTGCAGAAAACAAAAAAATTTCCTACGTTTCACCAAGATCAATCTATGGAGTCAACTAGCAACGAGAGGAGAGTGCATCTACATACCCTTGTAGATCGCGAGCGGAAGCGTTCAAGAGAACGGGGATGATGGAGTCGTACTCGCCGTGATCCAAATCACCGATGACCAAGTGCCGAACGGACGGCACCTCCGCGTTCAACACACGTACAGAGCGGATGACGTCTCCTCCTTCTTGATCCAGCAAGGGGGAAGGAGAGGTTGATGAAGATCCAGCAGCACACCGGCGTGGTGGTGGATGCAGTAGTGAACGCAGCAGGGCTTCGTCGAGCTTCTGTGAGAGGGAGAGGTGTAGCAGGGGAGAGGGAGGCGCCAAGACTTCAGGTGCGGCTGCCCTCCCTCCCCCCTTTATATAGGCCCCCTGGGGGGGCGCCGGCCCTGGAGATGGGAACTCCCAAGGGGGCGGCGGCCAAGGGGGGTGGAATGCCCCCCGAGGCAAGTGGAGGCGCACCCCACCCTAGGGTTTCCAACCCTAGGCGCAGGGGGCCCAAGGGGGGGGGGCGCACCAGCCCACTATGGGCTGGTTCCCCTCCCCACTTCAGCCCATGGGGCCCTCCGGGATGGGTGGCCCCACCCGATGGACCCCGGGACCCATCCGGTGGTCCCGGTACAATACCGGTGACCCCGAATCTTTCCCGATGGCGGAAACTACACTTCCTATATATAATTCTTCACCTCCGGACCATTCCGGAACTCCTCGTGACGTCCAGGATCTCATCCGGGACTCCGAACAACTTTTGGATTACTGCATACTCATATCTCTACAACCCTAGCGTCACCTGACCTTAAGTGTGTAGACCCTACGGGTTCGGGAGACACGTAGACATGACCGAGACGGCTCTCCGGCCAATAACCAACAGCGGGATCTGGATACCCATGTTGGCTCACACATGCTCCTCGATGATCTCATCGGATGAACCACGATGTCGAGGACTTAATCAATCCCGTATTCAATTCCCTTTGTCAATCAGTACGTTACTTGCCCGAGACTCGATCGTCGGTATCCCAATACCTTGTTCAGTATCGTTACCGGCAAGTCACTTTACTCGTACCGTAATGCATGATCCCGTGATCAACCACTTGATCACATTGAGCTCATTATGATGATGCATTACTGAGTGGGCCCAGGGATACCTCTCTGTCATACGGAGTGACAAATCCCAGTCTCGATTCGTGCCAACCCAACAGACACTTTCGGAGACACCTGTAATGTACCTTTATAGTCACCCAGTTATGTTGTGACGTTTGGCACACCCAAAGCACTCCTACGGTATCCGGGAGTTGCACAATATCATGGTCTAAGGAAATGATACTTGACATTCAGAAAAGCTACAGCAAACGAACTACACGATCTTTGAGCTAAGCTTAGGATTGGGTCTTGTCCATCACATCATTCTCCTAATGATGTGATCCCGTTATCAATGACATCCCCATGTCCATAGCCAGGAAACCATGACTATCTGTTGACCAACGAGCTAGTCAACTAGAGGCTCACTAGGGACACATTGTGGTCTATGTATTCACACATGTATTACGATTTCTGGATAATACAATTACAACATGAATAATAGACAATTATCATGAACAAGGAAATATAATAATCATTTTATTATTGCCTCTAGGGCATATTTCCAACAGTCTCCCACTTGCACTAGAGTCAATCATCTAGTTACATTGTGATGAATCAAACACCCATGGAATTCTGGTGTTGATCATGTTTTGCTCTAGGGAGAGGTTTAGTCAACGGATCTGCTACATTCAGGTCTGTATGTACTTTACAAATTTCTAAGTCTCCATTTTGAACACTTTCACGAATGGAGTTGAAGCGACGCTTGATATGCCTGGTCTTCCTGTGAAACCTGGGATCCTTGGCAAGGGCAATAGCTCCAGTGTTGTCACAGAAGAGAGTCATCGGCCCCGACGCATTGGGTATGACTCCTAGGTCGGTAATGAACTCCTTCACCCAGACTGCTTCGTGTGCTGCCTCCGAGGCTGCCATGTACTCCGCTTCACATGTAGATCCTGCCACAACGCTTTGCTTACAACTGCACCAGCTTACTGCCCCACCATTCAAAATATACATGTATCCGGTTTGTGACTTAGAGTCATCCAGATCTGTGTCGAAGCTAGCATCGACGTAACCCTTTACGACGAGCTCTTCGTCACCTCCATAAACGAGAAACATTTCCTTGGTCCTTTTCAGGTACTTCAGGATATTCTTGACCGCTGTCCAGTGTTCCATGCCAGGATTACTTTGGTACCTTCCTACCAAACTCACGGCAAGGTTTACATCAGGTCTGGTACACAGCATAGCATACATGATAGACCCTATGGCCGAGGCATAGGGGACGACACTCATCTTTTCTCTATCTTCTGCCGTGGTCGGGCATTGAGCCATGCTCAATCTCACACCTTGCAATACAGGCAAGAACCCCTTCTTGGACTGATCCATATTGAACTTCTTCAATATCTTGTCAAGGTACGTACTTTGTGAAAGACCGATGAGGCGTCTCGATCTATCTCTATAGATCTTGATGCCTAATATATAAGCAGCTTCTCCAAGGTCCTTCATTGAAAAACACTTGTTCAAATAGGCCTTTATGCTTCCAAGAATTCTATATCATTTCCCATCAACAGTATGTCATCCACATATAATATGAGAAATGCTACAGAGCTCCCACTCACTTTCTTGTAAACACAGGCTTCTCCATAAGTCTGCATAAACCCAAACGCTTTGATCATCTCATCAAAGCGAATGTTCCAACTCCGAGATGCTTGCACCAGTCCATAGATTGAGCGTTGGAGCTTGCACACCTTGTTAGCATTCTTAGGATCGACAAAACCTTCCGGCTGCATCATATACAATTCTTCCTTAAGAAAGCCGTTAAGGAATGCCGTTTTGACGTCCATTTGCCATATCTCATAATCATAGAATGCGGCAATTGCTAACATGATTCGGACGGACTTCAGCTTCGCTATGGGTGAGAAAGTCTCATCGTAGTCAACCCCTTGAACTTGTCGATAACCCTTAGCGACAAGTCGAGCCTTATAGATGGTCACATTACCATCCGCGTCTGTCTTCTTCTTAAAGATCCATTTATTTTCTATGGCTCGCCGATCTTCGGGCAAGTCAGTCAAAGTCCATACTTTGTTTTCATACATGGATTCCATCTCGAATTTCATGGCTTCTAGCCATTTGTTGGAATCTGGGCCCGCCATCGCTTCTTCATAGTTCGAAGGTTCACCATTGTCTAACAACATGATTTCCAAGACAGGGTTGCAGTACCACTCTGGTGCGGAATGTGTCCTTGTGGACCTACGAAGTTCAGTAGGAGCTTGATCCGAAGTATCTTGATCATCATCATTAACTTCCTCTCTAATCGGTGCAGGCACCACAGGAACATTTTCCTGAGCTGCGCTACTCTCTGCTTCAAGAGGCAGTACTTCATCAAGCTCTACTTTCCTCCCACTTACTTCTTTCGAGAGAAACTCCTTCTCTAGAAAGGATCCATTCTTGGCAACGAAGATCTTGCCTTCGTATCTGAGGTAGAAGGTATACCCAATGGTTTCCTTAGGGTATCCTATGAAGACGCATTTTTCTGACTTGGGTTCGAGCTTTTCAGGTTGAAGTTTCTTGACATAAGCATCGCATCCCCAAACTTTTAGAAACGACAGCTTAGGTTTCTTCCCAAACCATAATTCATACGGTGTCGTCTCAACGGATTTCGACGGAGCCCTATTTAAAGTGAATTCGGCAGTCTCTAAAGCATAGCCCCAAAATGAAAGCGGTAAATCGGTAAGAGACATCATAGATCGCACCATATCTAATAGAGTGCGATTACGATGTTCGGACACACCATTACGCTGAGGTGTTCCAGGCAGTGTGAGTTGTGAAACTATTCCACATTTTCTTAAGTGTGTGCCAAATTCGTGACTCAAGTATTCTCCCCCACGATCTGATCGCAAGAACTTGATTTTCCTGTCACGTTGATTCTCAACCTCACTCTGAAATTCCTTGAACTTTTCAAAGGTCTCAGACTTGTGTTTCATTAAGTAGACATACCCATATCTACTCAAGTCATCAGTGAGGGTGAGAACATAACGATAGCCACCGCAAGCCTCAACACTCATTGGACCGCACACATCAGTATGTATGATTTCCAATAAGTTGGTTGCTCGCTCCATTGTTCCTGAGAACGGAGTCTTGGTCATCTTACCCATGAGGCATGGTTCGCACGTGTCAAATGATTCGTAATCAAGAGACTCTAAAAGTCCATCTGCATGGAGCTTCTTCATGCGTTTGACACCTATGTGACCAAAGCGGCAGTGCCACAAGTATGTGGGACTATCATTATCAACCTTACATCTTTTGGTATTCACACTATGAATATGTGTAGCATTATGCTCGAGATTCATTAAGAATAAACCATTCACCATCGGAGCATGACCATAAAACATATCTCTCATATAAATAGAACAACCATTATTCTCGGATTTAAATGAGTATCCATCTCGAATTAAACGAGATCCTGATACAATGTTCATGCTCAAAGCTGGCACTAAATAACAATTATTGAGTTTAAAACTAATCCTGTAGGTAAATGTAGAGGTAGCGTGCCGAGGGCGATCACATCGACCTTGGAACCATTCCTGACGCGCATCGTCACCTCGTCCTTCGCCAGTCTCCGCTTATTCCGCAGCTCCTGCTTTGAGTTACAAATGTGAGCAACCGCACCGGTATCAAATACCCAGGAGCTACTACGAGTACTGGGAAGGTACACATCAATTACATGTATATCACATATACCTTTTGTGATGCCGGCCTTCTTGTCCGCTAAGTATTTGGGGCAGTTCCGCTTCCAGTGACCACTTCCCTTGCAATAAAAACACTCAGTCTCAGGCTTGGGTCCATTCTTTGGCTTCTTCCCGGCAGCTTGCTTACCGGGTGCGGCAACTCCCTTGCCGTCCTTCTTGAAGTTCTTCTTACCCTTGCCTTTCTTGAACTTAGTGGTTTTATTCACCATCAACACTTGATGTTCCTTTTTGACTTCTACCTCTGCTGATTTCAGCATTGCAAATACTTCAGGAATGGTCTTTTCCATCCCCTGCATATTGAAGTTCATCACAAAGCTCTTATAGCTCGGTGGAAGCGACTGAAGGATTCTGTCAATGACCGCATCATCCGGGAGATTAACTCCCAGCTGAGTCAAGCGGTTATGCAACCCAGACATTTTGAGTATGTGCTCACTGACAAAACTATTTTCCTCCATCTTACAGCTGAAGAACTTGTCGGGGACTTCATATCTCTCGACCCGGGCATGAGCTTGGAAAACCATTTTCAGCTCTTCGAACATCTCATATGCTCCGTATCGCTCAAAATGCTTTTGAATCCCCGGTTCTAAGCTATAAAGCATGCCGCACTGAACGAGGGAGTAATCATCAACACGTGTCTGCCAAGCGTTCATAACGTCTTGGTTCTGTGGGACGGGTGCGTCACCTAGCGGTGCTTCTAGGACACAATCTTTCTTGGCAACTATGAGGATGATCCTCAGGTTCTGGACCCAGTCCGTATAGTTGCTGCCATCGTCTTTCAGCTCGGTTTTCTCTAGGAACGCGTTGAAGTTGAGGACAACGTTGGCCATTTGATCTACAAGACATATTGTAAAGATTTTAGACTAAGTTCATGATAATTAAGTTCATCTAATCAAATTATTCAATGAACTCCCACTTAGATAGACATCCCTCCAGTCATCTAAGTATAACATGATTCGAGTTGACTAGGCCGTGTCCGATCATAACGTGAGACGGACTAGTGAACATCGGTGAACATCTTCATGTTGATCGTATCTTCTATACGACTCATGCTCGACCTTTCGGTCTTCTGTGTTCCGAGGCCATGTCTGTACATGCTAGGCTCGTCAAGTCAACCTAAGTGTATTGCGTGTGTAAATCTGTGTTACACCCGTTGTATGTGAATGTTGGAATCTATCACACTCGATCATCACATGGTGCTTCGAAACAACGAACTGTCGCAACGGTGCACAGTTAGGGGGAACACTTTCTTGAAATTATTATGAGGGATCATCTTATTTACTACCGTCGTTCTAAGTAAACAAGATGCAAAAACATGATAAACATCACATGCAATCAAATAATAGTGACATGATATGGCTAATATCATATAGCTCCTTTGATCTCCATCTTGGGGCTCCATGATCATCTTGTCACCAGCATGACACCATGATCTCCATCATCATGATCTCCATCATCGTGTCTCCATGAAGTTGCTCGCCAACTATTACTTCTACTACTATGGCTAACACGTTTAGCAATAAAGTAAAGTAATTTACATGGCATTTCTCAATGACACGCAGGTCATACAAAAAATAAAAACAACTCCTATGGCTCCTACCGGTTGTCATACTCATCAACATGCAAGTCGTGATTCCTATTACAAGAACATGATCAATCTCATACATCACATATATCATTCATCATTCATCACAACCTTTGGCCATATCACATCACAAAACACTTGCTGCAAAAACAAGTTAGACGTCCTCTAATTGTTGTTGCAAGTTTTTACGTGGCTGCTATAGGTTTCTAGCAAGAACGTTTCTTACCTACGCCAATACCACAACGTGAATTGCCAATTTCTATTTACCCTTCATAAGGACCCTGTTCATCGAATCAGATCCGACTAAAGTGGGAGAGACAGACACCCGCCAGCCACCTTATGCAACTAGTGCATGTCAGTCGGTGGAACCGGTCTCACATAAGCGTACGTGTAAGGTTGGTCCGGGCCGCTTCATCCCACGATGCCGCCGAATCAAGATAAGACTAGTAACGGCAAGCAAATTGACAATATCGACGCCCACAACTACTTTGTGTTCTACTCGTGCATAGTAACTATGCATAGACCTAGCTCTAATACCACTGTTGGGGAACGTTGCAGAAAACAAAAAAATTTCCTACGTTTCACCAAGATCAATCTATGGAGTCAACTAGCAACGAGAGGAGAGTGCATCTACACACCCTTGTAGATCGCGAGCGGAAGCGTTCAAGAGAACGGGGATGATGGAGTCGTACTCGCCGTGATCTAAATCACCGATGACCAAGTGCCAAACAGACGGCACCTCCGCGTTCAACACACGTACAGAGCGGATGACGTCTCCTCCTTCTTGATCCAGCAAGGGGGAAGGAGAGGTTGATGAAGATCTAGCAGCACGCCGGCGTGGTGGTGGATGCAGCAGTGAACGCAGCAGGGCTTCGCCGAGCTTCTGCGAGAGGGAGAGGTGTAGCAGGGGAGAGGGAGGTGCCAAGACTTCAGGTGCGGCTGCCCTCCCCCCTTTATATAGGCCCCCCTGGGGGGGGGGGGGCGGCCCTGGAGATGGGAACTCCCAAGGGGGCGGCGGCCAAGGGGGGTGGAGTGCCCCCCAAGGCAAGTGGAGGCACCCCCACCCTAGGGTTTCCAACCCTAGGCGCAGGGGGGCCCAAGGGGGGGGTGCACCAGCCCACTATGGGCTGGTTCCCCTCCCCACTTCAGCCCATGGGGCCCTCCGGGATGGGTGGCCCCACCCGGTGGACCCCGGGACCCATCCGGTGGTCCCGGTACAATACCGGTGACCCCGGATCTTTCCTGATGGCCGAAACTACACTTCCTATATATAATTCTTCACCTCCGGACCATTCCGGAACTCCTCGTGACGTCCAGGATCTCATCCGGGACTCCGAACAACTTTCGGATTACTGCATACTCATATCTCTACAACCCTAGCGTCACCGGACCTTAAGTGTGTAGACCCTACGGGTTCGGGAGACACGTAGACATGACCGAGACGGCTCTCCGGCCAATAACCAACAGCGGGATCTGGATACCCATGTTGGCTCCCACATGCTCCTCGATGATCTCATCGGATGAACCACGATGTCAAGGACTTAATCAATCCCGTATTCAATTCCCTTTGTCAATCGGTACGTTACTTGCCCGAGACTCGATCGTCGGTATCCCAATACCTTGTTCAGTCTCGTTGCCGGCAAGTCACTTTACTCGTACCGTAATGCATGATCCCGTGATCAACCACTTGATCACATTGAGCTCATTATGATGATGCATTACCGAGTGGGCCCAGAGATACCTCTCCGTCATACGGAGTGACAAATCCCAGTCTCGATTCGTGCCAACCCAACATACACTTTCGGAGACACCTGTAATGTACCGTTATAGTCACCCAGTTACGTTGTGACGTTTGGCACACCCAAAGCACTCCTACGGTATCCGGGAGTTGCACAATCTCATGGTCTAAGGAAATGATACTTGACATTCAGAAAAGCTACAGCAAACGAACTACACGATCTTTGAGCTAAGCTTAGGATTGGGTCTTGTCCATCACATCATTCTCCTAATGATGTGATCCCGTTATCAATGACATCCCCATGTCCATAGCCAGGAAACCATGACTATCTGTTGATCAACGAGCTAGTCAACTAGAGGCTCACTAGGGACACATTGTGGTCTATGTATTCACACATGTATTACGATTTCCGGATAATACAGTTACAACATGAATAATAGACAATTATCATGAACACGGAAATATAATAATCATTTTATTATTGCCTCTAGGGCATATTTCCAACACTTCTCACAAACCAGAGCTTCTCACAAACCAGAGCTTCTCACAACAAGCATGATGGTTTCGATAGGGAACGTACAACCTTTGGGGATGAAACGATATCCATTGCCTCTTATTGCTTTCAAAAAATTGCTCGTGTCAACATTGAACAACGTGATTGTTGTGTCAATTTTTGGGATTTTTCGGGGTTCGTTTGGAAATTTTTATGCATTAACTGAGTTTTCAATGCATTTATGTGCATAATTCAAATTTGAACTACATGCACATGCTCCAATGCACTAAGGTTGGTTGAAAAATCTAATCTGTGTCCTTGGGTGAATTTCTAGGTCCCATGCAAGAGATGGGAATGAAATTCAAACACCAAGGCACTATTGATTGCCAGCAAAACATTGAGATGCCTGGTTTTTAAATTCTAGCAAATCCAAAACTCGTGTGAAATTCATGAAACTTGGCATGCTACCATGGAGCGGCATCAACATGCCGTGTTGAAAAATTTGTCCCATTTTGGGCAGGTTCGGGTATATGCTTCTCACAAACCAGAGCTTCTCACAACAAGCATGATGGTTTCGGTAGGGAACGTCCCACCTTTGGGGACGAAATGATATCCATTGCCTCTTATTGCTTTAAAAAAAATTCTCGTGTCAACATAGAACAACAGGAGTGTTGTGTCAATTTTCGGGATTTTTCGGTGTTTGTTTGGACATTTTTATGCATTAACTGAGTTTTCAATGCATTCATGTGCATAATTCAAATTTGAACTACATGCACATGCTCGAGTGCATATAAATTGGTTGAAAAATCAAATTTGTGTCCTTGGGTGCATGCTTAGGTCCCATGCAAGAAATGGGAATGAATTTCAAACACCAGGGCATCGTTGATTGTCGACAAAACATTGAGATGCCTGGTTTTTAAATTCTAGTAAATCCAAAACTCGTCTGAAATTCATGAAACTTGGAATGCTATCATGGAATGGCACCCGACATGATGTGGTATTTTTCGTGTCCATTTTGAGAGAAGGGGCACTTGAATAATGACAGCCAACAAAGGCATTTTGAAAAAATAGCTGCCACTTTAATATCTCAAACGTTTGTATAATTCAAACCGTGTGCGTTCTGTTAACCATTCACGTGATGCCACATGCCTTGGTTTTAATGGTTGTAGGAGGTGCCGTGCGGACAGCTGCTTGACCTTGACTGAACGGGAGGCGTGCGAGCGTAGTCCGGTGCACAGGCTGATCGAGAGGCGTGCAAGCTGTCCTCCAATGCGCAGGCTCACTGGGAAGCGTGCGAGCTGTACGCTACGCGGGCTCACTGGGAAGCGAGTCCTTTGACTTCCATGGCCGCCCGCCGTCCTCTCCATTAATGGTGCGTGAGACGCTATTTAATACGGGCGGCCTTACTATTTGCCTCCCATTCCCCTCCCACCGATAGACCTCCACCGTCATGGTGCAGAATGATCATCTGCCACTACTCTTCAAGTTTGGTGAAGTCGACTCCGAGCCGGAGGAGATAGAAAATAAGGAGGAATGGGGCCTCATGGACATGGCCCAGAATGAGCTGGCTGCGACTGTTGTTGCCCTCGCTCCCATCCTAGCTCCCATCCCCGCGCCCGCGCCAGCGACCATCCCCGTAGCATTGATGGGCTGGTCACCGAGCACTATCGCAGAGCTGGAAGCCGTGGGCGTCAGCGAGGTCTCCGCGGACCCACGCGAGCTTGTGTACATGCCAGTGCCAGTGCCAGCGCCCGTGCCCATGCCCGTGCGTGCCCCTCCACCCACCGTGGCGCCAGCCCTCATGCGTTTGGCTGCATCCGCCGCGCCCGTGCACGCCCCTCCACCACTAAAAAAATACACTTCCGTGACGATACGTGTTTGTCACAGTAGGTCACGTTTTCTGTCATGCATGTACATCCATGACAAATTTATGACAGAATCAAGATAGTCATACCTGTGCTGTCGTAGAAGTGTCGCATGACATTACCAAAATTATCATCATGGAAGTGTCCACTTCCATGACGATAAATCGCGCGTCACAGAAGTGCTTTCGTCAAGGGTGACCGACACGTGGCATCCACCGGAACACCGTTAAGCTATCGGGTCCGGTTTTGGATCCAATAACCCGTTAACAGCCCCGACCAATGGGGATTTTCCATGTGTAAAATCATCATTGGCTGGAGGAAACACGTGTCAGCTCATCGTTCAGACAGATGTCATCCACTCATTGGACCCAAAGCGCCTATGATACGTCGACACGTGGCACGGCCCAACAAAGGCCCATTCCTGTGAAAAGGCCGGCCTATTTGACTTGGTCAAAAGGTGGTGGGCCGGCCCACGGTAAGCCTATTAACAGCCTGTTCGCATATAGCCCATTTACAGCCCGCTAACCCAGGGCCCGTTTACGGCCTATCCGAATTAGGCCAGTAGCGTCATCTGGGCCGTCCAATATAATTCCAGCCCGTTTTAACTTCCGGCCCATGTATGGCCCATGACATCTTTCAGCCCATATGAGGCCCTTATTACTCTCGGCCCATTAACGGCCCGTGGTAAAACTGGCCCGTAATGAATAGTGTATCACTTTATACCCATTAACGGCACATGGTGAAACTGGCCTGTAATGAACGGTTTACCACTTTATGCCTATTAACAGCCCATTATTCCATTGGGCCATTTCCAGCCCATGTTATCTTTCGGCCTTCTCGGGGCCCATTTATTCTTGGGCTCATTTCCACATTCGTTTACTTACGGCCCGTTATTGTCATTTTCTGCTTGTGGGCCAAATTCAGCCAGTGGTTTCAGTCGGCCCGTTTGTGGCCCGTTAATACGTTGGTCCGTTTTCATAGCATCATCAAAATACGTACGATTAACGACGACCCGTTATGGTCGGCCCATGAATGATTTCAACTCTAGCCCATTTACGACCATAATGTGGTCTGTTATTGGCCCATGTTTGGCCAACCGATCATACGGCCCGTAGAAGGCCCGTTGATGATACGGCCCATAGAAGGCCCATTGTGTCTAGGGCCCATATAAGGCCCATTGTTTCTACGCCATGTAGAAGGCCCATTGTTTCTACGGCTGAGGGGGTCCTGGATTAGGGGGTCTACGGATAGCCGGACTATATCCTTTGGTCGGACTGTTGGACTATGAAGATACAAGACTGAAGACTTCGTCCCATGTCCGGATGGGACTCTACTTGGCGTGGAAGGCAAACTAGGCAATACGGACATGTATATCTCCTCCTTTGTAACCGACCTTGTGTAACCCTAGCCCCCTCCGGTGTCTATATAAACCGGAGGGTTTTAGTCCATAGAACAACATACAATCAGACCATAGGCTAGCTTCTAGGGTTTAGCCTCTTTAACCTCGTGGTAGATCAACTCTTGTAATACTCATATCATCAAGAACAATCAAGCAGTCCGTAGGGTATTACCTCCATCAAGAGGGCCCGAACCTGGGTAAACATCGTGTCCCCTGCCTCCTATTACCATCCGCCTTAGACGCACAGTTCGGGACCCCCTACCCGAGATCCGCCGGTTTTGACACCGACATTGGTGCTTTCATTGAGAGTTCCACTGTGTCGTCATCATAAGGAGGATGGCTCGCCTCGTTGTCAAGGACAACATCATCTCTGGGGGAGCCCTGGCTGTAGGCCAAACTCTCCGACTAGGTGGTTTCGTCATGACCGCCCGCTCGGCCACTGCGCCGACGATGACCTCTCGGGTCATCGAAAATAGCCTCCACATCGGCTCGAAATTTGCCGAGCAGATGGATCCAATGGAGCTCTCCTCTTTGAACGAGCTCTTGGATCGCATTGCCGCTCTGGGAGTCACTACGGACTACGATCGGATCGGGCTTAAACCCGACCAAAGGGAGATTAACTCTCCGCCGGTCACCCATCAGATAGCGGTGTTGGAGGAGCAATGCGGCGATTCTCCCTCTATCCTGAGGACGAACTATGTCCGTATTCCCAAGCTCTCCGAACAGGATACTCGCTCACGGGAGGACACCGCCCTAACCCTGAATCCAAAATCAGGCCGCATACCGAACCCACAGGGCAACATCCCGAAGCCCAAACTTCCAAGATCGGAAACTCCCCTGCCCCGGGATCACAGATTGGGTCAAGGTCTAGACTTAAATCCACCCACCCACCTAGATACGAATGATCTTTCCCACATTAGGCAAGCGCCCCAAGAGACAGTACATCACTATTGGGCCAGATTCCTCCTTGTAATGAACAAGTTCAAGGACTGTCGCGAGGAAGATGCAATTTCGTTCTTTTGCAAGAATTGCACGGACAAGGGAGTCCTCAACGCCATAAGTCGCCATGACATAGCACACTTCGCTAACTTGGCGGCCATAGTACGGAAATACTGTGCGATGGAAAGTGCCTGGAAAGCCCAAACGCAATTTTGGGATAATCCGGCTCTGACAAAACCCCAAGTCCGAATTAAAAGGGTGTACTCTCATAAGTCGCCCGACTCAATTACAAAGAAGCAAAATCCCACTACAGGGCGTGGAACCGTATTGGAGGGATGGCTTAACGGGCCCTGCAAAATCCATAGTACAACAGATACCATATCAACACACAGCCTTAGAGCATGTTGGGTACTTCGGCAGGTGGGCAAAAGCAGTGAGGATCTTCTCACCCAAAATACCTCAGAGCACCTTCCCATGGATAACAATACAGTATTAACGATCTTTGAGACCTTCGCCTCAAATAATAGGCGTAAGCGAGCACTCCACAGCCTTGCCGAAGTCTGCCATGTGGCAGCAATAAATCCATGGAGCGACACGACTATCACCTTCAATGCCAGTGACGAACCTAAATTTCGAATAGCCCGAGCACCAGCCACTTTGGTCCTCAGTCCAATTATGGACGGCTTTCGGCTCACTAAGGTGCTCATGGACGGCGCCAGCAGATTAAACCTCATTTATGAGGAAACTCTCAAAAAAATGGAAATAGAAAGCAACCGTATTGAGCAAATCAGTACGACCTTCCGAGGAATCATCCCTAGTCGGGAGGTATGTTGCGCTGGGAAAATCACACTTGATGTGGTATTCGGCACTCCGGAGAATTACAGGTCTGAAGAAATTACATTCCAAATGGCCCCGTTCAGTAGCGGATACCACACCCTTCTAGGGCGGGAGTCATTCACGATTTTTCAAGCCATACCCCATTACGGGTACATGAAGCTCAAAATGCCCGGACCCAAGGGAATTATCACTCTAGCTAGTGATCCGGACATAGCACTCTGCGCCGAGAACAAAACAACCGCACTAGCCCTCGAGGCATTATCCGAAGCCCTTGTGGCGGAGGAGTTAACCGCACTGCGCTCCACGGTGGACAAGGACGACATGATACTAGACAAAAGATTCAAGTCCACCTCCTTTAAACCAGCGGACGAAATAGTTAAATTCCAAGTCCATCCAACGGACCCTACAAAAACAGCATCCATTGGGGCACAGTAAGACCACGCACTACTGGAGTTTCTGCGCGAGAATTGGGATATATTCGCCTGGCATCCTTCAGACATGCCAGGAATCCCATGCAGATTGGCCGAGCATAGCCTTAATATTCTAAAAGGATTCAAGCCGGTCAAGCAGACTCTTCGGCGTTTCTCTGAACCTAAGTGACAAGCCATGGGAGAGGAGCTGGCCAAGCTACTGGAAGCCGGATTCATTAAAGAAATAAAACATCCGGATTGGCTAGAAAACCTGGTGATGGTACCAAAGAATGACAAATCCTGGTGCCTATATGTCGACTTCAAAGACCTTAATAAGGCTTGCCCAAAGGATCCCTTCCCACTCCCTCGCATCGATCAAATCATCGATGCTACCGTAGGACACGAATCATTGTGCTTCCTCGACGCATACTCCGGTTACCACCAAATTAAGATGGCGGAGTCTGATCAAGCCGCAAGGACATTTATAACGCCATACGGCCCCTTCTGCTTTAACACAATGCCCTTCGGGCTCAAAAACGCCGGCGCAACATATCAGCGCATGATCCAGACATGTCTGGAAAAGCAGATCGGTAAGACTGTGGAGGCATATGTAGACGATGTGGTCATTAAAACCAGACACGTCGAGTCTTTAATAGACAACTTGAGGCTCACGTTCACCAATCTCCGAACATACGACATTAAGCTCAATCCGGAAAAATGCATTTTCGGCGTTCCCGCCGGAAAGCTCCTAGGCTTCATCGTCTCAAATAGAGGAATTGAAGCAAATCCGGCTAAAATCCAAGCTCTGTCACAGTTGGCTATCCCAACTGACCTCAAGCAAATCCAGAAATTGACTGGATGCGTGGCGGCTTTAAGCCGGAGAAAAGGCACTTCCCCTTTATCGCCTTCTTCGGCGCACCGAACACTTTGAGTGGACGGACGCAGCCACGGCCGGACTGGAAGAAATAAAAGCCATCCTGGCCACCAACCCAATCTTGGCCGCGCCAACTGTTGGCGAACCAATGCTATTATATATAGCGGCAACCCACCAAGTTGTAAGCGCAGTGCTCGTCGTCGAACGAGAGATAGACAAACATAAATCCCCACTTCAAAAGCCGATATATTATGTATCCACCGTCCTCACTCCATGCAAATCACGGTACCCACATTAACAAAAGATAGTATATGCGGTATTTATGGCATCCCGGAAATTACGACACTACTTTCAAGAGTGTTCGATTATGGTGCCCTCCGAAGTACCACTCAATGACATAATAAACAACCGCGATGCCACGGTCCGGATTGCCAAATGGGCCATCAAGCTCCTCCCATTCGACATAACATACAATCCACAACGAGCCATTAAGTCGCAAGTACTGGCCGATTTCGTAGCCGAATGGACATAAGCCGAACTCCCTAAAGAGTACGGCGCATACTACAATTGGATCATGCACTTCGACGGCTCAAAAATGCTGGCTGGTCTGGGGGCTGGCGTCGTCTTGACGTCCCCCATCGGAGACACGGTGCAATACGTGCTCCAAATACTATATACAGACTCCAATAGCGCAGCCGAATACGAGGCCCTATTACACGGCCTTCGGATGGCAGTCTCCATGGGCATCCAATGCCTAGAGGTGCGTGGGACTCGAACCTCGCAATATCCCAAATAAATGGAGACTTCGATGCCAAGGATCCGAAAATGGTGGCATATTGCAACGCCGTCCTCAAAATGTCAGCCCGGTTCGGGGGGCTTGAATTCCACCATGTGGCTCGGGAAAACAACCAGGCGGTGGACATCCTAGCCCGTATCGGTGCTAAACGCGACCCTGTCCCACCGAACATCTTCCTGGAAAGACTGTTTAAACCATCCGTGGTATGGGAAGGGGACACCGGCAAAAATAGTCCGGACCCGACCACAACCCCAGATGCCGAACACTCTGACACAATCGGAGGCTCTGCCACCGAAATAACACCTTCAACCCACGTGATAATGACCGTCATCGCCCCGTGGATAGAACCATTCCTGGCCTACCTAACCAGACAGGAATTACCCGAGGACCAAAATGAGGCCCGCTGCATAGTGCGGCGATCTAAAGCCTACAAGGTCCATGAGGGAGATCTTTATAAGAAAAGCACAACTGGAGTCCTTCAAAGGTGCATCTCCGAAGAGGAAGGGCGGAAGCTTTTGGCAGAAATCCATGCCGGACTCGGCGGCCACCACGCCGCAGCCCGGGCCCTTGTAAGCAAGGCCTTCCATACAGGTTTTTATTGGCCGACGACCCGGGCAGATGCACAACATCTGGTACAGCACTGTGTCGGTTGCCGGCCTTTTGCAAACCAATGCCACATGCCACCTACCGCCCTCCAAACAATCCCCATTACTTGGCCCTTTGCAGTCTAGGGGCTCGATATGGTCGGACCCCTCAAAGGGGGAACCCATAAGAGAAAATACTTACTGGTCATGGTGGATAAATTCACCAAATGGATAGAAGCCAAACCAGTCAAAACGGATGAATCCGGACCGGTGATAGACTTCATATCCGGGGTTGTACACCATTATGGCGTCCCCCACAGCATCATCACTGACAACGGCATGAACTTTACAGCCAACGAGGTGAAACTTTGGTGCAGCAACATGGGCATCAAGCTCGATTATGCTTCTGTCTATCATCCGCAAACTAACGGTCAAGTCGAACGAGCGAATGGTCTTATCATGAGCAGCATTAAACCCATATTAGTCCGATCTTTAAAGGAATCAGACACTCATTGGGTAGAGGAGCTCGACTCCGTACTATGGGGGCTGTGGACCACGCCGAATCGCACTACCGGATACACACCGTTTTTATGGTATACAACGCTGAGGCAGTGCTGCCTTGCGACATAATTCATGACTCACCTCGAGTGCGCATGTACGAATAAAGAGAGGCCGAGCTCGATCGACAGGGCAGTTTGGATGCCCTGGAGGAGGAGCGCGATGTGGCAAAAGCCCGTTCTGCATTCTATCAGCAACAGGCTCGAAGGTATCAAAGCAGAGAAGTGCAGGCCAAAACCTATAATGTTGGCGAACTAGTTCTACGCCTGCCGGAGAAGAAAAAGAACAAGCTCAAGCCCAAATGGGAAGGTCCCTTCATTATCGACCAGGTTCTGACCGGTGGAGCGTACCGTCTGCGGGATGCATCGAATAATCGACTCAAGCCAAACCCATGGAACGCAGCCAGACTCCGAAGATTCTGCGCCTAGCGCCGGACTCTATGTTTGTCTCCTTACCTCCATGAATTTTTTGCACACCTGTTTTTTTCCTCTCTTTCTTTCTCTCTTTTCTCTTCAAGGCCCTAAGGGGCTACATTTTTGTGTCGGTTACACAATATTGACGCGCTAACCGCGCTCAATATACCTGGGGCTTCCTATACAGAAGCTTAATCTAATTACCTTTCCAGGCTTTATGCCCCGCACATGTGTTATTCTTCCGCATGTACCTTTTTACGCCATTATATGCATCGATATGACTTAAGTTTTGGCCAAGCTGGGTTGCCTGGCTCTTGTATTTATGCCCTACATTCCCGTTAATTCGGCTAGGGCATAAGGGGAGCACCTCTGCGATTGTTATTGCCGGGTCAGCCGGATGTGTACCTCAGACTGGGTGAAGCCGAAAGCTAGCGTTCTTAAGGGAATATTCGGTCGGTGAATAAAAGATGACTTTCATTTAAATTACTACACACCCCCAGATGTTTTTAACCTGCGTCTCGCAGTTCAGACATGCACATTAGGGCATGCGTACCCAGGGAAAGGAACTCTTAACGGAACTATTCTCCCTAGAAGATGTTTCTTACTATCCATGTAATATAACATAGCTAGTTGGGTACTTCTCTGTTCAAGCACTTATGGCCCCTATGCCTGGTTTCCATGCATACCCCAGTTTTTATATAACTGAGTGGGTATTCGGATACACTCCGGACTATCGGGTCCAGAGATTGAAGCAAAAAGGTCCGCCATGACAAATGATTTACAATCCGGCTAGGGACATTACATATGTCACTTGAAGTATACAGTCACTAAGACTGATTAAATTCTTCTTCTATACCATCCAACAGGTTGTCTAGCCTACAATCCTGTTGGGAATACTTTGCGGCTAATTCTACTTGATCATACACTAAACTGACGGGGATCTCTTTCCCATCGGGCCCCACAGGTCCGACCTCGGCCATGTGGTTTGGGTCAGCCTTGGTATATCGTGTCTTCACCCTAGCCCAGGCTTCCCTTGCACCTTGTCGACAGGCTGATATCTTCCATAATTGGAAGCGTCGTTGCGCTCCCTTGAGCTTCTCTATAAGCTCCCCCATGCCTCCTGGCGGGGACGCGGAGGGCTACAAGGCTTGGGCAATACTCTTCATCACCTGCCGAACTTGTTCGTGCAGTTGTGAGAGCTCTGGTAGAAGATCACCCGAAGACCCGGGCATCTCCTTCGCGGGACGACCCGTCAGCATACCTGCAGACATAATGCTGTTAGCAGGCTTCTTCGCTGAACTCCTTTAAAAAGTTCGTTCAAGCACTTACTAAAAATGCCACGCTGAAGCCGTTAATTCTCCTTCACAGAGTCCGCAAGCTAGGCTTGGACATCCTTCAGTTCCACGCCCAGCCGGATATTGGCATCTTGGAGATCATTTTTCTCCTGCCTGACTCGCATCAGCACGCGCTCGCCAGCATTTCACTATCGATCATCACATGCCGTATCCGCCTCCACGGCCTCCCGATTCATTCCGGGGCCACCTGCAACATCTATTGTTAGGTGTGCATACATGCCGCATACTACCTGGTACCGATATTCTTTGCAATAGACAAAAGAGTTACTAGGGGGACTCTTTTTGGACTCCTTCAATGCGGCAATAGCGGCTTCCCGTTGGGCCTTGCACTCGTCCAGCTCTTGAGACAGTTGGGAATTCTTCTCCGTAAGAACCTGCACAAATAATGATCCTTAAATTAGTTGCGTCAACTGTTTCAAGTCTCAGGGGCTACTGATACATATAATCGTCAGATTTGCCTACCCGTACATCCCTTACATACTAATCCCTGGCTCTGGCAAGACCATTTTGAGCAGCACGGAGGTACGCGTCTCCAGAATTGAAGGCATCAAATGCCTCTGGTGAGAAGCAAGCGTCACGGAGTACGGCCCGGCGACGCCTATGATTCATGGCGCTCTCCACTTCTGAATTTGTAGCGGATAGTCTATCCGCATCCTCTATAGGAGGAGCATCCGACGTCCGCCCCATGTTGGCTATGTCCGGCCCCGGAACCCGACTGGTGGAGGCGTGATCGGCAGCCTCTCCGGATATACTCCGGCGAGCGTTTTTTCTATTAAAGAAGCATGGACGTCATTACATTTTGAGAAAGACGACAACCACGGAGCAAGGTTTTGTGTCATACCTCTACGCCGGCGTCTCCGTCCTGACCGCCTTCCTTTTTGGCCTACCTAGCTTCGGTTCCTCTTGCTGGCGAGTTGCTGCGGGTTCGGCATGGCGTCCCGAATGCCTTCCCTGTAAAACACCATATGTGTATGGTAGGTGAAGTGTCTAAAAGGGGATCCTATTTTTTGTAGTTGGGATTTTGGTTTTTCTTACGTGCGACGCAGGGAGTAGTCTGGGATAGTCGGCCGTTATGGCCACCATGGCGTCATCGCAACTCAATTGATAGAATTGTCTGTCTATCAGCTCCACGAATATGTCCGGATCCTCTTCGAGTCCGGGATCGAGGGCCCGGTCAGGATCCTCTGGTTGTGGAGATGGGCTGTTGACCTCCCTTACAGGTTTTCGCAGTTCCTGCCGTAAAATGGCAAGGTGAGTACCTACGACGAAGAATGCGGGAAGAATGGGAGTAAAGAGGTATAACTCACCCAGCTTGGAGGGTTGTACATGGAGAATCCATCCCGTGGCTTGATACAGATGAACTCCTCTTCCTCTCCCTTGAACAACTCGGACATAATTTTTGCTAAAGCAGCAGCGGAGTCCGGCCCCTTACGCCCGCAACGGGTGGCATCATCTTCCCTGTTAAAACACCATAGGGGGTGCCCTCGATATTGAAGTGGCTGCACTCCCCGCATTATGCATATTGACATAACCTCGATTATTGTCAATCCTGATTGAGCCAGCGCTTTAATCCGGTTCATCAAGTAAAGGACTTCTCTGTTGTGTTCCTCCTGGGGGCTCCATGGGCACCAGCTTCGACGTTTCTTCAGAGGAGCATTGTTGAACTCAGGAAGACCCCGCCGAACAGGGTCTGGAAGGGGGGCGTCCTCCATATAAAACCACTCCGGAGGCCAGTCTTCGGACGTCTTCTTCGGAGTACCGGACAGGTATCCGGTTTCGGTGATGCGCCATATTTCGGCTCCGCCCACTTGATAAAGTCACCCCTTCTGTGTGCGGGGCACAAGGCAAAATAACCTTTTCCACAGCTCGAAATGAGCCTCGCAGCCCAGAAATAGCTCGCAAAGGGCAACGTAGCCGGCGATGTGTAATATGGAAGCAGGGGTGAAATTATGCAGTTGGAGACCGTAAAACTCCAGGAGCCCGCGGAGGAATGGATGAATTGGAAATCCGAGTCCCCTTAGTAAGTAAGGAACAAGGCACACCCTCTCCCCCTTAGAGGGGCTAGGGAAGCTCTCCGCTTGCTCCCCGCCATTATAGGTGGCGAGCCCGGCTCGGACGGGGACCATATACGCTGGAGGGAGAAATCCCTGAGTCTGCAGCTCTACTAATCGACTGTGTGGGACTGAACACCTCTCCCAATTACCGGGCTTAGGGCTACGGGGGCGGGAGTAGGAGCTACGGTGGCCGGCCATGTTGGAGTCGATTTTTCTGAAGCGCGCTCCGATGGATTCTCGCCGTGGGAGGATGGTATGGATTGGATCTAAGAATCCCCGTCCCTTTAATAGACAATTATTTACCTGGCTAGGGGGGCGAATGTAAAAATGCCCTGGCTCCTCGTATTCGTTTGACGCATGGAAGATAGCCCTTATTGAGCACAGAAGCCAAGAAGTCCAACATTTATGGGGCCGGACACTACTTAACAGACATTCAAGATTTGGAGAAGAACCCACCTTGCAATGCCGAAGACAACACTGCGTGCCGGACTCATCGTCATTGAACCCTGGTTCAGGGGCTACTGAGGGAGTCCTGGATTAGGGGGTCTCCGGACAACCGGACTATATCCTTTGGCCGGATTGTTGGACTATGAAGATACAAGATTGAAGACTTCGTCCCATGTCCGGATGGGACTCTACTTGGCGTGGAAGGCAAGCTAGGCAATACGGATATGTATATCTCCTCCTTTGTAACCGACCTTGTGTAACCCTAGCCCCCTCCGGTGTCTATATAAACCAGAGGGTTTTAGTCCATAGGACAACATACAATCAGACCATAGGCTAGCTTCTAGGGTTTAGCCTCTTTGATCTCGTGGTAGATCAACTCTTGTAATACTCATATCATCAAGAAAATCAAGCAGGACGTAGGGTATTACCTCCATCAAGAGGTCCCGAACCTGGGTAAATATCGTGTCCCCTGCCTCCTATTACCATCCGCCTTAGACGCACAGTTCGGGACCCCCTACCCGAGATCCACCGGTTTTGACACTGACAACGGCCCTTAGAAGGCCCATTGTTTCTACGGCCCGTAGGAGGCCCATGTTAACTACAGCCGGTGGGCATCAAAGTTCGCCACCAGTGCAAATATAGGGAACACCCTACACTATACAAAAATGGCTTGATGTTTTCTTCAGCCGGTGGCTGCACGTTAAGAACAAATTTTGTATCGCACCAAAACAAATTACAACTATAAAACAAAAGGAAGGTTGGCATTAAAGTTAATAGTCTAGCAGATAAATGCACCACCAGAAGTTCAGAAGCTCTGTTCATTTGACCTGACTGTTACGTTTTCATGCTGTATTGTCCGATGGAGCACCATAACCTTCGCCTTCAGTTCTCCTAGGCTCCTGAACAACATAGAAAATGTCTGATAGTATGGTTTCAAAACCATGCATATCTTGACAACATCGAACAATGTCTCTCCTTGTTTCACAAAGGGCCTCTGTTAGGGAATGGACTTGTGTCTGGAGCGCAGATACAACATTGTTTTGAGCTTGCATATCTTGATCATGAGGCAGTTTAGACGAGATTGCCTTAACAACCAAGCCAGTATTACGCAGGAATGTGCTTTTGGCACTGTTAGTGGACAGGTACTGACCCACTGCAGCAAGAGCTGACATTGCGGTTATAGTTTCCTCGCCACCTTCAGAAGGTGGCGGTTCCACCATTTTTCCATAGCTCGCTGAAAAGTTGTGGTTTTACATTAGTAGTACCAGAACAGAAGATATTAAGGAGGCAGCAAAACCAAACAAAATAGCTTTGGTCTATATACAAAACTTATTCTGGTGAACCCATGTAAAATAACAGTTGTATTTTATTGCAAAGTACATAATAAAACCAGGTTCCAAACATATGACCAAGTACCATCGCTAATGTACTGTCTATTTCTTCACATTGTATTGAGGGCTAAGGATAAAGAGACGAAGTTTATAATACGGTAAGAAAAGTATGACATCATTCATATCACAAAACAACTGAGAACAGAGAAACAGGCAATTGTAATGTTGTGTGGGCAAGTCCAGCACGGAACTAGATTACAGGTCAAGATCAAAGGAACATCACTCCTCTCTTTTAAACCTTGTAAGGTGCAATGATACGCTAAGACAATTGTGTATAAAATTGAAAAGAGTAATAGACATTGGCTGCAAACCATGCAGTTCAAGGCACAAGTCAGAGTAAGTAGTAGTTAAAAGGCATGAGGATTAAGGACTTACAAAAGCGACTTTGACTGGTGTAGTCATGCCCTTCTTCTTGCTGGTGTGACAGTCCTTAAAGATTTCCACAACATTTGGTTCAGGTACTTTTTGGTCCTTGTGGGCTTTCCTCTGCATTTGGAACAAGTCAATATAGATCTGATAATATGGTACAACAAAAAGAGTGAAACAACAGCTAATTACAAGAGCCTCGCAGTGTGCAATATAGCTACGAGATCCTATTGTCTGTTGGAATTTCACTTTCATACGGTTGGCCTTGTTCTTTGAACAGTTCACCTACAAGAAGATATATTTGTGTGGCACATGCGTAAATAGGACTTCAACATGTGATCTGATCACATATATATAATGTACCTGATACTTCGGATCGGACCAATGTTTAACGAGGCCTCTCCAGTCTTCATCAGATATATTTTCCACTAGAGATGTTTGGGCAAGTTCACTGTTAGCCTTGCCTTCAAAGTGAGTTTTCCTCAAGTTATACCGATACTGTCGCAGAGCAGACTTGAAAACATGGGTGCAAGCTTGTCTGGTTGCATCATCTTGGCTATCCAACTTGAACCTCATCTGTTCAAAATTATGGGAGTCTAATTATCAGCAACCTAGAAAGTATTGGACAGAGCAAGACGATATTACTAGTTTCCATACATAGCCATACTTATAGATAAATGGCCGAGGAAGGTGTTGAACTGGGTTTCGTCTTTGTCATTTCTGTACTGAATCCATGTTGGGAGGATACGCACATGACACCTAACAGCAACCGCTGCCTTTGATACTAACTTGGCTGACTCTGTAGCATCACGTGGCCTTTTTAAACCTGCCTCAAAACAGATCTCCATTCTTCCTCCTCTAGATTTAGTTAACCTATCGAGCATTATCCCTGATGTTTGTTTCCTTTTGCGCCTAGGTGCTAGTCCAAAAACAAACATAGGAAGTGTTAGTGTACATCAAACTATGAGACTACATATAAAGAAGCATGCAACTGTAACTTGACTCCAGCAACTACCTTCTTGCTGTTGAAGCTCACAAAGTTCATCTGATCTTGCCAACTCATCTTGTGTCAAGAGTGCTTCGAAAGTAGTTTCAGGTGGCAAGGGAGCTTGGGAACGTGCTGCTAGCTGAGTTGACCAATGAGTAAATCGTGCAGCTGGTGGTACTGTGGAAGGTGTTGCCACAACTAGGGTTGTCTATGCTTGTTTGGTGGCAGCTATTTGTTTCTGTTTGGCTTGTTCTACAACTCGTGTAGCACGAGATGCCCTGTCGGTACAATTTTCCGCTGGACTTTGACCTTCTATTGCACAATCAGTACCAGCAGAATCTGCAGGATTGTTCTGCCTCCCTTTCCCTGTCGTTCTGTCTTGCTTCCTCTTTCTCTGTGCCATGTTAAGTCAAGACGACAAGAAAAACAAATAACAATTTAGTTCTTCAGAACAAATGTACTTTGATGTAAGAACATGGTGTGATAGACAGATATTGTATGTTCTAGAAACAGGAATGCATGTCTTAGTCACAATTATAATGTATAAAGTAAGCAGATGAAATTCAACAAAAATAGAAGCAATACAAGCTAGACATCATACATAACATGCAACCACATATAACAGTGCCAAGTTAGAGGGAGCACCTGTGATGGTGCACTAGGGGAGACGTGCTCATCACCAACACAGCTACGTTGAGTGTCTATGCATGTGTTGTCTTAGAAATCATCTTGGGGGGGGGGGGTGTGGAGGAGTAGAATCTGTAGAGGCCCTCCATTTGGAAGGAGCACCTTCATCCGCTGCCTTGCTAACTTCCTTTCGCTTTATTGATTTTGAATTGTCAAGTAAAACCGACAAGAAAAAGCAATAAAATTCACTCTTCAGAACTCATTCGTGCATGATACTGACAATCACTACTTTGATGTAAGGCAAACACATGATTCTAGGATGGAATAATACAAAAAATAGGACAGCATGGCATATTCACAACTGTTTGTGTAAACTAAGCAGAAACCATTTCACCAAATAAGAAGCAATGCAAGCTAGACACCACGTGAAAGAAGCAACCAATATGACTCTGCATGTTAAAAGTGTCCCATCATAAATGGCATTTCAATAAATTAGAAGCAGCGCATGCTATAAATCATATCAAAGATGCAACTAATATCACATTGCATATACTGAAGGTGTCTCGTCATATTGATTTATGCAGGATACAAAAAACAATAGTTTTATGTGAGGACATGCTTAATAGACAGATGTACTATGTACTAAATATAGGAAGGCATGTCACATTAACATGTATAATGTATAAGCTAAGCAGAATAGCACATGCAGTTTAACCAGATTGGAATAATTACAATCTAGACACCATATGCAACATGCAACCACATATCATGCTGCCAAGTTAGAGCAAGCAGTTGCGATGCTAGTGTAGGGGAAATGCGGTAATCAACTACAGAGCTACGTTCACTATCTTCATCTAGCCTTGCTGTTTCTTGAGAATCATGTTGTAGGATCGAAAGTATGTCTAGAGGGGGGGGGGTGATTAGACTACTTGACCAAATAAAAACTTAACCTTTTCCCAATTTTAGTTCTTGGCAGATTTTAGCTATTGTAGGACAAGTCAAGCAATCATCACACAATTCAAGCAAGCATGCAAAGAGTATATTGGCAGCGGAAAGTAAAGCATGCAACTTGCAAGAATGTAAAGGGAAGGGTTTGGAGAATTCAAACGCAATTGGAGACACGGATGTTTTTCCCGTGGTTCGGATAGGTGGTGCTATCCTACATCCACGTTGATGGAGACTTCAACCCATGAAGGGTAACGGTCGCGCGAGTCCACGGAGGGCTCCACCCACGAAGGGTAATGGTTGGGCGAGTCCACGGAGGGCTCCACCCACGAAGGGTCCACGAAGAAGCAACCACCCACGAAGGGTCCACGAAGAAGCAACCTTGTCTATCCCACCATGGCCATCGCCCACGAAGGACTTGCCTCACTAGCGGTAGATCTTCACGAAGTAGGCGATCTCCTTGCCCTTACAAACTCCTTGGTTCAACTCCACAATCTTGTCGGAGGCTCCCAAGTGACACCTAGCCAATCTAGGAGACACCACTCTCCAAGAAGTAACAAATGGTGTGTTGATGATGAACTCCTTGCTCTTGTGCTTCAAATGATAGTCTCCCCAACACTCAACTCTCTCTCATAGGATTTGGATTTTGTGGAAAGAAGATTTGAGTGGAAAGCAACTTGGGGAAGGCTAGAGATCAAGATTCATATGGTAGGAATGGAATATCTTGGTCTCAACACATGAGTAGGTGGTTCTCTCTCAGAACATATGAGTTGGAATTGTGTATGTGTTCTGATGGCTCTCTCCACGAATGAAGAGGAGGTGGAGGGGTATATATAGCCTCCACACAAAATCCAACCGTTACACACAGTTTTCCAGTCTCGGTGGGACCGAATCAACAAACTCGGTCGGACCGAAAAGGTAAACCTAGTGACCGTTAGAGATTTTCGGTGGGACTGACATGCAACTCGGTAGGACCGATATGGTTAGGGTTTGGGCATAACGTAATCTCGGTGAGACCGATTACACAAACTCGGTGAGACCGAGTTTGGTAATAAGCTAACCAGAGAGTTGGTCAGGTAAACTCGATGGGACCGATTTGCTCTTTCGGTGAGACCGAAAAGTTACAAAAAGGAAACAAAGAGTTTACACTGCAATCTCGGTGGGACCGATTCGCTCTTTCGGTGAGACCGAAAAGTTACGAAAGGAAAACAGAGAGTTTGCAATCCCATCTCGGTGAGACCGAGATCCCTATCGGTAGAAACGAATTGCTAGGGTTTGGCAGTGGCTTATGACAAGTGAAACTCGGTGGTGCCGGATAGAAAGAATCGGTAGGACCGAGTTTGGCTTAGGGTTTAGGTCATATGTGGATATGGGAAAGTAGTTGAGGGTTTTGGAGCATATCACTAAGCACATGAAGCAAGAGGCTCATTAAGCAACACCTCATCCCTCCTTGATAGTATTGGCTTTTCCTAAAGACTCAATGTGATCTTGGATCACTAAAATATAAAATGAAGAGTCTTGAGCTTTTGAGCTTGAGCCAATCCTTTGTCCTTAGCATTTTGAGGGTTCCACTTTCACATCCATGCCATGCCAATCATTGAGCTTTCCTGAAATAGTCATCTTGGAATAGCATTAGCTCAATGAGCTATATGTTGTTATGAATTACCAAAACCACCTAGGGATAGTTGCACTTTCAATCTCCCCCTTTTTGGTAATTGATGACAACATATAGATCAAAGCTTCGACAAATGATAATAAGCATGAAATATATCGTCGCTTTGAGAAGTATGTGACAAGTAAGAGCTCCCCCTAAATTTGTGCATATTTAAAATTTGCTTTGGACTGCAAATGCACAAAGAGTTAGAGTCATGGGTTACTCTTCCATGTCACATACATCTTGGTGGAGCGCTTAAAATGATAAGAATGAAATACATGCACTCATCACCAAGAATAGTGAATGATCACATAAGATAGATAAGATGATAATATTAAGCAAACATTAAGTGTAGCTTATGATCAAACACATGATCATCAATGTCTCACGAGCAATGACATAGTATCTCACACAAAAGCAAACAGAGTTCGAAAAACCACCAAATAAAACAAGAGAGAATAAAAGCAACACTAAAAGCAACACTCTCTCTCGAAGCCTATGATCTATACATTTTCTCCCCCTTTGGCAACAAGTTACCAAAAAATTCCTAGAAAATGCATAGTGCTAAGTCAACACTCAGGCTTGATCTTCAGGTGGTGGTGGAGTCCGGAGCACTCCAAGGACGAAGCCTTCTGTAGACGTGGTCGGAGTCGAGGCTGAAGTGGACGCTGGAGCTGGTGGAACTGAGGCTGTAGCTGGTGCAGACGTGGTGGCTCTGGGGTCAGCAACTGGCACTGCAGACGACCTCGGACCTCGTGGCACTCTGGCAAAGGCATCAGTTGTAGTCTTGCCTCTCCTCTCCTGCATGTCATCCTGGAGCTGCTCCACTGCAGTCTGAATCTCTATCACTTTGACATCCAAGTCATAGAATTTTTGTTCCATGATCCTCTCTAAGCTTGCCTGGTTCTGAGTTAGGGTGGCTAGTCCTTGCTCAATCCGCAGGGTGGATGCAATCAAGTAACCAAGCTGCTCTTGTTTGGTTTTCAGGAAATATTCAGATGCCTCCTCTTGAGTAGGCATCTTGGTAGCTTTCTCCTTCCTCGCCTTCTCCTTCTTGGCTTGTGCTTGGGCAGATGATGGCTCATTCTCAGTCATGACCACTTGATTATCTTCAAAGTCTGGACGGATGGGCAGGTGTTCCTTGTCCAATAAGTATATGCCCGTGCCCATCTTAGAGTTGATGAGCTCCTGAATCTGTGGGGCATATCCACAGCTCCTCTTCTGGTCTGCTGCTGTCCTCTTGATTGTTTCAATCATAAGGCTCATGACTTTGAATTTCTGTGGCACGTCAAAGATATGAAGCAAGTTGATCGCGTGGCCCCTGATCATCTTGTGATCTCCAGACTTGGGCAATAGGGTGTGCCTAAGAATCCAGTTGATGGTTGGCAGCCCTGACAGAAGATAGTGTACTGAGCCAAACTTGAACGTATCAAGTGCTTCATTTGGAATCTCCTTGTACATGTTTGACATTGAGTTGTGGTCCATCTTCTTCTTGGCATAAATGTCCAAGTCATCATCATGCTCTTCTGGGGCATTAATCAGCCGAGCCCATTCAGCAACTGTAGACTGGTACCTCGTACCCTCTGACATCCATACAATCCTGCCATCTGGATAGAAATGGGCTGTGGAGTAGAACTGCATGATGAGTTCCTCGTTCCACTTTGTGAGCTTCTGCCCAACAAAGTCCTCTACTCCACATGCCTTGAAGCTGTCCTGCACTCCAGGGTAGTACTCTTCGTTGTCCTTGATATATTGCCAATCAACCCATCTCATATCATAGACAATTGGCTTCTTGTCTAGCAGCACTGTCTCATAAAAGTCTTGCTGCTCCTTGGTGTGAAACCTGTAGTCAACTGCAGTCCTTCTCCTTGAAGCATACGGGTCTGCTTCTCTCTACTTCCGAAGCCCTGAATCTCTCCTGAGTTTCATATCCTCAGCCACAGGATGAGCATCGTTGTGGTCTGGGATCTTGGGCTTGAGCTTTCTAAGAACATTCTCTTCTTCTTCTTCTGCAGCTTCAGGCACTGGGGCCTTGTTCTTCTCAGTAGCTGGGATGCTTCTTGTGTTCCTCTTTGGCTTTGGCTTTGGAGCTGGCTTGGCCTTGGAAGCAGCCGCCCCTATTCTTATGGCATCACCCATCAGCTTGGGTGCCTTAGGTGCTGGTGCAGCTACCTATTCTTCTTCCTCCTCATCTTCCATGATGGAAGCCTTGCCAAGCACTCTAGCTACAGTTTTCTTCACCCTTTCTTTCCTCTTCTTGCCTTCAGCAGCAACTGGCTCAATGGGAGTGGGCTTCTCAGTTGAAGCTCTGGCCTTTGACATAGGCTGCCTGCCTGCTGGCCTTTTGATCTTCATCCCTGGTTTTATGCCCTGTGCTGGATCAACTCTCTTGGAAGTTGCTTCCTCTTCTGCCACATAATCCTCATCTTCTGAGTCTGAGGTTCTCTTCTTTCTCTGTCTTGTGGCAGCTTTAGGCAGATTGCTAGGGGTGCTCCTGCTGCCATCATCTGAGGAACTTGAGGGACTAGTGCCCTCACTCATCTACACTTGCTGCTCTGACAAGTTCTGGCTATCACTTTGGTCTGACATGATGCAAACTCTGACTGCTGACCCTGTGAATAGGTTATAGATGAGATAGAGTGGATAAGCATCACAAAATGCAGAGATTTTTGCAAAAGAATAATTCAAAAACTTAGTTTTAGTTTCCCACTGAAAGCATCTCGCATCTACCGATTTCTAAACTCGGTGATACCGAAGCAGTTTTGGCACCTAAACTAGTGAACTCGGTCAGATCGAGTCACAGTTCGGTGGCACCGAGACTGCTAGGGTTTCACAGAGTTCCAAAATCGGTCACACCGATAAGTAATTCTCGGTCAGACCGAGTCTCACTTGTGCAATGGCATAAGCCAAATTGGTGGGACCGAGTTTTTCAACTCGGTGGGTCCGAGATGGTTTCGGCGGAAACCTAACCCTAAAATTTTCGAATTAAACCTAATCTACGAGTTCATTGACTGGATAGAAGTTTAACAAACATGGCAAGAATCATGATGATCACAATGTGCTAAGAATCGGATTGGGGAATAGCACAAAGATCGAGTCCATACCCTAGTTCGGCGGAGACTCTCTACGGCGGCAACGGCGGGGTTGAATTTCCGTTGACGGCGACGGAGACCGGCAACTGGAGGCGGCTGGCGGCGAGGAGACGATCCGGAGACCAAGTTGGCAGAGCAGGCTATCGCGCGGTCGAAGGGGTTCGGAGAAATTTCCAAATTTTTGCCCGTGACTATATATAGCCCGACCTTGTCGGTGTGACCGAGTGGAACAACTCGGTGGCACCGAGATGCAAAACTGTATACAGTTGTTGCAACTCGGTGTGACCGAATGGTTCAAATCGGTTGCACCGAGATCGAAAACCTAGATCAACTTAATGATCTCGGTAGGACCGAAAGTAGGGTATCGGTCAGACCGAGAATCATAAAGAGGTTTTGGAAGTTTAAGTCTATGACGAATCGGGGACTCCGAGCGCTCCTCACACAGAGTGGTTCGAATCTGACTTGATCAAATTTTGTGATGTAGCATGAATAGAGTTTGAGACGAGAAAAGCATAGATAGCTAGAGGAGGTTCTTAGGCATTCTTGTCCATCCACTTGGCAAAAGGAAATAAAACCAAACAATCAAAACAACAAGTGGATGTCCTCGAATGAGTAAAATATGCAACCAGCATGCTCACACAATAATATGGCAAATGAAATATGTGACAAGGCATGCACAACCAATTCTAGCATCTATCAAGCAATTTGCGATGACAAGGTCATCTATATATGAGTATATTGACTTAGGAGTCAAGTGAGAACACTTGATCATAGGTCATACTCATCGTTTAAGCTCAAGTGGGGTTACCACTTTTACATAAAGCATTGTTGTGTTCACATCTTTAGAGTTGCTTTAGCTCAAGTCTTAGAGTAAAGCTCCCCTAGATGTGATATCCCCCCTTAGAGGGATGAACTAACCTCGGGTTTTGTCGATGATGACTTCATGTAGATGTTGAAGATGTGGATGCTCAATGTTGATGTAGATCACTTGGAGCTATCCATTTGATTGAATTGCACTTTCAATACCTACATGGGTTAGTCCCACAAGGAACAAACAAGGATATCCATAGACATAGAGTGATGCACACACAAGATGATGTCCATGAAAACTTTTAGGTTACCTTGTCCCTTGTCTTACCAACAAGAGGGTTTGTGACACCTTGAACTAGTGCAAGATGTGGAAGTTGATTGCACTTGTTCTTGCCAAAGTGATAAGAGTAAAGTATGTTGGCGGAGTCACCCTCAAGAACTCTCTAGTTCTTCTTCTTTTGGATCCACACCATCTTGATGGGAATCCTTGGAGTTGTAGTCGTACTTGATGAAGTGGAACTTGAAGTAGTCTTGGGAATCCACTTGACTAAGGTCTTAGGAGCTTCTTCAAATGCATCAATTTCCTCTTGAAGCTTGTCCTTGCCTTTTTGCTTGTAGTCTTGTGGTGGAAGATCATCTTGAGCTTGTGACCCCTTGAAAGAAGTATCATACTTCTCTTGTTGAGGAACAAACTTTGTCTTGGGGTATTGATCTTCTTCCCACTCAACTCCATTGGCATTGAACTTTCGTTCAAAACCAACACCTTGATTCTTCCGGTGCATTCCTTGCTTGCGCACAATTTCCTCGAATTGCTTACTCCCGACAAGGCTTTTGTACAATCCTTTCTCTATAATTCCCTTCAATAAGCTATTTTCTTGCTCAAGTGTAACTTGGCTAAGAGAATCATTAGTCGAATCAAGAGAACTACTAGAAGCAACAATATTGGATTTAGCATGATCATTGTTACTGCTAGAGGAAGAATCTTTCTTGTTCTTGTTACTAGACTTGACTTGAGGCATGTAAGTGGATAAGAGTAAACGCTTGGCAATGTAATAAGAACTTTTCTTGCGGAGATCATCATTGATTGCTTTTAAGAACTCATGCTCTTGCTCAAGATTGAGCTTTTCAAAGCGTAATTTCTCATGAGCTCTTAAAAGTTCTCGATGATCTTCGAAGATAGTTTCATGAGCTAACTTAAGAGTGTTTAGTTCTTTAGTTAGAGCCTCAATCTTCTCCTTATCATTGTCATTCGTTTTATCTTGATTAGCATGATTAATTGACGTTTCATCATAGTATTCATCACTAGAGTTGTCAACAAGCAAATCATCACCTAACAAGTCATCTTCATCACTATTGAAATCAACATACTCGGGTGTGTTACCTTAGGACCTTTGGCCATGAAGCATCTTCCAATTCCTTCATTTGGTGAGTCAAATATGTCGTAGGAGTTGGTTGACACAAGTGCTAGACCGGCAACACCTTCATCTTGAGTATCTTCGGAGTCGGAGTGATAACTTCTCTCGGAGTGGCTGTCGGAGTCGGAGCCGGATACCCATTCACCAACATGAGCTTGATGTCTTCGTTTTGGGTAGCTCCTTGATGATTTTTCCTTCCTTTCCGAATCCTTGCTTCTCCGTGAGTATCTTCGTTCATAACGATCATCTCTACTCCTTCTCTCTCTTGGTGGTGATTCTTTGCTTCTTCTTTTTGGAGAATCTTCTCTTCTCTTGTAGGGAGCCGTACACTCATTGGAATAGTGTCCGGGTCTTCCACAACTGTAGCAGTTTCGCTCTCGACTAGAAGATCTTTTGTCATTGTAGGACCTTGACTTGAAGCTTCTATCTTTGCTTCTACTCTTGTAGAACTTGTTGAAGTTCTTCACCATTAAGATCAATTCTTCATTGAAGTTTTGTTTCTCACTTGATGATGTTGGGGCTTCACATGAGGCTTTGTAGGCACCACTTGATTTGTTGTGAAGTTCCTCTTTATCCTTAAGTGACATCTCATGAGCAACAATTCTTCCAATCACCTCCGTTGGCTTGAGATCTTTGTAATTGGGCATCATTTGGATCAATGTGCACACGGTATCATATTTTCCATCCAAGGCTCTTATAATCTTCTTGATGATGAATCTATCGGTCATCTCTTCACTTCCTAAGCCGGCAATCTCATTTGTGATGAGAGCAAGCCTAGAGTACATTTCAGCGACACCTTCACCATCCTTCATTTTGAACTTGTCAAGTTGACTTTGAAGCACATCCAACTTGGATTCCTTGACGGAGTCGGTACCTTCGTGCATATCAATCAAAGTGTCCCAAATTTCCTTTGCATTCTCAAGACGGCTGATTTTGTTAAATTCTTCGGGGCACAATCCGTTGAAGAGAATATCACAAGCTTGAGCATTGTATTGCAACATCTTCAACTCATCCGCGGTAGCTTCACGGTTTGGTTCTTTCCCATCAAAGAAGTCACCTTGCAAACCAACACACACAATAGCCCAAACGGCGGGGTTATGTCCAAGAATATGCATTTTCATTTTATGCTTCCAACTAGCAAAATTAGTACCATCAAAGTAAGGACCTCTACGGTGATAATTTCCCTCGCTAGACGCCATACTCTCCTAGGTTGTGAAACCAAGGCTATGACCACCAAAAGCTATGGAGATCAAAGCAAATGGAGACCAAAGCTCTGATACCACTTGTAGGATCGAAAGTATGTCTAGAGGGGGGGGGTGATTAGACTACTTGACCAAATAAAAACTTAACCTTTTCCCAATTTTAGTTCTTGGCAGATTTTAGCTATTGTAGGACAAGTCAAGCAATCATCACACAATTCAAGCAAGCATGCAAAGAGTATATTGGCAGCGGAAAGTAAAGCATGCAACTTGCAAGAATGTAAAGGGAAGGGTTTGGAGAATTCAAACGCAATTGGAGACACGGATGTTTTTCCCATGGTTCGGATAGGTGGTGCTATCCTACATCCACGTTGATGGAGACTTCAACCCACGAAGGGTAATGGTCGCGTGAGTCCACGGAGGGCTCCACCCACGAAGGGTAATGGTTGCGCGAGTCCATGGAGGGCTCCACCCACGAAGGGTCCACGAAGAAGCAACCACCCACGAAGGGTCCACGAAGAAGCAACCTTGTCTATCCCACCATGGCCATCGCCCACGAAGGACTTGCCTCACTAGCGGTAGATCTTCATGAAGTAGGCGATCTCCTTGCCCTTACAAACTCCTTGGTTCAACTCCACAATCTTGTCGGAGGCTCCCAAGTGACACCTAGCCAATCTAGGAGACACCACTCTCCAAGAAGTAACAAATGGTGTGTTGATGATGAACTCCTTGCTCTTGTGCTTCAAATGATAGTCTCCCCAACACTCAACTCTCTCTCATAGGATTTGGATTTTGTGGAAAGAAGATTTGAGTGGAAAGCAACTTGGGGAAGGCTAGAGATCAAGATTCATATGGTAGGAATGGAATATCTTGGTCTCAACACATGAGTAGGTGGTTCTCTCTCAGAACATATGAGTTGGAATTGTGTATGTGTTCTGATGGCTCTCTCCACGAATGAAGAGGAGGTGGAGGGGTATATATAGCCTCCACACAAAATCCAACCGTTACACACAGTTTTCCAATCTCGGTGGGACCGAATCAACAAACTTGGTTGGACCGAAAAGGTAAACCTAGTGACCGTTAGAGATTTTCGGTGGGACTGACATGCAACTCGGTAGGACCGATATGGTTGTTTGGGCATAACGTAATCTCGGTGAGACCGATTACACAAACTTGGTGAGACCGAGTTTGGTAATAAGCTAACCAGAGAGTTGGTCAGGTAAACTCGGTGGGACCGATTTGCTCTTTCGGTGAGACCGAAAAGTTACAAAAAGGAAACAAAGAGTTTACACTGCAATCTCGGTGGGACCGATTCGCTCTTTCGGTGAGACCGAAAAGTTACGAAAGGGAAACAGAGAGTTTGCAATCCCATCTCGGTGAGACCGAGATCCCTATCGGTAGAACCGAATTGCTAGGGTTTGGCAGTGGCTTATGACAAGTGAAACTCGGTGGTGCCGGATAGAAAGAATCGGTAGGACCGAGTTTGGCTTAGGGTTTAGGTCATATGTGGATATGGGAAAGTAGTTGAGGGTTTTGGAGCATATCACTAAGCACATGAAGCAAGAGGCTCATTAAGCAACACCTCATCCCTCCTTGATAGTATTGGCTTTTCCTAAAGACTCAATGTGATCTTGGATCACTAAAATATAAAATGAAGAGTCTTGAGCTTTTGAGCTTGAGCCAATCCTTTGTCCTTAGCATTTTGAGGGTTCCACTTTCACATCCATGCCATGCCAATCATTGAGCTTTCCTGAAATAGTCATCTTGGAATAGCATTAGCTCAATGAGCTATATGTTGTTATGAATTACCAAAACCACCTAGGGATAGTTGCACTTTCACATGTCGGGAGGCTGACGCTGCATTCTTTAAATGAGGAGTAATCCACTTGCCTGACTGCCTCATCATAAGTGATTGATGAGGGATACACAAGAACATTAGTTTGATGTAAGAACATGGTTAATACGCGGATGTACTACTATGTACCAAAAACAGAAATGCATGTCATATTCAAAGGTATAATGTGTAAGCTAAGCAGATGCAATTTAACCAAATTGGAAGCAATACAAGCTAGACATCTGGCTGGAGTAGTGAGCATGATCATCTAGGACCTGAGAGCCTAGTGGGAGGCGGACTGCTTCGCCACCATCACGGCTTTTTAGTTGGCTTCCAGGTGATGCCTCTCTTTGTTGGGCTTGTCACTGGCTCGACCAGTTCCCTGACTAGCTATTTGTCTTCTGGTGCTCACAGGATGGTGGTTCATGTAAAAAAATATCTTTCCTTATCTTAATAAAGACCGACTTCGGCCTTTCGAATACAAGCTAGACACCATATGGAACATGCAACCACATATGACACCGTGAAGTTAAAGCAAGCACCTGGGATGATGGTTCATTGCGAGCGAGGTCATCAACTCCAGAGCTACGTTTACCGTCTCCATCTGCTGACAATGCACCTATTATAAGGCTGAAACGTGTCTAGCCTATCCGCGTACGACGCTGGAGCGACTTCTCTCTTTTCTTTTTTGCTTCTCTCATAGCAGCAGAGTCTGAAATACCGTTGCATAAAAATACAATAGTGAGAGTATGGGTGAAGTGTGTGCAGAACTAGTGCACTGTAAAAGTAGCAGATAGCAGGTGGCTGAAAAGTAAATGACAGGAGACATATGATAGCTCTACAACATTGCATGGCAAACAAAATTAGATTCTAGTCCGTATGATTTTGTAATATATGAGCACAGGAAATGCAGGTACTCCTCCAGCACACCACCACATGTGGTCATATCAAGATAACAGTCGACTGAAAATAATTAGGCCAGTCGATTTTTTAATGAACTGTACGATCTATAAGGAACGAGCAGATGGCCTTCGTCTACCTCCCGCCAGTCACTGTTGACGATCTTTCTCGAACCGCCAGCGACCACTCGCCCAGACCCCTGCCTCCGCCGCCCCGCCCTCCCCTCGACCTCACACCACCACCGTGCTTGGTAGCGCCCCCAGGCCATCCCTTTAATCCCGGCCGACCTCCAGATCGGGCGCTAGTAGCTCTAGGCCCCACACGCCCCTAAGATAAACACCGAGGCGATGCTTCCCCGGTGTAATAGGCGGACTAGCGCCTGTTACGCTGGGGAATGCTTTCGTTAATTGGGAATCAACTGACCATGAATTGAAATTCAGGGGGGGCGACGAACCTCTAGCTAAGTTGAAATAGTATATGAGGAGAAACCTTGTGCATCATGAGTTACAAGGAACATCTAGTATCAAGAAGAAGTGGTCAACTAGTGTCTTCTATGGGATGAATACCGTGCAAGCAGACATGTAAGATTTGCACGAATAAGGGAAGAGGAGTACCATTTTTGGTTGCCGGTGTGGTCGCGTCCACATGTCGCGCCGATCTTCTTATGTTTGCCGGGGAAACCGATGTTCTGGAGGAGGGTGCAGGCTTGGACGAAGCCATGGACAAATTGTTGACTGTGTTGCCATGGCTGTATGTCGGGGGAGGGGAAGCAGATCCGAGGCAGCGAAGGACGACGTAGCAAGAACATCTCCGGTGCGGTGGAGGGTGGCGAAGTTGGAGCGGCAACGGTGAGGCGCAGGACGGCGTGGTTGAACTGGCTCGGGTACGGACGGCTCGGCCTCGGCTTCAACTACTAGCCATGGAGGGCGTTGCGGTTGAGGTTACGGTGGACGATGACGTTGGGGTATCGGCTCCGGCGTGATGGAGGAGGGCGGCGGTTGATGGGTGGAATGGGGTGGTGGACGGAGGACGCCGGGGTTCCGCCGCTGGTGGAGAGGTAGTTTTTGCGCCCATAGAGTACGAATGGGGAATCGGACTGGTCGGCGAGGGGGAGGGGGGAGAACCATGTTTCGGTCTGGGACGCACTTGTTTTTGGCTTTTTTGAACAGAAGATGGGACGCGCTTGTTTGAAATTTGGGGAAAGTACAAAGTTTGCCCCCCTCTTAAATTTCGTACCTACTGCGGGTCGGGGGTAGGATGGTAATCCCAAGTGTCCCAAATAGTGGGCGGGAGCGATTTCGGCCACGCGCATGTGTGCTAAGGTAGCCATTGTGTATGAATGTTTTTCGGAGGTGGTTGCGTGGCATCTAGTTGAAGCTACAAACCTACCCCGGTTTAGACCTTTGGACGTCGGGCCGGTAGGTTTCACGGGTCGGAGTTATTAGAAAAGTAATTTCCTTATACTACCAAACATTGGTCTCATGCGGTTTCAGGCGAGTAGAGGCTCTTTTGTTGCTTCGTTCGAAATTTTGAATCACAAGCATTCACGTTTAGAGTACTCTTGAACTTTGAGGATTGACCTAAATAGACAACGTTAAATTTGACCTTGTATGTTTGAAAACCTCATTAAATTATCCGCTTCTTTTTGAAATTTTGACACTTGAAAATCCTATAACTACGATTATTTTGGAATGGAGGAGCTAAATTAGAATCTATTTTGTACATGACTACATATGCTAATATGTACAAAATCAGAGCAAAGATTGGTGCCCCCATAATTTAGGTATGATTTACAAATGCCATGATATCAAATTCAAATAATTGAATGGACTTCATGTTGAATTCAAAATTTTTAAACCACCTTAAGTTGAATTCAAATGTATGCTAGTGCATAGGTAGCTATTTATAATGTTCATTGTGTAACTTTCGTATGTATAATGTGCTTTACACACACAACATGAACTATACTCACGTTTATATTCGATTGCTAAAGCGATGCATTGTCTGGAGTTCAAAATACTAAGTATGTGGATAAATTGTGTCGAATAATAACATAGACATGCTCAAATTCGATAGAATCTAGATGTCTGATGGATCAATGACCGTTCCTTACGCGAATTGCAAATATCATGATCCCATCCTAATATTTGGATACAATTTATATCTTTAATCAATGTGCACATCAGTCTTGTACGTGTAGTTTCACTCTCCATCGGTGGTCTCTCACACATGCTCACACTCTCTCTCCCGAGGTGTCTTTCTCGCACACATGCTCTCGATATAAGCCTCCCTCCCTCTCGTAACCATTTATGACTGTTTTCACTAACCTTTATCACAAGCACTCTTCCTCTCGCAAGCATACACACGCACAATCCCCATCAACCCTTTCTATATACATAGACCTGCGTACGTGTCTCCTGTACGCACATTATCTTTAGGTCTGTCTCTCTTGCATTGTCTCACACCTCTCTTCCTAATCGACGAGTATGATTCTAGCAGAGCATTCTGTAGGATGCCCCTTAAAGTTAGGTTCGATGAATAGTAATATCAGAGATAAAGGGGTTACCTTAGTCCGAGAACCTAGGGTTACAAATCCTAGCCGGCTTTGTCAGTGGACATAGAGTCCTTCACAATTATGCTATCTTTGTCTTGTACGACTAGTCATCCATAGGTCTCCCCAAATGCGTCACGGGCCGACCAATGCGGCGCAGGACGGAACCGAACAAAGGGCCTCACCTCGACCCACCGGACCTCACGCGGTGACACACCCTCTGCCCCCACGTCTCGTTATCTTCTCACACCCACACATACCAACACAGACACCACACAAAAAATATATTCTCCTGGTGCCTCTATCCACTCCCCCTTGCATATACACACTCAAGGGAATATCTCGCCGTGACATCATATTCGTCTCTCTCTCTAGACCACTCTCATTTCTCGTGCTATCTCTCCCACGCCCCCCATCGGCCCCTCTATCCATGCCTCTCTCAAATACGTAATACACACATATACCTCTCTAGGCCCTGCCAAATGCATCAACTACACATTCACACATGTTACATCACGTACCCCATTGATCTAAAAAGCCCTGTCTTCACGTTTATTTCGCATATAACATTCCTTTTGAATAAAGTGTGGCCAAAAAAATATTTTAGAATTTCTATATATATACAACATTGCAAAGTTATATGGAGGAGTATGAACGCTTGCATTGCATGGTGCCCACAATGATATTTATTCCGCACTGTGAATTTGTATATTTTTATACTATATATGAAGTTAGTCATAAGAAAGAGAAGCGAAGAGCATCTCTCTCTCCATCGCATACCCCCCTCTACGTCCCTTTCACGTACACACACAAACTATCCCCAGGTCCTCTAAAAGTAAGCCCCAGCACATTCACACATGTTTTATCTTTCTCCCGTGATATATACAGTGACGATCATTGTATTTGAAGCGAAAGCACGATATATACATTGGACTTCAGAATCCACTCATTGCGGTCACCATTTACATTTTGTGGTTATTATACAGTCACGGGCTCACCGTAAAACTCTGTATTTGCTCAAGACACGACTAGTTGACCAGTTAAACGCTCCACGTGGCACCTCTAGTGTTGCATCACATTATCTCACTACCATCGGGCCCACCTATCGGCTTGTATCTACTCTACATCTACACTCTTATAAAATACTAGCAAGATGCCCATGCGTTGCACGGAACATCAAGATGCATTTGTATGAGTAGTTTATCTTGTGGGAGAAAAGGATGAGCAAGGGAAGGCCTTATTTGCAAGTGTGGAGAGGGGTGTGGGTATCTTTTTGCAAAATTGCCATAGTTTTCTTCCTATCCGTCAGATATAGATCGGACGGCCTATATTGCAGGATGGCAGGCACACGATTATCACCGACTATGCTTTTTATAAGAGTTGGGATAAACTCTTATAAAAAACAGAGTTGGTGATGATGGTGTGCCTGCCATCCTGCAATATAGGCCGTCCGATTAATATCTGACGGATAGGAAAGAAACTATGACAATTTTGCAAAAAGGTACCCACACACCTCTCCCCATTTGCAAATAAGGCCTTCCCTCGTTCATCCTTTTCTCTCACAAGATAAAATAGTCATACAAATGCATCTTGATGTTACGTGCAACACACGGGCATCTTGCTAGTAAGAATGAAAACAAACGACAAAAAATATTGGACGGTGGTTCGAAGTCATGACCGCGGGCACAGCGGACAAGGTGGCCTTGTATTGGTATGTCGAGCCGTCTGTTTTAACACACATGAGCTGACGTGGTGATTATACACACACACACACGCATGCACACGAACTGCATGCACGCACACTCACACGAACACATGCACCCACGCACGCAACACTCACACGTACACATGCAGCCACACACGCACGCAACACTCACACACACACGCACGCATGCATGCACACACCAGTACACCACACGACAAACACACACTCTCACGCTCAAGTGCTCAACCTACACGTGCATGCGCACACATCAGGCCTTGACAGACACATACACAACCAGGTGATACCCGCGCATGGGGTGGAGTCTCGTCGCGCCTGCGTAAATTTGTGTTTATCTGACCTTTTCCCTATCCGAACTGACAGGTGGGACCCACAAGGAACGTGGTCAATTTAACTAGTCAACATGGTGCCACACAGACTATTTGGCCGGTCAATAGAGTGCAATCCGATGCTGAACTGTGAGCAAGTGACCGTATAATCACCGCAAAATGTATATAGTGACCGTAATCAGCTTATTCTAAAGTTCGGTGAACGTATTACGCTTTTCTCTCTGTAGGCCCTCCAAAACTACATCTCTACACGTTCTCGCATGTTACATCTAACAACTATGCAATACAGCACTACCACTACACTCCAACACAATAAATCATAGTATGTGTTTTTAGTTTTACTAGATATCATATTGTTACTTAATTATTCAGTTTGCATACATTAAAATTGCCTTTGAAATGTATGGCCAGTATCATATACCGCGCGGGAAAAATCCCGCCCTTTCCTGTTTAATTGGGTTTGTATCGATGGATCATGCGAAACAACAAAACTATAGTACTATATACAGTACACGTGACATTTCACTGGGCCGTTGTGTCGTGTACTCCTCCGTCGTAAGAGTGGAGCGCTCGCTTTCATAAATCTTCTAGTCCCTTTCGCCGACATGTGGGGCATCAAGCTACCGGGTCCACGTGCCATACCGGAATACAGTGCAGAGCAGCCGGGGTGAAGCACCCAGTCATGGCGCCGGTGTAGTAATGAGCAATGAGGCGTCAAATCACAAAGCTGCACCTTTCCCGCAGTTAAGTTGGAGGGACGAAGTAATAATGCTAAAAAAGAACTTGGAGGGATGAAGCAACCATCATTTCGCTCGTTGCTAAATCCACTTCTCCCTCATCTTCTTCAAGTTAACCATGTGTTGCTTCTGCCATTGTTCTGCCTCATGTAGGAAACGAATCGGCTTGGTAAAGCACTGACATGTGGGACCGCATGTTAGCAAACCACCAGGACAACATCCTCTAAAAATAAGAAACCTCCCCCGCCATCCGCGCGGCAAAATCGCCTCCTTTTTACTAATGTTGATTCTATAATTTTTTAGATCAATATAATTGAGATTTGTATAGATAGCACATAGGAGCAAAACCAAGTGGTACGGTTAAGGGCATCCACAATGTGTAGCCAAATGTGAAAATAGCTTTTGGCATCGTGGGAACCATTGTGGACGGTGTTGCCAAAGCCAAAAGGATGGAACCGAAGCTCACTGATTGATTGATTGAAGGAATATAAAAATGCAACGTCTCTCCTCTTTCTCCCATGGTTGGACGCATGTACAGTATAGAGGATAGAGTCTACTCCCCTGTCCCTTCTATCACAAAGCACGGACGAAGCAACCATCATTTCACTCTTCGCTGACTCCGCTTCTCCATCGTCTTCTTTGAGAAACCATCTCACCGCACTAAGCTGGACGGACGACGCTATTGTGTACGAGTAGTACTAGTGCATTTACGTGTCCTTTGGTTCAACAGACTTCCTGGATGCAAATAAGGCGGTTGTCTCGGCTTGCAGGCGGCACTTGCGAACGACTTACCGTGGTCTCCCTCAATGGTGTTCTCCGTTGAACGCACTTCGCCAAACCACAACGTTCGAGATATCGTCGACGTCACCGCAATGGGGAAGGAAGTAAAATATAGTTACTACCTCCATTTTTTGTACATAAGGCCAGTATATCAAAATTACAATTTGCAAAAGGCCACTAACACTAATCGAGGCAAAATTGATGGGGTTTGCCTCGTACTAGCAACCAAGGACATTAATATCCCCTGCATGCATGCGGAAGTGAGAAGGTTGGTTTGCATGGCACTGCATTAATCAAGCGATGAGGAGTGAGATGGTTAGCTCTTTGGGCTTTGGAGAAAAAATACACATTAATTGACACATGAAATGAGGATTTGTATCGATTAATCCCGCGAAGGAAAACCCCGCCTTTGTTTTTTAACACTAGTACTCCTAGTACGTAGTACTACGTACTTATCCTGTTTGGGTCTAGGCCTTGCATTGCCATACTTCACCACACATTTTTTGCCAAACTTGCCTAAAGTTTTCAAAATGAAAAGGAGGTACACTTGCGCACGGTTGTCGCGGTCGCACCGCACCCTCACACGGTCGCTCCTGCACGCCGCGGTCGCACCGCACTCTCACATGCACAGTCACTCCTGCACGCCGCAAACCCAACCAAGGGAACGCACCCTCACTGACACGTGCTGTCGCATGTGAACAAAACAAACTCAGCCATCCTACCGCTGACACATAATTTTCGTTCATAGAGTATGTTTATCCAACCGCATGTTGGGGCATATCCGTATGGCCCGTGCGGTGATTTGTTGGGGAAGAAGAAGAGGTGAGGAAGAAGGGTTAGGGGACGTTGGATATTCATCCAACCGCCTGAAATGGTAGACTGACCCAACTTAGGCGACTTGCATAACAATATATGTTTTTACATAGCAAAAGATCCATAAAAACAACAACATAAAGAGAAACTATCACTGCTTGCAGAACGAGACGACCTCGTCGTCTTTGGCTGCCAGCGCGAACCAGCCGTAACTGCCGACGTGTGTCTCCGCACCATGGTTGTCCTCGGCCTCCAGCTACTCGTTCACGCGGAGCGTGTGGGTGCTCTGCACGGACATGAGCACCGTCTGGTTCAAGTCAAGGATGTCCGGTTCCGCCTGCAGGAGGGCCTCGATGGCAGCGGCATCCGCGCGCTCCGCGTCGAGTCGAGCCTCCGCCGCCCAGTTCAAGTCCAGGACGTCCGGTTCCGCCTGCAGGAGGGCCTCGATGAGAGCGTCATCCGCGCGCTCTGCGTCGAGTTGAGCCTTGCCGCCCGGTTCAAGTCCAGGACGTTCGGTTCCGCCTGCACGAGGGCCTCAATGGCAGCGGCATCCGCGCGCTCCGCCTCAAGTTGAGCCTCCACCGCCCGGTTCACATACAGGACCTCCAGTTCCGCCTGCAAGAGAGCCTCGATGGCAGCGGCATGCGCGCGCTCCGCGTCGAGTTGAGCCTCTGCCTCCCGGTCCTCCTTTAGTATCGGCAGGTTGAACCGTTGGTCCGCCTGCACCATGGGGGACTCGGACGCCGGCACGAAGTCAACGTCCATCGTCTCATACCCATCAGGGGCCTTCTGCGCCACGACCTCCGCCATGAACATTGGATCGGCTTCCTCCTCCTCGTAGCTTGGCTCCAGAGAACTCGGGGATTGGCCCGCCGCAAAGTGAGCTTGGGAACGAAGGTCTCTGGCGCCGACCGCCGCCACGATTTCTGCGCGGCGCTCCGGCGTCAGCATCTTGTAGTACGTGATCTTGCGGCGCACCATGGCTTTCTGCCAAACTAGGGGACACTTGATGTGGGCTAGGGGATCGAAAGATGGGGGAAGGGGCTGGAGATTAGGTGTGGTTTTAGGGCAGTGGCTGGCGTAGGCCGAGCAGCGAAGGTTTTGGTGTGAATAGTGGTTCTGGTGACGACCGGTCAATCGGTTTTGACTGTACACCGCTCTTGTCGCGTTCGTGTTGCATCCCGGCACGCTGGACCCTCCACGTCGCTCACCGAATGGAATGCGCTTCGTCTTGCGTTTTCGCTCGCTTGTGGGACCATAGTTGAGAGCAAACCGACGTCCCTCCCCCTCCCTCGCCCGCGTCATTTTATGCGGAGTAAATAAAAACAGAGGGAGTATACTATGGATGAGGATCCCCTGACGTGGCCGAACCCATTGAGTAACTGACATGCGGGGCTAGCAAGCATGGGGTCCGCCAGTAAGTGACCGAAAGGGAGGGTAAGGCAGGGATACATATGTCAAAGGAGCTTCCAATGATATATTTTTCACATTATACATCTCATGTACTATCAATCTTGTCAATAGTCAAATGCGGTTTTGAAAAACACATTAGAGCATGGTTAATAATATAGCCAGTCGATGGCTATAAGGAACTGCCATGTCATCTCTAGCCATCATCTATTATATGCACTCATACAGTAGTGTGGGCTATAAGGTTGGCTATTTCCCGCAAAAAAATAAGGTTGGCTATTGTATTAGTACTTCTTTCCATCTCCTCTCCATATCTTTCTTCATATTTATTGTACGTATTTAACTAGGAATGCGTATATAGCTAGGCTCTTGCATGAGAGCTCACTCCCCTTACTTTTTCACATCTCTCTCCTCCACATAGGCCCTATATAAATGGAAGGAGGGAGTACAACTATGAGCACTGCATACTCTAGTACAGATGTTGTCAGTACTCCACTAGTACTATTGGACAGGGAGCTTAAAAAAGTTACTATTGGACTGGCTATACGTGGCGAAATCCTAGTAGGAAGAGCATGCGCGAGAACAATCACATTCACGTGGTTGAAAACAAATTGGAAACCATCTCGAGTACAAATCTAGGAGTACGTACGAATCTAACAATATTGATTAGGCATTGTTGAATGTTGATACTTTTTTTTATCAAAGTAGAGATACTTTGACTACACGTAAAACTTATATGTAAACTAGAAAGGATAGGAGGGAGTATATTGTACGTTCAAAAACGAAATGAACATTGAATACCCTTTATATATGATTTGCGGATGCTATGATCACCGGTTCAAAATTTTGAATCCACCTTAGGTATCACACATGCCCCCACTCGTTCTCTCTCGATTTCACCTCGGGCTCTGGAGATCGGTTGAAAGAGGACTAGGGTGGGTACAATACGTTCGTTTCGGTTATGAACGTACAATATACTCCCTCTGATCCCCACAGACCCCCCCCGCGGGTCATTTCTATCATAGAAACAGACCAAACCTTTATCTACTTGCACGACACGCAATTGATCTCTGAACATCAATCGATCTCATCAACATGTGTCGGGGCATGAATCGAATGGGATGTCAAAACTAAGACGCGAAGCGACACGTAGTGGAGGCAAAGTGAAACTTCAAATGAAACGTTTGTTTGTATGCATGTCGGACAAATTACAAATAAACATTGGAAATACAAGCATGGTCTAGGCCCACATGCGAATGATACTCGGCAGAATGTTCAAATGAGGCATGCGGGAGGATGGACTCGACCGGAGGGCGACATGATCGATGGAGAAGAGGGTTGGAGAGGAATGAGAAATAAGCAAACGCCACATGATTATACTTGAATGGCTCAAATAAACAATAAGTTGTCTCGCTTGGCCTACATAGTGAAAGGCCTAATGCGCAACGCGGAGCACTGATGCTCGAATATAGCCGGGAAAACAGGGAAACCGACATGTGGGGCACACCTGTCGGGACGACGTAGCGCAAACTAGTCCAATGGAGGAGCTGGCCCATGACCTCCTCGCCACCGGCAACCGTTCATGTGGGTTGTGGGGGCCAACAACGTGGCGCAGCTCCAGCACCGCCTCTGGACACGGCTACCGCGGTGAGCGACACGCTCATCGTCGCTAGACATGGTCGTCTTACTTTTTCAATGACATGCATCGATAGCATGTGAGCAAAGGGAGTCTCCAACGTTGCCACGACCGTAGCTGACTACCCTGGCACACCAAAAACCCTCGTCCCTCACGCCGTCGCGCGGTGCGTTCCCAGCCGGCGCTAGCTGCCCGCATTCATGCCGTCCGTCCGTATGCCGTTGTTAAGAGGCTCGGTGCCCGAGGAACCAACTCCCGCGACTTAATGATGCACCAGGACGCTTGGCCTCAACGGAATGCGCTACTTAAGGCGACAAAGCCCAGCTAACCTCCACACCATAGCGCATCGTCCTCCTACCTGGCACCACATCCGCCATGACCGCAAGCGCGAACGCTCGGCGGGAGAGCTTGTCTTCAGGGATGGAGCTCGAGGTCGCCGCCCTCGCTCAAGTCGCCGCACAAGCGGTGGCCACGCCGGCGGCCGACGACGGGAGCACCGTCAGCCATGCGTCCTACTTGCCGCCGTCCAACGTTCGGCACCGTCGAGGTCGGGGACTCCTCCGAGGATGAGTAGGGCATGGGAGGCGGCAGGGCATGGTGTGCCAACTGGCCGGTCCGTCACCCGTGTTCTACTTTTCCTCGCCGGAGACCGCACCTTCACTTCACGGGTCTTGAACCCCGCCCCCGTACATGGAGATCGCAGATGGAGGACGTCGATCGCCGCTGTAAAATAGGTTTAGGGTCGGGTTTATTTTATTTTTCTGTGCTATAAAAGTTTGAAATGTAATGAAAATCTGCCGTGTTTACATTAATCTCGGCCGGTGTATATGAACTTTCACAATAATATAGTATATTGTAGGAGTACTAGCAAGATGCCCGTGCATTGCACGGAAGGTCAAGATCTTGTGGGAGAAAAGGATGAATGAGGGAAGGCCTTATCTGCAAATGCACATTCACGCATTTCACATCTTTCTACATCTACGGGAACCTACGAAAGGATTAACGTAAATTACCTCTCTCTCCTCCCCTGATTTTCATGGTGGTGGGCCCCTCCCCCCAATATACAATCAACAGCTTACACGTTTCACATTATGTTAATTACGTAACTGGGACTACGTAGGTGTAAAATTACTCATCCTAAAAAACCCAACTAAGCCAACCTCCCAGCATATCACGCGGGAAAAGACCCGGCCGCGCCGTTTTAGTCGGAATTGCCGGATTACTAGTAGTAGAATCGATGGATCGCACGAAGCAACACGTTTTTTTTGAGGGGGAAAAGCACCTAGTTTAAAAAGAAAAAAGGCAGTACACTCACAGCACCCCTGTCGTGGTCGCATTGCACCCCACACAGGTTCGGTCCTGCACACGGCTCATGCAAACGGAACGCGCTTTGGCTTGCCTTTTCACTGACACGTGGGACTGCACTTGGAGAAACCGACCATGCACCAAACTCCCCCCGCCTACCGCGCGAAAATCCTCCCACCACCCAAAAATTCCCCCCAAATCCTAGATTCAACTGCCCTTCGGTCAACTAACCAATAATATTCCCCAAACCCCCTCCCACACGCCCTCCTCCACTCCATTCGCTCCGCCAAAGCCGCCCTCCCTGCCATGCCGATACGTCAGCACTGCGGTTCGTTGAGGGGATGCACAACGATCTTCTCGCTCCCATAGTACGCTCTCATAGACTGTCGTCCTCTAGCCATGCCGCCACCGCTGGCGACGTTCTTCTGGAGGCGCACAGCGGTGAGCACCGCCACCGCTGGCGATGTTCGTGTGGAGACGCACGGCGGTCAGCTTCTCCCATGATACGCGCATTCTAGACTGAGGCCCCGTGCATGTCGGTGTAGCGCTGAATGTTAGCTGATAGACGCTGTTAATCTCACTGTTTGCCGAAGTAGTTTACAGTCAATATGCTCTGCTTAAGAAGCTTCCTTGCCCTGTTCTGCACTCAATCTACTTAGCTGAGATGGCATGCCAAGGCCGATTAGTTGCTAAAATATCCTGCCATATATTTATTGTGACGTAGATTGCCATGGTCTAGTAGCCAATCTGTTAGGTGAAATAGCTCTACACCGTTTTATACTCGATATTTTTTACCGCGATGGCCTTCAATAGTTTGATGGCTGTGTGCTCGGCCTCATCGACTGCTGAAACAACCTTCCATAATTTAGGACTCAAATATGTTTGCTGAATTAGCTTTACATATATTTCGTTACTTAGATCTGCTGGTCCAAATATCTTGCCATAGCTTTAGACATCGACCTAGGTATTTTCTTCTGGACTTCATAAAAAAGCATATATGTTTTTCCTGTAATATCTAGTAGAAGAACGAATTTGTATGTCTAACAGATGGATAGGACTTGGATAACTTCTGCTCAAAGATTCTCCGCTGCATATGTCGAGGGGGTTGAAAACTTCATGAACTTTATCAGAGCTGAGTACGGTGGTCCAAAATCAGATGTGCTCTGCCCGTGTAGCAGTTGTATGAATTCAGTTACAAGACCCCAGTCAACTGTGCAAAATCATCTACACTTGTATGGGATGTCTGTCACATATACTAGATGGGTTCATCATGGTGAAGCTGTGAACGTTAATGTTATTGACTATGTGGAAGCAGCAGATCACCATCTTGATCTGCCTGATGCTCAGGTGGAAGAGGAGGAGGAGGAGGTGGCGGCGGAGCCAGTGAGTTTTACCAACATTGAAACAATGCTATGAAATGCATGTGCATTCCGTGAACTTTCACCTGCAGAACAAAAACGGTGGCCTGCATGTTGGAACAATGCAACGTGGCTGTCACCCCAGGAAATAAGCTGTCAGTGTTCTCAGCTATGGTCACCTTTCTTCAGGTGAAGACATCTGAGCGGATGACCAACAAATCATTCGATGCGATGTTGGCTGCTTTTCGCAAAGCTTTTCTAGATGCGTCTGAGCTGCCACACACCTACAGTAAAATGAAGAATTTCCTTCGTGCAGTTGGAATTGGATATGATATGATCCATGTTTGTAAGAATAACTGTGTTCTGTTCTGGAAGGATTATGCCAACTTAAGTGAATGCCTGAAATGCAAATCATCAAGATGGAAAGATGGCAATGCTATGAAGAGGATTCCTCATAATGTTCTGAGACATTTTCCAATTACACCAAGATTGCAGAGGTTGTTTCATGATGCTGAAACAATAGAGGATGTACTGTGGTATTCTAGGAACCAGGACTACAGAGATCCAAATGTAATGAGCCATCCATCACATGGTAGTGAGTGGAAAAGCTTTAATCTGAAGCACGAAAAGTTTGCTGCTGACCCAAGAAACATTAGACTTGGCTTAGCTTCAGATGGATTTAACCCATTTGGCCACCAGAGCGCCACATATAGCATGTGGCCAGTGCTTGTTATCCCTTACAACATGCCTCCAAATGTCTGCACCAAAGAATCAAACTACATGATGGCCTTGCTCATCCCAGGTCCAAAAAGTCCTGGAAAGGATTTTGATTTGTTCATGAAGCCTCTTGTGGAGGAACTTCAATAGCTATGGAGGGGTGTTCTCACTCGAGACCTATATAGCAGCCCACCAGCTGATTTCTTTCTGCGTGCTGTTATAATTTGGTGCATCCATGATTATCCGGCTTTGGGCACTATGTTAGGGCGAACGACACATGGTTACAATGCATGTGTTCGCTATGACAGGAATCCGCTGTCATATGCAATACTTAGCAAGATCTGTTACATTGGACACCGGCGTTTCCTTGCCAAGGACAAGCCGCATCCTAGAAAATACCGAAGACATGTGTTCAATGCAAAGCATGAAAACCATGATGCGCCAAAGAGGCTCACCACTGATGAGTTGCAAGTGGAATGAGAGAAGGTCAGGCATATTACACCAGGAAACCATCCTGATAATGGTAGAGGGAAAAGGAAGCGTGACAGGGCAGAAGAGAGATTATTGTTTACCCACAGGTCCACTTTGTGGGACTTGGATTATTGGAAAAATTTGGATCTGCAGCATAATCTTGATGTGATGCACATCGAGAAAAATATATGTGACAACATTATCAGCACACTTCTTAATATTGAAGGCAAGACGAAAGATACCTTGAAATCTAGGATTGATTTGACACACCTGGGTATCAGGCAGGATTTGCAGGTGCAAGATGAAGGTAAACCACGGGATATGGCACCAGCTGTGTACGTCTGCGAGGTCCTGTCATGTGTGAGATTCCCACATGGATTTTCTTCCAACCCTGAAGGGAGAGTCAACGCAGATGGAAACAAGGTACAAGGGTTGAAAACTCATGACTGCCACGTCCTACTGCAAAGGGTTTTACCTATTATCCTTAGAGGATTGGGCCGCCTTGACTTATACAGAGCAGTTGCAGAGTTGGGACAATTCTTCAGGGAACTCTGCAGTAGAAATATCAGGATAGATGCTTTGGAGCGTCTTAGAGACAAGATACCAACTATCCTATGCGACCTTGAGAAGATATATCCTCCAGCCTTCTTTGATGTGATGGTGCATTTGGCTGTTCATCTACCTAATGAGGCACTACTAAGAGGTCCATTAAAGTATGGCTGGATGTACCATATTGAAAGGCGGCCAGACACTTTCAAGGGCTACGTTAGGAACAGAGCTAGACCCGAGGGTTCCATTGCAGAGGCCTACATTGCTACAGAAGCGTTGACATTCTGCTCAAAATACATTGAAACAGTTGATCAGCTTAGCAAAGAGGTGGATGAAGACAATCCCGAGCTCAATGTTTTTGATTATTCTGTTCGAGTTACAGAGAAGAGTCGAGAAGAGAACAAACCTAAAGATTTGGACAAAATGGTTTGGTATGTGTTGAATAACTGTCCTGAGATACTACCTTATATCAAGTAAGTGCTAAGTACTGCAGCTTATACATCATAATCTACTAAACTTGCAACACATTCTTATATATTTAGATGTTTGACGCGATCACTATGTTGTGCAGCATCTACAAAAATAAGTTACTGCCGCAAAATCCAAAAAACATTGACAAACTGGTTATGGCAGGATTTGCGAAATGGTTCAAGAGCCATGTAAGCTTTTGAATTGCACTGTCAGTTTTTTTTAATATATTGAGTACATAAGATGATCAGCTTGTCTATTTTCTAACCATAGGTTAAGAAGATGCAGGAGGATGGGTAGGCAGTTGATGATGTCCTTTACTCACTAGCAATGGGTCCTGATACTCGGGTAAGACATTATGAATCTTGCGTTGTTGGAGATATGCGCTACAACACCCTTGCACGAGACGAAGGCAGGAATACACAAAATAGTGCCATCATGAGCATGGATACGTATGATAAAGAGACAACTGAAATGTATGCTAACATAACAGACATTGTTCAGTTGCAGTATATCTCCAGTTTCGAGGATCATCGGTGTGTGGTTCTGTTGTGTTGTCGTTGGTATAACCTGTTTTCTAGGATCGCAAAACCTAGAGTTGATGATTATTTCAAATCCATCAATGTCAAGGCGGCGTACCAGACCAACGAGCATTTTATTGGCAAATCAAGCAACACAGATATTTTTCTTGGAAGACACATTTTCACGTAGCGATGACTGGAGAGTATTGCAAAGGTTTGAGCAGAGGAATTCGTTTAATGAAGTTGCACAACAAGATGATGCTTACACTACTCCTGATGTACAAGATAACACAGATGTTCCTAATATCTTTGAGAACCATCACGTCAATGACGCCGGCAAAAAGATTGCATGTCGTGCTGTGGACATACAAGAGTTGATCAAGAAGAAGCCAACATTCAAGGACGTTGAGGACGAAGAATAAGATGACACCGTGGGGAATTACCATTCAGACTGATACACATGGCGAAGATGTTGACGCTGCAGCTGCGGATGATGATTACATTGCTTTTGTCGTATTTGCCTGTCAGAAGACATTTTTTTCTACTATGTGAAATTGTGTTTGCTATGACAACTGAAACCTAATGAACATGTTGTTTAGTATTTTCCTGTGAGAACATCACTTGTTATGTATGCTGATTTGTGTTCGGTGATTGTATGATGACTAAAACATGATGACATTGTTGTTTAGTTGTACTCATATTTGGCTGTGAAACTTGAATTTGATGACATAGTTTGCTGTTGGACTGCAATTTTCTCGACGTCTTCGAATGATAACAAAGCTGACCCGACATGGCTTCTGCTAATTTATTTATTTATTACCAATAGGGCCTCTACTATTTATTTATTTATGAGCAAAAGGGGATACCCCCTGATTTCCGTTAATCAAAATCATTAGATGTTCACAACACTACGCTCAGCCTGGTACACAGGTTTCATTCATTGCTAGTTTCAGCAAAGTGCTCATGTCATAGCCACTGAATACATCACGAGTGCTACATACACTGCAAATAAAGAGACAATCATCCTACAGAGCACATCGATTTTGCCTATTATCTTCACAAGCTCTTTCATCTCCTCAGTGTTGTCAAGGCCGTTCAGCAGCTGTTGCTTGGCCATGATCAGAGGAACTGCATCTTTAACCTTTTGCTCTGCATCTTCCTCTTCTGCCGTTCTTTCAGTTACTTGTCCAACACCCCAACCTGCTGGTATTGGGATTCCTCGGCTAACCAAATAATCAGCGTAGTTGCACTCCCCCACATCAGCAACTTCCTAGAAATACAAATCACACGAATCTTCCCTTTTCTGCACGAATCAAATTGGAAGATCATCAACCAAACTATTAAAAAAATCAGCAACTGAAAGCAGTAGAACAACACTTAAACATATTATTACCCCATGATTCAGGCATTTGTAGAAGACTCGGGCAGGGTTGAGGATTTTGGTTGAGATGCGACGGATGACTCTGCGTGATTTGCAGCAGTGGCACTACACCAACGGCAGCAGGTTGCGATGAGCAACCGGCTGCGGTGCGCGTGCCGGTGGGGGTGTGACGAGACCCACAGGCGATGGTACGGGTGGCGACTTGGCGCATATTTGGTTGTTGCCTATTGAAGAGCAGGTGGACGAGCAGCCAACGGACATGGTTGCGGCGGCCAGAGCTTCTGATGCTAGGTAGAGTAAGTATATAAGAGGAGAAGCGAACGTTGGATATGTCAGTTTCATTACTTGCAGAGTAGCATAGCACCATATATAGTCATAGTCTAGGTTTGGATCCGAACCAGCTACAGGAGCACGTCTCTCTTGTTCCTAAAACTCAGCAACGTCTCTTTACTGGTACACTGCTTGTTCTGTACGCCTTCTCAAGTCTTTGATTCCTCCACCTGACATCTGGGACCTACCGGAAGGGCATGTGTATTTTGCGAAAAAACGTGCCACCCGCTGACAGGTCGGACCCACCAGCTATCTTCGCACGCAAGGAAGTGCCTCCTTATTATGCACACAAAAATGAATACTCCCCCTGCCAGCTGGAACCCAGCATCGTGGGAGGCTGACTTGTGGGCTTACCAAGTTCACGGGGACGGAGGGCTTTGTCAACTTAGTCAATATGAAGGATTCTAGCTCCAGTTACCGTACGATGTTCATCCAACGGCAGTAGTGCTTCTTCAACCTCTGGTCTTCTTGCTCCAGCCGCCCAAACCAGCATCGGTCGTGCTGCGTGCTCCTGGCTCCCATGGCCGGCTGTGATGCCGCGGAGGCCTCACTGCCCCCTACTACTCCCACCGCTGGCCAGGGCATCCCTCTACTCACCCACACGCCCTGTTATTCTGCGGCGATGGCAGCCTCACACCGCAGCCGAACCAGTGAACCCTCATACTCCTCTCCGCGTGGGCATCCATTGCCGCGTCTTCTCCGGCTCCGCGTTGTCCCCTTCCTAGGCCTCGCCGTTGTCCACCGCCTTGGTGCTCTCAACACGGCATGGTCAATGTGGTCAACGACCGACTTCCATCAGAAGAGTACTGTACGTGGAGAGGCTGACAGCTGGGTCCACGGCCGCAGCTGGGTCCACAACCACAGCCCAGTTTTTTTGTGATTTTCCAAGTAAGTCACTTTGTCAGGCCTGTTGGGCTGCAAATCTTTCAAGACGAGGAGAGCTTCATTCGGCTGGCCGAGAAAATGGCCTATCAGTAATGAGAAATGGGTTGTACATTTTTAAAACACATCAAGCCAACAATTAGTTTCAAATTTCTTTTTTTTCATTTCGAGATTTTAAATTGCATTGATTTTTATGCGTGGGCAATTTGTTGGATTTTATTTTTATGCATTGATATATATTTATTTTTAAAATCTGGGACCCACCGAAAGTGCCTCTGTATTTCACGAGAAAAACGTTACCGCTGCTGACAGCTTGGACGCACCAGCTATATCTTCACACACAAGGAAGTGCCTCCTTATTACGCACAAAAAATGAATACTCCCCCTGCTAGCTGGGACCCAGTATAGTGGCAGGCTGACTTGTGGGCCTACTAAGTTGACGGGGACGGAGGGCTTTGTCAACTTAGTCAATATGCACGATTCTAGCTCCAGTGACCGTACGATGTCCATCCAACGGCCGTAGTGCTTCTTCAACCTCTGCTCTTCTTGCTCCACTCGCCCAAACCAGCGCCGGTCGTGCCTCATGCTCCTGCCTCCCGTGGCCGGCTGCGATGCGGCAGAGGCCTCACCACCCCCTACTACTCCCACCGCTGGCCAGGCCATCCCTCTACTCACCCACACCCCCTGTTATTCTGCAGCGATGGCAGCCTCACACCGCAGCAAACCAGTGAACCCTCATACTCCTCTACGCATGGGCGTCCACTGCCGCGTCTTCCCCGGCTCCGCGTCGTCCTCTTCCTAGGCCTCGCTGTCGTCCACCGCCCTGGTGCTGTCGGCGCGGCGTGGTCAACGTGGTCAAGGAACGACTTCCATCGGAAGAGTACTATACGTGGAGAGGCTGACAGTTGGGTCCATGGCAGCCGCAAGGAAGTGCCTCCTTATTACGCGGAAAATAATTATTCCTCCACCTGACAGCAGGGACCCACCGGACGAGCCACCGTATTTGGCGAAAACAACGTTCCCCCCTGACTGCTGGGACCCACCGGAAGGGCCACCGTATTTCGCGAAAAAAACGTCCCCCCCCCCCCGCTGTCAGCTCAGACCCACCGGAAGTGCCTCCTTATTGCAAAAAAATAAATACCCCCTGCTAGTTGGGACCCACCTTGGTGGGAGGCTGACTAGTGGGCCTACTAAGTTGACGTGGACGGAGTGCTTTATCAACTTAGTCAATATGAACGATTCTAGCTCCAGTGACCGTACGATGTCCATCCAACGGCCATAGTGTTTTTCAACCTCTGGTCTTCTTGCTCCAGCTGCCCAAAGCAGCGCCGGTCATGCCGCATGCTCCTACCTCCCGTGGCCGGCTGTGCTGCCGTGGAGGCCTCACCGCCCCTACTACTCCCACCACTGGCCAGGCCCTGCGGCGACGGTAGCCTCACACACAGCCGAACCAGTGAACCCTCATACTGCTCTCCGCGCAGGCTTCCACTTCCGCATATTCTCCGGCTCCGCGTCGTCCCCTTCCTAGGCCTCGCCATCGTCCACCGCCCTGGTGCTCTCAGCACGGCGTGGTCAACGTGGTCAAGGAACGGCTTCCATTGGACGTGGACTGTACGTGGAGAGGTTGACAGCTGGGTCCACGGCCGTAGCAATAAAGTGCCTCCTTATTACGTGCAAAATAATTATTCCTCCACCTGACAACGGGGACTGATACGTCTCTGTCGTATCTATAATTTTTGATTGTTCCATGCCAATATTATTCAACTTTCATATACTTTTTGGCAACTTTTTATATTATTTTTGGGACTAACATATTGATCCAGTGCCCAGTGCCAGTTCCTCTCTGTTGCATGTTTTTGGTTTCGCAGAATATCCATATCAAACGGAGTCCGAACGGGATAAAAACGGACAGAGCTTATATTTGGAAAATATGGAAAATTCGGAAGGAAAATCAACGCGAACCAATGCCTGAGGTGGTCACGAGGCAGGGGGGCGCCCCCTACGCTCGTGAGCCCACCATAAGGCGGTTGACGCTCTTCTTTTTCCGCAAGAAAGCTAATATTCGGGAAAAAATCACGGCGAAGGTTTCAGGCCGATCGGAGTTACGGATCTCCATATATATACGAAATGGTGAAAAAGAGCCAGAAGAGAACGCAGAAACAGAGAGAGACAGAGAGACAGATCCAATCTCGGAGGGGCTCTCGCCCCTCCCATGCCATGGAGACCATGGACCAGAGGGAAACCCTTCTCCCATCTAGGGAGAATGTCAAGGAAGAAGAAGAAGGAGGGGGGCTCTCTCCCCCTCGTTTCCGGTGGCGCCGGAACGCCGCCGGGGGCCATCATCATCACCGCGATCTACACCAACACCTCCGCCATCTTCACCAACATCTCCATCACTTTCCCCCCTCTATCTACAGCGGTCCACTCTCCCGCAACCCGCTGTACCCTCTACTTGAACATGGTGCTTTATGCTTCATATTATTATCCAATGATGTGTTGCCATCCTATGATGTCTGAGTAGATTTTCGTTGTCCTATCGGTGGTTGATGAATTGCTATGATTGATTTAATTTGCTTGTGGTTATGTTGCTGTCCTTTGGTGCCCATCATATGATTGCGCGCGTGGATCACACCCTAGGGTTAGTTGTATGTTGATAGGACTATGTATTGGAGGGCAAGAGTGACAGAAGCTTCAACCTAGCATAGAAATTGATGCATACGGGATTGAAGGGGGACCAATATATCTTAATGCTATGGTTGGGTTTTACCTTAATGAACATTAGTAGTTGCGGATGCTTGCTAATAGTTCCAATCATAAGTGCATAGAATTCCAAGTCAGGGATGACATGCTAGCAGTGGCCTCTCCCACATAATACTTGCTATCGGTCTAGTAAAGTAGTCAATTGCTTAGGGGCAATTTCGCAAATCCTACCACCACTTTTCCACACTCGCTATATTTACTTTATTGCTTCTTTACTTACAAACAGCCCCTACCTTTTATTTACTTGCTCTTTATTATCTTGCAAACCTATCCCACAACACCTACAAAGTACTTCTAGTTTCATACTTGTTCTAGGTAAAGTGAACGTCAAGTGTGCGTAGAGTTGTATCGGTGGTCGATAGAACTTGAGGGAATATTTGTTCTACCTTTAGCTCCTCATTGGGTTCGACACTCTTACTTATCGTAAACTGTTGCGATCCCCTATACTTGTGGGATATCAAGACCTTTTTCTGGCACCGTTGCTGGGGAGAAATAGCGTGGGGTGAATATTCTCATGTGTGCTTGTTTGCTTTATCACTAAGTAATTTTTATTTGCTGTTCTTAGTTGTTCTCTATCTTTAGTTATGGATATGGAACACGAAATACCAAAAAAATTAGGTGTACTTGCTACTCATGGAGATGGGGAACCTCCTAAAACCCTCGATGCTGGTTATGTGAAAGATATTATGTACTACTTTAATAATCCTGAGAAAACCCCATTCAATTATGTAATGGGAGTAACGTTGGATCAACGTGAATACTTTAGGGATTACCGCTTGACACAAAAAGGGAAACTATTATGGGATCAAATTTATATATTGAAGTGGTATGCTAGACAACTATGCTCGGAATATGATTATACTTGTTGCTCTAGGATGAATTCTCCACACCTCCCCTTTTCATGCAAATTTAATGATAATGAAACCTTGGCTTCTTATGCTAGAGGTATATATGATTTCTATGATGTGGAACAAATAGAAGAATTTGTTGCTTTTATGGGTGCTTATGAAATTGAATCTATGTTTAAAGAGTTTGATGATTTTGATGATGCTTGTTATAGATCTAAAAATTTAGCTATCCTCAAATATTGCTATGAGAATTATGAATACAATTATGAAATTAATGCACTTATTAAGAAAGTCTCCGCTGTCCAAGAAGAGACTAATATTTTGCAGGAGTCTATGGAAGAAGAAATTGATGAAACTGTGAGCTCATTGGATGAAAAAGATGATGAGGAGAGCGAAGAACAAAAGGAGGAAGAGCGGATTGATCACCCGTGCCCACCTTCTAATGAGAGTAACTCTTCAACTCATACATTTTTTAATTCCCCTTCATGCTTACCGAAGGATGATTGCTATGATGACTGTTATGATCCCATTGATTCTCTTGAAATATCCCTTTTTGATGATGCTTGCTATGCTTGTGGCCAAGATGCCAATATGAATGATGCTTATGGAGATGAACTTGCTATAGTTCCTTATGTTAAACATGAAATTGTTGCTATTGCACCCACGCATGATAGTCCTATTATCTTTTTGAATTCTCCCAACTACACTATATCGGAGAAGTTTGCCCTCATTAAGGATTATATTGATGGGTTGCCTTTTACTGTTACACATGATGATTTTAATGAATATAATATGCATGTGCTTTCTGCTCCTACTTGCAATTATTATGAGAGAGGAACTATATCTCCACCTCTCTATGCTTCCCACATGATAAAATTGCAAGAAACTGTTTATACTATGCATTGGCCTTTACTAGGTGTGCATGAATTGTTCTTTTATGACATGCCGATGCATAGGAAGAGAGTTAGACTTCGTCATTGCTTGATATATGTTTCTTTGTGCTCAGTACTAAATTACAAATCATTGTCAATTAAAATTGGCTTTGATATACCTTGGGATCCGGGTGGATTCACTACTTGAGCACTATATGCCTAGCTTAATGGCTTTAAAGAAAGCGCTGCCAGGGAGACAACCCGGAAGTTTTAGAGAGTCATTTATTTCTGTTGAGTGCTTTCATATAGTTTAAAAACAACAAAAATAAAGAGGGGAACCCAAAACTTTTTCAAAAAGGAAAGTGAAAGTGAGAAAGACAAGCATTGTTGAAGTGGGAGAGCTCCTTGAACTTTTTCATGCTCATGGCAACTTGGTGAATCTTGATTATAGAAACTTTTCAAGAAAAATTATTATCCCCTTGTACAATTCCATTGTATTATAAAAATAATGTGCCAAGGTTTGCCTTTAGGATGTTTACATTTGCTTGATGGTTTGTACGGTGCAGGACAGAAACTTTGGCTGTAGTGCGCGATTTTACATTTTTAGCTCGAACGTCAAATGGTTCTGATTCTTTTTTCACTGTCTTCATATACAATTTTTTTATTTTTCCTATTTTTTCTAGAATTTTTCAAGTATCAGAAGTATGGTTAATGTTCAGATTGCTACAGACTATTCTGTTTTAGACAGATTCTGTTTTTGATGCATAGTTTGCTTGTTTTGATGAAACTACCAATTTATATCAGTGGATTAAGCCATGAAAAAGTTATACTACAGTATAAAAAATGCAAAAACAAAATATGAATTGGTTTGCAACAGTACTTATAGTGGTGATTTGCTTTATTATACTAGCGGATCTCACCGAGTTTTCTGTTGATGTTTTGTGTGGATAAAGTGTTCGATGATCGAGAAGGTCTCGATGTGAGAAGAAGGAAGAGAGGCAAGAGATCAAGCTTGGGGATGCCCGAGGCACCCCAAGTAAATATTCAAGGAGACTCAAGCATCTAAGCTTGGGGATGCTAGGGAGGCATCCCCTCTTTCTTCAACAAGTATCAGTATGTTTTCAGATTCGTTTTCGTTCACGCGATATGTGCAATCTTGGAGCGTCTTTTGCTTTAGTTTTATTTTTATTTTTATGCACCATGCTGGTTTGAGATAGTCCTTGGTTGATTTATAGAATGCTCATTGCACTTCACTTATATCTTTTGAGTATGGCTTTATACAATGCTTCATGTGCTTCACTTATATCATTTGAAGTTTGGATTGCCTGTTTCTCTTCACTTAGACAATTGCCATTTGCAGAATGCTCTTTTGCTTCACTTAGATTTGTTAGAGCACGGTCATATCTTTTGTAGAAAGAATTAAACTCTCTTGCTTCACTTATATCTATTTAGAGAGATGACAGGAACTGGTCATTCACATGGTTAGTCATAAAATCCTACATAAACTTGTAGATCGCTGAATATGATATGTTTTCCTTGCAATAGTTTTGCGATATAAAGATGGTGATATTAGAGTCATGCTAGTGGGTAGTTGTGGATTAGTAGAAATACTTGCGTTAAGGTTTGTGATTCCCGTAGCATGCACGTATGGTGAACCGTTATGTGATGAAGTTGGAGCATGATTTATTTGCTGATTGTCTTCCTTATGAGTGGCGGTCGGGGACGAGCGATGGTCTTTTCCTACCAATCTATCCCCCTAGGAGCATGCGCATAGTACTTTGTTTCGATGACTAATAGATTTTTGCAATAAGTATGTGAGTTCTTTATGACTAATGTTGAGTCCATGGATTATACGCACTCTCACCCTTCCACCATTGCTAGCCTCTCTAGTACCGCGCAACTTTCGCCGGTACCATAAACCCACCATATACCTTCCTCAAAACAGCCACCATACCTACCTATCATGGCATTTCCATAGCCATTCCGAGATATATTGCCATGCAACTTTCATCATCATCATATACATGACTTGAGCATTCATTGTCATATTGCTTTGCATGATCGTAAGATAGCTAGCATGATGTTTTCATGGCTTGTCTGTTTTTTGATGTCATTGCTACGCTAGATCATTGCACATCCCGGTACACCGCCGGAGGCATTCATGTAGAGTCATATCTTTGTTCTAGATATCGAGTTGTAATATCGAGTTGTAAGTAAATAAAAGTGTGATGATCATCATTATTAGAGCATTGCCCCAGTGAGGAAAGGATGATGGAGACTATGATTCCCCCACAAGTCGGGATGAGACTCCGGACGAAAAAAATAAAAAAATAAAAAAAAATAGAAAAATAAAAAAGAGAAAGGCCCAAAAAAGAGAAAACAAAAAGAAAACAAAAAAATGAGAGAAAAAGTGAGAAGGGGCAATGCTACTATCCTTTTTCCACACTTGTGCTTCAAAGTAGCACCATGTTCTTCATATAGAGAGTCTCTTGAGTTATCACTTTCATATACTAGTGGGAATTTTCATTATAGAACTTGGCTTGTATATTCCGATGATGGGCTTCCTCAAATGCCCGAGGTCTTCATGAGCAAGCAAGTTGGATGCACACCCACTTAGTTTTCAGTTTGAGCTTTCATACACTTATAGCTCTAGTGCATCCGTTGCATGGCAATCCCTACTCACTCACATTGATATCTATTGATGGGCATCTCCATAGCCCGTTGATACGCCTAGTTGATGTGAGACTATCTTCTCCTTTTTGTCTCCTCCACCATCATATTCTATTCCACCTATAGTTCTATGTCCATGGCTCCCGCTCATGTATTGCGTGAAAGTTGAAAAGGTTTGAGAACGTCAAAAGTATGAAACAATTGCTTGGCTTGTCATCGGGGTTGTGCATGATTTGAATATTTTGTGTGGTGAAGATGGAGCATAGCCAGACTATATGATTTTGTAGGGATAACTTTCTTTGGCCATGTTATTTTGAAAATACATGATTGCTTTATTAGTATGCTTGAAGTATTATTGTCTTAATGTCAAAGGATAGACTATTGCTTTGAATCACTCGTGTATTAATATTCATGCCATGATTAGACATATGATCAAGATTATGCTAGGTAGCATTCCACATCAAAAATTATCTTTTTTTATCATTTACCTACTCGAGGACGAGCAGTAATTAAGCTTGGGGATGCTGATACGTCTCCATTGTACCTATAATTTTTGATTGTTCCATGCCAATATTATTCAACTTTCATATACTTTTTGGCAACTTTTTATATTATTTTTGGGACTAACATATTGATCCAGTGCCCAGTGCTAGTTCCTGTCTGTTGCATGTTTTTGGTTTCGCAGAATATCCATATAAAACGGAGTCCAAACGGGATAAAAACGGATAGAGCTTATTTTTGGAAAATATGGAAAATTCGGAAGGAAAATCAAGGCGAACCAGTGCCCGAGGTGGTCACGAGGCAGGGGGGCGCGCCCCTACCCTCGTGAGCCCACCATAAGGTGGCTGATGCTCTTCTTTTGCTGCAAGAAAGCTAATATTCGGAAAAAAAATCACGGCGAAGGTTTCAGGCCGATCGGAGTTACGGATCTCCATATATATACGAAACGGTGAAACAGAGCGAGAAGAGAACGCAGAAACAGAGAGAGACAGAGAGACAGATCCAATCTCGGAGGGTCTCTCGCCCCTCCCACGCCATGGAGACCATGGACCAGAGGGGAAACCCTTCTCCCATCTACGGAGAAGGTCAAGGAAGAAGAAGAAGGAGGGGGGCTCTCTCCCCCTCGCTTCTGGTGGCGCCGGAACGCCGCCCGGGGCCATCATCATCACCGCGATCTACACCAACACCTCCGCCATCTTCACCAACATCTCCATCACTTTCCCCCTCTATCTACATCGGTCCACTCTCCCGCAACCCGCTGTACCCTCTACTTGAAGATGGTGCTTTATGCTTCATATTATTATCCAATGATGTGTTGCCATCCTATGATGTTTGAGTAGATTTTTGTTGTCCTATCGGTGGTTGATGAATTGCTATGATTGATTTAATTTGCTTGTGGTTATGTTGCTGTCCTTTGGTGCCCATCATATGATTGCGCACGTGGATCACACCCTAGGGTTAGTTGTATGTTGATAGGACTATGTATTGGAGGGCAAGAGTGACAGAAGCTCCCACCGGACGGGCCATCGTATTTCGCGAAAAAACGTTTCCCCCTGACTGCTGGGACCCACTAGTTACATCTTCGCATGCAAGGAAGTGCGTCCAAAAAAACGAGTCGCCCCCCTGACTGCCGGGACCCACCAGCTACATCTTCGCACGCAAGGAAGTGCCTAACAGTCGGGACCCACCTGGTCGAAGCGTACATAGCATTGTCATTCTGGTCGCGAATGTGTATGTACATACTGGTCGATGTAGAGGCGCACACGTGTCATAGTAGAGGCGCGCACGTAGCATGTACACGTACGTATAGCAGCCAGTGTGCAAGAAAGAAAATACGACCATGTATGTACATACGGGCAGGGTCTCGAACGCCTAGTCACGCATACGTATGGCCAGGGCTCGTGTACATGGCTGGGTCGGAACGGAGAAACTACGTCGTCGTCGTGTTCATGGGGAGCCAACCGGCTGGGTCGAAATGGAATGCGTCGTCGTGTTCATCGGGAGGTATTGGATGGAACAACCGATGGAAACGAGGCCTGGCGTACCGCAGAATGGAGGAAACAGCCTTGTGTTCGACCGACCACGGTCGAAACGGGATCATATTCATTGGGAGGGGTTTGGCGTACCGCAAAACGGAGGAAACGGACCTCCTACAGTCAAAACGGGGGTCCTGTTGATCAGGAGGGGTGTGGCGCACCGCAAAACAGAGGAAACAGACTTGTGTTGGAGCGCTACGATCGAAACGGGTGTCCTGTTCATCGGGAGGGGTGTGGCGTACCGCTAAATGGGATTCCACGGGATACTGTTCATCTCCACCGTCGACCCCCTCCAGCCTCCACGGTGTACTGTTCATCCACCGTCGACCTCCTCCAGCCTCCACCTGCGACTGTTCATCCACGGGCTCCTGTTCATCCAGCCTCCACTTCGCGCTAATCCACCAGCTACTGTTCAACCAGCCCTCTCCACGGGCTCCTGTTCAACCACCCCTCCACGGGCTACTATTCATCCAGCCCTCCACCGTCTACTATTCATCCAGCCCTCCACGGGGTGGTCCTATTCATCCTGCCCTCCATGGAGTCCTGTTCATCCAGCCCCAACCGGCTTGATCGATCGGGGTCATGTTCATCCAGAGACAACACCACGGGGTCCTGTTCATCCACCCCAACCGGGAACTGTTCATCCAAACCCCCCAGCAACGCTCACTGTTCATCCAGAGGCAGCATCGATCGGCTTCAGTTAGCAGCAGTAGCGAAGGAATCGCTCGATCGAGTTCAGTTAACAGCCATCGATCGATCGCTCGGGTTTAGTAACGCGTAGCCTGCAGTGCAATCGCTCGGGTTCAGTTAGAGCCCAACGCCTCGATTGGGTTCAGTTAGAGCCCAACGCCTCGCGCCCACGTGCGTGCGTGTACGAGAGAAACGCGCATCGCTCGGCCCCGACCACCCACCGTAACCGGGAACACCCCGATATTTTCCTCGCCCTCGCTTCTACCATGGTTTTTTCCGTCATGGACGGCCCAAAGAATGTCATGCAGCTGTGTCTCCGGCCCGCCCAGGACGAAAAGCCCATTTTCTGTCATGATTTTTTGTCATAGAAGTAGGACCCCACCACATCTATGATGATACCGGGTTTTGTCACAATTATCGTCATAGAAGTGTCATAAGTATGACATAAATTTTTTTCGTTTGGCCCAAAATGTCACGGATGTGTCTTTTTTGTAGTGCAGCCACTGCGGCACTGGTCCCCGTGCGTTTGGCTGCACCCGCCGCGCCCGTGCCCGTGCCCCCGCCCGTCGATCGCGCGACAACATGATGTTTGATTTACAAGTGAAGAACATTTTGTGCTGCCTTGAAGACTTCAACAATAGCGTCCCGGAGGACGACAACAACAACGACGGCGCGGCACACCGCCTCCGCTGGAAATAGTTTTTTGGGGTTTAATACCGTATCTCAAATTCTCGATCATATGAACATAAATTCGTAGTGTGACTGAATGAAAGATATGGTTTGAACGAACTTGCGTTTTTCTCTCTTAATGTATAGACTTATCAAATGATTTTCTTCTTAAAAAAACATCAACGCTTTTTAAATATAAAACACTCATCGCAAACGTTTTAGTTAGAACACCTGTATGCAAACCGACAGCTTCCACAGGAAGCCAAGGGAAAATGTGCCGAGCAGGATTTCTGCATCCCTTCAATGCAAATGGTTGTTTTGCATGACCCATGTGCAACCACGTACAAACAAATGGGTAAGATTTGTATTTCTGTCATTTTGGGTATGTTGCCATTTCTCAAACTGGAAAGATTGACATTTGTCTATCTAGTAACATTGCCATTTGTCAACCTTGTAACACGGCGATTTGTCAAAATATGCAGCTACAAATCACTAGCACTATCTATTTTTTGCAACTAAAATCACTAGCACTGTTCATATGGACACCACTAGCAGGCGTTAGTTCATGGACGCATATGCAAATGTACCATTGATTACATACAACAAATCATCAAGCCACAACGACAACGAGGATACACGTTGGATTATAGATCATTTCCAACAAGACATTATAGTAAAGTTTTTCTCACACAACAATTAATAAAGCGATGAAATGAACTTCAGCTCAACCACTCGTTGGTGTTGGAAACGCTTTCTTTGAACCAGGAGTGAATTTCTCGGAAGGGCTAGCTACTTTCAATCTCGAGACCAATGCAAGACTGATCATCCAGGCTGAAGCGGCCTATGTCAGGACCCATATTGGGATGGTAGGGAAGCATAGTAATGTCCAAGGTATAGATACAATTGCTTCTCATAAATGGTAGTAACATTGTGTCAACAGCAGCTGGATCGCCTTCCACCATCATTGGATAGTTTTGTCCAAGGAAGAGTGAGTTTCCTCCAAGACATGCAATACTGAACGAGGGAGAATGTGTTTGCGCTAGTACACTAGTATCCATCCCAAATACCCTACAACGGATGTTGGAATAGGTCCGGAGAGTGCAACCATACGAGACAACACCTGCTTCCTTAGTAACATTAGCAGTGCCCCGTATACAGACAGGAAGAGGTGATCCATCGTAATAAGTTGCCAGGCGCCACTGAGTATATGGGTCCTGCTCGTCCTTATGCTCGTGAATAAAATTTTCAAGTATAGGCGGTGGAATGTTCACAGGACCTTGGAAACACAAGAAGGTTAATTAGTAAAGGGAAACTAGCCAACCCGCATGCATGTGGATGAAACAATTATAATTACGGTGGAAGACAAATGTACCGAAATCATGAGGATTCCATGGAAAAACAGTGCCACGAGTGGTGGTAGCAAACACAAGACCCTCGTATTGAATTGCATCACAATAATCATCCATGTATAGAAACTGATTTTTTGAGCAATATCCATCAAGTCGAATAACGAAGGACGACAACAAGCTTGTCGAAGATAGCGACAACATAAGCATTCCTATAACCCCAAGAGCGGTTGGGAACTCGACAAATTGCTATCTTCCGTAGACGACAGTCAGCATGATCGTATTTTAACTCACGTAGAATACCAGTGTACTCAAGCTCTGGGCAGTCATCTGAGATTTTTCTAAGTGGAACCCGGTGACGAGTGTACACATTCACAAGTTCCCACTCGCAGTTGTATGCAATATAAACAACCCAATCTCCATTTGCGCCTACCGAATCCTTGCCCTCAAGCGCTGGCATCTTAATATCATACGTATCATTGTCAAGCGGCATCAACTTACACAAGGCGAGGCTTCCCTCATCCCCGCGCCAGTCAGCATGGTAACGGCGAAGAAGATAGTGTCGGCGTTCTGGGAACGGGGGTCCCCAGACTTGCCTGCCTGCGGCCTGCGGCGTGGCTCAAGTGGGGGCCCAGTGCGGCCCAGCTTCATCAGGTCAAGCTCAAGACCCTCGCAAGGGGCCAAGCCTTGCGGGGCGGACAACAGGAGGCTTCCTCAGAAACAACCTCATCAGGCAGGCTCGCGAGGAGGCGGAGAGATCAAGGCAGGGGTGCCTCGTGAGGAGCCCGTGACGCAAGCCATGACGATCGAGATTAGGCGGGCGCCAGCCTGCGCAGTGTCCTTGTTTCCCCTTTGCTGCAAAGGGAGCAAGCACATGACAAGGCATCTAGCAAAGGTTACCATTCCGGTGCAACGAGACCAAGACCAGCAGAGCGGCAGGACGGAGGTCACTGTGGAGCCCAAGACGGCGTCATCACCAGTGCTTTTGGCAGCCGAAGACCACCTTTGGTTAGGATAACTTGTACTAGATGTTCCCCTTCAAAATGGCCAATTGTTGGCGCCCTTCCCGCTCATTTTTTGGGAAGAGGACCAGGGCCTCTATAAATAGGACTAACCACCATAGAGAAAAGAAGAGAAGAAAAGAAGGGAGAAGGAAGAAGGAAAAAGAAGAGGAAAGGAAAGAAAGAGAGAAGAGAAAGAAAGAGTGAGAGATCCGGACCAAGTAGAACACACTACACCAGCTCAAGAACACCTCTCGCGAGGCCGTTCTTCCCCCTGTATTGTTCATCATCAGCCCCTGAGGCAATCCACCACACCACACACCGGAGTAGGGTATTACACCACATCGGTGGCCCGAACCAGTATAAACCTCATGTCCTTTGTGTGTTCTTCTTTCCAGCTTAGATTTCTTGCGATCATAGAAGCGCGAGTCGGTAGGGGAAAGATGTCCGTGCGCACCCCAGAGTTCGAACCTTAAGGGTCTGTCGGAACCCGAAATCCGACATTTGGCGCGCTAGGTAGGGGTGCGCCGGAATCTTTCTTCCGCTGTTCGCGTGTGATCTTCCGTCGTGTCCATGGCTGACGCTCGTCGGGCTCACACCGAGAGCCGGGATGCTCTCGCCACCCGCGTCGCCCAGACGCCGCCCATCGGCGGATGCCCTCGTCGTTCCCCGTCGCATGCCGCCAATGCCGCCACCGGCCCGGCGGGGAACGAGTAGCAGGCCTCGTCCCAGCATCCTTTGGTGCGGCGGGAGGGCCGCACCGCAAACCCGTCACTGACTCCAGCCGGTTCATCGTCCCATGCCTGTTGCGCCCCCACGGACGCGCACGCCGCGCTGCTCCTGGCAAGAGAGCTCCTACACTACTGCCCCGTCGACGACCTCTATGAGGACTGGCTCTCCCGCATCACCGAGCTCGTCAGCGCCGCAGGGGGCTATCCTTTGCCGTTCCTCTCGCTGCCTCGCCCTCCATTCCGTGCAGGGGGCGAGGATCAGGAGGCGCCTCCGCCACCTGCTCCCCAAGAAGACGCCCTGGCTCCAAGGCACGCAGCCCCAGGGCAAGACCCTCCATGTCCGGTGCCTGCGCAGCAAGAAGGGAGCTCCCAAGAGATCCCTCATCCCCAAGAAGGTGCTCGCGCGCTCCCAGCACCGGCACGCCAAGATCGCGTCCCTGCGCCTCCATGCTGAGACCCCGCGCTGCTCCAAGCGGCGGCGCGTGGTAATCACCAGGAGTAGTCCTAGCACCAGCAAAGGGCGCCGGTGGCCATAGCAGGATGCCGCGCCTTCACCCCCGAGCTACGCGGCGTCACATGGTCAGGCAAGTTCAAGCCTGATCTGCCCCCTCGCTACGATGGCACGGCGGACCCCGCGGAATTCCTACAGCTCTACGAGCTGGGCATTGAAGCTGCCAACGGAGAAGAAAAGGTCATGGCGAACTAGTTTCCCATGGCGCTCAAGGAGGCATACTAGTGACACTTTGTTTGTCTATGTATTCACACATGTATTATGTTTCCGGTTGATACAATTCTAGCATGAATAATAAACATTTATCATGATTATAAGGAAATAAATAATAACTTTATTATTGCCTCTAGGGCATATTTCCTTCACTGGTACCCAATGGGCCCCAACGCCGGCTTCTCAGACACTGACATCCCGGCCCCACGACCATGTAACTCTACCATTGTAACCTTGGGGGGTTGACCTATAACCCTCCCCAGGAGGCCTCCATGCACGGGGAGGACAATTGATCAGTAGAACACACACACACACAAGGAAAAGGAGCAGCCTATGCCCTGACCTGTCTTCCTTCCTCCCCAAAACAGCACTAGGAGCAAGCTTGTATCATCCACATATAAACCACTCTCAATAGGACTAGGGGTATTATCTCTCTGGAGAGCCCTGATGTTAGTGTCAAAATCGGCCGATCTCGGGTAGGGGGTCCCGAACTGTGCGTCTGAGGATCGAAGATAACAAGAGACAAAGGGGACACGATGTTTACCCAGGTTCTGTCCCTCTTAAGGGAGGTAAAACCCTACTTCCTGCTTGATTGACTTTGATGAGTGTAGGGGTTACAAGAGTTGATCTACCTTGAGATCGTAATGGCTAAACCCTAGCAGTCTAGCCTATGTGTATTCTGATTGCCTCTATGGACTAAACCCTCCGGTTTATATAGACATCGAAGGGGCCTAGGGTTGTACATAGTAGGTTTACAGAAGAAGGAATCTATACATCCGGACGCCAATCTTGCCATCCACGCAAAGGAGAGTCCCATACGGACACGGGGGGAGGCCTACTACTTTGTATCTTCACGGCCCATCAGTCTGGCCCATATTACACGGCCCGGACACCCAAGGACCCCTTAATCCAGGACTCCCTCAGTAGCCCCCGAACTGGTCTTCAATGACGATGTCGCATCCGGAATATGTCTTCGGCTTTGCAAGGCAGGTTCATCATTATACTTCGGACCAATGACAGTCCGACCATGACCTCGATGTTTTTACCTCTTATGCTCCCTCCCTGTTGTCGCTTCGATGTTTGCGCGCCAAGTGAATCGAACGGTCCATGCTTTTTTGCAAATAAGCCCCCCACCACGCTCGGATGGCCTCTATATAAGGAGATGTAGATCTCCAAATGCCATCTCATATCACACAAAAGGAAAGCTGCCAAGTTTAGCCACGAGCAAAGTCTTCCATCATGGCCAGTGCCCCAAGATCCTCCTCGTGCCCTCATGGCCCTCAAGAGGGTGATTGGCAGAGTTGCTCCGTGCCTCATCTCTAGCTGAGCCGACTCCATACGCATGGCTATCTTCCCCTCATGGATCTAGTCTCCGTTCGAGCGGGTTTGGCCTCAATCGAAAACGATGTGATGGCCGAGAACTTCCCCAACCCCAATAAGGAGGAGAGGGTGTGCTTTGTCCAATTCCTGTTGCGGGGTCTAGGATTTCCAATCCATCCCTTTCTCCAGGGGTTATTGGAATTTTACGGGATCCAACTACACAACCTCACCCATGTTTGATTCTGCACATCTCAGGTTTCGTTGCCCTTTGTGAGCTATTCTTAGGCATTGAGGCCCATTTTGAATTATGGAGGAAGTTCTTTTGCGTCGTTCCCCGCCATCGAGGATGCTCCATATTTGAAGTGAGTCGTGCCGAAGTATGGCGTATAGCCGGATCCGGATACCTCATAGGAACACCTAAAGAGGAATACCCATAGTGGTCTTCGAAATGGTTCTATATGGACGACGTCCCGCTACCGGATCCAGTTCGGCGCGGTCTCCCGGAATTTCCACTGCTCCTTTAAAGAAGCGCCTCAACTGGCGTCCCCGAAGTCCCAAGGAAGAGGAAAGTGCGGAGACAAAGAGGTTGGTCAGCAAGGTCAGGCTGCTAGCCCATACCAAACTCTTGATAGTTGTGGTCATGGCGATTGCAATAAAGAGGTGCGTTCAGCCTCTCCAATATGGAATGGGTAAGATTTTGATCATCTATGTTTATTTTATTGCCGTTACAGACACTAATCAAACTTGCCCTTTGTTGCCACAAACAGTCAGGGAGGAAGATGACCGAGGATGTCCACTGTCCCGCTCCCCAGCCAGAGGATCATAACCATGATAAAGACCCCAGCTTTTGCGAGGATCCGGACATATATATAGAGTTCAACGATGTTTTTTTTTACCAAGCGAGCCTTGACGGTTCGGAAGTGGCTATCACCGCTGACTACCCCCGCCTTTATCCCTGCTGCATCGTGAGTATTCAGAGGGTTCTTAAAAGGAAATCCTTATCCGCACTTTTACCTGTTGTACTGAACTGGATTTTAATAGGATCGGCGCTCTAGGGACCGTATCTCCTCAAGGGCGGCCCCTACGCAAGGCTGTCGTTCAAAACGAAAAGGGTCCGGGAGTGCCACAAAGGCCTCACAGTCTTACAAGAGGTAAGCTTGTTTAAGACATGCCTAGGCATAAGTCCAGATTGTTAAAACTCTCCTTTCATCCTTGATGTTAGGAGGGGTACGCGACAGATGGTGGGAAAACACCCAGTTAGCCGAATGTCCACTAATCCGGCACTGGACTCGCCAACTAGGACGAGAGCCTACACAACGCCAGTTCTGCCCCCTCAAGAGGATTCGGACGACGTATCAGTCACGAATTCCAAAGTGGAGAGCGTGATGAATCACCGTCGATAAAAGGAGGCTATGCGCACTCCGGTCTTTTCCGAGAAATAGTTTACCGCACTCAGCTCGGTGGATGCATATATCCAAGCCGCTCGAGACGGACTCGCCGGAGTCATTCATCTATTCTCGAAGGATATACAGGTAAAAGTTATGCAATTTTTAATAGCCATGTGCCAGTAGCCCCTGAGACTTGAAGCGGTAAGGTAAACCAATTTAAGGATCGATATGACCCACATGTTCTCAAAGAGAAAAATGTCGCTCTATCTCAGGAGCTAGAAGTGAATCAGGCACAACTTATTGTTGTCACCGCCGAATTGGCGGAAACGAAGAAGGCCAAACAAGTGCATCCGGGAAGAATGAACATGAGGGGGAAAAAGACAAACAATCCGAAGAGATAGAGAGCTTAAGGGCTTAGTTATCGGCCACTCAGAAGGAAAATGAGAAGCTAAAAGGCCGCATGTTCGGTATGTCTTTCTCTCTTACTTAAAACCACCCTACGTACCCATATGTAGTCCATAGTTCGGAATGCCACGACTTTGTTGCTGCAAGTCTGTTAACTGGCCGACCGAAAGAGGAAGTATCCGGATTTCAAGGTGATGTGTTGAAGGAACCGTCCGTGGTACATGCTCGGGCCCGGAAAGCCATGAAGAGTATGGTGAAGGTTTTATGGCCCTCTGATACCCCTCCGAAAAGTATGGAGGGCTTGGCAAACTTGTTCAAGGGTGCCCGACACCGGTTCGAGCTATGGAAGGCATCCGCCTGTCGGGAAGGCGCACGAGAAGCCTGGGCCATGGTAAAAACACGCTTCACCAAGCTAGATCCAAATCACATGGTCCGAGTGGGACCATGGGGACCAGATAGGAAAGAAATTCCAGTGAAGTTGGTTTATGACCAAGTAATGGTAGCTGCGAAGTACTCGCAGGAGGACTGTAAGTTAGACAGTCTTATAGATGGAGTAGATAAGGACCAGGTGTTTGTATTAGTCAACCTGTACCTTTATCCGAACATGTGAAAATTTTGTCATCGCAGGCCTTCGGCTTTTAACCTCCGAACAAAAAATTGGTGGAGTGTTTTCGGATACTTTTTCGAAATGAAAGAAGTATGTATTATGTCCGGAAACCAAGCAACCCGGTCATTGTGCTCAAACAGACAAAAAGTTTAGTTCAGGATGTATGTTATATTACATATGTAAGAAACATCTTCCAAGGAAAATAGGTCCGTTAAGGGTCCCTTTCCTCAGGTTGGCATGCTGGAATTATGCGTGCCGCGACATTAGTCTGTAGTACGGGAGAGAAGTGTCCCACAGTGTTAGAGGGGTCATTGAGGGAGTCCTGGATTATGGGGTCCTCGGGCGTCTGACCTATGTGACGTGGGCCAGACTGATGGGACATGAAGATACGAGACAGAAGACTTCCCCCCGTGTCCGGATGGGACTCTCCTTTGCGTGGGCGGCAAGATTGGCGTTTGGATATGAAGATTCCTTCCTCTGTAAACCAACTCTTTACAACCTTAGGACCCTCAAGTGTCTATATAAACCAGAGGGTTTAGTCCATAGAAGACAGATCACTATCATACAGGCTAGACATCTAGCGTTTAGCCATTATGATCTCATATTCATCAAGATAAATCAAGCAGGAAGTAGGGTATTACCTCCATCAAGAGGGCCCGAACATGGGTAAACATCGTGTCCCCCGTCCCCCGTCTCCTGTTACCATCGACCTTAGACGCACAGTTCGGGACCCCCTACCCGAGATCCGCCAGTTTTTACACCGACATTGGTGCTTTCATTGAGAGTTCCGCTGTGTCATCGCCAGAAGGTTCGATGGCCCCATCCATCATCCACGACAATACTGCCCCAAGGGAGGTCTTTCTCCCCGGCCAGATCTTTGTGTTCGGCGGCTTCGCACTGTGGACCAACTCACTTGGTCGTCTCGAGCAGATCGACAGCTACGCCCTAGATCACCAGACCAGTTTTGTAAGCCTGGATTATGTCGCTGATATCTGAGGAGATTTGATCCTCCAAGGGTTCGCGACCCCAACCCTCACTCTAGCCTTAGATCTGGAGCACATCACCAGGTCCGAAGACGGGATTCTCGAGCCCGCGGACTCTTTGCGGCCATTAAGCCTAGCATGGGAGAGCTAGAGGAAGTAGTATCAACGACGATCACCATGTAGCCGGACACTTCTCCGAACACTGGCCCCGAACCCTCGGAGTCCATGTTATGCGAGCCCGGCCAAGGGATTCGCTTCCCGCCGTACTCCATGAACTTTCTTTCCCCTGGCCGAACCTCGCCTTTAAGCGAGGCTCTGGACCTAATGCGACCAGTCGTCATTACAAAGGAGCAACGTCCGAATTACGCCCAGCCCGGACTAGGGGTTGAGGGCGGGAAATTTTGTGTCCCACCCACCACCCACTTCATAGCCACTGTCGAGGACCTTAACGACATGCTTGATTGTAACTTCGAAGATATCTACGGTATGGACATTGATGCCTGAGACGAACAAAGCCAAAACTCGCCGCGTACCACACGCTGGGCGACCACCTCCACATTCGACGTATGCATGGTAGATACACCAAGAGAGGATGGCGGTGAGGGTAGTAAGGATCCAATCAAGGACAACAACACTGATAAACCACCAAAGAAGCGGCATCAGAGACGCTGTTCGAAATCTTGCCGTGGCAAGGAAAGCAATACCGACGATGGAGACAATAACACTCCGGAGAACGCCGAAGACCCAAATGCTCCCGTCGAACCAACACCCGAACATGATGATAGGGAGGAGGGGCAGGGTAACCCTAACGAGCCAGTCGGAAGCGAGGACTCGGAGGACAGCAATTACATGCCACCCTCCGAAGACGACATAAGCCCCGGTGACGAAGATTTCATCATGCCAGAGGAGCCCCTCGAGCAAGAACGCTTTAGGCAATAGCTCATCGCAACCGCGAGGAGCCTGAAAAGGAAGCAGCAACGGCTTCAAGCCGAATGGGATACACTCAACGACAGATGGACTAATGTCCTGGCAGCCGAGGAATATGGCCTTGCACGACCAACCAAAAGCTACCCGAAGCGTAAGCTTCTACCTCAATTCAACAACGAGGCACCAGAGCCCATACCATCAACGAGTAACGCGGGTGACCAACCACCACATGGCCGGGACAAAATGGCAACTCAAGCCGAACACCAGCCCATACTACCTCGCCGAAAATATAGAGACACAACATCTCGGGGATATACATATGACCTGCGGCAGGACCTGGAACATAGAGCAGGTCAAACCAGATCGGTCTACGGATCGCGGGGGTGTGCCGTGGTGCGCGATGACGGCTACCTAGCCGGACGTGACAAGCATAACCACATCCGGGCTGAAATGACAGACGGACTCCATCCGAGCTACGTCGCGACTTGGCGCGATATAGAGGCGCCGCACACCCCCTCTGCTTCACTGATGAAGTAATGGAGCACGAATTCCCAGAGGGGTTCAAACACATGAATATTGAATCATATGATGGAACAACTGACCCCGCAGTATGGATTGAGGATTTTCTTCTCCATATCCACATGGCCCGCGGAGATGATCTCCATGCCATCAAATACCTCCCACTAAAATTAAAGGGACTAGCCCGACACTGGCTAAACAGCCTCCTAGAGAACTCCACTGGCAGCTGGGAAGACTTGAAAGACGCCTTTCGCGACAATTTCCAAGGTACATATGTCCAGGGGTGGGCGTTCGGTTCCCCCGAACCGAACGGTTCGGTACTTCGTTATTTTAGATTTTATGGTTCCTAAAAAACATGCACCGATCGGTCTCCAAAAATTAACGGAACCGAGCGTTCGGTGTTCGGGTCCATCGGTTCGGTACACGGTGTTGTACCCAGCAGACCGAAGTGGGCTGTTCCCTGGGGTACGTCCACGCTGGGCTGGGCTGGCCCACTGGGAAGGCTGCTACCTCGTAGTTGTCTGGGCTGGAAACGGTAGTTTGATTGGGCTAGGGAAAGGCACGTCAGCTAGACAACATAAGAAACAACAAAAGCTAGCGATAGTCTGGGGGTGCTTCAGGCAATTCACTGCAAGTTAAAGATCAGGCTGGAATGGGCCTCCCCGTATCGGTGCTTCGGTCTGTTCGGTTGACTTAGGTTGCTGACCGAAACAACCGAACTATATTCGGTTTCTAAGAATTATTAACCGAGTTGTGCACTGGAATATTCGGTTTCGGTCACTTCGGCTTCGGTCCAGGTTAACTCGGTTCGGTCCTTCGGTTTTCGGGTTATATGCCCACCCCAACATATGTCCGGCCTTCGGACGCCGATGACCTTAGTCACATCATCCAGTAGCCCGGAGAATCAGCCAGGAAACTCTGGACTAGGTTCCTAATTAAAAAACCAAATTGTCGACTGTCCGGATGCCGAAGCACTCGCGGCCTTTAAACATTGCGTCCGCGACGAGTGGCTCGCCCGCCACGTCGGCCAAGAAAAGCCAAAGTCCATGGCAGCTCTTACCGCACTAATGACCCGCTTTTGCGCAGGAGAAGATAGCTGGCTCGCTTGTAGAAGCAATAGAGCGAGCAATCCTGGCACCTCCAAAGTCAGGGACGGCAAATGGCAAGCCACGACGCAATAAAGACAAGCGTCACAAAAATAATGAAGGAACCCAAGACATAACGGTCAACGCCGGATTTAGTGGCTCCAAAACCGGTCAACGGAAGAAGCCATTTAAGGCAAACAGAGATGGTCCATCCGGTCTAGACAAGATACTGGAATGGCCCTGTCAGATCCATGGCAGCCCCGACAAACCCGCCAACCATACCATAAGAAATTGTTGGGTTTTCAAACAAGCTAGCAAGCTCAATGCCGAACACAAAGGGAAGGGGGCGCCCAGTGACAGTGAAGAAGAGGAGGCTCGCCTACCAAGCACAGGGGGACCGAAACAATTCCCCCCGAAGTGAAAACAGTCGACGTGATATATGTGATGCATACCTCTGAAAGGGAGCGCAAGCACGAACTACGAGACGACCACGCCATAAAGCCGGACACCCCACAATTCAATCCATGGGCGGCCTGCTCGATCACTTTTGATCACGAGGACCACCCAACCAGTATCCGTCACAGAGGTTCAGCAGCTCTGGTCCTCGATCCAATCATCGACGGATTCCATCTTACACGAGTGCTCATGGACGGCGACAGTAGCCTCAATTTACTCTATCAAGATACTGTCCGCAAAATGGGCATTGACCCTTCAAGGATCAAGCCCACCACAACTACCTTCAAGGGAGTAATACCTGGCGTAGAAGCTCACGACACAGGCTCAATCTCACTGGAAGTCGTCTTTGGTTCACCGGAAAACTTCCGATGCGAGGACTTGATCTTCGATATTGTCCCATTCTGCATTGGCTACCACGCACTACTCGGGCGGACCGCTTTCGCTCATTTCAATGAGGTACCAAACTACGCTTATCTAAAGCTTAAGATGCCCGGTCAACGGAAATACGGAATGCTCCCTTCGCACTGATGGGCACACTGTGGCAATCACAGCCAAAGTACAAAGCGGCCTACTCAAACCGCATATCTCATCGGTCATTAAACCGCCGACCTCTGCTACACAGGACCGGTCAATTTTAGAGCTGGATTAGAAGCTCCGCCTTCGCCGTTCTCCTTATACACCCACAGAGTTTGCACCGCGCATACATAATTATGCACTCAAAATACCTTGGTCATCGGCGGAGGCACAATACGGACAGGCCTACAAAGCGGCTCGTCCAGACTTTAGCCTTTTCTCTTTTTTCTAACTATTTTTCTTATCTTTTTGCCACAGGTGAAGCAATACCTGTCCGTCCTATGGACCTGAAAGGACTCTTTATGAGCCTGATTTTCCTACAAATAACCGGGGATAGCTCCCTTTAAGGAAGCCTTTTCGCGGAAGCACAGGCAGCGTAGACGTGCGACAGGAGGTCCAAAAGATTTTTTGTAGACCAAAAACTCTATTTGAAACCTGTATAGAGCCTTTTCCCTCAGCCCTCGACACCTAGGCACAAAATCACCAGGGGCTCGATACGGCAACATATGGGTTGCCGAAAAAGTCCGAACAGCTCTATAGCATACTTTGGTGTCACGAGTTTGGCATTATATGCATCAGCTCCGAATCATGTCTTTGGTCAATAGTTGGGTTGCCCGGCTCCTGTGCTTGCTACCCTACGTTCCGTCTTATCGGCTAGGGTAGTAAAGGGAGAACTACTGCGATTGTGTCCCGGTTCATCTGGTCAAACACCTCAGTTGAGAAAGCCGAAAACTGACTGTCATGATGCGGCGAGAGCTGGTCAACCACTCGGTGACTTATCAGAATCTTTTGCGATTTCTTCCATATTACACGAAGGACCATTTTTTCTTTGGTCACCTACCTAACACAATCGTATTGGGATAACTGCGTGCATACCAGGGGCTACATAGTAACCCTACATTCCGGAGCAAGACATTGGGTCAAGAGTGATCAGGTGCTATTCCGAACACCCCCCCATTATACGCGAGTGGCCGAAGCCGACGACTGGCAAACTTTTAGGTTATAAAAAACGGTCGCACATGAGGAAATAATGGCAAAGGTATATAACACAGCTTTAATGTATCATAATATTGTTTTCACAATTCTGGTACATTTATTCAAATATAATATCCTTCGAGCACTGACGCTCTATCAAGCTGGCGCCCTCTAGGACGTCCTTGAAATAATGCTCTGGCGTGCAATGATCCTTGCCTCCAGACTGACCCTTAGTTGCAACATTGGTGGCCTTCATCTTTGCCCAGTACATCTTGACGCGGGCGAAGGACATCCAGGCACCTTCTATGCACACCGACCGCTTGACGGTGTCAATACGCGACACTGCATCGACAAGCCATTGCACCAAACCGAAATAGCTGCTCGGAACAGGTTTGGCCGGCCATAGCCGAACCATGATGTCCTTCATGGCAGCTCCAGACATCTTGTGTAGCTCGGCCCACTGGGCCATCTGTTCGTTTAGCAATGTCGGGCGCCTTGCCACGTTGAATTGCGACCAGAAAAGCCTCTCCGCAGCACGTCCTTCCTGTGCTTGGAAGAACTGCACCACGTCGGAAGCACTCTTCGACAGATCCAAGAACGCGTCTGGAGAACTCCACATTTGGTTAAGCAGAGCATACTTTGGGTCGCCGAACTTAGTCTCTAAAAGAAAGGGCTTACCAGCCGCTATCTCCCCAGCCTGTCGGATCTCCTCCCGAGCCACTCTATATTCGGATCGCACTTCTTTCGCCTCTAGTAAGGCCTTGTCGAGTTTGGCTATCTTGGCTTTGTTATCCTCCTCGAGAAATTTTCACCTGCTAGTGGCATCCTTCAGCGCCCGCTCCATGGTAGATATTCTCTCCTGGCACTGGTGCCGAGCGGCCTGTTCAGCCTTTAAATCTGTAGCCGCCTTCTTGGCAGCCGCGTCACTCACTCTGGCCTACTCCTTGGCCCGGGAAGTTCAGCCCGAAGGATCTCAACCGCGGCAACACCTACAGTTATGCATGTCACACTATATGAGTTTCAGCCTCGTGCTTATACTAGTATACATGCATAAACAAGCTGCCCCAACACATACCTTGTGCCTCGTCGAGCCGCCTGTTAATAAGAGTGATGTCCTCATCCGCTAACTCAAGTTTTTGCTTTAGATCTGCAACTTCCATAGCTTGGGCGTTCGCCATCGACGTAATAGCCTGTGTTCGAATTAATTAGGTACTTCCTGAGCATATCCTTTTGATCCTCTGGTCGCCTCCCTGTGAAAACCGACCAGAGTCTCATGGCCTACTACCTGTACACGACCGCATTATGCATATAAAAATAGTTAAGCTATTACATTGCATACCTCGAAGCCTCTCAACAAGCCCAGAAAAGCTTCATTTATTCCGCTTCTCGCGGACAGAACCCTTTCAACCACCATACCCATTAAGGTACGATGTTCCTCTGAGATGGACACACTTTGTAATGTGCCCATCAGAGTATCCGGCACCTCCGGATTCCTGGAGGCTGCTGCGGGAGCATGCATTCCGTTCAAAGGGGTACACCGGCTCGACCCCAGAGTTGTCTTCGGCTGTAGGCCAGATAGTTCGGGTCCTTCATTGCTGGCCCCCGTAGGGGCTGTGCCCCCTAGACCCTTGATGATTGAAGCACCACCCTCGGGTGTTGTTTTCATTGTCCCCCACGCCGCTTGATGGTCAAGGGAGATTCTCTGAGACGACACCTCGAAGTCATCTGCCCTAAGAGGTGAGGAAGCATGAGAACGCGTCTCACTTTCCATCATCCCCGGTGATAAGTCCCCTGATGAGGTGGACTGTCGGGGTGGACTGTGGGCCGAACTTCAAGCATATAGTTTAAATGTTACCCCTGCAACCCGAAAAGAACGGGGAATGTCCAGAGCATCCTTGTTCACTTACAATTCAGCAAGGGGCCTGTCCCCAGAGAGGTGCCTTGCGATGACCTCGGCTCTGGAACCTGAACCATATGGTAGGGATACCTTCCGTATTTTGGTTGCTTCCGCCACCCAGTCTTCGGATGCAGTCATTTTCCTCCCATGAGGGGAAGGGGTATCACCTTCTCCTCCCCCTTCGTCTTTCGAAGAGGGAGCTTTAGTCTCCTCGGACATAGTGTCCGGCATACCTGCAGAGTGGAGGCCGCTTTCGGCCTCTTTGCTCTTCTTCTTCTCCTCTTGCGCTGGCACTTGATACGGCGCCAGGACTAGCATCCTCGTCAGCATAGGATCTATCGAGTCTTCGGGAAGTGGAGCTGAACACCTCATTAGTTCCGCCTTATTTATCCAGCCCTGGTCAAAGATAGAACTCTCAGTACATCGCTATGGGATAATCAACCGAGTCGCGGTCAGAAATTGGGTGCTTACTGAGGTATCCGGATGGTTGCAGTCAAGACCGATGTCCTCTGATGTGTCCGGCCACTACTTTCGGGTCTTGAAGAATAGTTTCCACATCCCTTCGTGCGTTGTGCCGAAGAACTGCTCAAGGGTCCGCGATCGTTCTGGATTGAACTCCCACATACGGAGAGGCCATCGCTGGCACGGGAGGATCCGGTGGACTAGCATCACTTGGATCACGTTAATAAGGCCAATGTCCCTTTCGAGGATACTCCGGATAGGACTTTGCAGCATCTGTACTTCATCAGCTGATCCCCAGTCTAGCCCCTTATTTATGCTTGATGCGAGCCGCAATGGAGGGCCGGATCAGTGATATAGAACCACTCTTGTTGCCATGAGTTGGAGGCTTCCGTGAAGGTGCCTTTTGGCCAGCTAGCATTGGCAAGCCTGCTCACCATAGCACCGCCGCACTCTGCTTGCTCCCTGTTAATTAGCTTCAGCTTCACATTGAAGATCTTGAGCCATAGGCCGAAGTGTGGGGGATGCGAAGAAAGGCTTCACACACGATGATGAACGCCGAGATGTGGAGAAAAGAGTCTGGAGCTAGATCGTGAAAATCTAGCCCATAATAGAACATGAGGCCATGAACGAAGGGATGAAGAGTGAACCCTAGCACGCGGAGGAAGTGGGAGATGAATACCACCCTCTCACCGGATTTTGGTGTGGGGATGACCTGCCCTGTAGGAGGGAGCATGTGGCGGATTTCCGCAGTCAGGTACCTCACCTTCCAAAGCTTCGTGATATCCTCCTCAGTGACCGAGGAGGCTGCCCACCTACCTTGGGAGATGGATCCGGACATAACTAGAGGGTCTGGTAACAATGGAAGAGATCAAATCCTGGGCGCTAGAGCCTGGGGTTCGGAAGGTTGAGAAAGAGGTAGGTGTGGGGGGGGAGAAAGACGGGTCTGTACCCCTTTATAAAGGCGAAGAATATCGAACGCCTCCCCACTCGCCTTAAAACTTGCCTATTCCCCAAGGGTCGTGCGGACGGCGTGGTTGGATTACCCACGCCCGTATTGATGAGAATCCCACAATAAGGGGACATGATCCCTGCTTCGACAAGACGTGCCAATGAAAACTGCATCTCGAAACATGGAGCGGGAGGTTAAAAAACGGTTCGAAATAATGACCGAGCGGAGACGTGGCGTCTCGCTACAAAAGTTGTCAGTAGATGGGACCCATGAAATATTATGCTCTCTACGGTTGTGTGTGGTACTTGTTTTGCGGAGCCGGACACATTTTCTGTGTTCGAGGACTACTTTGGAGTATTCGGAGGAGGAACCCGCCTTGCAATGTCGAAGACAATCTGTGCGCCGGACACATTGTCATTGAAGCCTGGTTCAGGGGCTACTGAGGGAGTCCTGGATTATGGGGTCCTCGGGTGCCCGGCCTATGTGACGTGGGCCAGACTAATGGGCCATGAAGATACGAGACAGAAGACTCCCCCCCCCCGTGTCCGGATGGGACTCTCCTTTGCATGGGCAGCAAGCTTGGCATTCGGATATGAAGATTCCTTCCTCTGTAAACTGACTCTGTACAACCTTAGGCCCCTCCGATGTCTATATAAACCGGAGGGTTTAGTCCGTAGAAGACAGATCACAATCATACAGGCTAGACATCTAGGGTTTAGCCATTATGATCTCGTGGTAGATCAACTCTTGTAACCCCTACACTCATCAAAGTCAATCAAGCAGGAAGTAGGGTTTTACCTCCCTTAAGAGGGCCCGAACCTGGCTAAACATCGTGTCCCCTTTGTCTCCTGTTATCTTCGATCCTCAGACGCACAGTTCGGGACCCCCTACTCGAGATCCCCGGTTTTCACACCGACAGTCACCATAATGTAACAATTTGTCGCTTGATTGCCGACCACTAATTCTCTTAAGAATGCTAGCTTTCAACTTCACCCGTCTGAGGTACATGTCCGGTTGACCCGATTGTAACAATAACAGAGGTGCTCCCTTTACGCCCTAGCCGAATAATCGGGAATGTAGGGCATAAACACAGGAGCGTGGCAACCCATCTTGGCAAAAACTTAAGTCATAGAGGTGCATATGATGGCAAAAAGGATGTATATCAGCAAACAACACTTATATTGTGAGCTCCAGGCTCGAAATAATAGTAAGCTTCAGTTAAAGAAGCCCCCAGTCATGGTGGGATATATACATTTAAGGATGTGTATCCCCCAAGTGTTCGGCTTATCTGAACGCATCATGGAAATCGTACCGAAACGAGAAAACAAGAAATAAATGAAGAGGAGAAAAAGGAAGAAGAAAGAAGTATAGCCAAACTTATGCGTAGAATCTTTGGAGCCAAGCAACGTTCCATGGATTTGGCTCGAGGCGGTTATCCGATGCATCACGATGGCGGCAGGCTCCTCCTATGAGAACTTCATCGATAATGAAGGGACCCTCCCATTTTGGTTTGAGTTTGAACTTTTTCTTCTCCGGAAGGCGTAAAACGAGTTCCCCGTCATTATAACTCTTGGCCCGCACTTCTCTGCTTTGGTATCTCCGGGCCTATTGTTGATAGAATGCGGAATGGGGTTTTGCAACATCGCCTCCTTCTCCAGGCCATCTAGGTCGTCCTGCCGATCAAGCTCACCTTCTCTCTCTTCATACATGCGCACTCGAGGTGAGTCATGAATAATGTCATAGGGCAAGACAACCTCTACGCCGTACACCATGAAGAAGGGTGTGTGTCCGGTCATGCGATTTGTCCATAGTCCCCAGAGTACGGAATCAAGTTCCTTGACCCAGTGTTTATCTGACTCCCGTAGGGATCACACTAGTCTGGGTTTAATGCCGCTCATTATTAGACCGTTAGTCCATTAGACCTGACCGTTTGTTTGAGGGTGATATACGGAGGAGTAATCAAGCTTAATGCCTAGGTTAGCACACCATTTTCACCTCATCGGCTGTAAAGTTGGAGCCATTATTAGTGATAATACTGTGCGGGACACCGTAATGGTGTACAACGCCGGTTGTAAAGTCGATCACCGGCCCAGCTTCAGCTGTTTTGACTGGTTTGGCCTCTATCCATTTAGTGAATGTATCCACCATAACCAGCAAATATTTCTTCTTGTGGCTTCCCCCATTAAGGGGTCTGACCATATCGAGCCCCGAGACCGCAAAAGGCCAAGTAATGGGGATTGTTTTTAGGGCAGTGGGCGGCATATGACTTTGATTGGCGAATAGCTGGCACCCGACACAGTGTTGTACAAGGGCCTGTGCATCTGCTCGAGTAGTGGGCCAAAAGAAACCTGTACGGAAGGCCTTACTTACGAGGGCCCGAGCTGTAGTGTGGTGGCCATCGAGACCAGCATGTATTTCGGCCAAGAGCTGCCGCCCTCCTCGTCGGAGATACATCTTTGAAGAACTCCAGTAGAACTTTTCTTATAGCATTATCCTTCATGAATTTTGTAGGCTTTCGAGTGTCGAACTATGCGACGGGCCTCATTCTAGTCATCAGGGAGCTCCCGCCTATTAAGGTAGGGTAGGAATGGTTCGGTCCATGGAGCAATGACAGCCATGATTACATGGGCGGAAGGTGTCATTTCGGTGTCCGAGCCCCCGATGATATCGGGATTGTGTTCGGCATCTGAGGGTATGATCGGCTCTGGACTGGTATTACCGCTCTCGTCCTGCCATACCACGGATGGCTTAAAGAGCCTTTCCACAAAGGTGTTAGGTGGGATGGGGTTGCGTTTAGGGCCCATTCGAGCGAGGATGTCTGCTGCCTGATTACTCTCTCAAGCAACATGATGAAACTCGAGCCCCTCGAACCAAGCTGATATTTTGAGTACGGCATTGCGGTATGCCGCCATCTTTGGATCTTTTGCATCGAAATCTCCATTTATTTGAGATATTGCAAGGTATGAGTCCCCACGCCCCTCGAGGCATTGTATACCCATGGAAACAACCATTTGGAGACCATGCAATAGTGCCTCATATTCGGCCGCATTGTTGGAGTCCCTATACATGATTTGTAACACGTAACGGACTATGTCCCCTATAGGGGATGTTAGGATGACACCGGCCCCCAATCCGGCTAACATTTTAGAGCCGTCAAAGTACATCACCTAGTTAGAGTATGTGTTGTACTCTTTAGGGAGCTCAACTTCTATCCATTCAGTGACAAAGTTGGCCAACACCTGAGATTTAATAGCTCGGCGTGGCTTGTATGTTATTTCAACTTGCAAGAGCTCGATTACCCGTTTGGCAATGCGGCCGGTGGCGTCCCGATTGTTTATGATGTCATTGATTGGAACTTCGGAAGCTACAGTGATCAAGCACTCTTGAAAGTAGTGTCGTAGCTTCCGGGATGCCATGAAGACCGCATATGTTCTCTTTTGATAATGTGGGTATCGAGATTTGCATGGTGTTAGAACCGTCGATACATAGTACACTGGTTTCTGGAGAGGGAATTTATGTCCCTCCTCCTGTCGTTCGATGACGAGTACCGCGCTCACTACCTGGTGAGTAGCAGATATGTAGAGCAACATGGGTTCGCCAACACTTGGTGCGGCAAGGATTGGGTTGCTTGCTAGCAAAGTTTTTACTTCTTCCAATCCAGTTGTAGCCGCGTCCGTCCACTCGAAGTGATCAGTGTGTCGGAGTAGTGGATAAAGCAGTAGCGCCTTTTCTCCCAACCCGGAGACAAAGCGGCTCAAGGCTGCCATGCACCCCGCTAATGTTTGGACTTGCTTTAAGTCTGTTGGCGTTGCCAATTGTGACAAGGCTCGGATTTTTGCTGGGTTTGCTTCAATTCCTCTATTGGAAACGATGAACCTGAGTAGTTTTCCAGCTGGGACGCCGAAGATGCATTTTTTCTGGATTGAGCCGTATGTCGTATGTTCGAAGGTTGTCGAATGTGAGTCGTAGATCGTCCACCAATGATTCGACATGTTTAGTCTTGATGATGACATCATCTACGTATTCCTCCACTGTCTTGCCAATTTGCTTTTCCATACATGTTTGAATAATGCGTTGGTAAGTGGCACCAGCGTTTCTGAGCCCAAATGGCATAGTGTTGAAGCAGAAAGGCCCATAGGGGGTAATGAATGTTGTTGTAGCCTGGCCGGACTCCTTCATCTTAATTTGATGGTATTCGGAGTATGCAGCGAGGAAACACAGTGAGTCGTGTCCTGCGGTTGCGTCAATGATTTGGTCAATGCGGGGCAATGGGAAGGGGTCCTTATGGCAAGCCTTATTGAGGTCCTTGAAATCGACACAAAGGCACCAGGATTTATCCTTCTTTGGCACCATGACCAGGTTTGCCAGCCAGTCCGGGTGTTTCATCTCTCTAATGAATCCGGCTTCAAGTAACTTTTTTTAAGGAACTGGAACAGAGGAAGAGGCTCCCATTGTCTTATATATTATATATTATAACACAATTACAAGGACTAGTTACATCATGTACAAGTCTCACCCCATCTCCTTTTGTAGTGGGGGTAGAATCTTACTATAGGGTACAATTAATCAGAGGGTAGGGAATCTAAAAGTAAGAAGATAAACTCTTTCTTGTTGTCTTTAACCCTATATTGAAGGAGACTAAAATCCTCCCTGAATCTGGCCAGCCAGGAGTGGTAGGAGTGGTTTATATCCCTAGAAAGTTTGTTGTTCCTCTCTTTCCAAATGCTTCAGGATGCTTGAAGGATGACCTCCATGAACAAAGGTATGCCCCAATTAATTTTATCTTGTTCTAGCCAGGACAGCCGAGTGGCTTGATCTCCAGGTTCTAACCCAAAGGTTGACCAACAATTTCGACTAAATGTGCATGTTAGGATCATGTGATCAATGTCTTCTTATTTTTGGCCACACAATAGACAGTTGAGGTTAGTACCAATGTTATAGTGCCTTCTCTTCAACATGTTTCTAGTGTTCAATCTATCAGACAGCATGAGCCAACCAAAGACCTTGAGTTTAGCAGTGACCTTTGATTTCCATAGCCAATGGTAAGTTTTATGGGCCTTCATATCCCTAAAGCAGAATTTGTAGTATTTGCTGGCTGAAAATTCTCTTCCTCTGCAAGGTAAGTCCAAACATCTTTTGTGTTTTGGCTGTTGTCCAATGTAATGTATGTCACCAAACTTTGCATATCTTGCACTTCCTCCAGGGCATGTGTAGAGAGTGGTAGAAAGAATGCTTCACCCAGTGAGTTTATGGTCAAGAAATCTTTGACTGGGCAGTCTTCATTTCTCACATAAGAAAATGCTCTAGGATGTGTGTCAGATCGAATTTCTTCCAACCATAGGTCTTTCCACATTAGTACATTGTCTCCACATCTCATGTCAACTTTTGAGATTCCTCTAAAAATGGGAGTTAGCTTGAGGATGTCCCTCCACCAGAATGATCCACATGGGTCAGAGGCATGAGTGATTTTATTGGTATAGTAGGTGGTCCAAAGCAAGTCCACCAAAGGAAGGTCATGATGGTTGTAAAACTTGTGTAAGTATTTTAGGAGGAGAGCATCACTTTGTATCTTAAGATTTATGATTCCAAGCCCCCCACTCTTCTTGGGCCTGCAAACTCTGTCCCAAGCAGCTAGAGAGTTGCATTTTTCACCTTGTTCTGCCTTCTTTGTCCAGAGGCATCTCCTTCTTAGTTTGTCCAACAGCTCAAGGATTTTTGGTGGAAATCTCAGAGTGCAAAGTGCAAAAATTGTAAGTGAGGTGATGACCGTGTTTATTAAGGAAAGTTTGGAGCCATAGGACATCAAGGATAATGTAGATGAGAGCCTTCTTTCCATATTACAGACAATAGGCATTAGGTCTTGGACCGATGGTTTGGATGTACCAAGTGGTAGTCCAAGGTATGTGAATGGCATCTTTCCAATTGTACAACCAAAGATTTGAGCTATATCTTTACTTGATACCTCATCACAATTTATAGGTATCAATGTTGATTTATGAAAGTTGATCTTGAGGCCAATTGAAGTGGCATAGTCAGTGAGAATGTTCTTCATTGTTTGTGCTTGGTCAGGGCATGCAGGCATAATGATAATAGTGTTGTCAGCGTATTGAATGACAAGGTAATCAATTTGGTTTTGTCTAGGGAAAGGTAGTTGTAGCAATCCATGTCTGAAGGCATCATTAATGGCCGCTTGTAAGAGATCGGCAGCAAGAACAAAAATGAGAGGAGACAGTGGATCACCCTATCGAACACCACTTTTACAAATGAATTGTTTGCCCAGCACACCATTCAGAATAACAGAAGATTTGCGAGTAGAAAATATTGATTTGATCCATAAAAGCCATTTATCATTGAATCCCATGTGTTTCATTATTTCCAACATTGCATCATGTTCAATGGTGTCAAATGCTTTGGCAAAGTCTAACTTAAGGAGCACAATCTTATTTTTATAATTTTGGCATTGGTGTATATATTCAAAGGCCCAAACGAGGCAATCTTGGATTGCTCTTCCCTTAATGAAACCATATTGATTCCTATGTATAATCTTTAGGATAAGCCTTTGCAGACGATTGGCAAGTAACTTTGTAATCACTTTGAGACAGCAGTTAAGGAGTGTAACAGGTCTGAAATCATTTACTGTAGCCGGGGAGGAAATTTTAGGGATCAAGGTGATATATCCTTCATTGATGCTTTCAAAGTTTAAGGTACCAGCATGGAATTGATCACATAGTTTGTAGAAATCCTCCTTAATGATGTGCGAGAAGGTCTGAAGAAATATTCCTGTGAAACCATCTGGGCCTGGAGCTCGGTCTGCAGGCATTTCTTTAATGACATTATCAATTTCCTCCCCGGAGAATGGATTTGTTAATTGGTCAAGGTCATTCCTTTTTTGATTATATTTGCTAGGTTGAATTTCATTTGAAATTCTCTTGAGGTTCCCAATCTCTGCTTGAAACTTTGGTAAATTAAAGCTTCTTTTCCAAGGTGATCTTCTATTGTGGTGCCATTGTCCAGCTGAAGAGAAGGAATATTGTTTCTTCTATATCTCTCAGATGCCATTGCCTTGAAAATTTTTGGGTCCTCATCACCAAGCTTAGCCCATCTTATGGTGCATCTTTTCCCCCCGTATTGTTTTTGGTAATCTAACAGTCTGAGGAAATGATTTTTGAGAATTCTTCTGAAGTTACTCTCTGGTATTGTAAGAATTCTTTTATTTTCCAATGAATCCAGGTCAGCAAGTGTGGTATTAGAGTTAGCTATGGCAGAAGCAAGTTTAGAAATCTGTTTACTCCATTGTTTGAGCTCATATCTGAGTGTTTTGAATTTCCTGGAGATAATTGTGGCATAGTTATCTGAGGGTACTCTTTTGTTCCAAGAAGAAGCGACCAAATCCATAAAACTAGGATGTTGAATCCAGTATGACTCAGACCTAAATAGATTACTTCTAGGGATGTCTGTTTCTATGGGTATCACACAAGGTATGTGGTCTGAAACTGGTTTAGAGAGTGGTTTTACAATGGTGTTGGGGTATGATGTAGTCCAGTTGGTTGAAGTGAAGAACTAGTCTAACTGTTCAAGTAAGGGATCTTCCTGCATGTTACTCCAAGTAAAAGATCTTCCTTTGAGAGGGAGTTCAATCAAGCCCTGTGTACGGATGAAATCATTGAAAGTAATCATATCATTAATGTTCCACCAGGTTTATTTCGATTGGTAGGGCTGCGGATGTAGTTGAAATCCCCAACTAGGAGCCAGTCTTCATTGTTAGGTATGTTAAGGTTAAGTAACCAGTTTGTGTAATCAATTCTGGAGTCACCTTGAAAGGGGCCATATATATTAACAGGGTCCATACTTGGGCAGATTGGGTAGATTTAAAGTTGATTACTAGGGAAAATTCTTCCTCAATCAACACTGTGCCAGTAAAGATAGCACTATTCCATATGGTTACAATACCACCTGAGGCACCTCTCGAAGGAATGAAAGCAAATTTGCCAAAACGTTTGGGGCAACATGATTTAATATAAGAGTTATCAAAAGCATATTTCTTGGTTTCATGTAAACAAACGACTGAACAACCACTAGTAGAAATAGCATTCGATAAAGCCAAAAGCTTAGGGTCTAAGTTCATGCCCCGGATATTCCAACACAAAACATTCCAGTTCGATAGAAGAGCCATAAAAGCTAAGAAATAAAGCTTAAATTAAGATGATGAAGAAGAAGGACCATCCCCCTTGTCTTCCATGAGCATCTCTTCAGTGACTTCTTCCGGTGGGACTACACATTTCTGCACAACAATGCTTTTGATTTGATCAGTAGTCATGGAAGGTGGGATTTCACCCTCTTCAATCTGTTCCTCAGTAATCTCAGTAATGACCACATCAGACACAACATTTGGGAAGACTCTGGGCTTCAACTTGGAGGTTTTGATCCTGCTATCAGTTAGAGCAGGCACCTTGAAACCATCATACTTATTGGAGCGTGAGCTTCTATGCACACTGGCAACAGAGATAGGAGCTTTATTCTTACTACATTTGCTTTGGGCTCCCACCCTTGAAGAGCCAGCCTGAACTTCAGTTATGGCCCCAGATACAGTTTCCTGAACTTCAAAAACTTCAGAGAAATCCACAGCCTGAGCATCTGCAGGGAGCACCATTGCCTAGTTATTATCAGAAAGAGCATGCACATCCTCCCTATCAAGTGACCAGAACTGGGCAGTAGAAGTAACTGATCCATCAGCTTCTCCCTGAGAAATGCAAGAAGTAAACTGAACTGAGCCATCATAGTCAGAGAGTGACAGTTGGATATCCAGCTTAGTTGGCCTTATTCCATATCCATGGGCCCAAGGGCCAATGGTGGCAAGAGTTGGAAGGATGGAGCTTGAAAGAAAGTTAGTGATGGGCACATGTGACAGAGGTTCAGCAATTAACATTCCATTCATGAACTCATTGTCAGCAGAGAAGCTAATGTTCATACCAACATTAATGACAAAGACGTCGAACTGAATCTATGGGGTCTGGACCTCAGCTCTGGGAATCATCATCTCATTATGCTGCACTCGTGGAGTCACAGTATTAGCAAAGTTGAGAGAGCCATTCCTCTGTAGGGCCTGGAGAACATTGGCTGGTACAAGCACCAGTGCATCAGAATCATAATTTGAAGTGGAGCTGCTGTCGGTGTTCTGGGAACGGGGGTCCCCAGACTTGTCTGCCTGCGGCCTGCGGCGTGGCTCAAATGGGGGCCCAGCACGGCCCATCTTCATCAACACAGACCCAAGACCCTCGCGAGGGGCCAAGCCTCGCGGGGCGGACGACACGGAGCTTCCTTAGGCACGGCCTCATCAGGCTGGCTCGCGAGGAGGCGGAGAGATCAAGGCGGGGTACCACATGAGGTGCCCGTGACGCAAGCCATGACGACCAAAGGCGCCAGGCGGGCGCCAGCCGCGTAGTGTCCTCCTTTCCTCTTTGGTGCAAAGGGAGCAAGCGCAGGCGAGAGCATCAAGCAAAGGCACCCATTTCGGTGCAATGAGACCAAGACCAGTCCAACGGCAGGGAGGAAGTCATTGTGGAGTCCAAGCCAGCGTCACCACCAGAGCCTTTGGCAGGCGAGGACCAACTTTAGTCAGGATAAGTGTACCAGATGTTCCCCTTCAAAATGGCCCATTGTTGGTGACCTTCCCACTCAATATTTGGGAAGAGGCCCAGGGCCTTTACCTATAAATAGGACTAGCCACCCCCAGGGTAGAGGGGCAATCAAGAAGGGAGAATCTAGAAGCCAAGGAGAAACTATCTAGGATCGGATCGAGTAGCATCACACACAGAGAGAGAGAGAGAAGGGCGACTGAACTCCTCCTAGCAGTTCATCCCCCCAGCCAAGAACAGACCCTCGCGAGGCTGTTCTTCCTTGTATTGCTCATCATCATCAGCCCAAGAGGCAATCCACCACACCACACACTGGAGTAGGGTATTACACCACAACGGTGGCCAGAACCAATATAAACCCTGTGTCTCTTGTGCTGTTCTTTCCATAGCTTAGATCTTAGCGAGGCGGAGGGGTGCAGGTAGGTAGAAAGCGAAATCTCCACGCGCACCCCAGTGTTCGAACCTCAAGGGTCTGCCAGAACCCGATATCTGACATTTGGCGCGCCAGGTAGGGGTGCGCCGGAATTCATCTTCCACCGCCCTGTTCTCCTCCGACCATCGCGTCCATGTCTGACGCTCGTCGGGCCCGCGACGAGCGCCGGGCCGCTCTCGCTTCCCGCGTCGCCCAGACGCCTCCTGTCGGCGGGCGTCCTCGCCGTTCCCCGTCACCTGCCGTCAACGCCGCCACCGGCCCGGCGGGGAACGAGCAGCAAGCGTCGTCTCAGCATCCGTCCGTGCGGCAAGACGGCCGCACCGCTACTCCCTCGCTCACCCCAGCTGGTTCTTCGCCCCGCGCGCTCCGCGCACCCATGGAGGCTCGAGCTGCGCTCATCGCGGCAAACGAGCTCCTGCGCTACCGTCCCGTCGACGACGTCTACGAAGAATGGCTCGACCGCGTCACCGAGCTCGTCCGCGCCGCAGGGGGCTCTCCTGCGCCGTCCGTTCCACTGCACCGCACCCCGCCCCGTGCGGGCGACGAAGCTCCGGGGGCGCCCCAGCCGCCTCCTCCCCAAGAAGGCGCGATGGCTCCAAGGCGCGTGGCCCCTAGGCAGAACCTGCTCCGTCAGGTGCCAGCGCGGCAAGAGCAGAGCTGCCAAGAAGTCCCTCGCCCGCAAGAAGCTGCCTGGGCGCTCCCTGCTCTAGCACGTCGCGACCATGATCCTGCTCCCGCACGTCAAGACCCCGCGCTGCTCCCAGCTGCAGTGCGTGGGGACATGCAAGACCAAGCTCTCCGTCACCCAAGGCCTCCCGTGGCCACAACAGGCTGCCGTGCCTTCACCACCGAGCTACGCAGCGTCGCGTGGCCTGGCAAGTTCAAGCCAGACCTGCCTCCTCGTTACGACGGCACAGCCGACCCTGCGGAGTTCCTCCAGCTCTATGAGCTGGGCATCGAAGCTGCCAACGGAGACGAGAAGGTCATGGCGAACTGGTTTCCCATGGCGCTCAAGGACGGGGCCCGCACCTGGCTCCTGAACCTGGCTCCAGGCACGATCTCCTCCTGGGATGAGATGCGCACCCGCTTCATCGCCAACTTCCAAGGTACTCGCGACCGGCCACCCGCCGTGAGCGACATGCGCCGCATCAAGCAAGAACCCGGAGAGACCCTGCAGAAGTACATCCAGTGCTTCAACAACGCACGCCTCAAGATTCCCAAGGTGACCGAGGAGGCCATCACCTCAGCCTTCTCCGACGGCGTGCGTGATGTCAAGATGAAGGAGGAGCTGGCGATGCATGAAGACCCGTGCACTTCCTTGGAGTTGTTCAACTTGGCAACCAAGTGCGCCGAGGCTGAGGAAGGGCGTCTCTCCCTCCTCGAGCTGCCTGCCGCAGAGCCAGAAGAGAAGAAGCCCAAGGCCAAGGATGTGAAGCGCAAGGGGGCTGCCGTGCTCGCGGCAGAACCAGACACCAAGCAGGGCAGAGATCAGCCCGAATCTTCCATGGGAAGTCGGTACTGTGTGTACCACGACCTCCACACCCACAACACCAACGAATGTCAAGAGGTCCGAGCCGTGCGAGAAGGAAGGATCGGCCGTCGCCCCGACCGCGGTGCCTGGGGCTACGGTCAAGGAGGAGGAAGGAACGCAGGACGCTGGGAAGACCGCTGCCCGCGCCAAGGGTGGCGCGATCGACCTCGCGAGGATCGCTGGCAAGACCCGCCTCGCGAGGGAGACTGGAGGGATCAGTCTCGCGAGGATCGCCTGCAAGGCAACGCAGGCCTCCCTCCGCTGCCGCCGCAGCCAAGGAGAAACGAGGACCGCCATCAGGATGAGGGGGCTGGGGGCTTCCAGGAGCCGCGCGCGATCGCCTGCATCCTGGGCGGGGCTCAAGCCCCAGCCTCTCAACGCATCTTCAAGCAGTTCGCCCGCGAAGTGAATGCAGTCCTCCCCAAGCTCGAAGCCACGCGCCCTCTCAGGTGGTCGGCATGCGCCATCACGTTCAGCTCAGCAGATCAGCTCAAGTGTGCGGCCACAGCCGGAGTCCTCCCGATGCTTTGTTCCCCAATCATCAGCAACATGGTGGTCACCAGGACCCTCATCGATGGCGGGGCAGGGCTCAACGTCCTGTCTGTGGAAACATATAACAATCTCCAAGTGCCCTACAACCAGCTTCAGCCAACCAAGCCTTTCTCCGGAGTCACCGATGGCTCCACGGTCCCAATTGGGAAGGTCCGCCTCCCTATCACCTTCGGGGCACGCGACAACTACCGCACCGAGCTCATCGACTTCGACGTCGCTCACATTCGCCTGGCGTACAACGCCATCCTTGGGTACCCAGCGCTGGTCAAGTTCATGGCCGTAACTCACCACGGCTACAACGTCCTCAAGATGCCAGGAAGTGGCGGAGTCATCATGATGCCCTGTGAAGAGAAGGACACGGTGTGTTCCCTGGAACGAGCCTTTCAGGCCGCATCACTGGAAGACCCGGATCGCGGAAGCAGGAGGCTTCCCGAGACCGCCCCCAATAAGAAGAAGACATCGTCCGGCCTGGCCCCTCAGGAGGCAGGCCCCTCAGGGCCCGCGCTTGCCCCGGGGGAACCTCCTTCCATCGCATAGGAAAGCGCGCCCGGCGCCCTCCTCAGGCAGGGCTCGGGGGCTCTCCCCTGGAGGGCCACCGACCTGGCTAAGGTCACGAGGGAGGCGCTTGGGCACCACATGGAGGCGTGTTTCGAAGCACGTTTCCCTCAACAAGGAGTAAGGCAAGGAGGGCCAGACCCTCAGGAGTTCGTCAGCAAGGCCATTCAGGAGCTACAGGAGTCAAGAGTCATGAAAGGCGGCCGCCGCCTACCAGCTGTGGCTCCCCATCCAGGCGAGGATGGTGGGCCGAGCGTCTGCATCGACATACCAGCGCTCAATCGAGTCGCCTCTCTGGAGCGCCTCTGGCCCTCGCGAGTGGGGCGCTGCGAAGGTCACCCCACAACTACGTCCGCATGCCTTACGGCTTGCCGAACGCGGCTGCCACGTACCAGCGCCTCATAAGGGGCATCATGGAGGCTCAAGAGGCCAGGCGTTCTGCAGCCCTGGCGGAGATGGAGATGGTCCGCGAGGAGCCACCAGCGCCTCCGGAGCCTCCCGAGGTCCCTGGGCCTGGGGGCTCGTGAGGATCGGCTTCCGCAGCCCACCGAGTCTGCTACACCAACACTCCTTCGTCCTCAACATCATTAGTTGACATCTTTCAAGTTTCATTTCCAGCTGAGAGCGCCCCCCAGGGCTGCATTATTCCCAGGCCGCGTGGGTCCGTCCCTGCGGCATGTATGCCTTTTATTTCATGTTGTTAGCTTACTTTGTTGGGGGCGCCCCTCGGGCTGCATCATCCCTAAGTCGCTCGGGCCAGACCCAGCGGCATGTATCCCTTTTGCGTTTATTTCCGGCTATGCGTTCGACCCACCATGCTTGATTATTTGATGCTTGTCCACGGCACCTCTTCTTCTCCATGCCGACCACTTGCACGTTAAAGGGGGGGTACCTGAGCATCGCGACTCAGGGCTCTTACTGGCTCTCCAGCCCTCACCCTCTGGCCTTGTCCACGACATCGTGACCTGGCATACCAGTGACAGCTGAGACCAGCTCGAGGGCCGGGACCCGAGGACGTAGAGTGCCGGCATCTAACCAAATTTGCAGGGACACATCACAAGATAAGGCCCAGTGCCAGGCGCAACCCGCCTAGAGGTAGGGCCCCGTGAGTCCCGCGCTGGCTCACGGGTGCCCAGATACACCTCACCAGGCCCTACCGTGCCAGCCACGTGTCAGGGCGGGGCTGTACACGCCCCGGGGGCTCCTCCCGGAGGGGAGCCCCTTCCACGTACTAGTGGAAGCACCATGCTCCGCGCTGGCTGATGACACTGCCGAGGAGCGGCTATGCCCGTCTACATACGGAAGCGCTATGCTCCGTGCTGGTGATAAACAACTGAGGGCGGCCCCCGGGCCCCATCAACCTCAGGGAGCCCAGAGCTCAGTGTCTAACCTCATCGTAACGCCTCCCCTCGGGAGTGCCACGTGAGGGGGCTGGGCATGGGGGCTGCGCCTGGGTCACGCCCAGACGCACGCCACCCAGCCAGGCCCCCCGGGCCTGGTTCGTTGCGCGTCTCTCCCCGAGCGGAGCCAAGGTACGAAGGCCGTTTGAGCGTCAAGGGGGACTCCTGAGCATCACGAATCAGGAGCCTAACTGGTCACGTAGCCCCTCACTCCTTAGTTCCGAAAGGCTAACGGCGGTTGAGGTATGCGCGCGGCCGGGCTCTGCAGACGTAGAACGATAGATCCACCCACATCACACCTCCCTACTTGCTGTTCGTGCGCCAAGGGGGACTCCTGAGCATCGCGTCTCAGGAGCCTAACTTGTCACGTAGCCCCTCACTCCTTATTTCCCGTCCTGGTTTTCGGTCGGGGCTAACGGCGGCTGAGGTATGCGTGGGGCCGGGCTCTGCCGGCGTAGAACATAAGCAAGTAGGAAGGAAAAGCATAAATTTCAAGGAATTCAAAAGCAAATATTATAGTCCACACTGTTATCTCAATGTCAAACGCAAGTTTAAACGCCTCCCCGAGGCATGATACATGTGCAGGAATTAAAGGCAAGACAAGAGCCACAACGGAGTCACTTGTTGGTGGTGGAGCAGCGCGGAGTGGGTTCGCCTCATGGAGCAGCGGGGTCGGCAGCGCCTTACTTCGGCTTGGTGCTGAAGGCCCGAAACTTCCCCAGCAGAGCCTCCACGCGACCCTTCGCGGCCTCGACAGCAGCAGCGGCACGCTCGCCGCTTACTGGCTCCAGCAGGCTGTCGAGGTCGACGCCGGGATCGCGAAGGTAGATGTGGGTGAGGACCCGCGTCAGTGCTGCAGAAGACAGGACACGCGCCTCGGCCTCAGCCGTGGGGCCAAGGCCAAGGGCGACATCTTCAAGAGCGCGAACCAAGAAGGGAAGCAGCTTGGCGGGGCCGTCCTCGGCGCCAGCCAGCGGGCTCTCCAGGCCGCTGTCGTAAAGCGTCCCAGCGAGGAGCGAGCCTTCGCCTCCATCTCCGCGAAGGCCATGCGGTCCTCGGCAAGAACTTGGGCCTTGTCGTCCAGCTCGACCTTCCTCGCCCCAACTCCTTCTCCAGCGCGCCTAGGCGGTCACGGCGCCTCCTGAGCTTGACCTCCCTCTCCTTGACGGCCGCCTCGCGAGCCTTCACGCCTTCTTCCTGCTCTTGGCGAAGGCGGGCCTCTTTCGCGAGCTGGTCCCGCAGGCCTTGCAGCTCGTCCTCCAGCGCCTTGCAGCGACCACGGATGTCGACCACCTCCCCCAGGGCTGCGTCACGAGCAGCCTTCGCCTCAAGGATGGCCTGCCTCTCCTCATCGCAAGCCGTCGAGGCCTGGACCAGCGCCGCCCGAATCGAAGCGTCGGAGCGAATCCATCCTGAAGCCAGCTCCAAGTACCCGGCCACCAAGCGAGGGTCGGCGCCAAGAAGATCCTGCCGCAGCCGGTCCAGCTCAGCAACAGCACGATCCAGAACGGCAGGAGGATTCGGAGAGATAGCAGTCGGTGGAGTAGGAGGAGAAGGCGGCAGCGCAACCACAACATCCTGAGGCGGAGCCTGCTGCGCCCCAACGGCTGTAGTGGCGGCAGCAGGCAAAGGCACCTCGGGAGTCCCTTGGGCCATGGGGGCTGAGCTCGCCCCAGCCGGCTTAGCCAGGCCTCGCAAGGACGACCGGGCAGGAGAAGCCCGTGCGTAGCGGTCACCTTCCTTCGCGGGCAGAGGCGCTGCCACGGATGGAACCTCAGGAGCTCCCTTTGGCTTCTTTGCTGCGGGCGCCAACCTGTCCAAGAGATGTGGACATCAAGCCTCAGCAGCAGAACAAGAAATAAAGACAAGAATCAAGCGCTTACGGGTCGTCGCCAGTGAGCTCAGGCAGCCTCCGGCCAAATTTGAAGCCTGAAAGCCGGCTGGAAGGGTCAACCTTGGGAAGCTTGGGAGCGGAAGGCGCGTCGGCGGTCTGCCTCGGGGCTAGGGCAGACCCGCGGGAGATCAGCCTGGTCCTGTACTTCTTCGGGATCGGGGGCAAGCTCCCGCCGCCCTGCTCGTCATCATCCTCGTCGTCATCCTCGTCGTCATCGCTCGGAGAGAGGCGGAGAGCGCGGGACCTGCGCCGGGGGAGGGGAGCCCTCGACTCTCCGTCAGTTGCCTCGGAGTCAGGCCCTTTTTCCCGCTCCCCTCCTTCCTCCTCTTCGCTGGAGTCATCGGAGGACACGTCCACCGATTCCCCAGGAGCTTCCATGGGCACGAGCCCGTCCCCGTTGAAGACGGGCATGGAGTCCACTACCTGCTCCCAGTCGTCGCGGAGGAACAAGGGCGTAGGAGCGCCCCCCAACCTCGCCACATCGCCCCCGACCAGAGATCGGAGGACCGCAGCCAGATCTTCGTCGGCCAAAGCCGCGGGGCTCGGATGGGGCCTCCACATCGGAAGTGAGTACTGCTGAAGCGGAGCCAGCTGGTGCTCCAGGAATTCCCTCAGCAGCGACGCGCCGGTCAGCTTCGCCGCCGCCATGTTGGCCGGCCTCAGATCCGCATCCATCTTCTCCAACACCAGCTTCGCGTGGGGGTCCATGAGCTCCGCTCGACCCCAATCGCTGGAGCTCATCGGTTGCTCCATGGGCAAGATCAGCCGAGGGTGGATGCGCCCAACATCTGCCAAGACCCACTTGCTCCTGAAGCCCTCAATCCTTTTCCCGGGGTTCGAAATGGCAATGGCGCCACCATACGCGATGAAGCTCGCGCACACGGAAGCAGGACCGTGAGAGGTCCGGAGGTAGAAGTAGTGGCGCAGCAAGGCCACCGAGGGCTGCACCCCTACGTGAGCCTTGCAGTAATAGGCGAAGATTGCCAGGAGAAGGACGGAGTTGGGGTGGAGATGCAGAGCCTGTAGCTTATAATGGCGGAGGACAGAGAAGAAGAACTCAGAGAAGGGAGGCACCAGGCCAGCAGCAATGGCGCTTACAAAGAGCAGATAGAAGGTGCTCCCTTGGCCCTCAGGGGTAGCGGAGCCGGCCTTGAACACCTTCGCCCCGTCGATGCCCTACACACCGCCATCCGGCGCAACCGGGCGAGGCTCGCCTCCGACACGTTCGGCGAGTCTAGGGCAGACGAGTACCAAGCTCCGGCCGGGGACTGACGAGGCGCCATGGCTTCCTAGGTCAGGTGGTCGAAGTAGATCTGGAAATTTTGGAGGAAGGAAGGAGAGGCGCAAGAAAGGGGACCTGAGCAGCAACCGGAGAAAGCAAAAAGCAAAGCCTAGGCAGATGCCGCTCCTTTATCAACTTGCGCGGTTGCTGAGGCGCTCACGTCCAATCAACCGCCACGCGGCGCCCAAGGCCATAGGCTGTTAGGGCCCGTGGCGCATCGCCCTTGCCCTTTCGCCTCCCTGCACGGCCAAGTCCGGGCGCGCCTTGGGCCCGGGGGCTACTGTCGGCGTTCTAGGAACGGGGGTCCCCAGACTTGCTTGCCTACGGCCTGCGGCGTGGCTCAAAGGGGGGCCCAGCATGGCCCACTTCATCAACACAGACCCAAGACCCTCGCGAGGGGCCAAGCCTCGCAGGGTGGACGACATGGAGCTTCCTCAGGCACGGCCTCATTAGGCTGGCTCGCGAGGAGGCGGAGAGATCAAGGTGGGGTACCTCACGAGGTGCCCGTGATGCAAGTCATGACGACCAAAGGCGCCAGGCGGGCACCAGCCGCGCAGTGTCCTCCTTTCCACTTTGGTGCAAAGGGAGCAAGCGTAGGCGAGAGCATCAAGCAAAGGCACCCGTTTCGGTGCAACGAGACCAAGACCAGTCCAACGGCAGGGAGGAAGTCATTGTGGTACCCAAGCCAGCGTCACCACCAGAGCCTTTGGCAGGCGAGGACCAACTTTAGTTAGGATAAGTGTACCAGATGTTCCCCTTTAAAATGGCCAATTGTTGGCGCCCTTCCCACTCAATATTTGGGAAGAGGCCCAGGGCCTTTACCTACAAATAGGACTAGCCACCCCCAGGGTAGAGGGGCAATCAAGAAGGGAGAATCTAGAAGCCAAGAGAGAAACTAGCTAGGATCGGATCGAGAAGCATCACACACACAGAGAGAGAAAGGCGACTGAACTCCTCCTAGCAGTTCATCCCCCCAGCCAAGAACAGACCCTCGCGAGGCTGTTCTTCCTTGTTTTGCTCATCATCATCAGCCCAAGAGGCAATCCACCACACCACACACTGGAGTAGGGTATTACACCGCAACAGTGGCCCGAACCAGTATAAACCCTGTGTCTCTTGTGCTGTTCTTTCCATAGCTTAGATCTTAGCGAGGCGGAGGGGTGCAGGTAGGTAGAAGGCGAAATCTCCGCGTGCACCCCAGTGTTCGAACCTCAAGGGTCTGCCGGAACCCGAAACCCGACAGCTGCTCTGTGAAATGGAGTCATTCCAAGCTGCATAAGGGTTGTCTTGCAGATTGTTGCTTGGCAGAATTCCATCATGTACTTGCAGTCCCTCATTGGCCAGCCATTCTTGAAAATTATAAAGGGCAGGTGGTGCAGGTAGAGGAGGAGCTGGCCATTCTCCCCATTGGGATGTATCTCAATATCTTCCTGACTTACAACATTTTCACCCACATCCTCTGCAACATTGTTGCCAGCACCCTGTTGAGCCATCCAGTTATTGAGCTGCATCTGGTAAATCTATTCAACATTGAGGCCTTCCCCATAGAGAGGGTGAGGGATGCCATCTGCAGGTGGTGGATCTTCTCCAGCAGGAGGAACTTCAGGCAAGTGGGCATTCCAATCAGAACTATGCAGCATTGTGACACAAACTGTCTAGCAATGGTGATTTCCCCCAAGTTGGCGGATAACCAAGCTCTTTGGCACCAGTCTTAGATGTATGACTGTAACACGAATGAGAACAAGCTTTCTATCTCCTCTTGGATTGTGCCAATGTGTCAGACTGCCAAAACCATCAACAGATCTATGCAGGTAATGATATGTTTGGTAATCTTGCGGAAAACCAATGTAGAGAATCCAAACATCCGGTCCATAACTAGTGAGCTTCATATTGAGTGCCTCATCATGCGGAACAAAGGAAACTACAGTGTTCATATCCCCTTCCTCCTCAGCATCAATCTCAAAGGTAGTACCCACCACATTGTCACGCATCAGCGGGCTAGAAAATCCATATATAGCAATGCCTAATGGGTGATCATCTATTTCAGTCAGAGCAAAGTTGGATTCATGCAGCAGACCAGTGATTACCTGCCTCAGAGCAGCCTTGTGGTGGAATGGGACATGGCGGTTCACCTCGGCAATGGCAAGAAAGTCGTGGTTGAGGGGAGGGACCACCATGTCGCTGCGGACAATCCGATCGGCCGGCCCGAGCTCGATGGTCATCCCCGTAGGGATGTAGGGGATTATGTTGATAGGGTAGTTCGCCATTGCTGCAGGAGGAGGAGCTCTCGAGGCAGGCAGAGAAGGGGAAGTGGAATGCGTAGCGGCAATGGTGATTGTTTTAGGCTTCCATATTAGTCTATGCGCATCTCTCCCCTTCCAACAGGAATGTCTCAGGTGTCCATACCGGCCACAGATGCTGCATCGGATGGCTGTAAATTCCTTTGCCTTTTTATTGCGGTCAGGGAAGGTAATCAATGAGCTATGGCAAGTGGATATCTGATTCTGATGTGACGCTGAGTTGATAACACATGAGGCGTCAGATTGTTTTGCTAGAGGCACATGCTTAGGGATACAATCCTGGACTTTATTTTTGCCTAAAAATACATCATCCTGAAAGGAAATCTCCTTGGAAATCTCTTTGGGTTGCCACCACAGATAGGTACAATCAGAATTTCCACAGTCATCAGGTAAGTGACCTAAAAGGTGGCAATATTGGCAAAATAATTTGGAAGGGCAGAAATCCAAGAAGTGACCCATAGAGGAGCAAATAATGCATGAAAATCTTTGCTTTAAATTACTTGAGCTGTTCTCAGAAGGCAAACGGTCCGGATTGGGCTCAATGGGATTTACCTGGGCCGGCTGGTTTTCATTAGCCTAGATTGTACAATGTGGGCCAAGGTGGCCCAATTGCTTGCATGGATATCTGCAGACGGGACTGAGTCCAAGGCCCAAATTTTTGCAATTTTTGAGTCATCATATCCCGCCTGTCGGAAATCCATAATGTGGAGGAGAATAAAGGTTGGAATGGAATCCCAATAAGAGGACCGATAATTATTGCCAATAAATGTAGATTGATGCTCTTGATTATCAGGTTTAATGACTGAATGGAAGTTGCCAAAACGGATAGAATTATTGCCTTTGTTATGCATGGATATGTCCGATTGGAAACTACCCAAAACAACCTTTTCGGTATGAACCAGAGTATGATCCTCTTGAATGTTTGAATCATGTGCAACAACATTACTTGACCGAGGAGGAGAAAAACCAAAATTTGCAAGTTCCTTGGCAGAATTATTGTGTTGATGATCATCACTAGACAGAAAGTTAAACCTTGTCTTGATAGCCATTGGAGAACGTAAAACCACCTCAGTAAGTTCTTGGTCAGAATGCCAACTTTGATCAGAATGAGTCTTAAACCAAGCATTGTGTCTATAGATATTGAAGTGACGAACAAAATCTGGCCAGACCCGATCCTTAAGACCATAAATGAAATGACCAACTTTGTTTGAGGCCACAGAGAAACGAAAATGCCGACCAACAAGATGTTTGACCTTGGAACCCAGAGAGGATCCACCAATGCAACATTGTAGAGCAAGACCCACCGATTCAACTGAAAGGGGGAAGGAGGCATAAGAGAAAGCCACCACTAGGAAGAACTCCTTTGCACCTCCAATGGGGGAGAAATGGACGGTAGAACCAAACCTTTTGCGCACCTGTGTCTCCACCGCTTGGCCAGGGGAGAAATACCAATGTAGAAGACCCTCCATCGATCTAGGCTAGAGGTCGCCATTGTTGGTGGGAGAGGGGAGAGGTGGGAGAGGAGCCATCTTCCCCATCGTTTGGCCGACTTCAAGTAACTTGGCTAGCTCCTCCCCCATAGCTTGTCGTTTGGATTCAGAAAATTGTCGCAGCATTTGCTTGACTGGTTTGAAGTCCTTTAGTATGTTGAGGCTATGTTCGGCCAGTCATCATGGGATTCCTGGCATATTCAAAGGATGACAGGCAAAGATGTCCCAATTTTCACGTAGGAACACTCGCAAGGTGATCTCGACCGTCGGATCCAGATGTGCTCCGATGGAGGCTGTCTTGGTAGGATCCGTCGGGTGAACTTGAAATTTAACTATTTCGTCTGGTGGTTTGGAAGAAGTGGATGTGGGCCTCTTATTGAGGATTGCATCGTCTTTGTCCGCTGTGGACCGCAGAGTGGTTAACTCCTCAACCGCGAGGGCCTCAGATAGTGGCTCGAGAGCCAAGGATGCAATTTTGTTTTCGGCACGGAGTGCTATGTTCGAATCACTGGTGATGGTGATAACTCCGTTGGGCCCTGTCATTTTGAGCTTCATGTAACTATAATGGGGGATTGCTTGAAAGCGTGTGAAGGCATCACGCAACAACATGGCGTGATATCCGTTGTTGAAAGGTGCCACATGGAAGAGTAACTCTTCGGACCTGTAGTTCTTTGGTGTGCCGAATACTACATCAAGTTTGATTTCCTCTGAGCATCATGCTTCTCGACTGGGGATAATGCCTCGAAAGGTGGTACTGCTTTGCTTGATGCGACTCTTGTCCATTTGCATTTTATTGAGCGTGTCCTCATAGATGAGGTTTAGTCCCCTGCCGTCGTCCATGAGCACCTTAGTGAGCCTAAAACCATCCACAACTGGGTTTAAGACCAAGGCGGCAGGTGCTCAGATTGATCTGGCCCTTGGTTCATCGTCGGCAGTAAATGTTATTGCCATATCGTTCCAGGGATTTATGGTGGCTACTTGGTTGACTTCGGCGAGGTCGCGGAGCGCCCTTTTGCGCCGATTGTTTGAACAAAGGGTCTCGGAGACCGTAAATACATTGAGATCATCATCTTCCAAAGAGTGCATCTCCAGGGTGACATTGGTGAGGATGGCCTCGCCGCTCTTAGCCACTTGCCGGAGCACCCAACGTGCCCGACGGTTATGTGTTGGTTCGGTATTCGACGTAGTGTGTATCTGACAGGGCTTGTCGAGCAGTTTTTCAAGGACAGTTCTATGTCCTGTGAAGTATTTGATTCTCTTGTCAATGAGGTGATGATTGGGTGGCCCGTAAGGGTGCATCCTTTTAGCCCGTACGGTGGGCTGCTTAAAGGCAGGAGGATCCCATCGGGCTGTCTGGGCTTTCCATTGTGCAATACTTCTGTACTATGTGTTCCAAATCTGCAAAGTACAGTATGCGGTGGCGGTTGAGGGCATTGAGGATTCCCTCATCCGTACAGTTGCGGCAAAAAACTAAAACCGCATCGTTATCGCAGCAATCTTTAATCTTGTTTTTAACAAGGAGGAACCTAGCCCAGAAGTGATGGACCATTTCCAGAGGCTGCTGTTGTACGTACATTAGGTCACATACGTATGGAGGACCTGAATTGCTTGGGGAATATTGCTTGTGGTCGGTGGGCGGGTTAAAATCCGAACCCTGACCCGCCATTGGATCTGGAGCTTGAAGAATCTCCGAGGTCACTAGTCCAGGATCTAGAGGGTCCTAGAAACTTTCGGGCTTGATGCCTGATTCCATGTCCGGAGGACATACAATCTCTTCCCGAAGACGGGTATCCGGCACACAGGGCTTGGAAATCCGAACATAGCTTGTTCTTAACTTGGGGGAGAAGTATTCTCGGCTTGCTCCTCCACAACCACTACCAGATGGGTGATCGGCGGGGACTTGATTTCCCTCTAATCGGGTTTAAGCCCAATCCGATCATAATCCGTTGCGACTCCCAGGGAGGCGATGCGATCCAGCAGTTCGCTCAAGGATGAGACATCTGCCCGATCCATCTTCTTGCATTGTTCGAGGCTAATGCCGAGGTGATGATTGGCGATCACGGGTGCTGCCTTTGGCTTAACGACCAAGCGGGCGCCCATGGTGAAGCTGCCAAACTACAGGACCTTCCCTGGAGCCAGGTGTTGGGGAACGTAGTAATTTCAAAAAAAATCCTACGCACACGCAAGATCATGGTGATGCATAGCAACGAGAGGGGAGAATGTCGTCCACGTATCCTCATAGACCTTAAGCGGAAGCGTTATAACAATGCGGTCGATGTAGGCGTACGTCTTCACGATCGACCGATCCTCAGCACCGAACGTACGTCACCTCCGCGTTCAGCACACGTTCTGCTCGGTGACGTCCCGTGAACTCACGATCCAGTAGAGCTCGGGGAAGAGTTTCGTCAGCACGGCGGCATGGTGATGATGTTGATGAAGCTACCGTCGCAGGGCTTCGCCTAAACACCGCTACGATATAACCGAGGTGGATTATGGTGGAGGGCGGCACCGCACACAGCTAAGAGATCAACGGATCAATTGTTGTGTCTTTGGGGTGCTCCCTACCCCTGTACACAAAGGGGGGAGGAGGAGAGGGCCGTCTAGGGGAGAGGTGCGCCCAAGGGGGGGGGGGAATCCTACTCCAAGTAGGTTTGCCCCTCCCTTTCCTATTCCAAGGAGAAGGGGGAAGGAGGAGGTGGAGATAAGGAAGGAGAGGGGGCCGCCGCCCCTTCCCCTTGTCCAATTCGGATTGGGGCAAGGGGGGCCGCGCGCCACCTCCTGGCTGCCCTCTCTCTTCTCCACTAAGGCCCATAAGGCCCAATAGCTTCCTGGGGGGGGGGGTCCGGTAACCCCCGGTACTCCAGTATATGTCCGAAACCTCCCAGAAGCCTTCCGGTGTCCGAACATAGTCATCCAATATATCGATCTTTACGTCTCGACCATATTGAGACTCCTTGTCATGTCCGTGATCATATCTGGGACTCCGAACTACCTTCGGTACATCAAAACACAAAAACTCATAATACCGATCGTCATAGAATTTTAAGCATGCGGACCCTACGGGTTCGAGAACTATGTAGACATGACCGAGACATGTCTCCGGTAAATAACCAATAGCGGAACCTGGATTCTCATATTGGCTCCAACATATTCTACGAAGATCTTTATCGGTCAAACCCCATAACAACATACGTTGTTCCCTTTGTCATCGTATGTTACTTGCCCGAGATTCGACCGTCGGTATCTCAATACCTAGTTCAATCTCGTTACCGGAAAGTCTCTTTACTCGTTCCATAATGCACTATCCCGCAACTAATTCATTAGTTGCATTGCTTGCAAGGCTTATAGTGATGTGCATTACGGAGAGGGCCCAGTGATACCTCTCCGACAAACGGAGTGACAAATCCTAATCTCGATTCATGCCAACTCAACAAGTACCATCGGAGACACCTGTAGAGCACCTTTATAATCACCCAGTTACGTTGTGACATTTGGTAGCACACAAAGTGTTCCTCCAGTAATCGGGAGTTGCATAATCTCATAGTCATAGGAACATGTATAAGTCATGAAGAAAGCAATAGTAGTAAACTAAAACGATCAAGTGCTAAGCTAACGGAATGGGTCAAGTCAATCACATCATTCTCCTAATGATGTGATCCCATTTATCAAATGACAACTCATGTCTATGGTTAGGAAACACAACCATCTTTGATTAACGAGCTTGTCAAGTAGAGGCATACTAGTGACTTGTTGTTTGTCTATGTATTCACACATGTATTATGTTTCCGGTTAATACAATTCTAGCATGAATAATAAACATTTATCATGATATAAGGAAATAAATAATAACTTTATTATTGCCTCTAGGGCATATTTCCTTCAGTCTCCCACATGCACTAGAGTCAATAATCTAGTTCACATCTTTTTGTGATTAGTTCACATCTCCATGTGACCAATACCCGAAGGGTTTACTAGAGTCAATAATCTAGTTCACATCGCTATGTGATTAACACCCAAAGAGTGATCATGTTTTGCTTGTGAGAGAAGTTTAGCCTACGGGTCTGCAACATTCAGATCCGTATGTATGTCGCAAATTTCTATGTCTACAATGCTCTCCACGGAGCTACTCTAGCTAATTGCTCCCACTTTCAATATGTATCCAGATTGAGACTTAGTGTCATCTAGATCGATGTAAAAAGCTTGCATCGACGTAACTCTTTACGACGAACTCTTTTATCACCTCTATAACCAAGAAATATTTCCTTAGTCCTCTAAGGATAATTTTGACAGCTGCATAGTGATCTACTCCTAGATCACTATTGTACTCCCTTGCCAGAAAAATGCTAAGGTATACAATTGTACTGGTAAGCAGAATAGCGTAGTTTATAGAACCTATGACTGAGGCATAGGGAATGACTTTTCATTCTCTTTCTATTTTCTGCCGTGGTCGGGTTTTGAGTCTTTACTCAACTTCACACCTTGCAACACAGGCAAGAACTCCTTCTTTGTCTGTTCCATTTTGAACTACTTCAAAATCTTGTCAAGGTATGTACTCATTGAAAAAACTTATCAAGCGTCTTGATGTATCTCTATAGATCATGATGCTCAATGTGTAAGCAGCTCCATCACGGTCTTTCTTTGAAAAACTCTTTTCAAACACTCCTTTATGCTTTCAAGAAAATTCTACATTATTTCTGATCAACAATATGTCATTCACATATACTTATCAGAAATGATGTAGTGCTCCCACTCACTTTCTTGTAAATACAAGCTTCACTGCAAGTCCGTATAAAACCATATGCTTTGATCACTTTATCAAAGCATATATTCCAACTCCGAGATGCTTGCACCAGTCCATAGATGGATCGCTGGAGCTTGCTCACTTTGTTAGCACCTTTAGGATCGACAAAACCTTCTAGTTGCATCATATACAACTCCGCTACCTCCTGAGCACTTGCGTTGGTTTTCCCTTGAAGAGGAAAGGGTGGTGCAGCAAAGTAGCGTAAGTATTTCCCTCAGTTTTTGAGAACCAAGGTATCAATCCAGTAGGAGGCTACGCGCGAGTCCCTCGCACCTACACAAAACAAATAAATCCTCGCAACCAACGCGATAAGGGGTTGTCAATCCCTACACGGTCACTTACGAGAGTGAGATCTGATAGATATGATAAGATAATATTTTTGGTATTTTTATGATAAAGATGCAAAGTAAAATAAAAGCAATGCAAATAACTAAGTATTGGAAGATTAATATGATAGAAGATAGACCCGGGGGCCATAGGTTTCACTAGTGGCTTCTCTCAGGAGCATAGGTATTTTACGGTGGGTGAACGAATTACTGTTGAGCAATTGACAGAATTGAGCACAGTTATGAGAATATCTAGGTATGATCATGTATATAGTCATCACATCCAAGACAAGTAGACCGACTCCTGCCTGCATCTACTACTATTACTCCACACATCGACCGCTATCCAGCATGCATCTAGAGTATTAAGTTCATAAGAACAGAGTAACGCCTTAAGCAATATGACATGATGTAGAAGGATAAATTCATGCAACATGATAAAAAAACATCTTGTTATCCTCGATGGCAACAATACAATACGTGCCTTGCTGCCCCTACTGTCACTGGGAAAGGACACCGCGAGATTGAACCCAAAGCTAAGCACTTCTCCCATTGCAAGAAACATCAATCTAGTAGGCCAAACCAAACTGATAATTCGAAGAGACTCGCAAAGATAACCAATCATACATAAAAGAATTCAGAGAAGATTCAAATATTGTTCATAGATAAACTTGATCATAAACCCACAATTCATCGGTCTTAACAAACACACCGCAAAAGAAGATTACATCGAATAGATCTCCACAAGAGAGGGGGAGAACTTTGTATTGAGATCCAAAAAGAGAGAAGAATCCATCTAGCTAATAACTATGGACACGTAGGTCTGAGGTAAACTACTCACACTTCATCGGAGAGGCTATGGTGTTGATGTAGAAGCCCTCCGTGATTGATGCCCCCTCCGGCAGAGCTCCAAAACAGGCCCCAAGATGGGATCTCGTGGATACAGAAAGTTACGGTCGTGGAATTAGGGTTTTGGCTCTGTCTCTGATCGTTTGGGGGTACGTAGGTATATATAGGAGGAAGAAGTACGTCGGTGGAGCAACAGGGGGCCCATGAGGGTGGAGGGCGCGCCTGGGGGGTAGGCGCGCCCCCCTACCTCGTGGCCTCCCTATTGGTTGCTTGATGTAGGGTCCAAGTCTCCTAGATCATGTTCGGTGAGAAAATCACGTTCCCGAAGGTTTCATTCCGTTTGGACTCCGTTTGATATTCCTTTTCTTCGAAACCCTAAAATAGGTAAAAAACAACAATTCTGGGTCGGGCCTCCGGTTAATAGGTTAGTCCCAAATATAATATAAAAGTGAACAATAAAGCCCAATAATGTCCAAAACAGTAGATAATATAGCATGGAGCAATAAAAAATTATAGATATGTTGGAGACGTATCAAGCATCCCTGTCGGTGTCAAAACCGGCGGATCTCGGGTAGGGGGTCCCGAACTGTGCGTCTAAGGCGGATGGTAACAGGAGGCAGGGGACATGATGTTTTACCCAGGTTCGGGCCCTCTTGATGGAGGTAAAACCCTACGTCATGCTTGATTTATTCTTGATAATATGAGTAGTACAAGAGTTGATCTACCACGAGATCGGAGAGGCTAAACCCTAGAAGCTAGCCTATGGTATGATTGTATGTTGTCCTACAGATTGAAACCCCCCGGTTTATATAGACACCGGAAGGGGCTAGGGTTACACAAGGTCGGTTACAAAGGAGGAGATATACATATCCGTATTGCCTAGCTTGCCTTCCACGCCAAGTAGAGTCCCATCCGGACACAGGACGGAGTCTTCAATCTCGTATCTTCATAGTCCAACAGTCCGACCAAAGGATATAGTCCAGCTGTCTGGAGACCCCCTAATCCAGGATTCCCTCAGTAGCCCCTGAACCAGGCTTCAATGACGATGAGTCCGGCGCGCAGTGTTGTCTTTGGCATTGCAAGGCGGGTTCCTCCTCCGAATACACCATGGAAGAATTTGAATACAAGGATAGTGTCCGACCTTGCAAAATAAGTTCCACATACCACCGTAGAGAGAATAATATTACCACAAATCTAATCTGCTGACATGTTTTGGCAGCATGACATCACGCCACGGCCCGGTAATTATTTGAACCATTTTTGTTTAACCAACCCCGCACATAACGCGAGGCGGTTTCTTGACACGTCTTGTCAAAGTAGAGATCGTGTTCCCCTTATTACGGGATTCTCATCAATATGGACGTGGGTAACCCAACCGTGCCTAGGACTCCTAGAATTTAGGCAAGTCCCAAACGGCCATGAGGAGGACGCTTGATATTCACCCTCTTTATAAAGGGACAAGGCTGTTACTTTTTTCCCTCCCGTGCTCAATCGAACCCCTCCCCCGCGTCGAGTTCTAACAACGAAAGCCAAGGTCATGTGCTTCAGACCTTCAATCATGGTCGGATCCAGCCTTCAAGGCCGGTGGATGTCTTCCTCTGTTACGGAGGAGGACATCAAGAAGTTGAGGGAGGCAAGATATCTGACCGCCGAAATTTCGCATAGGCTGCCCACCCGAGGGCAGGTCGTCCCTACTCCCGAACCCAACGAGAGCGTTGTGTTCGTCTCCCACTTCCTCCGAGGACTAGGCCTCGCCCTGGATCCCTTTGTCAGGGGTCTTATGTTCTATTACGGGCTGGATTTTCACGATCTGGCCCCGGAATCCCTTCTTCACATCTTGTCATGTATTGTCGTTTGTGAGGCCTTCCTTTGCATTACCCCTCACTTCGGCTTGTGGCTCAAGACCTTCGATGTCAAGCCAAAGATGGTCGAGGGACAGTACGCAGCGTGCGGAGGTGCTTTAATAAGCAAAATTGCTGATGCTCCATGACCAAAGGGTTCCATTCCAGAGGTGTCCGGATTGTGGCAACGGGAGTGGTTTTACGTCACAGCTCCCCGAAGTGCCAAGTGGGTAGCTGCCCCCACCTTTAGCTCGGGCCCTCCACCACAACTGATGTCATGGATCAGCAGGGGACTGAGCTGGGGCCCCGCCAAGGACGTGCCAATACTGCAGAGCCATATCCGAGATCTCTTCGAGGGAGATTTCAGTCTGGTTATGGTAATGCAAGTCATGCTGGTTCGTCGAGTCCAGCCTTGCAAACGACGGCCCCTCCGCAAGTGGGAATTCAACCCAGAAGGACCGCGCACTATTCAGAATTTCCTCGGCATGACGCACGAGGAGATGTACAAATCGTTCTTCGGACCCCAAATAGAGTGTTCGGACACTACCAAGGACGTGGGCCTGAGCAGCAACCGCACCACTGCCCAAGTAAGTAATCCCATGGCGGAACACACCATCCTTTTATTTATCATGACATCATTCTGAAGAATCGCTCTTTGACCAGGACTGGATAACAAAGGCGAAGATGATCCGGTGTTCGGCCCCCTTCCTCAAGGCTTGGAGAATCCGGTGCTGGAAAAGATGCTCGAGCCAGCGCCTTGTCTGGTGCCCTCAAAGGAAGATGAAGGGGGGAATAAAGAGGGCGAAAGCGGGCCTCCATCGCTACCTATTCCAACCGAGGGAATGAGCGCCTTCGCGAGGGAGGATAACCAAGGGGGAGAATCTGACATTCTCTCTCCCCGGGGAAGGAAGAGGACTACCTCCGAAGATCCGGAAATCAAGGTTTCCAAACGGGATAAGAAATCTCCGCCAGAGGGTCCTGCCTCGGAGGGTGTTCTTGCCACACAACGTTCGCGCGGGGATCGGACCTCTAACGAGCTATAAGTAATCAAAAGGTATTTGAAGATATCCTACCTTACTTCTGAGGACAATAACCGAAGTATTTATCTTGCAGTTTGGATCTTAGCCCTTCTCAGCTGAGCTCGTCTTCGGGGGATCTTCTTCCGAAGATGATGGAGAGCAAAACGCCTCCCCGTGCCACATCGCCTTACGAAGCGAGCGACCTTGACGTGTCGTCGCGGAGGGCTTCTCCTGATCCGGCAAGGCCAGAAGGTAATCCTATGGCCACCCAAAGTCTTCAGTATCCAGCTCTCGAAGAGAGCAATCAAAAGAGTCCAGCACCGTCTGGTGCGCGGTCGGATGTACGGAGGGATCTGTTGGAGAAGGCGGCTATCTCCGAAGAGCACCGCACATTGATGGGTACGGTGATTGAAAGGATTTCGTCCGCCAAAAGTGGGCTGCATGAAGCCTATATGAGTCTACTGAAGAGTTTTGAGGTATGTGAAATGATGTATATTTTTGAAAGTACCGCACATTTTTAGATGTGCCCTGTGTAGATAGTAGCCCCTGAGACTCTGGTTGTTGTCGAAAACGGCAGCAAACAGAGGATCATAGTCCCAGGCAATAACGAGACTGCCTTTAGGTGCAGGTGGTGGAAGCTCTGGTGGCTAGCCGGACTGATGGGTATGCCGAACTAAAGCGGCAACTGGATGCGGCAGATGCCGACATCGTGCTTGTCAACGAGCGGCTTGACGAGGCACAGGGTGAGTGGCCTTTCTGGCGATCGTCACATAATAAGAGCAGCATGATGCCAGTATCTTTAATATGTTGTGACTGCAGATGGAATGGCCACCGTGGAGACCCTTCGGGCGGAGCTTGCCCGAGCCAAGGAGCAAGCCAGGAGTAGCAATACGGCTGCTTTGCAAGCGGCTGAAGAGTCAAGGGCCGAACAGGCCGCACATTGCGAGAGCAAAGAGAAAATGGCCAAGATGGCTGTAAAGTTAAAAGATACTACCGACCGTTGCCAGCTTCTTGAAGAAGAAAACCGGGCGAAGGCAACGGACCTGGAAAAGGCCACATTGGCGACCAAAGACACCCGCTCTGCGATGAGAGAGAAAAAGGAGGAGCTGCGTCAAGCCGGGGATATCACGGCTGGGAAACCCTTTATGCTGCGGAGGAAGTTTGGAGATTCTCGGTATGCCCCTCTGGACCGGCTGTGGAGTTCGGCGGACACATATCTGGACTTGGCGGCGAGTGCTGTCGATGCGGCCGAATACTTCCGAGATCAAACAGATCGTGCATTGGACAAGCTATTCTGGTCACAATTTAACGTTCCAGAGCGTCCGCTTCCATTGACTGATCGGCTTGCCGAATGGGCCGAGCTGAATAGATTGTCCGGACTCGCCATGAGGTCTGTTTTGGATCATCTGTGGCCGGAAAGGCCAAAGCCGAACATCTATTTTAGTTTGGTGCAGCAGTTCCTTGGTGCGGTGCCGCGCATTAATGCGATGAAGAGGTCGGCGTGCATAGAAGGCTCGCGGATGGCCCTTGACCATGTCAAAACATATTGGGCGGAGATGGATGCCACCACTGTTGCGACGCAGGGTTCAGCCATAGGCCGAGTGGCTGTCGAGCACCATTTTGAAAAAGTTCTTGAAGGCGCTCGTTCGATAGAGGCCCAGTGCTCGAAAAATATTATGTTTGAGTGACATGTATTCCCATTGTAAAAACAATGTTTTATTAAGTTTATCAATGCTGTATTTATACTTTTGCCCGAAACTATTATGATGCCTCCTGTGCGGTCGTTTATGTATATATGTATATAACCTGAAAGATTGCAGTCGTCGGCTTCAGCCCCCACGCATATAATGCGGGGGTGTTCGCAGAAGATGCATGTTCACACTAGACCCAACGTCTTGGTCCATTAAGGAGGTGATAGCGCAGTGAACTAGGCAACCGGACTATAATGCTTTAACACTTTCACTTAGCCAGAGTTGTTTGACAGTGGGGCTACTATATAGCCCCTGGTGGCTCCGCACTCATCCGAATTCGGGGTGCGTACATGCCTGGCCGGGAAACGACACTTCGTTAAGGTGGAGGAATCCCGAAGATTCCGATAGGTCATCGAGTGGTTGACCAGTCTCACGCTATATCATGACAGTCAGTTTTCGGCTTTCTCTACTGAGGTGCTCGTCCGGATGAACCAGGGCACAATCGCAGTAGTTCTCCTGGTGCCGCCTTGGCCGATAGAGCGGAACGTAAGGCAGCAAAACACAGGAGCCGGGCAAACCCAACATTTGACCAAAGACATGATTTGGAGCTGATGCATATAAGTCCAAACTCGCGACGCCGAACACTCCCTAAGGTATTCGGTCTTTATGGTGTAAACCGGGACTAAACAGTGCCCTTTGTAATAAGCCCTTGGTGTCCAGGTACGTGCAATATTCTGATGTGGCCACATGCCAATACGTCAGCATCCTTCTCAATTGTACTGAGAATCTAAGGGATGTGTATCAACAAGAGACAGTAAAAAAGGTTTACGCAGGGTCTTAATCTAAAAAGAATCCTTGGAACGGGTCCCTGATGCACGTCTGCGCCTGTGTCTCTGTTGTGCCATATTCTGGACGGGTGTAGCACAATGGTCATCTGAAAAAGAGAGGAACTTAATTGAAAAGTTGCCATGCAAAAGGTAAGTTATACTAAATAAACAATATGAGTAAAGTTGAGCTTGATTGTCATTTGTGCGCGCGCATTGAGCCCCTTGTATTGTAATAGGGGTATAGCCATCAAACCTGTATCAATTACATATAGCAGTACCGGACTCGTCCAATCATGTCCCTGGTCTTAACGACCTGTCAAATGCTTTAGTTGGTGAGGCCGTTTAGTGTGCGGCTGCTAAGCCAGCCACACGGTCTTCCGCGCGCAAGGAGCGCTCAATATTTCCATTTACTGTAATGATGCCATGTGGACCGGGCATCTTAAGCATGAGGGAAGCGTAATGCGGTATTGCGTTAAAGCGAGCGAAAGCTTCGCGTCCGAGTAGTGCTTGATAGCCACTTTGGAACGGAGCGATGTGGAACGTTAAATTTTCGCTGCGGAAGTTATCGGGAAAGCCGAATATAACCTCTAGTAGCAGGGAGCCCGTGCAATGGGCCTCTAGGCCTGGCGTTACTCCTTTAAAGGTAGTATTGCTGCGGCTAATTTTTGTTGGGTCTATCCCCATTTTGCGGACTGTGTCTTGATATATCAGGTTTAAACTACTGCCACCGTCCATCAGGACTCGTGTGAAGTGGTATCCGTCAATTATTGGGTCTAATACCAAGGCAGCCCATCCTGCACGCTGGATACTTGCCGAGTAATCTCGATGGTCAAAGGTGACCGGTTGGGACGACCAGTGGCAGAACTCCGCTGTGATAGGCCCTGGGACATGTGTCTCTAGGAGTGCCGCTTTGTTTCTCCCCTTTGTTACGTGTAACACGTTTACTATTTTAACTTCTGGTGGGAATTTCTTTTGTTCCCCAGTGCTTTGCTTGCGAGGCTCGTCCTTGTCTTCGCTTGGTGTGTCCTGCCCCTTGTGTTCGGCGTTGAGCTTGCCAGACTGCTTGAAGACCCAACATTCTCTATGGGTATGATTTGCAGGTTTATCGGGGGTGCTATGGATCTGACATATTTGGTCCAGAATCTTGTTTAGGCTGGACAGTTCGTCTCTGTTGCCCTTGGGGGGAGCTTTTGCTGACCTGGCTGAGAGCTTTTGAATCCGGCGTTTACCGTTGTGCTCTTTGGGCTATCTTCTTTATTCCGGCGCTTGTTTTGCTGCATCGTGATTTCCCGTTTCTGTCCCTGACTCCGGATGCACTTGGGTCGCTGGTGCTGCATCGGGCTAACCAGCTGTCCTCGCCCGCGGAAAAGCGGGTCATGACGCTTGTTAATGCTGCCATTGTTCTCGGCTTTTCTTGGCCGAGGTGTCTGGCAAGCCATTCGTCTCGAGCGCTGTGCTTGAAAGCTGCTAAGGCTTCAGCGTCCGGACAGTCGACTATTTGGTTCTTTTTAGTGAGGAACCTGTTCCAAAGCTTTCGGGCTGACTCTCTGGGCTGTTGAGTTATATGACTTAAATCGTCAGCATCCGGTGGTCGGACATAGGTCCCTTGAAAATTTGCCCGAAAGGCGTCTTCGAGCTCTTCCCAGCTTCCAATGGAGTTTTCGGGGAGGCTTTTAAGCCAGTGCCGAGCTGGCCCTTTGAGCTTGAGGGGTAAGTACTTGATGGCGTGGCGATCGTCTCCTCGAGCCATATGGATATGGAGGATGTAGTCCTCAATCCAGACCCCAGGGTCTGTCATTCCATCATACGCCTCTATGTTTACGGGTTTGAATCCCTCTGGAAATTCAAGGTCCAGAACCTCATCGGTGAAACATAGGGGGGTGTGCGGCACCCCTATATTTGGGTGTACCGAGGTATTGGGATGTTTGTTTTGTTGCATTGCATGCTGGAGCGCGCTTGCGTGGCTCGTAGATGGTTCTGGTTGCGCCGTACTTTTGATGCGAGTCCTCATGTGGATCGCGTACCGGCTTATGTGCGGCATCGTTTGCCGTTCTATGTTGGCCACGAGGTCGTCTATCCGACTGGATGGCCGTTTTGTTTTTTGATTGCGGGGGATCTAAGGCCTCCTCATCGAATTTAGGTAGCAGCTTTTGCTTCGGGTAGCTCTTGGTGTGGAGAGTACCGCCGTACTTTGCTGCAGTGTTGAGTACTTCACTCCATCTGATTCTGAGTGTGTCTTGTGCAGCCCTGAGCCTTTGCTTCTGCCTTTTCAGACTCCTCGCAGTGGCAAACAGCCTTTGATGGGCATTCTGTTGCTCCGGGTGCCTGTCCGGTGTGATGTCGTCCGGACTGTTATTTTCGACGGGGTCGGGTTGTTCGGTTTGATTCTCCGTGTTGCCCTGGTCGGGCGATGGTTCACCCTGCTCTATCGCTGGGTCTATATGACCGCTATTTCTGTCGAGGCGGGATTTGGAGCGGCGCTTACGCTGCCGCCTTGACTGCTTCTCGAGGGAACAACATTTCACTGCGTCCTTCCATTCCACGTCATCGTTTTCTTTGGGTGTGTCCACCATGCATACATCATATGATGAAGTGGGCATCCAGTGCCCTGTGGGCAGTGGTTCCTGTTTGTCTCCTGCATCGTCGTCCATACCGTCGATGTCTTCGGAGTCGAAGTCGAGCATGTCGGTCAAATTGTCGACAGTGGCTACTAAGTGGGTGGTGGGTGGGCAGCGAATTTCTTCGTTATCCGCATCCCAATCCTGCTGAACATAGTTCGGCCCGGACTCTCCTGCCAGGGAGAGAGACCTTAATGAGTTCAGTATGTCGCCGAAGGGCGAGTGCTGAAAGATATCCACGGAGGTGAACTCCATGATCGGCGCCCAGTTGGATTCAATAGGCACGGGCGCAGTCGGCTCGGAATCCGTGGCCGGGGAAGAATACGGTAATTCGGCGTCACGGCTCCCGTGAAGGGTAAGGTCGATACTCGGCTCGATCGCCGATGAGAGTGCGGCCTCCGTGGCGAGGTCTATCCACCCGTCCATGGATGGCGCATCTAGCTCTGAATTGAGGTCGGAGTGGTTGCCGGCGCGATCTCCTGAACACTATCCGATGGCAGAGCTAAATCATGCTCATCGTGACAGTGTGGCGCACTAGGCAGGGGCTCGAATCCGTCGAAGATCAAGTCTCCGCGGATATCGGGCGTGTAGTTTAAGCTTCCAAACCTGACCTGGTGGCCAGGGGCATAACTCTCGATCTGCTCCAGATGGCCAAGTGAGTTGGCCCGCAGTACGAAGCCGCCGAATACAAGGATCTGTCCAGGGAGAAAAGTCTCACCCTGGACAGCATCGCTATCGATGATCGAAGGATCCATCCAGCCTAATGATGACGACACAAAGGAACTCTCAATGAAAGCACCAATGTCAGTTTCAAAACCGGCGGATCTCGGGTAGGGGGTCCCGAACTGTGCGTCTAAGGCGGATGGTAACAGGAGGCAGGGGACGTGATGTTTTACCCTGGTTTGGGCCCTCTAGATGGAGGTAAAATGCTACGTCCTGCTTGATTTATTCTTGATAATATAAGTAGTACAAGAGTTGATCTACCACGAGATCGGAGAGGCTAAACGCTAGAAGCTAGCCTATGGTATGATTGTATGTTGTCCTACGGACTAAAACCCTCCGGTTTATATAGACACCGGAAGGGGCTAGGGTTACACAAGGTCGGTGACAAAGGAGGAGATATACATATCCGTATTGCCTAGCTTGCCTTCCACGCCAAGTAGAGTCCCATCCGAACACAGGACGAAGTCTTCAATCTCGTATCTTCATAGTCCAACAGTCCGGACAAAGGATAAAGTCCGGCTGTCCGGAGACCCCCTAATCCAGGACTCCCTCAATCCCCAAGCTTAATTCCTGCTCATCCTCGAGTAGGTAAATGATAAAAAATAGAATTTTTGATGTGGAATGCTACTTGGCATATTTTCAATGTAATTCTTCTTAATTGTGATATGAATATTCAGATCCGAAAGATTCAAGACAAAAGTTCATATTGACATAGAAATAATAATACTTCAAGCATACAAATAAAGCAATCATGTCTTCTCAAAATAACATGGCCAAAGAGAGCTATCCCTACAAAATCATATAGTCTGGCTATGCTCCATCTTCACCACACAAAATATTTAAATCATGCACAACCCCGATGACAAGCCAAGCAATTGTTTCATACTTTTGATGTTCTCAAACTTTTTCAATCTTCACGCAATACATGACCGTGAGCCATGGACATAGCACTATAGGTGGAATAGAATGGTGGTTGTGGAGGAGAAAAAAGGGAGAATATAGTCTCACATCAACTAGGCGTATCAACGGGCTATGGAGATGCCCATCAATAGATATCAATGTGAGTGAGTAGGGATTCCCATGCAACGGATGCACTAGAGCTATAAGTATATGAAAGCTCAAAAAGAAACTAAGTGGGTGTGCATCCAACTCGCTTGCTCACGAAGACCTAGGGCATTTTGAGGAAGCCCATCATTGGAATATACAAGCCAAGTTCTATAATGAAAGATTCCCGCTAGTATATGAAAGTGACAACATGGGAGACTCTCTATCATGAAGATCATGGTGCTAATTTGAAGCACAAGTGTGGTAAAAGGATAGTAGCATTGTCCCTTCTCTCTTTTCTCTCATTTTTTTATTTGGGCCTTTTCTCCTTTTTATGGCCTCTTTTTTTCATCCGGAGTCTCATCCCGACTTATGGGGGAATCGTAGTCTCCATCATCCTTTCCTCACTTGGGACAATGCTCTAGTAATGATGATCATCACACTTTTATTTTCTCACAACTCAAGAATTACAACTCAATACTTAGAACAAGATATGACTCTATGTGAATGCCTCCGGTGGTGTACCGGGATATGCAATGACTCATGAGTGACATGTATGAAAGAATTATGAATGGTCGCTTTGCCACAAATACGATGTCAACTACATGATCATGCAAAGCAATATGACAATGATGGAGCGTGTCATAGTAAACGAAACGGTGGAAAGTTTCATGGCAATATATCTCGGAATGGCTATGGAAATGCCACGATAGGTAGGTATGGTGGCTGTTTTGAGGAAGGTATATGGTGGGTGTATGATATCGGCGAAAGGTGCGCAGTATTAGAGAGGCTAGCAACGGTGGAAGGGTGAGAGTGCGTATAATCCATGGACTCAACATTAGTCATAAAGAACTCGTATACTTATTGCAAAAATCTACAAGTTATAAAAGAAAAGTATTACGGGCATGCTCCTAGGGGGATAGATTGGTAGGAAAAGACCATCGCTCGTCCCCGACCGCCACTCATAAGGAAGACAATCAATAAATAAATCATGCTCCGACTTCATCACATAACGGTTCACCATACGTGCATGCTACGGGAATCACAAACTTTAACACAAGTATTTCTCAAATTCACAATTACTCAACTAGCATGACTCTAATATCACCATCTCCATATCTAAAAACAATTATCAAGTATCAAACTTCTCATAGTATTCAACACACTCATAAGAGGATTTTATTATTAATCTTGTATACCTAGCATATATGGATTATTTAAGCAAATTACCATGCTATTTAAGACTCTCAAAATAATCTAAGTGAAGCATGAGAGATCAATAGTTTCTTTAAAACAAATCCACCACCATGCTCTAAAAGATATAAGTGAAGTACTAGAGCAAAACTATATAACTCAAAAGATATAAGTGAAGGACATAGAGTATTCTAATAATTTCCGATTCATGTGTGTCTCTCTCAAAAGGTGTGTACAGCAAGGATGATTGTGGTAAACTAACAAATAAAGACTCAAATCATACAAGACGCTCCAACCGAAACACATATCATGTGACGAATAAAAATATAGCTCCAAGTAAAGTTACCGATAGAAGTAGACGAAAGAGGGGATGCCTTCCGGGGCATCCCCAAGCTTTGGCTTTTAGGTGTCCTTAGATTATCTTGGGGGTGCCATGGGCATCCCCAAGCTTAGGCTCTTGCCACTCCTTGTTCCATAATCCATCAAATCTTTACCCAAAACTTGAAAACTTCACAACACAAAACTTAAAGTAGAAAATCTCGTGAGCTCCGTTAGCGAAAGAAAACAAAAGACCACTTCAAGGTACTGTAATGAACTCATTCTTTATTTATATTGGTGTTAAACCTACTGTATTCCAACTTATCTATGATTTATAAACTATTTTACTAGCCATAGATTCATCAAAATAAGCAAACAACACACGAAAAACAGAATCTGTCAAAAACAGAACAGTCTGTAGTAATCTGTAGCTAGCGCAAGATCTGGAACCCCAAAAATTATAAAATAAATTGCTGGACGTGAGGAATTTATCTATTAATCATCTTTAAAAAGAATGAACTAAATAGCACTTTCCAAATATAAATGGCAGCAGTCCTCATGAGCGCTAAAGTTTCTGTTTTTTACAGCAGGATTAACAAGACTTTCCCCAAGTCTTCCCAACGGTTCTACTTGGCACACACACTAATCAAACACAAAAAACACAACCAAAAAAGAGGCTAGATAAATTATTTATTACTAAACAGGAGCAAAAGTCAAGGAATAAAAATAAAATTGGGTTGCCTCCCAACAAGCTATATCGTTTAACGCCCCTAGCTAGGCATAAAAAGCAAGGATAGATCTAGGTATTGCCATAATAGTAAGATAGATCATTAAAGCTCATTTCATATTCTCTACGTTCAGCAGAAAGTTTTCTTTGAGGCAAGCAAAAGTAATCAAAATGGCTAAATTTAATGGGACAAAAGTCCCGAAGATCAACTTTGGCAGGTATAGGTTCCTCCTTTGGCCCTTCGTATTGCACAACCAATTCATCATTATAAGCATTCTTTTGACAGAACTTTGTGAGCCTATACTCAAGAGAATATCCTAGTTCATTATTTCGAATGGCCAAGTCATCTTTAAGTTCAGAAATTCTAACAACTAAAACATTGGTAGGAACTCTTTTTCTAAGATTTTCGTTGAAAGCAACATAGTCTAGAGATTGAAAACACATTATTTCTTCTTGATCAAAAAGGATAGCCTCTATGGGAGGACGGCAAGCGTCCACCCTATAATGCGCAAAGATTTCTTTGGACTCTTTTATTATGAATCTAAACTCATGAGCCAAAAAGATAGTAGCGGCACGCTTAACAGAAGAATGCTCAATATTAGAAAATTCTAGGAAAATCCTTTGTATGCAAGGGTGCATGTGCATGAATTGTCTTTCAAGTTCAACTACAAGCATGCCAATGGCACCCGCGAGACTACTAGTTCTATGAAGGATAGAGCTACCCATACAAGGTAAAGAACTGGCGCAAGTAAAGAAATCTTGGATAACTCCTTTTCCAATAATATTACCACTACCAATACGGAACTTTTTTGTATGTAAGATAGGGGGTTCTTCAGCATGAGCATCATAATTTTTCATGATATTATTATTGTCCATGTCGACAATAATTTCCCCAATTTCAGACATAACGGCAGAAAGTGCAAAAGGCAAAGAGATGCAAATAGAGAAGGAGAGGGAGGATAGAGAGAGAGAGGGCGAATAAAATGGCAACGGTGAAGTGGGGGAGAGGAAAACGAGAGGCAAATGGCAGATAATGTAATTCGGGAGATAAGGGTATGTGATGGGTACTTGGTATGTTCACTTTTGCGTAGACCTCCCCGGCAACGGCGCCAGAAATCCTTCTTGCTACCTCTTGAGCACTTGCGTTGGTTTTCCCTTGAAGAGGAAAGGGTGGTGCAGCAAAGTAGCGTAAGGATTTCCCTCAGTTTTTGAGAACCAAGGTATCAATCCAGTAGGAGGCTACGCATGAGTCCCTCGCACCTACACAAAACAAATAAATCCTTGCAACCAACGCGATAAGGGGTTGTCAATCCCTACACGGCACTTACGAGAGTGAGATCTGATAGATATGATAAGATAATATTTTTGGTATTTTTATGATAAAGATGCAAAGTAAAATAAAAGCAATGAAAATAACTAAGTATTGGAAGATTAATATGATATAAGATAGACCCAGGGGCCATAGGTTTCACTAGTGGCTTCTCTCAAGAGCATAGGTATTTTACGATGGGTGAACGAATTACTATTGTGCAATTGACAGAATTGAGCATAGTTATGAGAATATCTAGGTATGATCATGTATATAGGCATCACATCCAAGACAAGTAGACCGACTCCTGCCTGCATCTACTACTATTACTCCACACATCGACCGCTATCCAGCATGCATCTAGAGTATTAAGTTCATAAGAACAGAGTAACACCTTAAGCAAGATGACATGATGTAGAGGATAAATTCATGCAATATGATAAAAAAAACCATCTTGTTATCCTCGATGGCAACAATACAATACGTGCATTGATGCCCCTACTGCCACTGGGAAAGGACACCGCAAGATTGGACCCAAAGCTAAGCACTTCTCCCATTGCAAGAAAGATCAATCTAGTAGGCCAAACCAAACTGATAATTTGAAGAGACTTGCAAAGATAACCAATCATACATAAACGAATTCAGAGAAGATTCAAATATTGTTCGTAGATGAACTTGATCATAAACCCACAATTCATCGGTCTCAACAAACACACCGCAAAAGAACATTACATCGAATAGATCTCCACAAGAGAGGGGGAGAACTTTGTATTGAGATCCAAAAAAAGAGAAGAAGCCATCTAGCTAATAACTATGGACCCGTAGGTCTGAGGTAAACTACTCACACTTCATTGGAGAGGCTATGGTGTTGATGTAGAAGCCCTCCGTGATCGACGCCCCCTCAGGCGGAGCTCCGGAACAGGCCCCAAGATGGGATCTCATGGATACAGAAAGTTACGGCGGTGGAATTAGGGTTTTGGCTCCGTCTCTGATCGTTTGGGGGTATGTAGGCATAAATAGGAGGAAAAAGTACGTCGGTGGAGCAACAGGGGGCCCACGAGGGTGGAGGACGCGCCTTGGGGGGGGTAGGCGTGCCCCCTACCTCGTGGCCTCCCTGTTGGTTGCTTGACATAGGGTCCAAGTCTCCTGGATCATGTTCGGTGAGAAAATCACATTCCCGAAGGTTTCATTCCGTTTGGACTCCGTTTGATATTCCTTTTCTTCAAAACCCTAAAATAGGCCAAAAAAACAGCAATTCTGGGTTGGGCCTCCGGTTAATAGGTTAGTCCCAAAAATAATATAAAAGTGAATACTAAAGCCCAATAATGTCCAAAACAGTAGATAATATAGCATGGAGCAATCAAAAATTATAGATACGTTGGAGACATATAAAACTCTTCTTTAAGAAATCCATTAAGGAATATAGTTTTGACATCCATTTGCCAGATTTCATAAAATGCGGCAACTGCTAACATGATTCGGATAGACTTTTAAGAATCTATATGAGTGAGAAAATCTCATCGTAGTCAACACCTTGAACTTGTTGAAAACATTTTTGCGACAATTCGAGCTTTGTAGATAGTAACACTATTATCAGTGTCTGTCTTCCCCTTGAAGATCCATTTATTTTCTATGGCTTGCCAATCATTGGGCAAGTCAATCAAAGTCCATACTTTGTTCTTTATACATGGATCCTATCTCAGATTTCACGGCCATTAAGCCATTTCGCGGAATCTGGGCTCATCATCGCTTCCTCATAGTTCGTAGGTTCGTCATGGTCTAGTAACATGACTTCCAAAAAGGATTACCGCACCACTCTGGTGCAGACCATACTCTGGTTGTCCTACGAGGTTCGGTAGTAACTTGATCTAAAGTTTCATGATCATCATCATTAGCTTCCTCACTAATTGGTGTAGAGATCACAAGAACTGATTTCCGTGATGAACTACTTTCCAATTCGGCAGAAGGTACAATTACCTCATCAAGTTCTACATTCCTCCCACTCACTTCTTTCAAGAGAAACTCCTTCTCTAGAAAGGATCCACTTTTAGCAACAAAGATCTTGCCTTTGGATCTGTGATAGAAGGTGTACCCAACAGTTTGCTTTGGGTATTCTATGAAAACATATTTCTCCGATTTGGGTTCGAGATTATCAGGTTGAAACTTTTTCACATAAGCATCGCAACCCCAAACTTTAAGAAACAACAGCTTAGGTTTCTAGCCAAACCACAGTTCATATGGTGTCGCCTCAAAGGATTTAGATGGTGCCCTATTTAACGTGAATGCAGCTGTCTCTAATGCATAACCCCAACATGATAGTGATAAATTGGTAAGAGACATCATAGATCGCACCATATCTAATAAAGTACGGCTATGACGTTCGGACACACCATTAAGTTGTGGTGTTCTAGGTGGCGTGAGCTGCGAAACTATTCCGCATTGTTTCAAATGAATACCAAACTCGTAAATCAAATATTCTCCTCCATGATTAATTGTAGAAACTTTATTTTCTTGTTATGATGATTTTCCACTTCACTCTGAAATTCTTTGAACTTTTCAAATGTTCCAGACTTATGTTTCATCAAGTAGATATACCCATAACTGCTCAAATCATCTGTGAAGGTCAGAAAAAAAGATACCCGCCGCGAACACTGATCGGACCTCATACATCTATATGTATTATTTCCAATAAGTCAGTTGCTCGCTCCATTGTTCCGGAGAACGGAGTCTTAGTCATCTTGCCCATGAGGCATGGTTCGCAAGCATCAAGTGATTCATAGTCAAGTGATTCCAAAAACCCATCAGCATGGAGTTTCTTCATGCGCTTTACACCAATATGACCTAAACGGCAGTGCCACAAATAAGTTGCACTATCATTATTAACATTGCATCTTTTGGCTTCAATATTATGAATATGTGTATCACTACGATCAAGATTCAATAAACCATTTATATTGAGAGTATGACCATAGAAGGTTTTATTCATGTAAATAGAACAACGATTATTCTTTGATTTAAATGAATAACTATATTGCAATAAAAATGATCCAATCATATTCATGCTTAACGCAAACACCAAATAACATTTATTTTAGGTTCAACACTAATCCCAAAAGTATAGGGAGTGTGCGATGATGATCATATCAATTTTGGAACCACTTCCAACACACATCGTCACTTCACCCTTAACTAGTCTCTCTTCATTCTGCAACTCCCGTTTCCAGTGACTAATCTTAGCAACTGAACTAGTATCAAATACTGAGGGGTTGCTATAAACACTAGTAAAGTACACACCAATAACATGTATATCAAATATACCTTTGTTCACTTTGCCATCCTTCTAATCCGCCAAATACTTGGGGTAGTTCTACTTCCAATGACCAGTCCCTTTGAAGTAGAGGCACTTAGTCTCAGGCTTAGGTCTAGACTTGGACTTCTTCACTTGAGCAACAACATGCTTGTCGTTCTTCTTGAAGTTCCCCTTCTTCCCTATTCCCTTTTTTTGAAACTAGTGGTCTTGTCAACCATCAACACTTGATGCTTTTCTTGATTTCTACCTTCGTTGATTTCCGTATCACGAAGAGCTTGGGAATCGTTTCCGCTATCCCTTGCATATTATAGTTCATCACGAAGTTCTAGTAACTTGGTGATAGTGACTAGAGAACTCTGTCAATCACTATCTTATCAGGAAGATTAACTCCCACTTGATTCAAGTGATTTTAGTACCCAGACAATCTGAGCACATGCTCACTGGTTGATCTATTCTCCTCCATCTTGTAGGCAAAGTACTGTCAGAGGTCTCATACCTCTCGACACGAGCATGAGTCTGAAATACTAGTTTCAACTCTTGGAACATCTTATACGTTCTATGGCGTTCAAAACGTTTTTGAAGTTCCGGTTCTGAGCCGTAAAGCATGGTGCACTAAACTATCAAGTAGTCATCATGCCGAGCTTTGTCAAACGTTCATAGCCTCTGCATCTGCTCCTGCAATAGGTCCGTCACCTAGTGGTGCATCAAGGACATAATTCTTCTGTGCAGCAATGAGGACAATCCTCAGATCACGGACCTAGTCCGCATAATTGCTACTATCATCTTTCAACTTATTTTTCTCTAGGAACATATCGAAAATAAAACAGGGAGGCTATATGCGAGCAATTGATCTACAACATAGATATGCAAATACTATCAGGACTAAGTTCATGATAAATTTAAGTTCAATTAATCATATTACTTAAGAACTCCCACTTATATAGACATCCCTCTAGTCATCTAAATGATCACGTGATCCAAATCAACTAAATCATGTCCGATCATCACATGAGATGGAGTAGTTTTCAATGGTGAACATCACTATGTTGATCATATCTACGATATGATTTACGCTCGACCTTTCAGTCTCCAGTGTTCTGAGGCCATATCTGCATATGCTAAGCTCGTCAAGTTTAACCTGAGTATTCTGCATGTGCAAAACTATTTTACACCCGTTGTAGATGAACGTTGAGCTTATCACACCCGATCATCACGTGGTGTCTCGGCATGACGAACTTTGGCAACGGTGCATACTCAGGGAGAACACTTTTACCTTGAAATTTAGTGAGAGATCATCTTATAATGCTACCGTCAAACAAAGCAAAATAAGATGCATAAAGGATAAACATCACATGCAATCAAAATATGTGACATGATATGGCCATCATCATCTTGTGCCTTTGATCTCCATCTCCAAGGTACCGTCATGATCTCTATCATCACCGGCATGACACTATGATATCCATCATCTTGATCTCTATCAACGTGTCGTCAATATGGTCGTCTCGCCAACTATTGCTTTTGCAACTATTGCTATCGCATAGCGATAAACTAAAGCAATTGTATGACACTTGCATCTTATGCAATAAAGAGACAACCATAAGGCTTCAGCCAGTTGCCGATAACTTTAGCAAAACATGATAATCTCATACAACAATTTATATCTCATCACGTCTTGACCATATCACATCACAACATGCCCTGCAAAAACAAGTTAGACGTCCTCTACTTTGTTGTTGCAAGTTTTACGTGGCTGCTACGGGCTGAGCAAGAACTGTTCTTACCTACGCATCAAAAACACAATGATAGTTCGTCAAGTTAGTGGTGTTTTAACCTTATCAAGGACCGGGCATAGCCACACTCGGTTCAACTAAAGTTGGAGAAACTGACACCCGCCAACCACCTGTGTGCAAAGCACGTCGGTAGAACCAGTCTCGCGTAAGCGTACGCGTAATGTCGGTCTGGGCCGCTTCATCCAACAATACCACTGAACCAAAGTATGACATGCTGGCAAGCAGTATGACTTGTATCGCCCACAACTCACTTGTGTTCTACTCGTGCATATGACATCTACGCATAAACCTGGCTCGGATGCCACTGTTGGGGAACGTAGTAATTTCAAAAAAATTCCTACGCACACGCAAGATCATGGTGATGCATAGCAACGAGAGGGGAGATTGTCGTCCACGTACCCTCGTAGACCGTTAAGCGGAAGCGTTATAACAACGCGGTTGATGTAGTCGTACGTCTTCATGATCGACCGATCCTCAGCACCGAATATACGGCACCTCCGCGTTCAGCACACGTTCAGCTCGGTGACGTCCCGCGAACTCACGATCTAGTAGAGCTCGGGGAAGAGTTTCATCAGCACGACGGCGTGGTGACGATGTTGATGAAGCTACCATCGCAGGGCTTCGCGTAAGCACCACTACGATATAACCGAGGTGGATTATGGTGGAGGGGGGCACTGCACACGGCTAAGATATCAACAGATCAATTGTTGTGTCTTTGGGGTGCCGCTACCCCCGTATATAAAGGGGGAGGAGGAGAGGGCCGGTGTGATGCCCTCGATTCAACCGTACACTAATCATACACGCAAATGTGTACGATCAAGATCAAGGACTCACGGGAAGATATCACAGCACAACTCTAGACACAAGTTGAAAATAATACAAGCTTTATATTACAAGCCAGGGGCCTCGAGGGCTCGAATACACAAGAGTCAGCGGAAGCAACAATATCTGAGTACAGACATGAGTTAAACAAGTTTGCCTTAAGAAGGCTAGCACAAAAACAACATCGATCGAAAAGGCAAGGCCTCCTGCCTGGGAGCCTCCTAACTACTCCTGGTCGTCGGCGGTCTTCACGTAGTAGTAGGCACCCTCGGGGTAGTAGTAGTCATCAGTGGCGTCGTCTGGCTCCTGGGGTCCGTCATCTGGTAGCAACAATCGGGTATGGGAGAAAAAGAGGTAGCAAAGCAACCGTGTGTACTCATCCAAAGTACTCGCAAGACTTACATCAGATCTAAACTAAGTATGCATCTGTGTCAAAGGAATGGGTCGTATCTATGGACTAAACTTCAGAATGCCAGAAAGAAGGGGAAAGCCTAGCCTATCGAAGGCTAGCATCTTCAAGCATCTTGCAGCATATAGAAGGGTACAGATCAACATAATGTAAAGTAGTAGTGTTATCAACCTCGGCCAGAGATCCTTTCTCGACTCCCTACGAGAAAGCAATCCCAGAGCCATACTATCCATTTCTCATTCACAATTCATTTCTCATCACAAGTATCCAGTTCTAGTTGTATCGATTAGGATACAACTCCAAGTGTCCGTTACCGTAGGACAGGCTATCGATAGATGTTTTCTTCCCTGCAGGGGTGCACCAACTTACCCACCACGCTAGATTAACTCTGGTCGGACACACTTTCCTGGGTCATGCCCGGCCTCGGCTAAACAATACGCCCCAACCTGACCTAGGCTTAATACAGAGGTCACCACGCCGGACTAAACCTATGCCCCCAGGGGTCATGGGCCATCTCCCCAGGAACTCCTGCACGTTGCATACGCGGCCGGTGAGCAGACCTAGCTACCTCCTTGAAAAAGGCAGGTGCTTACCAGTCCAACCCGGCACGCGCCGCTCAGTCGCTGACGTCTATTAAGCTTTGGCTGATGCATACGAAGCAGAACGCCCATATTATGCCCACGTGATGGTTAGTGCTATCCGGCCAGAGGCCCCTCGGATCAAATATCCAATTCGTAGTGGATTAGGAGCACGTGGTAACGAGCAGAGACTCACGATCGATGTGACCCCGGCGCCCCATCTCAAGTACTTGCGGCAAGGGCTAAGAATGGCCGACCACGCCTCGTAAGTATCTCGCGGGCACCTTCCAGGTCAACCCGACTCCACATCACTCGCTCTTAAGCTCACGCGGGTACCCCTCAGGGCCGACCCGTCTTCAGTAACATGGTTTAGTGCAAATTCATAGTAACCATAGAAATTGTGTGTCTAACACCAAGGGGAAAACCCGAGGAATCACCCCCGGTGAATTCCACTCGATGTTATCATCAAGGTGAACGTAAGAGGATCCACCCTCGAGGTCCACACTTGAGGGGTTGCACGACAGAGTTGTAACGGAAGTGGTTAAGGAGGAAATCACCCTCGATGACCACGACCGGATAGCTACACTACCGAGATCTCATGAGGAGTGATGTATGAGGTTCCACCCTCGGCACTCGATGGTAACTCTACAGAGTCGAGCAACAAAAGGGGAAAGTGATGTGCGGTGTCGGGGCTTGGACGTCGAACACGTTGATCGAGTCATCGAACATAAAGCGGGGGCAACTGGGACAAGGTGGGGTTCACTGATGGATCACTAACCAACCTATACTAAGCAGTTTAGGAGAAGCACGTAAGGTAACAATAAGCAGGTAACAAAAACAGGCTATGCATCAGAGTAGGATTATACAGAAAGCAGTAGCAGTTCTAAAGCAAGCATGAGAGGGAAAGAAATGGGCGATATCGGAATGCTCAAGGGGGGGTTTGCTTGCCTGGTCATTCAGACGAGAAGGAGGGGTCGTCGGTCACAGGGCATCAGCATCGTCGCGGGGTCTACCGAAGAGAAGAGGAGGAATAAACAGTAAATACATAGCAAGCAAGTGCATAACAGGACAACAGGTAGAGCTAGACGTGTTCTAACGCGGTGCTACACGATACCGGTGAAAGGGGAAGTCAACCGGGAATGTTTTCCCAGTTCCGGACCTATGCCAGACAGAGGACCAGAGGGGGAATGTTCCATGTTCAACATGCTAGGGGCATGTGACAGATGAACAGACCACGTATTCAGATTCGTCTCGTCGTTCTGAGCAACTTTCATATATAAAACTTTTTAATCCGAGCTACGGTTTATTTTCTACGATTTTCTAAAGATTAAAGCATTTCCAGAAATTATTTAAATTGACAGATAGGGAAATATGACGTCAGCATGACATGTTGATGACATCAGCAGTCAACAGGACTGCTGACCAGGTCAAACTGACCAGTGGGTCACACATGTCATACACAGAGGACTAACAGTGGGTTATTTTAGTTAAACAGAGTTAATTAGCAGTAGGGCCCCACATGTTAGTGACTGATTAGGTTAACTAATTAGTTCTATTTCTAAAAATGTTTTAATTAGTTTAATTACACGGTGGGGCCCGCATGTCAGTGCCACTGGGTTGCCCAGTCAGCACGCTGACTGGGTCAACCCAGTCAACGGGGCCCCCATGGCCCACTGGGAGTGACCCAAGGGTGGGGCCCGCCTAGCCACGTCGGCGGACGGAGCCGGAGTTGCCCCGGTGAGCCAAAACGCGGTGAAGGGCGCCGACGAGCTTGAGGATTTCGTCATAGTGGCCCAAAACGGGCGCAGCCAGGCTCTCTGAAATGGCCACTTCGTGTCATGTCCGATGGAGGGAAGCACGACGGCGGGGGTGGCCGGAATGGTCGCCGGCGACGACATCAGGCGGACGCCGAGGCCCGATGAGTTTGAAGGCGAGGCCACGGGGCACGGTTCGTCGCGGGGTTGGGGGCGTTCGAACGCAGAGACGAAGCTGCGTCGAATGGTAGCGACACCGTGGCGGAGAGGCAGCGTAGCGACGGCGGCGAGCCGTGTGGCGGACGCCGGCGTTCGGCCGCGAGAGGAATTGGCGATGCGGCGCGTTAGCGAGCAACAAGAGAGTCTGGGCAGGGCGTATGCGTTGCGACGAGGCCAACGATCATGAGCCCATGACCATTTGGTCACCGGAAGCACGTCGGCGGCGAGCGGAGTCGGCGACATTCTCAGGTGCTCGTTGAGCTAGGTGCTAGGGGGCACGGGAAGGCGCATGCACGTTGGGTTCCTGTGAGCACCAGGAGCTCGATGTTGTGCTCAGGCGAGCACGATAGGGGCCATGGCCATGGCGGCGAGGCGTACCGCAGAGCTGAGCTCGGCCGAGTGCGGTGAGCACGGCTACGGGGGAATGGGGGGTGTCGCAGGAAGGGGGAAGGAAGCAGAGGCTCACCGGGAGCCTGCAGGTGTGCAACCGTGGGCTCAGGGGAGGCTCGGCGGAGCGAATCGACGACGGCAAGCTCGAGCGTCCCGAGGAGGAAGACGGGGTGGATCCGGCGCTGTGGTGCCTTCCGGCTCCAACGGCAGGCACCGGTCAACATGGAGGAGGACGGCGGACGTCTATGGCATGACGGAGATGCGGGGCGATGCCGGTGGCCGCGGGGTTGACGCGACGACAGCGATGGGCGCGCTCGGGCAGTGGGAGAAAAAGGCGAGCGCGAGCAAAGGGGAGAGGAGAATGGATCTGGGAGGAAGAGGGAGAGTCAGAGAGGATCGAGGCGACGCGGAGGGAGGGGATCCTTATCCCCTCGTCGGCGAGGCGCGAGGCGACGAGTGGGTTCGTCGGCGACCACGGGCGCGGGTCGGTCGAACAGGAGAAGGGGGAAGGCGACCGGGGAGGGGGAGTGGGCCAGCTGGGGTGGGTTAGGTGGGCCGACCCAGGTGGGATGGCCGAAGTCCAAGGGGAGGCCAGGGGCTCTACCACTCCTTCTTTCCTTTTCCTTTTCTTTTTCTTTTTCTTTTCCAGCAGCTTTTGCCTTTTCTTTTAGCCACTACTGACTTAGCAAAATTTGGCCACTCGCTAAAACAATTCCACAGAATTATTGTGCAATGCCACAAAAATAATTGTCAGGCTTTTGAAAAAGGTAGAAATTTTTATAAATTAAAAAGCCATTTAATTTGGTGCTTTAGCCACTGCTTTAATTGGTTTAGGCCATTTAAATACCTTGCAAAAATGTTGGTCCTCCACCAATATTAACAAATGATTACTTGCCACAAGATGAACAGTTTTGATTTCATGTCTGACAAATATGAATTTTTTTACTTTAGATTGGATTTGAATTTGAACTGTGAGTTGGATCAAGTGAAGATTAGCAACAGTAACATGATGACATGGCACCATTAATAGGGGTTTACTGTAGCATGACACTGGGGGTGTTACAGCTGGTCAGGGGAGAGGCGCGCCCAAGGGGGGAATCCTACTCCAAGTAGGTTTGCCCCTCCCTTTCCTATTCCAAGAAGGAGAAGGGGAAGAAGGAGGTGGAGAGAAGGAAGGAGAGGGGGGCCGCCGCCCCTTCCCCTTGTCCAATTCGGATTGGGGAAAGGGGGGCCGCGCGCCACCTCCTAGTTGCCCTCTCTCTTCTCCACTAAGGCCCATAAGGCCCAATAGCTTCCCGGGGGGTTCCGGTAACCCCCGGTACTCCGGTATATGTCTGAAACCTCCCGGAACCCTTCCGGTGTCCGAACATAGTCATCCAATATATCAATCTTTATGCCTCGACCATTTCGAGACTCCTCGTCATGTCCGTGATCATATCCGGGACTCCGAACTACCTTCGGTACATCAAAACACAAAAACTCATAATACCGATCGTCACAGAACTTTAAGCGTGCGGACCCTATGGGTTCGAGAGCTATGTAGACATGACCGAGACATGTCTCCGGTCAATAACCAATAGCGGAACCTGGATGCTCATATTGGTTCCTACATATTCTAGGAAGATCTTTATCGGTCAAACCGCATAACAACATACGTTATTCCCTTTGTCATCGGTATGTTACTTGCCCGAGATTCAATCGTCGGTATCTCAATACCTAGTTCAATCTCATTACCGGCAAGTCTCTTTACTCGTTCTGTAATCCACTATCCTGCAACTAACTCATTAGTTGCATTGCGTGCAAGGCTTATAGTGATGTGCATTACCGAGAGGGTCCAGAGATACCTCTCCGACAATCGGAGTGACAAATCCTAATCCCTATTCATGCCAACTCAACAAGTACCATGGAGACACCTATAGAGCACCTTTATAATCACCCAGTCATGTGGTGATGTTTGGTAGCACACAAAGTGTTCCTTCGGTAATCGTGAGTTGCATAATCTCATAGTCATAGGAACATGTAGAAGTCATGAAGAAAGCAATAGCAGTAAACTAAAACGATCAAGTGCTAAGCTAACAGAATGGGTCAAGTCAATCACATCATTCTCCTAATGATGTGATCCCATTTATCAAATTACAACGCATGTCTATGGTTAGGAAACACAACCATCTTTGATTAACGAGCTAGTCAAGTAGAGGCATACTGGTGACACTTTGTTTGTCTTTGTATTCACACATGTATTATGTTTCCGATTAATACAATTATAGCATGAATAATAAACATTTATCATGATATAAGGAAATAAATAATAACTTTATTATTGCCTCTAGGGCATATTTCCTTCACCAGGGCCCTTCCAAAGGTGATGATGTCATTAATGACAAGGCGATCCTTCGATCGACGATACAGAGGAACTCTCAATGAAAGCACCAATGTCGGTGTCAAAACCAGCTGATCTCGGGTAGGGGGTCCCGAACTATGCGTCTGAGGATCAAAGGTAACATGAGACAATGGGGACACGATGTTTACTCAGGTTCGGGCCCTCTTAAGGGAGGTAAAACCTTCTGCTTGATTGACTTTGATGAGTATAGGGGTTACAAGAGTTGATCTACCTCGAGATCGTAATGGCTAAGCCCTAGTAGTCTAGCCTATGTGTATTCTGATTGCCTCTGCAGACTAAACCCTCCGGTTTATATAGACACAGAATGGGCCTAGGGTTGTACAGAATCGGTTTACAGAAGAAGGAATCCATACATCCAGACGCCAATCTTGCCATCCACGCAAAGGAGAGTCCCATACGGACACGGGGAAGGCCTTCTACTTTGTATCTTCACGACCCATTAGTCTGGCCCATATTACACGGCCCGGACACCCGAGGACCCCTTAATCCAGGACTCCCTCACCCGAACCTCGGTTTGTCTTGCGTCCCTCGCTCGCTCATGCCGACCTCGCCTCTCGAGCTCACCAATGCCCTCGAGCCTATCCCTCTCTTTAGCCATCCTTTGGCATCTGCACCCACCACGACAGTTGGCGCCCATCGTGGGGCAGCTTGAGGTCTCGGGCAGAGACATGTTCCAGACGAGGCCCTTCATCGACTTCGCTGAGCACATTGCGCACTACGCGTTCCCACGCCCAGCTCGCCGATGACCATCCTCACCGACTCGCTCACCGTCTGCTTCGGAGCGCTGCGCATCTCTGATGCATCCACCGCCGATGAGTACCCCAGTGGGGTGCTCGACATCACCGACTCGCTTGTCCCCCTCGGTGATGACATTTCTGTTGGGGTGGCGGATCTCTGTGTCCGGGTGGAGGTGCTCGCCACCGACTCCGGTTCCACTTCATCCAGCGCCAAGGCCGTTGCCGCCAGGGCCAAAGCGGAGCGTGATGACCCACATGTATAGGGGATCAATTGTAGCTTTTTTCAATAAGTAAGAGTGTCGAACCCAACGAGGAGCAGAAGGAAATGAGAAGTAGTTTTCAGTAAGGTAATGTCTACAGGTGCTGAAATTGTAAGTAACAGAGTAGTCTGATAGCAAGATAATTTGTAACGAGCAAGTAACTATAGTAGTAACAAAAGTGCAGCAAGGTAGCCCAATCCTTTTGAGGCAAAGGACAGGCCAAAACGGTCTCTTATGATAAGCAAAGCGTTCTTGAGGGTACACGAGAATTTTATCTTGTCACTTTCATCATGTTGGTTTGATTTGTGTTTGCTGCTTCGATAATTTGATATGTGGGTGGACCGGTGCTTAGGTGTTGTTCTTACTTGAACAAACCTCGTACTTATGATTAACTCTCCCACAAGCATACACAACTACGGGGAAAGTATTAAGAATAAATTCTAACCATGGCATTAAACTTTTGGATCCAATCGGTCCCTTATGGAATAGCGCATAAACTGGGGTTTAAGCTTCTTTTACTCTCGCATCCTACCATCTAATTGCTACTTCACAATGCATTCCCTTAGGACCAAATATGGTGAAGTGTCATGTAGTCGACATTCACATGAGACCACTAAGGGAATAACAACATACATACTATCAAAATATCGAACACATATCAAGTTCACATGATTACTTGCAACATGATTTCTCCCGTGACCTCAAGAACAAAAGTATCTACTCACAAATGATAAACATGTTCATGATCAGAGGAGTATTAAATAGCATAATGGATCTGAACATATAATCTTCCACCAAATAAACCATATAGTAATCAACTAGAATATGTAATCAACACTATTAGTCACCCATAAGTACCAATCTATAGTTCCGGTAACAAGATTGAACACAAGATATGAACTAGGGCTTGAGAGGAGATGGTGTTGTTGAATATGTTGATGGAGATTGCCCTCCCCAAGATGAGAGAGTTATTAGTGATGATGATGACGATGATTTCCCCCTCCGGGAGGGAAGTTCCCCCAGCGGAATCGCTCCGCCGGAGGGCAAAAGTGCTCCTGCCCAAGTTCCGCCTCGAGGCGGCTGCGCTTCGTCCCGAAAGTCCTCCTCTTATTTTTTAGGTCAAAATGACTTATATACCAGAATATGGGCACCGGAGGTGGGCCAAGGAGGCCTCAATCCACCAAGGCATGCCTGGGGGGCCTGGTGCGCCCAGGTGGGTTGTGCCCACCTGGTGGTCCCCTCTGGTATTTATTGGCTCTAGTATTTATCAAATAATCCATAAAAAATCTCCATGAAGTTTCAGATCATTTGGAGTTGTGTAGAATAGGTGGCCTGATGTAGCTTTTCCAAGTCCAGATTTCCAGCTGCCAGAATTCTCCCTCTTGGTGTGTTCCTTGCAAATTATGAGAGAAAAGGCATTAGAATTACTCCAAAAATAATTATTATGGATAAAAACATTATAAATAACACTAAGAAAACATGATGCAAAATGGACGTTTCAACTCCCCCAAGCTTAGACCTCGCCTGTCCTCAAGCGAAAACCGAAATCAAAAAACATATCCACATGCTTTGAGAGAGTGGTGTCGATAAAAACAAAATACAGACATAGAAGCATCATGTTGGTTATTATACTAGCAACAATATTTAACATAGGACTTTTATCATAGAACTTTTATCATATACTTCTCATGAATAATTAATAGTTCATCACACAATCGAAGTATAAAGCAAAAACTCTATTAGAAGCCGGCAAACTATGTTCTCAGTCAACTTTGCAACTACAATTCATCATCTTTTCAGGATGGGTCATGTGTCGGAGCCTTTAGGCAAGTCCACATACTCAACCATCATATAGTCTTCTATGATTGCTAACACTCACCTTGTACCCATGAACAAAACGTTTCTCCCGGACACACAGAAAGATATGGGCTTATAGTTTCGCCTCCCAACATACTCACCTCAAGGGTGATGTCAACAATAATAACTCATGCCATCTATATTCAACTGGACATATGTGCCTAGATATTTCCTCACCACATGATGCTTGCCAAAAGAGAAAAATAAAAGGAATAGAGGGAAAAACTTTGACTCTTTGCATAAAAGTAAAAGATAGGCCCTTCGCACAGGGAAGCAAAGGTTGCCATGCGCTTATTTGTTTGTATGCTTAATCGCTTAGTGCAAGAGAACATCATGTTGTATTGCCCCTTAAGATGACAACCTTTATTATGCAGTCTGTCGCTTTTATTCTTTGTCATCCAAGTTCGTACAACGCTCAATTTTCTATTACACTAAATGATCTCACACTTTTAGAAGAAATTTTTATTGCCTTTTTGCACCGATGACAACTTACTTGAGGGATCTTGCTCAATCCCTAGGTACGTATGGTGGACACTTGAAAAAGATTTGGGTTTAAGGTTTTTTGGATGCACAAGTAGTATCTCTACTTAGTACAAATTTTTTGGCTAGCAAAGATAGGGGGCAAGCACCACATGTTAAAGGATCTGTGACAATATGACTTCTATGTGAATATAAACAAACATAAATCATTAAGTTGTCTTCCTTGTCCAATGTCAAAAATTTTGGCCTATAATATTTTGATGATGGCTCACAATCACAAAAGATTTCTAGGATAGTATATCTACATGTGAATCTTCTCTTCCCTTACTAATTCTTTCATGAGTTGCATCATTGACTAATGCTATGTTTGTCAATCTCTAATAAAATTTTCTACTTATACTTTTCCTTATGTGGTGCTATCACCTACCATAGGATTAGTATATAATCTTATTAATTTATTCCCTTTATTCATTTATTTCCTTTATCTTTTTCTTTCTTTATTTGCAACATGAAAGTAAAGAAAGCAAAAACTCAAACTAACTTTATTATATAGCTTGCACATGATTACAAGGATAGATCACTAAGCAAACTCTCAAAGAAGAAAGGATCGAACTAAAATTTTATTCATCTAAAGCAAAAGGATCGAACTATAATAAGTAAAAGAAAAAAGATAGTGGGATGATACGATACCGGGGCACCTCCCCCAAGCTTGGCAGACACCAAGGGGAGTACCCATACCCAATACTCAATTCTCCTTTGGTGGTGAACAGGATGATGGTGGTGATGAAGAAGAGATCTTGTCCTCGGATTTCCATGGCGGTGAGAAAGTGCGGGGCTTTCCTTTTGCTTCCTCCAGCTTCCGACGGACAATAAAATTTTCCATCTATCTCGAGTTTTATTATCCTCTTGCATAACGCCTCCATGCTCCCATCCTTGAACTGGGAAGGAACCGATTCATCTTCTTCTTCCTCGGAGGTCCAGCTATAGTTCCCCTCATCCCCATAGGACTTGGGGTTCGTGATGATATCGGCAACATAGCTCTCACCCTCAGAGTCTTGGGAGGAGATATTTTCATATCTGCGCTGGAAACAGGAAGGAAAAAGGGAATAGAGGATTTCTTTGTGATACGGTGATCAACAGGTTCGGGAAGTATATATAGATTTTTTTAATCTTGGAGGACAAGCACATGGAAGAAAAACGGAGTACGGAAGGTGTCCCGGGTTGGCACAACCCACCTGGGCGCGTCAGGCTTGCATGGCGGCGCCCTGGTGTCTTGTGCCCACCACGGGATGCTTCCTAGAAGTTTCTTTATTTCCCAAATTCTAAAATATTCCCAAACTGATAAAAAATATTTTTACGGATTTTTAGGAGTCCGTTTACTTACCGTATCATGTACCTCTTTATTTTCACGATTCTGGAGAGTTCCGGAAGGACTCTTTTATGTGTTCTTCTCGTGTCAAAGTTTGGGTAATATTACTTTCAACATTAATAGGCGTACCTAAGATATAATGCTTTATTCATTGCCCATTGACAACCTTCGGGTTAGTACCTTCGGAGTTATTTATTTTGATGGCTCCAGACCGGTAAACCTCCTCGATGATGTATGGGCCTTCGCATTTCGAGAGGAGCTTTCCTGCAAAAAATCTAAAATGAGAGTTGTACAAAAGAACATATTCTCCAACTTTAAACTCACGCTTTTGGATTCTTTTGTCATGCCATCTTTTAACTTTTGCTTTGAATATTTTTGCATTCTCATAAGCTTGGGTTCTCCATTCATCCAAGGAGCTTATATCAAATAACCTCTTTTCACCAGCAAGTTTGAAATCATAGTTGAGTTCTTTAACTGCCCAATATGCTTTATGTTCTATCTCAAGAGGCAAATGACAAGTTTTTCCATAAACCATTTTATAAGGAGACATACCCATAGGATTTTTATATGCTATTCTATAAGCCCAAAGTGCATCATCTAATTTTTAGACCAATTCTTCCTAGACCTATTAATAGTCTTTTGCAAAATTAATTTTATTTCTCTATTGCTAAGTTCAACTTGATCACTGGACAGAGGATGATAGGGTGATGCAATTCTATGGTTAACATCATACTTAGCAAGCATCTTATGGAAAGCACCATGAATAATGTGACCATCAGTCATTAAATATCTAGGGACTCCAAACCTTGAGAAAATAACTTCCATAAGCATTTTAATAGAGGTGTTGTGATCAGCAATACTGGTTGGAATGGCTTCTACCCACTTAGTAACATAATCAATAGCAGCCAAACTATCTGTATACCCATTAGAGGAAGGAAAAGGTCCCATGTAATCAAATCCCCAAACATCAAATGGTTCAACAGCAAGTGAATAATTCATAGGCATTTCTTGACGCTTACCAATATTACCTATTATTTGACATTCATCACAAGAAGAGACAAACTTACGAGCATCCTTGAACAGAGTAGGCCAATAAAATCCAGATTGCAATACCTTATGAGGAGTTCTATCTCCAGCATGATGCCCTCCATAAGCCTTGGTGTAACATTTCCATAGGATTTGTCCCTATTCATGCTTAGGTACACAGCGTCTAATAATACCATCTACTCCTTCTTTATAAAGATGTGGGTCATCCCAAAGTAATGTCTTAAATCATAAAAGAATTTTTTCTTTTGCTGGTATGTAAAGCTAGGTGGTAAATATTTACCAACAATGTAATTAGCATAATCAGCATACCAAGGAGTACTATTAGCAACAATTATTGCAGCTAACTGCTCATCGGGAAAACTATCATCAATAGGTAGTGGGTCATCAAGCACATTTTCAAGCAAGACAAATTATCAGCTACGGGGTTCTCAGCTCCTTTTCTATCAATGATATGTAAATCAAATTCTTGTAATAAGAGAACCCAACGAATAAGTCTAGGTTTAGCATCTTTCTTTTCCATAAGATATTTAATAGCAGCATGGTATGTGTGAACAGTTACTTGGGAATCAATAATATAAGGTCTAAATTTATCACAAGCAAACACCACTACTAAGAATTCTTTTTTAGTAGTAGCACAATTTCTTTGAGCACCGTCTAGAGTTTTACTAGCATAATGAATAACATTAAGTTTCTTATCAACTCTTTCTCCTAGAACAACACCAACAGCATAATCACTAGCATCACACATAATTTCAAAAGGCAAGTTCCAATCAGGTGGTTGAACAATAGGTGCAGATATTAAGGCTTTCTTGAGTGTTTCAAAGGCTTCAAGACAATCATCATCAAAAACAAAGGAATATCCTTTTCCAAAAGATTAGTAAGAGGCCTAGAAATTTTAGAAAGTCTTTGATAAATCTCCTATAGAAACCAGCATGACCTAGGAAACTACGAATACCTTTGATGTCCTTAGGACATGGCATTTTCTCAATTGCATCAACCTTAGCTTGGTCCAATTCTATACCTTTTTCAGAAATTTTATGACCCAAGACAATCCCTTCATTAACCATAAAGTGGCACTCCTCCCAATTCAAGACAAGATTTGTTTGTTCACATCTCTGCAAATCTCACTCAAGATTTCTTAAACAATCATCAAAAGACTTCCCATAAACAGAAAAGTCATCCATGAGAACCTCAACAATCTTTTCATAGAAGTCAGAGAATATAGCAGTCATACATCCTTGAAAGGTAGCCGGTACATTACATAAACCAAAAGGCATACGTCTATAAGCATAAGTTCCAAAGGGACAAGTAAAAGTAGTATTTTCTTGATCAGATTGAGAAACAAGTATTTGCAAAAAGCTAGAGTATCCATCTAGGAAGCAAAAGTGTGTGTTCTTAGATAATCTTTCAAGCATTTGATCAATAAAAGGCAATGGGTAATGATCATTTCTAGTTGCTTTGTTTAATTTTCTGTAATCAATTACCATTCTATAGCCTGTAACAATTCTTTGTGGAACAAGTTCATTCTTATCATTAGGAACAACAATAATACCTCCTTTCTTAGGGACACAATGAAAAGGACTTACCCATCTACTGTCAGCTATAGGATAGATTATACATGCTTCCAGAAGTTTTAAGATTTCCGTTCTTACCACTTCCTTCATTTTTGGATTCAACTGATGTTGGTGATCAACAACGGGTTTAGCATCAGGTTCCATATTAATTTTGTGCTAACATAGAGTGGGATTAATGCCCTTTAAATCATCAAGAGTATATCCAATAGCAGCCCGGTGCTTCCTTAGAACTTTCAATAATCTTTCTTCTTCATGTATTGAAAGGTTAGCACTAATAATAACAAGATATGTCTCCTTTTCATCGAGATAAGCATATTTCAAAGTGTCTGGCAATTGTTTTAATTCAAACACAGGATCACCTTTAGGTGGAGGAGGACCTCCTAGAGTTTCAATAGGCAGATTGTGTTTAACCAGAGGAAGTTGTTCAAAGAAAACCTTATCTATTTCATTTCTTTCATGCACATGTAAATCATTTTCATGGTCTAGCAAATATTGTTCTAAAGGATCAGTACGTGGAACAACAATAGAAGCAAGACCAATTAATTCATCCTTACTAGGCAATTCTTTTTCATGATGATTTCTACTAAACTTGGAAAAATTAAACTCATGAGACTCATCACCAAAGCTAACACCAACAGTTTGTTTCTTACAATCTATCTTAGCATTAACTGTATTCAAGAAAGGTCTACCAAAGATAATGCGACAAAAGTCATCTTGTGGGGAACCAAGGACAAGAAAATCGGTAGGGTATTTTATTTTCCCACACAATACTTCAACATCTCTAATAATCCCAAATGGTGATATGGTGTCTCTATAAGCAAGTTTAATAGTAACATCTATTTCTTTTATCTCAGTAGGTGCTATGTCTTTCATGATTTCTTCATATAAAGTGTAAGGAATAGTACTCACACTAGCACCCATGTCACATAAACCATGATAACAGTGATCTCCTATTTTGACTTAAATAACATGCATGCCAACAACAGGTCTATGTTTATCTCTTCTATCAGGTTTAGCAATTCTAGCAGCTTCTTCAGAGAAGTAAATAACATGCCCATCCATATCTTCTTCCAGGAGACCTTTAACCATAGCAATACTAGGTTCAACATTAATTTGTTCATCAGGTTTAGGTGTTCTAATATAGCTTTTGTTGACTACAGTTGAAACTTTAGCATGTTCCTTAATCCTAATAGGGAAAGGTGGTTTCTCAATATAAGTAGAAGGAACAACTGGAACAACATTATAAAGTATAGTTTCTTCTTTAACCGATACTGGTTCTTTAATTTCTTCTTTAAAAGGTGGGTGATATTTAAACTACTTCTCCTTCGGGAGTTCAACATGAGTAGCAAATGATTCACAAAAGGAGGCTACTATCTCAGAGTCAAGTCCATATTTAGTGCTAAACTTTTGAAAAGCATCAATATCCATACAAGATTTAACACAATCATACTTAAGTTTAATACCTGACTCTTTACCTTCATCAAGTTCCCAATCTTCAGAGTTGCGTTTATTTCTTTCCAAAAGATCCCACTGGAATTCAATAGTCTTGTTCATAAATGAGCCAGCACAAGAAGTATCAAGCATGGTTTGATCATTACGAGAAAGTCGAGCATACAAATTCTGGATAATAATTTCTCTCGAGAGCTCATGATTGGGGCATGAATATACCATTGACTTAAGCCTCCCTCAAGCTAGAGCAATAGTTTCTCCTTCACAAGGCCAAAAATTATATATATAATTCCGATGACGATGAACTAGATGCATAGGATAATTTTTTTGGTGGAATTCCAATTTCAAACGATTCCAATTCCATGATCCAATATCATCACATAGCCTATACCATGCCAATACTTTTCCCTTCAAAGATAAAGGGAAAACCTTTTTCATAACTTGATCCCTGGGTAAACCTACAGGCTTAAACAATCCAAAATTTTTTTCTACATATATCAAGTGCATATCAGGATGTTCGGTTCCATCTCCTGCATACAGATTAGCTAGCAGTTGTTCTATCATACCCGAAGGAATTTCATATTCAATATTTTTAGTAGGTGCAGTAGGTTGAGGAGTAGCTAATTGTGGTTCTGCATGAGGTGAAGATACCCCGAACAAACCCCTCAAAGGATTGTTTTCCATAGTAACAAGTGACAATAAATTTCAGCACACTATATAATGTTTCCTTACCAAATTCCACTTACCAAAGGCGCTTCATTCCTCGGCAATGGCGCCAGAAAATAGCCTTGATGACCCACAAGTATAGGGGATCAATTGTAGCTCTTTTCGATAAGTAAGAGTGTCGAACCCAACGAGGAGCAGAAGGAAATGACAAGTAGTTTTCAGTAAGGTAATGTCTGCAGGTGCTGAAATTGTAAGTAACGGAGTAGTTTGATTGCAAGATAATTTGTAACGAGCAAGTAACAATAGTAGTAACAAAAGTGCAGCAAGGTAGCCCAATCCTTTTTAGGCAAAGGACAGGCCGAAATGGTCTCTTATCATAAGCAAAGCGTTCTTGAGGGTACATGGGAATTTCATCTAGTCACTTTCATCATGTTGGTTTGATTTGTGTTCGCTACTTTGATAATTTGCTATGTGGGTGGATCAGTGCTTAGGTGATGTTCTTTCTTGAAAAAACCTCCTACTTATGATTAACCCTCCCGCAAGCATCCGCAACTATGAGAAAAGTATTAAGAATAAATTCTAACCATAGCATTAAACTTTTGGATCCAATCGGTCCCTTACGAAATAGCGCATAAACTGGGGTTTAAGCTTATGTCACTCTCGCAACCCACCATCTAATTGCTGCTTCACAATGCATTCCCTTAGGCCCAAATATGGTGAAGTGTCATGTAGTCGACGTTCACATGACACCACTAAGGGAATAACAACATACATACTATCAAAATATCGAACACATATCAAGTTCACATGATTACTTGCAACATGATTTCTCCCGTGACCTCAAAAGAAAAGTAACTACTCAAAAAGGATAAACATGTTCATGATCAGAGGAGTATTAAATAGTATAATGGATATGAACATATAATCTTCCACCAAATAAACCATATAGTAATAAAATACAAGATGTAATCAACACTACTAGTCACCCACAAGTACCAATCTATCGTTCCGGTAACAAGATTGAACACAAGAGATGAACTAGGGTTTGAAAGGAGATGGTGTTGTTGAAGATGTTGTTGGAGATTGCCCTCCCCAAGATGGGAGAGTTGTTGGGGATGATGATGACGGTGATTTCCCCCTCCGGGAGGGAAGTTTCGCCGGTAGAATCGCTCCGCTGGAGGACAAAAGTGCTCCTACCCAAGTTCCGCCTCGAGGCGGCGGCGCTTCGTCCCGAAAGTCCACCTCTTTTTTTTTCTAGGTCAAAATGACTTATATACCAGAAGATGGGAACCAGAGGTGGTCCGAGGAGGCCACAACCCACCAGGGCGCGCCCGGGGGGCCTGGTGCGCCCAACTGTGTTGTGCCCACCTGGTGGGGCCCCTCTGGTGTTTATTGGCTCCAGTATTTCTCAAATAATCCATCAAAAATCTTCGTCAAGTTTCAGCTCATTTGGAGTTGTGCAGAATAGGTGGCATGACGTAGCTTTTCCAGGTCCAGATTTCCAACTGCCGGAATTCTCCCTCTTGGTGTGTTCCTTGCAAATTATGAGAGAAAAGGCATTAGAATTACTCCAAAACGCATTTTTATGGAGAAAAACATTATAAATAACACTAAGAAAACATGATGCAAAATGGACGTATCAGAGCGCGCCAGCGCGCCCTACCCGCTGCACACCACGATGCAGAACCTCAGCATTCCCATCACCACCGATGTCAACGCCACTGACGCCACCCAAGCCCTAGCCCGGCTCGAGGAGTGGCGCAAGCGCCTGCTAGACGAGGCCAAGACGCTTGTTGTTGCACAGCTGATACATCCATTTTGCATCATGTTTTCCTAAAGTTATTTATGATGTTTTTATGCATAATTATGCTTTATGGAGTAATTTTAATGCCTTTTCTCTCATAATATACAAGGTTCACACAAAGAGGGAGAATACCGGCAACTGGAATTATGGACTAGAAAAAGGTATGTCAGGCCACCTATTTTGCACAACTCTAAATGAGCTGAAACTTCGCGGAGATGTTTTATGGAACATATAAGAATTATTGGAGCAAATAACTACCATAGGGGGCCCACCGGGTGGGCGCCCTTATGGGTTGTGACCTCCTCGGCCCACCTTCGGTGGCCCTCTTTTGGTATATAAGTCATTTTGACCTAGAAAAAAGAAGGAGATGACTTTTTTGACAGAAAGACTATAAGGGAACCCCCTACAGTATAATTGGTGCAACAAACCCAAATTTCAAGTTGTCTCGAGGCGGAACTTGGGCAGGAGCACTTTTGCTCTCCGGCGGAGTGATTCCTCCGGGGGAACTTCCCTCCCGGAGGGGGAAATCATCGTCACCATCATCACCAACAACTCTCCCATCTTGGGGAGGGTAATCTCCATCAACATCTTTAACAACACCATCTCCTCTCAAACCCTAGTTCATCTCTTGTGTTCAATCTTTGTACCGGAACCTTAGATTGGTGCATGGGGTGACTAGTAGTGTTGACTACATCTTGTAGTTGATTACTATATGGTTTATTTGGTGGAAGATTATATGTTCAAATCCATTATGCTATTTAATACCCCTCTGATCTTGAGCATGATTATCATTTGTGAGTAGTTACTTTTGTTCTTGAGGTCACGGGAGAAATCTTGTTGCAAGTAATCATGTAAACTTGATATGTGTTCGATATTTTGATGATATGTATGTTGTGATTCCCTTAGTGGTATCATGTGAGCATCGACTACATGGCACTTCACCATATTTGGGCCTAAGGGAGTGCATTGATGAGTAGTTATTAGATGATGGGTTGCGAGAGTGACAGAAGCTTAAACCCTAGTTTATGCGCTACTTCGTAAAGGACTAATTTGGATCCAAAAGTTTAATGTTATGGTTAGATTTTATCTTAATACTTTTCTCATAGTTGTGGATGCTTGCGAGGGGGTTAATCATAAGTAGCAGGTTTGTTCAAGTCAGAACAGCACCTAAGCACCGGTCCACCCACATATCGAATTATCAAAGTAGCGAACACAAATCAAACCAACATGATGAAAGTGACTAGATGAAATTCCCGTGCACCCTCAAGAACACTTTGCTTATCATAAGAGACCATTTTGGCATGTCCTTTGCCACAAAAGGATTGTACTACCTTGCTGCATATTATTTTCCTTTGCCATTACTTGCTCGTTACAAATTATCTTGCTATCAAACTACTCGTTAGTTATAATTTAAGTGCTTGTAGAGAATACCTTGCTGAAAACCGCTTGTCATTTCCTTCTGCTCCTCATTGGGTTCGACACTCTTACTTATAGAAAGGACTACGATTGATCCCCTATACTTGTGGGTCATCAAGGCTATTTTCTGACACTGTTTCCGGGGAGTGAAGCGTTGTTGGTAAGTGGAAATCGGTAAGGAAAAATTATTACTACATGCTGAAATTTATTATCACTTGTTACTATGGAGAACAATCCTTTGAGGGTTTTGTTCGGGGTATCTTCACCTCGACCGGAACCACAATTAGTTGCCCCTCAACCTATTGCACCTACTGAAAATATTGGTTATGAAATTCCTTCGGGTATGATAGAACAACTGCTAGATAATCCTTATGCAAGAGATGGAACCGAACATCCTAATATGCACTTGATATATGTGGATGAAATTTGTGGATTATTTAAGCTTCAAGGTTTACCTGGAGATGAAGCTAATAAGAAGGTTTTCCCTTTATCTTTTAAGGGAAATCCATTGGCATGGTATAGGCTGTGCGATGATATTGGATCTTGGAATTGGAATTGATTGAAATTGGAATTTCACCAAAAAAATTATCCTATGCATCTAGTTCATCGTAATCAGAATTACATATATAATTTTTGGCCTTGTGAAGGAGAAAGTATCGCTCTAGCTTGGGGGAGGCTTAAGTCAATGTTATATTCATGCCCCAATCATGAGCTCTCAAGAGAAATTATCATTCATAATTTTTATGCTCGGCTTTCTCGTGATGATCAATCCATGCTCGATACTTGTTGTACTGGTTCTTTTATTAAGAAGACTATTGAATTCAGGTGGGACCTTTTAGAAAGAATTAAACACAACTCTGAATATTGGGAACTCGACGAAGGTAGTCGGGTATTAAGCTTAAGTTTGATTGTTTTAAATCTTTTATGAATACCGATGCTTTTCAAAAGTTTAGCACTAAATATGGGCTTGACTCTAAGATAATAGCATCCTTTTGTGAGCAATTTGCTACTCATGTTGATCTCCCTAAGGAGAAGTGGTTTAAATATCACCCACCTATTAAAGAAGAATTAAGGAACCTGTAATAGCTAAAGATGAAACCATTATTTATAATGTCGATCCAGTTGTTCCTACTACTTATATTGAAAAACCACTTTTCCCTGTTAGGATAAAGGAACATGCTAAGGTTTCAACTATGGTCAATAAAAGCTATATTAGAGCACCTAAACCTACTGAACAAATGAAAGTAGAACCTAGCATTGCTATGGTTAAAGATCTCTTGCTAGAAGATATAGAGGGGCATGTTATTTACTTCTGTGATGAAGTTGCTAGAATTGCTAACCCCAATGAGAAAGATGAACATAGACATATTGTTGGCATGCCTGTTGTCTCAGTCAAAATAGGAGATCACTGTTATCATGGTTTATGTGACTTAGGTGCTAGCATGAGTGCTATTCCTTTTACCTTATATCAAGAAATTATGAATGATATAGCACCCGTTGAAATAGAATACATAGATGTTACTATTAAACTTGCTAATAGAGATAGCATCACACCACTTGGGATTGTTAGAGATGTTGAAGTCTTGTGTGGGAAAATAAAATATCTTACTGATTTTCTTGATCTTGGTTCCGCACAAGATGACTTTTGTCCCATTATCTTTGGTAGACCTTTCTTGAACACCATAAATGCTAAAATAGATTGCGAGAAACAAACCGTCGGTGTTAGTTTGGGTGATGAGTCTCATGAGTTTAATTTTTGCAAGTTCAATAGAAAACATCATAAGAGAGATTTGTCTATTAAGGATGAAATAATTGGTCTTGCTTCTATTGCCATGCCTCCTACTGATCCTCTAGAACAATATTTTCTAGACCATGAAAATGATATGCATATGCATGAAAGAAATGAGATAGATAAAAATTACTTTGAACAACGACCTCTGCTTAAACACAATTTGCCTATTGAAACTCTAGGAGGTCCCCCTCCACCTAAAGGTGATCCTGTGTTTGAATTAAAACAATTACCAGACACTTTGAAATACGCTTATCTTGATGAGAAAAAGATATATCCTCTTATTATTAGTGCTAACCTTTCAGAACATGAAGAAGAAAGACTCTTGAAAATTCTGAAGAAGCACCGAGCTGCTATTGGATATACTCTTGATGATCTTAAGGGCATTAGTCCCACTCTCTGTCAGCACAATATCATTATGGAACCTGATGCTAAACCCATTGTTGATCACCAACGACTTTTAAATCCTAAAATGAAAGAAGTGGTAAGAACCGAAATACTAAAGCTTCTGGAAGCAGGTATACTCTATCCCATAGGTGATAGTAGATGGGTAAGTCCCGTTCATTGTGTCCCTAATAAAGGAGGTATTACTGTTGTTCCAAATGATAAAAATGAACTTATTCCATAGAGAATTGTCATTGGTTATAGAATGGTAATTGATTTTAGAAAATTGAATAAAGCAACTAGAAAAGATCATTACCCTGTGCCTTTTATTGATCAAATGCTAGAAATACTTTCTAAGCACACACACTTTTGTTTCCTCGATGGATATTCTGGTTTTTCTCAAATACCTATCTCACAACCTGATCAAGACAAAACCACCTTTACTTGTCCTTTTGGAACTTATGCTTATAGACGTATGCCTTTTGGTTTATGCAATGCACCTGCTACCTTTCAAAGATGTATGACTGCTATATTCTTTGATCTTTGTGAAAAGATTGTTGAGGTTTTCATGGATGATTTTTCCGTTTACGAAACTTCTTTTGATGATTGCTTAAGCAACCTTGATCGAGTTTTGCATAGATGCGAGCAAACTAATCTTGTCTTGAATTGGGAGAAGTGCCATTTTATGGTTAATGAAGGTATTGCCTTGGGACATAAAATTTCTGAGTAAGGTATTGAGGTGGGTAAAGCTAAAGTTGATGCAATTGAGAAAATGCCATGTCCCAGAGATATTAAAGGTATTCATAGTTTCCTCGGTCATGTTGGTTTCTATAGGAGACTAGCACAAATGCCCGTGTGTTGCAACGGGAGTGAAAATACCTCACCAATCGTGTTCAAACTCATCTACATCAACATGTTGTGTCTAGTCTAGTTCAAATTATTAAATCTGACATTGGTTTCAAATAATCAAAAGTATTTTTAAATTTCCATCACAATAATTTGCAGCAACCACCAATAAATAATAACCTTCTACAACAAATAATTACAACAAAAATAGGTAGCAATTTCTACCCATCTCTCTCACTGTCCCATCCCTGCAATAATGACATCATCACACAAATAATGGCACCACCATTACAAAGAAAAACCAACAAAAATTGCTCCAGATCTCAATTCCAATATCTATGTATTGCCATGTACAAATTTCCACAAGCAAAGTGTAAAACACCACATAGCAGCCGCACATGAAGCGTCTCTCTGCACAAAAGTAAAGCAATGACAAACAAAGCATATAGGAAACAGAATGTCAGAAAAAGCATATAGAAAACAAACTACCGCACATTTCTCCTCTACGTTCTACCCTCTTAGGCAACATACAAAATTGAAGAGCAGTAATCTCATGGAACCTTTTCGCTCGTTTATCGGAATCAGGCGATTCAAGCGCCTAGAGTTTCGTCTCGAAACCCTCTATCCGTATAACCAACTTAAACAAGATTTTGCTACTGTAAAATTTGCCCTAGATCCAGATTACTAGAACAAAGTTGTTTTCTTTCGCCGTTTGACTTTCGTCGCTTCGTTCGATTTGATTCTTTTTGCCAACCGGAGTTCTTAAGTTGAACTTTCTGGTTAGATCTCTTATTTGAGTTTTACCTGTGCATTAGATGAGTACTTATTGTATGCTCGTTTATTTGCGATAGAGTACCCGGAGTGCGCCGCCTGTTACTTCGAATCGTTAGGTTTCCTGGATCATCAGCAAGGCAAGTAACACTTTGATCATACCTTTTCTACTACCCAGTTTTATTGCATTAGATCAAACCTCACACATTGCATGATTAGGATCTAATTAAATTGTGGGATGGGAAGTAGATGAGGTAGTACCTATTACCAGTTTATTCTCAAACCTTTGGGAGTTACTTCTACGTTTGCTTATCATGCCATGCTATGCTAGTAGACGTGGATTGGGTGAGTGAAATCCATGACAGATGTGAGATTGTTAATTAATGGTTTATCTAAGGTGGCAACTTAAACACACATCTGGGTGGATTGAGGCACCTGGGTATTCCAAGACTTGCCTGTTTTCTTTTGGATCGCCACCCAGGCTCAAAGGGATCATGAGACTATTCATAATAGAAACTTCCGTGTGCAGCCACAAGCTATTATGGGCTCTAGCATAGTTGACTAAGTCGTGCGAACTCTTACAGTGGTAGACTAGCAGATGTAGGGGATGTAGGTGGTATGGTCTACCCGATCGCAAGGTGCTAGCACTTCTGAAAGACTATGTCTCGGTCATCCGTCTTCTCAAACACCATGTAGTGCGAGAAACCAAACGGAGGCGATCAAGTCTTGTGGGGAAAAGTGTGCAAACCTCTGCAGAGTGTAATAAACTAATCATGGTTAGCCGTGTCCCCGGTTATGGACATCTTGAGTATCTAGTACCTGGATTTTCATATGAATCTCAACATGTTACTCTAAATTAATTTTGTTGGGTTATGTTTAATGATGATGCTTAATTGGGATTGAGAATGCTGTCAACCATTCTCAATGTTTAACAACTACCATGATAGTTAAATAAAATTATTCCTTTGAAGTAGGGAAAATTTGGCTTTATGCAAAAATTGTAACCATAGAGCTTTCCACCAGCCAAATATGCATATAGTATAGCTGTTTCATTTCATTACTCTCTATGTGTTACCTTACCAGCATATTCCATGTGTTGACCCGTTTCGGGCTGCAACGTTAATGTTGCAGACTTTTCAGACGACGATTAAGGAGTTTTTAGGTCGTGGTTCTATACTCAGTGATGCCGTTGGAGTTGATGGACTCACTTATCTTCCAAGCCTTCCGCTGTTATCGTTATTAGATGGCCTTAAGCCATATTTATTGTAATAAGTTCTCTTTTGAGACACTCGATGTAATAAGTGTGTGATTGCTACTCTACTATAAATCCTCCGAGTACTGTGTGGTGTCAGCATTACTGATCCAGGGATGACACCGGAGCACAGAGATCAGACTGTTTGAGGTCTGGTCGCTACAACCAACCATTGTGTACTTCTACTGGAGAAGATTAGCCACCTTTTTAATCCATGTTAATAATGAAATCTTCTTGTTTCAGCTTGAACACGGAAAGCCCTGTATGCTTGTAGCCACTTGGTAGTGACGCAAGTCATCGCCCACCTCGGGTGTGGACTCGGAAGGCCTTGGCACCATGTTTGGGCATCATGCATAGCTCCTTCTGGCGCTCGTCCTCGTCGAGCTCCATGGTGTAGATTGTATGATCTACTGCTGTGTCTTTTCGCATGAACAATTCAGTGTACAACATGCACACACAACACACAACAAGTAGCTTCAGGAGCACATGAGGTCGTGATAGGCAACAGACTTATGGCAAGGCTATATGTGTGTCGTTCAGTTCACAAAAAACACCAATTTCATTTCCTGGACTCTTAGATTTTGTTCTAAATAACCAAATTCACTCACGGATGTTTACATGAACAATAATATAGCTAAATTAATCAAACAGATACAATTGGGATATGTATTTGGGGGTCGGTGTGTGGTTTGCCAAAATTAGTAAAACATAATTCTACAATTTTCAAAATACGGGCATGAAGGCCGGAGCTATCATCTCAACATTCCCTTGCCAGACAAATCAATTACTGATAATAGCACTTAGGCATAGAAATCAGATAACTTACATTGCATCACCCAAAAAAATTAATATTGCAAAAATGCATGGATAAAAAAATGGTAAAACTATAGAAAAGGCTAGCTAGTCATAAAAATATGAACATGATAGTAATGTAACATGATGGAATAACTTATTGCTCGAATATTGATACACAAATATGATGCTGGATTAGAACGAAGTAATAATCTGCTCTCATCATACCTTGGCTCATCTTCTTATTAGACAAAGGTAGAATCTAATATAATTGGGTTGTAGCAATCGGTTGCTGCTTATTTCGAAAGATTGTTTCCACTGGAAAAAACACATTAACAAATAAATGATGGTACAGCTACAAAATAATCTTGAAAAATAAACTGTATATTTCACACTGATTCTACATAACTACAGATGAAGAACTCAATTGCTTATGATTTTGCTCAAACAGTTGTGCACCGCAATTGGACTAACTTTAATGCACATGTTGTAAGGCAATCAGGACAACCAATGTGTCGATCATGTCGGTGCTTTGCGTACCAAATTTATCAACGGATTGGTCCAGAGTTAGCAACACATCCGAGACGTCCGTATATTTGTCATATACACACTCATGAGATCAATGTTTTTGTTTATTGCGCTTCTGTTTTCCTCACAACTTTGATTTTCGTATTTCGTCTCAATGCTTTTTCCCTCTCTGTTTGTATCCTCCCAGCCCGCCACTAAAATCAATCACGGCTGAAGTAGCTTGGGTCAAATCGAGTAGCATAACATGTCCATCAGCGCATGCGGATCTCCTTTTTGCAATGGGATTTTTGGCGCATGACCGAGCTTGGGTCAAATCGAGTAGCTTGGGCCAGTACGATCTAATGATGGCAAGCAGAGCAGAGCACAGGTGACGGCATCCTTGGCCACCCTACGCCCAAGCTCTGTCGACTTTACTTGCCTCCACCATCCCATCTACAGGGCCTCCCCTCGCCAACGTCGCGCTGCGTCGATCTGGCAGCTCGCAAGTACAACCACCGATCTCCCCGCGCTTGCCCATATGCAGCCCCTCTCAACTCCGATCAAAACAACAGCTAGACAAATTAGCATCGTAGCCAGTGGCCTAGCTCCTAGCCTTGCTGCCAGATCGGGGTGGACGGAGGAGAAGAGGCCAGTGCTCCAGATCGAGGATGGGAAGAGCCGGGAGGTGGCGCACCGGCCTCATCAAATTGGTCAGGAGCGGCGCTATCGGCGAAGACAGCAACGACTTGGGGGAGGATGGCGTCAGCGGCGGTGGCGAGCGGCGAGAGGTGCCGCGGTGCGACCGTCAATTCGCTTGTGGGCGAAAAAAGAAGATTAGGGCGTGGGGGCGGACGAGCGGGTGGGCAAGGGCCCGACTAATGTTTTTTGGATGTACCCATGAAAGTTTTTTTTATTTGGAAAAAAGTACCTACGAAACATTGTCCGCGCTCCCGTCAGGGCTTGGTGCTATTTAACCATGAAGTGTGGCTTAAGAGTCCTGCTCAGATTGTTTTTTAGGAATGCTCGGATTGGTTTTGGTTGGCATGTGGGCCGGGCAGGCTGCCATGGACGACGGGCAAACCTAAATTGCCAGAAGATTGAATCGTTTTTTACTAAATAAAAACATTTCTCCTTTTAAATCTCAGCCGTCGATCTTCGCGGTTAACATAAAATTAACGGATATAAAAGAGTGACTTATGGAGAACTATGAAAGCCTCCATCCTTTATTATTAGGTAAAGATTTATTAAAGACTTTGCTAAAATTTGTAGGCCTCAAACAAATCTGTCATAAAAGGATATTCCATTTGTTTTTGATGATGATTGTGTAGAAGCTTCTGAAACACTTAAGAAAGCCTTAATTTATGCACCTATTGTTCAACCACCTGATTGGAACCCGCCTTTTAAAATTATGTGTGATGCTAGTGATTATGCTGTTGGTGTTGTTCTAGGACAAAGAGTTGATAAGGAATTGAATGTCATCCATTATGCTAGTAAAACTCTAGACAATGCCCAACACAATTATGCTACTACTGAAAAAGAATTCTTAGTAGTTGTGTTTGCTTGTGATAAATTCAGATCTTACATTATTGATTTTAAAGTGATTGTTCACACTGATCATGCTGCTATTAAATATCTTATGGAAAAGAAAGATGCTAAACCTATACTTCAAAATGATAGAAAAGGAGCTGATAACCCCGTAGCTGATAACTTCTCTAGGTTAGAAAATATTCTTGATGAACCATTACCTATTAATGATAGTTTTCCTGATGAGCAATTAGCTGCAATAAATGTTTCTCATAACACACCTTGGTATGCTGACTTTGCTAATTATATTGTTGCTAAATATATACCACCTAGCTTCACATACCAAGAAAAGAAAATTTTCTTCTATGATTTAAGACATTACTTTTGGGATGACCCACATCTTTATAAAGAAGGATTAGATGGTATTATTAGACATTGTGTACGTGAGCATGAACAGGGACAAATCCTACAAAATTTTCACTCCGAAGCTTACGGAGGGCATCATGCGGGAGACAGAACTGCCCACATGGTATTGCAATCTGGTTTATATTGGCCTACGCTCTTCAAGGATGCCCGTAATTTTGTTTTATCTTGTGATGAATGTCAAAGAATTGGTAATATTGGTAAGCGTCAGGCAATGCCTATGAATTACTCTCTTGCTGTTGAACCATTTGATGTTTGGGTTTTTTAAGTGCATCTAGTGGCACCCCTAGTTGGTTTTGGAGCATTGACGACAAACTTGGTTCAGGGACTAATGTGTTTGTGAGAATTGCAGGATAACACAGGTAGTAGTACCTTATTGATTCAGTTTACCTATGATACGTCTCCAACGTATCTATAATTTTTGATTGCTCCATGCTATATTATATACTATTTTGAATGTTTATGGGCTTTATTATACAATTTTATGTCATTTTTGGGACTAACCAATTAACCCAGAGCCCAGTGCCAGTTTTTGTTTTTACCCTATTTTAGGGTTTTGAAGAAAAGGAAAATCAAATGGAGTCCAATTGACCTGAAACTTCCCGGAACTCATTTTTGGAAGGAAAGAAGCCCAGAAGACTTGGAGTGCATGTCGGGGGATCTGCGAGGAGGTCATGGGGCAGGGGGCGCGCCCACCCCCCTGGGCGCGCCCTCCACCCTCGTGAGCCCCTCGTGGCCCCCCTAGCGTACTTCTTCCGTCTATATATCTCCATATACCCTAAAAACATCCGGGAGCACAATAGATCGGGAGTTCCGCCGCCAGAAGCCTCTGTAGCCACTGAAAGCCAATCTACACCCGTTCCAGCACCCTGCCGGAGGGGGAATCCTTCTCCGGTGGCCATCTTCATCATCCCGGTGCTCTCCATGACGAGGAGGGATTAGTTCTCCCTTGGGGCTGAGGGTATGTACCAGTAGCTATGTGTTTGATCTCTCTCTCTCTCTCTCTCGTGTTCTTGAGATGATACGATCTTGATGTATCGCGAGCTTTGCTACTATATTTGGATCCTATGATGTTTCTTCCCTACTCTACTCTCTTGTAATGGATTGAGTTTCCCCTTTGAAGTTATCTTATCGGATTGAGTCTTTAAAGATTTGAGAACACTTGATGTATGTCTTGTCGTGCGTATCTGTGGTGACAATGGGATACCACGTGATTCACTTGATGTATGTTTTGGTGATCAACTTGTGGGTTCCGCCCATGAACCTATGCATAGGCATTGGCACACGTTTTCGTCGTGATTCTCCGGTAGAACTTTGGGGCACTCTTTGAGGTCCTTTGTGGTGGTTGAATAGATGAATCTGAGATTGTGTGACGCATATCGTATAATCATACCCACAGATACTTTAGGTGACATTGGAGTATCTAGGTGACATTAGGGTTTTGGTTGATTTGTGTCTTAAGGTGTTATTCTAGTACGAACTCTAGGGCTGTTTGTGACGCTTATAGGAATAGCCCAACGGATTGATTGGAAAGAATAACTTTGAGGTGGTTTCGTACCCTACCATAATCTCTTTGTTCGTTCTCCGCTATTAGTGAATTTGGAGTGACTCTTTGTTGCATGTTGAGGGATAGTTATGTGATCCAATTATGTTATTATTGTTGAGAGGAATTGCACTAGTGAAAGTATGAACCCTAGGTCTTGTTTCCTAGCATTGCAATACCGTTTGTGCTCACTTTTATCATTAGTTACCTTGCTGTTTTTATATTTTCAGATTACAAATACCTTTATCTACCATCCATATACCACTTGTTTCACCATCTCTTCACCGAACTAGTGCACCTATACAATTTACCATTGTATTGGGTGTGTTGGGAACACAAGAGACTCTTTGTTATTTGGTTGCAGGGTTGCTTGAGAGAGACCATCTTCATCCTATGCCTCCTACGGATTGATAAACCTTAGGTCATCCACTTGAGGGAAATTTGCTACTATCCTACAAACCTCTGCACTTGGAGGCCCAACATCGTCTACAAGAAGAAGGTTGTGTAGTAGACATCAAGCTCTTTTCTGGCGCCGTTGCCGGGGAGGTTAGCGCTTGAAGGTATATCTTTATATCTTCCAATCGATTCTTTTTAGTTTCTTATTTTATCACTAGTTTAGTCTATAAAAGAAAACTATAAAAAAATGGAATTGAGTTTGTCTCATATGCTTCACCTTTTTAATATCTTTCGTGAGTATGATGGAAAGGATAATTGTGCTCAAGTGCTAGAAGAAGAAATCTATAAAATGTTTGGCACTAAATATTTGAATGATGAGCATGATTGCAATGTTTTTAGTATGAATTCTTTGAATATCCATGATTCTAATGATATGCAAAGCCACAAGCTTGGGGAAGCTATGTTTGATGAAGATGATATTTTTAGTCCCCCAAGTTTTGATGTGCAAATTTATTATGATGAGAGCATTCCCGCTATCTATGATGATTATTGTGATGACTTGTATGCTATAAAGAATAATGATATCCATGAAACTTTTCATCATAATTTTAACTTTCAATTGTATTATGCCTCACATGATAGTTACTTTGTTGAGTTTGCTCCCACTACTATTCATGAGAAGAATCTTGCTTATGTGGAGAGTAGTAAAATTTCTATGCTTGTAGATCATGAAAAGAATGCTTTAGGTGATGGTTATATTGTTGAATTCATTCATGATGCTGCTGAAAATTATTATGAGGGAGGAATATATACTTGTAGGAATTGCAATAATATCAAGTTTCCTCTCTATGTGCTTAAAGTTTTGAAGTTATGCTTGTTTTACCTTCCTATGCAAGTTGATTCTCGTTCCCACAAGTTGTTTGCTCACAAAATACCTATGCATAGGAAGTGGGTTAGACTTAAATGTGCTAGTCATATTATTCATGATGCTCTATTTATGTCTTAATTCTTATCCATTATGTGAGCATCATTGAAATCATCATGCCTAGCTAGGGGCGTTAAACGATAGCGCTTGTTGGGAGGCAACCCAATTTTATTTTAGTTCCTTGCTTTTTGTTCCTGTTTAGTAATAAATAATTCATCTATCCTCTATTTAGATGTGGTTTTAGTTTCTTTTAATTAGTGTTTGTACCAAGTAGAACCTTTGGGAAGACTTGGGAGAAGTCTTGTTGATCATGCTGTAAAAAACAGAAACTTTAGCGCTCACGAGAATTGCTGCCATTTTATTTGGAGAGCGCTATTTAGTTAATTCATTTTTAATATAATTAATAGATAAATTACTCAGGTCCAGAAATTTATTTTAGAATTTTTGGGGTTCCAGAAGTATACTTTTGATCCAGATTACTACAGACTGTTCTGTTTTTGACAGATTCTGTTTTTCGTGTGTTGTTTGCTTATTTTCATGAATCTATGGCTAGTAAAATAGTTTATAAACCATAGAGAAGTTGGAATACAGTAGGTTTAACACCAATATAAATAAAGAATGAGTTCATTACAGTACCTTGAAGTGGTGATTTATTTTCTTATACTAACGGAGCTCACGAGTTTTCTACTTTAAGTTTTGTGTTGTTAAATTTTCCAGTTTTGGGTAAAGATTCGATGGATTATGGAATAAGGAGTGGCAAGATCCTAAACTTGGGGATGCCCGAGGCACCCCAAGGTAATATTCAAGGACAACCAAAAGCCTAAGCTTGGAGATGCCCCGGAAGGCATCCCCTCTTTCGTCTTCGTTCATCGGTAACTTTACTTGGAGCTATTTTTTATTCGCCACATGATATGTGTTTTTCTTGGAGCGTCAATTTATTTTGTTAGGATTTGCTTTCTGTTATTTAGAACAATGTTTTGCATCTTTTATTTCAATAAAAGTGGCATTGATAGCCTTTACTATGCCTATGTTACAAGTATACATGTTGCTGTTTGAAAACAGAAAGTTTACCACGGTTGCAGTAATTCCCTAGAAAATTCAGAATGTTATAAAATGTTGAAACCTTTTGCATATTAAGATCTGATAAATTTAATACAGTGGGAATTTTATTTCATAATTTTTTGAGCTAGGGAAGTATGGATGTTGCTGCATTCTTTACAGACTGTCCTGTTTAGGCAGATTGCTGTTATGTTTGCATTGTTTGCATATGTTTGCTTCTTTAATGATTCTATTTGAGGATAGGACTATTAAATATGCAGAGGAATTTAGTATGAAATGTTGAATAATAATTTTAGTGATTTTCTACAGTAGAGTATGATAAGGTTTTTGCAATGGTTTATACTAACTTATCTCACGAGTCCTTGTTGGGTTTTTGTGTGGATGAAGCTTTTGAGATTTAGGGAGACCGTGATATGAGAGGAATTAAGGAGACACAAAAGCTCAAGCTTGGGGATTCCCAAGGCACCCCAAGATACTATTTCAAGAAGTCTCAAGCATCTAAGCTTGGGGATGCCCCGGTTGGCATCCCACCTTTCTTCTTCAACAACTATCGGTTAGTTTCGGTTGATCCTAAGTTTTTGCTTCTTCACATGATGTTTGCCATTCTTAGAATGTCATTTTATTTTGATTTGCTTGCTGTTTGAATAGAATAACAAGATCTGAAATTATTAAATGTTAGAGAGTCTTCACATAGTTGCATAATTATTCGACTACTCATTGATCTTCACTTATATCTTTCGGAGTAGTTTGTCATCTGCTCTAGTGCTTCACTTATATCTTTTAGAGCATGGTGGTAGTTTTATTTTGAAGAAATAGATGAACTCTCATGCTTCACTTATATTATTTTGAGAGTCTTAAATAGCATGGTAATTTGCTTAAAATCCTAATATGCTAGGTATTCAAGAATAATAAAATTCTCTTATGAGTGTGTTGAATACTATGAGAAGTTTGATACTTGATGATTGTTTTGAGATATGGAGATGGTGATATTAGAGTCATGCTAGTTGAGTAGTTGTGAATTTGAGAAATACTTGTGTTGAAGTTTGTGATTCCCGTAGCATGCACGTATGGTGAACCGTTATGTGATGAAGTCGGAGCATGATTTATTTATTGATTGTCCTCCTTATGAGTGGCGGTCGGGGACGAGCGATGGTCTTTTCCTACCAATCTATCCCCCTAGGAGCATGCGCGTAGTACTTTGTTTCAATAACTAATAGATTTTTGCAATAAGTATGTGAGTTCTTTATGACTGATGTTGAGTCCATGGATTATACACACTCTCACCCTTCCACCATTGCTAGCCTCTCTAGTACCGCGCAACCTGCGCCGGTACCATAAACCCACCATATACCTTCCTCATAACAGCCACCATACCTACCTATTATGGCATTTCCATAGCCATTCCGAGATATATTGCCATGCAACTTTCCACCGTTCCGTTTATTATGACACGCTTCATCATTGTCATATTGCTTTGCATGATCATGTAGTTGACATCCTATTTGTGGCAAAGCCACCATTCATAATTCTTTCATACATGTCACTCATGAGTCATTGCACATCTCGGTACACCGCCGGAGGCATTCGTATACAGTCATATCTTGTTCTAAGTATCGAGTTGTAATTCTTGAGTTGTAAGTAAATAAAAGTGTGATGATCATCATTATTAGAGCATTGTCCCAGTGAGGAAAGGATGATGGAGACTATGATTCCCCCATAAGTCGGGATGAGACTCCGTACGAAAATAAATAAATAAAAGAGGCCAAAGAAGCCCAAATAAAAAAATAAAAGAGGCCATAAAAAAGATAAGGCCCAAAAATAAAATTAAAAAATGAGAGAAAAAGAGAGAAGGGACAATGTTACTATCCTTTTACCACACTTCTGCTTCAAAGTAGCACCATGATCTTCATAGTAGAGAGTCTCTCATGTTATCACTTTCATATACTAGTGGGAATTTTTCATTGTAGAACTTGGCTTGTATATTCCAATGACGGGCTTCCTTAAAATGCCCTAGGTCTTCGTGAGCAAGCGAGTTGGATGCACACCCACTAGTTTCTTTTGTTGAGCTTTCATACACTTATAGCTCTAGTGCATCCGTTGCATGGCAATCCCTACTCACTCACATTGATATCTATTGATGGGCATGTCCATAGCCCGTTGATACGCCTAGTTGATGTGAGACTATCTTCTCCTTTTTGTCTTCTCCACAACCACCATTCTATTCCACCTATAGTGCTATGTCCATGGCTCACGCTCATATATTGCGTGAAGGACTGAAAAAGTTTGAGAACATCAAAAGTATGAAAACAATTGCTTGGCTTGTCATCGGGGTTGTGCATGATTTAAATATTTTGTGTGGTGAAGATGAAGCATAGCCAGACTATATGATTTTGTAGGGATAACTTTCTTTGGCCATGTTATTTTGAGAAGACATGATTTCTTAGTTAGTATGCTTGAAGTATTATTATTTCTATGTCAATATGAACTTTTGTCTTGAATCTTATGGATCTGAATATTCATACCACAATTAATAAGAATCACATTGAAATTATGCCAAGTAGCACTCCGCATCAAAAATTTTGTTTTTATCATTTACCTACTCGAGGACGAGCAGGAATTAAGCTTGGGGATGCTGATACGTCTCCAACGTATCTATAATTTTTGATTGCTCCATGCTATATTATATACTGTTTTGAATGTTTATGGGCTTTATTATACACTTTTATGTCATTTTTGGGACTAACCTATTAACCCAGAGCCCAGTGCCACTTTCTGTTTTTACCCTATTTTAGGTTTCGAAGAAAAGGAAAATCAAATGGAGTCCAATTGACCTGAAACTTCACGGAACTCATTTTTGGAAGGAAAGAAGCCCAGAAGACTTGTGTGCACGTCGGGGGATCTGCGAGGAGGTCATGGGGCAGGGGGCGCGCCCACCCCCTGGGCGCGCCCTCCACCCTCGTGAGCCCCTCGTGGCCCCCCTGGCGTACTTCTTCCGCCTATATATCTCCATATACCCTAAAAACATCCGGGAGCACAATAGATCGGGAGTTCCGCCGCCAGAAGCCTCCGTAGCCACCGAAAGCCAATCTAGACCCGTTCCAGCACCCTGCCGGAGAGGGAATCCTTCTCCGGTGGCCATCTTCATCATCCCGGTGCTCTCCATGACGACGAGGCAGTAGTTCTCCCTCGGGGCTGATGGTATGTACCAGTAGCTATGTGTTTGATCTCTCTCTCTCGTGTTCTTGAGATGATACGATCTTGATGTATCGCGAGCTTTGCTACTATATTTGGATCCTATGATGTTTCTTCCCCACTCTACTCTCTTGTAATGGATTGAGTTTCCCCTTTGAAGTTATCTTATCGGATTGAGTCTTTAAAGATTTGAGAACACTTGATGTATGTCTTGTCGTGCGTATCTGTGGTGACAATGGGATACCACGTGATTCACTTGATGTATGTTTTGGTGATCAACTTGTGGGTTCCGCCCATGAACCTATGCATAGGGGTTGGCACACGTTTTCGTCGTGATTCTCCGGTAGAACTTTGGGGCACTCTTTGAGGTCCTTTGTGGTGGTTGAATAGATGAATCTGAGATTGTGTGACGCATATCGTATAATCATACCCACGGATACTTTAGGTGACATTGGAGTATCTAGGTGACATTAGGGTTTTGGTTGATTTGTGTCTTAAGGTGTTATTCTAGTACGAACTCTAGGGCTGTTTGTGACGCTTATAGGAATAGCCCAACGGATTGATTGGAAAGAATAACTTTGAGGTGGTTTCGTACCCTACCATAATCTCTTCGTTCGTTCTCCGCTATTAGTGAATTTGGAGTGACTCTTTGTTGCATGTTGAGGGATAGTTATGTGATCCAATTATGCTATTATTGTTGAGAGGAATTGCACTAGTGAAAGTATGAACCCTAGGTCTTGTTTCCTAGCATTGCAATACCGTTTGTGCTCACTTTTATCATTAGTTACCTTGCTGTTTTTATATTCTCAGATTACAAATACCTTTATCTACCATCCATATACCACTTGTTTCACCATCTCTTCGCTGAACTAGTGCACCTATACAATTTACCATTGTATTGGGTGTGTTGGGGACACAAGAGACTCTTTGTTATTTGGTTGCAGGGTTGCTTGAGAGAGACCATCTTCATCCTACGCCTCCTACAGATGGATAAACCTTAGGTCATCCACTTGAGGGAAATTTGCTACGGTCCTACAAACCTCTGCACTTGGAGGCCCAACAACGTCTACAAGAAGAAGGTTGTGTAGTAGACACCAACCTACTAGAGATGACCCCTAGAAATGTGTGAAGACATTGAAGACAATGGTGGTTCGTGAAGACATTCACGATGAATATAATGACATGTGAAGACATTCACTTGAAGACTATGGAGTGCGAAGACATAGTTGTTTCGTAGTTTCCTTTTCTTCTTTATTGAGTCATAGGAACCATCGTACTGTTAAGTGGGGTCCAAGTGAACAAAGTCAGAGTGATTGATGTGATGCTCAACCAAAATCCTATGTCTCCGAGCGAAGACAATGAGAGCAAATCTTATCCAGAGCTGGATGTCTTCAGACGATTCCCAAATCATGCCATGACCAACTATGGCATCAAGATCAAGCACATCAGAAGTGACAACGACATAGAATTCAAGAACACCAGCCTCGACACTTATCTTGATACATTGGGCATGACACATGAGCTCTGCTCCATACACACCTCAGTAGAATGGCATCATGGAGCGCAAGAACAGAACCCTCATTGAGATGGCACGCACGATGCTTGATGAGTACAAGACTCCAAGGAAATTCTGGCCTGAAGCCATTGATACTGCTTGCCACATCATCAACCATGTTTATCTTCACAAGTTCCTCAAAAATACATCCTATGAGCCCCTGACTGGTAAGAAGCCAAATGTCAGCTATTTTAGAGTCTTTGGTGCTAGGTGCCGGATCAAGGATCCACATCACACTTCAAAATTTGCACCGAAAGCACATGAAGGTTTTGTGCTTGGTTACGGAAAATATTCGCACTCCTACAGTGTCTTCAACCTCTTTCACTACAAAGTGGTTGAAACTGTGGATGTGCGGTTCGATGAGACTAACGGCTCGCAAAGAGAGCACCTGCCAAATGTGCTAGATGAAGCTACACCAAGTGAGTCTATCAAGCTAATGGGTACTGGAGAAATCATACCTACAGAGAACTTCTCTAGAAATGGGAAGACCTTATGTTATCGAATAATTTTATCGATCTGGAGTCATTATAATAAATAACTCCGAAGGCACTAATCCGAAGGTTGTCAATGGGAAAAGAATAAAACATTATATCTCAGGTACACCCATTAATGTTGAAAGCAATATTATCCAAACTATGACACAGGAGGAACACATAAAAGAAACCTTCCAGAACACTCCAGAATCGTGAAAAAATAGGAGGTATGTGATACGGTAAGTAAATGGACTCCAAAAAATCCGCAAAAATATTTTCTGTCAGTTTTGGAATATATTAAAATTAGGAAAATGAGAAACAACCAGGAAGGTAACTCTGGTGGGCACAAGACACCAGGGCGCGCCTGGCTTGCCAGGTGTGCCCAGGTGGGTTGTGCCCACCTCGGGTACCTTCCAGACACTGTTTTTCTTCCGTGTTCTTGTTTCACAAGATAAAAAAACCTTTATATACCCCTTGATCCTATTGACCACCGTATCGCAGAGAAATCTTCAATTTTCTTTTCTCATTGTTTTCCTGGCAGATCATAAAATATGTCATCCCAAGACTCGGAGGGTGAGAGCTACATTGCTGATTATATCACAAACCCTAAGGTTTATGGAGATGTGGAAGAAGACTATGATCGAAAAAGGAAAGAGGAGACTAGCTCAGACGAAGATGAAGTTCCATTACCTCAACCTGGGGATATGCACGTGGAATTCAAGAAATCAAGCCTACCCGATAAAGCAAAGAAACCTAAGATACAATTTATCCCCTTTCATCTTTTGCAGGAAAACAAGCTAGAATTAGGCAAAAACATATTGGAGCTAGAGCAAGAGATTGGCGATTTAAAGGAGGAAAACTCCACCCTCAAAGGTAGGCTGAGGAAGAAGGATAAACCTACTACCTCATGACCACCACCTCCTTCTTCATCACCAAAGGACACTTCAGTATCGGGTATGGGCATTCCCCTTGGCTTGTGCCAAGCTTGGGGGAGGTGCCCCGGTATCATATCACCTTCACTATCTTTTGCCTTTACTTATCTTAGTTCGATCCTTAGTTATCTTTTGCTTTAGTTGAATAAAAGTTAAGTTGGATCCTTTCTTTTCGAGTGTTTGCATAGTGATCTATCCTTGTAATCGTGTGCAAGATATATAATAAAGTTTAGTTTGAGTTTTGCTTTCTTTACTTTCTTGTTCAATAAAAGGATAGAAAATAAATGAAAAGATCATATGCTAATCTTGGTAAGTAATGACATCACATAAGGAAGAGTATAAGTAGTAAATTTTAATGGATATTAACAAACATAACATTGGTCAATGATGCAATTAATGGAAGAATTAATAAGGGAAGAGAAGATCCACATGCAAATACACTATCTTGGACATCTTTTATGATTGTGATCCCCCATCAAATTATTATATGCCAAAATTGTTGACATTGGACAAGGAAGAAAATGTAATGATTTATGTTTGTTCATATTCACATAGAAATTATATTGTCATAGATCCATTAACATGTGGTACTTGCCCTTATCTTTGCTAGCCAAAAATTCCGCACTAAGTAGAGATACTACTTGTGCATCCAAAACCCTTAACCCAAATCTTGCTTTGAGAGTCCACCATACCTACCTATGGATTGAGTAAGATCCTTCAGTAAGTTGTCACCGGTGCAATAAGGCAATAAAAATTGCTTCTAAAAGTTTTAGATCATTTAGTGTAAGAGAAAATTGAGCGTTGTACGAACTTGTGATGGCAAAGAATAAAAGCGACAGAATGTATAATAAAGGTTGCTATCATAAGGGGCAATATAACGTGACGTTCTTTTGCACCAAGAGATTGAGCATACAACCAAAAAGCGCATGGCAACCTTTGCTTCCCTCTGCGAAGGGCCTATCTTTTACTTTATGTATTTAGTTTTATGCAAGAGTCAAAGTACTTCTCTCTATTCCTTTTTATTTTCTCTTTCGGCAAGCACCGTGTGGTGAGGAAAGATCTAGGCACATATATCCAGTTGGATATGGGTGCGCATGAGTTATTATTGTTGACATCATCCTTGAGGTGAATACGTTGGGAGGCGAAACTATAAGCCCCTAGCTTTCTATGTGTCCGGATGAAACTTTTTGCTCATGTGTATGCGGTGAGTATTAGCAATTATAGAAGACTATATGATGGTTGAGTATGTGGACTTGGCAAAAGGCTCAGATAGGTGACCCTTCCTGGAAAGATGATGATTTGTAGTTGTAAAGTTGACTGCGAACATAGTTTGTTGGTTTTCAATAGAGTTTATGCTTTATACTTCGAGATTGTGATGAATTGTTACTTGTTCATGAGAAGTTATATGATAAAAGTTATGTGATAAAAGTTATGTGATAAAAGTTATGTGATAAAAGTTCTATGATAAAGTTTGTTGTTGTTAAAATAATATACATGATGCTTATATGTCCTTATTTTATTTTTATCAACACCTCTCTCTCTCTCTAAGCATGTGGACATGTTTTTTGATTTCGGTTTTCACTTGAGGACAAACGAGGTCTAAGCTTGGAGGAGTTGATAAGTCCATTTTGCATGATGTTTTCCTACTATTATTTATGATGTTTTTATGCATAATAATGCTATATGGGGTAATTATAATGCCTTTTCTCTCATAATATGCAAGGTTCACACAAAGAGGGAGAATACCGGCAGCTGGAATTCTGGACCTAAAAAAGCTACTCAATGCCTTTATGAGTTTGAAAACTATATTAGAAAACAATATCACTTCAATGCAAATGTTATGAAACAATTGAAATATAATTTTGATATGATTGTCGCTTGAGTGATTTGTTATTTAGAATCTCAAATGATGTTAGAGGTGTTCGAAGGCATGCTTCTATGGTATAAACCCAGTTAGAACAAGTTGCTAAAACTCAAAGAGAATTTCTTGATGAAATGAATAATAATATACATGAATTTGTTGTTAGAGTTGCAACTAGAGGAGGTAAAATGACTCAGGAACCACTTTATCCCGAGGGACACCCAAAACGAATTGAAGAAGACTCACAAAGAAATAACACTAGTGCACCTAGTCCTTCTAAAAAGAAAAAGAAAATGATAGGACTTTGCATGCTTCTAGTGAACCTGAAATAGAAAAACCTCCTGATCATGATAATGAAGCTTCTATCTTTGATGCTGAAACTCGGTTTGGTAATGAACATTCACCTAGTAATAATGAAAAAGATAATGCTGATGTTCATGAAGACTCTCAACCTAATAATAATAAAGAACCAGACAATGATGTCGAGATAGAACCACCTATTGATCTTGATAACCCACAACCTAAGAATAAAAGGTATGATAAAAGTGACTTTGTGGCTAGAAAACACGATAAAGAAAGAGAACCATGGGTTCAAATCCATATGCCCTTTCCACCTAAGTCAACTAAAAAGAATGATGATGAAGAATTTGAACACTTTGCTGAAATGTTGAGGCCAGTCTTTTTGCGTACTCGCTTGACTGATATCTTGAAAATGCCTCCTTATGCAAAGTATATGAAAGACATCATCACTAATAAGATAAAAATACCAGAAGCTGAAATCTCCACTATGCTTGCTAATTATACTTTTAAGGATGGAATACCTAAAAAAACTTGGAGATCCCGGAATACCAACTATACCTTGCTCTATCAAAAAGAATTATGTGAAAAATGCTTTGTGTGATTTAGGAGTTGGTGTTAGTGCTATGCCTTCCTCTTTATATAAAATACTTTATTTGAATAAACTCACACCTACTGAAATATCATTGCAAATGGCTGACAAATCAACTGCCATACATATCGGTATCTGAGTATGTGCCCGTTGTTGTTGCCAATGTTACTATTTTGACTGACTTTGTTATACTTGAGATGCCCGAGGATGACAATATGTCGATTATCCTTGGTAAACCATTCTTGAATACTGTAGGGGCTGTTATTGATTGCAATAAAAGCAAGGTTACTTTTCATATCAATGATAATGAGCATACGGTGCACTTTTTCGAAGAAACAATTCCAAGTGAATGGTATTAATGTTATTGAAAAATCTCCGACAATCACTATTGGAAGTTTTCAAATACCTCTACCTACTGTAAAAAAGAAGTATGAAATGCTTATTGTTGGGGACATTCATATCCCCATTGAGGTAACTTAGTGATTTACGATAGTTCTTCGATTTCATGCTAATCAAAAGTGGTTGTTAATAAGACTTGATCAACCTTATTAATGGATCATTTTTTAGCGGTATGAAGTTGATGAATTTAGTAAGCACTACCTTCTGTCCCAACTTTTTGTTTTTTGTTTTTATTAGTTAAACAAAATAAAATGTCATGTTTTGTCTGTTTTCCGAATCTTCCGTGCAATAAAAAATGACCCAAAAATAAAAGTTCTTAGAATGCTTTGAAAATTTAAAATGATTTTTTTCTGAATATTTACGAATTTCTCGTGCAAATAATATCAAAGGGAGGTGCACCAGGTGGGCACAACCCAGGCGTGCCCTGGTGGGATGTGGTCCCCATGTGGGCCCCCTCACTTATCCCTTCACACTACATCATCACTTACCTCCAGAAAAAATTCTCCATTGCTCTCTCTCCCGTGTTCTTGCTCTCAAACCCGCGGATTTCGATCTCTTTCTCGAAGCTCCATTTCCGAAACTGTTTGGCGGGGGATTGTTGCTTGGTATGTGACTCCACCGTTTGTCCAATTAGTATTTGTTTTAGTGGTTTATATTTTGAATAATTAGCTACTCTTGGTGCTGTTGTAGATGAGCTTGCATGTTGAATTCTTAGAGTTGTAAGTAGTTTGAATGCTTGCTATGGCCTCTATGTATCCCTGTGAGTAGTTGGTATCATTTTTGTGAAGTTTTGTTGAGAAAATTTTGTGGACTAAAAATTTCAGAATTTTTGTTCATAGGAAAACCATGAATATCTTTAGGAAGTTTGGTTCCAAGAAGAACTCCAAGGTTGTTATTGGGGAGTCATCTGACAGTGATCTCCATCCTCAGAGGTTGGCGGAAGTACGTCTGTGCGAATGGCCGCACACCCCGTTCATGGAAGAGGCCGGAATCCTTCAGGAGTTCACACAATATGCTGTTAATGCCGGCCTCACCGACTTCATCCCAACTGAATGTGAACAGTATCATCTCCTCACAAACATCTTTGTTCAAAGTTTTACTTTCCTTCCTAGGAATACTCCTCCTAAGGTGCGGTTTGATTTATATGTTGAAACCCATCAGATACCACTTACTGAATTTTGTAACATATGCATGATCCCTTCTCATGGGAACTTAGCTGAGCCTATGCCGACAAAGTTTGAGGCCTTTTATCGTACCTTGACGGTGGGAAATGAGAGAGGGGTGTCAGCTATCACTGCCGCTGGCTTGCATTTTCCTGCTGCTCATTACTTTGGTCTTTATATTGCAAAATGCTAGCTTGCTAGAGAGAAGGTGGGTGCACTCAGCTCACCATACCTTGTTTTCGTGTCGTGCATTAGAGGGCGACAACCCTTATAGCTTGGGAGCTATTGTGGCATGCCGCCTCCATATTAATAGGTCCAAGGGTAAAATACATAGTGGGATCTTCGCTACTCGTTTGGCGGCTCACTTCAAGGTTGAGATATGCCCTCATGATTATCCTCTGACCAAGGTTTACCTAGACCATGCAGCCATGGAACACCACCATTTCATTGCACAAGATTACCCTGACATCCCTATTCCTTATAACCTGGTTTTCAGCATTGAAACTCGTGATATTATTAAAGGAAATATGCCCTAGAGGCAATAATAAAGTCGTTACTTATGCTTCCTTATATCATGACAAATGTTTATTATTCATGCTAGAATTGCATTAACCAGAAACTTAGTACATGTGTGAATACATAGACAAACAGAGTGTCACTAGTATGCCTCTACTTGACTAGCTCATTGATGAAAGATGGTTAAGTTTCCTAGCCATGGACAAAGAGTTGTCATTTGATGAACGGGATCACGTCATTAGAGAATGATGTGATTGAATTGACCCATCCGTTAGCTTAGCACGATGAACGTTTTGTTTACTGCTATCGCTTTCTTCATAACTTATACATATTCCTATGGCTATGAGATTATGCAACTCCCGAATACCGGAGGAACACTTAGTGTGCTATCAAACGTCACAACGTAACTGGGTGACTATAAAGATGCTCTACAGGTGTCTCCTGCTACCTCTTGAGCACTGCGTTCGTTTTCCCTTGAAGAGGAAAGGGTGGTGCAGTAAAGCAGCGTAAGTATTTCCCTCAGTTCTTGAGAACCAAGGTATCAATCCAGTAGGAGACCACGCGCGAGTCACCTTGTACCTACACAAACAAATAAGAACCTCGCAACCAACGCGATAAAGGGGTTGTCAATCCCTTCACGGCCACTTGCAAGAGTGAGATCTGATAGAGATGATAATAAAAAGATAAGTAATTTTTGGTATTTTTATGATATAGATTGAAAGTAAAGATTGCAAAATAAAATAGATTGGAAACTTGTATGATGGAAAATAGACCCGGGGGCCATAGGTTTCACTAGTGGCTTCTCTCAAGGTAGCATAAGTATTATGGTGGGTGAACAAATTACTGTCGAGCAATTGATAGAAAAGCGAATAATTATGAGATTATCTAGGCATGATCATGTATATAGGCATCACGTCCGTGACAAGTAGACCGACTCCTGCCTGCATCTACTACTATTACTCCACACATCGACCGCTATCCAGCATGCATCTAGAGTATTAAGTTCATAAGAACAGAGTAGCGCCTTAAGCAAGATGACATGATGTAGAGGGATAAACTCATGCAATAGGATGTAAACCCCATCTTTTTATCCTCGATGGCAACAATACAATATGTGTCGTTTCCCTTTTTATCACTGGGATCGAGCACCGAAAGATTGAACCCAGAGCTAAGCACTTCTCCCATTGCAAGAAAGATCAATCTAGTAGGCCAAACCAAACTAGAAATTCGAAGAGACTTGCAAAGATAAACCAATCATACATAAAATAATTCAGATAAGATTCAAATATTGTTCATAGATAATCTGGATCATAAACCCACAATTCATCGGATCTCGACAAATACACCGCAAAAAGAAGAGTTACATCGAATAGATCTCCAAGCGAATCAAGGAGAACTTTGTATTGAGATCCAAAGAGAGAGAACAAGCCATCTAGCTAATAACTATGGACCCGAAGGTCTGAGGTAAACTACTCACACATCATCGAAGGGGCCATGGAGTTGAGGTAGAGGCCCTCCATGATCAATGCCCCCTCCGGTGGAGCTCCGGAAAAGGCCCGAAGATGGGATCTCTTGGGTATAGAAGGTTGCGGCGGTGGAAATAGGGTTTCGTGGTGCTCCTGGATGTTTGGGGGGTATGTGAACATGTATAGGAGGAAGAAGTAGGTCGGTGGAGCAACGAGGGGCCCATGAGGCGGGAGGGCGCGCCCAGGAGGTAGGCGCGCCCCCTGCCTCGTGGCCGCCTCGTTGATTGCTTGCCGTCCACTCCAAGTCCTCTGGATCACGTTTGTTCCAAAAATCACGTTCCCGAAGGTTTCATTCCGTTTGGACTCGTTTGATATTCCTTTTCTACGAAACACTGAAATAGGCAAAAAACGGCAATTTGGGCTGGGCCTCCGGTTAATATGTTAGTCCCAAAAATAATATAAAAGTGTAAAATAAAGCCCATCAACATCCAAAATAGATAATATAATAGCATGGAACAATCAAAAATTATAGATATGTTGGAGACGTATCAGCATCCCCAAGCTTAATTCCTGCTCGTCCTCGAGTAGGTAAATGATAAAAACAGAATTTTTGATGTGGAATGAGTTCTAGAATATTCTTCAATATATTTTTCTCTATTGTGGCATGAATGTTCAGATCCGAAAGATTCAAGATAAAGGTTTATTGTTGACATAAAAATAGTAATACTCCAAGTATGCTAATCAAGCAATTATGTCTTATCAAAATACCATAGCCAAAGAAAACTTACCCCTACAAAGTCATATAGTTTGGCCTTGCTTCATTTTCGTCATACAAAATGCTATCATCATGCACAACCCCGATGACAAGCCAATCAATTGTTTCATACTTAGCCTTTTCAAACTCTTTCAACATTTACGCAATATATGAGCACGAGCCATGGAC